>NC_141249.1:31979-1331979 GCF_054856555.1 Leptonotus elevatus
ACCTGAAGTGTACAATTAGGGGCTGAAAACGCGTTTAAAGCAATAAAAAGTTCATTTTGGCTCTCACACCTTAACTAAATGTTGTAGACTCAAACTTTTTGCTGTCATTAGTGTATTTTAGCAAAATGAAGATGATTCAAGCATTAATTTCATTGTGCTTTTGCTCATTTTGAAGATTTTGACATTTTCACCTGAAGTGTACAATCGGGCTGAAAATGCATTTAAAGCCATAAAAAGTTCATTTTGGCTCTCACACCTTAACTAAATGTTGTAGACTCAAACTTTTTGCTGTCATTAGTGTATTTTAGCAAAATGAAGATGATTCAAGCATTAATTTCATTGTGCTTTTGCTCATTTTGAAGATTTTGACATTTTCACCTGAAGTGTACAATTAGGGGCTGAAAACGCGTTTAAAGCCATAAAAAATTCATTTTGGCTCTCACACCTTAACTAAATGTTGTAGACTCAAACTTTTTGCTGTCATTAGTGTATTTTAGCAAAATGAAGATGATTCAAGCATTAATTTCATTGTGCTTTTGCTCATTTTGAAGATTTTGACATTTTCACCTGAAGTGTACAATCAGGCTGAAAATGCATTTAAAGCCATAAAAAGTTCATTTTGGCTCTCACACCTTAACTAAATGTTGTAGACTCAAACTTTTTGCTGTCATTAGTGTATTTTTGCAAAATGAAGATGATTCAAGCATTAATTTCATTGTGCTTTTGCTCATTTTGAAGATTTTGACATTTTCACCTGAAGTGTACAATCGGGCTGAAAATGCATTTAAAGCCATAAAAAGTTCATTTTGGCTCTCACACCTTAACTAAATGTTGTAGACTCAAACTTTTTGCTGTCATTAGTGTATGTTAGCAAAATGAAGATGATTCAAGCATTAATTTCATTGTGCTTTTGCTCATTTTGAAGATTTTGACATTTTCACCTGAAGTGTACAATCAGGCTGAAAATGCATTTAAAGCCATAAAAAGTTCATTTTGGCTCTCACACCTTAACTAAATGTTGTAGACTCAAACTTTTTGCTGTCATTAGTGTATGTTAGCAAAATGAAGATGATTCAAGCATTAATTTCATTGTGCTTTTGCTCATTTTGAAGATTTTGACATTTTCACCTGAAGTGTACAATCAGGCTGAAAATGCATTTAAAGCCATAAAAAGTTCATTTTGGCTCTCACACCTTAACTAAATGTTGTAGACTCAAACTTTTTGCTGTCATTAGTGTATTTTAGCAAAATGAAGATGATTCAAGCATTAATTTCATTGTGCTTTTGCTCATTTTGAAGATTTTGACATTTTCACCTGAAGTGTACAATCAGGCTGAAAATGCATTTAAAGCCATAAAAAGTTCATTTTGGCTCTCACACCTTAACTAAATGTTGTAGACTCAAACTTTTTGCTGTCATTAGTGTATTTTAGCAAAATGAAGATGATTCAAGCATTAATTTCATTGTGCTTTTGCTCATTTTGAAGATTTTGACATTTTCACCTGAAGTGTACAATTAGGGGCTGAAAACGCGTTTAAAGCAATAAAAAGTTCATTTTGGCTCTCACACCTTAACTAAATGTTGTAGACTCAAACTTTTTGCTGTCATTAGTGTATGTTAGCAAAATGAAGATGATTCAAGCATTAATTTCATTGTGCTTTTGCTCATTTTGAAGATTTTGACATTTTCACCTGAAGTGTACAATCAGGCTGAAAATGCATTTAAAGCCATAAAAAGTTCATTTTGGCTCTCACACCTTAACTAAATGTTGTAGACTCAAACTTTTTGCTGTCATTAGTGTATTTTAGCAAAATGAAGATGATTCAAGCATTAATTTCATTGTGCTTTTGCTCATTTTGAAGATTTTGACATTTTCACCTGAAGTGTACAATCGGGCTGAAAATGCATTTAAAGCCATAAAAAATTCATTTTGGCTCTCACACCTTAACTAAATGTTGTAGACTCAAACTTTTTGCTGTCATTAGTGTATTTTAGCAAAATGAAGATGATTCAAGCATTAATTTCATTGTGCTTTTGCTCATTTTGAAGATTTTGACATTTTCACCTGAAGTGTACAATCAGGCTGAAAATGCATTTAAAGCCATAAAAAGTTCATTTTGGCTCTCACACCTTAACTAAATGTTGTAGACTCAAACTTTTTGCTGTCATTAGTGTATTTTTGCAAAATGAAGATGATTCAAGCATTAATTTCATTGTGCTTTTGCTCATTTTGAAGATTTTGACATTTTCACCTGAAGTGTACAATCGGGCTGAAAATGCATTTAAAGCCATAAAAAGTTCATTTTGGCTCTCACACCTTAACTAAATGTTGTAGACTCAAACTTTTTGCTGTCATTAGTGTATTTTAGCAAAATGAAGATGATTCAAGCATTAATTTCATTGTGCTTTTGCTCATTTTGAAGATTTTGACATTTTCACCTGAAGTGTACAATCAGGCTGAAAATGCATTTAAAGCCATAAAAAGTTCATTTTGGCTCTCACACCTTAACTAAATGTTGTAGACTCAAACTTTTTGTTGTAATTAGTGTATTTTAGCAAAATGAAGATGATTCAAGCATTAATTTCATTGTGCTTTTGCTCATTTTGAAGATTTTGACATTTTCACCTGAAGTGTACAATCAGGCTGAAAATGCATTTAAAGCCATAAAAAGTTCATTTTGGCTCTCACACCTTAACTAAATGTTGTAGACTCAAACTTTTTGCTGTCATTAGTGTATTTTGGCAAAATGAAGATGATTCAAGCATTAATTTCATTGTGCTTTTGCTCATTTTGAAGATTTTGACATTTTCACCTGAAGTGTACAATTAGGGGCTGAAAACGCGTTTAAAGCAATAAAAAGTTCATTTTGGCTCTCACACCTTAACTAAATGTTGTAGACTCAAACTTTTTGCTGTCATTAGTATATTTTAGCAAAATGAAGATGATTCAAGCATTAATTTTATTGTGCTTTTGCTCATTTTGAAGATTTTGACATTTTCACCTGAAGTGTACAATCGGGCTGAAAATGCATTTAAAGCAATAAAAAGTTCATTTTGGCTCTCACACCTTAACTAAATGTTGTAGATTCAAACTTTTTGCTGTCATTAGTGTATTTTAGCAAAATGAAGATGATTGAAGTATTAATTTCATTGTGCTTTTGCTCATTTTGAAGATTTTGACATTTTCACCTGAAGTGTACAATTAGGGGCTGAAAACGCGTTTAAAGCAATAAAAAGTTCATTTTGGCTCTCACACCTTAACTAAATGTTGTAGACTCAAACTTTTTGCTGTCATTAGTATATTTTAGCAAAATGAAGATGATTCAAGCATTAATTTTATTGTGCTTTTGCTCATTTTGAAGATTTTGACATTTTCACCTGAAGTGTACAATCGGGCTGAAAATGCATTTAAAGCCATAAAAAGTTTTATTTTGGCTCTCACACCTTAACTAAATGTTGTAGACTCAAACTTTTTGCTGTCATTAGTGTATGTTAGCAAAATGAAGATGATTCAAGCATTAATTTCATTGTGCTTTTGCTCATTTTGAAGATTTTGACATTTTCACCTGAAGTGTACAATTAGGGGCTGAAAACGCGTTTAAAGCAATAAAAAGTTCATTTTGGCTCTCACACCTTAACTAAATGTTGTAGACTCAAACTTTTTGCTGTCATTAGTATATTTTAGCAAAATGAAGATGATTCAAGCATTAATTTTATTGTGCTTTTGCTCATTTTGAAGATTTTGACATTTTCACCTGAAGTGTACAATCAGGCTGAAAATGCATTTAAAGCCATAAAAAGTTCATTTTGGCTCTCACACCTTAACTAAATGTTGTAGACTCAAACTTTTTGCTGTCATTAGTGTATTTTAGCAAAATGAAGATGATTCAAGCATTAATTTCATTGTGCTTTTGCTCATTTTGAAGATTTTGACATTTTCACCTGAAGTGTACAATCGGGCTGAAAATGCATTTAAAGCCATAAAAAATTCATTTTGGCTCTCACACCTTAACTAAATGTTGTAGACTCAAACTTTTTGCTGTCATTAGTGTATTTTAGCAAAATGAAGATGATTCAAGCATTAATTTCATTGTGCTTTTGCTCATTTTGAAGATTTTGACATTTTCACCTGAAGTGTACAATCAGGCTGAAAATGCATTTAAAGCCATAAAAAGTTCATTTTGGCTCTCACACCTTAACTAAATGTTGTAGACTCAAACTTTTTGCTGTCATTAGTGTATTTTAGCAAAATGAAGATGATTCAAGCATTAATTTCATTGTGCTTTTGCTCATTTTGAAGATTTTGACATTTTCACCTGAAGTGTACAATCAGGCTGAAAATGCATTTAAAGCAATAAAAAGTTCATTTTGGCTCTCACACCTTAACTAAATGTTGTAGATTCAAACTTTTTGCTGTCATTAGTGTATTTTAGCAAAATGAAGATGATTGAAGTATTAATTTCATTGTGCTTTTGCTCATTTTGAAGATTTTGACATTTTCACCTGAAGTGTACAATTAGGGGCTGAAAACGCGTTTAAAGCAATAAAAAGTTCATTTTGGCTCTCACACCTTAACTAAATGTTGTAGACTCAAACTTTTTGCTGTCATTAGTATATTTTAGCAAAATGAAGATGATTCAAGCATTAATTTTATTGTGCTTTTGCTCATTTTGAAGATTTTGACATTTTCACCTGAAGTGTACAATCGGGCTGAAAATGCATTTAAAGCCATAAAAAGTTCATTTTGGCTCTCACACCTTAACTAAATGTTGTAGACTCAAACTTTTTGCTGTCATTAGTGTATGTTAGCAAAATGAAGATGATTCAAGCATTAATTTCATTGTGCTTTTGCTCATTTTGAAGATTTTGACATTTTCACCTGAAGTGTACAATTAGGGGCTGAAAACGCGTTTAAAGCAATAAAAAGTTCATTTTGGCTCTCACACCTTAACTAAATGTTGTAGACTCAAACTTTTTGCTGTCATTAGTATATTTTAGCAAAATGAAGATGATTCAAGCATTAATTTTATTGTGCTTTTGCTCATTTTGAAGATTTTGACATTTTCACCTGAAGTGTACAATTAGGGGCTGAAAACGCGTTTAAAGCAATAAAAAGTTCATTTTGGCTCTCACACCTTAACTAAATGTTGTAGACTCAAACTTTTTGCTGTCATTAGTGTATTTTAGCAAAATGAAGATGATTCAAGCATTAATTTCATTGTGCTTTTGCTCATTTTGAAAATTTTGACATTTTCACCTGAAGTGTACAATTAGGGGCTGAAAACGCGTTTAAAGCAATAAAAAGTTCATTTTGGCTCTCACACCTTAACTAAATGTTGTAGACTCAAACTTTTTGCTGTCATTAGTGTATTTTAGCAAAATGAAGATGATTCAAGCATTAATTTCATTGTGCTTTTGCTCATTTTGAAGATTTTGACATTTTCACCTGAAGTGTACAATCGGGCTGAAAATGCATTTAAAGCCATAAAAAGTTTTATTTTGGCTCTCACACCTTAACTAAATGTTGTAGACTCAAACTTTTTGCTGTCATTAGTGTATTTTAGCAAAATGAAGATGATTCAAGCATTAATTTCATTGTGCTTTTGCTCATTTTGAAGATTTTGACATTTTCACCTGAAATGTACAATCGGGCTGAAAATGCATTTAAAGCCATAAAAAATTCATTTTGGCTCTCACACCTTAACTAAATGTTGTAGACTCAAACTTTTTGCTGTCATTAGTGTATTTTAGCAAAATGAAGATGATTCAAGCATTAATTTCATTGTGCTTTTGCTCATTTTGAAGATTTTGACATTTTCACCTGAAGTGTACAATCAGGCTGAAAATGCATTTAAAGCCATAAAAAGTTCATTTTGGCTCTCACACCTTAACTAAATGTTGTAGACTCAAACTTTTTGCTGTCATTAGTGTATTTTTGCAAAATGAAGATGATTCAAGCATTAATTTCATTGTGCTTTTGCTCATTTTGAAGATTTTGACATTTTCACCTGAAGTGTACAATCAGGCTGAAAATGCATTTAAAGCCATAAAAAGTTCATTTTGGCTCTCACACCTTAACTAAATGTTGTAGACTCAAACTTTTTGCTGTCATTAGTGTATGTTAGCAAAATGAAGATGATTCAAGCATTAATTTCATTGTGCTTTTGCTCATTTTGAAGATTTTGACATTTTCACCTGAAGTGTACAATCAGGCTGAAAATGCATTTAAAGCCATAAAAAGTTCATTTTGGCTCTCACACCTTAACTAAATGTTGTAGACTCAAACTTTTTGCTGTCATTAGTGTATTTTAGCAAAATGAAGATGATTCAAGCATTAATTTCATTGTGCTTTTGCTCATTTTGAAGATTTTGACATTTTCACCTGAAGTGTACAATCAGGCTGAAAATGCATTTAAAGCCATAAAAAGTTCATTTTGGCTCTCACACCTTAACTAAATGTTGTAGACTCAAACTTTTTGCTGTCATTAGTGTATTTTAGCAAAATGAAGATGATTCAAGCATTAATTTCATTGTGCTTTTGCTCATTTTGAAGATTTTGACATTTTCACCTGAAGTGTACAATCAGGCTGAAAATGCATTTAAAGCCATAAAAAGTTCATTTTGGCTCTCACACCTTAACTAAATGTTGTAGACTCAAACTTTTTGCTGTCATTAGTGTATTTTAGCAAAATGAAGATGATTGAAGTATTAATTTCATTGTGCTTTTGCTCATTTTGAAGATTTTGACATTTTCACCTGAAGTGTACAATTAGGGGCTGAAAACGCGTTTAAAGCAATAAAAAGTTCATTTTGGCTCTCACACCTTAACTAAATGTTGTAGACTCAAACTTTTTGCTGTCATTAGTATATTTTAGCAAAATGAAGATGATTCAAGCATTAATTTTATTGTGCTTTTGCTCATTTTGAAGATTTTGACATTTTCACCTGAAGTGTACAATCGGGCTGAAAATGCATTTAAAGCCATAAAAAGTTCATTTTGGCTCTCACACCTTAACTAAATGTTGTAGACTCAAACTTTTTGCTGTCATTAGTGTATGTTAGCAAAATGAAGATGATTCAAGCATTAATTTCATTGTGCTTTTGCTCATTTTGAAGATTTTGACATTTTCACCTGAAGTGTACAATCGGGCTGAAAATGCATTTAAAGCAATAAAAAGTTCATTTTGGCTCTCACACCTTAACTAAATGTTGTAGATTCAAACTTTTTGCTGTCATTAGTGTATTTTAGCAAAATGAAGATGATTGAAGTATTAATTTCATTGTGCTTTTGCTCATTTTGAAGATTTTGACATTTTCACCTGAAGTGTACAATTAGGGGCTGAAAACGCGTTTAAAGCAATAAAAAGTTCATTTTGGCTCTCACACCTTAACTAAATGTTGTAGACTCAAACTTTTTGCTGTCATTAGTATATTTTAGCAAAATGAAGATGATTCAAGCATTAATTTTATTGTGCTTTTGCTCATTTTGAAGATTTTGACATTTTCACCTGAAGTGTACAATCGGGCTGAAAATGCATTTAAAGCCATAAAAAGTTTTATTTTGGCTCTCACACCTTAACTAAATGTTGTAGACTCAAACTTTTTGCTGTCATTAGTGTATTTTAGCAAAATGAAGATGATTCAAGCATTAATTTCATTGTGCTTTTGCTCATTTTGAAGATTTTGACATTTTCACCTGAAATGTACAATCGGGCTGAAAATGCATTTAAAGCCATAAAAAATTCATTTTGGCTCTCACACCTTAACTAAATGTTGTAGACTCAAACTTTTTGCTGTCATTAGTGTATTTTAGCAAAATGAAGATGATTCAAGCATTAATTTCATTGTGCTTTTGCTCATTTTGAAGATTTTGACATTTTCACCTGAAGTGTACAATCAGGCTGAAAATGCATTTAAAGCCATAAAAAGTTCATTTTGGCTCTCACACCTTAACTAAATGTTGTAGACTCAAACTTTTTGCTGTCATTAGTGTATTTTTGCAAAATGAAGATGATTCAAGCATTAATTTCATTGTGCTTTTGCTCATTTTGAAGATTTTGACATTTTCACCTGAAGTGTACAATCGGGCTGAAAATGCATTTAAAGCCATAAAAAGTTCATTTTGGCTCTCACACCTTAACTAAATGTTGTAGACTCAAACTTTTTGCTGTCATTAGTGTATGTTAGCAAAATGAAGATGATTCAAGCATTAATTTCATTGTGCTTTTGCTCATTTTGAAGATTTTGACATTTTCACCTGAAGTGTACAATCAGGCTGAAAATGCATTTAAAGCCATAAAAAGTTCATTTTGGCTCTCACACCTTAACTAAATGTTGTAGACTCAAACTTTTTGCTGTCATTAGTGTATGTTAGCAAAATGAAGATGATTCAAGCATTAATTTCATTGTGCTTTTGCTCATTTTGAAGATTTTGACATTTTCACCTGAAGTGTACAATCAGGCTGAAAATGCATTTAAAGCCATAAAAAGTTCATTTTGGCTCTCACACCTTAACTAAATGTTGTAGACTCAAACTTTTTGCTGTCATTAGTGTATTTTAGCAAAATGAAGATGATTCAAGCATTAATTTCATTGTGCTTTTGCTCATTTTGAAGATTTTGACATTTTCACCTGAAGTGTACAATCAGGCTGAAAATGCATTTAAAGCCATAAAAAGTTCATTTTGGCTCTCACACCTTAACTAAATGTTGTAGACTCAAACTTTTTGCTGTCATTAGTGTATTTTAGCAAAATGAAGATGATTCAAGCATTAATTTCATTGTGCTTTTGCTCATTTTGAAGATTTTGACATTTTCACCTGAAGTGTACAATCAGGCTGAAAATGCATTTAAAGCCATAAAAAGTTCATTTTGGCTCTCACACCTTAACTAAATGTTGTAGACTCAAACTTTTTGCTGTCATTAGTGTATTTTAGCAAAATGAAGATGATTCAAGCATTAATTTCATTGTGCTTTTGCTCATTTTGAAGATTTTGACATTTTCACCTGAAGTGTACAATTAGGGGCTGAAAACGCGTTTAAAGCAATAAAAAGTTCATTTTGGCTCTCACACCTTAACTAAATGTTGTAGACTCAAACTTTTTGCTGTCATTAGTGTATGTTAGCAAAATGAAGATGATTCAAGCATTAATTTCATTGTGCTTTTGCTCATTTTGAAGATTTTGACATTTTCACCTGAAGTGTACAATCAGGCTGAAAATGCATTTAAAGCCATAAAAAGTTCATTTTGGCTCTCACACCTTAACTAAATGTTGTAGACTCAAACTTTTTGCTGTCATTAGTGTATTTTAGCAAAATGAAGATGATTCAAGCATTAATTTCATTGTGCTTTTGCTCATTTTGAAGATTTTGACATTTTCACCTGAAGTGTACAATCGGGCTGAAAATGCATTTAAAGCCATAAAAAATTCATTTTGGCTCTCACACCTTAACTAAATGTTGTAGACTCAAACTTTTTGCTGTCATTAGTGTATGTTAGCAAAATGAAGATGATTCAAGCATTAATTTCATTGTGCTTTTGCTCATTTTGAAGATTTTGACATTTTCACCTGAAGTGTACAATCAGGCTGAAAATGCATTTAAAGCCATAAAAAGTTCATTTTGGCTCTCACACCTTAACTAAATGTTGTAGACTCAAACTTTTTGCTGTCATTAGTGTATTTTAGCAAAATGAAGATGATTCAAGCATTAATTTCATTGTGCTTTTGCTCATTTTGAAGATTTTGACATTTTCACCTGAAGTGTACAATTAGGGGCTGAAAACGCGTTTAAAGCAATAAAAAGTTCATTTTGGCTCTCACACCTTAACTAAATGTTGTAGACTCAAACTTTTTGCTGTCATTAGTATATTTTAGCAAAATGAAGATGATTCAAGCATTAATTTCATTGTGCTTTTGCTCATTTTGAAGATTTTGACATTTTCACCTGAAGTGTACAATCGGGCTGAAAATGCATTTAAAGCCATAAAAAGTTCATTTTGGCTCTCACACCTTAACTAAATGTTGTAGACTCAAACTTTTTGCTGTCATTAGTGTATTTTAGCAAAATGAAGATGATTCAAGTATTAATTTCATTGTGCTTTTGCTCATTTTGAAGATTTTGACATTTTCACCTGAAGTGTACAATTAGGGGCTGAAAACGCGTTTAAAGCCATAAAAAGTTCATTTTGGCTCTCACACCTTAACTAAATGTTGTAGACTCAAACTTTTTGCTGTCATTAGTGTATGTTAGCAAAATGAAGATGATTCAAGCATTAATTTCATTGTGCTTTTGCTCATTTTGAAGATTTTGACATTTTCACCTGAAGTGTACAATCGGGCTGAAAATGCATTTAAAGCAATAAAAAGTTCATTTTGGCTCTCACACCTTAACTAAATGTTGTAGATTCAAACTTTTTGCTGTCATTAGTGTATTTTAGCAAAATGAAGATGATTGAAGTATTAATTTCATTGTGCTTTTGCTCATTTTGAAGATTTTGACATTTTCACCTGAAGTGTACAATTAGGGGCTGAAAACGCGTTTAAAGCAATAAAAAGTTCATTTTGGCTCTCACACCTTAACTAAATGTTGTAGACTCAAACTTTTTGCTGTCATTAGTATATTTTAGCAAAATGAAGATGATTCAAGCATTAATTTTATTGTGCTTTTGCTCATTTTGAAGATTTTGACATTTTCACCTGAAGTGTACAATCGGGCTGAAAATGCATTTAAAGCCATAAAAAGTTCATTTTGGCTCTCACACCTTAACTAAATGTTGTAGACTCAAACTTTTTGCTGTCATTAGTGTATGTTAGCAAAATGAAGATGATTCAAGCATTAATTTCATTGTGCTTTTGCTCATTTTGAAGATTTTGACATTTTCACCTGAAGTGTACAATCGGGCTGAAAATGCATTTAAAGCAATAAAAAGTTCATTTTGGCTCTCACACCTTAACTAAATGTTGTAGATTCAAACTTTTTGCTGTCATTAGTGTATTTTAGCAAAATGAAGATGATTGAAGTATTAATTTCATTGTGCTTTTGCTCATTTTGAAGATTTTGACATTTTCACCTGAAGTGTACAATTAGGGGCTGAAAACGCGTTTAAAGCAATAAAAAGTTCATTTTGGCTCTCACACCTTAACTAAATGTTGTAGACTCAAACTTTTTGCTGTCATTAGTATATTTTAGCAAAATGAAGATGATTCAAGCATTAATTTTATTGTGCTTTTGCTCATTTTGAAGATTTTGACATTTTCACCTGAAGTGTACAATCGGGCTGAAAATGCATTTAAAGCCATAAAAAGTTTTATTTTGGCTCTCACACCTTAACTAAATGTTGTAGACTCAAACTTTTTGCTGTCATTAGTGTATTTTAGCAAAATGAAGATGATTCAAGCATTAATTTCATTGTGCTTTTGCTCATTTTGAAGATTTTGACATTTTCACCTGAAGTGTACAATCGGGCTGAAAATGCATTTAAAGCCATAAAAAATTCATTTTGGCTCTCACACCTTAACTAAATGTTGTAGACTCAAACTTTTTGCTGTCATTAGTGTATTTTAGCAAAATGAAGATGATTCAAGCATTAATTTCATTGTGCTTTTGCTCATTTTGAAGATTTTGACATTTTCACCTGAAGTGTACAATCAGGCTGAAAATGCATTTAAAGCCATAAAAAGTTCATTTTGGCTCTCACACCTTAACTAAATGTTGTAGACTCAAACTTTTTGCTGTCATTAGTGTATTTTTGCAAAATGAAGATGATTCAAGCATTAATTTCATTGTGCTTTTGCTCATTTTGAAGATTTTGACATTTTCACCTGAAGTGTACAATCGGGCTGAAAATGCATTTAAAGCCATAAAAAGTTCATTTTGGCTCTCACACCTTAACTAAATGTTGTAGACTCAAACTTTTTGCTGTCATTAGTGTATGTTAGCAAAATGAAGATGATTCAAGCATTAATTTCATTGTGCTTTTGCTCATTTTGAAGATTTTGACATTTTCACCTGAAGTGTACAATCAGGCTGAAAATGCATTTAAAGCCATAAAAAGTTCATTTTGGCTCTCACACCTTAACTAAATGTTGTAGACTCAAACTTTTTGCTGTCATTAGTGTATGTTAGCAAAATGAAGATGATTCAAGCATTAATTTCATTGTGCTTTTGCTCATTTTGAAGATTTTGACATTTTCACCTGAAGTGTACAATCAGGCTGAAAATGCATTTAAAGCCATAAAAAGTTCATTTTGGCTCTCACACCTTAACTAAATGTTGTAGACTCAAACTTTTTGCTGTCATTAGTGTATTTTAGCAAAATGAAGATGATTCAAGCATTAATTTCATTGTGCTTTCGCTCATTTTGAAGATTTTGACATTTTCACCTGAAGTGTACAATCAGGCTGAAAATGCATTTAAAGCCATAAAAAGTTCATTTTGGCTCTCACACCTTAACTAAATGTTGTAGACTCAAACTTTTTGCTGTCATTAGTGTATTTTAGCAAAATGAAGATGATTCAAGCATTAATTTCATTGTGCTTTTGCTCATTTTGAAGATTTTGACATTTTCACCTGAAGTGTACAATCAGGCTGAAAATGCATTTAAAGCCATAAAAAGTTCATTTTGGCTCTCACACCTTAACTAAATGTTGTAGACTCAAACTTTTTGCTGTCATTAGTGTATTTTAGCAAAATGAAGATGATTCAAGCATTAATTTCATTGTGCTTTTGCTCATTTTGAAGATTTTGACATTTTCACCTGAAGTGTACAATCAGGCTGAAAATGCATTTAAAGCCATAAAAAGTTCATTTTGGCTCTCACACCTTAACTAAATGTTGTAGACTCAAACTTTTTGCTGTCATTAGTGTATTTTAGCAAAATGAAGATGATTCAAGCATTAATTTCATTGTGCTTTTGCTCATTTTGAAGATTTTGACATTTTCACCTGAAGTGTACAATCGGGCTGAAAATGCATTTAAAGCCATAAAAAATTCATTTTGGCTCTCACACCTTAACTAAATGTTGTAGACTCAAACTTTTTGCTGTCATTAGTGTATTTTAGCAAAATGAAGATGATTCAAGCATTAATTTCATTGTGCTTTTGCTCATTTTGAAGATTTTGACATTTTCACCTGAAGTGTACAATCAGGCTGAAAATGCATTTAAAGCCATAAAAAGTTCATTTTGGCTCTCACACCTTAACTAAATGTTGTAGACTCAAACTTTTTGCTGTCATTAGTGTATTTTTGCAAAATGAAGATGATTCAAGCATTAATTTCATTGTGCTTTTGCTCATTTTGAAGATTTTGACATTTTCACCTGAAGTGTACAATCGGGCTGAAAATGCATTTAAAGCCATAAAAAGTTCATTTTGGCTCTCACACCTTAACTAAATGTTGTAGACTCAAACTTTTTGCTGTCATTAGTGTATTTTAGCAAAATGAAGATGATTCAAGCATTAATTTCATTGTGCTTTTGCTCATTTTGAAGATTTTGACATTTTCACCTGAAGTGTACAATCAGGCTGAAAATGCATTTAAAGCCATAAAAAGTTCATTTTGGCTCTCACACCTTAACTAAATGTTGTAGACTCAAACTTTTTGCTGTCATTAGTGTATTTTAGCAAAATGAAGATGATTCAAGCATTAATTTCATTGTGCTTTTGCTCATTTTGAAGATTTTGACATTTTCACCTGAAGTGTACAATCAGGCTGAAAATGCATTTAAAGCCATAAAAAGTTCATTTTGGCTCTCACACCTTAACTAAATGTTGTAGACTCAAACTTTTTGCTGTCATTAGTGTATTTTGGCAAAATGAAGATGATTCAAGCATTAATTTCATTGTGCTTTTGCTCATTTTGAAGATTTTGACATTTTCACCTGAAGTGTACAATTAGGGGCTGAAAACGCGTTTAAAGCAATAAAAAGTTCATTTTGGCTCTCACACCTTAACTAAATGTTGTAGACTCAAACTTTTTGCTGTCATTAGTATATTTTAGCAAAATGAAGATGATTCAAGCATTAATTTTATTGTGCTTTTGCTCATTTTGAAGATTTTGACATTTTCACCTGAAGTGTACAATCGGGCTGAAAATGCATTTAAAGCCATAAAAAGTTCATTTTGGCTCTCACACCTTAACTAAATGTTGTAGACTCAAACTTTTTGCTGTCATTAGTGTATTTTAGCAAAATGAAGATGATTCAAGCATTAATTTCATTGTGCTTTTGCTCATTTTGAAGATTTTGACATTTTCACCTGAAGTGTACAATCGGGCTGAAAATGCATTTAAAGCAATAAAAAGTTCATTTTGGCTCTCACACCTTAACTAAATGTTGTAGATTCAAACTTTTTGCTGTCATTAGTGTATTTTAGCAAAATGAAGATGATTGAAGTATTAATTTCATTGTGCTTTTGCTCATTTTGAAGATTTTGACATTTTCACCTGAAGTGTACAATTAGGGGCTGAAAACGCGTTTAAAGCAATAAAAAGTTCATTTTGGCTCTCACACCTTAACTAAATGTTGTAGACTCAAACTTTTTGCTGTCATTAGTATATTTTAGCAAAATGAAGATGATTCAAGCATTAATTTTATTGTGCTTTTGCTCATTTTGAAGATTTTGACATTTTCACCTGAAGTGTACAATCGGGCTGAAAATGCATTTAAAGCCATAAAAAGTTTTATTTTGGCTCTCACACCTTAACTAAATGTTGTAGACTCAAACTTTTTGCTGTCATTAGTGTATGTTAGCAAAATGAAGATGATTCAAGCATTAATTTCATTGTGCTTTTGCTCATTTTGAAGATTTTGACATTTTCACCTGAAGTGTACAATTAGGGGCTGAAAACGCGTTTAAAGCAATAAAAAGTTCATTTTGGCTCTCACACCTTAACTAAATGTTGTAGACTCAAACTTTTTGCTGTCATTAGTATATTTTAGCAAAATGAAGATGATTCAAGCATTAATTTTATTGTGCTTTTGCTCATTTTGAAGATTTTGACATTTTCACCTGAAGTGTACAATCAGGCTGAAAATGCATTTAAAGCCATAAAAAGTTCATTTTGGCTCTCACACCTTAACTAAATGTTGTAGACTCAAACTTTTTGCTGTCATTAGTGTATTTTAGCAAAATGAAGATGATTCAAGCATTAATTTCATTGTGCTTTTGCTCATTTTGAAGATTTTGACATTTTCACCTGAAGTGTACAATCGGGCTGAAAATGCATTTAAAGCCATAAAAAATTCATTTTGGCTCTCACACCTTAACTAAATGTTGTAGACTCAAACTTTTTGCTGTCATTAGTGTATTTTAGCAAAATGAAGATGATTCAAGCATTAATTTCATTGTGCTTTTGCTCATTTTGAAGATTTTGACATTTTCACCTGAAGTGTACAATCAGGCTGAAAATGCATTTAAAGCCATAAAAAGTTCATTTTGGCTCTCACACCTTAACTAAATGTTGTAGACTCAAACTTTTTGCTGTCATTAGTGTATTTTAGCAAAATGAAGATGATTCAAGCATTAATTTCATTGTGCTTTTGCTCATTTTGAAGATTTTCACATTTTCACCTGAAGTGTACAATCAGGCTGAAAATGCATTTAAAGCCATAAAAAGTTCATTTTGGCTCTCACACCTTAACTAAATGTTGTAGACTCAAACTTTTTGCTGTCATTAGTGTATTTTAGCAAAATGAAGATGATTCAAGCATTAATTTCATTGTGCTTTTGCTCATTTTGAAGATTTTGACATTTTCACCTGAAGTGTACAATCAGGCTGAAAATGCATTTAAAGCCATAAAAAGTTCATTTTGGCTCTCACACCTTAACTAAATGTTGTAGACTCAAACTTTTTGCTGTCATTAGTGTATTTTAGCAAAATGAAGATGATTCAAGCATTAATTTCATTGTGCTTTTGCTCATTTTGAAGATTTTGACATTTTCACCTGAAGTGTACAATCGGGCTGAAAATGCATTTAAAGCCATAAAAAATTCATTTTGGCTCTCACACCTTAACTAAATGTTGTAGACTCAAACTTTTTGCTGTCATTAGTGTATTTTAGCAAAATGAAGATGATTCAAGCATTAATTTCATTGTGCTTTTGCTCATTTTGAAGATTTTGACATTTTCACCTGAAGTGTACAATCAGGCTGAAAATGCATTTAAAGCCATAAAAAGTTCATTTTGGCTCTCACACCTTAACTAAATGTTGTAGACTCAAACTTTTTGCTGTCATTAGTGTATTTTAGCAAAATGAAGATGATTCAAGCATTAATTTCATTGTGCTTTTGCTCATTTTGAAGATTTTGACATTTTCACCTGAAGTGTACAATCGGGCTGAAAATGCATTTAAAGCCATAAAAAGTTCATTTTGGCTCTCACACCTTAACCAAATGTTGTAGACTCAAACTTTTTGCTGTCATTAGTGTATTTTTGCAAAATGAAGATGATTCAAGCATTAATTTCATTGTGCTTTTGCTCATTTTGAAGATTTTGACATTTTCACTTGAAGTGTACAATCGGGCTGAAAATGCATTTAAAGCCATAAAAAGTTCATTTTGGCTCTCACACCTTAACTAAATGTTGTAGACTCAAACTTTTTGCTGTCATTAGTGTATGTTAGCAAAATGAAGATGATTCAAGCATTAATTTCATTGTGCTTTTGCTCATTTTGAAGATTTTGACATTTTCACCTGAAGTGTACAATCAGGCTGAAAATGCATTTAAAGCCATAAAAAGTTCATTTTGGCTCTCACACCTTAACTAAATGTTGTAGACTCAAACTTTTTGCTGTCATTAGTGTATTTTAGCAAAATGAAGATGATTCAAGCATTAATTTCATTGTGCTTTTGCTCATTTTGAAGATTTTGACATTTTCACCTGAAGTGTACAATCAGGCTGAAAATGCATTTAAAGCCATAAAAAGTTCATTTTGGCTCTCACACCTTAACTAAATGTTGTAGACTCAAACTTTTTGCTGTCATTAGTGTATTTTAGCAAAATGAAGATGATTCAAGCATTAATTTCATTGTGCTTTTGCTCATTTTGAAGATTTTCACATTTTCACCTGAAGTGTACAATCAGGCTGAAAATGCATTTAAAGCCATAAAAAGTTCATTTTGGCTCTCACACCTTAACTAAATGTTGTAGACTCAAACTTTTTGCTGTCATTAGTGTATTTTAGCAAAATGAAGATGATTCAAGCATTAATTTCATTGTGCTTTTGCTCATTTTGAAGATTTTGACATTTTCACCTGAAGTGTACAATTAGGGGCTGAAAACGCGTTTAAAGCAATAAAAAGTTCATTTTGGCTCTCACACCTTAACTAAATGTTGTAGACTCAAACTTTTTGCTGTCATTAGTGTATGTTAGCAAAATGAAGATGATTCAAGCATTAATTTCATTGTGCTTTTGCTCATTTTGAAGATTTTGACATTTTCACCTGAAGTGTACAATCGGGCTGAAAATGCATTTAAAGCCATAAAAAGTTCATTTTGGCTCTCACACCTTAACTAAATGTTGTAGACTCAAACTTTTTGCTGTCATTAGTGTATTTTTGCAAAATGAAGATGATTCAAGCATTAATTTCATTGTGCTTTTGCTCATTTTGAAGATTTTGACATTTTCACCTGAAGTGTACAATCGGGCTGAAAATGCATTTAAAGCCATAAAAAGTTCATTTTGGCTCTCACACCTTAACTAAATGTTGTAGACTCAAACTTTTTGCTGTCATTAGTGTATGTTAGCAAAATGAAGATGATTCAAGCATTAATTTCATTGTGCTTTTGCTCATTTTGAAGATTTTGACATTTTCACCTGAAGTGTACAATCAGGCTGAAAATGCATTTAAAGCCATAAAAAGTTCATTTTGGCTCTCACACCTTAACTAAATGTTGTAGACTCAAACTTTTTGCTGTCATTAGTGTATGTTAGCAAAATGAAGATGATTCAAGCATTAATTTCATTGTGCTTTTGCTCATTTTGAAGATTTTGACATTTTCACCTGAAGTGTACAATCAGGCTGAAAATGCATTTAAAGCCATAAAAAGTTCATTTTGGCTCTCACACCTTAACTAAATGTTGTAGACTCAAACTTTTTGCTGTCATTAGTGTATTTTAGCAAAATGAAGATGATTCAAGCATTAATTTCATTGTGCTTTTGCTCATTTTGAAGATTTTGACATTTTCACCTGAAGTGTACAATCAGGCTGAAAATGCATTTAAAGCCATAAAAAGTTCATTTTGGCTCTCACACCTTAACTAAATGTTGTAGACTCAAACTTTTTGCTGTCATTAGTGTATTTTAGCAAAATGAAGATGATTCAAGCATTAATTTCATTGTGCTTTTGCTCATTTTGAAGATTTTGACATTTTCACCTGAAGTGTACAATTAGGGGCTGAAAACGCGTTTAAAGCAATAAAAAGTTCATTTTGGCTCTCACACCTTAACTAAATGTTGTAGACTCAAACTTTTTGCTGTCATTAGTATATTTTAGCAAAATGAAGATGATTCAAGCATTAATTTTATTGTGCTTTTGCTCATTTTGAAGATTTTGACATTTTCACCTGAAGTGTACAATTGGGCTGAAAATGCATTTAAAGCCATAAAAAGTTCATTTTGGCTCTCACACCTTAACTAAATGTTGTAGACTCAAACTTTTTGCTGTCATTAGTGTATGTTAGCAAAATGAAGATGATTCAAGCATTAATTTCATTGTGCTTTTGCTCATTTTGAAGATTTTGACATTTTCACCTGAAGTGTACAATCGGGCTGAAAATGCATTTAAAGCCATAAAAAATTCATTTTGGCTCTCACACCTTAACTAAATGTTGTAGACTCAAACTTTTTGCTGTCATTAGTGTATTTTAGCAAAATGAAGATGATTCAAGCATTAATTTCATTGTGCTTTTGCTCATTTTGAAGATTTTGACATTTTCACCTGAAGTGTACAATTAGGGGCTGAAAACGCGTTTAAAGCAATAAAAAGTTCATTTTGGCTCTCACACCTTAACTAAATGTTGTAGACTCAAACTTTTTGCTGTCATTAGTGTATGTTAGCAAAATGAAGATGATTCAAGCATTAATTTTATTGTGCTTTTGCTCATTTTGAAGATTTTGACATTTTCACCTGAAGTGTACAATCAGGCTGAAAATGCATTTAAAGCCATAAAAAGTTCATTTTGGCTCTCACACCTTAACTAAATGTTGTAGACTCAAACTTTTTGCTGTCATTAGTGTATGTTAGCAAAATGAAGATGATTCAAGCATTAATTTCATTGTGCTTTTGCTCATTTTGAAGATTTTGACATTTTCACCTGAAGTGTACAATCAGGCTGAAAATGCATTTAAAGCCATAAAAAGTTCATTTTGGCTCTCACACCTTAACTAAATGTTGTAGACTCAAACTTTTTGCTGTCATTAGTGTATGTTAGCAAAATGAAGATGATTCAAGCATTAATTTCATTGTGCTTTTGCTCATTTTGAAGATTTTGACATTTTCACCTGAAGTGTACAATCAGGCTGAAAATGCATTTAAAGCCATAAAAAGTTCATTTTGGCTCTCACACCTTAACTAAATGTTGTAGACTCAAACTTTTTGCTGTCATTAGTGTATTTTAGCAAAATGAAGATGATTCAAGCATTAATTTCATTGTGCTTTTGCTCATTTTGAAGATTTTGACATTTTCACCTGAAGTGTACAATCAGGCTGAAAATGCATTTAAAGCCATAAAAAGTTCATTTTGGCTCTCACACCTTAACTAAATGTTGTAGACTCAAACTTTTTGCTGTCATTAGTGTATTTTAGCAAAATGAAGATGATTCAAGCATTAATTTCATTGTGCTTTTGCTCATTTTGAAGATTTTGACATTTTCACCTGAAGTGTACAATCAGGCTGAAAATGCATTTAAAGCCATAAAAAGTTCATTTTGGCTCTCACACCTTAACTAAATGTTGTAGACTCAAACTTTTTGCTGTCATTAGTGTATTTTAGCAAAATGAAGATGATTCAAGCATTAATTTCATTGTGCTTTTGCTCATTTTGAAGATTTTGACATTTTCACCTGAAGTGTACAATCAGGCTGAAAATGCATTTAAAGCCATAAAAAGTTCATTTTGGCTCTCACACCTTAACTAAATGTTGTAGACTCAAACTTTTTGCTGTCATTAGTGTATTTTAGCAAAATGAAGATGATTCAAGCATTAATTTCATTGTGCTTTTGCTCATTTTGAAGATTTTGACATTTTCACCTGAAGTGTACAATCGGGCTGAAAATGCATTTAAAGCCATAAAAAATTCATTTTGGCTCTCACACCTTAACTAAATGTTGTAGACTCAAACTTTTTGCTGTCATTAGTGTATTTTAGCAAAATGAAGATGATTCAAGCATTAATTTCATTGTGCTTTTGCTCATTTTGAAGATTTTGACATTTTCACCTGAAGTGTACAATCAGGCTGAAAATGCATTTAAAGCCATAAAAAGTTCATTTTGGCTCTCACACCTTAACTAAATGTTGTAGACTCAAACTTTTTGCTGTCATTAGTGTATTTTAGCAAAATGAAGATGATTCAAGCATTAATTTCATTGTGCTTTTGCTCATTTTGAAGATTTTGACATTTTCACCTGAAGTGTACAATCGGGCTGAAAATGCATTTAAAGCCATAAAAAGTTCATTTTGGCTCTCACACCTTAACTAAATGTTGTAGACTCAAACTTTTTGCTGTCATTAGTGTATTTTAGCAAAATGAAGATGATTCAAGCATTAATTTCATTGTGCTTTTGCTCATTTTGAAGATTTTGACATTTTCACCTGAAGTGTACAATCAGGCTGAAAATGCATTTAAAGCCATAAAAAGTTCATTTTGGCTCTCACACCTTAACTAAATGTTGTAGACTCAAACTTTTTGCTGTCATTAGTGTATGTTAGCAAAATGAAGATGATTCAAGCATTAATTTCATTGTGCTTTTGCTCATTTTGAAGATTTTGACATTTTCACCTGAAGTGTACAATCAGGCTGAAAATGCATTTAAAGCCATAAAAAGTTCATTTTGGCTCTCACACCTTAACTAAATGTTGTAGACTCAAACTTTTTGCTGTCATTAGTGTATTTTAGCAAAATGAAGATGATTCAAGCATTAATTTCATTGTGCTTTTGCTGATTTTGAAGATTTTGACATTTTCACCTGAAGTGTACAATCGGGCTGAAAACGCATTTAAAGCCATAAAAAATTCATTTTGGCTCTCACACCTTAACTAAATGTTGTAGACTCAAACTTTTTGCTGTCATTAGTGTATTTTAGCAAAATGAAGATGATTCAAGCATTAATTTCATTGTGCTTTTGCTCATTTTGAAGATTTTGACATTTTCACCTGAAGTGTACAATCAGGCTGAAAATGCATTTAAAGCCATAAAAAGTTCATTTTGGCTCTCACACCTTAACTAAATGTTGTAGACTCAAACTTTTTGCTGTCATTAGTGTATTTTAGCAAAATGAAGATGATTCAAGCATTAATTTCATTGTGCTTTTGCTCATTTTGAAGATTTTGACATTTTCACCTGAAGTGTACAATCGGGCTGAAAATGCATTTAAAGCCATAAAAAGTTCATTTTGGCTCTCACACCTTAACTAAATGTTGTAGACTCAAACTTTTTGCTGTCATTAGTGTATTTTTGCAAAATGAAGATGATTCAAGCATTCATTTCATTGTGCTTTTGCTCATTTTGAAGATTTTGACATTTTCACTTGAAGTGTACAATCGGGCTGAAAATGCATTTAAAGCCATAAAAAGTTCATTTTGGCTCTCACACCTTAACTAAATGTTGTAGACTCAAACTTTTTGCTGTCATTAGTGTATGTTAGCAAAATGAAGATGATTCAAGCATTAATTTCATTGTGCTTTTGCTCATTTTGAAGATTTTGACATTTTCACCTGAAGTGTACAATCAGGCTGAAAATGCATTTAAAGCCATAAAAAGTTCATTTTGGCTCTCACACCTTAACTAAATGTTGTAGACTCAAACTTTTTGCTGTCATTAGTGTATTTTAGCAAAATGAAGATGATTCAAGCATTAATTTCATTGTGCTTTTGCTCATTTTGAAGATTTTGACATTTTCACCTGAAGTGTACAATCAGGCTGAAAATGCATTTAAAGCCATAAAAAGTTCATTTTGGCTCTCACACCTTAACTAAATGTTGTAGACTCAAACTTTTTGCTGTCATTAGTGTATTTTAGCAAAATGAAGATGATTCAAGCATTAATTTCATTGTGCTTTTGCTCATTTTGAAGATTTTCACATTTTCACCTGAAGTGTACAATCAGGCTGAAAATGCATTTAAAGCCATAAAAAGTTCATTTTGGCTCTCACACCTTAACTAAATGTTGTAGACTCAAACTTTTTGCTGTCATTAGTGTATTTTAGCAAAATGAAGATGATTCAAGCATTAATTTCATTGTGCTTTTGCTCATTTTGAAGATTTTGACATTTTCACCTGAAGTGTACAATCGGGCTGAAAATGCATTTAAAGCCATAAAAAGTTCATTTTGGCTCTCACACCTTAACTAAATGTTGTAGACTCAAACTTTGTGCTGTCATTAGTGTATGTTAGCAAAATGAAGATGATTCAAGCATTAATTTCATTGTGCTTTTGCTCATTTTGAAGATTTTGACATTTTCACCTGAAGTGTACAATTAGGGGCTGAAAACGCGTTTAAAGCAATAAAAAGTTCATTTTGGCTCTCACACCTTAACTAAATGTTGTAGACTCAAACTTTTTGCTGTCATTAGTGTATGTTAGCAAAATGAAGATGATTCAAGCATTAATTTCATTGTGCTTTTGCTCATTTTGAAGATTTTGACATTTTCACCTGAAGTGTACAATCGGGCTGAAAATGCATTTAAAGCCATAAAAAGTTCATTTTGGCTCTCACACCTTAACTAAATGTTGTAGACTCAAACTTTTTGCTGTCATTAGTGTATTTTTGCAAAATGAAGATGATTCAAGCATTAAT
The DNA here is from genome assembly GCF_054856555.1 of Leptonotus elevatus. Classification (NCBI taxonomy): domain Eukaryota; kingdom Metazoa; phylum Chordata; class Actinopteri; order Syngnathiformes; family Syngnathidae; genus Leptonotus; species Leptonotus elevatus. Next base: position 54,993 of record NC_141249.1, read on the forward strand.
TTCATTGTGCTTTTGCTCATTTTGAAGATTTTGACATTTTCACCTGAAGTGTACAATCGGGCTGAAAATGCATTTAAAGCCATAAAAAGTTCATTTTGGCTCTCACACCTTAACTAAATGTTGTAGACTCAAACTTTGTGCTGTCATTAGTGTATGTTAGCAAAATGAAGATGATTCAAGCATTAATTTCATTGTGCTTTTGCTCATTTTGAAGATTTTGACATTTTCACCTGAAGTGTACAATCAGGCTGAAAATGCATTTAAAGCCATAAAAAGTTCATTTTGGCTCTCACACCTTAACTAAATGTTGTAGACTCAAACTTTTTGCTGTCATTAGTGTATGTTAGCAAAATGAAGATGATTCAAGCATTAATTTCATTGTGCTTTTGCTCATTTTGAAGATTTTGACATTTTCACCTGAAGTGTACAATCAGGCTGAAAATGCATTTAAAGCCATAAAAAGTTCATTTTGGCTCTCACACCTTAACTAAATGTTGTAGACTCAAACTTTTTGCTGTCATTAGTGTATTTTTGCAAAATGAAGATGATTCAAGCATTAATTTCATTGTGCTTTTGCTCATTTTGAAGATTTTGACATTTTCACTTGAAGTGTACAATCGGGCTGAAAATGCATTTAAAGCCATAAAAAGTTCATTTTGGCTCTCACACCTTAACTAAATGTTGTAGACTCAAACTTTTTGCTGTCATTAGTGTATGTTAGCAAAATGAAGATGATTCAAGCATTAATTTCATTGTGCTTTTGCTCATTTTGAAGATTTTGACATTTTCACCTGAAGTGTACAATCAGGCTGAAAATGCATTTAAAGCCATAAAAAGTTCATTTTGGCTCTCACACCTTAACTAAATGTTGTAGACTCAAACTTTTTGCTGTCATTAGTGTATTTTAGCAAAATGAAGATGATTCAAGCATTAATTTCATTGTGCTTTTGCTCATTTTGAAGATTTTGACATTTTCACCTGAAGTGTACAATCAGGCTGAAAATGCATTTAAAGCCATAAAAAGTTCATTTTGGCTCTCACACCTTAACTAAATGTTGTAGACTCAAACTTTTTGCTGTCATTAGTGTATGTTAGCAAAATGAAGATGATTCAAGCATTAATTTCATTGTGCTTTTGCTCATTTTGAAGATTTTCACATTTTCACCTGAAGTGTACAATCAGGCTGAAAATGCATTTAAAGCCATAAAAAGTTCATTTTGGCTCTCACACCTTAACTAAATGTTGTAGACTCAAACTTTTTGCTGTCATTAGTGTATTTTAGCAAAATGAAGATGATTCAAGCATTAATTTCATTGTGCTTTTGCTCATTTTGAAGATTTTGACATTTTCACCTGAAGTGTACAATTAGGGGCTGAAAACGCGTTTAAAGCAATAAAAAGTTCATTTTGGCTCTCACACCTTAACTAAATGTTGTAGACTCAAACTTTTTGCTGTCATTAGTATATTTTAGCAAAATGAAGATGATTCAAGCATTAATTTCATTGTGCTTTTGCTCATTTTGAAGATTTTGACATTTTCACCTGAAGTGTACAATCGGGCTGAAAATGCATTTAAAGCCATAAAAAGTTCATTTTGGCTCTCACACCTTAACTAAATGTTGTAGACTCAAACTTTTTGCTGTCATTAGTGTATTTTAGCAAAATGAAGATGATTCAAGTATTAATTTCATTGTGCTTTTGCTCATTTTGAAGATTTTGACATTTTCACCTGAAGTGTACAATTAGGGGCTGAAAACGCGTTTAAAGCCATAAAAAGTTCATTTTGGCTCTCACACCTTAACTAAATGTTGTAGACTCAAACTTTTTGCTGTCATTAGTGTATGTTAGCAAAATGAAGATGATTCAAGCATTAATTTCATTGTGCTTTTGCTCATTTTGAAGATTTTGACATTTTCACCTGAAGTGTACAATCGGGCTGAAAATGCATTTAAAGCAATAAAAAGTTCATTTTGGCTCTCACACCTTAACTAAATGTTGTAGATTCAAACTTTTTGCTGTCATTAGTGTATTTTAGCAAAATGAAGATGATTGAAGTATTAATTTCATTGTGCTTTTGCTCATTTTGAAGATTTTGACATTTTCACCTGAAGTGTACAATTAGGGGCTGAAAACGCGTTTAAAGCAATAAAAAGTTCATTTTGGCTCTCACACCTTAACTAAATGTTGTAGACTCAAACTTTTTGCTGTCATTAGTATATTTTAGCAAAATGAAGATGATTCAAGCATTAATTTTATTGTGCTTTTGCTCATTTTGAAGATTTTGACATTTTCACCTGAAGTGTACAATCGGGCTGAAAATGCATTTAAAGCCATAAAAAGTTCATTTTGGCTCTCACACCTTAACTAAATGTTGTAGACTCAAACTTTTTGCTGTCATTAGTGTATGTTAGCAAAATGAAGATGATTCAAGCATTAATTTCATTGTGCTTTTGCTCATTTTGAAGATTTTGACATTTTCACCTGAAGTGTACAATCGGGCTGAAAATGCATTTAAAGCAATAAAAAGTTCATTTTGGCTCTCACACCTTAACTAAATGTTGTAGATTCAAACTTTTTGCTGTCATTAGTGTATTTTAGCAAAATGAAGATGATTGAAGTATTAATTTCATTGTGCTTTTGCTCATTTTGAAGATTTTGACATTTTCACCTGAAGTGTACAATTAGGGGCTGAAAACGCGTTTAAAGCAATAAAAAGTTCATTTTGGCTCTCACACCTTAACTAAATGTTGTAGACTCAAACTTTTTGCTGTCATTAGTATATTTTAGCAAAATGAAGATGATTCAAGCATTAATTTTATTGTGCTTTTGCTCATTTTGAAGATTTTGACATTTTCACCTGAAGTGTACAATCGGGCTGAAAATGCATTTAAAGCCATAAAAAGTTTTATTTTGGCTCTCACACCTTAACTAAATGTTGTAGACTCAAACTTTTTGCTGTCATTAGTGTATTTTAGCAAAATGAAGATGATTCAAGCATTAATTTCATTGTGCTTTTGCTCATTTTGAAGATTTTGACATTTTCACCTGAAGTGTACAATCGGGCTGAAAATGCATTTAAAGCCATAAAAAATTCATTTTGGCTCTCACACCTTAACTAAATGTTGTAGACTCAAACTTTTTGCTGTCATTAGTGTATTTTAGCAAAATGAAGATGATTCAAGCATTAATTTCATTGTGCTTTTGCTCATTTTGAAGATTTTGACATTTTCACCTGAAGTGTACAATCAGGCTGAAAATGCATTTAAAGCCATAAAAAGTTCATTTTGGCTCTCACACCTTAACTAAATGTTGTAGACTCAAACTTTTTGCTGTCATTAGTGTATTTTTGCAAAATGAAGATGATTCAAGCATTAATTTCATTGTGCTTTTGCTCATTTTGAAGATTTTGACATTTTCACCTGAAGTGTACAATCGGGCTGAAAATGCATTTAAAGCCATAAAAAGTTCATTTTGGCTCTCACACCTTAACTAAATGTTTAGTGTATGTTAGCAAAATGAAGATGATTCAAGCATTAATTTCATTGTGCTTTTGCTCATTTTGAAGATTTTGACATTTTCACCTGAAGTGTACAATCAGGATGAAAATGCATTTAAAGCCATAAAAAGTTCATTTTGGCTCTCACACCTTAACTAAATGTTGTAGACTCAAACTTTTTGCTGTCATTAGTGTATTTTAGCAAAATGAAGATGATTCAAGCATTAATTTCATTGTGCTTTTGCTCATTTTGAAGATTTTGACATTTTCACCTGAAGTGTACAATTAGGGGCTGAAAACGCGTTTAAAGCAATAAAAAGTTCATTTTGGCTCTCACACCTTAACTAAATGTTGTAGACTCAAACTTTTTGCTGTCATTAGTATATTTTAGCAAAATGAAGATGATTCAAGCATTAATTTTATTGTGCTTTTGCTCATTTTGAAGATTTTGACATTTTCACCTGAAGTGTACAATCGGGCTGAAAATGCATTTAAAGCCATAAAAAGTTCATTTTGGCTCTCACACCTTAACTAAATGTTGTAGACTCAAACTTTTTGCTGTCATTAGTGTATGTTAGCAAAATGAAGATGATTCAAGCATTAATTTCATTGTGCTTTTGCTCATTTTGAAGATTTTGACATTTTCACCTGAAGTGTACAATCAGGCTGAAAATGCATTTAAAGCCATAAAAAGTTCATTTTGGCTCTCACACCTTAACTAAATGTTGTAGACTCAAACTTTTTGCTGTCATTAGTGTATTTTAGCAAAATGAAGATGATTCAAGCATTAATTTCATTGTGCTTTTGCTCATTTTGAAGATTTTGACATTTTCACCTGAAGTGTACAATCGGGCTGAAAATGCATTTAAAGCCATAAAAAGTTCATTTTGGCTCTCACACCTTAACTAAATGTTGTAGACTCAAACTTTTTGCTGTCATTAGTGTAATTTAGAAAAATGAAGATGATTCAAGCATTAATTTCATTGTGCTTTTGCTCATTTTGAAGATTTTGACATTTTCACCTGAAGTGTACAATCGGGCTGAAAATGCATTTAAAGCCATAAAAAGTTCATTTTGGCTCTCACACCTTAACTAAATGTTGTAGACTCAAACTTTTTGCTGTCATTAGTGTATGTTAGCAAAATGAAGATGATTCAAGCATTAATTTCATTGTGCTTTTGCTCATTTTGAAGATTTTGACATTTTCACCTGAAGTGTACAATCAGGCTGAAAATGCATTTAAAGCCATAAAAAGTTCATTTTGGCTCTCACACCTTAACTAAATGTTGTAGACTCAAACTTTTTGCTGTCATTAGTGTATTTTAGCAAAATGAAGATGATTCAAGCATTAATTTCATTGTGCTTTTGCTCATTTTGAAGATTTTGACATTTTCACCTGAAGTGTACAATCGGGCTGAAAATGCATTTAAAGCCATAAAAAGTTCATTTTGGCTCTCACACCTTAACTAAATGTTGTAGACTCAAACTTTTTGCTGTCATTAGTGTATTTTAGCAAAATGAAGATGATTCAAGCATTAATTTCATTGTGCTTTTGCTCATTTTGAAGATTTTGACATTTTCACCTGAAGTGTACAATCGGGCTGAAAATGCATTTAAAGCCATAAAAAGTTCATTTTGGCTCTCACACCTTAACTAAATGTTGTAGACTCAAACTTTTTGCTGTCATTAGTGTATGTTAGCAAAATGAAGATGATTCAAGCATTAATTTCATTGTGCTTTTGCTCATTTTGAAGATTTTGACATTTTCACCTGAAGTGTACAATCAGGCTGAAAATGCATTTAAAGCCATAAAAAGTTCATTTTGGCTCTCACACCTTAACTAAATGTTGTAGACTCAAACTTTTTGCTATCATTAGTGTATGTTAGCAAAATGAAGATGATTCAAGCATTAATTTCATTGTGCTTTTGATCATTTTGAAGATTTTGACATTTTCACCTGAAGTGTACAATCAGGATGAAAATGCATTTAAAGCCATAAAAAGTTCATTTTGGCTCTCACACCTTAACTAAATGTTGTAGACTCAAACTTTTTGCTGTCATTAGTGTATTTTAGCAAAATGAAGATGATTCAAGCATTAATTTCATTGTGCTTTTGCTCATTTTGAAGATTTTGACATTTTCACCTGAAGTGTACAATTAGGGGCTGAAAACGCGTTTAAAGCAATAAAAAGTTCATTTTGGCTCTCACACCTTAACTAAATGTTGTAGACTCAAACTTTTTGCTGTCATTAGTATATTTTAGCAAAATGAAGATGATTCAAGCATTAATTTTATTGTGCTTTTGCTCATTTTGAAGATTTTGACATTTTCACCTGAAGTGTACAATCGGGCTGAAAATGCATTTAAAGCCATAAAAAGTTCATTTTGGCTCTCACACCTTAACTAAATGTTGTAGACTCAAACTTTTTGCTGTCATTAGTGTATGTTAGCAAAATGAAGATGATTCAAGCATTAATTTCATTGTGCTTTTGCTCATTTTGAAGATTTTCACATTTTCACCTGAAGTGTACAATCAGGCTGAAAATGCATTTAAAGCCATAAAAAGTTCATTTTGGCTCTCACACCTTAACTAAATGTTGTAGACTCAAACTTTTTGCTGTCATTAGTATATTTTAGCAAAATGAAGATGATTCAAGCATTAATTTTATTGTGCTTTTGCTCATTTTGAAGATTTTGACATTTTCACCTGAAGTGTACAATCAGGCTGAAAATGCATTTAAAGCCATAAAAAGTTCATTTTGGCTCTCACACCTTAACTAAATGTTGTAGATTCAAACTTTTTGCTGTCATTAGTGTATTTTAGCAAAATGAAGATGATTCAAGCATTAATTTCATTGTGCTTTTGCTCATTTTGAAGATTTTGACATTTTCACCTGAAGTGTACAATCAGGCTGAAAATGCATTTAAAGCCATAAAAAGTTCATTTTGGCTCTCACACCTTAACTAAATGTTGTAGACTCAAACTTTTTGCTGTCATTAGTGTATGTTAGCAAAATGAAGATGATTCAAGCATTAATTTCATTGTGCTTTTGCTCATTTTGAAGATTTTGACATTTTCACCTGAAGTGTACAATTAGGGGCTGAAAACGCGTTTAAAGCAATAAAAAGTTCATTTTGGCTCTCACACCTTAACTAAATGTTGTAGACTCAAACTTTTTGCTGTCATTAGTATATTTTAGCAAAATGAAGATGATTCAAGCATTAATTTCATTGTGCTTTTGCTCATTTTGAAGATTTTGACATTTTCACCTGAAGTGTACAATCAGGCTGAAAATGCATTTAAAGCCATAAAAAGTTCATTTTGGCTCTCACACCTTAACTAAATGTTGTAGATTCAAACTTTTTGCTGTCATTAGTGTATTTTAGCAAAATGAAGATGATTCAAGCATTAATTTCATTGTGCTTTTGCTCATTTTGAAGATTTTGACATTTTCACCTGAAGTGTACAATCAGGCTGAAAATGCATTTAAAGCCATAAAAAGTTCATTTTGGCTCTCACACCTTAACTAAATGTTGTAGACTCAAACTTTTTGCTGTCATTAGTGTATGTTAGCAAAATGAAGATGATTCAAGCATTAATTTTATTGTGCTTTTGCTCATTTTGAAGATTTTGACATTTTCACCTGAAGTGTACAATCGGGCTGAAAATGCATTTAAAGCCATAAAAAGTTCATTTTGGCTCTCACACCTTAACTAAATGTTGTAGACTCAAACTTTTTGCTGTCATTAGTGTATGTTAGCAAAATGAAGATGATTCAAGCATTAATTTCATTGTGCTTTTGCTCATTTTGAAGATTTTGACATTTTCACCTGAAGTGTACAATCAGGCTGAAAATGCATTTAAAGCCATAAAAAGTTCATTTTGGCTCTCACACCTTAACTAAATGTTGTAGACTCAAACTTTTTGCTGTCATTAGTGTATTTTAGCAAAATGAAGATGATTCAAGCATTAATTTCATTGTGCTTTTGCTCATTTTGAAGATTTTGACATTTTCACCTGAAGTGTACAATCGGGCTGAAAATGCATTTAAAGCCATAAAAAGTTCATTTTGGCTCTCACACCTTAACTAAATATTGTAGACTCAAACTTTTTGCTGTCATTAGTGTATTTTAGCAAAATGAAGATGATTCAAGCATTAATTTGATTGTGCTTTTGCTCATTTTGACATTTTCACCTTAAGTGTACAATCGGGCTGAAAATGCATTTAAAGCCATAAAAAGTTCATTTTGGCTCTCACACCTTAACTAAATGTTGTAGATTCAAACTTTTTGCTGTCATTAGTGTATGTTAGCAAAATGAAGATGATTCAAGCATTAATTTCATTGTGCTTTTGCTCATTTTGAAGATTTTGACATTTTCACCTGAAGTGTACAATCGGGCTGAAAATGCATTTAAAGCCATAAAAAGTTCATTTTGGCTCTCACACCTTAACTAAATGTTGTAGACTCAAACTTTTTGCTGTCATTAGTGTATGTTAGCAAAATGAAGATGATTCAAGCATTAATTTCATTGTGCTTTTGCTCATTTTGAAGATTTTGACATTTTCACCTGAAGTGTACAATCAGGCTGAAAATGCATTTAAAGCCATAAAAAGTTCATTTTGGCTCTCACACCTTAACTAAATGTTGTAGACTCAAACTTTTTACCTGTCATTAGTGTATTTTACCAAAATGAAGATGATTCAAGCATTAATTTCATTGTGCTTTTGCTCATTTTGAAGATTTTGACATTTTCACCTGAAGTGTACAATCGGGCTGAAAATGCATTTAAAGCCATAAAAAGTTCATTTTGGCTCTCACACCTTAACTAAATGTTGTAGACTCAAACTTTTTGCTGTCATTAGTGTATTTTAGCAAAATGAAGATGATTCAAGCATTAATTTCATTGTGCTTTTGCTCATTTTGAAGATTTTGACATTTTCACCTGAAGTGTACAATCAGGCTGAAAATGCATTTAAAGCCATAAAAAGTTCATTTTGGCTCTCACACCTTAACTAAATGTTGTAGACTCAAACTTTTTGCTGTCATTAGTGTATTTTAGCAAAATGAAGATGATTCAAGCATTAATTTCATTGTGCTTTTGCTCATTTTGAAGATTTTGACATTTTCACCTGAAGTGTACAATCGGGCTGAAAATGCATTTAAAGCAATAAAAAGTTCATTTTGGCTCTCACAACTTAACTAAATGTTGTAGATTCAAACTTTTTGCTGTCATTAGTGTATTTTAGCAAAATGAAGATGATTCAAGCATTAATTTCATTGTGCTTTTGCTCATTTTGAAGATTTTGACATTTTCACCTGAAGTGTACAATTAGGGGCTGAAAACGCGTTTAAAGCAATAAAAAGTTCATTTTGGCTCTCACACCTTAACTAAATGTTGTAGACTCAAACTTTTTGCTGTCATTAGTATATTTTAGCAAAATGAAGATGATTCAAGCATTAATTTTATTGTGCTTTTGCTCATTTTGAAGATTTTGACATTTTCACCTGAAGTGTACAATCGGGCTGAAAATGCATTTAAAGCCATAAAAAGTTCATTTTGGCTCTCACACCTTAACTAAATGTTGTAGACTCAAACTTTTTGCTGTCATTAGTGTATGTTAGCAAAATGAAGATGATTCAAGCATTAATTTCATTGTGCTTTTGCTCATTTTGAAGATTTTGACATTTTCACCTGAAGTGTACAATCAGGCTGAAAATGCATTTAAAGCCATAAAAAGTTCATTTTGGCTCTCACACCTTAACTAAATGTTGTAGACTCAAACTTTTTGCTGTCATTAGTGTATTTTAGCAAAATGAAGATGATTCAAGCATTAATTTCATTGTGCTTTTGCTCATTTTGAAGATTTTGACATTTTCACCTGAAGTGTACAATCAGGCTGAAAATGCATTTAAAGCCATAAAAAGTTCATTTTGGCTCTCACACCTTAACTAAATGTTGTAGACTCAAACTTTTTGCTATCATTAGTGTATGTTAGCAAAATGAAGATGATTCAAGCATTAATTTCATTGTGCTTTTGCTCATTTTGAAGATTTTGACATTTTCACCTGAAGTTTACAATCAGGCTGAAAATGCATTTAAAGCCATAAAAAGTTCATTTTGGCTCTCACACCTTAACTAAATGTTGTAGACTCAAACTTTTTGCTGTCATTAGTGTATTTTAGCAAAATGAAGATGATTCAAGCATTAATTTCATTGTGCTTTTGCTCATTTTGAAGATTTTGACATTTTCACCTGAAGTGTACAATCAGGCTGAAAATGCATTTAAAGCCATAAAAAGTTCATTTTGGCTCTCACACCTTAACTAAATGTTGTAGACTCAAACTTTTTGCTGTCATTAGTGTATTTTAGCAAAATGAAGATGATTCAAGCATTAATTTCATTGTGCTTTTGCTCATTTTGAAGATTTTGACATTTTCACCTGAAGTGTACAATCGGGCTGAAAATGCATTTAAAGCCATAAAAAGTTCATTTTGGCTCTCACACCTTAACTAAATGTTGTAGACTCAAACTTTTTGCTGTCATTAGTGTATGTTAGCAAAATGAAGATGATTCAAGCATTAATTTCATTGTGCTTTTGCTCATTTTGAAGATTTTGACATTTTCACCTGAAGTGTACAATCAGGCTGAAAATGCATTTAAAGCCATAAAAAGTTCATTTTGGCTCTCACACCTTAACTAAATGTTGTAGACTCAAACTTTTTGCTATCATTAGTGTATGTTAGCAAAATGAAGATGATTCAAGCATTAATTTCATTGTGCTTTTGCTCATTTTGAAGATTTTGACATTTTCACCTGAAGTGTACAATCAGGCTGAAAATGCATTTAAAGCCATAAAAAGTTCATTTTGGCTCTCACACCTTAACTAAATGTTGTAGACTCAAACTATTTGCTGTCATTAGTGTATTTTAGCAAAATGAAGATGATTCAAGCATTAATTTCATTGTGCTTTTGCTCATTTTGAAGATTTTGACATTTTCACCTGAAGTGTACAATTAGGGGCTGAAAACGCGTTTAAAGCAATAAAAAGTTCATTTTGGCTCTCACACCTTAACTAAATGTTGTAGACTCAAACTTTTTGCTGTCATTAGTGTATTTTAGCAAAATGAAGATGATTCAAGCATTAATTTCATTGTGCTTTTGCTCATTTTGAAGATTTTGACATTTTCACCTGAAGTGTACAATCAGGCTGAAAATGCATTTAAAGCCATAAAAAGTTCATTTTGGCTCTCACACCTTAACTAAATGTTGTAGACTCAAACTTTTTGCTATCATTAGTGTATGTTAGCAAAATGAAGATGATTCAAGCATTAATTTCATTGTGCTTTTGATCATTTTGAAGATTTTGACATTTTCACCTGAAGTGTACAATCAGGATGAAAATGCATTTAAAGCCATAAAAAGTTCATTTTGGCTCTCACACCTTAACTAAATGTTGTAGACTCAAACTTTTTGCTGTCATTAGTGTATTTTAGCAAAATGAAGATGATTCAAGCATTAATTTCATTGTGCTTTTGCTCATTTTGAAGATTTTGACATTTTCACCTGAAGTGTACAATTAGGGGCTGAAAACGCGTTTAAAGCAATAAAAAGTTCATTTTGGCTCTCACACCTTAACTAAATGTTGTAGACTCAAACTTTTTGCTGTCATTAGTATATTTTAGCAAAATGAAGATGATTCAAGCATTAATTTTATTGTGCTTTTGCTCATTTTGAAGATTTTGACATTTTCACCTGAAGTGTACAATCGGGCTGAAAATGCATTTAAAGCCATAAAAAGTTCATTTTGGCTCTCACACCTTAACTAAATGTTGTAGACTCAAACTTTTTGCTGTCATTAGTGTATGTTAGCAAAATGAAGATGATTCAAGCATTAATTTCATTGTGCTTTTGCTCATTTTGAAGATTTTCACATTTTCACCTGAAGTGTACAATCAGGCTGAAAATGCATTTAAAGCCATAAAAAGTTCATTTTGGCTCTCACACCTTAACTAAATGTTGTAGACTCAAACTTTTTGCTGTCATTAGTATATTTTAGCAAAATGAAGATGATTCAAGCATTAATTTTATTGTGCTTTTGCTCATTTTGAAGATTTTGACATTTTCACCTGAAGTGTACAATCAGGCTGAAAATGCATTTAAAGCCATAAAAAGTTCATTTTGGCTCTCACACCTTAACTAAATGTTGTAGATTCAAACTTTTTGCTGTCATTAGTGTATTTTAGCAAAATGAAGATGATTCAAGCATTAATTTCATTGTGCTTTTGCTCATTTTGAAGATTTTGACATTTTCACCTGAAGTGTACAATCAGGCTGAAAATGCATTTAAAGCCATAAAAAGTTCATTTTGGCTCTCACACCTTAACTAAATGTTGTAGACTCAAACTTTTTGCTGTCATTAGTGTATGTTAGCAAAATGAAGATGATTCAAGCATTAATTTCATTGTGCTTTTGCTCATTTTGAAGATTTTGACATTTTCACCTGAAGTGTACAATTAGGGGCTGAAAACGCGTTTAAAGCAATAAAAAGTTCATTTTGGCTCTCACACCTTAACTAAATGTTGTAGACTCAAACTTTTTGCTGTCATTAGTATATTTTAGCAAAATGAAGATGATTCAAGCATTAATTTCATTGTGCTTTTGCTCATTTTGAAGATTTTGACATTTTCACCTGAAGTGTACAATCAGGCTGAAAATGCATTTAAAGCCATAAAAAGTTCATTTTGGCTCTCACACCTTAACTAAATGTTGTAGATTCAAACTTTTTGCTGTCATTAGTGTATTTTAGCAAAATGAAGATGATTCAAGCATTAATTTCATTGTGCTTTTGCTCATTTTGAAGATTTTGACATTTTCACCTGAAGTGTACAATCAGGCTGAAAATGCATTTAAAGCCATAAAAAGTTCATTTTGGCTCTCACACCTTAACTAAATGTTGTAGACTCAAACTTTTTGCTGTCATTAGTGTATGTTAGCAAAATGAAGATGATTCAAGCATTAATTTTATTGTGCTTTTGCTCATTTTGAAGATTTTGACATTTTCACCTGAAGTGTACAATCGGGCTGAAAATGCATTTAAAGCCATAAAAAGTTCATTTTGGCTCTCACACCTTAACTAAATGTTGTAGACTCAAACTTTTTGCTGTCATTAGTGTATGTTAGCAAAATGAAGATGATTCAAGCATTAATTTCATTGTGCTTTTGCTCATTTTGAAGATTTTGACATTTTCACCTGAAGTGTACAATCAGGCTGAAAATGCATTTAAAGCCATAAAAAGTTCATTTTGGCTCTCACACCTTAACTAAATGTTGTAGACTCAAACTTTTTGCTGTCATTAGTGTATTTTAGCAAAATGAAGATGATTCAAGCATTAATTTCATTGTGCTTTTGCTCATTTTGAAGATTTTGACATTTTCACCTGAAGTGTACAATCGGGCTGAAAATGCATTTAAAGCCATAAAAAGTTCATTTTGGCTCTCACACCTTAACTAAATATTGTAGACTCAAACTTTTTGCTGTCATTAGTGTATTTTAGCAAAATGAAGATGATTCAAGCATTAATTTGATTGTGCTTTTGCTCATTTTGACATTTTCACCTTAAGTGTACAATCGGGCTGAAAATGCATTTAAAGCCATAAAAAGTTCATTTTGGCTCTCACACCTTAACTAAATGTTGTAGACTCAAACTTTTTGCTGTCATTAGTGTATGTTAGCAAAATGAAGATGATTCAAGCATTAATTTCATTGTGCTTTTGCTCATTTTGAAGATTTTGACATTTTCACCTGAAGTGTACAATCGGGCTGAAAATGCATTTAAAGCCATAAAAAGTTCATTTTGGCTCTCACACCTTAACTAAATGTTGTAGACTCAAACTTTTTGCTGTCATTAGTGTATGTTAGCAAAATGAAGATGATTCAAGCATTAATTTCATTGTGCTTTTGCTCATTTTGAAGATTTTGACATTTTCACCTGAAGTGTACAATCAGGCTGAAAATGCATTTAAAGCCATAAAAAGTTCATTTTGGCTCTCACACCTTAACTAAATGTTGTAGACTCAAACTTTTTACCTGTCATTAGTGTATTTTACCAAAATGAAGATGATTCAAGCATTAATTTCATTGTGCTTTTGCTCATTTTGAAGATTTTGACATTTTCACCTGAAGTGTACAATCGGGCTGAAAATGCATTTAAAGCCATAAAAAGTTCATTTTGGCTCTCACACCTTAACTAAATGTTGTAGACTCAAACTTTTTGCTGTCATTAGTGTATTTTAGCAAAATGAAGATGATTCAAGCATTAATTTCATTGTGCTTTTGCTCATTTTGAAGATTTTGACATTTTCACCTGAAGTGTACAATCAGGCTGAAAATGCATTTAAAGCCATAAAAAGTTCATTTTGGCTCTCACACCTTAACTAAATGTTGTAGACTCAAACTTTTTGCTGTCATTAGTGTATTTTAGCAAAATGAAGATGATTCAAGCATTAATTTCATTGTGCTTTTGCTCATTTTGAAGATTTTGACATTTTCACCTGAAGTGTACAATCGGGCTGAAAATGCATTTAAAGCAATAAAAAGTTCATTTTGGCTCTCACAACTTAACTAAATGTTGTAGATTCAAACTTTTTGCTGTCATTAGTGTATTTTAGCAAAATGAAGATGATTCAAGCATTAATTTCATTGTGCTTTTGCTCATTTTGAAGATTTTGACATTTTCACCTGAAGTGTACAATTAGGGGCTGAAAACGCGTTTAAAGCAATAAAAAGTTCATTTTGGCTCTCACACCTTAACTAAATGTTGTAGACTCAAACTTTTTGCTGTCATTAGTATATTTTAGCAAAATGAAGATGATTCAAGCATTAATTTTATTGTGCTTTTGCTCATTTTGAAGATTTTGACATTTTCACCTGAAGTGTACAATCGGGCTGAAAATGCATTTAAAGCCATAAAAAGTTCATTTTGGCTCTCACACCTTAACTAAATGTTGTAGACTCAAACTTTTTGCTGTCATTAGTGTATGTTAGCAAAATGAAGATGATTCAAGCATTAATTTCATTGTGCTTTTGCTCATTTTGAAGATTTTCACATTTTCACCTGAAGTGTACAATCAGGCTGAAAATGCATTTAAAGCCATAAAAAGTTCATTTTGGCTCTCACACCTTAACTAAATGTTGTAGACTCAAACTTTTTGCTGTCATTAGTATATTTTAGCAAAATGAAGATGATTCAAGCATTAATTTTATTGTGCTTTTGCTCATTTTGAAGATTTTGACATTTTCACCTGAAGTGTACAATCAGGCTGAAAATGCATTTAAAGCCATAAAAAGTTCATTTTGGCTCTCACACCTTAACTAAATGTTGTAGATTCAAACTTTTTGCTGTCATTAGTGTATTTTAGCAAAATGAAGATGATTCAAGCCTTAATTTCATTGTGCTTTTGCTCATTTTGAAGATTTTGACATTTTCACCTGAAGTGTACAATCAGGCTGAAAATGCATTTAAAGCCATAAAAAGTTCATTTTGGCTCTCACACCTTAACTAAATGTTGTAGACTCAAACTTTTTGCTGTCATTAGTGTATGTTAGCAAAATGAAGATGATTCAAGCATTAATTTCATTGTGCTTTTGCTCATTTTGAAGATTTTGACATTTTCACCTGAAGTGTACAATTAGGGGCTGAAAACGCGTTTAAAGCAATAAAAAGTTCATTTTGGCTCTCACACCTTAACTAAATGTTGTAGACTCAAACTTTTTGCTGTCATTAGTATATTTTAGCAAAATGAAGATGATTCAAGCATTAATTTCATTGTGCTTTTGCTCATTTTGAAGATTTTGACATTTTCACCTGAAGTGTACAATCAGGCTGAAAATGCATTTAAAGCCATAAAAAGTTCATTTTGGCTCTCACACCTTAACTAAATGTTGTAGATTCAAACTTTTTGCTGTCATTAGTGTATTT
Organism: Leptonotus elevatus; assembly: GCF_054856555.1. NCBI lineage: Eukaryota > Metazoa > Chordata > Actinopteri > Syngnathiformes > Syngnathidae > Leptonotus > Leptonotus elevatus. The sequence goes on from NC_141249.1 coordinate 70,470, forward strand.
TAGCAAAATGAAGATGATTCAAGCATTAATTTCATTGTGCTTTTGCTCATTTTGAAGATTTTGACATTTTCACCTGAAGTGTACAATCAGGCTGAAAATGCATTTAAAGCCATAAAAAGTTCATTTTGGCTCTCACACCTTAACTAAATGTTGTAGACTCAAACTTTTTGCTGTCATTAGTGTATGTTAGCAAAATGAAGATGATTCAAGCATTAATTTTATTGTGCTTTTGCTCATTTTGAAGATTTTGACATTTTCACCTGAAGTGTACAATCGGGCTGAAAATGCATTTAAAGCCATAAAAAGTTCATTTTGGCTCTCACACCTTAACTAAATGTTGTAGACTCAAACTTTTTGCTGTCATTAGTGTATGTTAGCAAAATGAAGATGATTCAAGCATTAATTTCATTGTGCTTTTGCTCATTTTGAAGATTTTGACATTTTCACCTGAAGTGTACAATCAGGCTGAAAATGCATTTAAAGCCATAAAAAGTTCATTTTGGCTCTCACACCTTAACTAAATGTTGTAGACTCAAACTTTTTGCTGTCATTAGTGTATTTTAGCAAAATGAAGATGATTCAAGCATTAATTTCATTGTGCTTTTGCTCATTTTGAAGATTTTGACATTTTCACCTGAAGTGTACAATCGGGCTGAAAATGCATTTAAAGCCATAAAAAGTTCATTTTGGCTCTCACACCTTAACTAAATATTGTAGACTCAAACTTTTTGCTGTCATTAGTGTATTTTAGCAAAATGAAGATGATTCAAGCATTAATTTGATTGTGCTTTTGCTCATTTTGACATTTTCACCTTAAGTGTACAATCGGGCTGAAAATGCATTTAAAGCCATAAAAAGTTCATTTTGGCTCTCACACCTTAACTAAATGTTGTAGACTCAAACTTTTTGCTGTCATTAGTGTATGTTAGCAAAATGAAGATGATTCAAGCATTAATTTCATTGTGCTTTTGCTCATTTTGAAGATTTTGACATTTTCACCTGAAGTGTACAATCGGGCTGAAAATGCATTTAAAGCCATAAAAAGTTCATTTTGGCTCTCACACCTTAACTAAATGTTGTAGACTCAAACTTTTTGCTGTCATTAGTGTATGTTAGCAAAATGAAGATGATTCAAGCATTAATTTCATTGTGCTTTTGCTCATTTTGAAGATTTTGACATTTTCACCTGAAGTGTACAATCAGGCTGAAAATGCATTTAAAGCCATAAAAAGTTCATTTTGGCTCTCACACCTTAACTAAATGTTGTAGACTCAAACTTTTTACCTGTCATTAGTGTATTTTACCAAAATGAAGATGATTCAAGCATTAATTTCATTGTGCTTTTGCTCATTTTGAAGATTTTGACATTTTCACCTGAAGTGTACAATCGGGCTGAAAATGCATTTAAAGCCATAAAAAGTTCATTTTGGCTCTCACACCTTAACTAAATGTTGTAGACTCAAACTTTTTGCTGTCATTAGTGTATTTTAGCAAAATGAAGATGATTCAAGCATTAATTTCATTGTGCTTTTGCTCATTTTGAAGATTTTGACATTTTCACCTGAAGTGTACAATCAGGCTGAAAATGCATTTAAAGCCATAAAAAGTTCATTTTGGCTCTCACACCTTAACTAAATGTTGTAGACTCAAACTTTTTGCTGTCATTAGTGTATTTTAGCAAAATGAAGATGATTCAAGCATTAATTTCATTGTGCTTTTGCTCATTTTGAAGATTTTGACATTTTCACCTGAAGTGTACAATCGGGCTGAAAATGCATTTAAAGCAATAAAAAGTTCATTTTGGCTCTCACAACTTAACTAAATGTTGTAGATTCAAACTTTTTGCTGTCATTAGTGTATTTTAGCAAAATGAAGATGATTCAAGCATTAATTTCATTGTGCTTTTGCTCATTTTGAAGATTTTGACATTTTCACCTGAAGTGTACAATTAGGGGCTGAAAACGCGTTTAAAGCAATAAAAAGTTCATTTTGGCTCTCACACCTTAACTAAATGTTGTAGACTCAAACTTTTTGCTGTCATTAGTATATTTTAGCAAAATGAAGATGATTCAAGCATTAATTTTATTGTGCTTTTGCTCATTTTGAAGATTTTGACATTTTCACCTGAAGTGTACAATCGGGCTGAAAATGCATTTAAAGCCATAAAAAGTTCATTTTGGCTCTCACACCTTAACTAAATGTTGTAGACTCAAACTTTTTGCTGTCATTAGTGTATGTTAGCAAAATGAAGATGATTCAAGCATTAATTTCATTGTGCTTTTGCTCATTTTGAAGATTTTGACATTTTCACCTGAAGTGTACAATCAGGCTGAAAATGCATTTAAAGCCATAAAAAGTTCATTTTGGCTCTCACACCTTAACTAAATGTTGTAGACTCAAACTTTTTGCTGTCATTAGTGTATTTTAGCAAAATGAAGATGATTCAAGCATTAATTTCATTGTGCTTTTGCTCATTTTGAAGATTTTGACATTTTCACCTGAAGTGTACAATCAGGCTGAAAATGCATTTAAAGCCATAAAAAGTTCATTTTGGCTCTCACACCTTAACTAAATGTTGTAGACTCAAACTTTTTGCTATCATTAGTGTATGTTAGCAAAATGAAGATGATTCAAGCATTAATTTCATTGTGCTTTTGCTCATTTTGAAGATTTTGACATTTTCACCTGAAGTTTACAATCAGGCTGAAAATGCATTTAAAGCCATAAAAAGTTCATTTTGGCTCTCACACCTTAACTAAATGTTGTAGACTCAAACTTTTTGCTGTCATTAGTGTATTTTAGCAAAATGAAGATGATTCAAGCATTAATTTCATTGTGCTTTTGCTCATTTTGAAGATTTTGACATTTTCACCTGAAGTGTACAATCAGGCTGAAAATGCATTTAAAGCCATAAAAAGTTCATTTTGGCTCTCACACCTTAACTAAATGTTGTAGACTCAAACTTTTTGCTGTCATTAGTGTATTTTAGCAAAATGAAGATGATTCAAGCATTAATTTCATTGTGCTTTTGCTCATTTTGAAGATTTTGACATTTTCACCTGAAGTGTACAATCAGGCTGAAAATGCATTTAAAGCCATAAAAAGTTCATTTTGGCTCTCACACCTTAACTAAATGTTGTAGACTCAAACTTTTTGCTATCATTAGTGTATGTTAGCAAAATGAAGATGATTCAAGCATTAATTTCATTGTGCTTTTGCTCATTTTGAAGATTTTGACATTTTCACCTGAAGTGTACAATCAGGCTGAAAATGCATTTAAAGCCATAAAAAGTTCATTTTGGCTCTCACACCTTAACTAAATGTTGTAGACTCAAACTATTTGCTGTCATTAGTGTATTTTAGCAAAATGAAGATGATTCAAGCATTAATTTCATTGTGCTTTTGCTCATTTTGAAGATTTTGACATTTTCACCTGAAGTGTACAATTAGGGGCTGAAAACGCGTTTAAAGCAATAAAAAGTTCATTTTGGCTCTCACACCTTAACTAAATGTTGTAGACTCAAACTTTTTGCTGTCATTAGTGTATTTTAGCAAAATGAAGATGATTCAAGCATTAATTTCATTGTGCTTTTGCTCATTTTGAAGATTTTGACATTTTCACCTGAAGTGTACAATCAGGCTGAAAATGCATTTAAAGCCATAAAAAGTTCATTTTGGCTCTCACACCTTAACTAAATGTTGTAGACTCAAACTTTTTGCTATCATTAGTGTATGTTAGCAAAATGAAGATGATTCAAGCATTAATTTCATTGTGCTTTTGATCATTTTGAAGATTTTGACATTTTCACCTGAAGTGTACAATCAGGATGAAAATGCATTTAAAGCCATAAAAAGTTCATTTTGGCTCTCACACCTTAACTAAATGTTGTAGACTCAAACTTTTTGCTGTCATTAGTGTATTTTAGCAAAATGAAGATGATTCAAGCATTAATTTCATTGTGCTTTTGCTCATTTTGAAGATTTTGACATTTTCACCTGAAGTGTACAATTAGGGGCTGAAAACGCGTTTAAAGCAATAAAAAGTTCATTTTGGCTCTCACACCTTAACTAAATGTTGTAGACTCAAACTTTTTGCTGTCATTAGTATATTTTAGCAAAATGAAGATGATTCAAGCATTAATTTTATTGTGCTTTTGCTCATTTTGAAGATTTTGACATTTTCACCTGAAGTGTACAATCGGGCTGAAAATGCATTTAAAGCCATAAAAAGTTCATTTTGGCTCTCACACCTTAACTAAATGTTGTAGACTCAAACTTTTTGCTGTCATTAGTGTATGTTAGCAAAATGAAGATGATTCAAGCATTAATTTCATTGTGCTTTTGCTCATTTTGAAGATTTTCACATTTTCACCTGAAGTGTACAATCAGGCTGAAAATGCATTTAAAGCCATAAAAAGTTCATTTTGGCTCTCACACCTTAACTAAATGTTGTAGACTCAAACTTTTTGCTGTCATTAGTATATTTTAGCAAAATGAAGATGATTCAAGCATTAATTTTATTGTGCTTTTGCTCATTTTGAAGATTTTGACATTTTCACCTGAAGTGTACAATCAGGCTGAAAATGCATTTAAAGCCATAAAAAGTTCATTTTGGCTCTCACACCTTAACTAAATGTTGTAGATTCAAACTTTTTGCTGTCATTAGTGTATTTTAGCAAAATGAAGATGATTCAAGCATTAATTTCATTGTGCTTTTGCTCATTTTGAAGATTTTGACATTTTCACCTGAAGTGTACAATCAGGCTGAAAATGCATTTAAAGCCATAAAAAGTTCATTTTGGCTCTCACACCTTAACTAAATGTTGTAGACTCAAACTTTTTGCTGTCATTAGTGTATGTTAGCAAAATGAAGATGATTCAAGCATTAATTTCATTGTGCTTTTGCTCATTTTGAAGATTTTGACATTTTCACCTGAAGTGTACAATTAGGGGCTGAAAACGCGTTTAAAGCAATAAAAAGTTCATTTTGGCTCTCACACCTTAACTAAATGTTGTAGACTCAAACTTTTTGCTGTCATTAGTATATTTTAGCAAAATGAAGATGATTCAAGCATTAATTTCATTGTGCTTTTGCTCATTTTGAAGATTTTGACATTTTCACCTGAAGTGTACAATCAGGCTGAAAATGCATTTAAAGCCATAAAAAGTTCATTTTGGCTCTCACACCTTAACTAAATGTTGTAGATTCAAACTTTTTGCTGTCATTAGTGTATTTTAGCAAAATGAAGATGATTCAAGCATTAATTTCATTGTGCTTTTGCTCATTTTGAAGATTTTGACATTTTCACCTGAAGTGTACAATCAGGCTGAAAATGCATTTAAAGCCATAAAAAGTTCATTTTGGCTCTCACACCTTAACTAAATGTTGTAGACTCAAACTTTTTGCTGTCATTAGTGTATGTTAGCAAAATGAAGATGATTCAAGCATTAATTTTATTGTGCTTTTGCTCATTTTGAAGATTTTGACATTTTCACCTGAAGTGTACAATCGGGCTGAAAATGCATTTAAAGCCATAAAAAGTTCATTTTGGCTCTCACACCTTAACTAAATGTTGTAGACTCAAACTTTTTGCTGTCATTAGTGTATGTTAGCAAAATGAAGATGATTCAAGCATTAATTTCATTGTGCTTTTGCTCATTTTGAAGATTTTGACATTTTCACCTGAAGTGTACAATCAGGCTGAAAATGCATTTAAAGCCATAAAAAGTTCATTTTGGCTCTCACACCTTAACTAAATGTTGTAGACTCAAACTTTTTGCTGTCATTAGTGTATTTTAGCAAAATGAAGATGATTCAAGCATTAATTTCATTGTGCTTTTGCTCATTTTGAAGATTTTGACATTTTCACCTGAAGTGTACAATCGGGCTGAAAATGCATTTAAAGCCATAAAAAGTTCATTTTGGCTCTCACACCTTAACTAAATGTTGTAGACTCAAACTTTTTGCTGTCATTAGTGTATTTTAGCAAAATGAAGATGATTCAAGCATTAATTTGATTGTGCTTTTGCTCATTTTGACATTTTCACCTTAAGTGTACAATCGGGCTGAAAATGCATTTAAAGCCATAAAAAGTTCATTTTGGCTCTCACACCTTAACTAAATGTTGTAGACTCAAACTTTTTGCTGTCATTAGTGTATGTTAGCAAAATGAAGATGATTCAAGCATTAATTTCATTGTGCTTTTGCTCATTTTGAAGATTTTGACATTTTCACCTGAAGTGTACAATCAGGCTGAAAATGCATTTAAAGCCATAAAAAGTTCATTTTGGCTCTCACACCTTAACTAAATGTTGTAGACTCAAACTTTTTGCTGTCATTAGTGTATTTTAGCAAAATGAAGATGATTCAAGCATTAATTTCATTGTGCTTTTGCTCATTTTGACATTTTCACCTTAAGTGTACAATCGGGCTGAAAATGCATTTAAAGCCATAAAAAGTTCATTTTGGCTCTCACACCTTAACTAAATGTTGTAGACTCAAACTTTTTGCTGTCATTAGTGTATGTTAGCAAAATGAAGATGATTCAAGCATTAATTTCATTGTGCTTTTGCTCATTTTGAAGATTTTGACATTTTCACCTGAAGTGTACAATCAGGCTGAAAATGCATTTAAAGCCATAAAAAGTTCATTTTGGCTCTCACACCTTAACTAAATGTTGTAGACTCAAACTTTTTGCTGTCATTAGTGTATTTTAGCAAAATGAAGATGATTCAAGCATTAATTTTATTGTGCTTTTGCTCATTTTGAAGATTTTGACATTTTCACCTGAAGTGTACAATCGGGCTGAAAATGCATTTAAAGCCATAAAAAGTTCATTTTGGCTCTCACACCTTAACTAAATGTTGTAGACTCAAACTTTTTGCTGTCATTAGTGTATGTTAGCAAAATGAAGATGATTCAAGCATTAATTTCATTGTGCTTTTGCTCATTTTGAAGATTTTGACATTTTCACCTGAAGTGTACAATCAGGCTGAAAATGCATTTAAAGCCATAAAAAGTTCATTTTGGCTCTCACACCTTAACTAAATGTTGTAGACTCAAACTTTTTGCTATCATTAGTGTATGTTAGCAAAATGAAGATGATTCAAGCATTAATTTCATTGTGCTTTTGCTCATTTTGAAGATTTTGACATTTTCACCTGAAGTGTACAATCAGGATGAAAATGCATTTAAAGCCATAAAAAGTTCATTTTGGCTCTCACACCTTAACTAAATGTTGTAGACTCAAACTTTTTGCTGTCATTAGTGTATTTTAGCAAAATGAAGATGATTCAAGCATTAATTTCATTGTGCTTTTGCTCATTTTGAAGATTTTGACATTTTCACCTGAAGTGTACAATTAGGGGCTGAAAACGCGTTTAAAGCAATAAAAAGTTCATTTTGGCTCTCACACCTTAACTAAATGTTGTAGACTCAAACTTTTTGCTGTCATTAGTATATTTTAGCAAAATGAAGATGATTCAAGCATTAATTTTATTGTGCTTTTGCTCATTTTGAAGATTTTGACATTTTCACCTGAAGTGTACAATCGGGCTGAAAATGCATTTAAAGCCATAAAAAGTTCATTTTGGCTCTCACACCTTAACTAAATGTTGTAGACTCAAACTTTTTGCTGTCATTAGTGTATGTTAGCAAAATGAAGATGATTCAAGCATTAATTTCATTGTGCTTTTGCTCATTTTGAAGATTTTGACATTTTCACCTGAAGTGTACAATCAGGCTGAAAATGCATTTAAAGCCATAAAAAGTTCATTTTGGCTCTCACACCTTAACTAAATGTTGTAGACTCAAACTTTTTGCTGTCATTAGTGTATTTTAGCAAAATGAAGATGATTCAAGCATTAATTTCATTGTGCTTTTGCTCATTTTGAAGATTTTGACATTTTCACCTGAAGTGTACAATCGGGCTGAAAATGCATTTAAAGCCATAAAAAGTTCATTTTGGCTCTCACACCTTAACTAAATGTTGTAGACTCAAACTTTTTGCTGTCATTAGTGTATTTTAGCAAAATGAAGATGATTCAAGCATTAATTTCATTGTGCTTTTGCTCATTTTGAAGATTTTGACATTTTCACCTGAAGTGTACAATCGGGCTGAAAATGCATTTAAAGCCATAAAAAGTTCATTTTGGCTCTCACACCTTAACTAAATGTTGTAGACTCAAACTTTTTGCTGTCATTAGTGTATGTTAGCAAAATGAAGATGATTCAAGCATTAATTTCATTGTGCTTTTGCTCATTTTGAAGATTTTGACATTTTCACCTGAAGTGTACAATCAGGCTGAAAATGCATTTAAAGCCATAAAAAGTTCATTTTGGCTCTCACACCTTAACTAAATGTTGTAGACTCAAACTTTTTGCTGTCATTAGTGTATTTTAGCAAAATGAAGATGATTCAAGCATTAATTTCATTGTGCTTTTGCTCATTTTGAAGATTTTGACATTTTCACCTGAAGTGTACAATCGGGCTGAAAATGCATTTAAAGCCATAAAAAGTTCATTTTGGCTCTCACACCTTAACTAAATGTTGTAGACTCAAACTTTTTGCTGTCATTAGTGTATTTTAGCAAAATGAAGATGATTCAAGCATTAATTTCATTGTGCTTTTGCTCATTTTGAAGATTTTGACATTTTCACCTGAAGTGTACAATCGGGCTGAAAATGCATTTAAAGCCATAAAAAGTTCATTTTGGCTCTCACACCTTAACTAAATGTTGTAGACTCAAACTTTTTGCTGTCATTAGTGTATGTTAGCAAAATGAAGATGATTCAAGCATTAATTTCATTGTGCTTTTGCTCATTTTGAAGATTTTGACATTTTCACCTGAAGTGTACAATCAGGCTGAAAATGCATTTAAAGCCATAAAAAGTTCATTTTGGCTCTCACACCTTAACTAAATGTTGTAGACTCAAACTTTTTGCTATCATTAGTGTATGTTAGCAAAATGAAGATGATTCAAGCATTAATTTCATTGTGCTTTTGATCATTTTGAAGATTTTGACATTTTCACCTGAAGTGTACAATCAGGATGAAAATGCATTTAAAGCCATAAAAAGTTCATTTTGGCTCTCACACCTTAACTAAATGTTGTAGACTCAAACTTTTTGCTGTCATTAGTGTATTTTAGCAAAATGAAGATGATTCAAGCATTAATTTCATTGTGCTTTTGCTCATTTTGAAGATTTTGACATTTTCACCTGAAGTGTACAATTAGGGGCTGAAAACGCGTTTAAAGCAATAAAAAGTTCATTTTGGCTCTCACACCTTAACTAAATGTTGTAGACTCAAACTTTTTGCTGTCATTAGTATATTTTAGCAAAATGAAGATGATTCAAGCATTAATTTTATTGTGCTTTTGCTCATTTTGAAGATTTTGACATTTTCACCTGAAGTGTACAATCGGGCTGAAAATGCATTTAAAGCCATAAAAAGTTCATTTTGGCTCTCACACCTTAACTAAATGTTGTAGACTCAAACTTTTTGCTGTCATTAGTGTATGTTAGCAAAATGAAGATGATTCAAGCATTAATTTCATTGTGCTTTTGCTCATTTTGAAGATTTTCACATTTTCACCTGAAGTGTACAATCAGGCTGAAAATGCATTTAAAGCCATAAAAAGTTCATTTTGGCTCTCACACCTTAACTAAATGTTGTAGACTCAAACTTTTTGCTGTCATTAGTATATTTTAGCAAAATGAAGATGATTCAAGCATTAATTTTATTGTGCTTTTGCTCATTTTGAAGATTTTGACATTTTCACCTGAAGTGTACAATCAGGCTGAAAATGCATTTAAAGCCATAAAAAGTTCATTTTGGCTCTCACACCTTAACTAAATGTTGTAGATTCAAACTTTTTGCTGTCATTAGTGTATTTTAGCAAAATGAAGATGATTCAAGCATTAATTTCATTGTGCTTTTGCTCATTTTGAAGATTTTGACATTTTCACCTGAAGTGTACAATTAGGGGCTGAAAACGCGTTTAAAGCAATAAAAAGTTCATTTTGGCTCTCACACCTTAACTAAATGTTGTAGACTCAAACTTTTTGCTGTCATTAGTATATTTTAGCAAAATGAAGATGATTCAAGCATTAATTTCATTGTGCTTTTGCTCATTTTGAAGATTTTGACATTTTCACCTGAAGTGTACAATCAGGCTGAAAATGCATTTAAAGCCATAAAAAGTTCATTTTGGCTCTCACACCTTAACTAAATGTTGTAGATTCAAACTTTTTGCTGTCATTAGTGTATTTTAGCAAAATGAAGATGATTCAAGCATTAATTTCATTGTGCTTTTGCTCATTTTGAAGATTTTGACATTTTCACCTGAAGTGTACAATCAGGCTGAAAATGCATTTAAAGCCATAAAAAGTTCATTTTGGCTCTCACACCTTAACTAAATGTTGTAGACTCAAACTTTTTGCTGTCATTAGTGTATGTTAGCAAAATGAAGATGATTCAAGCATTAATTTTATTGTGCTTTTGCTCATTTTGAAGATTTTGACATTTTCACCTGAAGTGTACAATCGGGCTGAAAATGCATTTAAAGCCATAAAAAGTTCATTTTGGCTCTCACACCTTAACTAAATGTTGTAGACTCAAACTTTTTGCTGTCATTAGTGTATGTTAGCAAAATGAAGATGATTCAAGCATTAATTTCATTGTGCTTTTGCTCATTTTGAAGATTTTGACATTTTCACCTGAAGTGTACAATCAGGCTGAAAATGCATTTAAAGCCATAAAAAGTTCATTTTGGCTCTCACACCTTAACTAAATGTTGTAGACTCAAACTTTTTGCTGTCATTAGTGTATTTTAGCAAAATGAAGATGATTCAAGCATTAATTTCATTGTGCTTTTGCTCATTTTGAAGATTTTGACATTTTCACCTGAAGTGTACAATCGGGCTGAAAATGCATTTAAAGCCATAAAAAGTTCATTTTGGCTCTCACACCTTAACTAAATGTTGTAGACTCAAACTTTTTGCTGTCATTAGTGTATTTTAGCAAAATGAAGATGATTCAAGCATTAATTTGATTGTGCTTTTGCTCATTTTGACATTTTCACCTTAAGTGTACAATCGGGCTGAAAATGCATTTAAAGCCATAAAAAGTTCATTTTGGCTCTCACACCTTAACTAAATGTTGTAGACTCAAACTTTTTGCTGTCATTAGTGTATGTTAGCAAAATGAAGATGATTCAAGCATTAATTTCATTGTGCTTTTGCTCATTTTGAAGATTTTGACATTTTCACCTGAAGTGTACAATCAGGCTGAAAATGCATTTAAAGCCATAAAAAGTTCATTTTGGCTCTCACACCTTAACTAAATGTTGTAGACTCAAACTTTTTGCTGTCATTAGTGTATTTTAGCAAAATGAAGATGATTCAAGCATTAATTTCATTGTGCTTTTGCTCATTTTGACATTTTCACCTTAAGTGTACAATCGGGCTGAAAATGCATTTAAAGCCATAAAAAGTTCATTTTGGCTCTCACACCTTAACTAAATGTTGTAGACTCAAACTTTTTGCTGTCATTAGTGTATGTTAGCAAAATGAAGATGATTCAAGCATTAATTTCATTGTGCTTTTGCTCATTTTGAAGATTTTGACATTTTCACCTGAAGTGTACAATCAGGCTGAAAATGCATTTAAAGCCATAAAAAGTTCATTTTGGCTCTCACACCTTAACTAAATGTTGTAGACTCAAACTTTTTGCTGTCATTAGTGTATTTTAGCAAAATGAAGATGATTCAAGCATTAATTTCATTGTGCTTTTGCTCATTTTGAAGATTTTGACATTTTCACCTGAAGTGTACAATTAGGGGCTGAAAACGCGTTTAAAGCAATAAAAAGTTCATTTTGGCTCTCACACATTAACTAAATGTTGTAGACTCAAACTTTTTGCTGTCATTAGTATATTTTAGCAAAATGAAGATGATTCAAGCATTAATTTTATTGTGCTTTTGCTAATTTTGAAGATTTTGACATTTTCACCTGAAGTGTACAATCGGGCTGAAAATGCATTTAAAGCCATAAAAAGTTCATTTTGGCTCTCACACCTTAACTAAATGTTGTAGACTCAAACTTTTTGCTGTCATTAGTGTATGTTAGCAAAATGAAGATGATTCAAGCATTAATTTCATTGTGCTTTTGCTCATTTTGAAGATTTTGACATTTTCACCTGAAGTGTACAATCAGGCTGAAAATGCATTTAAAGCCATAAAAAGTTCATTTTGGCTCTCACACCTTAACTAAATGTTGTAGACTCAAACTTTTTGCTGTCATTAGTGTATGTTAGCAAAATGAAGATGATTCAAGCATTAATTTCATTGTGCTTTTGCTCATTTTGAAGATTTTGACATTTTCACCTGAAGTGTACAATTAGGGGCTGAAAACGCGTTTAAAGCAATAAAAAGTTCATTTTGGCTCTCACACCTTAACTAAATGTTGTAGACTCAAACTTTTTGCTGTCATTAGTATATTTTAGCAAAATGAAGATGATTCAAGCATTAATTTCATTGTGCTTTTGCTCATTTTGAAGATTTTGACATTTTCACCTGAAGTGTACAATCAGGCTGAAAATGCATTTAAAGCCATAAAAAGTTCATTTTGGCTCTCACACCTTAACTAAATGTTGTAGATTCAAACTTTTTGCTGTCATTAGTGTATTTTAGCAAAATGAAGATGATTCAAGCATTAATTTCATTGTGCTTTTGCTCATTTTGAAGATTTTGACATTTTCACCTGAAGTGTACAATCAGGCTGAAAATGCATTTAAAGCCATAAAAAGTTCATTTTGGCTCTCACACCTTAACTAAATGTTGTAGACTCAAACTTTTTGCTGTCATTAGTGTATGTTAGCAAAATGAAGATGATTCAAGCATTAATTTCATTGTGCTTTTGCTCATTTTGAAGATTTTGACATTTTCACCTGAAGTGTACAATCAGGCTGAAAATGCATTTAAAGCCATAAAAAGTTCATTTTGGCTCTCACACCTTAACTAAATGTTGTAGACTCAAACTTTTTGCTGTCATTAGTGTATTTTAGCAAAATGAAGATGATTCAAGCATTAATTTCATTGTGCTTTTGCTCATTTTGAAGATTTTGACATTTTCACCTGAAGTGTACAATTAGGGGCTGAAAACGCGTTTAAAGCAATAAAAAGTTCATTTTGGCTCTCACACCTTAACTAAATGTTGTAGACTCAAACTTTTTGCTGTCATTAGTATATTTTAGCAAATGAAGATGATTCAAGCATTAATTTTATTGTGCTTTTGCTCATTTTGAAGATTTTGACATTTTCACCTGAAGTGTACAATCGGGCTGAAAATGCATTTAAAGCCATAAAAAGTTCATTTTGGCTCTCACACCTTAACTAAATGTTGTAGACTCAAACTTTATGCTGTCATTAGTGTATGTTAGCAAAATGAAGATGATTCAAGCATTAATTTCATTGTGCTTTTGCTCATTTTGAAGATTTTGACATTTTCACCTGAAGTGTACAATTAGGGGCTGAAAACGCGTTTAAAGCAATACAAAGTTCATTTTGGCTCTCACACCTTAACTAAATGTTGTAGACTCAAACTTTTTGCTGTCATTAGTGTATTTTAGCAAAATGAAGATGATTCAAGCATTAATTTCATTGTGCTTTTGCTCATTTTGAAGATTTTGACATTTTCACCTGAAGTGTACAATCAGGCTGAAAATGCATTTAAAGCCATAAAAAGTTCATTTTGGCTCTCACACCTTAACTAAAAGTTGTAGACTCAAACTTTTTGCTGTCATTAGTGTATGTTAGCAAAATGAAGATGATTCAAGCATTAATTTCATTGTGCTTTTGCTCATTTTGAAGATTTTGACATTTTCACCTGAAGTGTACAATCAGGCTGAAAATGCATTTAAAGCCATAAAAAGTTCATTTTGGCTCTCACACCTTAACTAAATGTTGTAGACTCAAACTTTTTGCTGTCATTAGTGTATTTTAGCAAAATGAAGATGATTCAAGCATTAATTTCATTGTGCTTTTGCTCATTTTGAAGATTTTGACATTTTCACCTGAAGTGTACAATCGGGCTGAAAATGCATTTAAAGCCATAAAAAGTTCATTTTGGCTCTCACACCTTAACTAAATGTTGTAGACTCAAACTTTTTGCTGTCATTAGTGTATGTTAGCAAAATGAAGATGATTCAAGCATTAATTTCATTGTGCTTTTGCTCATTTTGAAGATTTTGACATTTTCACCTGAAGTGTACAATTAGGGGCTGAAAACGCGTTTAAAGCAATAAAAAAATCATTTTGGCTCTCACACCTTAACTAAATGTTGTAGACTCAAACTTTTTGCTGTCATTAGTATATTTTAGCAAAATGAAGATGATTCAAGCATTAATTTTATTGTGCTTTTGCTCATTTTGAAGATTTTGACATTTTCACCTGAAGTGTACAATCGGGCTGAAAATGCATTTAAAGCCATAAAAAGTTCATTTTGGCTCTCACACCTTAACTAAATGTTGTAGACTCAAACTTTTTGCTGTCATTAGTGTATGTTAGCAAAATGAAGATGATTCAAGCATTAATTTCATTGTGCTTTTGCTCATTTTGAAGATTTTGACATTTTCACCTGAAGTGTACAATTAGGGGCTGAAAACGCGTTTAAAGCAATAAACAGTTCATTTTGGCTCTCACACCTTAACTAAATGTTGTAGACTCAAACTTTTTGCTGTCATTAGTATATTTTAGCAAAATGAAGAAGATTCAAGCATTAATTTTATTGTGCTTTTGCTCATTTTGAAGATTTTGACATTTTCACCTGAAGTGTACAATCGGGCTGAAAATGCATTTAAAGCCATAAAAAGTTCATTTTGGCTCTCACACCTTAACTAAATGTTGTAGACTCAAACTTTATGCTGTCATTAGTGTATGTTAGCAAAATGAAGATGATTCAAGCATTAATTTCATTGTGCTTTTGCTCATTTTGAAGATTTTGACATTTTCACCTGAAGTGTACAATCAGGCTGAAAATGCATTTAAAGCCATAAAAAGTTCATTTTGGCTCTCACACCTTAACTAAATGTTGTAGACTCAAACTTTTTGCTGTCATTAGTGTATTTTAGCAAAATGAAGATGATTCAAGCATTAATTTCATTGTGCTTTTGCTCATTTTGAAGATTTTGACATTTTCACCTGAAGTGTACAATCGGGCTGAAAATGCATTTAAAGCCATAAAAAGTTCATTTTGGCTCTCACACCTTAACTAAATGTTGTAGACTCAAACTTTTTGCTGTCATTAGTGTATGTTAGCAAAATGAAGATGATTCAAGCATTAATTTCATTGTGCTTTTGCTCATTTTGAAGATTTTGACATTTTCACCTGAAGTGTACAATCAGGCTGAAAATGCATTTAAAGCCATAAAAAGTTCATTTTGGCTCTCACACCTTAACTAAATGTTGTAGACTCAAACTTTTTGCTGTCATTAGTGTATTTTAGCAAAATGAAGATGATTCAAGCATTAATTTCATTGTGCTTTTGCTCATTTTGAAGATTTTGACATTTTCACCTGAAGTGTACAATTAGGGGCTGAAAACGCGTTTAAAGCAATAAAAAGTTCATTTTGGCTCTCACACCTTAACTAAATGTTGTAGACTCAAACTTTGTGCTGTCATTAGTGTATTTTAGCAAAATGAAGATGATTCAAGCATTAATTTCATTGTGCTTTTGCTCATTTTGAAGATTTTGACATTTTCACCTGAAGTGTACAATGAGGCTGAAAATGCATTTAAAGCCATAAAAAGTTCATTTTGGCTCTCACACCTTAACTAAATGTTGTAGACTCAAACTTTTTGCTGTCATTAGTGTATGTTAGCAAAATGAAGATGATTCAAGCATTAATTTCATTGTGCTTTTGCTCATTTTGAAGATTTTGACATTTTCACCTGAAGTGTACAATCAGGCTGAAAATGCATTTAAAGCCATAAAAAGTTCATTTTGGCTCTCACACCTTAACTAAATGTTGTAGACTCAAACTTTTTGCTGTCATTAGTGTATTTTAGCAAAATGAAGATGATTCAAGCATTAATTTCATTGTGCTTTTGCTCATTTTGAAGATTTTGACATTTTCACCTGAAGTGTACAATCGGGCTGAAAATGCATTTAAAGCCATAAAAAGTTCATTTTGTCTCTCACACCTTAACTAAATGTTGTAGACTCAAACTTTTTGCTGTCATTAGTGTATTTTAGCAAAATGAAGATGATTCAAGCATTAATTTCATTGTGCTTTTGCTCATTTTGAAGATTTTGACATTTTCACCTGAAGTGTACAATTAGGGGCTGAAAACGCGTTTAAAGCAATAAAAAGTTCATTTTGGCTCTCACACCTTAACTAAATGTTGTAGACTCAAACTTTTTGCTGTCATTAGTATATTTTAGCACAATGAAGATGATTCAAGCATTAATTTTATTGTGCTTTTGCTCATTTTGAAGATTTTGACATTTTCACCTGAAGTGTACAATCGGGCTGAAAATGCATTTAAAGCCATAAAAAGTTCATTTTGGCTCTCACACCTTAACTAAATGTTGTAGACTCAAACTTTTTGCTGTCATTAGTGTATTTTAGCAAAATGAAGATGATTCAAGCATTAATTTCATTGTGCTTTTGCTCATTTTGAAGATTTTGACATTTTCACCTGAAGTGTACAATCAGGTTGAAAATGCATTTAAAGCCATAAAAAGTTCATTTTGACTCTCACACCTTAACTAAATGTTGTAGACTCAAACTTTTTGCTGTCATTAGTGTATGTTAGCAAAATGAAGATGATTCAAGCATTAATTTCATTGTGCTTTTGCTCATTTTGAAGATTTTGACATTTTCACCTGAAGTGTACAATCAGGCTGAAAATGCATTTAAAGCCATAAAAAGTTCATTTTGGCTCTCACACCTTAACTAAATGTTGTAGACTCAAACTTTTTGTTGTCATTAGTGTATTTTAGCAAAATGAAGATGATTCAAGCATTAATTTCATTGTGCTTTTGCTCATTTTGAAGATTTTGACATTTTCACCTGAAGTGTACAATTAGGGGCTGAAAACGCGTTTAAAGCAATAAAAAGTTCATTTTGGCTCTCACACCTTAACTAAATGTTGTAGACTCAAACTTTTTGCTGTCATTAGTATATTTTAGCAAAATGAAGATGATTCAAGCATTAATTTTATTGTGCTTTTGCTCATTTTGAAGATTTTGACATTTTCACCTGAAGTGTACAATCGGGCTGAAAATGCATTTAAAGCCATAAAAAGTTCATTTTGGCTCTCACACCTTAACTAAATGTTGTAGACTCAAACTTTTTGCTGTCATTAGTGTATTTGAGCAAAATGAAGATGATTCAAGCATTAATTTCATTGTGCTTTTGCTCATTTTGAAGATTTTGACATTTTCACCTGAAGTGTACAATTAGGGGCTGAAAACGCGTTTAAAGCAATAAACAGTTCATTTTGGCTCTCACACCTTAACTAAATGTTGTAGACTCAAACTTTTTGCTGTCATTAGTATATTTTAGCAAAATGAAAATGATTCAAGCATTAATTTTATTGTGCTTTTGCTCATTTTGAAGATTTTGACATTTTCACCTGAAGTGTACAATCGGGCTGAAAATGCATTTAAAGCCATAAAAAGTTCATTTTGGCTCTCACACCTTAACCAAATTTTGTAGACTCAAACTTTATGCTGTCATTAGTGTATGTTAGCAAAATGAAGATGATTCAAGCATTAATTTCATTGTGCTTTTGCTCATTTTGAAGATTTTGACATTTTCACCTGAAGTGTACAATCAGGCTGAAAATGCATTTAAAGCCATAAAAAGTTCATTTTGGCTCTCACACCTTAACTAAATGTTGTAGACTCAAACTTTTTGCTGTCATTAGTGTATTTTAGCAAAATGAAGATGATTCAAGCATTAATTTCATTGTGCTTTTGCTCATTTTGAAGATTTTGACATTTTCACCTGAAGTGTACAATCGGGCTGAAAATGCATTTAAAGCCATAAAAAGTTCATTTTGGCTCTCACACCTTAACTAAATGTTGTAGACTCAAACTTTTTGCTGTCATTAGTGTATTTTAGCAAAATGAAGATGATTCAAGCATTAATTTGATTGTGCTTTTGCTCATTTTGACATTTTCACCTTAAGTGTACAATCGGGCTGAAAATGCATTTAAAGCCATAAAAAGTTCATTTTGGCTCTCACACCTTAACTAAATGTTGTAGACTCAAACTTTTTGCTGTCATTAGTGTATGTTAGCAAAATGAAGATGATTCAAGCATTAATTTCATTGTGCTTTTGCTCATTTTGAAGATTTTGACATTTTCACCTGAAGTGTACAATCAGGCTGAAAATGCATTTAAAGCCATAAAAAGTTCATTTTGGCTCTCACACCTTAACTAAATGTTGTAGACTCAAACTTTTTGCTATCATTAGTGTATGTTAGCAAAATGAAGATGATTCAAGCATTAATTTCATTGTGCTTTTGCTCATTTTGAAGATTTTGACATTTTCACCTGAAGTGTACAATCAGGATGAAAATGCATTTAAAGCCATAAAAAGTTCATTTTGGCTCTCACACCTTAACTAAATGTTGTAGACTCAAACTTTTTGCTGTCATTAGTGTATTTTAGCAAAATGAAGATGATTCAAGCATTAATTTCATTGTGCTTTTGCTCATTTTGAAGATTTTGACATTTTCACCTGAAGTGTACAATTAGGGGCTGAAAACGCGTTTAAAGCAATAAAAAGTTCATTTTGGCTCTCACACCTTAACTAAATGTTGTAGACTCAAACTTTTTGCTGTCATTAGTATATTTTAGCAAAATGAAGATGATTCAAGCATTAATTTTATTGTGCTTTTGCTCATTTTGAAGATTTTGACATTTTCACCTGAAGTGTACAATCGGGCTGAAAATGCATTTAAAGCCATAAAAAGTTCATTTTGGCTCTCACACCTTAACTAAATGTTGTAGACTCAAACTTTTTGCTGTCATTAGTGTATGTTAGCAAAATGAAGATGATTCAAGCATTAATTTCATTGTGCTTTTGCTCATTTTGAAGATTTTGACATTTTCACCTGAAGTGTACAATCAGGCTGAAAATGCATTTAAAGCCATAAAAAGTTCATTTTGGCTCTCACACCTTAACTAAATGTTGTAGACTCAAACTTTTTGCTGTCATTAGTGTATGTTAGCAAAATGAAGATGATTCAAGCATTAATTTCATTGTGCTTTTGCTCATTTTGAAGATTTTGACATTTTCACCTGAAGTGTACAATTAGGGGCTGAAAACGCGTTTAAAGCAATAAAAAGTTCATTTTGGCTCTCACACCTTAACTAAATGTTGTAGACTCAAACTTTTTGCTGTCATTAGTATATTTTAGCAAAATGAAGATGATTCAAGCATTAATTTCATTGTGCTTTTGCTCATTTTGAAGATTTTGACATTTTCACCTGAAGTGTACAATCAGGCTGAAAATGCATTTAAAGCCATAAAAAGTTCATTTTGGCTCTCACACCTTAACTAAATGTTGTAGATTCAAACTTTTTGCTGTCATTAGTGTATTTTAGCAAAATGAAGATGATTCAAGCATTAATTTCATTGTGCTTTTGCTCATTTTGAAGATTTTGACATTTTCACCTGAAGTGTACAATCAGGCTGAAAATGCATTTAAAGCCATAAAAAGTTCATTTTGGCTCTCACACCTTAACTAAATGTTGTAGACTCAAACTTTTTGCTGTCATTAGTGTATGTTAGCAAAATGAAGATGATTCAAGCATTAATTTCATTGTGCTTTTGCTCATTTTGAAGATTTTGACATTTTCACCTGAAGTGTACAATCAGGCTGAAAATGCATTTAAAGCCATAAAAAGTTCATTTTGGCTCTCACACCTTAACTAAATGTTGTAGACTCAAACTTTTTGCTGTCATTAGTGTATTTTAGCAAAATGAAGATGATTCAAGCATTAATTTCATTGTGCTTTTGCTCATTTTGAAGATTTTGACATTTTCACCTGAAGTGTACAATTAGGGGCTGAAAACGCGTTTAAAGCAATAAAAAGTTCATTTTGGCTCTCACACCTTAACTAAATGTTGTAGACTCAAACTTTTTGCTGTCATTAGTATATTTTAGCAAATGAAGATGATTCAAGCATTAATTTTATTGTGCTTTTGCTCATTTTGAAGATTTTGACATTTTCACCTGAAGTGTACAATCGGGCTGAAAATGCATTTAAAGCCATAAAAAGTTCATTTTGGCTCTCACACCTTAACTAAATGTTGTAGACTCAAATTTTATGCTGTCATTAGTGTATGTTAGCAAAATGAAGATGATTCAAGCATTAATTTCATTGTGCTTTTGCTCATTTTGAAGATTTTGACATTTTCACCTGAAGTGTACAATTAGGGGCTGAAAACGCGTTTAAAGCAATACAAAGTTCATTTTGGCTCTCACACCTTAACTAAATGTTGTAGACTCAAACTTTTTGCTGTCATTAGTGTATTTTAGCAAAATGAAGATGATTCAAGCATTAATTTCATTGTGCTTTTGCTCATTTTGAAGATTTTGACATTTTCACCTGAAGTGTACAATCAGGCTGAAAATGCATTTAAAGCCATAAAAAGTTCATTTTGGCTCTCACACCTTAACTAAAAGTTGTAGACTCAAACTTTTTGCTGTCATTAGTGTATGTTAGCAAAATGAAGATGATTCAAGCATTAATTTCATTGTGCTTTTGCTCATTTTGAAGATTTTGACATTTTCACCTGAAGTGTACAATCAGGCTGAAAATGCATTTAAAGCCATAAAAAGTTCATTTTGGCTCTCACACCTTAACTAAATGTTGTAGACTCAAACTTTTTGCTGTCATTAGTGTATTTTAGCAAAATGAAGATGATTCAAGCATTAATTTCATTGTGCTTTTGCTCATTTTGAAGATTTTGACATTTTCACCTGAAGTGTACAATCGGGCTGAAAATGCATTTAAAGCCATAAAAAGTTCATTTTGGCTCTCACACCTTAACTAAATGTTGTAGACTCAAACTTTTTGCTGTCATTAGTGTATGTTAGCAAAATGAAGATGATTCAAGCATTAATTTCATTGTGCTTTTGCTCATTTTGAAGATTTTGACATTTTCACCTGAAGTGTACAATTAGGGGCTGAAAACGCGTTTAAAGCAATAAAAAGTTCATTTTGGCTCTCACACCTTAACTAAATGTTGTAGACTCAAACTTTTTGCTGTCATTAGTATATTTTAGCAAAATGAAGATGATTCAAGCATTAATTTTATTGTGCTTTTGCTCATTTTGAAGATTTTGACATTTTCACCTGAAGTGTACAATCGGGCTGAAAATGCATTTAAAGCCATAAAAAGTTCATTTTGGCTCTCACACCTTAACCAAATTTTGTAGACTCAAACTTTATGCTGTCATTAGTGTATGTTAGCAAAATGAAGATGATTCAAGCATTAATTTCATTGTGCTTTTGCTCATTTTGAAGATTTTGACATTTTCACCTGAAGTGTACAATCAGGCTGAAAATGCATTTAAAGCCATAAAAAGTTCATTTTGGCTCTCACACCTTAACTAAATGTTGTAGACTCAAACTTTTTGCTGTCATTAGTGTATTTTAGCAAAATGAAGATGATTCAAGCATTAATTTCATTGTGCTTTTGCTCATTTTGAAGATTTTGACATTTTCACCTGAAGTGTACAATCGGGCTGAAAATGCATTTAAAGCCATAAAAAGTTCATTTTGGCTCTCACACCTTAACTAAATGTTGTAGACTCAAACTTTTTGCTGTCATTAGTGTATTTTAGCAAAATGAAGATGATTCAAGCATTAATTTGATTGTGCTTTTGCTCATTTTGACATTTTCACCTTAAGTGTACAATCGGGCTGAAAATGCATTTAAAGCCATAAAAAGTTCATTTTGGCTCTCACACCTTAACTAAATGTTGTAGACTCAAACTTTTTGCTGTCATTAGTGTATGTTAGCAAAATGAAGATGATTCAAGCATTAATTTCATTGTGCTTTTGCTCATTTTGAAGATTTTGACATTTTCACCTGAAGTGTACAATCAGGCTGAAAATGCATTTAAAGCCATAAAAAGTTCATTTTGGCTCTCACACCTTAACTAAATGTTGTAGACTCAAACTTTTTGCTATCATTAGTGTATGTTAGCAAAATGAAGATGATTCAAGCATTAATTTCATTGTGCTTTTGCTCATTTTGAAGATTTTGACATTTTCACCTGAAGTGTACAATCAGGATGAAAATGCATTTAAAGCCATAAAAAGTTCATTTTGGCTCTCACACCTTAACTAAATGTTGTAGACTCAAACTTTTTGCTGTCATTAGTGTATTTTAGCAAAATGAAGATGATTCAAGCATTAATTTCATTGTGCTTTTGCTCATTTTGAAGATTTTGACATTTTCACCTGAAGTGTACAATTAGGGGCTGAAAACGCGTTTAAAGCAATAAAAAGTTCATTTTGGCTCTCACACCTTAACTAAATGTTGTAGACTCAAACTTTTTGCTGTCATTAGTATATTTTAGCAAAATGAAGATGATTCAAGCATTAATTTTATTGTGCTTTTGCTCATTTTGAAGATTTTGACATTTTCACCTGAAGTGTACAATCGGGCTGAAAATGCATTTAAAGCCATAAAAAGTTCATTTTGGCTCTCACACCTTAACTAAATGTTGTAGACTCAAACTTTTTGCTGTCATTAGTGTATGTTAGCAAAATGAAGATGATTCAAGCATTAATTTCATTGTGCTTTTGCTCATTTTGAAGATTTTGACATTTTCACCTGAAGTGTACAATCAGGCTGAAAATGCATTTAAAGCCATAAAAAGTTCATTTTGGCTCTCACACCTTAACTAAATGTTGTAGACTCAAACTTTTTGCTGTCATTAGTGTATGTTAGCAAAATGAAGATGATTCAAGCATTAATTTCATTGTGCTTTTGCTCATTTTGAAGATTTTGACATTTTCACCTGAAGTGTACAATTAGGGGCTGAAAACGCGTTTAAAGCAATAAAAAGTTCATTTTGGCTCTCACACCTTAACTAAATGTTGTAGACTCAAACTTTTTGCTGTCATTAGTATATTTTAGCAAAATGAAGATGATTCAAGCATTAATTTCATTGTGCTTTTGCTCATTTTGAAGATTTTGACATTTTCACCTGAAGTGTACAATCAGGCTGAAAATGCATTTAAAGCCATAAAAAGTTCATTTTGGCTCTCACACCTTAACTAAATGTTGTAGATTCAAACTTTTTGCTGTCATTAGTGTATTTTAGCAAAATGAAGATGATTCAAGCATTAATTTCATTGTGCTTTTGCTCATTTTGAAGATTTTGACATTTTCACCTGAAGTGTACAATCAGGCTGAAAATGCATTTAAAGCCATAAAAAGTTCATTTTGGCTCTCACACCTTAACTAAATGTTGTAGACTCAAACTTTTTGCTGTCATTAGTGTATGTTAGCAAAATGAAGATGATTCAAGCATTAATTTCATTGTGCTTTTGCTCATTTTGAAGATTTTGACATTTTCACCTGAAGTGTACAATCAGGCTGAAAATGCATTTAAAGCCATAAAAAGTTCATTTTGGCTCTCACACCTTAACTAAATGTTGTAGACTCAAACTTTTTGCTGTCATTAGTGTATTTTAGCAAAATGAAGATGATTCAAGCATTAATTTCATTGTGCTTTTGCTCATTTTGAAGATTTTGACATTTTCACCTGAAGTGTACAATTAGGGGCTGAAAACGCGTTTAAAGCAATAAAAAGTTCATTTTGGCTCTCACACCTTAACTAAATGTTGTAGACTCAAACTTTTTGCTGTCATTAGTATATTTTAGCAAATGAAGATGATTCAAGCATTAATTTTATTGTGCTTTTGCTCATTTTGAAGATTTTGACATTTTCACCTGAAGTGTACAATCGGGCTGAAAATGCATTTAAAGCCATAAAAAGTTCATTTTGGCTCTCACACCTTAACTAAATGTTGTAGACTCAAATTTTATGCTGTCATTAGTGTATGTTAGCAAAATGAAGATGATTCAAGCATTAATTTCATTGTGCTTTTGCTCATTTTGAAGATTTTGACATTTTCACCTGAAGTGTACAATTAGGGGCTGAAAACGCGTTTAAAGCAATACAAAGTTCATTTTGGCTCTCACACCTTAACTAAATGTTGTAGACTCAAACTTTTTGCTGTCATTAGTGTATTTTAGCAAAATGAAGATGATTCAAGCATTAATTTCATTGTGCTTTTGCTCATTTTGAAGATTTTGACATTTTCACCTGAAGTGTACAATCAGGCTGAAAATGCATTTAAAGCCATAAAAAGTTCATTTTGGCTCTCACACCTTAACTAAAAGTTGTAGACTCAAACTTTTTGCTGTCATTAGTGTATGTTAGCAAAATGAAGATGATTCAAGCATTAATTTCATTGTGCTTTTGCTCATTTTGAAGATTTTGACATTTTCACCTGAAGTGTACAATCAGGCTGAAAATGCATTTAAAGCCATAAAAAGTTCATTTTGGCTCTCACACCTTAACTAAATGTTGTAGACTCAAACTTTTTGCTGTCATTAGTGTATTTTAGCAAAATGAAGATGATTCAAGCATTAATTTCATTGTGCTTTTGCTCATTTTGAAGATTTTGACATTTTCACCTGAAGTGTACAATCGGGCTGAAAATGCATTTAAAGCCATAAAAAGTTCATTTTGGCTCTCACACCTTAACTAAATGTTGTAGACTCAAACTTTTTGCTGTCATTAGTGTATGTTAGCAAAATGAAGATGATTCAAGCATTAATTTCATTGTGCTTTTGCTCATTTTGAAGATTTTGACATTTTCACCTGAAGTGTACAATTAGGGGCTGAAAACGCGTTTAAAGCAATAAAAAGTTCATTTTGGCTCTCACACCTTAACTAAATGTTGTAGACTCAAACTTTTTGCTGTCATTAGTATATTTTAGCAAAATGAAGATGATTCAAGCATTAATTTTATTGTGCTTTTGCTCATTTTGAAGATTTTGACATTTTCACCTGAAGTGTACAATCGGGCTGAAAATGCATTTAAAGCCATAAAAAGTTCATTTTGGCTCTCACACCTTAACCAAATTTTGTAGACTCAAACTTTATGCTGTCATTAGTGTATGTTAGCAAAATGAAGATGATTCAAGCATTAATTTCATTGTGCTTTTGCTCATTTTGAAGATTTTGACATTTTCACCTGAAGTGTACAATCAGGCTGAAAATGCATTTAAAGCCATAAAAAGTTCATTTTGGCTCTCACACCTTAACTAAATGTTGTAGACTCAAACTTTTTGCTGTCATTAGTGTATTTTAGCAAAATGAAGATGATTCAAGCATTAATTTCATTGTGCTTTTGCTCATTTTGAAGATTTTGACATTTTCACCTGAAGTGTACAATCGGGCTGAAAATGCATTTAAAGCCATAAAAAGTTCATTTTGGCTCTCACACCTTAACTAAATGTTGTAGACTCAAACTTTTTGCTGTCATTAGTGTATTTTAGCAAAATGAAGATGATTCAAGCATTAATTTGATTGTGCTTTTGCTCATTTTGACATTTTCACCTTAAGTGTACAATCGGGCTGAAAATGCATTTAAAGCCATAAAAAGTTCATTTTGGCTCTCACACCTTAACTAAATGTTGTAGACTCAAACTTTTTGCTGTCATTAGTGTATGTTAGCAAAATGAAGATGATTCAAGCATTAATTTCATTGTGCTTTTGCTCATTTTGAAGATTTTGACATTTTCACCTGAAGTGTACAATCAGGCTGAAAATGCATTTAAAGCCATAAAAAGTTCATTTTGGCTCTCACACCTTAACTAAATGTTGTAGACTCAAACTTTTTGCTATCATTAGTGTATGTTAGCAAAATGAAGATGATTCAAGCATTAATTTCATTGTGCTTTTGCTCATTTTGAAGATTTTGACATTTTCACCTGAAGTGTACAATCAGGATGAAAATGCATTTAAAGCCATAAAAAGTTCATTTTGGCTCTCACACCTTAACTAAATGTTGTAGACTCAAACTTTTTGCTGTCATTAGTGTATTTTAGCAAAATGAAGATGATTCAAGCATTAATTTCATTGTGCTTTTGCTCATTTTGAAGATTTTGACATTTTCACCTGAAGTGTACAATTAGGGGCTGAAAACGCGTTTAAAGCAATAAAAAGTTCATTTTGGCTCTCACACCTTAACTAAATGTTGTAGACTCAAACTTTTTGCTGTCATTAGTATATTTTAGCAAAATGAAGATGATTCAAGCATTAATTTTATTGTGCTTTTGCTCATTTTGAAGATTTTGACATTTTCACCTGAAGTGTACAATCGGGCTGAAAATGCATTTAAAGCCATAAAAAGTTCATTTTGGCTCTCACACCTTAACTAAATGTTGTAGACTCAAACTTTTTGCTGTCATTAGTGTATGTTAGCAAAATGAAGATGATTCAAGCATTAATTTCATTGTGCTTTTGCTCATTTTGAAGATTTTGACATTTTCACCTGAAGTGTACAATCAGGCTGAAAATGCATTTAAAGCCATAAAAAGTTCATTTTGGCTCTCACACCTTAACTAAATGTTGTAGACTCAAACTTTTTGCTGTCATTAGTGTATGTTAGCAAAATGAAGATGATTCAAGCATTAATTTCATTGTGCTTTTGCTCATTTTGAAGATTTTGACATTTTCACCTGAAGTGTACAATTAGGGGCTGAAAACGCGTTTAAAGCAATAAAAAGTTCATTTTGGCTCTCACACCTTAACTAAATGTTGTAGACTCAAACTTTTTGCTGTCATTAGTATATTTTAGCAAAATGAAGATGATTCAAGCATTAATTTCATTGTGCTTTTGCTCATTTTGAAGATTTTGACATTTTCACCTGAAGTGTACAATCAGGCTGAAAATGCATTTAAAGCCATAAAAAGTTCATTTTGGCTCTCACACCTTAACTAAATGTTGTAGATTCAAACTTTTTGCTGTCATTAGTGTATTTTAGCAAAATGAAGATGATTCAAGCATTAATTTCATTGTGCTTTTGCTCATTTTGAAGATTTTGACATTTTCACCTGAAGTGTACAATCAGGCTGAAAATGCATTTAAAGCCATAAAAAGTTCATTTTGGCTCTCACACCTTAACTAAATGTTGTAGACTCAAACTTTTTGCTGTCATTAGTGTATGTTAGCAAAATGAAGATGATTCAAGCATTAATTTCATTGTGCTTTTGCTCATTTTGAAGATTTTGACATTTTCACCTGAAGTGTACAATCAGGCTGAAAATGCATTTAAAGCCATAAAAAGTTCATTTTGGCTCTCACACCTTAACTAAATGTTGTAGACTCAAACTTTTTGCTGTCATTAGTGTATTTTAGCAAAATGAAGATGATTCAAGCATTAATTTCATTGTGCTTTTGCTCATTTTGAAGATTTTGACATTTTCACCTGAAGTGTACAATTAGGGGCTGAAAACGCGTTTAAAGCAATAAAAAGTTCATTTTGGCTCTCACACCTTAACTAAATGTTGTAGACTCAAACTTTTTGCTGTCATTAGTATATTTTAGCAAATGAAGATGATTCAAGCATTAATTTTATTGTGCTTTTGCTCATTTTGAAGATTTTGACATTTTCACCTGAAGTGTACAATCGGGCTGAAAATGCATTTAAAGCCATAAAAAGTTCATTTTGGCTCTCACACCTTAACTAAATGTTGTAGACTCAAACTTTATGCTGTCATTAGTGTATGTTAGCAAAATGAAGATGATTCAAGCATTAATTTCATTGTGCTTTTGCTCATTTTGAAGATTTTGACATTTTCACCTGAAGTGTACAATTAGGGGCTGAAAACGCGTTTAAAGCAATACAAAGTTCATTTTGGCTCTCACACCTTAACTAAATGTTGTAGACTCAAACTTTTTGCTGTCATTAGTGTATTTTAGCAAAATGAAGATGATTCAAGCATTAATTTCATTGTGCTTTTGCTCATTTTGAAGATTTTGACATTTTCACCTGAAGTGTACAATCAGGCTGAAAATGCATTTAAAGCCATAAAAAGTTCATTTTGGCTCTCACACCTTAACTAAAAGTTGTAGACTCAAACTTTTTGCTGTCATTAGTGTATGTTAGCAAAATGAAGATGATTCAAGCATTAATTTCATTGTGCTTTTGCTCATTTTGAAGATTTTGACATTTTCACCTGAAGTGTACAATCAGGCTGAAAATGCATTTAAAGCCATAAAAAGTTCATTTTGGCTCTCACACCTTAACTAAATGTTGTAGACTCAAACTTTTTGCTGTCATTAGTGTATTTTAGCAAAATGAAGATGATTCAAGCATTAATTTCATTGTGCTTTTGCTCATTTTGAAGATTTTGACATTTTCACCTGAAGTGTACAATCGGGCTGAAAATGCATTTAAAGCCATAAAAAGTTCATTTTGGCTCTCACACCTTAACTAAATGTTGTAGACTCAAACTTTTTGCTGTCATTAGTGTATGTTAGCAAAATGAAGATGATTCAAGCATTAATTTCATTGTGCTTTTGCTCATTTTGAAGATTTTGACATTTTCACCTGAAGTGTACAATTAGGGGCTGAAAACGCGTTTAAAGCAATAAAAAGTTCATTTTGGCTCTCACACCTTAACTAAATGTTGTAGACTCAAACTTTTTGCTGTCATTAGTATATTTTAGCAAAATGAAGATGATTCAAGCATTAATTTTATTGTGCTTTTGCTCATTTTGAAGATTTTGACATTTTCACCTGAAGTGTACAATCGGGCTGAAAATGCATTTAAAGCCATAAAAAGTTCATTTTGGCTCTCACACCTTAACTAAATGTTGTAGACTCAAACTTTTTGCTGTCATTAGTGTATGTTAGCAAAATGAAGATGATTCAAGCATTAATTTCATTGTGCTTTTGCTCATTTTGAAGATTTTGACATTTTCACCTGAAGTGTACAATTAGGGGCTGAAAACGCGTTTAAAGCAATAAACAGTTCATTTTGGCTCTCACACCTTAACTAAATGTTGTAGACTCAAACTTTTTGCTGTCATTAGTATATTTTAGCAAAATGAAGATGATTCAAGCATTAATTTTATTGTGCTTTTGCTCATTTTGAAGATTTTGACATTTTCACCTGAAGTGTACAATCGGGCTGAAAATGCATTTAAAGCCATAAAAAGTTCATTTTGGCTCTCACACCTTAACTAAATGTTGTAGACTCAAACTTTATGCTGTCATTAGTGTATGTTAGCAAAATGAAGATGATTCAAGCATTAATTTCATTGTGCTTTTGCTCATTTTGAAGATTTTGACATTTTCACCTGAAGTGTACAATCAGGCTGAAAATGCATTTAAAGCCATAAAAAGTTCATTTTGGCTCTCACACCTTAACTAAATGTTGTAGACTCAAACTTTTTGCTGTCATTAGTGTATTTTAGCAAAATGAAGATGATTCAAGCATTAATTTCATTGTGCTTTTGCTCATTTTGAAGATTTTGACATTTTCACCTGAAGTGTACAATCGGGCTGAAAATGCATTTAAAGCCATAAAAAGTTCATTTTGGCTCTCACACCTTAACTAAATGTTGTAGACTCAAACTTTTTGCTGTCATTAGTGTATGTTAGCAAAATGAAGATGATTCAAGCATTAATTTCATTGTGCTTTTGCTCATTTTGAAGATTTTGACATTTTCACCTGAAGTGTACAATCAGGCTGAAAATGCATTTAAAGCCATAAAAAGTTCATTTTGGCTCTCACACCTTAACTAAATGTTGTAGACTCAAACTTTTTGCTGTCATTAGTGTATTTTAGCAAAATGAAGATGATTCAAGCATTAATTTCATTGTGCTTTTGCTCATTTTGAAGATTTTGACATTTTCACCTGAAGTGTACAATTAGGGGCTGAAAACGCGTTTAAAGCAATAAAAAGTTCATTTTGGCTCTCACACCTTAACTAAATGTTGTAGACTCAAACTTTGTGCTGTCATTAGTGTATTTTAGCAAAATGAAGATGATTCAAGCATTAATTTCATTGTGCTTTTGCTCATTTTGAAGATTTTGACATTTTCACCTGAAGTGTACAATCAGGCTGAAAATGCATTTAAAGCCATAAAAAGTTCATTTTGGCTCTCACACCTTAACTAAATGTTGTAGACTCAAACTTTTTGCTGTCATTAGTGTATGTTAGCAAAATGAAGATGATTCAAGCATTAATTTCATTGTGCTTTTGCTCATTTTGAAGATTTTGACATTTTCACCTGAAGTGTACAATCAGGCTGAAAATGCATTTAAAGCCATAAAAAGTTCATTTTGGCTCTCACACCTTAACTAAATGTTGTAGACTCAAACTTTTTGTTGTCATTAGTGTATTTTAGCAAAATGAAGATGATTCAAGCATTAATTTCATTGTGCTTTTGCTCATTTTGAAGATTTTGACATTTTCACCTGAAGTGTACAATCAGGCTGAAAATGCATTTAAAGCCATAAAAAGTTCATTTTGTCTCTCACACCTTAACTAAATGTTGTAGACTCAAACTTTTTGCTGTCATTAGTGTATTTTAGCAAAATGAAGATGATTCAAGCATTAATTTCATTGTGCTTTTGCTCATTTTGAAGATTTTGACATTTTCACCTGAAGTGTACAATTAGGGGCTGAAAACGCGTTTAAAGCAATAAAAAGTTCATTTTGGCTCTCACACCTTAACTAAATGTTGTAGACTCAAACTTTTTGCTGTCATTAGTATATTTTAGCACAATGAAGATGATTCAAGCATTAATTTTATTGTGCTTTTGCTCATTTTGAAGATTTTGACATTTTCACCTGAAGTGTACAATCGGGCTGAAAATGCATTTAAAGCCATAAAAAGTTCATTTTGGCTCTCACACCTTAACTAAATGTTGTAGACTCAAACTTTTTGCTGTCATTAGTGTATTTTAGCAAAATGAAGATGATTCAAGCATTAATTTCATTGTGCTTTTGCTCATTTTGAAGATTTTGACATTTTCACCTGAAGTGTACAATCAGGTTGAAAATGCATTTAAAGCCATAAAAAGTTCATTTTGGCTCTCACACCTTAACTAAATGTTGTAGACTCAAACTTTTTGCTGTCATTAGTGTATGTTAGCAAAATGAAGATGATTCAAGCATTAATTTCATTGTGCTTTTGCTCATTTTGAAGATTTTGACATTTTCACCTGAAGTGTACAATCAGGCTGAAAATGCATTTAAAGCCATAAAAAGTTCATTTTGGCTCTCACACCTTAACTAAATGTTGTAGACTCAAACTTTTTTGTTGTCATTAGTGTATTTTAGCAAAATGAAGATGATTCAAGCATTAATTTCATTGTGCTTTTGCTCATTTTGAAGATTTTGACATTTTCACCTGAAGTGTACAATTAGGGGCTGAAAACGCGTTTAAAGCAATAAAAAGTTCATTTTGGCTCTCACACCTTAACTAAATGTTGTAGACTCAAACTTTTTGCTGTCATTAGTATATTTTAGCAAAATGAAGATGATTCAAGCATTAATTTTATTGTGCTTTTGCTCATTTTGAAGATTTTGACATTTTCACCTGAAGTGTACAATCGGGCTGAAAATGCATTTAAAGCCATAAAAAGTTCATTTTGGCTCTCACACCTTAACTAAATGTTGTAGACTCAAACTTTTTGCTGTCATTAGTGTATGTTAGCAAAATGAAGATGATTCAAGCATTAATTTCATTGTGCTTTTGCTCATTTTGAAGATTTTGACATTTTCACCTGAAGTGTACAATTAGGGGCTGAAAACGCGTTTAAAGCAATAAACAGTTCATTTTGGCTCTCACACCTTAACTAAATGTTGTAGACTCAAACTTTTTGCTGTCATTAGTATATTTTAGCAAAATGAAAATGATTCAAGCATTAATTTTATTGTGCTTTTGCTCATTTTGAAGATTTTGACATTTTCACCTGAAGTGTACAATCGGGCTGAAAATGCATTTAAAGCCATAAAAAGTTCATTTTGGCTCTCACACCTTAACTAAATTTTGTAGACTCAAACTTTATGCTGTCATTAGTGTATGTTAGCAAAATGAAGATGATTCAAGCATTAATTTCATTGTGCTTTTGCTCATTTTGAAGATTTTGACATTTTCACCTGAAGTGTACAATCAGGCTGAAAATGCATTTAAAGCCATAAAAAGTTCATTTTGGCTCTCACACCTTAACTAAATGTTGTAGACTCAAACTTTTTGCTGTCATTAGTGTATTTTAGCAAAATGAAGATGATTCAAGCATTAATTTCATTGTGCTTTTGCTCATTTTGAAGATTTTGACATTTTCACCTGAAGTGTACAATCGGGCTGAAAATGCATTTAAAGCCATAAAAAGTTCATTTTGGCTCTCACACCTTAACTAAATGTTGTAGACTCAAACTTTTTGCTGTCATTAGTGTATGTTAGCAAAATGAAGATGATTCAAGCATTAATTTCATTGTGCTTTTGCTCATTTTGAAGATTTTGACATTTTCACCTGAAGTGTACAATCAGGCTGAAAATGCATTTAAAGCCATAAAAAGTTCATTTTGGCTCTCACACCTTAACTAAATGTTGTAGACTCTGCTGTCATTAGTGTATTTTAGCAAAATGAAGATGATTCAAGCATTAATTTCATTGTGCTTTTGCTCATTTTGAAGATTTTGACATTTTCACCTGAAGTGTACAATTAGGGGCTGAAAACGCGTTTAAAGCAATAAAAAGTTCATTTTGGCTCTCACACCTTAACTAAATGTTGTAGACTCAAACTTTTTGCTGTCATTAGTATATTTTAGCAAAATGAAGATGATTCAAGCATTAATTTTATTGTGCTTTTGCTCATTTTGAAGATTTTGACATTTTCACCTGAAGTGTACAATCAGGCTGAAAATGCATTTAAAGCCATAAAAAGTTCATTTTGGCTCTCACACCTTAACTAAATGTTGTAGATTCAAACTTTTTGCTGTCATTAGTGTATTTTAGCAAAATGAAGATGATTCAAGCATTAATTTCATTGTGCTTTTGCTCATTTTGAAGATTTTGACATTTTCACCTGAAGTGTACAATCAGGCTGAAAATGCATTTAAAGCCATAAAAAGTTCATTTTGGCTCTCACACCTTAACTAAATGTTGTAGACTCAAACTTTTTGCTGTCATTAGTGTATGTTAGCAAAATGAAGATGATTCAAGCATTAATTTCATTGTGCTTTTGCTCATTTTGAAGATTTTGACATTTTCACCTGAAGTGTACAATTAGGGGCTGAAAACGCGTTTAAAGCAATAAAAAGTTCATTTTGGCTCTCACACCTTAACTAAATGTTGTAGACTCAAACTTTTTGCTGTCATTAGTATATTTTAGCAAAATGAAGATGATTCAAGCATTAATTTTATTGTGCTTTTGCTCATTTTGAAGATTTTGACATTTTCACCTGAAGTGTACAATCGGGCTGAAAATGCATTTAAAGCCATAAAAAGTTCATTTTGGCTCTCACACCTTAACTAAATGTTGTAGACTCAAACTTTTTGCTGTCATTAGTGTATGTTAGCAAAATGAAGATGATTCAAGCATTAATTTCATTGTGCTTTTGCTCATTTTGAAGATTTTGACATTTTCACCTGAAGTGTACAATCGGGCTGAAAATGCATTTAAAGCCATAAAAAGTTCATTTTGGCTCTCACACCTTAACTAAATGTTGTAGACTCAAACTTTTTGCTGTCATTAGTGTATTTTAGCAAAATGAAGATGATTCAAGCATTAATTTCATTGTGCTTTTGCTCATTTTGAAGATTTTGACATTTTCACCTGAAGTGTACAATCGGGCTGAAAATGCATTTAAAGCAATAAAAAGTTCATTTTGGCTCTCACACCTTAACTAAATGTTGTGGATTCAAACTTTTTGCTGTCATTAGTGTATTTTAGCAAAATGAAGATGATTCAAGCATTAATTTCATTGTGCTTTTGCTCATTTTGAAGATTTTGACATTTTCACCTGAAGTGTACAATTAGGGGCTGAAAACGCGTTTAAAGCAATAAAAAGTTCATTTTGGCTCTCACACCTTAACTAAATGTTGTAGACTCAAACTTTTTGCTGTCATTAGTATATTTTAGCAAAATGAAGATGATTCA
Organism: Leptonotus elevatus; assembly: GCF_054856555.1. Classification (NCBI taxonomy): domain Eukaryota; kingdom Metazoa; phylum Chordata; class Actinopteri; order Syngnathiformes; family Syngnathidae; genus Leptonotus; species Leptonotus elevatus. The sequence goes on from NC_141249.1 coordinate 104,710, forward strand.
AGCATTAATTTTATTGTGCTTTTGCTCATTTTGAAGATTTTGACATTTTCACCTGAAGTGTACAATCAGGCTGAAAATGCATTTAAAGCCATAAAAAGTTCATTTTGGCTCTCACACCTTAACTAAATGTTGTAGATTCAAACTTTTTGCTGTCATTAGTGTATTTTAGCAAAATGAAGATGATTCAAGCATTAATTTTATTGTGCTTTTGCTCATTTTGAAGATTTTGACATTTTCACCTGAAGTGTACAATCGGGCTGAAAATGCATTTAAAGCCATAAAAAGTTCATTTTGGCTCTCACACCTTAACTAAATGTTGTAGACTCAAACTTTTTGCTGTCATTAGTATATTTTAGCAAAATGAAGATGATTCAAGCATTAATTTTATTGTGCTTTTGCTCATTTTGAAGATTTTGACATTTTCACCTGAAGTGTACAATCAGGCTGAAAATGCATTTAAAGCCATAAAAAGTTCATTTTGGCTCTCACACCTTAACTAAATGTTGTAGATTCAAACTTTTTGCTGTCATTAGTGTATTTTAGCAAAATGAAGATGATTCAAGCATTAATTTCATTGTGCTTTTGCTCATTTTGAAGATTTTGACATTTTCACCTGAAGTGTACAATCAGGCTGAAAATGCATTTAAAGCCATAAAAAGTTCATTTTGGCTCTCACACCTTAACTAAATGTTGTAGACTCAAACTTTTTGCTGTCATTAGTGTATGTTAGCAAAATGAAGATGATTCAAGCATTAATTTCATTGTGCTTTTGCTCATTTTGAAGATTTTGACATTTTCACCTGAAGTGTACAATTAGGGGCTGAAAACGCGTTTAAAGCAATAAAAAGTTCATTTTGGCTCTCACACCTTAACTAAATGTTGTAGACTCAAACTTTTTGCTGTCATTAGTATATTTTAGCAAAATGAAGATGATTCAAGCATTAATTTTATTGTGCTTTTGCTCATTTTGAAGATTTTGACATTTTCACCTGAAGTGTACAATCGGGCTGAAAATGCATTTAAAGCCATAAAAAGTTCATTTTGGCTCTCACACCTTAACTAAATGTTGTAGACTCAAACTTTTTGCTGTCATTAGTGTATGTTAGCAAAATGAAGATGATTCAAGCATTAATTTCATTGTGCTTTTGCTCATTTTGAAGATTTTGACATTTTCACCTGAAGTGTACAATCAGGCTGAAAATGCATTTAAAGCCATAAAAAGTTCATTTTGGCTCTCACACCTTAACTAAATGTTGTAGACTCAAACTTTTTGCTGTCATTAGTGTATTTTAGCAAAATGAAGATGATTCAAGCATTAATTTCATTGTGCTTTTGCTCATTTTGAAGATTTTGACATTTTCACCTGAAGTGTACAATCGGGCTGAAAATGCATTTAAAGCAATAAAAAGTTCATTTTGGCTCTCACACCTTAACTAAATGTTGTGGATTCAAACTTTTTGCTGTCATTAGTGTATTTTAGCAAAATGAAGATGATTCAAGCATTAATTTCATTGTGCTTTTGCTCATTTTGAAGATTTTGACATTTTCACCTGAAGTGTACAATTAGGGGCTGAAAACGCGTTTAAAGCAATAAAAAGTTCATTTTGGCTCTCACACCTTAACTAAATGTTGTAGACTCAAACTTTTTGCTGTCATTAGTATATTTTAGCAAAATGAAGATGATTCAAGCATTAATTTTATTGTGCTTTTGCTCATTTTGAAGATTTTGACATTTTCACCTGAAGTGTACAATCAGGCTGAAAATGCATTTAAAGCCATAAAAAGTTCATTTTGGCTCTCACACCTTAACTAAATGTTGTAGACTCAAACTTTTTGCTGTCATTCATTAGTGTATGTTAGCAAAATGAAGATGATTCAAGCATTAATTTCATTGTGCTTTTGCTCATTTTGAAGATTTTGACATTTTCACCTGAAGTGTACAATCGGGCTGAAAATGCATTTAAAGCCATAAAAAGTTCATTTTGGCTCTCACACCTTAACTAAATGTTGTAGACTCAAACTTTTTGCTGTCATTAGTGTATTTTAGCAAAATGAAGATGATTCAAGCATTAATTTCATTGTGCTTTTGCTCATTTTGAAGATTTTGACATTTTCACCTGAAGTGTACAATCGGGCTGAAAATGCATTTAAAGCAATAAAAAGTTCATTTTGGCTCTCACACCTTAACTAAATGTTGTAGATTCAAACTTTTTGCTGTCATTAGTGTATTTTAGCAAAATGAAGATGATTCAAGCATTAATTTCATTGTGCTTTTGCTCATTTTGAAGATTTTGACATTTTCACCTGAAGTGTACAATTAGGGGCTGAAAACACGTTTAAAGCAATAAAAAGTTCATTTTGGCTCTCACACCTTAACTAAATGTTGTAGACTCAAACTTTTTGCTGTCATTAGTATATTTTAGCAAAATGAAGATGATTCAAGCATTAATTTTATTGTGCTTTTGCTCATTTTGAAGATTTTGACATTTTCACCTGAAGTGTACAATCGGGCTGAAAATGCATTTAAAGCCATAAAAAGTTCATTTTGGCTCTCACACCTTAACTAAATGTTGTAGACTCAAACTTTTTGCTGTCATTAGTGTATGTTAGCAAAATGAAGATGATTCAAGCATTAATTTCATTTTGCTTTTGCTCATTTTGAAGATTTTGACATTTTCACCTGAAGTGTACAATCAGGCTGAAAATGCATTTAAAGCCATAAAAAGTTCATTTTGGCTCTCACACCTTAACTAAATGTTGTAGACTCAAACTTTTTGCTGTCATTAGTGTATGTTAGCAAAATGAAGATGATTCAAGCATTAATTTCATTGTGCTTTTGCTCATTTTGAAGATTTTTTTCATTTTCACCTGAAGTGTACAATCAGGCTGAAAATGCATTTAAAGCCATAAAAAGTTCATTTTGGCTCTCACACCTTAACTAAATGTTGTAGACTCAAACTTTTTGCTGTCATTAGTATATTTTAGCAAAATGAAGATGATTCAAGCATTAATTTTATTGTGCTTTTGCTCATTTTGAAGATTTTGACATTTTCACCTGAAGTGTACAATCGGGCTGAAAATGCATTTAAAGCCATAAAAAGTTCATTTTGGCTCTCACACCTTAACTAAATGTTGTAGACTCAAACTTTTTGCTGTCATTAGTGTATGTTAGCAAAATGAAGATGATTCAAGCATTAATTTCATTGTGCTTTTGCTCATTTTGAAGATTTTGACATTTTCACCTGAAGTGTACAATCAGGCTGAAAATGCATTTAAAGCCATAAAAAGTTCATTTTGGCTCTCACACCTTAACTAAATGTTGTAGACTCAAACTTTTTGCTATCATTAGTGTATGTTAGCAAAATGAAGATGATTCAAGCATTAATTTCATTGTGATTTTGCTCATTTTGAAGATTTTGACATTTTCACCTGAAGTGTACAATCAGGCTGAAAATGCATTTAAAGCCATAAAAAGTTCATTTTGGCTCTCACACCTTAACTAAATGTTGTAGACTCAAACTATTTGCTGTCATTAGTGTATTTTAGCAAAATGAAGATGATTCAAGCATTAATTTCATTGTGCTTTTGCTCATTTTGAAGATTTTGACATTTTCACCTGAAGTGTACAATCAGGCTGAAAATGCATTTAAAGCCATAAAAAGTTCATTTTGGCTCTCACACCTTAACTAAATGTTGTAGACTCAAACTTTTTGCTGTCATTAGTGTATTTTAGCAAAATGAAGATGATTCAAGCATTAATTTCATTGTGCTTTTGCTCATTTTGAAGATTTTGACATTTTCACCTGAAGTGTACAATCGGGCTGAAAATGCATTTAAAGCCATAAAAAGTTCATTTTGGCTCTCACACCTTAACTAAATGTTGTAGACTCAAACTTTTTGCTGTCATTAGTGTATGTTAGCAAAATGAAGATGATTCAAGCATTAATTTCATTGTGCTTTTGCTCATTTTGAAGATTTTGACATTTTCACCTGAAGTGTACAATCAGGCTGAAAATGCATTTAAAGCCATAAAAAGTTCATTTTGGCTCTCACACCTTAACTAAATGTTGTAGACTCAAACTTTTTGCTGTCATTAGTGTATTTTAGCAAAATGAAGATGATTCAAGCATTAATTTCATTGTGCTTTTGCTCATTTTGAAGATTTTGACATTTTCACCTGAAGTGTACAATCGGGCTGAAAATGCATTTAAAGCAATAAAAAGTTCATTTTGGCTCTCACACCTTAACTAAATGTTGTAGATTCAAACTTTTTGCTGTCATTAGTGTATTTTAGCAAAATGAAGATGATTCAAGCATTAATTTCATTGTGCTTTTGCTCATTTTGAAGATTTTGACATTTTCACCTGAAGTGTACAATTAGGGGCTGAAAACACGTTTAAAGCAATAAAAAGTTCATTTTGGCTCTCACACCTTAACTAAATGTTGTAGACTCAAACTTTTTGCTGTCATTAGTATATTTTAGCAAAATGAAGATGATTCAAGCATTAATTTTATTGTGCTTTTGCTCATTTTGAAGATTTTGACATTTTCACCTGAAGTGTACAATCGGGCTGAAAATGCATTTAAAGCCATAAAAAGTTCATTTTGGCTCTCACACCTTAACTAAATGTTGTAGACTCAAACTTTTTGCTGTCATTAGTGTATGTTAGCAAAATGAAGATGATTCAAGCATTAATTTCATTGTGCTTTTGCTCATTTTGAAGATTTTGACATTTTCACCTGAAGTGTACAATCAGGCTGAAAATGCATTTAAAGCCATAAAAAGTTCATTTTGGCTCTCACACCTTAACTAAATGTTGTAGACTCAAACTTTTTGCTGTCATTAGTGTATGTTAGCAAAATGAAGATGATTCAAGCATTAATTTCATTGTGCTTTTGCTCATTTTGAAGATTTTTTTCATTTTCACCTGAAGTGTACAATCAGGCTGAAAATGCATTTAAAGCCATAAAAAGTTCATTTTGGCTCTCACACCTTAACTAAATGTTGTAGACTCAAACTTTTTGCTGTCATTAGTATATTTTAGCAAAATGAAGATGATTCAAGCATTAATTTTATTGTGCTTTTGCTCATTTTGAAGATTTTGACATTTTCACCTGAAGTGTACAATCGGGCTGAAAATGCATTTAAAGCCATAAAAAGTTCATTTTGGCTCTCACACCTTAACTAAATGTTGTAGACTCAAACTTTTTGCTGTCATTAGTGTATGTTAGCAAAATGAAGATGATTCAAGCATTAATTTCATTGTGCTTTTGCTCATTTTGAAGATTTTGACATTTTCACCTGAAGTGTACAATCAGGCTGAAAATGCATTTAAAGCCATAAAAAGTTCATTTTGGCTCTCACACCTTAACTAAATGTTGTAGACTCAAACTTTTTGCTATCATTAGTGTATGTTAGCAAAATGAAGATGATTCAAGCATTAATTTCATTGTGCTTTTGCTCATTTTGAAGATTTTGACATTTTCACCTGAAGTGTACAATCAGGCTGAAAATGCATTTAAAGCCATAAAAAGTTCATTTTGGCTCTCACACCTTAACTAAATGTTGTAGACTCAAACTATTTGCTGTCATTAGTGTATTTTAGCAAAATGAAGATGATTCAAGCATTAATTTCATTGTGCTTTTGCTCATTTTGAAGATTTTGACATTTTCACCTGAAGTGTACAATCAGGCTGAAAATGCATTTAAAGCCATAAAAAGTTCATTTTGGCTCTCACACCTTAACTAAATGTTGTAGACTCAAACTTTTTGCTGTCATTAGTGTATTTTAGCAAAATGAAGATGATTCAAGCATTAATTTCATTGTGCTTTTGCTCATTTTGAAGATTTTGACATTTTCACCTGAAGTGTACAATCAGGCTGAAAATGCATTTAAAGCCATAAAAAGTTCATTTTGGCTCTCACACCTTAACTAAATGTTGTAGACTCAAACTTTTTGCTGTCATTAGTGTATTTTAGCAAAATGAAGATGATTCAAGCATTAATTTCATTGTGCTTTTGCTCATTTTGAAGATTTTGACATTTTCACCTGAAGTGTACAATTAGGGGCTGAAAACGCGTTTAAAGCAATAAAAAGTTCATTTTGGCTCTCACACCTTAACTAAATGTTGTAGATTCAAACTTTTTGCTGTCATTAGTGTATTTTAGCAAAATGAAGATGATTCAAGCATTAATTTCATTGTGCTTTTGCTCATTTTGAAGATTTTGACATTTTCACCTGAAGTGTACAATTAGGGGCTGAAAACGCGTTTAAAGCAATAAAAAGTTCATTTTGGCTCTCACACCTTAACTAAATGTTGTAGACTCAAACTTTTTGCTGTCATTAGTATATTTTAGCAAAATGAAGATGATTCAAGCATTAATTTTATTGTGCTTTTGCTCATTTTGAAGATTTTGACATTTTCACCTGAAGTGTACAATCGGGCTGAAAATGCATTTAAAGCCATAAAAAGTTCATTTTGGCTCTCACACCTTAACTAAATGTTGTAGACTCAAACTTTTTGCTGTCATTAGTGTATGTTAGCAAAATGAAGATGATTCAAGCATTAATTTCATTGTGCTTTTGCTCATTTTGAAGATTTTGACATTTTCACCTGAAGTGTACAATCAGGCTGAAAATGCATTTAAAGCCATAAAAAGTTCATTTTGGCTCTCACACCTTAACTAAATGTTGTAGACTCAAACTTTTTGCTGTCATTAGTGTATGTTAGCAAAATGAAGATGATTCAAGCATTAATTTCATTGTGCTTTTGCTCATTTTGAAGATTTTTTTCATTTTCACCTGAAGTGTACAATCAGGCTGAAAATGCATTTAAAGCCATAAAAAGTTCATTTTGGCTCTCACACCTTAACTAAATGTTGTAGACTCAAACTTTTTGCTGTCATTAGTATATTTTAGCAAAATGAAGATGATTCAAGCATTAATTTTATTGTGCTTTTGCTCATTTTGAAGATTTTGACATTTTCACCTGAAGTGTACAATCGGGCTGAAAATGCATTTAAAGCCATAAAAAGTTCATTTTGGCTCTCACACCTTAACTAAATGTTGTAGACTCAAACTTTTTGCTGTCATTAGTGTATGTTAGCAAAATGAAGATGATTCAAGCATTAATTTCATTGTGCTTTTGCTCATTTTGAAGATTTTGACATTTTCACCTGAAGTGTACAATCAGGCTGAAAATGCATTTAAAGCCATAAAAAGTTCATTTTGGCTCTCACACCTTAACTAAATGTTGTAGACTCAAACTTTTTGCTATCATTAGTGTATGTTAGCAAAATGAAGATGATTCAAGCATTAATTTCATTGTGCTTTTGCTCATTTTGAAGATTTTGACATTTTCACCTGAAGTGTACAATCAGGCTGAAAATGCATTTAAAGCCATAAAAAGTTCATTTTGGCTCTCACACCTTAACTAAATGTTGTAGACTCAAACTATTTGCTGTCATTAGTGTATTTTAGCAAAATGAAGATGATTCAAGCATTAATTTCATTGTGCTTTTGCTCATTTTGAAGATTTTGACATTTTCACCTGAAGTGTACAATCAGGCTGAAAATGCATTTAAAGCCATAAAAAGTTCATTTTGGCTCTCACACCTTAACTAAATGTTGTAGACTCAAACTTTTTGCTGTCATTAGTGTATTTTAGCAAAATGAAGATGATTCAAGCATTAATTTCATTGTGCTTTTGCTCATTTTGAAGATTTTGACATTTTCACCTGAAGTGTACAATTAGGGGCTGAAAACGCGTTTAAAGCAATAAAAAGTTCATTTTGGCTCTCACACCTTAACTAAATGTTGTAGACTCAAACTTTTTGCTGTCATTAGTGTATTTTAGCAAAATGAAGATGATTCAAGCATTAATTTCATTGTGCTTTTGCTCATTTTGAAGATTTTGACATTTTCACCTGAAGTGTACAATCAGGCTGAAAATGCATTTAAAGCCATAAAAAGTTCATTTTGGCTCTCACACCTTAACTAAATGTTGTAGACTCAAACTTTTTGCTGTCATTAGTGTATTTTAGCAAAATGAAGATGATTCAAGCATTAATTTCATTGTGCTTTTGCTCATTTTGAAGATTTTGACATTTTCACCTGAAGTGTACAATCAGGCTGAAAATGCATTTAAAGCCATAAAAAGTTCATTTTGGCTCTCACACCTTAACTAAATGTTGTAGACTCAAACTTTTTGCTGTCATTAGTGTATTTTAGCAAAATGAAGATGATTCAAGCATTAATTTCATTGTGCTTTTGCTCATTTTGAAGATTTTGACATTTTCACCTGAAGTGTACAATTAGGGGCTGAAAACGCGTTTAAAGCAATAAAAAGTTCATTTTGGCTCTCACACCTTAACTAAATGTTGTAGACTCAAACTTTTTGCTGTCATTAGTGTATTTTAGCAAAATGAAGATGATTCAAGCATTAATTTCATTGTGCTTTTGCTCATTTTGAAGATTTTGACATTTTCACCTGAAGTGTACAATCAGGCTGAAAATGCATTTAAAGCCATAAAAAGTTCATTTTGGCTCTCACACCTTAACTAAATGTTGTAGACTCAAACTTTTTGCTGTCATTAGTGTATTTTAGCAAAATGAAGATGATTCAAGCATTAATTTCATTGTGCTTTTGCTCATTTTGAAGATTTTGACATTTTCACCTGAAGTGTACAATTAGGGGCTGAAAACGCGTTTAAAGCAATAAAAAGTTAATTTTGGCTCTCACACCTTAACTAAATGTTGTAGACTCAAACTTTTTGCTGTCATTAGTATATTTTAGCAAAATGAAGATGATTCAAGCATTAATTTTATTGTGCTTTTGCTCATTTTGAAGATTTTGACATTTTCACCTGAAGTGTACAATCAGGCTGAAAATGCATTTAAAGCCATAAAAAGTTCATTTTGGCTCTCACACCTTAACTAAATGTTGTAGACTCAAACTTTTTGCTGTCATTGGTGTATTTTAGCAAAATGAAGATGATTCAAGCATTAATTTCATTGTGCTTTTGCTCATTTTGAAGATTTTGACATTTTCACCTGAAGTGTACAATCGGGCTGAAAATGCATTTAAAGCCATAAAAAGTTCATTTTGGCTCTCACACCTTAACTAAATGTTGTAGACTCAAACTTTTTGCTGTCATTAGTGTATTTTAGCAAAATGAAGATGATTCAAGCATTAATTTCATTGTGCTTTTGCTCATTTTGAAGATTTTGACATTTTCACCTGAAGTGTACAATCGGGCTGAAAATGCATTTAAAGCAATAAAAAGTTCATTTTGGCTCTCACACCTTAACTAAATGTTGTAGACTCAAACTTTTTGCTGTCATTAGTGTATTTTAGCAAAATGAAGATGATTCAAGCATTAATTTCATTGTGCTTTTTGCTCACTAAATGTTGTAGATTCAAACTTTTTGCTGTCATTAGTGTATTTTAGCAAAATGAAGATGATTCAAGCATTAATTTCATTGTGCTTTTGCTCATTTTGAAGATTTTGACATTTTCACCTGAAGTGTACAATTAGGGGCTGAAAACGCGTTTAAAGCAATAAAAAGTTCATTTTGGCTCTCACACCTTAACTAAATGTTGTAGACTCAAACTTTTTGCTGTCATTAGTATATTTTAGCAAAATGAAGATGATTCAAGCATTAATTTTATTGTGCTTTTGCTCATTTTGAAGATTTTGACATTTTCACCTGAAGTGTACAATCGGGCTGAAAATGCATTTAAAGCCATAAAAAGTTCATTTTGGCTCTCACACCTTGACTAAATGTTGTAGACTCAAACTTTTTGCTGTCATTAGTGTATGTTAGCAAAATGAAGATGATTCAAGCATTAATTTCATTGTGCTTTTGCTCATTTTGAAGATTTTGACATTTTCACCTGAAGTGTACAATCAGGCTGAAAATGCATTTAAAGCCATAAAAAGTTCATTTTGGCTCTCACACCTTAACTAAATGTTGTAGACTCAAACTTTTTGCTGTCATTAGTGTATTTTAGCAAAATGAAGATGATTCAAGCATTAATTTCATTGTGCTTTTGCTCATTTTGAAGATTTTGACATTTTCACCTGAAGTGTACAATCGGGCTGAAAATGCATTTAAAGCCATAAAAAGTTCATTTTGGCTCTCACACCTTAACTAAATGTTGTAGACTCAAACTTTTTGCTGTCATTAGTGTATTTTAGCAAAATGAAGATGATTCAAGCATTAATTTCATTGTGCTTTTGCTCATTTTGAAGATTTTGACATTTTCACCTGAAGTGTACAATCGGGCTGAAAATGCATTTAAAGCAATAAAAAGTTCATTTTGGCTCTCACACCTTAACTAAATGTTGTAGACTCAAACTTTTTGCTGTCATTAGTGTATTTTAGCAAAATGAAGATGATTCAAGCATTAATTTCATTGTGCTTTTTGCTCACTAAATGTTGTAGATTCAAACTTTTTGCTGTCATTAGTGTATTTTAGCAAAATGAAGATGATTCAAGCATTAATTTCATTGTGCTTTTGCTCATTTTGAAGATTTTGACATTTTCACCTGAAGTGTACAATTAGGGGCTGAAAACGCGTTTAAAGCAATAAAAAGTTCATTTTGGCTCTCACACCTTAACTAAATGTTGTAGACTCAAACTTTTTGCTGTCATTAGTATATTTTAGCAAAATGAAGATGATTCAAGCATTAATTTTATTGTGCTTTTGCTCATTTTGAAGATTTTGACATTTTCACCTGAAGTGTACAATCAGGCTGAAAATGCATTTAAAGCCATAAAAAGTTCATTTTAGCTCTCACACCTTAACTAAATGTTGTAGACTCAAACTTTTTGCTGTCATTAGTGTATGTTAGCAAAATGAAGATGATTCAAGCATTAATTTCATTGTGCTTTTGCTCATTTTGAAGATTTTCACATTTTCACCTGAAGTGTACAATCAGGCTGAAAATGCATTTAAAGCCATAAAAAGTTCATTTTGGCTCTCACACCTTAACTAAATGTTGTAGACTCAAACTTTTTGCTGTCATTAGTGTATGTTAGCAAAATGAAGATGATTCAAGCATTAATTTCATTGTGCTTTTGCTCATTTTGAAGATTTTGACATTTTCACCTGAAGTGTACAATCAGGCTGAAAATGCATTTAAAGCCATAAAAAGTTCATTTTGGCTCTCACACCTTAACTAAATGTTGTAGACTCAAACTTTTTGCTATCATTAGTGTATGTTAGCAAAATGAAGATGATTCAAGCATTAATTTCATTGTGCTTTTGCTCATTTTGAAGATTTTGACATTTTCACCTGAAGTGTACAATTAGGGGCTGAAAACGCGTTTAAAGCAATAAAAAGTTCATTTTGGCTCTCACACCTTAACTAAATGTTGTAGACTCAAACTTTTTGCTGTCATTAGTATATTTTAGCAAAATGAAGATGATTCAAGCATTAATTTCATTGTGCTTTTGCTCATTTTGAAGATTTTGACATTTTCACCTGAAGTGTACAATCGGGCTGAAAATGCATTTAAAGCCATAAAAAGTTCATTTTGGCTCTCACACCTTAACTAAATGTTGTAGACTCAAACTTTTTGCTGTCATTAGTGTATGTTAGCAAAATGAAGATGATTCAAGCATTAATTTCATTGTGCTTTTGCTCATTTTGAAGATTTGGACATTTTCACCTGAAGTGTACAATCAGGCTGAAAATGCATTTAAAGCCATAAAAAGTTCATTTTGGCTCTCACACCTTAACTAAATGTTGTAGACTCAAACTTTTTGCTGTCATTAGTGTATTTTAGCAAAATGAAGATGATTCAAGCATTAATTTCATTGTGCTTTTGCTCATTTTGAAGATTTTGACATTTTCACCTGAAGTGTACAATTAGGGGCTGAAAATGCATTTAAAGCCATAAAAAGTTCATTTTGGCTCTCACACCTTAACTAAATGTTGTAGACTCAAACTTTTTGCTGTCATTAGTGTATTTTAGCAAAATGAAGATGATTCAAGCATTAATTTCATTGTGCTTTAGCTCATTTTGAAGATTTTTTGATATTTTCACCTGAAGTGTACAATTAGGGGCTGAAAACGCGTTTAAAGCAATAAAAAGTTTATTTTGGCTCTCACACCTTAACTAAATGTTGTAGACTCAAACTTTTTGCTGTCATTAGTGTATTTTAGCAAAATGAAGATGATTCAAGCATTAATTTCATTGTGCTTTTGCTCATTTTGAAGATTTTGACATTTTCACCTGAAGTGTACAATCGGGCTGAAAATGCATTTAAAGCCATAAAAAGTTCATTTTGGCTCTCACACCTTAACTAAATGTTGTAGACTCAAACTTTTTGCTGTCATTAGTGTATTTTAGCAAAATGAAGATGATTCAAGCATTAATTTCATTGTGCTTTTGCTCATTTTGAAGATTTTGACATTTTCACCTGAAGTGTACAATCGGGCTGAAAATGCATTTAAAGCCATAAAAAGTTCATTTTGGCTCTCACACCTTAACTAAATGTTGTAGACTCAAACTTTTTGCTGTCATTAGTGTATGTTAGCAAAATGAAGATGATTCAAGCATTAATTTCATTGTGCTTTTGCTCATTTTGAAGATTTTCACATTTTCACCTGAAGTGTACAATCAGGCTGAAAATGCATTTAAAGCCATAAAAAGTTCATTTTGGCTCTCACACCTTAACTAAATGTTGTAGACTCAAACTTTTTGCTGTCATTAGTGTATGTTAGCAAAATGAAGATGATTCAAGCATTAATTTCATTGTGCTTTTGCTCATTTTGAAGATTTTGACATTTTCACCTGAAGTGTACAATCAGGCTGAAAATGCATTTAAAGCCATAAAAAGTTCATTTTGGCTCTCACACCTTAACTAAATGTTGTAGACTCAAACTTTTTGCTATCATTAGTGTATGTTAGCAAAATGAAGATGATTCAAGCATTAATTTCATTGTGCTTTTGCTCATTTTGAAGATTTTGACATTTTCACCTGAAGTGTACAATTAGGGGCTGAAAACGCGTTTAAAGCAATAAAAAGTTCATTTTGGCTCTCACACCTTAACTAAATGTTGTAGACTCAAACTTTTTGCTGTCATTAGTATATTTTAGCAAAATGAAGATGATTCAAGCATTAATTTCATTGTGCTTTTGCTCATTTTGAAGATTTTGACATTTTCACCTGAAGTGTACAATCGGGCTGAAAATGCATTTAAAGCCATAAAAAGTTCATTTTGGCTCTCACACCTTAACTAAATGTTGTAGACTCAAACTTTTTGCTGTCATTAGTGTATGTTAGCAAAATGAAGATGATTCAAGCATTAATTTCATTGTGCTTTTGCTCATTTTGAAGATTTTGACATTTTCACCTGAAGTGTACAATCAGGCTGAAAATGCATTTAAAGCCATAAAAAGTTCATTTTGGCTCTCACACCTTAACTAAATGTTGTAGACTCAAACTTTTTGCTGTCATTAGTGTATTTTAGCAAAATGAAGATGATTCAAGCATTAATTTCATTGTGCTTTTGCTCATTTTGAAGATTTTGACATTTTCACCTGAAGTGTACAATTAGGGGCTGAAAATGCATTTAAAGCCATAAAAAGTTCATTTTGGCTCTCACACCTTAACTAAATGTTGTAGATTCAAACTTTTTGCTGTCATTAGTGTATTTTAGCAAAATGAAGATGATTCAAGCATTAATTTCATTGTGCTTTAGCTCATTTTGAAGATTTTTTGATATTTTCACCTGAAGTGTACAATTAGGGGCTGAAAACGCGTTTAAAGCAATAAAAAGTTTATTTTGGCTCTCACACCTTAACTAAATGTTGTAGACTCAAACTTTTTGCTGTCATTAGTATATTTTAGCAAAATGAAGATGATTCAAGCATTAATTTTATTGTGCTTTTGCTCATTTTGAAGATTTTGACATTTTCACCTGAAGTGTACAATCGGGCTGAAAATGCATTTAAAGCCATAAAAAGTTCATTTTGGCTCTCACACCTTAACTAAATGTTGTAGACTCAAACTTTTTGCTGTCATTAGTGTATTTTAGCAAAATGAAGATGATTCAAGCATTAATTTCATTGTGCTTTTGCTCATTTTGAAGATTTTGACATTTTCACCTGAAGTGTACAATCGGGCTGAAAATGCATTTAAAGCCATAAAAAGTTCATTTTGGCTCTCACACCTTAACTAAATGTTGTAGACTCAAACTTTTTGCTGTCATTAGTGTATGTTAGCAAAATGAAGATGATTCAAGCATTAATTTCATTGTGCTTTTGCTCATTTTGAAGATTTTGACATTTTCACCTGAAGTGTACAATCAGGCTGAAAATGCATTTAAAGCCATAAAAAGTTCATTTTGGCTCTCACACCTTAACTAAATGTTGTAGACTCAAACTGTTTGCTTCATTAGTGTATGTTAGCAAAATGAAGATGATTCAAGCATTAATTTCATTGTGCTTTTGCTCATTTTGAAGATTTTGACATTTTCACCTGAAGTGTACAATCAGGATGAAAATGCATTTAAAGCCATAAAAAGTTCATTTTGGCTCTCACACCTTAACTAAATGTTGTAGACTCAAACTTTTTGCTGTCATTAGTGTATTTTAGCAAAATGAAGATGATTCAAGCATTAATTTCATTGTGCTTTTGCTCATTTTGAAGATTTTGACATTTTCACCTGAAGTGTACAATTAGGGGCTGAAAACGCGTTTAAAGCAATAAAAAGTTCATTTTGGCTCTCACACCTTAACTAAATGTTGTAGACTCAAACTTTTTGCTGTCATTAGTATATTTTAGCAAAATGAAGATGATTCAAGCATTAATTTCATTGTGCTTTTGCTCATTTTGAAGATTTTGACATTTTCACCTGAAGTGTACAATCGGGCTGAAAATGCATTTAAAGCCATAAAAAGTTCATTTTGGCTCTCACACCTTAACTAAATGTTGTAGACTCAAACTTTTTGCTGTCATTAGTGTATGTTAGCAAAATGAAGATGATTCAAGCATTAATTTCATTGTGCTTTTGCTCATTTTGAAGATTTTGACATTTTCACCTGAAGTGTACAATCAGGCTGAAAATGCATTTAAAGCCATAAAAAGTTCATTTTGGCTCTCACACCTTAACTAAATGTTGTAGACTCAAACTTTTTGCTGTCATTAGTGTATTTTAGCAAAATGAAGATGATTCAAGCATTAATTTCATTGTGCTTTTGCTCATTTTGAAGATTTTGACATTTTCACCTGAAGTGTACAATTAGGGGCTGAAAATGCATTTAAAGCCATAAAAAGTTCATTTTGGCTCTCACACCTTAACTAAATGTTGTAGACTCAAACTTTTTGCTGTCATTAGTGTATTTTAGCAAAATGAAGATGATTCAAGCATTAATTTCATTGTGCTTTAGCTCATTTTGAAGATTTTTTGATATTTTCACCTGAAGTGTACAATTAGGGGCTGAAAACGCGTTTAAAGCAATAAAAAGTTCATTTTGGCTCTCACACCTTAACTAAATGTTGTAGACTCAAACTTTTTGCTGTCATTAGTATATTTTAGCAAAATGAAGATGATTCAAGCATTAATTTTATTGTGCTTTTGCTCATTTTGAAGATTTTGACATTTTCACCTGAAGTGTACAATCGGGCTGAAAATGCATTTAAAGCCATAAAAAGTTCATTTTGGCTCTCACACCTTAACTAAATGTTGTAGACTCAAACTTTTTGCTGTCATTAGTGTATTTTAGCAAAATGAAGATGATTCAAGCATTAATTTCATTGTGCTTTTGCTCATTTTGAAGATTTTGACATTTTCACCTGAAGTGTACAATCGGGCTGAAAATGCATTTAAAGCCATAAAAAGTTCATTTTGGCTCTCACACCTTAACTAAATGTTGTAGACTCAAACTTTTTGCTGTCATTAGTGTATGTTAGCAAAATGAAGATGATTCAAGCATTAATTTCATTGTGCTTTTGCTCATTTTGAAGATTTTGAAATTTTCACCTGAAGTGTACAATCAGGCTGAAAATGCATTTAAAGCCATAAAAAGTTCATTTTGGCTCTCACACCTTAACTAAATGTTGTAGACTCAAACTTTTTGCTATCATTAGTGTATGTTAGCAAAATGAAGATGATTCAAGCATTAATTTCATTGTGCTTTTGCTCATTTTGAAGATTTTGACATTTTCACCTGAAGTGTACAATCAGGATGAAAATGCATTTAAAGCCATAAAAAGTTCATTTTGGCTCTCACACCTTAACTAAATGTTGTAGACTCAAACTTTTTGCTGTCATTAGTATATTTTAGCAAAATGAAGATGATTCAAGCATTAATTTTATTGTGCTTTTGCTCATTTTGAAGATTTTGACATTTTCACCTGAAGTGTACAATCGGGCTGAAAATGCATTTAAAGCCATAAAAAGTTCATTTTGGCTCTCACACCTTAACTAAATGTTGTAGACTCAAACTTTTTGCTGTCATTAGTGTATGTTAGCAAAATGAAGATGATTCAAGCATTAATTTCATTGTGCTTTTGCTCATTTTGAAGATTTTGACATTTTTACCTGAAGTGTACAATCGGGCTGAAAATGCATTTAAAGCCATAAAAAGTTCATTTTGGCTCTCACACCTTAACTAAATGTTGTAGACTCAAACTTTTTGCTGTCATTAGTGTATTTTAGCAAAATGAAGATGATTCAAGCATTAATTTCATTGTGCTTTTGCTCATTTTGAAGATTTTGACATTTTCACCTGAAGTGTACAATCGGGCTGAAAATGCATTTAAAGCCATAAAAAGTTCATTTTGGCTCTCACACCTTAACTAAATGTTGTAGACTCAAACTTTTTGCTGTCATTAGTGTATTTTAGCAAAATGAAGATGATTCAAGCATTAATTTCATTGTGCTTTTGCTCATTTGGAAGATTTTGACATTTTCACCTGAAGTGTACAATCGGGCTGAAAATGCATTTAAAGCAATAAAAAGTTCATTTTGGCTCTCACACCTTAACTAAATGTTGTGGATTCAAACTTTTTGCTGTCATTAGTGTATTTTAGCAAAATGAAGATGATTCAAGCATTAATTTCATTGTGCTTTTGCTCATTTTGAAGATTTTGACATTTTCACCTGAAGTGTACAATTAGGGGCTGAAAACGCGTTTAAAGCAATAAAAAGTTCATTTTGGCTCTCACACCTTAACTAAATGTTGTAGACTCAAACTTTTTGCTGTCATTAGTATATTTTAGCAAAATGAAGATGATTCAAGCATTAATTTTATTGTGCTTTTGCTCATTTTGAAGATTTTGACATTTTCACCTGAAGTGTACAATCGGGCTGAAAATGCATTTAAAGCCATAAAAAGTTCATTTTGGCTCTCACACCTTAACTAAATGTTGTAGACTCAAACTTTTTGCTGTCATTAGTGTATGTTAGCAAAATGAAGATGATTCAAGCATTAATTTCATTGTGCTTTTGCTCATTTTGAAGATTTTCACATTTTCACCTGAAGTGTACAATCAGGCTGAAAATGCATTTAAAGCCATAAAAAGTTCATTTTGGCTCTCACACCTTAACTAAATGTTGTAGACTCAAACTTTTTGCTGTCATTAGTATATTTTAGCAAAATGAAGATGATTCAAGCATTAATTTTATTGTGCTTTTGCTCATTTTGAAGATTTTGACATTTTCACCTGAAGTGTACAATCAGGCTGAAAATGCATTTAAAGCCATAAAAAGTTAATTTTGGCTCTCACACCTTAACTAAATGTTGTAGATTCAAACTTTTTGCTGTCATTAGTGTATTTTAGCAAAATGAAGATGATTCAAGCATTAATTTCATTGTGCTTTTGCTCATTTTGAAGATTTTGACATTTTCACCTGAAGTGTACAATCAGGCTGAAAATGCATTTAAAGCCATAAAAAGTTCATTTTGGCTCTCACACCTTAACTAAATGTTGTAGACTCAAACTTTTTGCTGTCATTAGTGTATGTTAGCAAAATGAAGATGATTCAAGCATTAATTTCATTGTGCTTTTGCTCATTTTGAAGATTTTGACATTTTCACCTGAAGTGTACAATTAGGGGCTGAAAACGCGTTTAAAGCAATAAAAAGTTCATTTTGGCTCTCACACCTTAACTAAATGTTGTAGACTCAAACTTTTTGCTGTCATTAGTATATTTTAGCAAAATGAAGATGATTCAAGCATTAATTTTATTGTGCTTTTGCTCATTTTGAAGATTTTGACATTTTCACCTGAAGTGTACAATCAGGCTGAAAATGCATTTAAAGCCATAAAAAGTTCATTTTGGCTCTCACACCTTAACTAAATGTTGTAGATTCAAACTTTTTGCTGTCATTAGTGTATTTTAGCAAAATGAAGATGATTCAAGCATTAATTTCATTGTGCTTTTGCTCATTTTGAAGATTTTGACATTTTCACCTGAAGTGTACAATCAGGCTGAAAATGCATTTAAAGCCATAAAAAGTTCATTTTGGCTCTCACACCTTAACTAAATGTTGTAGACTCAAACTTTTTGCTGTCATTAGTGTATGTTAGCAAAATGAAGATGATTCAAGCATTAATTTCATTGTGCTTTTGCTCATTTTGAAGATTTTGACATTTTCACCTGAAGTGTACAATTAGGGGCTGAAAACGCGTTTAAAGCAATAAAAAGTTCATTTTGGCTCTCACACCTTAACTAAATGTTGTAGACTCAAACTTTTTGCTGTCATTAGTATATTTTAGCAAATGAAGATGATTCAAGCATTAATTTTATTGTGCTTTTGCTCATTTTGAAGATTTTGACATTTTCACCTGAAGTGTACAATCGGGCTGAAAATGCATTTAAAGCCATAAAAAGTTCATTTTGGCTCTCACACCTTAACTAAATGTTGTAGACTCAAACTTTATGCTGTCATTAGTGTATGTTAGCAAAATGAAGATGATTCAAGCATTAATTTCATTGTGCTTTTGCTCATTTTGAAGATTTTGACATTTTCACCTGAAGTGTACAATTAGGGGCTGAAAACGCGTTTAAAGCAATACAAAGTTCATTTTGGCTCTCACACCTTAACTAAATGTTGTAGACTCAAACTTTTTGCTGTCATTAGTGTATTTTAGCAAAATGAAGATGATTCAAGCATTAATTTCATTGTGCTTTTGCTCATTTTGAAGATTTTGACATTTTCACCTGAAGTGTACAATCAGGCTGAAAATGCATTTAAAGCCATAAAAAGTTCATTTTGGCTCTCACACCTTAACTAAATGTTGTAGACTCTAACTTTTTGCTGTCATTAGTGTATGTTAGCAAAATGAAGATGATTCAAGCATTAATTTCATTGTGCTTTTGCTCATTTTGAAGATTTTGACATTTTCACCTGAAGTGTACAATCAGGCTGAAAATGCATTTAAAGCCATAAAAAGTTCATTTTGGCTCTCACACCTTAACTAAATGTTGTAGACTCAAACTTTTTGCTGTCATTAGTGTATGTTAGCAAAATGAAGATGATTCAAGCATTAATTTCATTGTGCTTTTGCTCATTTTGAAGATTTTGACATTTTCACCTGAAGTGTACAATCAGGCTGAAAATGCATTTAAAGCCATAAAAAGTTCATTTTGGCTCTCACACCTTAACTAAATGTTGTAGACTCAAACTTTTTGCTGTCATTAGTGTATTTTAGCAAAATGAAGATGATTCAAGCATTAATTTCATTGTGCTTTTGCTCATTTTGAAGATTTTGACATTTTCACCTGAAGTGTACAATCGGGCTGAAAATGCATTTAAAGCCATAAAAAGTTCATTTTGGCTCTCACACCTTAACTAAATGTTGTAGACTCAAACTTTTTGCTGTCATTAGTGTATGTTAGCAAAATGAAGATGATTCAAGCATTAATTTCATTGTGCTTTTGCTCATTTTGAAGATTTTGACATTTTCACCTGAAGTGTACAATCAGGCTGAAAATGCATTTAAAGCCATAAAAAGTTCATTTTGGCTCTCACACCTTAACTAAATGTTGTAGACTCAAACTTTTTGCTGTCATTAGTGTATTTTAGCAAAATGAAGATGATTCAAGCATTAATTTCATTGTGCTTTTGCTCATTTTGAAGATTTTGACATTTTCACCTGAAGTGTACAATTAGGGGCTGAAAACGCGTTTAAAGCAATAAAAAGTTAATTTTGGCTCTCACACCTTAACTAAATGTTGTAGACTCAAACTTTTTGCTGTCATTAGTATATTTTAGCAAAATGAAGATGATTCAAGCATTAATTTTATTGTGCTTTTGCTCATTTTGAAGATTTTGACATTTTCACCTGAAGTGTACAATCGGGCTGAAAATGCATTTAAAGCCATAAAAAGTTCATTTTGGCTCTCACACCTTAACTAAATGTTGTAGACTCAAACTTTTTGCTGTCATTAGTGTATTTTAGCAAAATGAAGATGATTCAAGCATTAATTTCATTGTGCTTTTGCTCATTTTGAAGATTTTGACATTTTCACCTGAAGTGTACAATCAGGTTGAAAATGCATTTAAAGCCATAAAAAGTTCATTTTGGCTCTCACACCTTAACTAAATGTTGTAGACTCAAACTTTTTGCTGTCATTAGTGTATGTTAGCAAAATGAAGATGATTCAAGCATTAATTTCATTGTGCTTTTGCTCATTTTGAAGATTTTGACATTTTCACCTGAAGTGTACAATCAGGCTGAAAATGCATTTAAAGCCATAAAAAGTTCATTTTGGCTCTCACACCTTAACTAAATGTTGTAGACTCAAACTTTTTGTTGTCATTAGTGTATTTTAGCAAAATGAAGATGATTCAAGCATTAATTTCATTGTGCTTTTGCTCATTTTGAAGATTTTGACATTTTCACCTGAAGTGTACAATTAGGGGCTGAAAACGCGTTTAAAGCAATAAAAAGTTCATTTTGGCTCTCACACCTTAACTAAATGTTGTAGACTCAAACTTTTTGCTGTCATTAGTATATTTTAGCAAAATGAAGATGATTCAAGCATTAATTTTATTGTGCTTTTGCTCATTTTGAAGATTTTGACATTTTCACCTGAAGTGTACAATCGGGCTGAAAATGCATTTAAAGCCATAAAAAGTTCATTTTGGCTCTCACACCTTAACTAAATGTTGTAGACTCAAACTTTTTGCTGTCATTAGTGTATGGTAGCAAAATGAAGATGATTCAAGCATTAATTTCATTGTGCTTTTGCTCATTTTGAAGATTTTGACATTTTCACCTGAAGTGTACAATTAGGGGCTGAAAACGCGTTTAAAGCAATAAACAGTTCATTTTGGCTCTCACACCTTAACTAAATGTTGTAGACTCAAACTTTTTGCTGTCATTAGTATATTTTAGCAAAATGAAGATGATTCAAGCATTAATTTTATTGTGCTTTTGCTCATTTTGAAGATTTTGACATTTTCACCTGAAGTGTACAATCGGGCTGAAAATGCATTTAAAGCCATAAAAAGTTCATTTTGGCTCTCACACCTTAACTAAATGTTGTAGACTCAAACTTTATGCTGTCATTAGTGTATGTTAGCAAAATGAAGATGATTCAAGCATTAATTTCATTGTGCTTTTGCTCATTTTGAAGATTTTGACATTTTCACCTGAAGTGTACAATCAGGCTGAAAATGCATTTAAAGCCATAAAAAGTTCATTTTGGCTCTCACACCTTAACTAAATGTTGTAGACTCAAACTTTTTGCTGTCATTAGTGTATTTTAGCAAAATGAAGATGATTCAAGCATTAATTTCATTGTGCTTTTGCTCATTTTGAAGATTTTGACATTTTCACCTGAAGTGTACAATCGGGCTGAAAATGCATTTAAAGCCATAAAAAGTTCATTTTGGCTCTCACACCTTAACTAAATGTTGTAGACTCAAACTTTTTGCTGTCATTAGTGTATGTTAGCAAAATGAAGATGATTCAAGCATTAATTTCATTGTGCTTTTGCTCATTTTGAAGATTTTGACATTTTCACCTGAAGTGTACAATCAGGCTGAAAATGCATTTAAAGCCATAAAAAGTTCATTTTGGCTCTCACACCTTAACTAAATGTTGTAGACTCAAACTTTTTGCTGTCATTAGTGTATTTTAGCAAAATGAAGATGATTCAAGCATTAATTTCATTGTGCTTTTGCTCATTTTGAAGATTTTGACATTTTCACCTGAAGTGTACAATTAGGGGCTGAAAACGCGTTTAAAGCAATAAAAAGTTCATTTTGGCTCTCACACCTTAACTAAATGTTGTAGACTCAAACTTTGTGCTGTCATTAGTGTATTTTAGCAAAATGAAGATGATTCAAGCATTAATTTCATTGTGCTTTTGCTCATTTTGAAGATTTTGACATTTTCACCTGAAGTGTACAATCAGGCTGAAAATGCATTTAAAGCCATAAAAAGTTCATTTTGGCTCTCACACCTTAACTAAATGTTGTAGACTCAAACTTTTTGCTGTCATTAGTGTATGTTAGCAAAATGAAGATGATTCAAGCATTAATTTCATTGTGCTTTTGCTCATTTTGAAGATTTTGACATTTTCACCTGAAGTGTACAATCAGGCTGAAAATGCATTTAAAGCCATAAAAAGTTCATTTTGGCTCTCACACCTTAACTAAATGTTGTAGACTCAAACTTTTTGCTGTCATTAGTGTATTTTAGCAAAATGAAGATGATTCAAGCATTAATTTCATTGTGCTTTTGCTCATTTTGAAGATTTTGACATTTTCACCTGAAGTGTACAATTAGGGGCTGAAAACGCGTTTAAAGCAATAAAAAGTTAATTTTGGCTCTCACACCTTAACTAAATGTTGTAGACTCAAACTTTTTGCTGTCATTAGTATATTTTAGCAAAATGAAGATGATTCAAGCATTAATTTTATTGTGCTTTTGCTCATTTTGAAGATTTTGACATTTTCACCTGAAGTGTACAATCGGGCTGAAAATGCATTTAAAGCCATAAAAAGTTCATTTTGGCTCTCACACCTTAACTAAATGTTGTAGACTCAAACTTTTTGCTGTCATTAGTGTATTTTAGCAAAATGAAGATGATTCAAGCATTAATTTCATTGTGCTTTTGCTCATTTTGAAGATTTTGACATTTTCACCTGAAGTGTACAATCAGGTTGAAAATGCATTTAAAGCCATAAAAAGTTCATTTTGGCTCTCACACCTTAACTAAATGTTGTAGACTCAAACTTTTTGCTGTCATTAGTGTATGTTAGCAAAATGAAGATGATTCAAGCATTAATTTCATTGTGCTTTTGCTCATTTTGAAGATTTTGACATTTTCACCTGAAGTGTACAATCAGGCTGAAAATGCATTTAAAGCCATAAAAAGTTCATTTTGGCTCTCACACCTTAACTAAATGTTGTAGACTCAAACTTTTTGTTGTCATTAGTGTATTTTAGCAAAATGAAGATGATTCAAGCATTAATTTCATTGTGCTTTTGCTCATTTTGAAGATTTTGACATTTTCACCTGAAGTGTACAATTAGGGGCTGAAAACGCGTTTAAAGCAATAAAAAGTTCATTTTGGCTCTCACACCTTAACTAAATGTTGTAGACTCAAACTTTTTGCTGTCATTAGTATATTTTAGCAAAATGAAGATGATTCAAGCATTAATTTTATTGTGCTTTTGCTCATTTTGAAGATTTTGACATTTTCACCTGAAGTGTACAATCGGGCTGAAAATGCATTTAAAGCCATAAAAAGTTCATTTTGGCTCTCACACCTTAACTAAATGTTGTAGACTCAAACTTTTTGCTGTCATTAGTGTATGTTAGCAAAATGAAGATGATTCAAGCATTAATTTCATTGTGCTTTTGCTCATTTTGAAGATTTTGACATTTTCACCTGAAGTGTACAATTAGGGGCTGAAAACGCGTTTAAAGCAATAAACAGTTCATTTTGGCTCTCACACCTTAACTAAATGTTGTAGACTCAAACTTTTTGCTGTCATTAGTATATTTTAGCAAAATGAAGATGATTCAAGCATTAATTTTATTGTGCTTTTGCTCATTTTGAAGATTTTGACATTTTCACCTGAAGTGTACAATCGGGCTGAAAATGCATTTAAAGCCATAAAAAGTTCATTTTGGCTCTCACACCTTAACTAAATGTTGTAGACTCAAACTTTATGCTGTCATTAGTGTATGTTAGCAAAATGAAGATGATTCAAGCATTAATTTCATTGTGCTTTTGCTCATTTTGAAGATTTTGACATTTTCACCTGAAGTGTACAATCAGGCTGAAAATGCATTTAAAGCCATAAAAAGTTCATTTTGGCTCTCACACCTTAACTAAATGTTGTAGACTCAAACTTTTTGCTGTCATTAGTGTATTTTAGCAAAATGAAGATGATTCAAGCATTAATTTCATTGTGCTTTTGCTCATTTTGAAGATTTTGACATTTTCACCTGAAGTGTACAATCGGGCTGAAAATGCATTTAAAGCCATAAAAAGTTCATTTTGGCTCTCACACCTTAACTAAATGTTGTAGACTCAAACTTTTTGCTGTCATTAGTGTATGTTAGCAAAATGAAGATGATTCAAGCATTAATTTCATTGTGCTTTTGCTCATTTTGAAGATTTTGACATTTTCACCTGAAGTGTACAATCAGGCTGAAAATGCATTTAAAGCCATAAAAAGTTCATTTTGGCTCTCACACCTTAACTAAATGTTGTAGACTCAAACTTTTTGCTGTCATTAGTGTATTTTAGCAAAATGAAGATGATTCAAGCATTAATTTCATTGTGCTTTTGCTCATTTTGAAGATTTTGACATTTTCACCTGAAGTGTACAATCAGGCTGAAAATGCATTTAAAGCCATAAAAAGTTCATTTTGGCTCTCACACCTTAACTAAATGTTGTAGACTCAAACTTTTTGCTGTCATTAGTGTATTTTAGCAAAATGAAGATGATTCAAGCATTAATTTCATTGTGCTTTTGCTCATTTTGAAGATTTTGACATTTTCACCTGAAGTGTACAATTAGGGGCTGAAAACGCGTTTAAAGCAATAAAAAGTTCATTTTGGCTCTCACACCTTAACTAAATGTTGTAGACTCAAACTTTTTGCTGTCATTAGTGTATTTTAGCAAAATGAAGATGATTCAAGCATTAATTTTATTGTGCTTTTGCTCATTTTGAAGATTTTGACATTTTCACCTGAAGTGTACAATCGGGCTGAAAATGCATTTAAAGCCATAAAAAGTTCATTTTGGCTCTCACACCTTAACTAAATGTTGTAGACTCAAACTTTATGCTGTCATTAGTGTATGTTAGCAAAATGAAGATGATTCAAGCATTAATTTCATTGTGCTTTTGCTCATTTTGAAGATTTTGACATTTTCACCTGAAGTGTACAATCAGGCTGAAAATGCATTTAAAGCCATAAAAAGTTCATTTTGGCTCTCACACCTTAACTAAATGTTGTAGACTCAAACTTTTTGCTGTCATTAGTGTATTTTAGCAAAATGAAGATGATTCAAGCATTAATTTCATTGTGCTTTTGCTCATTTTGAAGATTTTGACATTTTCACCTGAAGTGTACAATCGGGCTGAAAATGCATTTAAAGCCATAAAAAGTTCATTTTGGCTCTCACACCTTAACTAAATGTTGTAGACTCAAACTTTTTGCTGTCATTAGTGTATGTTAGCAAAATGAAGATGATTCAAGCATTAATTTCATTGTGCTTTTGCTCATTTTGAAGATTTTGACATTTTCACCTGAAGTGTACAATCAGGCTGAAAATGCATTTAAAGCCATAAAAAGTTCATTTTGGCTCTCACACCTTAACTAAATGTTGTAGACTCAAACTTTTTGCTGTCATTAGTGTATTTTAGCAAAATGAAGATGATTCAAGCATTAATTTCATTGTGCTTTTGCTCATTTTGAAGATTTTGACATTTTCACCTGAAGTGTACAATTAGGGGCTGAAAACGCGTTTAAAGCAATAAAAAGTTCATTTTGGCTCTCACACCTTAACTAAATGTTGTAGACTCAAACTTTGTGCTGTCATTAGTGTATTTTAGCAAAATGAAGATGATTCAAGCATTAATTTCATTGTGCTTTTGCTCATTTTGAAGATTTTGACATTTTCACCTGAAGTGTACAATCAGGCTGAAAATGCATTTAAAGCCATAAAAAGTTCATTTTGGCTCTCACACCTTAACTAAATGTTGTAGACTCAAACTTTTTGCTGTCATTAGTGTATGTTAGCAAAATGAAGATGATTCAAGCATTAATTTCATTGTGCTTTTGCTCATTTTGAAGATTTTGACATTTTCACCTGAAGTGTACAATCAGGCTGAAAATGCATTTAAAGCCATAAAAAGTTCATTTTGGCTCTCACACCTTAACTAAATGTTGTAGACTCAAACTTTTTGTTGTCATTAGTGTATTTTAGCAAAATGAAGATGATTCAAGCATTAATTTCATTGTGCTTTTGCTCATTTTGAAGATTTTGACATTTTCACCTGAAGTGTACAATCAGGCTGAAAATGCATTTAAAGCCATAAAAAGTTCATTTTGTCTCTCACACCTTAACTAAATGTTGTAGACTCAAACTTTTTGCTGTCATTAGTGTATTTTAGCAAAATGAAGATGATTCAAGCATTAATTTCATTGTGCTTTTGCTCATTTTGAAGATTTTGACATTTTCACCTGAAGTGTACAATCGGGCTGAAAATGCATTTAAAGCCATAAAAAGTTCA
This sequence comes from Leptonotus elevatus, assembly GCF_054856555.1. Classification (NCBI taxonomy): domain Eukaryota; kingdom Metazoa; phylum Chordata; class Actinopteri; order Syngnathiformes; family Syngnathidae; genus Leptonotus; species Leptonotus elevatus. The sequence continues at coordinate 131,444 of NC_141249.1, forward strand.
TTTTGGCTCTCACACCTTAACTAAATGTTGTAGACTCAAACTTTTTGCTGTCATTAGTGTATTTTAGCAAAATGAAGATGATTCAAGCATTAATTTCATTGTGCTTTTGCTCATTTTGAAGATTTTGACATTTTCACCTGAAGTGTACAATTAGGGGCTGAAAACGCGTTTAAAGCAATAAAAATTTCATTTTGGCTCTCACACCTTAACTAAATGTTGTAGACTCAAACTTTTTGCTGTCATTAGTATATTTTAGCACAATGAAGATGATTCAAGCATTAATTTTATTGTGCTTTTGCTCATTTTGAAGATTTTGACATTTTCACCTGAAGTGTACAATCGGGCTGAAAATGCATTTAAAGCCATAAAAAGTTCATTTTGGCTCTCGTACCTTAACTAAATGTTGTAGACTCAAACTTTTTGCTGTCATTAGTGTATGTTAGCAAAATGAAGATGATTCAAGCATTAATTTCATTGTGCTTTTGCTCATTTTGAAGATTTTGACATTTTCACCTGAAGTGTACAATCAGGCTGAAAATGCATTTAAAGCCATAAAAAGTTCATTTTGGCTCTCACACCTTAACTAAATGTTGTAGACTCAAACTTTTTGCTGTCATTAGTGTATTTTAGCAAAATGAAGATGATTCAAGCATTAATTTCATTGTGCTTTTGCTCATTTTGAAGATTTTGACATTTTCACCTGAAGTGTACAATTAGGGGCTGAAAACGCGTTTAAAGCAATAAAAAGTTCATTTTGGCTCTCACACCTTAACTAAATGTTGTAGACTCAAACTTTGTGCTGTCATTAGTGTATTTTAGCAAAATGAAGATGATTCAAGCATTAATTTCATTGTGCTTTTGCTCATTTTGAAGATTTTGACATTTTCACCTGAAGTGTACAATCAGGCTGAAAATGCATTTAAAGCCATAAAAAGTTCATTTTGGCTCTCACACCTTAACTAAATGTTGTAGACTCAAACTTTTTGCTGTCATTAGTGTATGTTAGCAAAATGAAGATGATTCAAGCATTAATTTCATTGTGCTTTTGCTCATTTTGAAGATTTTGACATTTTCACCTGAAGTGTACAATCAGGCTGAAAATGCATTTAAAGCCATAAAAAGTTCATTTTGGCTCTCACACCTTAACTAAATGTTGTAGACTCAAACTTTTTGTTGTCATTAGTGTATTTTAGCAAAATGAAGATGATTCAAGCATTAATTTCATTGTGCTTTTGCTCATTTTGAAGATTTTGACATTTTCACCTGAAGTGTACAATCAGGCTGAAAATGCATTTAAAGCCATAAAAAGTTCATTTTGTCTCTCACACCTTAACTACATGTTGTAGACTCAAACTTTTTGCTGTCATTAGTGTATTTTAGCAAAATGAAGATGATTCAAGCATTAATTTCATTGTGCTTTTGCTCATTTTGAAGATTTTGACATTTTCACCTGAAGTGTACAATCGGGCTGAAAATGCATTTAAAGCCATAAAAAGTTCATTTTGGCTCTCACACCTTAACTAAATGTTGTAGACTCAAACTTTTTGCTGTCATTAGTGTATTTTAGCAAAATGAAGATGATTCAAGCATTAATTTCATTGTGCTTTTGCTCATTTTGAAGATTTTGACATTTTCACCTGAAGTGTACAATTAGGGGCTGAAAACGCGTTTAAAGCAATAAAAAGTTCATTTTGGCTCTCACACCTTAACTAAATGTTGTAGACTCAAACTTTTTGCTGTCATTAGTATATTTTAGCACAATGAAGATGATTCAAGCATTAATTTTATTGTGCTTTTGCTCATTTTGAAGATTTTGACATTTTCACCTGAAGTGTACAATCGGGCTGAAAATGCATTTAAAGCCATAAAAAGTTCATTTTGGCTCTCACACCTTAACTAAATGTTGTAGACTCAAACTTTTTGCTGTCATTAGTGTATGTTAGCAAAATGAAGATGATTCAAGCATTAATTTCATTGTGCTTTTGCTCATTTTGAAGATTTTGACATTTTCACCTGAAGTGTACAATCAGGCTGAAAATGCATTTAAAGCCATAAAAAGTTCATTTTGGCTCTCACACCTTAATTAAATGTTGTAGACTCAAACTTTTTGCTGTCATTAGTGTATTTTAGCAAAATGAAGATGATTCAAGCATTAATTTCATTGTGCTTTTGCTCATTTTGAAGATTTTGACATTTTCACCTGAAGTGTACAATTAGGGGCTGAAAACGCGTTTAAAGCAATAAAAAGTTCATTTTGGCTCTCACACCTTAACTAAATGTTGTAGACTCAAACTTTTTGCTGTCATTAGTATATTTTAGCAAAATGAAGATGATTCAAGCATTCATTTTATTGTGCTTTTGCTCATTTTGAAGATTTTGACATTTTCACCTGAAGTGTACAATCGGGCTGAAAATGCATTTAAAGCAATAAAAAGTTCATTTTGGCTCTCACAACTTAACTAAATGTTGTAGATTCAAACTTTTTGCTGTCATTAGTGTATTTTAGCAAAATGAAGATGATTCAAGCATTAATTTCATTGTGCTTTTGCTCATTTTGAAGATTTTGACATTTTCACCTGAAGTGTACAATTAGGGGCTGAAAACGCGTTTAAAGCAATAAAAGTTCATTTTGGCTCTCACACCTTAACTAAATGTTGTAGACTCAAACTTTTTGCTGTCATTAGTATATTTTAGCAAAATGAAGATGATTCAAGCATTAATTTTATTGTGCTTTTGCTCATTTTGAAGATTTTGACATTTTCACCTGAAGTGTACAATCGGGCTGAAAATGCATTTAAAGCCATAAAAAGTTCATTTTGGCTCTCACACCTTAACTAAATGTTGTAGACTCAAACTTTTTGCTGTCATTAGTGTATGTTAGCAAAATGAAGATGATTCAAGCATTAATTTCATTGTGCTTTTGCTCATTTTGAAGATTTTGACATTTTCACCTGAAGTGTACAATCAGGCTGAAAATGCATTTAAAGCCATAAAAAGTTCATTTTGGCTCTCACACCTTAACTAAATGTTGTAGACTCAAACTTTTTGCTGTCATTAGTGTATTTTAGCAAAATGAAGATGATTCAAGCATTAATTTCATTGTGCTTTTGCTCATTTTGAAGATTTTGACATTTTCACCTGAAGTGTACAATTAGGGGCTGAAAACGCGTTTAAAGCAATAAAAAGTTCATTTTGGCTCTCACACCTTAACTAAATGTTGTAGACTCAAACTTTGTGCTGTCATTAGTGTATTTTAGCAAAATGAAGATGATTCAAGCATTAATTTCATTGTGCTTTTGCTCATTTTGAAGATTTTGACATTTTCACCTGAAGTGTACAATCAGGCTGAAAATGCATTTAAAGCCATAAAAAGTTCATTTTGGCTCTCACACCTTAACTAAATGTTGTAGACTCAAACTTTTTGCTGTCATTAGTGTATGTTAGCAAAATGAAGATGATTCAAGCATTAATTTCATTGTGCTTTTGCTCATTTTGAAGATTTTGACATTTTCACCTGAAGTGTACAATCAGGCTGAAAATGCATTTAAAGCCATAAAAAGTTCATTTTGGCTCTCACACCTTAACTAAATGTTGTAGACTCAAACTTTTTGTTGTCATTAGTGTATTTTAGCAAAATGAAGATGATTCAAGCATTAATTTCATTGTGCTTTTGCTCATTTTGAAGATTTTGACATTTTCACCTGAAGTGTACAATCAGGCTGAAAATGCATTTAAAGCCATAAAAAGTTCATTTTGTCTCTCACACCTTAACTAAATGTTGTAGACTCAAACTTTTTGCTGTCATTAGTGTATTTTAGCAAAATGAAGATGATTCAAGCATTAATTTCATTGTGCTTTTGCTCATTTTGAAGATTTTGACATTTTCACCTGAAGTGTACAATCGGGCTGAAAATGCATTTAAAGCCATAAAAAGTTCATTTTGGCTCTCACACCTTAACTAAATGTTGTAGACTCAAACTTTTTGCTGTCATTAGTGTATTTTAGCAAAATGAAGATGATTCAAGCATTAATTTCATTGTGCTTTTGCTCATTTTGAAGATTTTGACATTTTCACCTGAAGTGTACAATTAGGGGCTGAAAACGCGTTTAAAGCAATAAAAAGTTCATTTTGGCTCTCACACCTTAACTAAATGTTGTAGACTCAAACTTTTTGCTGTCATTAGTATATTTTAGCACAATGAAGATGATTCAAGCATTAATTTTATTGTGCTTTTGCTCATTTTGAAGATTTTGACATTTTCACCTGAAGTGTACAATCGGGCTGAAAATGCATTTAAAGCCATAAAAAGTTCATTTTGGCTCTCACACCTTAACTAAATGTTGTAGACTCAAACTTTTTGCTGTCATTAGTGTATGTTAGCAAAATGAAGATGATTCAAGCATTAATTTCATTGTGCTTTTGCTCATTTTGAAGATTTTGACATTTTCACCTGAAGTGTACAATCAGGCTGAAAATGCATTTAAAGCCATAAAAAGTTCATTTTGGCTCTCACACCTTAACTAAATGTTGTAGACTCAAACTTTTTGCTGTCATTAGTGTATTTTAGCAAAATGAAGATGATTCAAGCATTAATTTCATTGTGCTTTTGCTCATTTTGAAGATTTTGACATTTTCACCTGAAGTGTACAATTAGGGGCTGAAAACGCGTTTAAAGCAATAAAAAGTTCATTTTGGCTCTCACACCTTAACTAAATGTTGTAGACTCAAACTTTGTGCTGTCATTAGTGTATTTTAGCAAAATGAAGATGATTCAAGCATTAATTTCATTGTGCTTTTGCTCATTTTGAAGATTTTGACATTTTCACCTGAAGTGTACAATCAGGCTGAAAATGCATTTAAAGCCATAAAAAGTTCCTTTTGGCTCTCACACCTTAACTAAATGTTGTAGACTCAAACTTTTTGCTGTCATTAGTGTATGTTAGCAAAATGAAGATGATTCAAGCATTAATTTCATTGTGCTTTTGCTCATTTTGAAGATTTTGACATTTTCACCTGAAGTGTACAATCAGGCTGAAAATGCATTTAAAGCCATAAAAAGTTCATTTTGGCTCTCACACCTTAACTAAATGTTGTAGACTCAAACTTTTTGTTGTCATTAGTGTATTTTAGCAAAATGAAGATGATTCAAGCATTAATTTCATTGTGCTTTTGCTCATTTTGAAGATTTTGACATTTTCACCTGAAGTGTACAATTAGGGGCTGAAAACGCGTTTAAAGCAATAAAAAGTTCATTTTGGCTCTCACACCTTAACTAAATGTTGTAGACTCAAACTTTTTGCTGTCATTAGTATATTTTAGCAAAATGAAGATGATTCAAGCATTAATTTTATTGTGCTTTTGCTCATTTTGAAGATTTTGACATTTTCACCTGAAGTGTACAATCGGGCTGAAAATGCATTTAAAGCCATAAAAAGTTCATTTTGGCTCTCACACCTTAACTAAATGTTGTAGACTCAAACTTTTTGCTGTCATTAGTGTATGTTAGCAAAATGAAGATGATTCAAGCATTAATTTCATTGTGCTTTTGCTCATTTTGAAGATTTTGACATTTTCACCTGAAGTGTACAATCAGGCTGAAAATGCATTTAAAGCCATAAAAAGTTCATTTTGGCTCTCACACCTTAACTAAATGTTGTAGACTCAAACTGTTTGCTATCATTAGTGTATGTTAGCAAAATGAAGATGATTCAAGCATTAATTTCATTGTGCTTTTGCTCATTTTGAAGATTTTGACATTTTCACCTGAAGTGTACAATCAGGCTGAAAATGCATTTAAAGCCATAAAAAGTTCATTTTGGCTCTCACACCTTAACTAAATGTTGTAGACTCAAACTTTTTGCTGTCATTAGTGTATGTTAGCAAAATGAAGATGATTCAAGCATTAATTTCATTGTGCTTTTGCTCATTTTGAAGATTTTGACATTTTCACCTGAAGTGTACAATCAGGCTGAAAATGCATTTAAAGCCATAAAAAGTTCATTTTGGCTCTCACACCTTAACTAAATGTTGTAGACTCAAACTTTTTGCTGTCATTAGTGTATGTTAGCAAAATGAAGATGATTCAAGCATTAATTTCATTGTGCTTTTGCTCATTTTGAAGATTTTGACATTTTCACCTGAAGTGTACAATCGGGCTGAAAATGCATTTAAAGCCATAAAAAGTTCATTTTGGCTCTCACACCTTAACTAAATGTTGTAGACTCAAACTTTTTGCTGTCATTAGTGTATGTTAGCAAAATGAAGATGATTCAAGCATTAATTTCATTGTGCTTTTGCTCATTTTGAAGATTTTGACATTTTCACCTGAAGTGTACAATCAGGCTGAAAATGCATTTAAAGCCATAAAAAGTTCATTTTGTCTCTCACACCTTAACTAAATGTTGTAGACTCAAACTTTTTGCTGTCATTAGTGTATTTTAGCAAAATGAAGATGATTCAAGCATTAATTTCATTGTGCTTTTGCTCATTTTGAAGATTTTGACATTTTCACCTGAAGTGTACAATCGGGCTGAAAATGCATTTAAAGCCATAAAAAGTTCATTTTGGCTCTCACACCTTAACTAAATGTTGTAGACTCAAACTTTTTGCTGTCATTAGTGTATTTTAGCAAAATGAAGATGATTCAAGCATTAATTTCATTGTGCTTTTGCTCATTTTGAAGATTTTGACATTTTCACCTGAAGTGTACAATTAGGGGCTGAAAACGCGTTTAAAGCAATAAAAAGTTCATTTTGGCTCTCACACCTTAACTAAATGTTGTAGACTCAAACTTTTTGCTGTCATTAGTATATTTTAGCACAATGAAGATGATTCAAGCATTAATTTTATTGTGCTTTTGCTCATTTTGAAGATTTTGACATTTTCACCTGAAGTGTACAATCGGGCTGAAAATGCATTTAAAGCCATAAAAAGTTCATTTTGGCTCTCACACCTTAACTAAATGTTGTAGACTCAAACTTTTTGCTGTCATTAGTGTATGTTAGCAAAATGAAGATGATTCAAGCATTAATTTCATTGTGCTTTTGCTCATTTTGAAGATTTTGACATTTTCACCTGAAGTGTACAATCAGGCTGAAAATGCATTTAAAGCCATAAAAAGTTCATTTTGGCTCTCACACCTTAACTAAATGTTGTAGACTCAAACTTTTTGCTGTCATTAGTGTATTTTAGCAAAATGAAGATGATTCAAGCATTAATTTCATTGTGCTTTTGCTCATTTTGAAGATTTTGACATTTTCACCTGAAGTGTACAATTAGGGGCTGAAAACGCGTTTAAAGCAATAAAAAGTTCATTTTGGCTCTCACACCTTAACTAAATGTTGTAGACTCAAACTTTGTGCTGTCATTAGTGTATTTTAGCAAAATGAAGATGATTCAAGCATTAATTTCATTGTGCTTTTGCTCATTTTGAAGATTTTGACATTTTCACCTGAAGTGTACAATCAGGCTGAAAATGCATTTAAAGCCATAAAAAGTTCATTTTGGCTCTCACACCTTAACTAAATGTTGTAGACTCAAACTTTTTGCTGTCATTAGTGTATGTTAGCAAAATGAAGATGATTCAAGCATTAATTTCATTGTGCTTTTGCTCATTTTGAAGATTTTGACATTTTCACCTGAAGTGTACAATCAGGCTGAAAATGCATTTAAAGCCATAAAAAGTTCATTTTGGCTCTCACACCTTAACTAAATGTTGTAGACTCAAACTTTTTGTTGTCATTAGTGTATTTTAGCAAAATGAAGATGATTCAAGCATTAATTTCATTGTGCTTTTGCTCATTTTGAAGATTTTTACATTTTCACCTGAAGTGTACAATCAGGCTGAAAATGCATTTAAAGCCATAAAAAGTTCATTTTGTCTCTCACACCTTAACTAAATGTTGTAGACTCAAACTTTTTGCTGTCATTAGTGTATTTTAGCAAAATGAAGATGATTCAAGCATTAATTTCATTGTGCTTTTGCTCATTTTGAAGATTTTGACATTTTCACCTGAAGTGTACAATTAGGGGCTGAAAACGCGTTTAAAGCAATAAAAAGTTCATTTTGGCTCTCACACCTTAACTAAATGTTGTAGACTCAAACTTTGTGCTGTCATTAGTGTATTTTAGCAAAATGAAGATGATTCAAGCATTAATTTCATTGTGCTTTTGCTCATTTTGAAGATTTTGACATTTTCACCTGAAGTGTACAATCAGGCTGAAAATGCATTTAAAGCCATAAAAAGTTCATTTTGGCTCTCACACCTTAACTAAATGTTGTAGACTCAAACTTTTTGCTGTCATTAGTGTATGTTAGCAAAATGAAGATGATTCAAGCATTAATTTCATTGTGCTTTTGCTCATTTTGAAGATTTTGACATTTTCACCTGAAGTGTACAATCAGGCTGAAAATGCATTTAAAGCCATAAAAAGTTCATTTTGGCTCTCACACCTTAACTAAATGTTGTAGACTCAAACTTTTTGTTGTCATTAGTGTATTTTAGCAAAATGAAGATGATTCAAGCATTAATTTCATTGTGCTTTTGCTCATTTTGAAGATTTTGACATTTTCACCTGAAGTGTACAATCAGGCTGAAAATGCATTTAAAGCCATAAAAAGTTCATTTTGTCTCTCACACCTTAACTACATGTTGTAGACTCAAACTTTTTGCTGTCATTAGTGTATTTTAGCAAAATGAAGATGATTCAAGCATTAATTTCATTGTGCTTTTGCTCATTTTGAAGATTTTGACATTTTCACCTGAAGTGTACAATCGGGCTGAAAATGCATTTAAAGCCATAAAAAGTTCATTTTGGCTCTCACACCTTAACTAAATGTTGTAGACTCAAACTTTTTGCTGTCATTAGTGTATTTTAGCAAAATGAAGATGATTCAAGCATTAATTTCATTGTGCTTTTGCTCATTTTGAAGATTTTGACATTTTCACCTGAAGTGTACAATTAGGGGCTGAAAACGCGTTTAAAGCAATAAAAAGTTCATTTTGGCTCTCACACCTTAACTAAATGTTGTAGACTCAAACTTTTTGCTGTCATTAGTATATTTTAGCACAATGAAGATGATTCAAGCATTAATTTTATTGTGCTTTTGCTCATTTTGAAGATTTTGACATTTTCACCTGAAGTGTACAATCGGGCTGAAAATGCATTTAAAGCCATAAAAAGTTCATTTTGGCTCTCACACCTTAACTAAATGTTGTAGACTCAAACTTTTTGCTGTCATTAGTGTATGTTAGCAAAATGAAGATGATTCAAGCATTAATTTCATTGTGCTTTTGCTCATTTTGAAGATTTTGACATTTTCACCTGAAGTGTACAATCAGGCTGAAAATGCATTTAAAGCCATAAAAAGTTCATTTTGGCTCTCACACCTTAATTAAATGTTGTAGACTCAAACTTTTTGCTGTCATTAGTGTATTTTAGCAAAATGAAGATGATTCAAGCATTAATTTCATTGTGCTTTTGCTCATTTTGAAGATTTTGACATTTTCACCTGAAGTGTACAATTAGGGGCTGAAAACGCGTTTAAAGCAATAAAAAGTTCATTTTGGCTCTCACACCTTAACTAAATGTTGTAGACTCAAACTTTTTGCTGTCATTAGTATATTTTAGCAAAATGAAGATGATTCAAGCATTCATTTTATTGTGCTTTTGCTCATTTTGAAGATTTTGACATTTTCACCTGAAGTGTACAATCGGGCTGAAAATGCATTTAAAGCAATAAAAAGTTCATTTTGGCTCTCACAACTTAACTAAATGTTGTAGATTCAAACTTTTTGCTGTCATTAGTGTATTTTAGCAAAATGAAGATGATTCAAGCATTAATTTCATTGTGCTTTTGCTCATTTTGAAGATTTTGACATTTTCACCTGAAGTGTACAATTAGGGGCTGAAAACGCGTTTAAAGCAATAAAAGTTCATTTTGGCTCTCACACCTTAACTAAATGTTGTAGACTCAAACTTTTTGCTGTCATTAGTATATTTTAGCAAAATGAAGATGATTCAAGCATTAATTTTATTGTGCTTTTGCTCATTTTGAAGATTTTGACATTTTCACCTGAAGTGTACAATCGGGCTGAAAATGCATTTAAAGCCATAAAAAGTTCATTTTGGCTCTCACACCTTAACTAAATGTTGTAGACTCAAACTTTTTGCTGTCATTAGTGTATGTTAGCAAAATGAAGATGATTCAAGCATTAATTTCATTGTGCTTTTGCTCATTTTGAAGATTTTGACATTTTCACCTGAAGTGTACAATCAGGCTGAAAATGCATTTAAAGCCATAAAAAGTTCATTTTGGCTCTCACACCTTAACTAAATGTTGTAGACTCAAACTTTTTGCTGTCATTAGTGTATTTTAGCAAAATGAAGATGATTCAAGCATTAATTTCATTGTGCTTTTGCTCATTTTGAAGATTTTGACATTTTCACCTGAAGTGTACAATTAGGGGCTGAAAACGCGTTTAAAGCAATAAAAAGTTCATTTTGGCTCTCACACCTTAACTAAATGTTGTAGACTCAAACTTTGTGCTGTCATTAGTGTATTTTAGCAAAATGAAGATGATTCAAGCATTAATTTCATTGTGCTTTTGCTCATTTTGAAGATTTTGACATTTTCACCTGAAGTGTACAATCAGGCTGAAAATGCATTTAAAGCCATAAAAAGTTCATTTTGGCTCTCACACCTTAACTAAATGTTGTAGACTCAAACTTTTTGCTGTCATTAGTGTATGTTAGCAAAATGAAGATGATTCAAGCATTAATTTCATTGTGCTTTTGCTCATTTTGAAGATTTTGACATTTTCACCTGAAGTGTACAATCAGGCTGAAAATGCATTTAAAGCCATAAAAAGTTCATTTTGGCTCTCACACCTTAACTAAATGTTGTAGACTCAAACTTTTTGTTGTCATTAGTGTATTTTAGCAAAATGAAGATGATTCAAGCATTAATTTCATTGTGCTTTTGCTCATTTTGAAGATTTTGACATTTTCACCTGAAGTGTACAATCAGGCTGAAAATGCATTTAAAGCCATAAAAAGTTCATTTTGTCTCTCACACCTTAACTAAATGTTGTAGACTCAAACTTTTTGCTGTCATTAGTGTATTTTAGCAAAATGAAGATGATTCAAGCATTAATTTCATTGTGCTTTTGCTCATTTTGAAGATTTTGACATTTTCACCTGAAGTGTACAATCGGGCTGAAAATGCATTTAAAGCCATAAAAAGTTCATTTTGGCTCTCACACCTTAACTAAATGTTGTAGACTCAAACTTTTTGCTGTCATTAGTGTATTTTAGCAAAATGAAGATGATTCAAGCATTAATTTCATTGTGCTTTTGCTCATTTTGAAGATTTTGACATTTTCACCTGAAGTGTACAATTAGGGGCTGAAAACGCGTTTAAAGCAATAAAAAGTTCATTTTGGCTCTCACACCTTAACTAAATGTTGTAGACTCAAACTTTTTGCTGTCATTAGTATATTTTAGCACAATGAAGATGATTCAAGCATTAATTTTATTGTGCTTTTGCTCATTTTGAAGATTTTGACATTTTCACCTGAAGTGTACAATCGGGCTGAAAATGCATTTAAAGCCATAAAAAGTTCATTTTGGCTCTCACACCTTAACTAAATGTTGTAGACTCAAACTTTTTGCTGTCATTAGTGTATGTTAGCAAAATGAAGATGATTCAAGCATTAATTTCATTGTGCTTTTGCTCATTTTGAAGATTTTGACATTTTCACCTGAAGTGTACAATCAGGCTGAAAATGCATTTAAAGCCATAAAAAGTTCATTTTGGCTCTCACACCTTAACTAAATGTTGTAGACTCAAACTTTTTGCTGTCATTAGTGTATTTTAGCAAAATGAAGATGATTCAAGCATTAATTTCATTGTGCTTTTGCTCATTTTGAAGATTTTGACATTTTCACCTGAAGTGTACAATTAGGGGCTGAAAACGCGTTTAAAGCAATAAAAAGTTCATTTTGGCTCTCACACCTTAACTAAATGTTGTAGACTCAAACTTTGTGCTGTCATTAGTGTATTTTAGCAAAATGAAGATGATTCAAGCATTAATTTCATTGTGCTTTTGCTCATTTTGAAGATTTTGACATTTTCACCTGAAGTGTACAATCAGGCTGAAAATGCATTTAAAGCCATAAAAAGTTCCTTTTGGCTCTCACACCTTAACTAAATGTTGTAGACTCAAACTTTTTGCTGTCATTAGTGTATGTTAGCAAAATGAAGATGATTCAAGCATTAATTTCATTGTGCTTTTGCTCATTTTGAAGATTTTGACATTTTCACCTGAAGTGTACAATCAGGCTGAAAATGCATTTAAAGCCATAAAAAGTTCATTTTGGCTCTCACACCTTAACTAAATGTTGTAGACTCAAACTTTTTGTTGTCATTAGTGTATTTTAGCAAAATGAAGATGATTCAAGCATTAATTTCATTGTGCTTTTGCTCATTTTGAAGATTTTGACATTTTCACCTGAAGTGTACAATCAGGCTGAAAATGCATTTAAAGCCATAAAAAGTTCATTTTGTCTCTCACACCTTAACTAAATGTTGTAGACTCAAACTTTTTGCTGTCATTAGTGTATTTTAGCAAAATGAAGATGATTCAAGCATTAATTTCATTGTGCTTTTGCTCATTTTGAAGATTTTGACATTTTCACCTGAAGTGTACAATCGGGCTGAAAATGCATTTAAAGCCATAAAAAGTTCATTTTGGCTCTCACACCTTAACTAAATGTTGTAGACTCAAACTTTTTGCTGTCATTAGTGTATTTTAGCAAAATGAAGATGATTCAAGCATTAATTTCATTGTGCTTTTGCTCATTTTGAAGATTTTGACATTTTCACCTGAAGTGTACAATTAGGGGCTGAAAACGCGTTTAAAGCAATAAAAAGTTCATTTTGGCTCTCACACCTTAACTAAATGTTGTAGACTCAAACTTTTTGCTGTCATTAGTATATTTTAGCACAATGAAGATGATTCAAGCATTAATTTTATTGTGCTTTTGCTCATTTTGAAGATTTTGACATTTTCACCTGAAGTGTACAATCGGGCTGAAAATGCATTTAAAGCCATAAAAAGTTCATTTTGGCTCTCACACCTTAACTAAATGTTGTAGACTCAAACTTTTTGCTGTCATTAGTGTATGTTAGCAAAATGAAGATGATTCAAGCATTAATTTCATTGTGCTTTTGCTCATTTTGAAGATTTTGACATTTTCACCTGAAGTGTACAATCAGGCTGAAAATGCATTTAAAGCCATAAAAAGTTCATTTTGGCTCTCACACCTTAACTAAATGTTGTAGACTCAAACTTTTTGCTGTCATTAGTGTATTTTAGCAAAATGAAGATGATTCAAGCATTAATTTCATTGTGCTTTTGCTCATTTTGAAGATTTTGACATTTTCACCTGAAGTGTACAATTAGGGGCTGAAAACGCGTTTAAAGCAATAAAAGTTCATTTTGGCTCTCACACCTTAACTAAATGTTGTAGACTCAAACTTTTTGCTGTCATTAGTATATTTTAGCAAAATGAAGATGATTCAAGCATTAATTTTATTGTGCTTTTGCTCATTTTGAAGATTTTGACATTTTCACCTGAAGTGTACAATCGGGCTGAAAATGCATTTAAAGCCATAAAAAGTTCATTTTGGCTCTCACACCTTAACTAAATGTTGTAGACTCAAACTTTTTGCTGTCATTAGTGTATGTTAGCAAAATGAAGATGATTCAAGCATTAATTTCATTGTGCTTTTGCTCATTTTGAAGATTTTGACATTTTCACCTGAAGTGTACAATCGGGCTGAAAATGCATTTAAAGCCATAAAAAGTTCATTTTGGCTCTCACACCTTAACTAAATGTTGTAGACTCAAACTTTATGCTGTCATTAGTGTATGTTAGCAAAATGAAGATGATTCAAGCATTAATTTCATTGTGCTTTTGCTCATTTTGAAGATTTTGACATTTTCACCTGAAGTGTACAATTAGGGGCTGAAAACGCGTTTAAAGCAATACAAAGTTCATTTTGGCTCTCACACCTTAACTAAATGTTGTAGACTCAAACTTTTTGCTGTCATTAGTGTATTTTAGCAAAATGAAGATGATTCAAGCATTAATTTCATTGTGCTTTTGCTCATTTTGAAGATTTTGACATTTTCACCTGAAGTGTACAATCAGGCTGAAAATGCATTTAAAGCCATAAAAAGTTCATTTTGGCTCTCACACCTTAACTAAATGTTGTAGACTCAAACTTTTTGCTGTCATTAGTGTATGTTAGCAAAATGAAGATGATTCAAGCATTAATTTCATTGTGCTTTTGCTCATTTTGAAGATTTTGACATTTTCACCTGAAGTGTACAATCAGGCTGAAAATGCATTTAAAGCCATAAAAAGTTCATTTTGGCTCTCACACCTTAACTAAATGTTGTAGACTCAAACTTTTTGCTGTCATTAGTGTATTTTAGCAAAATGAAGATGATTCAAGCATTAATTTCATTGTGCTTTTGCTCATTTTGAAGATTTTGACATTTTCACCTGAAGTGTACAATCAGGCTGAAAATGCATTTAAAGCCATAAAAAGTTCATTTTGGCTCTCACACCTTAACTAAATGTTGTAGACTCAAACTTTTTGCTGTCATTAGTATATTTTAGCAAAATGAAGATGATTCAAGCATTAATTTTATTGTGCTTTTGCTCATTTTGAAGATTTTGACATTTTCACCTGAAGTGTACAATCGGGCTGAAAATGCATTTAAAGCCATAAAAAGTTCATTTTGGCTCTCACACCTTAACTAAATGTTGTAGACTCAAACTTTTTGCTGTCATTAGTGTATTTTAGCAAAATGAAGATGATTCAAGCATTAATTTCATTGTGCTTTTGCTCATTTTGAAGATTTTGACATTTTCACCTGAAGTGTACAATCAGGTTGAAAATGCATTTAAAGCCATAAAAAGTTCATTTTGGCTCTCACACCTTAACTAAATGTTGTAGACTCAAACTTTTTGCTGTCATTAGTGTATGTTAGCAAAATGAAGATGATTCAAGCATTAATTTCATTGTGCTTTTGCTCATTTTGAAGATTTTGACATTTTCACCTGAAGTGTACAATCAGGCTGAAAATGCATTTAAAGCCATAAAAAGTTCATTTTGGCTCTCACACCTTAACTAAATGTTGTAGACTCAAACTTTTTGTTGTCATTAGTGTATTTTAGCAAAATGAAGATGATTCAAGCATTAATTTCATTGTGCTTTTGCTCATTTTGAAGATTTTGACATTTTCACCTGAAGTGTACAATTAGGGGCTGAAAACGCGTTTAAAGCAATAAAAAGTTCATTTTGGCTCTCACACCTTAACTAAATGTTGTAGACTCAAACTTTTTGCTGTCATTAGTATATTTTAGCAAAATGAAGATGATTCAAGCATTAATTTTATTGTGCTTTTGCTCATTTTGAAGATTTTGACATTTTCACCTGAAGTGTACAATCGGGCTGAAAATGCATTTAAAGCCATAAAAAGTTCATTTTGGCTCTCACACCTTAACTAAATGTTGTAGACTCAAACTTTTTGCTGTCATTAGTGTATGTTAGCAAAATGAAGATGATTCAAGCATTAATTTCATTGTGCTTTTGCTCATTTTGAAGATTTTGACATTTTCACCTGAAGTGTACAATCAGGCTGAAAATGCATTTAAAGCCATAAAAAGTTCATTTTGGCTCTCACACCTTAACTAAATGTTGTAGACTCAAACTGTTTGCTATCATTAGTGTATGTTAGCAAAATGAAGATGATTCAAGCATTAATTTCATTGTGCTTTTGCTCATTTTGAAGATTTTGACATTTTCACCTGAAGTGTACAATCAGGCTGAAAATGCATTTAAAGCCATAAAAAGTTCATTTTGGCTCTCACACCTTAACTAAATGTTGTAGACTCAAACTTTTTGCTGTCATTAGTGTATTTTAGCAAAATGAAGATGATTCAAGCATTAATTTCATTGTGCTTTTGCTCATTTTGAAGATTTTGACATTTTCACCTGAAGTGTACAATCAGGCTGAAAATGCATTTAAAGCCATAAAAAGTTCATTTTGGCTCTCACACCTTAACTAAATGTTGTAGACTCAAACTTTTTGCTGTCATTAGTATATTTTAGCAAAATGAAGATGATTCAAGCATTAATTTTATTGTGCTTTTGCTCATTTTGAAGATTTTGACATTTTCACCTGAAGTGTACAATCGGGCTGAAAATGCATTTAAAGCCATAAAAAGTTCATTTTGGCTCTCACACCTTAACTAAATGTTGTAGACTCAAACTTTTTGCTGTCATTAGTGTATTTTAGCAAAATGAAGATGATTCAAGCATTAATTTCATTGTGCTTTTGCTCATTTTGAAGATTTTGACATTTTCACCTGAAGTGTACAATCAGGTTGAAAATGCATTTAAAGCCATAAAAAGTTCATTTTGGCTCTCACACCTTAACTAAATGTTGTAGACTCAAACTTTTTGTTGTCATTAGTGTATTTTAGCAAAATGAAGATGATTCAAGCATTAATTTCATTGTGCTTTTGCTCATTTTGAAGATTTTGACATTTTCACCTGAAGTGTACAATTAGGGGCTGAAAACGCGTTTAAAGCAATAAAAAGTTCATTTTGGCTCTCACACCTTAACTAAATGTTGTAGACTCAAACTTTTTGCTGTCATTAGTATATTTTAGCAAAATGAAGATGATTCAAGCATTAATTTTATTGTGCTTTTGCTCATTTTGAAGATTTTGACATTTTCACCTGAAGTGTACAATCGGGCTGAAAATGCATTTAAAGCCATAAAAAGTTCATTTTGGCTCTCACACCTTAACTAAATGTTGTAGACTCAAACTTTTTGCTGTCATTAGTGTATGTTAGCAAAATGAAGATGATTCAAGCATTAATTTCATTGTGCTTTTGCTCATTTTGAAGATTTTGACATTTTCACCTGAAGTGTACAATCAGGCTGAAAATGCATTTAAAGCCATAAAAAGTTCATTTTGGCTCTCACACCTTAACTAAATGTTGTAGACTCAAACTGTTTGCTATCATTAGTGTATGTTAGCAAAATGAAGATGATTCAAGCATTAATTTCATTGTGCTTTTGCTCATTTTGAAGATTTTGACATTTTCACCTGAAGTGTACAATCAGGCTGAAAATGCATTTAAAGCCATAAAAAGTTCATTTTGGCTCTCACACCTTAACTAAATGTTGTAGACTCAAACTTTTTGCTGTCATTAGTGTATTTTAGCAAAATGAAGATGATTCAAGCATTAATTTCATTGTGCTTTTGCTCATTTTGAAGATTTTGACATTTTCACCTGAAGTGTACAATCAGGCTGAAAATGCATTTAAAGCCATAAAAAGTTCATTTTGGCTCTCACACCTTAACTAAATGTTGTAGACTCAAACTTTTTGCTGTCATTAGTATATTTTAGCAAAATGAAGATGATTCAAGCATTAATTTTATTGTGCTTTTGCTCATTTTGAAGATTTTGACATTTTCACCTGAAGTGTACAATCGGGCTGAAAATGCATTTAAAGCCATAAAAAGTTCATTTTGGCTCTCACACCTTAACTAAATGTTGTAGACTCAAACTTTTTGCTGTCATTAGTGTATTTTAGCAAAATGAAGATGATTCAAGCATTAATTTCATTGTGCTTTTGCTCATTTTGAAGATTTTGACATTTTCACCTGAAGTGTACAATCAGGTTGAAAATGCATTTAAAGCCATAAAAAGTTCATTTTGGCTCTCACACCTTAACTAAATGTTGTAGACTCAAACTTTTTGCTGTCATTAGTGTATGTTAGCAAAATGAAGATGATTCAAGCATTAATTTCATTGTGCTTTTGCTCATTTTGAAGATTTTGACATTTTCACCTGAAGTGTACAATCAGGCTGAAAATGCATTTAAAGCCATAAAAAGTTCATTTTGGCTCTCACACCTTAACTAAATGTTGTAGACTCAAACTTTTTGTTGTCATTAGTGTATTTTAGCAAAATGAAGATGATTCAAGCATTAATTTCATTGTGCTTTTGCTCATTTTGAAGATTTTGACATTTTCACCTGAAGTGTACAATTAGGGGCTGAAAACGCGTTTAAAGCAATAAAAAGTTCATTTTGGCTCTCACACCTTAACTAAATGTTGTAGACTCAAACTTTTTGCTGTCATTAGTATATTTTAGCAAAATGAAGATGATTCAAGCATTAATTTTATTGTGCTTTTGCTCATTTTGAAGATTTTGACATTTTCACCTGAAGTGTACAATCGGGCTGAAAATGCATTTAAAGCCATAAAAAGTTCATTTTGGCTCTCACACCTTAACTAAATGTTGTAGACTCAAACTTTTTGCTGTCATTAGTGTATGTTAGCAAAATGAAGATGATTCAAGCATTAATTTCATTGTGCTTTTGCTCATTTTGAAGATTTTGACATTTTCACCTGAAGTGTACAATCAGGCTGAAAATGCATTTAAAGCCATAAAAAGTTCATTTTGGCTCTCACACCTTAACTAAATGTTGTAGACTCAAACTTTTTGCTGTCATTAGTGTATTTTAGCAAAATGAAGATGATTCAAGCATTAATTTCATTGTGCTTTTGCTCATTTTGAAGATTTTGACATTTTCACCTGAAGTGTACAATTAGGGGCTGAAAACGCGTTTAAAGCAATAAAAAGTTCATTTTGGCTCTCACACCTTAACTAAATGTTGTAGACTCAAACTTTTTGCTGTCATTAGTATATTTTAGCAAAATGAAGATGATTCAAGCATTAATTTTATTGTGCTTTTGCTCATTTTGAAGATTTTGACATTTTCACCTGAAGTGTACAATCGGGCTGAAAATGCATTTAAAGCCATAAAAAGTTCATTTTGGCTCTCACACCTTAACTAAATGTTGTAGACTCAAACTTTTTGCTGTCATTAGTGTATGTTAGCAAAATGAAGATGATTCAAGCATTAATTTCATTGTGCTTTTGCTCATTTTGAAGATTTTGACATTTTCACCTGAAGTGTACAATTAGGGGCTGAAAACGCGTTTAAAGCAATAAACAGTTCATTTTGGCTCTCACACCTTAACTAAATGTTGTAGACTCAAACTTTTTGCTGTCATTAGTATATTTTAGCAAAATGAAGATGATTCAAGCATTAATTTCATTGTGCTTTTGCTCATTTTGAAGATTTTGACATTTTCACCTGAAGTGTACAATCAGGCTGAAAATGCATTTAAAGCCATAAAAAGTTCATTTTGGCTCTCACACCTTAACTAAATGTTGTAGACTCAAACTTTTTGCTGTCATTAGTATATTTTAGCAAAATGAAGATGATTCAAGCATTAATTTTATTGTGCTTTTGCTCATTTTGAAGATTTTGACATTTTCACCTGAAGTGTACAATCGGGCTGAAAATGCATTTAAAGCCATAAAAAGTTCATTTTGGCTCTCACACCTTAACTAAATGTTGTAGACTCAAACTTTTTGCTGTCATTAGTGTATTTTAGCAAAATGAAGATGATTCAAGCATTAATTTCATTGTGCTTTTGCTCATTTTGAAGATTTTGACATTTTCACCTGAAGTGTACAATCAGGTTGAAAATGCATTTAAAGCCATAAAAAGTTCATTTTGGCTCTCACACCTTAACTAAATGTTGTAGACTCAAACTTTTTGCTGTCATTAGTGTATGTTAGCAAAATGAAGATGATTCAAGCATTAATTTCATTGTGCTTTTGCTCATTTTGAAGATTTTGACATTTTCACCTGAAGTGTACAATCAGGCTGAAAATGCATTTAAAGCCATAAAAAGTTCATTTTGGCTCTCACACCTTAACTAAATGTTGTAGACTCAAACTTTTTGTTGTCATTAGTGTATTTTAGCAAAATGAAGATGATTCAAGCATTAATTTCATTGTGCTTTTGCTCATTTTGAAGATTTTGACATTTTCACCTGAAGTGTACAATTAGGGGCTGAAAACGCGTTTAAAGCAATAAAAAGTTCATTTTGGCTCTCACACCTTAACTAAATGTTGTAGACTCAAACTTTTTGCTGTCATTAGTATATTTTAGCAAAATGAAGATGATTCAAGCATTAATTTTATTGTGCTTTTGCTCATTTTGAAGATTTTGACATTTTCACCTGAAGTGTACAATCGGGCTGAAAATGCATTTAAAGCCATAAAAAGTTCATTTTGGCTCTCACACCTTAACTAAATGTTGTAGACTCAAACTTTTTGCTGTCATTAGTGTATGTTAGCAAAATGAAGATGATTCAAGCATTAATTTCATTGTGCTTTTGCTCATTTTGAAGATTTTGACATTTTCACCTGAAGTGTACAATCAGGCTGAAAATGCATTTAAAGCCATAAAAAGTTCATTTTGGCTCTCACACCTTAACTAAATGTTGTAGACTCAAACTTTTTGCTGTCATTAGTGTATTTTAGCAAAATGAAGATGATTCAAGCATTAATTTCATTGTGCTTTTGCTCATTTTGAAGATTTTGACATTTTCACCTGAAGTGTACAATTAGGGGCTGAAAACGCGTTTAAAGCAATAAAAAGTTCATTTTGGCTCTCACACCTTAACTAAATGTTGTAGACTCAAACTTTTTGCTGTCATTAGTATATTTTAGCAAAATGAAGATGATTCAAGCATTAATTTTATTGTGCTTTTGCTCATTTTGAAGATTTTGACATTTTCACCTGAAGTGTACAATCGGGCTGAAAATGCATTTAAAGCCATAAAAAGTTCATTTTGGCTCTCACACCTTAACTAAATGTTGTAGACTCAAACTTTTTGCTGTCATTAGTGTATGTTAGCAAAATGAAGATGATTCAAGCATTAATTTCATTGTGCTTTTGCTCATTTTGAAGATTTTGACATTTTCACCTGAAGTGTACAATTAGGGGCTGAAAACGCGTTTAAAGCAATAAACAGTTCATTTTGGCTCTCACACCTTAACTAAATGTTGTAGACTCAAACTTTTTGCTGTCATTAGTATATTTTAGCAAAATGAAGATGATTCAAGCATTAATTTTATTGTGCTTTTGCTCATTTTGAAGATTTTGACATTTTCACCTGAAGTGTACAATCGGGCTGAAAATGCATTTAAAGCCATAAAAAGTTCATTTTGGCTCTCACACCTTAACTAAATGTTGTAGACTCAAACTTTATGCTGTCATTAGTGTATGTTAGCAAAATGAAGATGATTCAAGCATTAATTTCATTGTGCTTTTGCTCATTTTGAAGATTTTGACATTTTCACCTGAAGTGTACAATCAGGCTGAAAATGCATTTAAAGCCATAAAAAGTTCCTTTTGGCTCTCACACCTTAACTAAATGTTGTAGACTCAAACTTTTTGCTGTCATTAGTGTATTTTAGCAAAATGAAGATGATTCAAGCATTAATTTCATTGTGCTTTTGCTCATTTTGAAGATTTTGACATTTTCACCTGAAGTGTACAATCGGGCTGAAAATGCATTTAAAGCCATAAAAAGTTCATTTTGGCTCTCACACCTTAACTAAATGTTGTAGACTCAAACTTTTTGCTGTCATTAGTGTATGTTAGCAAAATGAAGATGATTCAAGCATTAATTTCATTGTGCTTTTGCTCATTTTGAAGATTTTGACATTTTCACCTGAAGTGTACAATCAGGCTGAAAATGCATTTAAAGCCATAAAAAGTTCATTTTGGCTCTCACACCTTAACTAAATGTTGTAGACTCAAACTTTTTGCTGTCATTAGTGTATTTTAGCAAAATGAAGATGATTCAAGCATTAATTTCATTGTGCTTTTGCTCATTTTGAAGATTTTGACATTTTCACCTGAAGTGTACAATTAGGGGCTGAAAACGCGTTTAAAGCAATAAAAAGTTCATTTTGGCTCTCACACCTTAACTAAATGTTGTAGACTCAAACTTTTTGCTGTCATTAGTATATTTTAGCAAAATGAAGATGATTCAAGCATTAATTTTATTGTGCTTTTGCTCATTTTGAAGATTTTGACATTTTCACCTGAAGTGTACAATCGGGCTGAAAATGCATTTAAAGCCATAAAAAGTTCATTTTGGCTCTCACACCTTAACTAAATGTTGTAGACTCAAACTTTTTGCTGTCATTAGTGTATGTTAGCAAAATGAAGATGATTCAAGCATTAATTTCATTGTGCTTTTGCTCATTTTGAAGATTTTGACATTTTCACCTGAAGTGTACAATTAGGGGCTGAAAACGCGTTTAAAGCAATAAACAGTTCATTTTGGCTCTCACACCTTAACTAAATGTTGTAGACTCAAACTTTTTGCTGTCATTAGTATATTTTAGCAAAATGAAGATGATTCAAGCATTAATTTTATTGTGCTTTTGCTCATTTTGAAGATTTTGACATTTTCACCTGAAGTGTACAATCGGGCTGAAAATGCATTTAAAGCCATAAAAAGTTCATTTTGGCTCTCACACCTTAACTAAATGTTGTAGACTCAAACTTTATGCTGTCATTAGTGTATGTTAGCAAAATGAAGATGATTCAAGCATTAATTTCATTGTGCTTTTGCTCATTTTGAAGATTTTGACATTTTCACCTGAAGTGTACAATCAGGCTGAAAATGCATTTAAAGCCATAAAAAGTTCCTTTTGGCTCTCACACCTTAACTAAATGTTGTAGACTCAAACTTTTTGCTGTCATTAGTGTATTTTAGCAAAATGAAGATGATTCAAGCATTAATTTCATTGTGCTTTTGCTCATTTTGAAGATTTTGACATTTTCACCTGAAGTGTACAATCGGGCTGAAAATGCATTTAAAGCCATAAAAAGTTCATTTTGGCTCTCACACCTTAACTAAATGTTGTAGACTCAAACTTTTTGCTGTCATTAGTGTATTTTAGCAAAATGAAGATGATTCAAGCATTAATTTCATTGTGCTTTTGCTCATTTTGAAGATTTTGACATTTTCACCTGAAGTGTACAATTAGGGGCTGAAAACGCGTTTAAAGCAATAAAAAGTTCATTTTGGCTCTCACACCTTAACTAAATGTTGTAGACTCAAACTTTGTGCTGTCATTAGTGTATTTTAGCAAAATGAAGATGATTCAAGCATTAATTTCATTGTGCTTTTGCTCATTTTGAAGATTTTGACATTTTCACCTGAAGTGTACAATCAGGCTGAAAATGCATTTAAAGCCATAAAAAGTTCATTTTGGCTCTCACACCTTAACTAAATGTTGTAGACTCAAACTTTTTGCTGTCATTAGTGTATGTTAGCAAAATGAAGATGATTCAAGCCTTAATTTCATTGTGCTTTTGCTCATTTTGAAGATTTTGACATTTTCACCTGAAGTGTACAATCAGGCTGAAAATGCATTTAAAGCCATAAAAAGTTCATTTTGGCTCTCACACCTTAACTAAATGTTGTAGACTCAAACTTTTTGCTGTCATTAGTGTATTTTAGCAAAATGAAGATGATTCAAGCATTAATTTCATTGTGCTTTTGCTCATTTTGAAGATTTTGACATTTTCACCTGAAGTGTACAATTAGGGGCTGAAAACGCGTTTAAAGCAATAAAAAGTTCATTTTGGCTCTCACACCTTAACTAAATGTTGTAGACTCAAACTTTTTGCTGTCATTAGTATATTTTAGCAAAATGAAGATGATTCAAGCATTAATTTTATTGTGCTTTTGCTCATTTTGAAGATTTTGACATTTTCACCTGAAGTGTACAATCGGGCTGAAAATGCATTTAAAGCCATAAAAAGTTCATTTTGGCTCTCACACCTTAACTAAATGTTGTAGACTCAAACTTTTTGCTGTCATTAGTGTATGTTAGCAAAATGAAGATGATTCAAGCATTAATTTCATTGTGCTTTTGCTCATTTTGAAGATTTTGACATTTTCACCTGAAGTGTACAATTAGGGGCTGAAAACGCGTTTAAAGCAATAAACAGTTCATTTTGGCTCTCACACCTTAACTAAATGTTGTAGACTCAAACTTTTTGCTGTCATTAGTATATTTTAGCAAAATGAAGATGATTCAAGCATTAATTTTATTGTGCTTTTGCTCATTTTGAAGATTTTGACATTTTCACCTGAAGTGTACAATCGGGCTGAAAATGCATTTAAAGCCATAAAAAGTTCATTTTGGCTCTCACACCTTAACTAAATGTTGTAGACTCAAACTTTATGCTGTCATTAGTGTATGTTAGCAAAATGAAGATGATTCAAGCATTAATTTCATTGTGCTTTTGCTCATTTTGAAGATTTTGACATTTTCACCTGAAGTGTACAATCAGGCTGAAAATGCATTTAAAGCCATAAAAAGTTCATTTTGGCTCTCACACCTTAACTAAATGTTGTAGACTCAAACTTTTTGCTGTCATTAGTGTATTTTAGCAAAATGAAGATGATTCAAGCATTAATTTCATTGTGCTTTTGCTCATTTTGAAGATTTTGACATTTTCACCTGAAGTGTACAATCGGGCTGAAAATGCATTTAAAGCCATAAAAAGTTAATTTTGGCTCTCACACCTTAACTAAATGTTGTAGACTCAAACTTTTTGCTGTCATTAGTGTATGTTAGCAAAATGAAGATGATTCAAGCATTAATTTCATTGTGCTTTTGCTCATTTTGAAGATTTTGACATTTTCACCTGAAGTGTACAATCAGGCTGAAAATGCATTTAAAGCCATAAAAAGTTCATTTTGGCTCTCACACCTTAACTAAATGTTGTAGACTCAAACTTTTTGCTGTCATTAGTGTATTTTAGCAAAATGAAGATGATTCAAGCATTAATTTCATTGTGCTTTTGCTCATTTTGAAGATTTTGACATTTTCACCTGAAGTGTACAATTAGGGGCTGAAAACGCGTTTAAAGCAATAAAAAGTTCATTTTGGCTCTCACACCTTAACTAAATGTTGTAGACTCAAACTTTGTGCTGTCATTAGTGTATTTTAGCAAAATGAAGATGATTCAAGCATTAATTTCATTGTGCTTTTGCTCATTTTGAAGATTTTGACATTTTCACCTGAAGTGTACAATCAGGCTGAAAATGCATTTAAAGCCATAAAAAGTTCATTTTGGCTCTCACACCTTAACTAAATGTTGTAGACTCAAACTTTTTGCTGTCATTAGTGTATGTTAGCAAAATGAAGATGATTCAAGCATTAATTTCATTGTGCTTTTGCTCATTTTGAAGATTTTGACATTTTCACCTGAAGTGTACAATCAGGCTGAAAATGCATTTAAAGCCATAAAAAGTTCATTTTGGCTCTCACACCTTAACTAAATGTTGTAGACTCAAACTTTTTGTTGTCATTAGTGTATTTTAGCAAAATGAAGATGATTCAAGCATTAATTTCATTGTATTTTTGCTCATTTTGAAGATTTTGACATTTTCACCTGAAGTGTACAATCGGGCTGAAAATGCATTTAAAGCCATAAAAAGTTCATTTTGGCTCTCACACCTTAACTAAATGTTGTAGACTCAAACTTTTTGCTGTCATTAGTGTATTTTAGCAAAATGAAGATGATTCAAGCATTAATTTCATTGTGCTTTTGCTCATTTTGAAGATTTTGACATTTTCACCTGAAGTGTACAATTAGGGGCTGAAAACGCGTTTAAAGCAATAAAAAGTTCATTTTGGCTCTCACACCTTAACTAAATGTTGTAGACTCAAACTTTTTGCTGTCATTAGTATATTTTAGCAAAATGAAGATGATTCAAGCATTAATTTTATTGTGCTTTTGCTCATTTTGAAGATTTTGACATTTTCACCTGAAGTGTACAATCGGGCTGAAAATGCATTTAAAGCCATAAAAAGTTCATTTTGGCTCTCACACCTTAACTAAATGTTGTAGACTCAAACTTTATGCTGTCATTAGTGTATGTTAGCAAAATGAAGATGATTCAAGCATTAATTTCATTGTGCTTTTGCTCATTTTGAAGATTTTGACATTTTCACCTGAAGTGTACAATCAGGCTGAAAATGCATTTAAAGCCATAAAAAGTTCATTTTGGCTCTCACACCTTAACTAAATGTTGTAGACTCAAACTTTTTGCTGTCATTAGTGTATTTTAGCAAAATGAAGATGATTCAAGCATTAATTTCATTGTGCTTTTGCTCATTTTGAAGATTTTGACATTTTCACCTGAAGTGTACAATCGGGCTGAAAATGCATTTAAAGCCATAAAAAGTTCATTTTGGCTCTCACACCTTAACTAAATGTTGTAGACTCAAACTTTTTGCTGTCATTAGTGTATGTTAGCAAAATGAAGATGATTCAAGCATTAATTTCATTGTGCTTTTGCTCATTTTGAAGATTTTGACATTTTCACCTGAAGTGTACAATCAGGCTGAAAATGCATTTAAAGCCATAAAAAGTTCATTTTGGCTCTCACACCTTAACTAAATGTTGTAGACTCAAACTTTTTGCTGTCATTAGTGTATTTTAGCAAAATGAAGATGATTCAAGCATTAATTTCATTGTGCTTTTGCTCATTTTGAAGATTTTGACATTTTCACCTGAAGTGTACAATCAGGCTGAAAATGCATTTAAAGCCATAAAAAGTTCATTTTGGCTCTCACACCTTAACTAAATGTTGTAGACTCAAACTTTTTGCTGTCATTAGTGTATTTTAGCAAAATGAAGATGATTCAAGCATTAATTTCATTGTGCTTTTGCTCATTTTGAAGATTTTGACATTTTCACCTGAAGTGTACAATCGGGCTGAAAATGCATTTAAAGCCATAAAAAGTTCATTTTGGCTCTCACACCTTAACTAAATGTTGTAGACTCAAACTTTTTGCTGTCATTAGTGTATGTTAGCAAAATGAAGATGATTCAAGCATTAATTTCATTGTGCTTTTGCTCATTTTGAAGATTTTGACATTTTCACCTGAAGTGTACAATCAGGCTGAAAATGCATTTAAAGCCATAAAAAGTTCATTTTGGCTCTCACACCTTAACTAAATGTTGTAGACTCAAACTTTTTGCTGTCATTAGTGTATTTTAGCAAAATGAAGATGATTCAAGCATTAATTTCATTGTGCTTTTGCTCATTTTGAAGATTTTGACATCTTCACCTGAAGTGTACAATTAGGGGCTGAAAACGCGTTTAAAGCAATAAAAAGTTCATTTTGGCTCTCACACCTTAACTAAATGTTGTAGACTCAAACTTTGTGCTGTCATTAGTGTATTTTAGCAAAATGAAGATGATTCAAGCATTAATTTCATTGTGCTTTTGCTCATTTTGAAGATTTTGACATTTTCACCTGAAGTGTACAATCAGGCTGAAAATGCATTTAAAGCCATAAAAAGTTCATTTTGGCTCTCACACCTTAACTAAATGTTGTAGACTCAAACTTTTTGCTGTCATTAGTGTATTTTAGCAAAATGAAGATGATTCAAGCATTAATTTCATTGTGCTTTTGCTCATTTTGAAGATTTTGACATTTTCACCTGAAGTGTACAATCAGGCTGAAAATGCATTTAAAGCCATAAAAAGTTCATTTTGGCTCTCACACCTTAACTAAATGTTGTAGACTCAAACTTTTTGTTGTCATTAGTGTATTTTAGCAAAATGAAGATGATTCAAGCATTAATTTCATTGTGCTTTTGCTCATTTTGAAGATTTTGACATTTTCACCTGAAGTGTACAATCAGGCTGAAAATGCATTTAAAGCCATAAAAAGTTCATTTTGTCTCTCACACCTTAACTAAATGTTGTAGACTCAAACTTTTTGCTGTCATTAGTGTATTTTAGCAAAATGAAGATGATTCAAGCATTAATTTCATTGTGCTTTTGCTCATTTTGAAGATTTTGACATTTTCACCTGAAGTGTACAATCGGGCTGAAAATGCATTTAAAGCCATAAAAAGTTCATTTTGGCTCTCACACCTTAACTAAATGTTGTAGACTCAAACTTTTTGCTGTCATTAGTGTATTTTAGCAAAATGAAGATGATTCAAGCATTAATTTCATTGTGCTTTTGCTCATTTTGAAGATTTTGACATTTTCACCTGAAGTGTACAATTAGGGGCTGAAAACGCGTTTAAAGCAATAAAAAGTTCATTTTGGCTCTCACACCTTAACTAAATGTTGTAGACTCAAACTTTTTGCTGTCATTAGTATATTTTAGCACAATGAAGATGATTCAAGCATTAATTTTATTGTGCTTTTGCTCATTTTGAAGATTTTGACATTTTCACCTGAAGTGTACAATCGGGCTGAAAATGCATTTAAAGCCATAAAAAGTTCATTTTGGCTCTCACACCTTAACTAAATGTTGTAGACTCAAACTTTTTGCTGTCATTAGTGTATGTTAGCAAAATGAAGATGATTCAAGCATTAATTTCATTGTGCTTTTGCTCATTTTGAAGATTTTGACATTTTCACCTGAAGTGTACAATCAGGCTGAAAATGCATTTAAAGCCATAAAAAGTTCATTTTGGCTCTCACACCTTAACTAAATGTTGTAGACTCAAACTTTTTGCTGTCATTAGTGTATTTTAGCAAAATGAAGATGATTCAAGCATTAATTTCATTGTGCTTTTGCTCATTTTGAAGATTTTGACATTTTCACCTGAAGTGTACAATTAGGGGCTGAAAACGCGTTTAAAGCAATAAAAAGTTCATTTTGGCTCTCACACCTTAACTAAATGTTGTAGACTCAAACTTTGTGCTGTCATTAGTGTATTTTAGCAAAATGAAGATGATTCAAGCATTAATTTCATTGTGCTTTTGCTCATTTTGAAGATTTTGACATTTTCACCTGAAGTGTACAATCAGGCTGAAAATGCATTTAAAGCCATAAAAAGTTCATTTTGGCTCTCACACCTTAACTAAATGTTGTAGACTCAAACTTTTTGCTGTCATTAGTGTATGTTAGCAAAATGAAGATGATTCAAGCATTAATTTCATTGTGCTTTTGCTCATTTTGAAGATTTTGACATTTTCACCTGAAGTGTACAATCAGGCTGAAAATGCATTTAAAGCCATAAAAAGTTCATTTTGGCTCTCACACCTTAACTAAATGTTGTAGACTCAAACTTTTTGTTGTCATTAGTGTATTTTAGCAAAATGAAGATGATTCAAGCATTAATTTCATTGTGCTTTTGCTCATTTTGAAGATTTTGACATTTTCACCTGAAGTGTACAATCAGGCTGAAAATGCATTTAAAGCCATAAAAAGTTCATTTTGTCTCTCACACCTTAACTAAATGTTGTAGACTCAAACTTTTTGCTGTCATTAGTGTATTTTAGCAAAATGAAGATGATTCAAGCATTAATTTCATTGTGCTTTTGCTCATTTTGAAGATTTTGACATTTTCACCTGAAGTGTACAATCGGGCTGAAAATGCATTTAAAGCCATAAAAAGTTCATTTTGGCTCTCACACCTTAACTAAATGTTGTAGACTCAAACTTTTTGCTGTCATTAGTGTATTTTAGCAAAATGAAGATGATTCAAGCATTAATTTCATTGTGCTTTTGCTCATTTTGAAGATTTTGACATTTTCACCTGAAGTGTACAATTAGGGGCTGAAAACGCGTTTAAAGCAATAAAAAGTTCATTTTGGCTCTCACACCTTAACTAAATGTTGTAGACTCAAACTTTTTGCTGTCATTAGTATATTTTAGCACAATGAAGATGATTCAAGCATTAATTTTATTGTGCTTTTGCTCATTTTGAAGATTTTGACATTTTCACCTGAAGTGTACAATCGGGCTGAAAATGCATTTAAAGCCATAAAAAGTTCATTTTGGCTCTCACACCTTAACTAAATGTTGTAGACTCAAACTTTTTGCTGTCATTAGTGTATGTTAGCAAAATGAAGATGATTCAAGCATTAATTTCATTGTGCTTTTGCTCATTTTGAAGATTTTGACATTTTCACCTGAAGTGTACAATCAGGCTGAAAATGCATTTAAAGCCATAAAAAGTTCATTTTGGCTCTCACACCTTAATTAAATGTTGTAGACTCAAACTTTTTGCTGTCATTAGTGTATTTTAGCAAAATGAAGATGATTCAAGCATTAATTTCATTGTGCTTTTGCTCATTTTGAAGATTTTGACATTTTCACCTGAAGTGTACAATTAGGGGCTGAAAACGCGTTTAAAGCAATAAAAAGTTCATTTTGGCTCTCACACCTTAACTAAATGTTGTAGACTCAAACTTTTTGCTGTCATTAGTATATTTTAGCAAAATGAAGATGATTCAAGCATTCATTTTATTGTGCTTTTGCTCATTTTGAAGATTTTGACATTTTCACCTGAAGTGTACAATCGGGCTGAAAATGCATTTAAAGCAATAAAAAGTTCATTTTGGCTCTCACAACTTAACTAAATGTTGTAGATTCAAACTTTTTGCTGTCATTAGTGTATTTTAGCAAAATGAAGATGATTCAAGCATTAATTTCATTGTGCTTTTGCTCATTTTGAAGATTTTGACATTTTCACCTGAAGTGTACAATTAGGGGCTGAAAACGCGTTTAAAGCAATAAAAGTTCATTTTGGCTCTCACACCTTAACTAAATGTTGTAGACTCAAACTTTTTGCTGTCATTAGTATATTTTAGCAAAATGAAGATGATTCAAGCATTAATTTTATTGTGCTTTTGCTCATTTTGAAGATTTTGACATTTTCACCTGAAGTGTACAATCGGGCTGAAAATGCATTTAAAGCCATAAAAAGTTCATTTTGGCTCTCACACCTTAACTAAATGTTGTAGACTCAAACTTTTTGCTGTCATTAGTGTATGTTAGCAAAATGAAGATGATTCAAGCATTAATTTCATTGTGCTTTTGCTCATTTTGAAGATTTTGACATTTTCACCTGAAGTGTACAATCAGGCTGAAAATGCATTTAAAGCCATAAAAAGTTCATTTTGGCTCTCACACCTTAACTAAATGTTGTAGACTCAAACTTTTTGCTGTCATTAGTGTATTTTAGCAAAATGAAGATGATTCAAGCATTAATTTCATTGTGCTTTTGCTCATTTTGAAGATTTTGACATTTTCACCTGAAGTGTACAATCAGGCTGAAAATGCATTTAAAGCCATAAAAAGTTCATTTTGGCTCTCACACCTTAACTAAATGTTGTAGACTCAAACTTTTTGCTGTCATTAGTGTATGTTAGCAAAATGAAGATGATTCAAGCATTAATTTCATTGTGCTTTTGCTCATTTTGAAGATTTTGACATTTTCACCTGAAGTGTACAATCAGGCTGAAAATGCATTTAAAGCCATAAAAAGTTCATTTTGGCTCTCACACCTTAACTAAATGTTGTAGACTCAAACTTTTTGTTGTCATTAGTGTATTTTAGCAAAATGAAGATGATTCAAGCATTAATTTCATTGTGCTTTTGCTCATTTTGAAGATTTTGACATTTTCACCTGAAGTGTACAATCAGGCTGAAAATGCATTTAAAGCCATAAAAAGTTCATTTTGTCTCTCACACCTTAACTAAATGTTGTAGACTCAAACTTTTTGCTGTCATTAGTGTATTTTAGCAAAATGAAGATGATTCAAGCATTAATTTCATTGTGCTTTTGCTCATTTTGAAGATTTTGACATTTTCACCTGAAGTGTACAATCGGGCTGAAAATGCATTTAAAGCCATAAAAAGTTCATTTTGGCTCTCACACCTTAACTAAATGTTGTAGACTCAAACTTTTTGCTGTCATTAGTGTATTTTAGCAAAATGAAGATGATTCAAGCATTAATTTCATTGTGCTTTTGCTCATTTTGAAGATTTTGACATTTTCACCTGAAGTGTACAATTAGGGGCTGAAAACGCGTTTAAAGCAATAAAAAGTTCATTTTGGCTCTCACACCTTAACTAAATGTTGTAGACTCAAACTTTTTGCTGTCATTAGTATATTTTAGCACAATGAAGATGATTCAAGCATTAATTTTATTGTGCTTTTGCTCATTTTGAAGATTTTGACATTTTCACCTGAAGTGTACAATCGGGCTGAAAATGCATTTAAAGCCATAAAAAGTTCATTTTGGCTCTCACACCTTAACTAAATGTTGTAGACTCAAACTTTTTGCTGTCATTAGTGTATGTTAGCAAAATGAAGATGATTCAAGCATTAATTTCATTGTGCTTTTGCTCATTTTGAAGATTTTGACATTTTCACCTGAAGTGTACAATCAGGCTGAAAATGCATTTAAAGCCATAAAAAGTTCATTTTGGCTCTCACACCTTAACTAAATGTTGTAGACTCAAACTTTTTGCTGTCATTAGTGTATTTTAGCAAAATGAAGATGATTCAAGCATTAATTTCATTGTGCTTTTGCTCATTTTGAAGATTTTGACATTTTCACCTGAAGTGTACAATTAGGGGCTGAAAACGCGTTTAAAGCAATAAAAAGTTCATTTTGGCTCTCACACCTTAACTAAATGTTGTAGACTCAAACTTTGTGCTGTCATTAGTGTATTTTAGCAAAATGAAGATGATTCAAGCATTAATTTCATTGTGCTTTTGCTCATTTTGAAGATTTTGACATTTTCACCTGAAGTGTACAATCAGGCTGAAAATGCATTTAAAGCCATAAAAAGTTCCTTTTGGCTCTCACACCTTAACTAAATGTTGTAGACTCAAACTTTTTGCTGTCATTAGTGTATGTTAGCAAAATGAAGATGATTCAAGCATTAATTTCATTGTGCTTTTGCTCATTTTGAAGATTTTGACATTTTCACCTGAAGTGTACAATCAGGCTGAAAATGCATTTAAAGCCATAAAAAGTTCATTTTGTCTCTCACACCTTAACTAAATGTTGTAGACTCAAACTTTTTGCTGTCATTAGTGTATTTTAGCAAAATGAAGATGATTCAAGCATTAATTTCATTGTGCTTTTGCTCATTTTGAAGATTTTGACATTTTCACCTGAAGTGTACAATCGGGCTGAAAATGCATTTAAAGCCATAAAAAGTTCATTTTGGCTCTCACACCTTAACTAAATGTTGTAGACTCAAACTTTTTGCTGTCATTAGTGTATGTTAGCAAAATGAAGATGATTCAAGCATTAATTTCATTGTGCTTTTGCTCATTTTGAAGATTTTGACATTTTCACCTGAAGTGTACAATCAGGCTGAAAATGCATTTAAAGCCATAAAAAGTTCATTTTGGCTCTCACACCTTAACTAAATGTTGTAGACTCAAACTTTTTGCTGTCATTAGTGTATTTTAGCAAAATGAAGATGATTCAAGCATTAATTTCATTGTGCTTTTGCTCATTTTGAAGATTTTGACATTTTCACCTGAAGTGTACAATTAGGGGCTGAAAACGCGTTTAAAGCAATAAAAAGTTCATTTTGGCTCTCACACCTTAACTAAATGTTGTAGACTCAAACTTTTTGCTATCATTAGTATATTTTAGCAAAATGAAGATGATTCAAGCATTCATTTTATTGTGCTTTTGCTCATTTTGAAGATTTTGACATTTTCACCTGAAGTGTACAATCGGGCTGAAAATGCATTTAAAGCCATAAAAAGTTCATTTTGGCTCTCACACCTTAACTAAATGTTGTAGACTCAAACTTCTTGCTGTCATTAGTGTATTTTAGCAAAATGAAGATGATTCAAGCATTAATTTCATTGTGCTTTTGCTCATTTTGAAGATTTTGACATTTTCACCTGAAGTGTACAATCAGGCTGAAAATGCA
This sequence comes from Leptonotus elevatus, assembly GCF_054856555.1. Lineage (NCBI taxonomy): Eukaryota > Metazoa > Chordata > Actinopteri > Syngnathiformes > Syngnathidae > Leptonotus > Leptonotus elevatus. The sequence goes on from NC_141249.1 coordinate 165,169, forward strand.
TTTAAAGCCATAAAAAGTTCATTTTGGCTCTCACACCTTAACTAAATGTTGTAGACTCAAACTTTTTGCTGTCATTAGTGTATGTTAGCAAAATGAAGATGATTCAAGCATTAATTTCATTGTGCTTTTGCTCATTTTGAAGATTTTGACATTTTCACCTGAAGTGTACAATCAGGCTGAAAATGCATTTAAAGCCATAAAAAGTTCATTTTGGCTCTCACACCTTAACTAAATGTTGTAGACTCAAACTTTTTGTTGTCATTAGTGTATTTTAGCAAAATGAAGATGATTCAAGCATTAATTTCATTGTGCTTTTGCTCATTTTGAAGATTTTGACATTTTCACCTGAAGTGTACAATCAGGCTGAAAATGCATTTAAAGCCATAAAAAGTTCATTTTGTCTCTCACACCTTAACTAAATGTTGTAGACTCAAACTTTTTGCTGTCATTAGTGTATTTTAGCAAAATGAAGATGATTCAAGCATTAATTTCATTGTGCTTTTGCTCATTTTGAAGATTTTGACATTTTCACCTGAAGTGTACAATCGGGCTGAAAATGCATTTAAAGCCATAAAAAGTTCATTTTGGCTCTCACACCTTAACTAAATGTTGTAGACTCAAACTTTTTGCTGTCATTAGTGTATTTTAGCAAAATGAAGATGATTCAAGCATTAATTTCATTGTGCTTTTGCTCATTTTGAAGATTTTGACATTTTCACCTGAAGTGTACAATTAGGGGCTGAAAACGCGTTTAAAGCAATAAAAAGTTCATTTTGGCTCTCACACCTTAACTAAATGTTGTAGACTCAAACTTTTTGCTGTCATTAGTATATTTTAGCACAATGAAGATGATTCAAGCATTAATTTTATTGTGCTTTTGCTCATTTTGAAGATTTTGACATTTTCACCTGAAGTGTACAATCGGGCTGAAAATGCATTTAAAGCCATAAAAAGTTCATTTTGGCTCTCACACCTTAACTAAATGTTGTAGACTCAAACTTTTTGCTGTCATTAGTGTATGTTAGCAAAATGAAGATGATTCAAGCATTAATTTCATTGTGCTTTTGCTCATTTTGAAGATTTTGACATTTTCACCTGAAGTGTACAATCAGGCTGAAAATGCATTTAAAGCCATAAAAAGTTCATTTTGGCTCTCACACCTTAACTAAATGTTGTAGACTCAAACTTTTTGCTGTCATTAGTGTATTTTAGCAAAATGAAGATGATTCAAGCATTAATTTCATTGTGCTTTTGCTCATTTTGAAGATTTTGACATTTTCACCTGAAGTGTACAATTAGGGGCTGAAAACGCGTTTAAAGCAATAAAAAGTTCATTTTGGCTCTCACACCTTAACTAAATGTTGTAGACTCAAACTTTGTGCTGTCATTAGTGTATTTTAGCAAAATGAAGATGATTCAAGCATTAATTTCATTGTGCTTTTGCTCATTTTGAAGATTTTGACATTTTCACCTGAAGTGTACAATCAGGCTGAAAATGCATTTAAAGCCATAAAAAGTTCCTTTTGGCTCTCACACCTTAACTAAATGTTGTAGACTCAAACTTTTTGCTGTCATTAGTGTATGTTAGCAAAATGAAGATGATTCAAGCATTAATTTCATTGTGCTTTTGCTCATTTTGAAGATTTTGACATTTTCACCTGAAGTGTACAATCAGGCTGAAAATGCATTTAAAGCCATAAAAAGTTCATTTTGGCTCTCACACCTTAACTAAATGTTGTAGACTCAAACTTTTTGTTGTCATTAGTGTATTTTAGCAAAATGAAGATGATTCAAGCATTAATTTCATTGTGCTTTTGCTCATTTTGAAGATTTTGACATTTTCACCTGAAGTGTACAATCAGGCTGAAAATGCATTTAAAGCCATAAAAAGTTCATTTTGTCTCTCACACCTTAACTAAATGTTGTAGACTCAAACTTTTTGCTGTCATTAGTGTATTTTAGCAAAATGAAGATGATTCAAGCATTAATTTCATTGTGCTTTTGCTCATTTTGAAGATTTTGACATTTTCACCTGAAGTGTACAATCGGGCTGAAAATGCATTTAAAGCCATAAAAAGTTCATTTTGGCTCTCACACCTTAACTAAATGTTGTAGACTCAAACTTTTTGCTGTCATTAGTGTATTTTAGCAAAATGAAGATGATTCAAGCATTAATTTCATTGTGCTTTTGCTCATTTTGAAGATTTTGACATTTTCACCTGAAGTGTACAATTAGGGGCTGAAAACGCGTTTAAAGCAATAAAAAGTTCATTTTGGCTCTCACACCTTAACTAAATGTTGTAGACTCAAACTTTTTGCTGTCATTAGTATATTTTAGCACAATGAAGATGATTCAAGCATTAATTTTATTGTGCTTTTGCTCATTTTGAAGATTTTGACATTTTCACCTGAAGTGTACAATCGGGCTGAAAATGCATTTAAAGCCATAAAAAGTTCATTTTGGCTCTCACACCTTAACTAAATGTTGTAGACTCAAACTTTTTGCTGTCATTAGTGTATGTTAGCAAAATGAAGATGATTCAAGCATTAATTTCATTGTGCTTTTGCTCATTTTGAAGATTTTGACATTTTCACCTGAAGTGTACAATCAGGCTGAAAATGCATTTAAAGCCATAAAAAGTTCATTTTGGCTCTCACACCTTAACTAAATGTTGTAGACTCAAACTTTTTGCTGTCATTAGTGTATTTTAGCAAAATGAAGATGATTCAAGCATTAATTTCATTGTGCTTTTGCTCATTTTGAAGATTTTGACATTTTCACCTGAAGTGTACAATTAGGGGCTGAAAACGCGTTTAAAGCAATAAAAAGTTCATTTTGGCTCTCACACCTTAACTAAATGTTGTAGACTCAAACTTTTTGCTATCATTAGTATATTTTAGCAAAATGAAGATGATTCAAGCATTCATTTTATTGTGCTTTTGCTCATTTTGAAGATTTTGACATTTTCACCTGAAGTGTACAATCGGGCTGAAAATGCATTTAAAGCAATAAAAAGTTCATTTTGGCTCTCACAACTTAACTAAATGTTGTAGATTCAAACTTTTTGCTGTCATTAGTGTATTTTAGCAAAATGAAGATGATTCAAGCATTAATTTCATTGTGCTTTTGCTCATTTTGAAGATTTTGACATTTTCACCTGAAGTGTACAATTAGGGGCTGAAAACGCGTTTAAAGCAATAAAAGTTCATTTTGGCTCTCACACCTTAACTAAATGTTGTAGACTCAAACTTTTTGCTGTCATTAGTATATTTTAGCAAAATGAAGATGATTCAAGCATTAATTTTATTGTGCTTTTGCTCATTTTGAAGATTTTGACATTTTCACCTGAAGTGTACAATCGGGCTGAAAATGCATTTAAAGCCATAAAAAGTTCATTTTGGCTCTCACACCTTAACTAAATGTTGTAGACTCAAACTTTTTGCTGTCATTAGTGTATGTTAGCAAAATGAAGATGATTCAAGCATTAATTTCATTGTGCTTTTGCTCATTTTGAAGATTTTGACATTTTCACCTGAAGTGTACAATCGGGCTGAAAATGCATTTAAAGCCATAAAAAGTTCATTTTGGCTCTCACACCTTAACTAAATGTTGTAGACTCAAACTTTATGCTGTCATTAGTGTATGTTAGCAAAATGAAGATGATTCAAGCATTAATTTCATTGTGCTTTTGCTCATTTTGAAGATTTTGACATTTTCACCTGAAGTGTACAATTAGGGGCTGAAAACGCGTTTAAAGCAATACAAAGTTCATTTTGGCTCTCACACCTTAACTAAATGTTGTAGACTCAAACTTTTTGCTGTCATTAGTGTATTTTAGCAAAATGAAGATGATTCAAGCATTAATTTCATTGTGCTTTTGCTCATTTTGAAGATTTTGACATTTTCACCTGAAGTGTACAATCAGGCTGAAAATGCATTTAAAGCCATAAAAAGTTAATTTTGGCTCTCACACCTTAACTAAATGTTGTAGACTCAAACTTTTTGCTGTCATTAGTGTATGTTAGCAAAATGAAGATGATTCAAGCATTAATTTCATTGTGCTTTTGCTCATTTTGAAGATTTTGACATTTTCACCTGAAGTGTACAATCAGGCTGAAAATGCATTTAAAGCCATAAAAAGTTCATTTTGGCTCTCACACCTTAACTAAATGTTGTAGACTCAAACTTTTTGCTGTCATTAGTGTATTTTAGCAAAATGAAGATGATTCAAGCATTAATTTCATTGTGCTTTTGCTCATTTTGAAGATTTTGACATTTTCACCTGAAGTGTACAATCAGGCTGAAAATGCATTTAAAGCCATAAAAAGTTCATTTTGGCTCTCACACCTTAACTAAATGTTGTAGACTCAAACTTTTTGCTGTCATTAGTATATTTTAGCAAAATGAAGATGATTCAAGCATTAATTTTATTGTGCTTTTGCTCATTTTGAAGATTTTGACATTTTCACCTGAAGTGTACAATCGGGCTGAAAATGCATTTAAAGCCATAAAAAGTTCATTTTGGCTCTCACACCTTAACTAAATGTTGTAGACTCAAACTTTTTGCTGTCATTAGTGTATTTTAGCAAAATGAAGATGATTCAAGCATTAATTTCATTGTGCTTTTGCTCATTTTGAAGATTTTGACATTTTCACCTGAAGTGTACAATCAGGTTGAAAATGCATTTAAAGCCATAAAAAGTTCATTTTGGCTCTCACACCTTAACTAAATGTTGTAGACTCAAACTTTTTGCTGTCATTAGTGTATGTTAGCAAAATGAAGATGATTCAAGCATTAATTTCATTGTGCTTTTGCTCATTTTGAAGATTTTGACATTTTCACCTGAAGTGTACAATCAGGCTGAAAATGCATTTAAAGCCATAAAAAGTTCATTTTGGCTCTCACACCTTAACTAAATGTTGTAGACTCAAACTTTTTGTTGTCATTAGTGTATTTTAGCAAAATGAAGATGATTCAAGCATTAATTTCATTGTGCTTTTGCTCATTTTGAAGATTTTGACATTTTCACCTGAAGTGTACAATTAGGGGCTGAAAACGCGTTTAAAGCAATAAAAAGTTCATTTTGGCTCTCACACCTTAACTAAATGTTGTAGACTCAAACTTTTTGCTGTCATTAGTATATTTTAGCAAAATGAAGATGATTCAAGCATTAATTTTATTGTGCTTTTGCTCATTTTGAAGATTTTGACATTTTCACCTGAAGTGTACAATCGGGCTGAAAATGCATTTAAAGCCATAAAAAGTTCATTTTGGCTCTCACACCTTAACTAAATGTTGTAGACTCAAACTTTTTGCTGTCATTAGTGTATGTTAGCAAAATGAAGATGATTCAAGCATTAATTTCATTGTGCTTTTGCTCATTTTGAAGATTTTGACATTTTCACCTGAAGTGTACAATCAGGCTGAAAATGCATTTAAAGCCATAAAAAGTTCATTTTGGCTCTCACACCTTAACTAAATGTTGTAGACTCAAACTTTTTGCTGTCATTAGTGTATTTTAGCAAAATGAAGATGATTCAAGCATTAATTTCATTGTGCTTTTGCTCATTTTGAAGATTTTGACATTTTCACCTGAAGTGTACAATTAGGGGCTGAAAACGCGTTTAAAGCAATAAAAAGTTCATTTTGGCTCTCACACCTTAACTAAATGTTGTAGACTCAAACTTTTTGCTGTCATTAGTATATTTTAGCAAAATGAAGATGATTCAAGCATTAATTTTATTGTGCTTTTGCTCATTTTGAAGATTTTGACATTTTCACCTGAAGTGTACAATCGGGCTGAAAATGCATTTAAAGCCATAAAAAGTTCATTTTGGCTCTCACACCTTAACTAAATGTTGTAGACTCAAACTTTTTGCTGTCATTAGTGTATGTTAGCAAAATGAAGATGATTCAAGCATTAATTTCATTGTGCTTTTGCTCATTTTGAAGATTTTGACATTTTCACCTGAAGTGTACAATTAGGGGCTGAAAACGCGTTTAAAGCAATAAACAGTTCATTTTGGCTCTCACACCTTAACTAAATGTTGTAGACTCAAACTTTTTGCTGTCATTAGTATATTTTAGCAAAATGAAGATGATTCAAGCATTAATTTCATTGTGCTTTTGCTCATTTTGAAGATTTTGACATTTTCACCTGAAGTGTACAATCAGGCTGAAAATGCATTTAAAGCCATAAAAAGTTCATTTTGGCTCTCACACCTTAACTAAATGTTGTAGACTCAAACTTTTTGCTGTCATTAGTATATTTTAGCAAAATGAAGATGATTCAAGCATTAATTTTATTGTGCTTTTGCTCATTTTGAAGATTTTGACATTTTCACCTGAAGTGTACAATCGGGCTGAAAATGCATTTAAAGCCATAAAAAGTTCATTTTGGCTCTCACACCTTAACTAAATGTTGTAGACTCAAACTTTTTGCTGTCATTAGTGTATTTTAGCAAAATGAAGATGATTCAAGCATTAATTTCATTGTGCTTTTGCTCATTTTGAAGATTTTGACATTTTCACCTGAAGTGTACAATCAGGTTGAAAATGCATTTAAAGCCATAAAAAGTTCATTTTGGCTCTCACACCTTAACTAAATGTTGTAGACTCAAACTTTTTGCTGTCATTAGTGTATGTTAGCAAAATGAAGATGATTCAAGCATTAATTTCATTGTGCTTTTGCTCATTTTGAAGATTTTGACATTTTCACCTGAAGTGTACAATCAGGCTGAAAATGCATTTAAAGCCATAAAAAGTTCATTTTGGCTCTCACACCTTAACTAAATGTTGTAGACTCAAACTTTTTGTTGTCATTAGTGTATTTTAGCAAAATGAAGATGATTCAAGCATTAATTTCATTGTGCTTTTGCTCATTTTGAAGATTTTGACATTTTCACCTGAAGTGTACAATTAGGGGCTGAAAACGCGTTTAAAGCAATAAAAAGTTCATTTTGGCTCTCACACCTTAACTAAATGTTGTAGACTCAAACTTTTTGCTGTCATTAGTATATTTTAGCAAAATGAAGATGATTCAAGCATTAATTTTATTGTGCTTTTGCTCATTTTGAAGATTTTGACATTTTCACCTGAAGTGTACAATCGGGCTGAAAATGCATTTAAAGCCATAAAAAGTTCATTTTGGCTCTCACACCTTAACTAAATGTTGTAGACTCAAACTTTTTGCTGTCATTAGTGTATGTTAGCAAAATGAAGATGATTCAAGCATTAATTTCATTGTGCTTTTGCTCATTTTGAAGATTTTGACATTTTCACCTGAAGTGTACAGTCAGGCTGAAAATGCATTTAAAGCCATAAAAAGTTCATTTTGGCTCTCACACCTTAACTAAATGTTGTAGACTCAAACTTTTTGCTGTCATTAGTGTATTTTAGCAAAATGAAGATGATTCAAGCATTAATTTCATTGTGCTTTTGCTCATTTTGAAGATTTTGACATTTTCACCTGAAGTGTACAATTAGGGGCTGAAAACGCGTTTAAAGCAATAAAAAGTTCATTTTGGCTCTCACACCTTAACTAAATGTTGTAGACTCAAACTTTTTGCTGTCATTAGTATATTTTAGCAAAATGAAGATGATTCAAGCATTAATTTTATTGTGCTTTTGCTCATTTTGAAGATTTTGACATTTTCACCTGAAGTGTACAATCGGGCTGAAAATGCATTTAAAGCCATAAAAAGTTCATTTTGGCTCTCACACCTTAACTAAATGTTGTAGACTCAAACTTTTTGCTGTCATTAGTGTATGTTAGCAAAATGAAGATGATTCAAGCATTAATTTCATTGTGCTTTTGCTCATTTTGAAGATTTTGACATTTTCACCTGAAGTGTACAATTAGGGGCTGAAAACGCGTTTAAAGCAATAAACAGTTCATTTTGGCTCTCACACCTTAACTAAATGTTGTAGACTCAAACTTTTTGCTGTCATTAGTATATTTTAGCAAAATGAAGATGATTCAAGCATTAATTTTATTGTGCTTTTGCTCATTTTGAAGATTTTGACATTTTCACCTGAAGTGTACAATCGGGCTGAAAATGCATTTAAAGCCATAAAAAGTTCATTTTGGCTCTCACACCTTAACTAAATGTTGTAGACTCAAACTTTATGCTGTCATTAGTGTATGTTAGCAAAATGAAGATGATTCAAGCATTAATTTCATTGTGCTTTTGCTCATTTTGAAGATTTTGACATTTTCACCTGAAGTGTACAATCAGGCTGAAAATGCATTTAAAGCCATAAAAAGTTCCTTTTGGCTCTCACACCTTAACTAAATGTTGTAGACTCAAACTTTTTGCTGTCATTAGTGTATTTTAGCAAAATGAAGATGATTCAAGCATTAATTTCATTGTGCTTTTGCTCATTTTGAAGATTTTGACATTTTCACCTGAAGTGTACAATCGGGCTGAAAATGCATTTAAAGCCATAAAAAGTTCATTTTGGCTCTCACACCTTAACTAAATGTTGTAGACTCAAACTTTTTGCTGTCATTAGTGTATGTTAGCAAAATGAAGATGATTCAAGCATTAATTTCATTGTGCTTTTGCTCATTTTGAAGATTTTGACATTTTCACCTGAAGTGTACAATCAGGCTGAAAATGCATTTAAAGCCATAAAAAGTTCATTTTGGCTCTCACACCTTAACTAAATGTTGTAGACTCAAACTTTTTGCTGTCATTAGTGTATTTTAGCAAAATGAAGATGATTCAAGCATTAATTTCATTGTGCTTTTGCTCATTTTGAAGATTTTGACATTTTCACCTGAAGTGTACAATTAGGGGCTGAAAACGCGTTTAAAGCAATAAAAAGTTCATTTTGGCTCTCACACCTTAACTAAATGTTGTAGACTCAAACTTTTTGCTGTCATTAGTATATTTTAGCAAAATGAAGATGATTCAAGCATTAATTTTATTGTGCTTTTGCTCATTTTGAAGATTTTGACATTTTCACCTGAAGTGTACAATCGGGCTGAAAATGCATTTAAAGCCATAAAAAGTTCATTTTGGCTCTCACACCTTAACTAAATGTTGTAGACTCAAACTTTTTGCTGTCATTAGTGTATGTTAGCAAAATGAAGATGATTCAAGCATTAATTTCATTGTGCTTTTGCTCATTTTGAAGATTTTGACATTTTCACCTGAAGTGTACAATTAGGGGCTGAAAACGCGTTTAAAGCAATAAACAGTTCATTTTGGCTCTCACACCTTAACTAAATGTTGTAGACTCAAACTTTTTGCTGTCATTAGTATATTTTAGCAAAATGAAGATGATTCAAGCATTAATTTTATTGTGCTTTTGCTCATTTTGAAGATTTTGACATTTTCACCTGAAGTGTACAATCGGGCTGAAAATGCATTTAAAGCCATAAAAAGTTCATTTTGGCTCTCACACCTTAACTAAATGTTGTAGACTCAAACTTTATGCTGTCATTAGTGTATGTTAGCAAAATGAAGATGATTCAAGCATTAATTTCATTGTGCTTTTGCTCATTTTGAAGATTTTGACATTTTCACCTGAAGTGTACAATCAGGCTGAAAATGCATTTAAAGCCATAAAAAGTTCCTTTTGGCTCTCACACCTTAACTAAATGTTGTAGACTCAAACTTTTTGCTGTCATTAGTGTATTTTAGCAAAATGAAGATGATTCAAGCATTAATTTCATTGTGCTTTTGCTCATTTTGAAGATTTTGACATTTTCACCTGAAGTGTACAATCGGGCTGAAAATGCATTTAAAGCCATAAAAAGTTCATTTTGGCTCTCACACCTTAACTAAATGTTGTAGACTCAAACTTTTTGCTGTCATTAGTGTATTTTAGCAAAATGAAGATGATTCAAGCATTAATTTCATTGTGCTTTTGCTCATTTTGAAGATTTTGACATTTTCACCTGAAGTGTACAATTAGGGGCTGAAAACGCGTTTAAAGCAATAAAAAGTTCATTTTGGCTCTCACACCTTAACTAAATGTTGTAGACTCAAACTTTGTGCTGTCATTAGTGTATTTTAGCAAAATGAAGATGATTCAAGCATTAATTTCATTGTGCTTTTGCTCATTTTGAAGATTTTGACATTTTCACCTGAAGTGTACAATCAGGCTGAAAATGCATTTAAAGCCATAAAAAGTTCATTTTGGCTCTCACACCTTAACTAAATGTTGTAGACTCAAACTTTTTGCTGTCATTAGTGTATGTTAGCAAAATGAAGATGATTCAAGCATTAATTTCATTGTGCTTTTGCTCATTTTGAAGATTTTGACATTTTCACCTGAAGTGTACAATCAGGCTGAAAATGCATTTAAAGCCATAAAAAGTTCATTTTGGCTCTCACACCTTAACTAAATGTTGTAGACTCAAACTTTTTGCTGTCATTAGTGTATTTTAGCAAAATGAAGATGATTCAAGCATTAATTTCATTGTGCTTTTGCTCATTTTGAAGATTTTGACATTTTCACCTGAAGTGTACAATTAGGGGCTGAAAACGCGTTTAAAGCAATAAAAAGTTCATTTTGGCTCTCACACCTTAACTAAATGTTGTAGACTCAAACTTTTTGCTGTCATTAGTATATTTTAGCAAAATGAAGATGATTCAAGCATTAATTTTATTGTGCTTTTGCTCATTTTGAAGATTTTGACATTTTCACCTGAAGTGTACAATCGGGCTGAAAATGCATTTAAAGCCATAAAAAGTTCATTTTGGCTCTCACACCTTAACTAAATGTTGTAGACTCAAACTTTTTGCTGTCATTAGTGTATGTTAGCAAAATGAAGATGATTCAAGCATTAATTTCATTGTGCTTTTGCTCATTTTGAAGATTTTGACATTTTCACCTGAAGTGTACAATTAGGGGCTGAAAACGCGTTTAAAGCAATAAACAGTTCATTTTGGCTCTCACACCTTAACTAAATGTTGTAGACTCAAACTTTTTGCTGTCATTAGTATATTTTAGCAAAATGAAGATGATTCAAGCATTAATTTTATTGTGCTTTTGCTCATTTTGAAGATTTTGACATTTTCACCTGAAGTGTACAATCGGGCTGAAAATGCATTTAAAGCCATAAAAAGTTCATTTTGGCTCTCACACCTTAACTAAATGTTGTAGACTCAAACTTTATGCTGTCATTAGTGTATGTTAGCAAAATGAAGATGATTCAAGCATTAATTTCATTGTGCTTTTGCTCATTTTGAAGATTTTGACATTTTCACCTGAAGTGTACAATCAGGCTGAAAATGCATTTAAAGCCATAAAAAGTTCATTTTGGCTCTCACACCTTAACTAAATGTTGTAGACTCAAACTTTTTGCTGTCATTAGTGTATTTTAGCAAAATGAAGATGATTCAAGCATTAATTTCATTGTGCTTTTGCTCATTTTGAAGATTTTGACATTTTCACCTGAAGTGTACAATCGGGCTGAAAATGCATTTAAAGCCATAAAAAGTTAATTTTGGCTCTCACACCTTAACTAAATGTTGTAGACTCAAACTTTTTGCTGTCATTAGTGTATGTTAGCAAAATGAAGATGATTCAAGCATTAATTTCATTGTGCTTTTGCTCATTTTGAAGATTTTGACATTTTCACCTGAAGTGTACAATTAGGGGCTGAAAACGCGTTTAAAGCAATAAAAAGTTCATTTTGGCTCTCACACCTTAACTAAATGTTGTAGACTCAAACTTTTTGCTGTCATTAGTGTATTTTAGCAAAATGAAGATGATTCAAGCATTAATTTCATTGTGCTTTTGCTCATTTTGAAGATTTTGACATTTTCACCTGAAGTGTACAATTAGGGGCTGAAAACGCGTTTAAAGCAATAAAAAGTTCATTTTGGCTCTCACACCTTAACTAAATGTTGTAGACTCAAACTTTTTGCTGTCATTAGTATATTTTAGCAAAATGAAGATGATTCAAGCATTAATTTTATTGTGCTTTTGCTCATTTTGAAGATTTTGACATTTTCACCTGAAGTGTACAATCGGGCTGAAAATGCATTTAAAGCCATAAAAAGTTCATTTTGGCTCTCACACCTTAACTAAATGTTGTAGACTCAAACTTTTTGCTGTCATTAGTGTATGTTAGCAAAATGAAGATGATTCAAGCATTAATTTCATTGTGCTTTTGCTCATTTTGAAGATTTTGACATTTTCACCTGAAGTGTACAATTAGGGGCTGAAAACGCGTTTAAAGCAATAAACAGTTCATTTTGGCTCTCACACCTTAACTAAATGTTGTAGACTCAAACTTTTTGCTGTCATTAGTATATTTTAGCAAAATGAAGATGATTCAAGCATTAATTTTATTGTGCTTTTGCTCATTTTGAAGATTTTGACATTTTCACCTGAAGTGTACAATCGGGCTGAAAATGCATTTAAAGCCATAAAAAGTTCATTTTGGCTCTCACACCTTAACTAAATGTTGTAGACTCAAACTTTATGCTGTCATTAGTGTATGTTAGCAAAATGAAGATGATTCAAGCATTAATTTCATTGTGCTTTTGCTCATTTTGAAGATTTTGACATTTTCACCTGAAGTGTACAATCAGGCTGAAAATGCATTTAAAGCCATAAAAAGTTCATTTTGGCTCTCACACCTTAACTAAATGTTGTAGACTCAAACTTTTTGCTGTCATTAGTGTATTTTAGCAAAATGAAGATGATTCAAGCATTAATTTCATTGTGCTTTTGCTCATTTTGAAGATTTTGACATTTTCACCTGAAGTGTACAATCGGGCTGAAAATGCATTTAAAGCCATAAAAAGTTCATTTTGGCTCTCACACCTTAACTAAATGTTGTAGACTCAAACTTTTTGCTGTCATTAGTGTATGTTAGCAAAATGAAGATGATTCAAGCATTAATTTCATTGTGCTTTTGCTCATTTTGAAGATTTTGACATTTTCACCTGAAGTGTACAATCAGGCTGAAAATGCATTTAAAGCCATAAAAAGTTCATTTTGGCTCTCACACCTTAACTAAATGTTGTAGACTCAAACTTTTTGCTGTCATTAGTGTATTTTAGCAAAATGAAGATGATTCAAGCATTAATTTCATTGTGCTTTTGCTCATTTTGAAGATTTTGACATTTTCACCTGAAGTGTACAATTAGGGGCTGAAAACGCGTTTAAAGCAATAAAAAGTTCATTTTGGCTCTCACACCTTAACTAAATGTTGTAGACTCAAACTTTGTGCTGTCATTAGTGTATTTTAGCAAAATGAAGATGATTCAAGCATTAATTTCATTGTGCTTTTGCTCATTTTGAAGATTTTGACATTTTCACCTGAAGTGTACAATCAGGCTGAAAATGCATTTAAAGCCATAAAAAGTTCATTTTGGCTCTCACACCTTAACTAAATGTTGTAGACTCAAACTTTTTGCTGTCATTAGTGTATGTTAGCAAAATGAAGATGATTCAAGCATTAATTTCATTGTGCTTTTGCTCATTTTGAAGATTTTGACATTTTCACCTGAAGTGTACAATCAGGCTGAAAATGCATTTAAAGCCATAAAAAGTTCATTTTGGCTCTCACACCTTAACTAAATGTTGTAGACTCAAACTTTTTGTTGTCATTAGTGTATTTTAGCAAAATGAAGATGATTCAAGCATTAATTTCATTGTATTTTTGCTCATTTTGAAGATTTTGACATTTTCACCTGAAGTGTACAATCGGGCTGAAAATGCATTTAAAGCCATAAAAAGTTCATTTTGGCTCTCACACCTTAACTAAATGTTGTAGACTCAAACTTTTTGCTGTCATTAGTGTATTTTAGCAAAATGAAGATGATTCAAGCATTAATTTCATTGTGCTTTTGCTCATTTTGAAGATTTTGACATTTTCACCTGAAGTGTACAATTAGGGGCTGAAAACGCGTTTAAAGCAATAAAAAGTTCATTTTGGCTCTCACACCTTAACTAAATGTTGTAGACTCAAACTTTTTGCTGTCATTAGTATATTTTAGCAAAATGAAGATGATTCAAGCATTAATTTTATTGTGCTTTTGCTCATTTTGAAGATTTTGACATTTTCACCTGAAGTGTACAATCGGGCTGAAAATGCATTTAAAGCCATAAAAAGTTCATTTTGGCTCTCACACCTTAACTAAATGTTGTAGACTCAAACTTTATGCTGTCATTAGTGTATGTTAGCAAAATGAAGATGATTCAAGCATTAATTTCATTGTGCTTTTGCTCATTTTGAAGATTTTGACATTTTCACCTGAAGTGTACAATTAGGGGCTGAAAACGCGTTTAAAGCAATAAACAGTTCATTTTGGCTCTCACACCTTAACTAAATGTTGTAGACTCAAACTTTTTGCTGTCATTAGTATATTTTAGCAAAATGAAGATGATTCAAGCATTAATTTTATTGTGCTTTTGCTCATTTTGAAGATTTTGACATTTTCACCTGAAGTGTACAATCGGGCTGAAAATGCATTTAAAGCCATAAAAAGTTCATTTTGGCTCTCACACCTTAACTAAATGTTGTAGACTCAAACTTTATGCTGTCATTAGTGTATGTTAGCAAAATGAAGATGATTCAAGCATTAATTTAATTGTGCTTTTGCTCATTTTGAAGATTTTGACATTTTCACCTGAAGTGTACAATCAGGCTGAAAATGCATTTAAAGCCATAAAAAGTTCCTTTTGGCTCTCACACCTTAACTAAATGTTGTAGACTCAAACTTTTTGCTGTCATTAGTGTATTTTAGCAAAATGAAGATGATTCAAGCATTAATTTCATTGTGCTTTTGCTCATTTTGAAGATTTTGACATTTTCACCTGAAGTGTACAATCGGGCTGAAAATGCATTTAAAGCCATAAAAAGTTCATTTTGGCTCTCACACCTTAACTAAATGTTGTAGACTCAAACTTTTTGCTGTCATTAGTGTATTTTAGCAAAATGAAGATGATTCAAGCATTAATTTCATTGTGCTTTTGCTCATTTTGAAGATTTTGACATTTTCACCTGAAGTGTACAATTAGGGGCTGAAAACGCGTTTAAAGCAATAAAAAGTTCATTTTGGCTCTCACACCTTAACTAAATGTTGTAGACTCAAACTTTGTGCTGTCATTAGTGTATTTTAGCAAAATGAAGATGATTCAAGCATTAATTTCATTGTGCTTTTGCTCATTTTGAAGATTTTGACATTTTCACCTGAAGTGTACAATCAGGCTGAAAATGCATTTAAAGCCATAAAAAGTTCATTTTGGCTCTCACACCTTAACTAAATGTTGTAGACTCAAACTTTTTGCTGTCATTAGTGTATGTTAGCAAAATGAAGATGATTCAAGCATTAATTTCATTGTGCTTTTGCTCATTTTGAAGATTTTGACATTTTCACCTGAAGTGTACAATCAGGCTGAAAATGCATTTAAAGCCATAAAAAGTTCATTTTGGCTCTCACACCTTAACTAAATGTTGTAGACTCAAACTTTTTGCTGTCATTAGTGTATTTTAGCAAAATGAAGATGATTCAAGCATTAATTTCATTGTGCTTTTGCTCATTTTGAAGATTTTGACATTTTCACCTGAAGTGTACAATTAGGGGCTGAAAACGCGTTTAAAGCAATAAAAAGTTCATTTTGGCTCTCACACCTTAACTAAATGTTGTAGACTCAAACTTTTTGCTGTCATTAGTATATTTTAGCAAAATGAAGATGATTCAAGCATTAATTTTATTGTGCTTTTGCTCATTTTGAAGATTTTGACATTTTCACCTGAAGTGTACAATCGGGCTGAAAATGCATTTAAAGCCATAAAAAGTTCATTTTGGCTCTCACACCTTAACTAAATGTTGTAGACTCAAACTTTTTGCTGTCATTAGTGTATGTTAGCAAAATGAAGATGATTCAAGCATTAATTTCATTGTGCTTTTGCTCATTTTGAAGATTTTGACATTTTCACCTGAAGTGTACAATTAGGGGCTGAAAACGCGTTTAAAGCAATAAACAGTTCATTTTGGCTCTCACACCTTAACTAAATGTTGTAGACTCAAACTTTTTGCTGTCATTAGTATATTTTAGCAAAATGAAGATGATTCAAGCATTAATTTTATTGTGCTTTTGCTCATTTTGAAGATTTTGACATTTTCACCTGAAGTGTACAATCGGGCTGAAAATGCATTTAAAGCCATAAAAAGTTCATTTTGGCTCTCACACCTTAACTAAATGTTGTAGACTCAAACTTTATGCTGTCATTAGTGTATGTTAGCAAAATGAAGATGATTCAAGCATTAATTTCATTGTGCTTTTGCTCATTTTGAAGATTTTGACATTTTCACCTGAAGTGTACAATCAGGCTGAAAATGCATTTAAAGCCATAAAAAGTTCATTTTGGCTCTCACACCTTAACTAAATGTTGTAGACTCAAACTTTTTGCTGTCATTAGTGTATTTTAGCAAAATGAAGATGATTCAAGCATTAATTTCATTGTGCTTTTGCTCATTTTGAAGATTTTGACATTTTCACCTGAAGTGTACAATCGGGCTGAAAATGCATTTAAAGCCATAAAAAGTTAATTTTGGCTCTCACACCTTAACTAAATGTTGTAGACTCAAACTTTTTGCTGTCATTAGTGTATGTTAGCAAAATGAAGATGATTCAAGCATTAATTTCATTGTGCTTTTGCTCATTTTGAAGATTTTGACATTTTCACCTGAAGTGTACAATCAGGCTGAAAATGCATTTAAAGCCATAAAAAGTTCATTTTGGCTCTCACACCTTAACTAAATGTTGTAGACTCAAACTTTTTGCTGTCATTAGTGTATTTTAGCAAAATGAAGATGATTCAAGCATTAATTTCATTGTGCTTTTGCTCATTTTGAAGATTTTGACATTTTCACCTGAAGTGTACAATTAGGGGCTGAAAACGCGTTTAAAGCAATAAAAAGTTCATTTTGGCTCTCACACCTTAACTAAATGTTGTAGACTCAAACTTTGTGCTGTCATTAGTGTATTTTAGCAAAATGAAGATGATTCAAGCATTAATTTCATTGTGCTTTTGCTCATTTTGAAGATTTTGACATTTTCACCTGAAGTGTACAATCAGGCTGAAAATGCATTTAAAGCCATAAAAAGTTCATTTTGGCTCTCACACCTTAACTAAATGTTGTAGACTCAAACTTTTTGCTGTCATTAGTGTATGTTAGCAAAATGAAGATGATTCAAGCATTAATTTCATTGTGCTTTTGCTCATTTTGAAGATTTTGACATTTTCACCTGAAGTGTACAATCAGGCTGAAAATGCATTTAAAGCCATAAAAAGTTCATTTTGGCTCTCACACCTTAACTAAATGTTGTAGACTCAAACTTTTTGTTGTCATTAGTGTATTTTAGCAAAATGAAGATGATTCAAGCATTAATTTCATTGTATTTTTGCTCATTTTGAAGATTTTGACATTTTCACCTGAAGTGTACAATCGGGCTGAAAATGCATTTAAAGCCATAAAAAGTTCATTTTGGCTCTCACACCTTAACTAAATGTTGTAGACTCAAACTTTTTGCTGTCATTAGTGTATTTTAGCAAAATGAAGATGATTCAAGCATTAATTTCATTGTGCTTTTGCTCATTTTGAAGATTTTGACATTTTCACCTGAAGTGTACAATTAGGGGCTGAAAACGCGTTTAAAGCAATAAAAAGTTCATTTTGGCTCTCACACCTTAACTAAATGTTGTAGACTCAAACTTTTTGCTGTCATTAGTATATTTTAGCAAAATGAAGATGATTCAAGCATTAATTTTATTGTGCTTTTGCTCATTTTGAAGATTTTGACATTTTCACCTGAAGTGTACAATCGGGCTGAAAATGCATTTAAAGCCATAAAAAGTTCATTTTGGCTCTCACACCTTAACTAAATGTTGTAGACTCAAACTTTATGCTGTCATTAGTGTATGTTAGCAAAATGAAGATGATTCAAGCATTAATTTCATTGTGCTTTTGCTCATTTTGAAGATTTTGACATTTTCACCTGAAATGTACAATCAGGCTGAAAATGCATTTAAAGCCATAAAAAGTTCATTTTGGCTCTCACACCTTAACTAAATGTTGTAGACTCAAACTTTTTGCTGTCATTAGTGTATTTTAGCAAAATGAAGATGATTCAAGCATTAATTTCATTGTGCTTTTGCTCATTTTGAAGATTTTGACATTTTCACCTGAAGTGTACAATCGGGCTGAAAATGCATTTAAAGCCATAAAAAGTTCATTTTGGCTCTCACACCTTAACTAAATGTTGTAGACTCAAACTTTTTGCTGTCATTAGTGTATGTTAGCAAAATGAAGATGATTCAAGCATTAATTTCATTGTGCTTTTGCTCATTTTGAAGATTTTGACATTTTCACCTGAAGTGTACAATCAGGCTGAAAATGCATTTAAAGCCATAAAAAGTTCATTTTGGCTCTCACACCTTAACTAAATGTTGTAGACTCAAACTTTTTGCTGTCATTAGTGTATTTTAGCAAAATGAAGATGATTCAAGCATTAATTTCATTGTGCTTTTGCTCATTTTGAAGATTTTGACATTTTCACCTGAAGTGTACAATTAGGGGCTGAAAACGCGTTTAAAGCAATAAAAAGTTCATTTTGGCTCTCACACCTTAACTAAATGTTGTAGACTCAAACGTTGTGCTGTCATTAGTGTATTTTAGCAAAATGAAGATGATTCAAGCATTAATTTCATTGTGCTTTTGCTCATTTTGAAGATTTTGACATTTTCACCTGAAGTGTACAATCAGGCTGAAAATGCATTTAAAGCCATAAAAAGTTCATTTTGGCTCTCACACCTTAACTAAATGTTGTAGACTCAAACTTTTTGCTGTCATTAGTGTATGTTAGCAAAATGAAGATGATTCAAGCATTAATTTCATTGTGCTTTTGCTCATTTTGAAGATTTTGACATTTTCACCTGAAGTGTACAATCAGGCTGAAAATGCATTTAAAGCCATAAAAAGTTCATTTTGGCTCTCACACCTTAACTAAATGTTGTAGACTCAAACTTTTTGTTGTCATTAGTGTATTTTAGCAAAATGAAGATGATTCAAGCATTAATTTCATTGTGCTTTTGCTCATTTTGAAGATTTTGACATTTTCACCTGAAGTGTACAATCGGGCTGAAAATGCATTTAAAGCCATAAAAAGTTCATTTTGGCTCTCACACCTTAACTAAATGTTGTAGACTCAAACTTTTTGCTGTCATTAGTGTATTTTAGCAAAATGAAGATGATTCAAGCATTAATTTCATTGTGCTTTTGCTCATTTTGAAGATTTTGACATTTTCACCTGAAGTGTACAATTAGGGGCTGAAAACGCGTTTAAAGCAATAAAAAGTTCATTTTGGCTCTCACACCTTAACTAAATGTTGTAGACTCAAACTTTTTGCTGTCATTAGTATATTTTAGCACAATGAAGATGATTCAAGCATTAATTTTATTGTGCTTTTGCTCATTTTGAAGATTTTGACATTTTCACCTGAAGTGTACAATCGGGCTGAAAATGCATTTAAAGCCATAAAAAGTTCATTTTGGCTCTCACACCTTAACTAAATGTTGTAGACTCAAACTTTTTGCTGTCATTAGTGTATGTTAGCAAAATGAAGATGATTCAAGCATTAATTTCATTGTGCTTTTGCTCATTTTGAAGATTTTGACATTTTCACCTGAAGTGTACAATCAGGCTGAAAATGCATTTAAAGCCATAAAAAGTTCATTTTGGCTCTCACACCTTAACTAAATGTTGTAGACTCAAACTTTTTGCTGTCATTAGTGTATTTTAGCAAAATGAAGATGATTCAAGCATTAATTTCATTGTGCTTTTGCTCATTTTGAAGATTTTGACATTTTCACCTGAAGTGTACAATTAGGGGCTGAAAACGCGTTTAAAGCAATAAAAAGTTCATTTTGGCTCTCACACCTTAACTAAATGTTGTAGACTCAAACTTTGTGCTGTCATTAGTGTATTTTAGCAAAATGAAGATGATTCAAGCATTAATTTCATTGTGCTTTTGCTCATTTTGAAGATTTTGACATTTTCACCTGAAGTGTACAATCAGGCTGAAAATGCATTTAAAGCCATAAAAAGTTCATTTTGGCTCTCACACCTTAACTAAATGTTGTAGACTCAAACTTTTTGCTGTCATTAGTGTATGTTAGCAAAATGAAGATGATTCAAGCATTAATTTCATTGTGCTTTTGCTCATTTTGAAGATTTTGACATTTTCACCTGAAGTGTACAATCAGGCTGAAAATGCATTTAAAGCCATAAAAAGTTCATTTTGGCTCTCACACCTTAACTAAATGTTGTAGACTCAAACTTTTTGTTGTCATTAGTGTATTTTAGCAAAATGAAGATGATTCAAGCATTAATTTCATTGTGCTTTTGCTCATTTTGAAGATTTTGACATTTTCACCTGAAGTGTACAATCAGGCTGAAAATGCATTTAAAGCCATAAAAAGTTCATTTTGTCTCTCACACCTTAACTAAATGTTGTAGACTCAAACTTTTTGCTGTCATTAGTGTATTTTAGCAAAATGAAGATGATTCAACTATTAATTTCATTGTGCTTTTGCTCATTTTGAAGATTTTGACATTTTCACCTGAAGTGTACAATCGGGCTGAAAATGCATTTAAAGCCATAAAAAGTTCATTTTGGCTCTCACACCTTAACTAAATGTTGTAGACTCAAACTTTTTGCTGTCATTAGTGTATTTTAGCAAAATGAAGATGATTCAAGCATTAATTTCATTGTGCTTTTGCTCATTTTGAAGATTTTGACATTTTCACCTGAAGTGTACAATTAGGGGCTGAAAACGCGTTTAAAGCAATAAAAAGTTCATTTTGGCTCTCACACCTTAACTAAATGTTGTAGACTCAAACTTTTTGCTGTCATTAGTATATTTTAGCACAATGAAGATGATTCAAGCATTAATTTTATTGTGCTTTTGCTCATTTTGAAGATTTTGACATTTTCACCTGAAGTGTACAATCGGGCTGAAAATGCATTTAAAGCCATAAAAAGTTCATTTTGGCTCTCACACCTTAACTAAATGTTGTAGACTCAAACTTTTTGCTGTCATTAGTGTATGTTAGCAAAATGAAGATGATTCAAGCATTAATTTCATTGTGCTTTTGCTCATTTTGAAGATTTTGACATTTTCACCTGAAGTGTACAATCAGGCTGAAAATGCATTTAAAGCCATAAAAAGTTCATTTTGGCTCTCACACCTTAACTAAATGTTGTAGACTCAAACTTTTTGCTGTCATTAGTGTATTTTAGCAAAATGAAGATGATTCAAGCATTAATTTCATTGTGCTTTTGCTCATTTTGAAGATTTTGACATTTTCACCTGAAGTGTACAATTAGGGGCTGAAAACGCGTTTAAAGCAATAAAAAGTTCATTTTGGCTCTCACACCTTAACTAAATGTTGTAGACTCAAACTTTGTGCTGTCATTAGTGTATTTTAGCAAAATGAAGATGATTCAAGCATTAATTTCATTGTGCTTTTGCTCATTTTGAAGATTTTGACATTTTCACCTGAAGTGTACAATCAGGCTGAAAATGCATTTAAAGCCATAAAAAGTTCATTTTGGCTCTCACACCTTAACTAAATGTTGTAGACTCAAACTTTTTGCTGTCATTAGTGTATGTTAGCAAAATGAAGATGATTCAAGCATTAATTTCATTGTGCTTTTGCTCATTTTGAAGATTTTGACATTTTCACCTGAAGTGTACAATCAGGCTGAAAATGCATTTAAAGCCATAAAAAGTTCATTTTGGCTCTCACACCTTAACTAAATGTTGTAGACTCAAACTTTTTGTTGTCATTAGTGTATTTTAGCAAAATGAAGATGATTCAAGCATTAATTTCATTGTGCTTTTGCTCATTTTGAAGATTTTGACATTTTCACCTGAAGTGTACAATCAGGCTGAAAATGCATTTAAAGCCATAAAAAGTTCATTTTGTCTCTCACACCTTAACTAAATGTTGTAGACTCAAACTTTTTGCTGTCATTAGTGTATTTTAGCAAAATGAAGATGATTCAAGCATTAATTTCATTGTGCTTTTGCTCATTTTGAAGATTTTGACATTTTCACCTGAAGTGTACAATCGGGCTGAAAATGCATTTAAAGCCATAAAAAGTTCATTTTGGCTCTCACACCTTAACTAAATGTTGTAGACTCAAACTTTTTGCTGTCATTAGTGTATTTTAGCAAAATGAAGATGATTCAAGCATTAATTTCATTGTGCTTTTGCTCATTTTGAAGATTTTGACATTTTCACCTGAAGTGTACAATTAGGGGCTGAAAACGCGTTTAAAGCAATAAAAAGTTCATTTTGGCTCTCACACCTTAACTAAATGTTGTAGACTCAAACTTTTTGCTGTCATTAGTATATTTTAGCACAATGAAGATGATTCAAGCATTAATTTTATTGTGCTTTTGCTCATTTTGAAGATTTTGACATTTTCACCTGAAGTGTACAATCGGGCTGAAAATGCATTTAAAGCCATAAAAAGTTCATTTTGGCTCTCACACCTTAACTAAATGTTGTAGACTCAAACTTTTTGCTGTCATTAGTGTATGTTAGCAAAATGAAGATGATTCAAGCATTAATTTCATTGTGCTTTTGCTCATTTTGAAGATTTTGACATTTTCACCTGAAGTGTACAATCAGGCTGAAAATGCATTTAAAGCCATAAAAAGTTCATTTTGGCTCTCACACCTTAACTAAATGTTGTAGACTCAAACTTTTTGCTGTCATTAGTGTATTTTAGCAAAATGAAGATGATTCAAGCATTAATTTCATTGTGCTTTTGCTCATTTTGAAGATTTTGACATTTTCACCTGAAGTGTACAATTAGGGGCTGAAAACGCGTTTAAAGCAATAAAAAGTTCATTTTGGCTCTCACACCTTAACTAAATGTTGTAGACTCAAACTTTTTGCTGTCATTAGTATATTTTAGCAAAATGAAGATGATTCAAGCATTCATTTTATTGTGCTTTTGCTCATTTTGAAGATTTTGACATTTTCACCTGAAGTGTACAATCGGGCTGAAAATGCATTTAAAGCCATAAAAAGTTCATTTTGGCTCTCACACCTTAACTAAATGTTGTAGACTCAAACTTTTTGCTGTCATTAGTGTATGTTAGCAAAATGAAGATGATTCAAGCATTAATTTCATTGTGCTTTTGCTCATTTTGAAGATTTTGACATTTTCACCTGAAGTGTACAATCAGGCTGAAAATGCATTTAAAGCCATAAAAAGTTCATTTTGGCTCTCACACCTTAACTAAATGATGTAGACTCAAACTTTTTGCTGTCATTAGTGTATTTTAGCAAAATAAAGATGATTCAAGCATTAATTTCATTGTGCTTTTGCTCATTTTGAAGATTTTGACATTTTCACCTGAAGTGTACAATCAGGCTGAAAATGCATTTAAAGCCATAAAAAGTTCATTTTGGCTCTCACACCTTAACTAAATGTTGTAGACTCAAACTTT
Source organism: Leptonotus elevatus (assembly GCF_054856555.1). Lineage (NCBI taxonomy): Eukaryota > Metazoa > Chordata > Actinopteri > Syngnathiformes > Syngnathidae > Leptonotus > Leptonotus elevatus. Next base: position 188,678 of record NC_141249.1, read on the forward strand.
TTGCTGTCATTAGTGTATGTTAGCAAAATGAAGATGATTCAAGCATTAATTTCATTGTGCTTTTGCTCATTTTGAAGATTTTGACATTTTCACCTGAAGTGTACAATCAGGCTGAAAATGCATTTAAAGCCATAAAAAGTTCATTTTGGCTCTCACACCTTAACTAAATGTTGTAGACTCAAACTTTTTGCTGTCATTAGTGTATTTTAGCAAAATGAAGATGATTCAAGCATTAATTTCATTGTGCTTTTGCTCATTTTGAAGATTTTGACATTTTCACCTGAAGTGTACAATTAGGGGCTGAAAACGCGTTTAAAGCAATAAAAAGTTCATTTTGGCTCTCACACCTTAACTAAATGTTGTAGACTCAAACTTTTTGCTGTCATTAGTATATTTTAGCAAAATGAAGATGATTCAAGCATTAATTTTATTGTGCTTTTGCTCATTTTGAAGATTTTGACATTTTCACCTGAAGTGTACAATCGGGCTGAAAATGCATTTAAAGCCATAAAAAGTTCATTTTGGCTCTCACACCTTAACTAAATGTTGTAGACTCAAACTTTTTGCTGTCATTAGTGTATGTTAGCAAAATGAAGATGATTCAAGCATTAATTTTATTGTGCTTTTGCTCATTTTGAAGATTTTGACATTTTCACCTGAAGTGTACAATCGGGCTGAAAATGCATTTAAAGCCATAAAAAGTTCATTTTGGCTCTCACACCTTAACTAAATGTTGTAGACTCAAACTTTTTGCTGTCATTAGTGTATGTTAGCAAAATGAAGATGATTCAAGCATTAATTTCATTGTGCTTTTGCTCATTTTGAAGATTTTGACATTTTCACCTGAAGTGTACAATCAGGCTGAAAATGCATTTAAAGCCATAAAAAGTTCATTTTGGCTCTCACACCTTAACTAAATGTTGTAGACTCAAACTTTTTGCTGTCATTAGTGTATTTTAGCAAAATGAAGATGATTCAAGCATTAATTTCATTGTGCTTTTGCTCATTTTGAAGATTTTGACATTTTCACCTGAAGTGTACAATTAGGGGCTGAAAACGCGTTTAAAGCAATAAAAAGTTCATTTTGGCTCTCACACCTTAACTAAATGTTGTAGACTCAAACTTTTTGCTGTCATTAGTATATTTTAGCAAAATGAAGATGATTCAAGCATTCATTTTATTGTGCTTTTGCTCATTTTGAAGATTTTGACATTTTCACCTGAAGTGTACAATCGGGCTGAAAATGCATTTAAAGCCATAAAAAGTTCATTTTGGCTCTCACACCTTAACTAAATGTTGTAGACTCAAACTTTTTGCTGTCATTAGTGTATGTTAGCAAAATGAAGATGATTCAAGCATTAATTTCATTGTGCTTTTGCTCATTTTGAAGATTTTGACATTTTCACCTGAAGTGTACAATCAGGCTGAAAATGCATTTAAAGCCATAAAAAGTTCATTTTGGCTCTCACACCTTAACTAAATGATGTAGACTCAAACTTTTTGCTGTCATTAGTGTATTTTAGCAAAATAAAGATGATTCAAGCATTAATTTCATTGTGCTTTTGCTCATTTTGAAGATTTTGACATTTTCACCTGAAGTGTACAATCAGGCTGAAAATGCATTTAAAGCCATAAAAAGTTCATTTTGGCTCTCACACCTTAACTAAATGTTGTAGACTCAAACTTTTTGCTGTCATTAGTGTATGTTAGCAAAATGAAGATGATTCAAGCATTAATTTCATTGTGCTTTTGCTCATTTTGAAGATTTTGACATTTTCACCTGAAGTGTACAATCAGGCTGAAAATGCATTTAAAGCCATAAAAAGTTCATTTTGGCTCTCACACCTTAACTAAATGTTGTAGACTCAAACTTTTTGCTGTCATTAGTGTATTTTAGCAAAATGAAGATGATTCAAGCATTAATTTCATTGTGCTTTTGCTCATTTTGAAGATTTTGACATTTTCACCTGAAGTGTACAATTAGGGGCTGAAAACGCGTTTAAAGCAATAAAAAGTTCATTTTGGCTCTCACACCTTAACTAAATGTTGTAGACTCAAACTTTTTGCTGTCATTAGTATATTTTAGCAAAATGAAGATGATTCAAGCATTAATTTTATTGTGCTTTTGCTCATTTTGAAGATTTTGACATTTTCACCTGAAGTGTACAATCGGGCTGAAAATGCATTTAAAGCCATAAAAAGTTCATTTTGGCTCTCACACCTTAACTAAATGTTGTAGACTCAAACTTTTTGCTGTCATTAGTGTATGTTAGCAAAATGAAGATGATTCAAGCATTAATTTCATTGTGCTTTTGCTCATTTTGAAGATTTTGACATTTTCACCTGAAGTGTACAATTAGGGGCTGAAAACGCGTTTAAAGCAATAAACAGTTCATTTTGGCTCTCACACCTTAACTAAATGTTGTAGACTCAAACTTTTTGCTGTCATTAGTATATTTTAGCAAAATGAAGATGATTCAAGCATTAATTTTATTGTGCTTTTGCTCATTTTGAAGATTTTGACATTTTCACCTGAAGTGTACAATCGGGCTGAAAATGCATTTAAAGCCATAAAAAGTTCATTTTGGCTCTCACACCTTAACTAAATGTTGTAGACTCAAACTTTATGCTGTCATTAGTGTATGTTAGCAAAATGAAGATGATTCAAGCATTAATTTCATTGTGCTTTTGCTCATTTTGAAGATTTTGACATTTTCACCTGAAGTGTACAATCAGGCTGAAAATGCATTTAAAGCCATAAAAAGTTCATTTTGGCTCTCACACCTTAACTAAATGTTGTAGACTCAAACTTTTTGCTGTCATTAGTGTATTTTAGCAAAATGAAGATGATTCAAGCATTAATTTCATTGTGCTTTTGCTCATTTTGAAGATTTTGACATTTTCACCTGAAGTGTACAATCGGGCTGAAAATTTATTTAAAGCCATAAAAAGTTCATTTTGGCTCTCACACCTTAACTAAATGTTGTAGACTCAAACTTTTTGCTGTCATTAGTGTATGTTAGCAAAATGAAGATGATTCAAGCATTAATTTCATTGTGCTTTTGCTCATTTTGAAGATTTTGACATTTTCACCTGAAGTGTACAATCAGGCTGAAAATGCATTTAAAGCCATAAAAAGTTCATTTTGGCTCTCACACCTTAACTAAATGTTGTAGACTCAAACTTTTTGCTGTCATTAGTGTATGTTAGCAAAATGAAGATGATTCAAGCATTAATTTCATTGTGCTTTTGCTCATTTTGAAGATTTTGACATTTTCACCTGAAGTGTACAATCAGGCTGAAAATGCATTTAAAGCCATAAAAAGTTCATTTTGGCTCTCACACCTTAACTAAATGTTGTAGACTCAAACTTTTTGCTGTCATTAGTGTATTTTAGCAAAATGAAGATGATTCAAGCATTAATTTCATTGTGCTTTTGCTCATTTTGAAGATTTTGACATTTTCACCTGAAGTGTACAATCAGGCTGAAAATGCATTTAAAGCCATAAAAAGTTCATTTTGGCTCTCACACCTTAACTAAATGTTGTAGACTCAAAATTTTTGCTGTCATTAGTGTATGTTAGCAAAATGAAGATGATTCAAGCATTAATTTCATTGTGCTTTTGCTCATTTTGAAGATTTTGACATTTTCACCTGAAGTGTACAATCAGGCTGAAAACGCGTTTAAAGCAATAAAAAGTTCATTTTGGCTCTCACACCTTAACTAAATGTTGTAGACTCAAACTTTTTGCTGTCATTAGTGTATTTTAGCAAAATGAAGATGATTCAAGCATTAATTTCATTGTGCTTTTGCTCATTTTGAAGATTTTGACATTTTCACCTGAAGTGTACAATTAGGGGCTGAAAACGCGTTTAAAGCAATAAACAGTTCATTTTGGCTCTCACACCTTAACTAAATGTTGTAGACTCAAACTTTTTGCTGTCATTAGTATATTTTAGCAAAATGAAGATGATTCAAGCATTAATTTTATTGTGCTTTTGCTCATTTTGAAGATTTTGACATTTTCACCTGAAGTGTACAATCGGGCTGAAAATGCATTTAAAGCCATAAAAAGTTCATTTTGGCTCTCACACCTTAACTAAATGTTGTAGACTCAAACTTTTTGCTGTCATTAGTGTATGTTAGCAAAATGAAGATGATTCAAGCATTAATTTCATTGTGCTTTTGCTCATTTTGAAGATTTTGACATTTTCACCTGAAGTGTACAATTAGGGGCTGAAAACGCGTTTAAAGCAATAAACAGTTCATTTTGGCTCTCACACCTTAACTAAATGTTGTAGACTCAAACTTTTTGCTGTCATTAGTATATTTTAGCAAAATGAAGATGATTCAAGCATTAATTTTATTGTGCTTTTGCTCATTTTGAAGATTTTGACATTTTCACCTGAAGTGTACAATCGGGCTGAAAATGCATTTAAAGCCATAAAAAGTTCATTTTGGCTCTCACACCTTAACTAAATGTTGTAGACTCAAACTTTATGCTGTCATTAGTGTATGTTAGCAAAATGAAGATGATTCAAGCATTAATTTCATTGTGCTTTTGCTCATTTTGAAGATTTTGACATTTTCACCTGAAGTGTACAATCAGGCTGAAAATGCATTTAAAGCCATAAAAAGTTCATTTTGGCTCTCACACCTTAACTAAATGTTGTAGACTCAAACTTTTTGCTGTCATTAGTGTATTTTAGCAAAATGAAGATGATTCAAGCATTAATTTCATTGTGCTTTTGCTCATTTTGAAGATTTTGACATTTTCACCTGAAGTGTACAATCGGGCTGAAAATGCATTTAAAGCCATAAAAAGTTCATTTTGGCTCTCACACCTTAACTAAATGTTGTAGACTCAAACTTTTTGCTGTCATTAGTGTATGTTAGCAAAATGAAGATGATTCAAGCATTAATTTCATTGTGCTTTTGCTCATTTTGAAGATTTTGACATTTTCACCTGAAGTGTACAATCAGGCTGAAAATGCATTTAAAGCCATAAAAAGTTCATTTTGGCTCTCACACCTTAACTAAATGTTGTAGACTCAAACTTTTTGCTGTCATTAGTGTATTTTAGCAAAATGAAGATGATTCAAGCATTAATTTCATTGTGCTTTTGCTCATTTTGAAGATTTTGACATTTTCACCTGAAGTGTACAATTAGGGGCTGAAAACGCGTTTAAAGCAATAAAAAGTTCATTTTGGCTCTCACACCTTAACTAAATGTTGTAGACTCAAACTTTGTGCTGTCATTAGTGTATTTTAGCAAAATGAAGATGATTCAAGCATTAATTTCATTGTGCTTTTGCTCATTTTGAAGATTTTGACATTTTCACCTGAAGTGTACAATCAGGCTGAAAATGCATTTAAAGCCATAAAAAGTTCATTTTGGCTCTCACACCTTAACTAAATGTTGTAGACTCAAACTTTTTGCTGTCATTAGTGTATGTTAGCAAAATGAAGATGATTCAAGCATTAATTTCATTGTGCTTTTGCTCATTTTGAAGATTTTGACATTTTCACCTGAAGTGTACAATTAGGGGCTGAAAACGCGTTTAAAGCAATAAAAAGTTCATTTTGGCTCTCACACCTTAACTAAATGTTGTAGACTCAAACTTTGTGCTGTCATTAGTGTATTTTAGCAAAATGAAGATGATTCAAGCATTAATTTCATTGTGCTTTTGCTCATTTTGAAGATTTTGACATTTTCACCTGAAGTGTACAATCAGGCTGAAAATGCATTTAAAGCCATAAAAAGTTCATTTTGGCCCTCACACCTTAACTAAATGTTGTAGACTCAAACTTTTTGCTGTCATTAGTGTATGTTAGCAAAATGAAGATGATTCAAGCATTAATTTCATTGTGCTTTTGCTCATTTTGAAGATTTTGACATTTTCACCTGAAGTGTACAATCAGGCTGAAAATGCATTTAAAGCCATAAAAAGTTCATTTTGGCTCTCACACCTTAACTAAATGTTGTAAACTCAAACTTTTTGCTGTCATTAGTGTATTTTAGCAAAATGAAGATGATTCAAGCATTAATTTCATTGTGCTTTTGCTCATTTTGAAGATTTTGACATTTTCACCTGAAGTGTACAATTAGGGGCTGAAAACGCGTTTAAAGCCATAAAAAGTTCATTTTGGCTCTCACACCTTAACTAAATGTTGTAGACTCAAACTTTTTGCTGTCATTAGTATATTTTAGCAAAATGAAGATGATTCAAGCATTAATTTTATTGTGCTTTTGCTCATTTTGAAGATTTTGACATTTTCACCTGAAGTGTACAATCGGGCTGAAAATGCATTTAAAGCCATAAAAAGTTCATTTTGGCTCTCACACCTTAACTAAATGTTGTAGACTCAAACTTTTTGCTGTCATTAGTGTATGTTAGCAAAATGAAGATGATTCAAGCATTAATTTCATTGTGCTTTTGCTCATTTTGAAGATTTTGACATTTTCACCTGAAGTGTACAATCAGGCTGAAAATGCATTTAAAGCCATAAAAAGTTCATTTTGGCTCTCACACCTTAACTAAATGTTGTAGACTCAAACTTTTTGCTGTCATTAGTGTATTTTAGCAAAATGAAGATGATTCAAGCATTAATTTCATTGTGCTTTTGCTCATTTTGAAGATTTTGACATTTTCACCTGAAGTGTACAATTAGGGGCTGAAAACGCGTTTAAAGCAATAAAAAGTTCATTTTGGCTCTCACACCTTAACTAAATGTTGTAGACTCAAACTTTTTGCTGTCATTAGTATATTTTAGCAAAATGAAGATGATTCAAGCATTAATTTTATTGTGCTTTTGCTCATTTTGAAGATTTTGACATTTTCACCTGAAGTGTACAATCGGGCTGAAAATGCATTTAAAGCCATAAAAAGTTCATTTTGGCTCTCACACCTTAACTAAATGTTGTAGACTCAAACTTTTTGCTGTCATTAGTGTATGTTAGCAAAATGAAGATGATTCAAGCATTAATTTCATTGTGCTTTTGCTCATTTTGAAGATTTTGACATTTTCACCTGAAGTGTACAATTAGGGGCTGAAAACGCGTTTAAAGCAATAAACAGTTCATTTTGGCTCTCACACCTTAACTAAATGTTGTAGACTCAAACTTTTTGCTGTCATTAGTATATTTTAGCAAAATGAAGATTATTCAAGCATTAATTTTATTGTGCTTTTGCTCATTTTGAAGATTTTGACATTTTCACCTGAAGTGTACAATCGGGCTGAAAATGCATTTAAAGCCATAAAAAGTTCATTTTGGCTCTCACACCTTAACTAAATGTTGTAGACTCAAACTTTATGCTGTCATTAGTGTATGTTAGCAAAATGAAGATGATTCAAGCATTAATTTCATTGTGCTTTTGCTCATTTTGAAGATTTTGACATTTTCACCTGAAGTGTACAATCGGGCTGAAAATGCATTTAAAGCCATAAAAAGTTCATTTTGGCTCTCACACCTTAACTAAATGTTGTAGACTCAAACTTTATGCTGTCATTAGTGTATGTTAGCAAAATGAAGATGATTCAAGCATTAATTTCATTGTGCTTTTGCTCATTTTGAAGATTTTGACATTTTCACCTGAAGTGTACAATCAGGCTGAAAATGCATTTAAAGCCATAAAAAGTTCATTTTGGCTCTCACACCTTAACTAAATGTTGTAGACTCAAACTTTTTGCTGTCATTAGTGTATTTTAGCAAAATGAAGATGATTCAAGCATTAATTTCATTGTGCTTTTGCTCATTTTGAAGATTTTGACATTTTCACCTGAAGTGTACAATCGGGCTGAAAATGCATTTAAAGCCATAAAAAGTTCATTTTGGCTCTCACACCTTAACTAAATGTTGTAGACTCAAACTTTTTGCTGTCATTAGTGTATGTTAGCAAAATGAAGATGATTCAAGCATTAATTTCATTGTGCTTTTGCTCATTTTGAAGATTTTGACATTTTCACCTGAAGTGTACAATCAGGCTGAAAATGCATTTAAAGCCATAAAAAGTTCATTTTGGCTCTCACACCTTAACTAAATGTTGTAGACTCAAACTTTTTGCTGTCATTAGTGTATGTTAGCAAAATGAAGATGATTCAAGCATTAATTTCATTGTGCTTTTGCTCATTTTGAAGATTTTGACATTTTCACCTGAAGTGTACAATCAGGCTGAAAATGCATTTAAAGCCATAAAAAGTTCATTTTGGCTCTCACACCTTAACTAAATGTTGTAGACTCAAACTTTTTGCTGTCATTAGTGTATGTTAGCAAAATGAAGATGATTCAAGCATTAATTTCATTGTGCTTTTGCTCATTTTGAAGATTTTGACATTTTCACCTGAAGTGTACAATCAGGCTGAAAATGCATTTAAAGCCATAAAAAGTTCATTTTGGCTCTCACACCTTAACTAAATGTTGTAGACTCAAACTTTTTGCTGTCATTAGTGTATTTTAGCAAAATGAAGATGATTCAAGCATTAATTTCATTGTGCTTTTGCTCATTTTGAAGATTTTGACATTTTCACCTGAAGTGTACAATTAGGGGCTGAAAACGCGTTTAAAGCAATAAACAGTTCATTTTGGCTCTCACACCTTAACTAAATGTTGTAGACTCAAACTTTTTGCTGTCATTAGTATATTTTAGCAAAATGAAGATGATTCAAGCATTAATTTTATTGTGCTTTTGCTCATTTTGAAGATTTTGACATTTTCACCTGAAGTGTACAATCGGGCTGAAAATGCATTTAAAGCCATAAAAAGTTCATTTTGGCTCTCACACCTTAACTAAATGTTGTAGACTCAAACGTTTTGCTGTCATTAGTGTATGTTAGCAAAATGAAGATGATTCAAGCATTAATTTCATTGTGCTTTTGCTCATTTTGAAGATTTTGACATTTTCACCTGAAGTGTACAATTAGGGGCTGAAAACGCGTTTAAAGCAATAAACAGTTCATTTTGGCTCTCACACCTTAACTAAATGTTGTAGACTCAAACTTTTTGCTGTCATTAGTATATTTTAGCAAAATGAAGATGATTCAAGCATTAATTTTATTGTGCTTTTGCTCATTTTGAAGATTTTGACATTTTCACCTGAAGTGTACAATCGGGCTGAAAATGCATTTAAAGCCATAAAAAGTTCATTTTGGCTCTCACACCTTAACTAAATGTTGTAGACTCAAACTTTATGCTGTCATTAGTGTATGTTAGCAAAATGAAGATGATTCAAGCATTAATTTCATTGTGCTTTTGCTCATTTTGAAGATTTTGACATTTTCACCTGAAGTGTACAATCAGGCTGAAAATGCATTTAAAGCCATAAAAAGTTCATTTTGGCTCTCACACCTTAACTAAATGTTGTAGACTCAAACTTTTTGCTGTCATTAGTGTATTTTAGCAAAATGAAGATGATTCAAGCATTAATTTCATTGTGCTTTTGCTCATTTTGAAGATTTTGACATTTTCACCTGAAGTGTACAATCGGGCTGAAAATGCATTTAAAGCCATAAAAAGTTCATTTTGGCTCTCACACCTTAACTAAATGTTGTAGACTCAAACTTTTTGCTGTCATTAGTGTATGTTAGCAAAATGAAGATGATTCAAGCATTAATTTCATTGTGCTTTTGCTCATTTTGAAGATTTTGACATTTTCACCTGAAGTGTACAATCAGGCTGAAAATGCATTTAAAGCCATAAAAAGTTCATTTTGGCTCTCACACCTTAACTAAATGTTGTAGACTCAAACTTTTTGCTGTCATTAGTGTATTTTAGCAAAATGAAGATGATTCAAGCATTAATTTCATTGTGCTTTTGCTCATTTTGAAGATTTTGACATTTTCACCTGAAGTGTACAATTAGGGGCTGAAAACGCGTTTAAAGCAATAAAAAGTTCATTTTGGCTCTCACACCTTAACTAAATGTTGTAGACTCAAACTTTGTGCTGTCATTAGTGTATTTTAGCAAAATGAAGATGATTCAAGCATTAATTTCATTGTGCTTTTGCTCATTTTGAAGATTTTGACATTTTCACCTGAAGTGTACAATCAGGCTGAAAATGCATTTAAAGCCATAAAAAGTTCATTTTGGCTCTCACACCTTAACTAAATGTTGTAGACTCAAACTTTTTGCTGTCATTAGTGTATGTTAGCAAAATGAAGATGATTCAAGCATTAATTTCATTGTGCTTTTGCTCATTTTGAAGATTTTGACATTTTCACCTGAAGTGTACAATTAGGGGCTGAAAACGCGTTTAAAGCAATAAAAAGTTCATTTTGGCTCTCACACCTTAACTAAATGTTGTAGACTCAAACTTTGTGCTGTCATTAGTGTATTTTAGCAAAATGAAGATGATTCAAGCATTAATTTCATTGTGCTTTTGCTCATTTTGAAGATTTTGACATTTTCACCTGAAGTGTACAATCAGGCTGAAAATGCATTTAAAGCCATAAAAAGTTCATTTTGGCCCTCACACCTTAACTAAATGTTGTAGACTCAAACTTTTTGCTGTCATTAGTGTATGTTAGCAAAATGAAGATGATTCAAGCATTAATTTCATTGTGCTTTTGCTCATTTTGAAGATTTTGACATTTTCACCTGAAGTGTACAATCAGGCTGAAAATGCATTTAAAGCCATAAAAAGTTCATTTTGGCTCTCACACCTTAACTAAATGTTGTAAACTCAAACTTTTTGCTGTCATTAGTGTATTTTAGCAAAATGAAGATGATTCAAGCATTAATTTCATTGTGCTTTTGCTCATTTTGAAGATTTTGACATTTTCACCTGAAGTGTACAATTAGGGGCTGAAAACGCGTTTAAAGCCATAAAAAGTTCATTTTGGCTCTCACACCTTAACTAAATGTTGTAGACTCAAACTTTTTGCTGTCATTAGTATATTTTAGCAAAATGAAGATGATTCAAGCATTAATTTTATTGTGCTTTTGCTCATTTTGAAGATTTTGACATTTTCACCTGAAGTGTACAATCGGGCTGAAAATGCATTTAAAGCCATAAAAAGTTCATTTTGGCTCTCACACCTTAACTAAATGTTGTAGACTCAAACTTTATGCTGTCATTAGTGTATGTTAGCAAAATGAAGATGATTCAAGCATTAATTTCATTGTGCTTTTGCTCATTTTGAAGATTTTGACATTTTCACCTGAAGTGTACAATCAGGCTGAAAATGCATTTAAAGCCATAAAAAGTTCATTTTGGCTCTCACACCTTAACTAAATGTTGTAGACTCAAACTTTTTGCTGTCATTAGTGTATTTTAGCAAAATGAAGATGATTCAAGCATTAATTTCATTGTGCTTTTGCTCATTTTGAAGATTTTGACATTTTCACCTGAAGTGTACAATCGGGCTGAAAATGCATTTAAAGCCATAAAAAGTTCATTTTGGCTCTCACACCTTAACTAAATGTTGTAGACTCAAACTTTTTGCTGTCATTAGTGTATTTTAGCAAAATGAAGATGATTCAAGCATTAATTTCATTGTGCTTTTGCTCATTTTGAAGATTTTGACATTTTTACCTGAAGTGTACAATCGGGCTGAAAATGCATTTAAAGCAATAAAAAGTTCATTTTGGCTCTCACACCTTAACTAAATGTTGTAGATTCAAACTTTTTGCTGTCATTAGTGTATTTTAGCAAAATGAAGATGATTCAAGCATTAATTTCATTGTGCTTTTGCTCATTTTGAAGATTTTGACATTTTCACCTGAAGTGTACAATTAGGGGCTGAAAACGCGTTTAAAGCAATAAAAAGTTCATTTTGGCTCTCACACCTTAACTAAATGTTGTAGACTCAAACTTTTTGCTGTCATTAGTATATTTTAGCACAATGAAGATGATTCAAGCATTAATTTTATTGTGCTTTTGCTCATTTTGAAGATTTTGACATTTTCACCTGAAGTGTACAATTAGGGGCTGAAAACGCGTTTAAAGCAATAAAAAGTTCATTTTGGCTCTCACACCTTAACTAAATGTTGTAGACTCAAACTTTATGCTGTCATTAGTGTATGTTAGCAAAATGAAGATGATTCAAGCATTAATTTCATTGTGCTTTTGCTCATTTTGAAGATTTTGACATTTTCACCTGAAGTGTACAATCGGGCTGAAAATGCATTTAAAGCCATAAAAAGTTCATTTTGGCTCTCACACCTTAACTAAATGTTGTAGACTCAAACTTTTTGCTGTCATTAGTGTATGTTAGCAAAATGAAGATGATTCAAGCATTAATTTCATTGTGCTTTTGCTCATTTTGAAGATTTTGACATTTTCACCTGAAGTGTATAATCAGGCTGAAAATGCATTTAAAGCCATAAAAAGTTCATTTTGGCTCTCACACCTTAACTAAATGTTGTAGACTCAAACTTTTTGCTGTAAAAAGTGTATTTTAGCAAAATGAAGATGATTCAAGCATTAATTTCATTGTGCTTTTGCTCATTTTGAAGATTTTGACATTTTCACCTGAAGTGTACAATCAGGCTGAAAATGCATTTAAAGCCATAAAAAGTTCATTTTGGCTCTCACACCTTAACTAAATGTTGTAGACTCAAACTTTTTGCTGTCATTAGTGTATGTTAGCAAAATGAAGATGATTCAAGCATTAATTTCATTGTGCTTTTGCTCATTTTGAAGATTTTGACATTTTCACCTGAAGTGTACAATCAGGCTGAAAATGCATTTAAAGCCATAAAAAGTTCATTTTGGCTCTCACACCTTAACTAAATGTTGTAGACTCAAACTTTTTGCTGTCATTAGTGTATTTTAGCAAAATGAAGATGATTCAAGCATTAATTTCATTGTGCTTTTGCTCATTTTGAAGATTTTGACATTTTCACCTGAAGTGTACAATCAGGCTGAAAATGCATTTAAAGCCATAAAAAGTTCATTTTGGCTCTCACACCTTAACTAAATGTTGTAGACTCAAACTTTTTGCTGTCATTAGTGTATTTTAGCAAAATGAAGATGATTCAAGCATTAATTTCATTGTGCTTTTGCTCATTTTGAAGATTTTGACATTTTCACCTGAAGTGTACAATCAGGCTGAAAATGCATTTAAAGCCATAAAAAGTTCATTTTGGCTCTCACACCTTAACTAAATGTTGTAGACTCAAACTTTTTGCTATCATTAGTGTATTTTAGCAAAATGAAGATGATTCAAGCATTAATTTCATTGTGCTTTTGCTCATTTTGAAGATTTTGACATTTTCACCTGAAGTGTACAATTAGGGGCTGAAAACGCGTTTAAAGCAATAAAAAGTTCATTTTGGCTCTAACACCTTAACTAAATGTTGTAGACTCAAACTTTTTGCTGTCATTAGTATATTTTAGCAAAATGAAGATGATTCAAGCATTAATTTTATTGTGCTTTTGCTCATTTTGAAGATTTTGACATTTTCACCTGAAGTGTACAATCGGGCTGAAAATGCATTTAAAGCCATAAAAAGTTCATTTTGGCTCTCACACCTTAACTAAATGTTGTAGACTCAAACTTTTTGCTGTCATTAGTGTATGTTAGCAAAATGAAGACGATTCAAGCATTAATTTCATTGTGCTTTTGCTCATTTTGAAGATTTTGACATTTTCACCTGAAGTGTACAATCAGGCTGAAAATGCATTTAAAGCCATAAAAAGTTCATTTTGGCTCTCACACCTTAACTAAATGTTGTAGACTCAAACTTTTTGCTGTCATTAGTGTATTTTAGCAAAATGAAGATGATTCAAGCATTAATTTCATTGTGCTTTTGCTCATTTTGAAGATTTTGACATTTTCACCTGAAGTGTACAATCGGGCTGAAAATGCATTTAAAGCCATAAAAAGTTCATTTTGGCTCTCACACCTTAACTAAATGTTGTAGACTCAAACTTTTTGCTGTCATTAGTATATTTTAGCAAAATGAAGATGATTCAAGCATTAATTTTATTGTGCTTTTGCTCATTTTGAAGATTTTGACATTTTCACCTGAAGTGTACAATCGGGCTGAAAATGCATTTAAAGCCATAAAAAGTTCATTTTGGCTCTCACACCTTAACTAAATGTTGTAGACTCAAACTTTTTGCTGTCATTAGTGTATGTTAGCAAAATGAAGATGATTCAAGCATTAATTTTATTGTGCTTTTGCTCATTTTGAAGATTTTGACATTTTCACCTGAAGTGTACAATCGGGCTGAAAATGCATTTAAAGCCATAAAAAGTTCATTTTGGCTCTCACACCTTAACTAAATGTTGTAGACTCAAACTTTTTGCTGTCATTAGTATATTTTAGCACAATGAAGATGATTCAAGCATTAATTTTATTGTGCTTTTGCTCATTTTGAAGATTTTGACATTTTCACCTGAAGTGTACAATTAGGGGCTGAAAATGCATTTAAAGCCATAAAAAGTTCATTTTGGCTCTCACACCTTAACTAAATGTTGTAGACTCAAACTTTTTGCTGTCATTAGTGTATGTTAGCAAAATGAAGATGATTCAAGCATTAATTTCATTGTGCTTTTGCTCATTTTGAAGATTTTGACATTTTCACCTGAAGTGTACAATCAGGCTGAAAATGCATTTAAAGCCATAAAAAGTTCATTTTGGCTCTCACACCTTAACTAAATGTTGTAGACTCAAACTTTTTGCTGTCATTGGTGTATTTTAGCAAAATGAAGATGATTCAAGCATTAATTTCATTGTGCTTTTGCTCATTTTGAAGATTTTGACATTTTCACCTGAAGTGTACAATTAGGGGCTGAAAACGCGTTTAAAGCAATAAAAAGTTCATTTTGGCTCTCACACCTTAACTAAATGATGTAAACTCAAACTTTTTGCTGTCATTAGTGTATGTTAGCAAAATGAAGATGATTCAAGCATTAATTTCATTGTGCTTTTGCTCATTTTGAAGATTTTGACATTTTCACCTGAAGTGTACAATCAGGCTGAAAATGCATTTAAAGCCATAAAAAGTTCATTTTGGCTCTCACACCTTAACTAAATGTTGTAGACTCAAACTTTTTGCTGTCATTAGTGTATTTTAGCAAAATGAAGATGATTCAAGCATTAATTTCATTGTGCTTTTGCTCATTTTGAAGATTTTGACATTTTCACCTGAAGTGTACAATCAGGCTGAAAATGCATTTAAAGCCATAAAAAGTTCATTTTGGCTCTCACACCTTAACTAAATGTTGTAGACTCAAACTTTTTGCTGTCATTAGTGTATTTTAGCAAAATGAAGATGATTCAAGCATTAATTTCATTGTGCTTTTGCTCATTTTGAAGATTTTGACATTTTCACCGGAAGTGTACAATCAGGCTGAAAATGCATTTAAAGCCATAAAAAGTTCATTTTGGCTCTCACACCTTAACTAAATGTTGTAGACTCAAACTTTTTGCTGTCATTAGTGTATGTTAGCAAAATGAAGATGATTCAAGCATTAATTTCATTGTGCTTTTGCTCATTTTGAAGATTTTGACATTTTCACCTGAAGTGTACAATCAGGCTGAAAATGCATTTAAAGCCATAAAAAGTTCATTTTGGCTCTCACACCTTAACTAAATGTTGTAGACTCAAACTTTTTGCTGTCATTAGTGTATGTTAGCAAAATGAAGATGATTCAAGCATTAATTTCATTGTGCTTTTGCTCATTTTGAAGATTTTGACATTTTCACCTGAAGTGTACAATCAGGCTGAAAATGCATTTAAAGCCATAAAAAGTTCATTTTGGCTCTCACACCTTAACTAAATGTTGTAGACTCAAATTTTTTGCTGTCATTAGTGTATTTTAGCAAAATGAAGATGATTCAAGCATTAATTTCATTGTGCTTTTGCTCATTTTGAAGATTTTGACATTTTCACCTGAAGTGTACAATCAGGCTGAAAATGCATTTAAAGCCATAAAAAGTTCATTTTGGCTCTCACACCTTAACTAAATGTTGTAGACTCAAACTTTTTGCTGTCATTAGTGTATTTTAGCAAAATGAAGATGATTCAAGCATTAATTTCATTGTGCTTTTGCTCATTTTGAAGATTTTGACATTTTCACCTGAAGTGTACAATCGGGCTGAAAATGCATTTAAAGCCATAAAAAGTTCATTTTGGCTCTCACACCTTAACTAAATGTTGTAGACTCAAACTTTTTGCTGTCATTAGTGTATGTTAGCAAAATGAAGATGATTCAAGCATTAATTTCATTGTGCTTTTGCTCATTTTGAAGATTTTGACATTTTCACCTGAAGTGTACAATCAGGCTGAAAATGCATTTAAAGCCATAAAAAGTTCATTTTGGCTCTCACACCTTAACTAAATGTTGTAGACTCAAACTTTTTGCTGTCATTAGTGTATTTTAGCAAAATGAAGATGATTCAAGCATTAATTTCATTGTGCTTTTGCTCATTTTGAAGATTTTGACATTTTCACCTGAAGTGTACAATCAGGCTGAAAATGCATTTAAAGCCATAAAAAGTTCATTTTGGCTCTCACACCTTAACTAAATGTTGTAGACTCAAAATTTTTGCTGTCATTAGTGTATGTTAGCAAAATGAAGATGATTCAAGCATTAATTTCATTGTGCTTTTGCTCATTTTGAAGATTTTGACATTTTCACCTGAAGTGTACAATCAGGCTGAAAACGCGTTTAAAGCAATAAAAAGTTCATTTTGGCTCTCACACCTTAACTAAATGTTGTAGACTCAAACTTTTTGCTGTCATTAGTGTATTTTAGCAAAATGAAGATGATTCAAGCATTAATTTCATTGTGCTTTTGCTCATTTTGAAGATTTTGACATTTTCACCTGAAGTGTACAATTAGGGGCTGAAAACGCGTTTAAAGCAATAAACAGTTCATTTTGGCTCTCACACCTTAACTAAATGTTGTAGACTCAAACTTTTTGCTGTCATTAGTATATTTTAGCAAAATGAAGATGATTCAAGCATTAATTTTATTGTGCTTTTGCTCATTTTGAAGATTTTGACATTTTCACCTGAAGTGTACAATCGGGCTGAAAATGCATTTAAAGCCATAAAAAGTTCATTTTGGCTCTCACACCTTAACTAAATGTTGTAGACTCAAACTTTTTGCTGTCATTAGTGTATGTTAGCAAAATGAAGATGATTCAAGCATTAATTTCATTGTGCTTTTGCTCATTTTGAAGATTTTGACATTTTCACCTGAAGTGTACAATTAGGGGCTGAAAACGCGTTTAAAGCAATAAACAGTTCATTTTGGCTCTCACACCTTAACTAAATGTTGTAGACTCAAACTTTTTGCTGTCATTAGTGTATTTTAGCAAAATGAAGATGATTCAAGCATTAATTTCATTGTGCTTTTGCTCATTTTGAAGATTTTGACATTTTCACCTGAAGTGTACAATCAGGCTGAAAATGCATTTAAAGCCATAAAAAGTTCATTTTGGCTCTCACACCTTAACTAAATGTTGTAGACTCAAACTTTTTGCTGTCATTAGTGTATTTTAGCAAAATGAAGATGATTCAAGCATTAATTTCATTGTGCTTTTGCTCATTTTGAAGATTTTGACATTTTCACCTGAAGTGTACAATCAGGCTGAAAATGCATTTAAAGCCATAAAAAGTTCATTTTGGCTCTCACACCTTAACTAAATGTTGTAGACTCAAACTTTTTGCTATCATTAGTGTATTTTAGCAAAATGAAGATGATTCAAGCATTAATTTCATTGTGCTTTTGCTCATTTTGAAGATTTTGACATTTTCACCTGAAGTGTACAATTAGGGGCTGAAAACGCGTTTAAAGCAATAAAAAGTTCATTTTGGCTCTAACACCTTAACTAAATGTTGTAGACTCAAACTTTTTGCTGTCATTAGTATATTTTAGCAAAATGAAGATGATTCAAGCATTAATTTTATTGTGCTTTTGCTCATTTTGAAGATTTTGACATTTTCACCTGAAGTGTACAATCGGGCTGAAAATGCATTTAAAGCCATAAAAAGTTCATTTTGGCTCTCACACCTTAACTAAATGTTGTAGACTCAAACTTTTTGCTGTCATTAGTGTATGTTAGCAAAATGAAGACGATTCAAGCATTAATTTCATTGTGCTTTTGCTCATTTTGAAGATTTTGACATTTTCACCTGAAGTGTACAATCAGGCTGAAAATGCATTTAAAGCCATAAAAAGTTCATTTTGGCTCTCACACCTTAACTAAATGTTGTAGACTCAAACTTTTTGCTGTCATTAGTGTATTTTAGCAAAATGAAGATGATTCAAGCATTAATTTCATTGTGCTTTTGCTCATTTTGAAGATTTTGACATTTTCACCGGAAGTGTACAATCGGGCTGAAAATGCATTTAAAGCCATAAAAAGTTCATTTTGGCTCTCACACCTTAACTAAATGTTGTAGACTCAAACTTTTTGCTGTCATTAGTGTATGTTAGCAAAATGAAGATGATTCAAGCATTAATTTCATTGTGCTTTTGCTCATTTTGAAGATTTTGACATTTTCACCTGAAGTGTACAATCAGGCTGAAAATGCATTTAAAGCCATAAAAAGTTCATTTTGGCTCTCACACCTTAACTAAATGTTGTAGACTCAAACTTTTTGCTGTCATTAGTGTATGTTAGCAAAATGAAGATGATTCAAGCATTAATTTCATTGTGCTTTTGCTCATTTTGAAGATTTTGACATTTTCACCTGAAGTGTACAATCAGGCTGAAAATGCATTTAAAGCCATAAAAAGTTCATTTTGGCTCTCACACCTTAACTAAATGTTGTAGACTCAAATTTTTTGCTGTCATTAGTGTATTTTAGCAAAATGAAGATGATTCAAGCATTAATTTCATTGTGCTTTTGCTCATTTTGAAGATTTTGACATTTTCACCTGAAGTGTACAATCAGGCTGAAAATGCATTTAAAGCCATAAAAAGTTCATTTTGGCTCTCACACCTTAACTAAATGTTGTAGACTCAAACTTTTTGCTGTCATTAGTGTATTTTAGCAAAATGAAGATGATTCAAGCATTAATTTCATTGTGCTTTTGCTCATTTTGAAGATTTTGACATTTTCACCTGAAGTGTACAATCGGGCTGAAAATGCATTTAAAGCCATAAAAAGTTCATTTTGGCTCTCACACCTTAACTAAATGTTGTAGACTCAAACTTTTTGCTGTCATTAGTGTATGTTAGCAAAATGAAGATGATTCAAGCATTAATTTCATTGTGCTTTTGCTCATTTTGAAGATTTTGACATTTTCACCTGAAGTGTACAATCAGGCTGAAAATGCATTTAAAGCCATAAAAAGTTCATTTTGGCTCTCACACCTTAACTAAATGTTGTAGACTCAAACTTTTTGCTGTCATTAGTGTATTTTAGCAAAATGAAGATGATTCAAGCATTAATTTCATTGTGCTTTTGCTCATTTTGAAGATTTTGACATTTTCACCTGAAGTGTACAATCAGGCTGAAAATGCATTTAAAGCCATAAAAAGTTCATTTTGGCTCTCACACCTTAACTAAATGTTGTAGACTCAAAATTTTTGCTGTCATTAGTGTATGTTAGCAAAATGAAGATGATTCAAGCATTAATTTCATTGTGCTTTTGCTCATTTTGAAGATTTTGACATTTTCACCTGAAGTGTACAATCAGGCTGAAAACGCGTTTAAAGCAATAAAAAGTTCATTTTGGCTCTCACACCTTAACTAAATGTTGTAGACTCAAACTTTTTGCTGTCATTAGTGTATTTTAGCAAAATGAAGATGATTCAAGCATTAATTTCATTGTGCTTTTGCTCATTTTGAAGATTTTGACATTTTCACCTGAAGTGTACAATTAGGGGCTGAAAACGCGTTTAAAGCAATAAACAGTTCATTTTGGCTCTCACACCTTAACTAAATGTTGTAGACTCAAACTTTTTGCTGTCATTAGTATATTTTAGCAAAATGAAGATGATTCAAGCATTAATTTTATTGTGCTTTTGCTCATTTTGAAGATTTTGACATTTTCACCTGAAGTGTACAATCAGGCTGAAAATGCATTTAAAGCCATAAAAAGTTCATTTTGGCTCTCACACCTTAACTAAATGTTGTAGACTCAAACTTTTTGCTGTCATTAGTGTATGTTAGCAAAATGAAGATGATTCAAGCATTAATTTCATTGTGCTTTTGCTCATTTTGAAGATTTTGACATTTTCACCTGAAGTGTATAATCAGGCTGAAAATGCATTTAAAGCCATAAAAAGTTCATTTTGGCTCTCACACCTTAACTAAATGTTGTAGACTCAAACTTTTTGCTGTAAAAAGTGTATTTTAGCAAAATGAAGATGATTCAAGCATTAATTTCATTGTGCTTTTGCTCATTTTGAAGATTTTGACATTTTCACCTGAAGTGTACAATCAGGCTGAAAATGCATTTAAAGCCATAAAAAGTTCATTTTGGCTCTCACACCTTAACTAAATGTTGTAGACTCAAACTTTTTGCTGTCATTAGTGTATGTTAGCAAAATGAAGATGATTCAAGCATTAATTTCATTGTGCTTTTGCTCATTTTGAAGATTTTGACATTTTCACCTGAAGTGTACAATCAGGCTGAAAATGCATTTAAAGCCATAAAAAGTTCATTTTGGCTCTCACACCTTAACTAAATGTTGTAGACTCAAACTTTTTGCTGTCATTAGTGTATTTTAGCAAAATGAAGATGATTCAAGCATTAATTTCATTGTGCTTTTGCTCATTTTGAAGATTTTGACATTTTCACCTGAAGTGTACAATCGGGCTGAAAATGCATTTAAAGCCATAAAAAGTTCATTTTGGCTCTCACACCTTAACTAAATGTTGTAGACTCAAACTTTTTGCTGTCATTAGTATATTTTAGCAAAATGAAGATGATTCAAGCATTAATTTTATTGTGCTTTTGCTCATTTTGAAGATTTTGACATTTTCACCTGAAGTGTACAATCGGGCTGAAAATGCATTTAAAGCCATAAAAAGTTCATTTTGGCTCTCACACCTTAACTAAATGTTGTAGACTCAAACTTTTTGCTGTCATTAGTGTATGTTAGCAAAATGAAGATGATTCAAGCATTAATTTTATTGTGCTTTTGCTCATTTTGAAGATTTTGACATTTTCACCTGAAGTGTACAATCGGGCTGAAAATGCATTTAAAGCCATAAAAAGTTCATTTTGGCTCTCACACCTTAACTAAATGTTGTAGACTCAAACTTTTTGCTGTCATTAGTATATTTTAGCACAATGAAGATGATTCAAGCATTAATTTTATTGTGCTTTTGCTCATTTTGAAGATTTTGACATTTTCACCTGAAGTGTACAATTAGGGGCTGAAAATGCATTTAAAGCCATAAAAAGTTCATTTTGGCTCTCACACCTTAACTAAATGTTGTAGACTCAAACTTTTTGCTGTCATTAGTGTATGTTAGCAAAATGAAGATGATTCAAGCATTAATTTCATTGTGCTTTTGCTCATTTTGAAGATTTTGACATTTTCACCTGAAGTGTATAATCAGGCTGAAAATGCATTTAAAGCCATAAAAAGTTCATTTTGGCTCTCACACCTTAACTAAATGTTGTAGACTCAAACTTTTTGCTGTAAAAAGTGTATTTTAGCAAAATGAAGATGATTCAAGCATTAATTTCATTGTGCTTTTGCTCATTTTGAAGATTTTGACATTTTCACCTGAAGTGTACAATCAGGCTGAAAATGCATTTAAAGCCATAAAAAGTTCATTTTGGCTCTCACACCTTAACTAAATGTTGTAGACTCAAACTTTTTGCTGTCATTAGTGTATGTTAGCAAAATGAAGATGATTCAAGCATTAATTTCATTGTGCTTTTGCTCATTTTGAAGATTTTGACATTTTCACCTGAAGTGTACAATCAGGCTGAAAATGCATTTAAAGCCATAAAAAGTTCATTTTGGCTCTCACACCTTAACTAAATGTTGTAGACTCAAACTTTTTGCTGTCATTAGTGTATTTTAGCAAAATGAAGATGATTCAAGCATTAATTTCATTGTGCTTTTGCTCATTTTGAAGATTTTGACATTTTCACCTGAAGTGTACAATCAGGCTGAAAATGCATTTAAAGCCATAAAAAGTTCATTTTGGCTCTCACACCTTAACTAAATGTTGTAGACTCAAACTTTTTGCTGTCATTAGTGTATTTTAGCAAAATGAAGATGATTCAAGCATTAATTTCATTGTGCTTTTGCTCATTTTGAAGATTTTGACATTTTCACCTGAAGTGTACAATCAGGCTGAAAATGCATTTAAAGCCATAAAAAGTTCATTTTGGCTCTCACACCTTAACTAAATGTTGTAGACTCAAACTTTTTGCTATCATTAGTGTATTTTAGCAAAATGAAGATGATTCAAGCATTAATTTCATTGTGCTTTTGCTCATTTTGAAGATTTTGACATTTTCACCTGAAGTGTACAATTAGGGGCTGAAAACGCGTTTAAAGCAATAAAAAGTTCATTTTGGCTCTAACACCTTAACTAAATGTTGTAGACTCAAACTTTTTGCTGTCATTAGTATATTTTAGCAAAATGAAGATGATTCAAGCATTAATTTTATTGTGCTTTTGCTCATTTTGAAGATTTTGACATTTTCACCTGAAGTGTACAATCGGGCTGAAAATGCATTTAAAGCCATAAAAAGTTCATTTTGGCTCTCACACCTTAACTAAATGTTGTAGACTCAAACTTTTTGCTGTCATTAGTGTATGTTAGCAAAATGAAGACGATTCAAGCATTAATTTCATTGTGCTTTTGCTCATTTTGAAGATTTTGACATTTTCACCTGAAGTGTACAATCAGGCTGAAAATGCATTTAAAGCCATAAAAAGTTCATTTTGGCTCTCACACCTTAACTAAATGTTGTAGACTCAAACTTTTTGCTGTCATTAGTGTATTTTAGCAAAATGAAGATGATTCAAGCATTAATTTCATTGTGCTTTTGCTCATTTTGAAGATTTTGACATTTTCACCGGAAGTGTACAATCAGGCTGAAAATGCATTTAAAGCCATAAAAAGTTCATTTTGGCTCTCACACCTTAACTAAATGTTGTAGACTCAAACTTTTTGCTGTCATTAGTGTATGTTAGCAAAATGAAGATGATTCAAGCATTAATTTCATTGTGCTTTTGCTCATTTTGAAGATTTTGACATTTTCACCTGAAGTGTACAATCAGGCTGAAAATGCATTTAAAGCCATAAAAAGTTCATTTTGGCTCTCACACCTTAACTAAATGTTGTAGACTCAAACTTTTTGCTGTCATTAGTGTATGTTAGCAAAATGAAGATGATTCAAGCATTAATTTCATTGTGCTTTTGCTCATTTTGAAGATTTTGACATTTTCACCTGAAGTGTACAATCAGGCTGAAAATGCATTTAAAGCCATAAAAAGTTCATTTTGGCTCTCACACCTTAACTAAATGTTGTAGACTCAAATTTTTTGCTGTCATTAGTGTATTTTAGCAAAATGAAGATGATTCAAGCATTAATTTCATTGTGCTTTTGCTCATTTTGAAGATTTTGACATTTTCACCTGAAGTGTACAATCAGGCTGAAAATGCATTTAAAGCCATAAAAAGTTCATTTTGGCTCTCACACCTTAACTAAATGTTGTAGACTCAAACTTTTTGCTGTCATTAGTGTATTTTAGCAAAATGAAGATGATTCAAGCATTAATTTCATTGTGCTTTTGCTCATTTTGAAGATTTTGACATTTTCACCTGAAGTGTACAATCGGGCTGAAAATGCATTTAAAGCCATAAAAAGTTCATTTTGGCTCTCACACCTTAACTAAATGTTGTAGACTCAAACTTTTTGCTGTCATTAGTGTATGTTAGCAAAATGAAGATGATTCAAGCATTAATTTCATTGTGCTTTTGCTCATTTTGAAGATTTTGACATTTTCACCTGAAGTGTACAATCAGGCTGAAAATGCATTTAAAGCCATAAAAAGTTCATTTTGGCTCTCACACCTTAACTAAATGTTGTAGACTC
Source organism: Leptonotus elevatus (assembly GCF_054856555.1). Lineage (NCBI taxonomy): Eukaryota > Metazoa > Chordata > Actinopteri > Syngnathiformes > Syngnathidae > Leptonotus > Leptonotus elevatus. The sequence continues at coordinate 212,661 of NC_141249.1, forward strand.
AAACTTTTTGCTGTAAAAAGTGTATTTTAGCAAAATGAAGATGATTCAAGCATTAATTTCATTGTGCTTTTGCTCATTTTGAAGATTTTGACATTTTCACCTGAAGTGTACAATCAGGCTGAAAATGCATTTAAAGCCATAAAAAGTTCATTTTGGCTCTCACACCTTAACTAAATGTTGTAGACTCAAACTTTTTGCTGTCATTAGTGTATGTTAGCAAAATGAAGATGATTCAAGCATTAATTTCATTGTGCTTTTGCTCATTTTGAAGATTTTGACATTTTCACCTGAAGTGTATAATCAGGCTGAAAATGCATTTAAAGCCATAAAAAGTTCATTTTGGCTCTCACACCTTAACTAAATGTTGTAGACTCAAACTTTTTGCTGTAAAAAGTGTATTTTAGCAAAATGAAGATGATTCAAGCATTAATTTCATTGTGCTTTTGCTCATTTTGAAGATTTTGACATTTTCACCTGAAGTGTACAATCAGGCTGAAAATGCATTTAAAGCCATAAAAAGTTCATTTTGGCTCTCACACCTTAACTAAATGTTGTAGACTCAAACTTTTTGCTGTCATTAGTGTATGTTAGCAAAATGAAGATGATTCAAGCATTAATTTCATTGTGCTTTTGCTCATTTTGAAGATTTTGACATTTTCACCTGAAGTGTACAATCAGGCTGAAAATGCATTTAAAGCCATAAAAAGTTCATTTTGGCTCTCACACCTTAACTAAATGTTGTAGACTCAAACTTTTTGCTGTCATTAGTGTATTTTAGCAAAATGAAGATGATTCAAGCATTAATTTCATTGTGCTTTTGCTCATTTTGAAGATTTTGACATTTTCACCTGAAGTGTACAATCGGGCTGAAAATGCATTTAAAGCCATAAAAAGTTCATTTTGGCTCTCACACCTTAACTAAATGTTGTAGACTCAAACTTTTTGCTGTCATTAGTATATTTTAGCAAAATGAAGATGATTCAAGCATTAATTTTATTGTGCTTTTGCTCATTTTGAAGATTTTGACATTTTCACCTGAAGTGTACAATCGGGCTGAAAATGCATTTAAAGCCATAAAAAGTTCATTTTGGCTCTCACACCTTAACTAAATGTTGTAGACTCAAACTTTTTGCTGTCATTAGTGTATGTTAGCAAAATGAAGATGATTCAAGCATTAATTTTATTGTGCTTTTGCTCATTTTGAAGATTTTGACATTTTCACCTGAAGTGTACAATCGGGCTGAAAATGCATTTAAAGCCATAAAAAGTTCATTTTGGCTCTCACACCTTAACTAAATGTTGTAGACTCAAACTTTTTGCTGTCATTAGTATATTTTAGCACAATGAAGATGATTCAAGCATTAATTTTATTGTGCTTTTGCTCATTTTGAAGATTTTGACATTTTCACCTGAAGTGTACAATTAGGGGCTGAAAATGCATTTAAAGCCATAAAAAGTTCATTTTGGCTCTCACACCTTAACTAAATGTTGTAGACTCAAACTTTTTGCTGTCATTAGTGTATGTTAGCAAAATGAAGATGATTCAAGCATTAATTTCATTGTGCTTTTGCTCATTTTGAAGATTTTGACATTTTCACCTGAAGTGTATAATCAGGCTGAAAATGCATTTAAAGCCATAAAAAGTTCATTTTGGCTCTCACACCTTAACTAAATGTTGTAGACTCAAACTTTTTGCTGTAAAAAGTGTATTTTAGCAAAATGAAGATGATTCAAGCATTAATTTCATTGTGCTTTTGCTCATTTTGAAGATTTTGACATTTTCACCTGAAGTGTACAATCAGGCTGAAAATGCATTTAAAGCCATAAAAAGTTCATTTTGGCTCTCACACCTTAACTAAATGTTGTAGACTCAAACTTTTTGCTGTCATTAGTGTATGTTAGCAAAATGAAGATGATTCAAGCATTAATTTCATTGTGCTTTTGCTCATTTTGAAGATTTTGACATTTTCACCTGAAGTGTACAATCAGGCTGAAAATGCATTTAAAGCCATAAAAAGTTCATTTTGGCTCTCACACCTTAACTAAATGTTGTAGACTCAAACTTTTTGCTGTCATTAGTGTATTTTAGCAAAATGAAGATGATTCAAGCATTAATTTCATTGTGCTTTTGCTCATTTTGAAGATTTTGACATTTTCACCTGAAGTGTACAATCAGGCTGAAAATGCATTTAAAGCCATAAAAAGTTCATTTTGGCTCTCACACCTTAACTAAATGTTGTAGACTCAAACTTTTTGCTGTCATTAGTGTATTTTAGCAAAATGAAGATGATTCAAGCATTAATTTCATTGTGCTTTTGCTCATTTTGAAGATTTTGACATTTTCACCTGAAGTGTACAATCAGGCTGAAAATGCATTTAAAGCCATAAAAAGTTCATTTTGGCTCTCACACCTTAACTAAATGTTGTAGACTCAAACTTTTTGCTATCATTAGTGTATTTTAGCAAAATGAAGATGATTCAAGCATTAATTTCATTGTGCTTTTGCTCATTTTGAAGATTTTGACATTTTCACCTGAAGTGTACAATTAGGGGCTGAAAACGCGTTTAAAGCAATAAAAAGTTCATTTTGGCTCTAACACCTTAACTAAATGTTGTAGACTCAAACTTTTTGCTGTCATTAGTATATTTTAGCAAAATGAAGATGATTCAAGCATTAATTTTATTGTGCTTTTGCTCATTTTGAAGATTTTGACATTTTCACCTGAAGTGTACAATCGGGCTGAAAATGCATTTAAAGCCATAAAAAGTTCATTTTGGCTCTCACACCTTAACTAAATGTTGTAGACTCAAACTTTTTGCTGTCATTAGTGTATGTTAGCAAAATGAAGATGATTCAAGCATTAATTTCATTGTGCTTTTGCTCATTTTGAAGATTTTGACATTTTCACCTGAAGTGTACAATCAGGCTGAAAATGCATTTAAAGCCATAAAAAGTTCATTTTGGCTCTCACACCTTAACTAAATGTTGTAGACTCAAACTTTTTGCTGTAAAAAGTGTATTTTAGCAAAATGAAGATGATTCAAGCATTAATTTCATTGTGCTTTTGCTCATTTTGAAGATTTTGACATTTTCACCTGAAGTGTACAATCAGGCTGAAAATGCATTTAAAGCCATAAAAAGTTCATTTTGGCTCTCACACCTTAACTAAATGTTGTAGACTCAAACTTTTTGCTGTCATTAGTGTATGTTAGCAAAATGAAGATGATTCAAGCATTAATTTCATTGTGCTTTTGCTCATTTTGAAGATTTTGACATTTTCACCTGAAGTGTATAATCAGGCTGAAAATGCATTTAAAGCCATAAAAAGTTCATTTTGGCTCTCACACCTTAACTAAATGTTGTAGACTCAAACTTTTTGCTGTAAAAAGTGTATTTTAGCAAAATGAAGATGATTCAAGCATTAATTTCATTGTGCTTTTGCTCATTTTGAAGATTTTGACATTTTCACCTGAAGTGTACAATCAGGCTGAAAATGCATTTAAAGCCATAAAAAGTTCATTTTGGCTCTCACACCTTAACTAAATGTTGTAGACTCAAACTTTTTGCTGTCATTAGTGTATGTTAGCAAAATGAAGATGATTCAAGCATTAATTTCATTGTGCTTTTGCTCATTTTGAAGATTTTGACATTTTCACCTGAAGTGTACAATCAGGCTGAAAATGCATTTAAAGCCATAAAAAGTTCATTTTGGCTCTCACACCTTAACTAAATGTTGTAGACTCAAACTTTTTGCTGTCATTAGTGTATTTTAGCAAAATGAAGATGATTCAAGCATTAATTTCATTGTGCTTTTGCTCATTTTGAAGATTTTGACATTTTCACCTGAAGTGTACAATCGGGCTGAAAATGCATTTAAAGCCATAAAAAGTTCATTTTGGCTCTCACACCTTAACTAAATGTTGTAGACTCAAACTTTTTGCTGTCATTAGTATATTTTAGCAAAATGAAGATGATTCAAGCATTAATTTTATTGTGCTTTTGCTCATTTTGAAGATTTTGACATTTTCACCTGAAGTGTACAATCGGGCTGAAAATGCATTTAAAGCCATAAAAAGTTCATTTTGGCTCTCACACCTTAACTAAATGTTGTAGACTCAAACTTTTTGCTGTCATTAGTGTATGTTAGCAAAATGAAGATGATTCAAGCATTAATTTTATTGTGCTTTTGCTCATTTTGAAGATTTTGACATTTTCACCTGAAGTGTACAATCGGGCTGAAAATGCATTTAAAGCCATAAAAAGTTCATTTTGGCTCTCACACCTTAACTAAATGTTGTAGACTCAAACTTTTTGCTGTCATTAGTATATTTTAGCACAATGAAGATGATTCAAGCATTAATTTTATTGTGCTTTTGCTCATTTTGAAGATTTTGACATTTTCACCTGAAGTGTACAATTAGGGGCTGAAAATGCATTTAAAGCCATAAAAAGTTCATTTTGGCTCTCACACCTTAACTAAATGTTGTAGACTCAAACTTTTTGCTGTCATTAGTGTATGTTAGCAAAATGAAGATGATTCAAGCATTAATTTCATTGTGCTTTTGCTCATTTTGAAGATTTTGACATTTTCACCTGAAGTGTATAATCAGGCTGAAAATGCATTTAAAGCCATAAAAAGTTCATTTTGGCTCTCACACCTTAACTAAATGTTGTAGACTCAAACTTTTTGCTGTAAAAAGTGTATTTTAGCAAAATGAAGATGATTCAAGCATTAATTTCATTGTGCTTTTGCTCATTTTGAAGATTTTGACATTTTCACCTGAAGTGTACAATCAGGCTGAAAATGCATTTAAAGCCATAAAAAGTTCATTTTGGCTCTCACACCTTAACTAAATGTTGTAGACTCAAACTTTTTGCTGTCATTAGTGTATGTTAGCAAAATGAAGATGATTCAAGCATTAATTTCATTGTGCTTTTGCTCATTTTGAAGATTTTGACATTTTCACCTGAAGTGTACAATCAGGCTGAAAATGCATTTAAAGCCATAAAAAGTTCATTTTGGCTCTCACACCTTAACTAAATGTTGTAGACTCAAACTTTTTGCTGTCATTAGTGTATTTTAGCAAAATGAAGATGATTCAAGCATTAATTTCATTGTGCTTTTGCTCATTTTGAAGATTTTGACATTTTCACCTGAAGTGTACAATCAGGCTGAAAATGCATTTAAAGCCATAAAAAGTTCATTTTGGCTCTCACACCTTAACTAAATGTTGTAGACTCAAACTTTTTGCTGTCATTAGTGTATTTTAGCAAAATGAAGATGATTCAAGCATTAATTTCATTGTGCTTTTGCTCATTTTGAAGATTTTGACATTTTCACCTGAAGTGTACAATCAGGCTGAAAATGCATTTAAAGCCATAAAAAGTTCATTTTGGCTCTCACACCTTAACTAAATGTTGTAGACTCAAACTTTTTGCTATCATTAGTGTATTTTAGCAAAATGAAGATGATTCAAGCATTAATTTCATTGTGCTTTTGCTCATTTTGAAGATTTTGACATTTTCACCTGAAGTGTACAATTAGGGGCTGAAAACGCGTTTAAAGCAATAAAAAGTTCATTTTGGCTCTAACACCTTAACTAAATGTTGTAGACTCAAACTTTTTGCTGTCATTAGTATATTTTAGCAAAATGAAGATGATTCAAGCATTAATTTTATTGTGCTTTTGCTCATTTTGAAGATTTTGACATTTTCACCTGAAGTGTACAATCGGGCTGAAAATGCATTTAAAGCCATAAAAAGTTCATTTTGGCTCTCACACCTTAACTAAATGTTGTAGACTCAAACTTTTTGCTGTCATTAGTGTATGTTAGCAAAATGAAGACGATTCAAGCATTAATTTCATTGTGCTTTTGCTCATTTTGAAGATTTTGACATTTTCACCTGAAGTGTACAATCAGGCTGAAAATGCATTTAAAGCCATAAAAAGTTCATTTTGGCTCTCACACCTTAACTAAATGTTGTAGACTCAAACTTTTTGCTGTCATTAGTGTATTTTAGCAAAATGAAGATGATTCAAGCATTAATTTCATTGTGCTTTTGCTCATTTTGAAGATTTTGACATTTTCACCTGAAGTGTACAATCGGGCTGAAAATGCATTTAAAGCCATAAAAAGTTCATTTTGGCTCTCACACCTTAACTAAATGTTGTAGACTCAAACTTTTTGCTGTCATTAGTATATTTTAGCAAAATGAAGATGATTCAAGCATTAATTTTATTGTGCTTTTGCTCATTTTGAAGATTTTGACATTTTCACCTGAAGTGTACAATCGGGCTGAAAATGCATTTAAAGCCATAAAAAGTTCATTTTGGCTCTCACACCTTAACTAAATGTTGTAGACTCAAACTTTTTGCTGTCATTAGTGTATGTTAGCAAAATGAAGATGATTCAAGCATTAATTTTATTGTGCTTTTGCTCATTTTGAAGATTTTGACATTTTCACCTGAAGTGTACAATCGGGCTGAAAATGCATTTAAAGCCATAAAAAGTTCATTTTGGCTCTCACACCTTAACTAAATGTTGTAGACTCAAACTTTTTGCTGTCATTAGTATATTTTAGCACAATGAAGATGATTCAAGCATTAATTTTATTGTGCTTTTGCTCATTTTGAAGATTTTGACATTTTCACCTGAAGTGTACAATTAGGGGCTGAAAATGCATTTAAAGCCATAAAAAGTTCATTTTGGCTCTCACACCTTAACTAAATGTTGTAGACTCAAACTTTTTGCTGTCATTAGTGTATGTTAGCAAAATGAAGATGATTCAAGCATTAATTTCATTGTGCTTTTGCTCATTTTGAAGATTTTGACATTTTCACCTGAAGTGTACAATCAGGCTGAAAATGCATTTAAAGCCATAAAAAGTTCATTTTGGCTCTCACACCTTAACTAAATGTTGTAGACTCAAACTTTTTGCTGTCATTGGTGTATTTTAGCAAAATGAAGATGATTCAAGCATTAATTTCATTGTGCTTTTGCTCATTTTGAAGATTTTGACATTTTCACCTGAAGTGTACAATTAGGGGCTGAAAACGCGTTTAAAGCAATAAAAAGTTCATTTTGGCTCTCACACCTTAACTAAATGATGTAAACTCAAACTTTTTGCTGTCATTAGTGTATGTTAGCAAAATGAAGATGATTCAAGCATTAATTTCATTGTGCTTTTGCTCATTTTGAAGATTTTGACATTTTCACCTGAAGTGTACAATCAGGCTGAAAATGCATTTAAAGCCATAAAAAGTTCATTTTGGCTCTCACACCTTAACTAAATGTTGTAGACTCAAACTTTTTGCTGTCATTAGTGTATTTTAGCAAAATGAAGATGATTCAAGCATTAATTTCATTGTGCTTTTGCTCATTTTGAAGATTTTGACATTTTCACCTGAAGTGTACAATCAGGCTGAAAATGCATTTAAAGCCATAAAAAGTTCATTTTGGCTCTCACACCTTAACTAAATGTTGTAGACTCAAACTTTTTGCTGTCATTAGTGTATTTTAGCAAAATGAAGATGATTCAAGCATTAATTTCATTGTGCTTTTGCTCATTTTGAAGATTTTGACATTTTCACCGGAAGTGTACAATCAGGCTGAAAATGCATTTAAAGCCATAAAAAGTTCATTTTGGCTCTCACACCTTAACTAAATGTTGTAGACTCAAACTTTTTGCTGTCATTAGTGTATGTTAGCAAAATGAAGATGATTCAAGCATTAATTTCATTGTGCTTTTGCTCATTTTGAAGATTTTGACATTTTCACCTGAAGTGTACAATCAGGCTGAAAATGCATTTAAAGCCATAAAAAGTTCATTTTGGCTCTCACACCTTAACTAAATGTTGTAGACTCAAACTTTTTGCTGTCATTAGTGTATGTTAGCAAAATGAAGATGATTCAAGCATTAATTTCATTGTGCTTTTGCTCATTTTGAAGATTTTGACATTTTCACCTGAAGTGTACAATCAGGCTGAAAATGCATTTAAAGCCATAAAAAGTTCATTTTGGCTCTCACACCTTAACTAAATGTTGTAGACTCAAATTTTTTGCTGTCATTAGTGTATTTTAGCAAAATGAAGATGATTCAAGCATTAATTTCATTGTGCTTTTGCTCATTTTGAAGATTTTGACATTTTCACCTGAAGTGTACAATCAGGCTGAAAATGCATTTAAAGCCATAAAAAGTTCATTTTGGCTCTCACACCTTAACTAAATGTTGTAGACTCAAACTTTTTGCTGTCATTAGTGTATTTTAGCAAAATGAAGATGATTCAAGCATTAATTTCATTGTGCTTTTGCTCATTTTGAAGATTTTGACATTTTCACCTGAAGTGTACAATCGGGCTGAAAATGCATTTAAAGCCATAAAAAGTTCATTTTGGCTCTCACACCTTAACTAAATGTTGTAGACTCAAACTTTTTGCTGTCATTAGTGTATGTTAGCAAAATGAAGATGATTCAAGCATTAATTTCATTGTGCTTTTGCTCATTTTGAAGATTTTGACATTTTCACCTGAAGTGTACAATCAGGCTGAAAATGCATTTAAAGCCATAAAAAGTTCATTTTGGCTCTCACACCTTAACTAAATGTTGTAGACTCAAACTTTTTGCTGTCATTAGTGTATTTTAGCAAAATGAAGATGATTCAAGCATTAATTTCATTGTGCTTTTGCTCATTTTGAAGATTTTGACATTTTCACCTGAAGTGTACAATCAGGCTGAAAATGCATTTAAAGCCATAAAAAGTTCATTTTGGCTCTCACACCTTAACTAAATGTTGTAGACTCAAAATTTTTGCTGTCATTAGTGTATGTTAGCAAAATGAAGATGATTCAAGCATTAATTTCATTGTGCTTTTGCTCATTTTGAAGATTTTGACATTTTCACCTGAAGTGTACAATCAGGCTGAAAACGCGTTTAAAGCAATAAAAAGTTCATTTTGGCTCTCACACCTTAACTAAATGTTGTAGACTCAAACTTTTTGCTGTCATTAGTGTATTTTAGCAAAATGAAGATGATTCAAGCATTAATTTCATTGTGCTTTTGCTCATTTTGAAGATTTTGACATTTTCACCTGAAGTGTACAATTAGGGGCTGAAAACGCGTTTAAAGCAATAAACAGTTCATTTTGGCTCTCACACCTTAACTAAATGTTGTAGACTCAAACTTTTTGCTGTCATTAGTATATTTTAGCAAAATGAAGATGATTCAAGCATTAATTTTATTGTGCTTTTGCTCATTTTGAAGATTTTGACATTTTCACCTGAAGTGTACAATCGGGCTGAAAATGCATTTAAAGCCATAAAAAGTTCATTTTGGCTCTCACACCTTAACTAAATGTTGTAGACTCAAACTTTTTGCTGTCATTAGTGTATGTTAGCAAAATGAAGATGATTCAAGCATTAATTTCATTGTGCTTTTGCTCATTTTGAAGATTTTGACATTTTCACCTGAAGTGTACAATTAGGGGCTGAAAACGCGTTTAAAGCAATAAACAGTTCATTTTGGCTCTCACACCTTAACTAAATGTTGTAGACTCAAACTTTTTGCTGTCATTAGTATATTTTAGCAAAATGAAGATGATTCAAGCATTAATTTTATTGTGCTTTTGCTCATTTTGAAGATTTTGACATTTTCACCTGAAGTGTACAATCGGGCTGAAAATGCATTTAAAGCCATAAAAAGTTCATTTTGGCTCTCACACCTTAACTAAATGTTGTAGACTCAAACTTTATGCTGTCATTAGTGTATGTTAGCAAAATGAAGATGATTCAAGCATTAATTTCATTGTGCTTTTGCTCATTTTGAAGATTTTGACATTTTCACCTGAAGTGTACAATCAGGCTGAAAATGCATTTAAAGCCATAAAAAGTTCATTTTGGCTCTCACACCTTAACTAAATGTTGTAGACTCAAACTTTTTGCTGTCATTAGTGTATTTTAGCAAAATGAAGATGATTCAAGCATTAATTTCATTGTGCTTTTGCTCATTTTGAAGATTTTGACATTTTCACCTGAAGTGTACAATCGGGCTGAAAATGCATTTAAAGCCATAAAAAGTTCATTTTGGCTCTCACACCTTAACTAAATGTTGTAGACTCAAACTTTTTGCTGTCATTAGTGTATGTTAGCAAAATGAAGATGATTCAAGCATTAATTTCATTGTGCTTTTGCTCATTTTGAAGATTTTGACATTTTCACCTGAAGTGTACAATCAGGCTGAAAATGCATTTAAAGCCATAAAAAGTTCATTTTGGCTCTCACACCTTAACTAAATGTTGTAGACTCAAACTTTTTGCTGTCATTAGTGTATTTTAGCAAAATGAAGATGATTCAAGCATTAATTTCATTGTGCTTTTGCTCATTTTGAAGATTTTGACATTTTCACCTGAAGTGTACAATTAGGGGCTGAAAACGCGTTTAAAGCAATAAAAAGTTCATTTTGGCTCTCACACCTTAACTAAATGTTGTAGACTCAAACTTTGTGCTGTCATTAGTGTATTTTAGCAAAATGAAGATGATTCAAGCATTAATTTCATTGTGCTTTTGCTCATTTTGAAGATTTTGACATTTTCACCTGAAGTGTACAATCAGGCTGAAAATGCATTTAAAGCCATAAAAAGTTCATTTTGGCTCTCACACCTTAACTAAATGTTGTAGACTCAAACTTTTTGCTGTCATTAGTGTATGTTAGCAAAATGAAGATGATTCAAGCATTAATTTCATTGTGCTTTTGCTCATTTTGAAGATTTTGACATTTTCACCTGAAGTGTACAATTAGGGGCTGAAAACGCGTTTAAAGCAATAAAAAGTTCATTTTGGCTCTCACACCTTAACTAAATGTTGTAGACTCAAACTTTGTGCTGTCATTAGTGTATTTTAGCAAAATGAAGATGATTCAAGCATTAATTTCATTGTGCTTTTGCTCATTTTGAAGATTTTGACATTTTCACCTGAAGTGTACAATCAGGCTGAAAATGCATTTAAAGCCATAAAAAGTTCATTTTGGCCCTCACACCTTAACTAAATGTTGTAGACTCAAACTTTTTGCTGTCATTAGTGTATGTTAGCAAAATGAAGATGATTCAAGCATTAATTTCATTGTGCTTTTGCTCATTTTGAAGATTTTGACATTTTCACCTGAAGTGTACAATCAGGCTGAAAATGCATTTAAAGCCATAAAAAGTTCATTTTGGCTCTCACACCTTAACTAAATGTTGTAAACTCAAACTTTTTGCTGTCATTAGTGTATTTTAGCAAAATGAAGATGATTCAAGCATTAATTTCATTGTGCTTTTGCTCATTTTGAAGATTTTGACATTTTCACCTGAAGTGTACAATTAGGGGCTGAAAACGCGTTTAAAGCCATAAAAAGTTCATTTTGGCTCTCACACCTTAACTAAATGTTGTAGACTCAAACTTTTTGCTGTCATTAGTATATTTTAGCAAAATGAAGATGATTCAAGCATTAATTTTATTGTGCTTTTGCTCATTTTGAAGATTTTGACATTTTCACCTGAAGTGTACAATCGGGCTGAAAATGCATTTAAAGCCATAAAAAGTTCATTTTGGCTCTCACACCTTAACTAAATGTTGTAGACTCAAACTTTTTGCTGTCATTAGTGTATGTTAGCAAAATGAAGATGATTCAAGCATTAATTTCATTGTGCTTTTGCTCATTTTGAAGATTTTGACATTTTCACCTGAAGTGTACAATCAGGCTGAAAATGCATTTAAAGCCATAAAAAGTTCATTTTGGCTCTCACACCTTAACTAAATGTTGTAGACTCAAACTTTTTGCTGTCATTAGTGTATTTTAGCAAAATGAAGATGATTCAAGCATTAATTTCATTGTGCTTTTGCTCATTTTGAAGATTTTGACATTTTCACCTGAAGTGTACAATTAGGGGCTGAAAACGCGTTTAAAGCAATAAAAAGTTCATTTTGGCTCTCACACCTTAACTAAATGTTGTAGACTCAAACTTTTTGCTGTCATTAGTATATTTTAGCAAAATGAAGATGATTCAAGCATTAATTTTATTGTGCTTTTGCTCATTTTGAAGATTTTGACATTTTCACCTGAAGTGTACAATCGGGCTGAAAATGCATTTAAAGCCATAAAAAGTTCATTTTGGCTCTCACACCTTAACTAAATGTTGTAGACTCAAACTTTTTGCTGTCATTAGTGTATGTTAGCAAAATGAAGATGATTCAAGCATTAATTTCATTGTGCTTTTGCTCATTTTGAAGATTTTGACATTTTCACCTGAAGTGTACAATTAGGGGCTGAAAACGCGTTTAAAGCAATAAACAGTTCATTTTGGCTCTCACACCTTAACTAAATGTTGTAGACTCAAACTTTTTGCTGTCATTAGTATATTTTAGCAAAATGAAGATTATTCAAGCATTAATTTTATTGTGCTTTTGCTCATTTTGAAGATTTTGACATTTTCACCTGAAGTGTACAATCGGGCTGAAAATGCATTTAAAGCCATAAAAAGTTCATTTTGGCTCTCACACCTTAACTAAATGTTGTAGACTCAAACTTTATGCTGTCATTAGTGTATGTTAGCAAAATGAAGATGATTCAAGCATTAATTTCATTGTGCTTTTGCTCATTTTGAAGATTTTGACATTTTCACCTGAAGTGTACAATCGGGCTGAAAATGCATTTAAAGCCATAAAAAGTTCATTTTGGCTCTCACACCTTAACTAAATGTTGTAGACTCAAACTTTATGCTGTCATTAGTGTATGTTAGCAAAATGAAGATGATTCAAGCATTAATTTCATTGTGCTTTTGCTCATTTTGAAGATTTTGACATTTTCACCTGAAGTGTACAATCAGGCTGAAAATGCATTTAAAGCCATAAAAAGTTCATTTTGGCTCTCACACCTTAACTAAATGTTGTAGACTCAAACTTTTTGCTGTCATTAGTGTATTTTAGCAAAATGAAGATGATTCAAGCATTAATTTCATTGTGCTTTTGCTCATTTTGAAGATTTTGACATTTTCACCTGAAGTGTACAATCGGGCTGAAAATGCATTTAAAGCCATAAAAAGTTCATTTTGGCTCTCACACCTTAACTAAATGTTGTAGACTCAAACTTTTTGCTGTCATTAGTGTATGTTAGCAAAATGAAGATGATTCAAGCATTAATTTCATTGTGCTTTTGCTCATTTTGAAGATTTTGACATTTTCACCTGAAGTGTACAATCAGGCTGAAAATGCATTTAAAGCCATAAAAAGTTCATTTTGGCTCTCACACCTTAACTAAATGTTGTAGACTCAAACTTTTTGCTGTCATTAGTGTATGTTAGCAAAATGAAGATGATTCAAGCATTAATTTCATTGTGCTTTTGCTCATTTTGAAGATTTTGACATTTTCACCTGAAGTGTACAATCAGGCTGAAAATGCATTTAAAGCCATAAAAAGTTCATTTTGGCTCTCACACCTTAACTAAATGTTGTAGACTCAAACTTTTTGCTGTCATTAGTGTATGTTAGCAAAATGAAGATGATTCAAGCATTAATTTCATTGTGCTTTTGCTCATTTTGAAGATTTTGACATTTTCACCTGAAGTGTACAATCAGGCTGAAAATGCATTTAAAGCCATAAAAAGTTCATTTTGGCTCTCACACCTTAACTAAATGTTGTAGACTCAAACTTTTTGCTGTCATTAGTGTATTTTAGCAAAATGAAGATGATTCAAGCATTAATTTCATTGTGCTTTTGCTCATTTTGAAGATTTTGACATTTTCACCTGAAGTGTACAATTAGGGGCTGAAAACGCGTTTAAAGCAATAAACAGTTCATTTTGGCTCTCACACCTTAACTAAATGTTGTAGACTCAAACTTTTTGCTGTCATTAGTATATTTTAGCAAAATGAAGATGATTCAAGCATTAATTTTATTGTGCTTTTGCTCATTTTGAAGATTTTGACATTTTCACCTGAAGTGTACAATCGGGCTGAAAATGCATTTAAAGCCATAAAAAGTTCATTTTGGCTCTCACACCTTAACTAAATGTTGTAGACTCAAACGTTTTGCTGTCATTAGTGTATGTTAGCAAAATGAAGATGATTCAAGCATTAATTTCATTGTGCTTTTGCTCATTTTGAAGATTTTGACATTTTCACCTGAAGTGTACAATTAGGGGCTGAAAACGCGTTTAAAGCAATAAACAGTTCATTTTGGCTCTCACACCTTAACTAAATGTTGTAGACTCAAACTTTTTGCTGTCATTAGTATATTTTAGCAAAATGAAGATGATTCAAGCATTAATTTTATTGTGCTTTTGCTCATTTTGAAGATTTTGACATTTTCACCTGAAGTGTACAATCGGGCTGAAAATGCATTTAAAGCCATAAAAAGTTCATTTTGGCTCTCACACCTTAACTAAATGTTGTAGACTCAAACTTTATGCTGTCATTAGTGTATGTTAGCAAAATGAAGATGATTCAAGCATTAATTTCATTGTGCTTTTGCTCATTTTGAAGATTTTGACATTTTCACCTGAAGTGTACAATCAGGCTGAAAATGCATTTAAAGCCATAAAAAGTTCATTTTGGCTCTCACACCTTAACTAAATGTTGTAGACTCAAACTTTTTGCTGTCATTAGTGTATTTTAGCAAAATGAAGATGATTCAAGCATTAATTTCATTGTGCTTTTGCTCATTTTGAAGATTTTGACATTTTCACCTGAAGTGTACAATCGGGCTGAAAATGCATTTAAAGCCATAAAAAGTTCATTTTGGCTCTCACACCTTAACTAAATGTTGTAGACTCAAACTTTTTGCTGTCATTAGTGTATGTTAGCAAAATGAAGATGATTCAAGCATTAATTTCATTGTGCTTTTGCTCATTTTGAAGATTTTGACATTTTCACCTGAAGTGTACAATCAGGCTGAAAATGCATTTAAAGCCATAAAAAGTTCATTTTGGCTCTCACACCTTAACTAAATGTTGTAGACTCAAACTTTTTGCTGTCATTAGTGTATTTTAGCAAAATGAAGATGATTCAAGCATTAATTTCATTGTGCTTTTGCTCATTTTGAAGATTTTGACATTTTCACCTGAAGTGTACAATTAGGGGCTGAAAACGCGTTTAAAGCAATAAAAAGTTCATTTTGGCTCTCACACCTTAACTAAATGTTGTAGACTCAAACTTTGTGCTGTCATTAGTGTATTTTAGCAAAATGAAGATGATTCAAGCATTAATTTCATTGTGCTTTTGCTCATTTTGAAGATTTTGACATTTTCACCTGAAGTGTACAATCAGGCTGAAAATGCATTTAAAGCCATAAAAAGTTCATTTTGGCTCTCACACCTTAACTAAATGTTGTAGACTCAAACTTTTTGCTGTCATTAGTGTATGTTAGCAAAATGAAGATGATTCAAGCATTAATTTCATTGTGCTTTTGCTCATTTTGAAGATTTTGACATTTTCACCTGAAGTGTACAATTAGGGGCTGAAAACGCGTTTAAAGCAATAAAAAGTTCATTTTGGCTCTCACACCTTAACTAAATGTTGTAGACTCAAACTTTGTGCTGTCATTAGTGTATTTTAGCAAAATGAAGATGATTCAAGCATTAATTTCATTGTGCTTTTGCTCATTTTGAAGATTTTGACATTTTCACCTGAAGTGTACAATCAGGCTGAAAATGCATTTAAAGCCATAAAAAGTTCATTTTGGCCCTCACACCTTAACTAAATGTTGTAGACTCAAACTTTTTGCTGTCATTAGTGTATGTTAGCAAAATGAAGATGATTCAAGCATTAATTTCATTGTGCTTTTGCTCATTTTGAAGATTTTGACATTTTCACCTGAAGTGTACAATCAGGCTGAAAATGCATTTAAAGCCATAAAAAGTTCATTTTGGCTCTCACACCTTAACTAAATGTTGTAAACTCAAACTTTTTGCTGTCATTAGTGTATTTTAGCAAAATGAAGATGATTCAAGCATTAATTTCATTGTGCTTTTGCTCATTTTGAAGATTTTGACATTTTCACCTGAAGTGTACAATTAGGGGCTGAAAACGCGTTTAAAGCCATAAAAAGTTCATTTTGGCTCTCACACCTTAACTAAATGTTGTAGACTCAAACTTTTTGCTGTCATTAGTATATTTTAGCAAAATGAAGATGATTCAAGCATTAATTTTATTGTGCTTTTGCTCATTTTGAAGATTTTGACATTTTCACCTGAAGTGTACAATCGGGCTGAAAATGCATTTAAAGCCATAAAAAGTTCATTTTGGCTCTCACACCTTAACTAAATGTTGTAGACTCAAACTTTATGCTGTCATTAGTGTATGTTAGCAAAATGAAGATGATTCAAGCATTAATTTCATTGTGCTTTTGCTCATTTTGAAGATTTTGACATTTTCACCTGAAGTGTACAATCAGGCTGAAAATGCATTTAAAGCCATAAAAAGTTCATTTTGGCTCTCACACCTTAACTAAATGTTGTAGACTCAAACTTTTTGCTGTCATTAGTGTATTTTAGCAAAATGAAGATGATTCAAGCATTAATTTCATTGTGCTTTTGCTCATTTTGAAGATTTTGACATTTTCACCTGAAGTGTACAATCGGGCTGAAAATGCATTTAAAGCCATAAAAAGTTCATTTTGGCTCTCACACCTTAACTAAATGTTGTAGACTCAAACTTTTTGCTGTCATTAGTGTATTTTAGCAAAATGAAGATGATTCAAGCATTAATTTCATTGTGCTTTTGCTCATTTTGAAGATTTTGACATTTTTACCTGAAGTGTACAATCGGGCTGAAAATGCATTTAAAGCAATAAAAAGTTCATTTTGGCTCTCACACCTTAACTAAATGTTGTAGATTCAAACTTTTTGCTGTCATTAGTGTATTTTAGCAAAATGAAGATGATTCAAGCATTAATTTCATTGTGCTTTTGCTCATTTTGAAGATTTTGACATTTTCACCTGAAGTGTACAATTAGGGGCTGAAAACGCGTTTAAAGCAATAAAAAGTTCATTTTGGCTCTCACACCTTAACTAAATGTTGTAGACTCAAACTTTTTGCTGTCATTAGTATATTTTAGCACAATGAAGATGATTCAAGCATTAATTTTATTGTGCTTTTGCTCATTTTGAAGATTTTGACATTTTCACCTGAAGTGTACAATTAGGGGCTGAAAACGCGTTTAAAGCAATAAAAAGTTCATTTTGGCTCTCACACCTTAACTAAATGTTGTAGACTCAAACTTTATGCTGTCATTAGTGTATGTTAGCAAAATGAAGATGATTCAAGCATTAATTTCATTGTGCTTTTGCTCATTTTGAAGATTTTGACATTTTCACCTGAAGTGTACAATCGGGCTGAAAATGCATTTAAAGCCATAAAAAGTTCATTTTGGCTCTCACACCTTAACTAAATGTTGTAGACTCAAACTTTTTGCTGTCATTAGTGTATGTTAGCAAAATGAAGATGATTCAAGCATTAATTTCATTGTGCTTTTGCTCATTTTGAAGATTTTGACATTTTCACCTGAAGTGTATAATCAGGCTGAAAATGCATTTAAAGCCATAAAAAGTTCATTTTGGCTCTCACACCTTAACTAAATGTTGTAGACTCAAACTTTTTGCTGTAAAAAGTGTATTTTAGCAAAATGAAGATGATTCAAGCATTAATTTCATTGTGCTTTTGCTCATTTTGAAGATTTTGACATTTTCACCTGAAGTGTACAATCAGGCTGAAAATGCATTTAAAGCCATAAAAAGTTCATTTTGGCTCTCACACCTTAACTAAATGTTGTAGACTCAAACTTTTTGCTGTCATTAGTGTATGTTAGCAAAATGAAGATGATTCAAGCATTAATTTCATTGTGCTTTTGCTCATTTTGAAGATTTTGACATTTTCACCTGAAGTGTACAATCAGGCTGAAAATGCATTTAAAGCCATAAAAAGTTCATTTTGGCTCTCACACCTTAACTAAATGTTGTAGACTCAAACTTTTTGCTGTCATTAGTGTATTTTAGCAAAATGAAGATGATTCAAGCATTAATTTCATTGTGCTTTTGCTCATTTTGAAGATTTTGACATTTTCACCTGAAGTGTACAATCAGGCTGAAAATGCATTTAAAGCCATAAAAAGTTCATTTTGGCTCTCACACCTTAACTAAATGTTGTAGACTCAAACTTTTTGCTGTCATTAGTGTATTTTAGCAAAATGAAGATGATTCAAGCATTAATTTCATTGTGCTTTTGCTCATTTTGAAGATTTTGACATTTTCACCTGAAGTGTACAATCAGGCTGAAAATGCATTTAAAGCCATAAAAAGTTCATTTTGGCTCTCACACCTTAACTAAATGTTGTAGACTCAAACTTTTTGCTATCATTAGTGTATTTTAGCAAAATGAAGATGATTCAAGCATTAATTTCATTGTGCTTTTGCTCATTTTGAAGATTTTGACATTTTCACCTGAAGTGTACAATTAGGGGCTGAAAACGCGTTTAAAGCAATAAAAAGTTCATTTTGGCTCTAACACCTTAACTAAATGTTGTAGACTCAAACTTTTTGCTGTCATTAGTATATTTTAGCAAAATGAAGATGATTCAAGCATTAATTTTATTGTGCTTTTGCTCATTTTGAAGATTTTGACATTTTCACCTGAAGTGTACAATCGGGCTGAAAATGCATTTAAAGCCATAAAAAGTTCATTTTGGCTCTCACACCTTAACTAAATGTTGTAGACTCAAACTTTTTGCTGTCATTAGTGTATGTTAGCAAAATGAAGACGATTCAAGCATTAATTTCATTGTGCTTTTGCTCATTTTGAAGATTTTGACATTTTCACCTGAAGTGTACAATCAGGCTGAAAATGCATTTAAAGCCATAAAAAGTTCATTTTGGCTCTCACACCTTAACTAAATGTTGTAGACTCAAACTTTTTGCTGTCATTAGTGTATTTTAGCAAAATGAAGATGATTCAAGCATTAATTTCATTGTGCTTTTGCTCATTTTGAAGATTTTGACATTTTCACCTGAAGTGTACAATCGGGCTGAAAATGCATTTAAAGCCATAAAAAGTTCATTTTGGCTCTCACACCTTAACTAAATGTTGTAGACTCAAACTTTTTGCTGTCATTAGTATATTTTAGCAAAATGAAGATGATTCAAGCATTAATTTTATTGTGCTTTTGCTCATTTTGAAGATTTTGACATTTTCACCTGAAGTGTACAATCGGGCTGAAAATGCATTTAAAGCCATAAAAAGTTCATTTTGGCTCTCACACCTTAACTAAATGTTGTAGACTCAAACTTTTTGCTGTCATTAGTGTATGTTAGCAAAATGAAGATGATTCAAGCATTAATTTTATTGTGCTTTTGCTCATTTTGAAGATTTTGACATTTTCACCTGAAGTGTACAATCGGGCTGAAAATGCATTTAAAGCCATAAAAAGTTCATTTTGGCTCTCACACCTTAACTAAATGTTGTAGACTCAAACTTTTTGCTGTCATTAGTATATTTTAGCACAATGAAGATGATTCAAGCATTAATTTTATTGTGCTTTTGCTCATTTTGAAGATTTTGACATTTTCACCTGAAGTGTACAATTAGGGGCTGAAAATGCATTTAAAGCCATAAAAAGTTCATTTTGGCTCTCACACCTTAACTAAATGTTGTAGACTCAAACTTTTTGCTGTCAAAAGTGTATTTTAGCAAAATGAAGATGATTCAAGCATTAATTTCATTGTGCTTTTGCTCATTTTGAAGATTTTGACATTTTCACCTGAAGTGTACAATTAGGGGCTGAAAACGCGTTTAAAGCAATAAACAGTTCATTTTGGCTCTCACACCTTAACTAAATGTTGTAGACTCAAACTTTTTGCTGTCATTAGTATATTTTAGCAAAATGAAGATGATTCAAGCATTAATTTTATTGTGCTTTTGCTCATTTTGAAGATTTTGACATTTTCACCTGAAGTGTACAATCGGGCTGAAAATGCATTTAAAGCCATAAAAAGTTCATTTTGGCTCTCACACCTTAACTAAATGTTGTAGACTCAAACTTTTTGCTGTCATTAGTGTATGTTAGCAAAATGAAGATGATTCAAGCATTAATTTCATTGTGCTTTTGCTCATTTTGAAGATTTTGACATTTTCACCTGAAGTGTACAATCAGGCTGAAAATGCATTTAAAGCCATAAAAAGTTCATTTTGGCTCTCACACCTTAACTAAATGTTGTAGACTCAAACTTTTTGCTGTCATTAGTGTATTTTAGCAAAATGAAGATGATTCAAGCATTAATTTCATTGTGCTTTTGCTCATTTTGAAGATTTTGACATTTTCACCTGAAGTGTACAATCGGGCTGAAAATGCATTTAAAGCCATAAAAAGTTCATTTTGGCTCTCACACCTTAACTAAATGTTGTAGACTCAAACTTTTTGCTGTCATTAGTGTATGTTAGCAAAATGAAGATGATTCAAGCATTAATTTCATTGTGCTTTTGCTCATTTTGAAGATTTTGACATTTTCACCTGAAGTGTACAATCAGGCTGAAAATGCATTTAAAGCCATAAAAAGTTCATTTTGGCTCTCACACCTTAACTAAATGTTGTAGACTCAAACTTTTTGCTGTCAAAAGTGTATTTTAGCAAAATGAAGATGATTCAAGCATTAATTTCATTGTGCTTTTGCTCATTTTGAAGATTTTGACATTTTCACCTGAAGTGTACAATTAGGGGCTGAAAACGCGTTTAAAGCAATAAACAGTTCATTTTGGCTCTCACACCTTAACTAAATGTTGTAGACTCAAACTTTTTGCTGTCATTAGTATATTTTAGCAAAATGAAGATGATTCAAGCATTAATTTTATTGTGCTTTTGCTCATTTTGAAGATTTTGACATTTTCACCTGAAGTGTACAATCGGGCTGAAAATGCATTTAAAGCCATAAAAAGTTCATTTTGGCTCTCACACCTTAACTAAATGTTGTAGACTCAAACTTTATGCTGTCATTAGTGTATGTTAGCAAAATGAAGATGATTCAAGCATTAATTTTATTGTGCTTTTGCTCATTTTGAAGATTTTGACATTTTCACCTGAAGTGTACAATCGGGCTGAAAATGCATTTAAAGCCATAAAAAGTTCATTTTGGCTCTCACACCTTAACTAAATGTTGTAGACTCAAACTTTTTGCTGTCATTAGTATATTTTAGCAAAATGAAGATGATTCAAGCATTAATTTCATTGTGCTTTTGCTCATTTTGAAGATTTTGACATTTTCACCTGAAGTGTACAATTAGGGGCTGAAAACGCGTTTAAAGCAATAAACAGTTCATTTTGGCTCTCACACCTTAACTAAATGTTGTAGACTCAAACTTTTTGCTGTCATTAGTATATTTTAGCAAAATGAAGATGATTCAAGCATTAATTTTATTGTGCTTTTGCTCATTTTGAAGATTTTGACATTTTCACCTGAAGTGTACAATCGGGCTGAAAATGCATTTAAAGCCATAAAAAGTTCATTTTGGCTCTCACACCTTAACTAAATGTTGTAGACTCAAACTTTATGCTGTCATTAGTGTATGTTAGCAAAATGAAGATGATTCAAGCATTAATTTTATTGTGCTTTTGCTCATTTTGAAGATTTTGACATTTTCACCTGAAGTGTACAATCGGGCTGAAAATGCATTTAAAGCCATAAAAAGTTCATTTTGGCTCTCACACCTTAACTAAATGTTGTAGACTCAAACTTTTTGCTGTCATTAGTATATTTTAGCACAATGAAGATGATTCAAGCATTAATTTTATTGTGCTTTTGCTCATTTTGAAGATTTTGACATTTTCACCTGAAGTGTACAATTAGGGGCTGAAAACGCGTTTAAAGCAATAAAAAGTTCATTTTGGCTCTCACACCTTAACTAAATGTTGTAGACTCAAACTTTTTGCTGTCATTAGTATATTTTAGCAAAATGAAGATGATTCAAGCATTAATTTTATTGTGCCTTTGCTCATTTTGAAGATTTTGACATTTTCACCTGAAGTGTACAATCGGGCTGAAAATGCATTTAAAGCCATAAAAAGTTCATTTTGGCTCTCACACCTTAACTAAATGTTGTAGACTCAAACTTTTTGTTGTCATTAGTGTATGTTAGCAAAATGAAGATGATTCAAGCATTAATTTCATTGTGCTTTTGCTCATTTTGAAGATTTTGACATTTTCACCTGAAGTGTACAATCAGGCTGAAAATGCATTTAAAGCCATAAAAAGTTCATTTTGGCTCTCACACCTTAACTAAATGTTGTAGACTCAAACTTTTTGCTGTCAAAAGTGTATTTTAGCAAAATGAAGATGATTCAAGCATTAATTTCATTGTGCTTTTGCTCATTTTGAAGATTTTGACATTTTCACCTGAAGTGTACAATTAGGGGCTGAAAACGCGTTTAAAGCAATAAACAGTTCATTTTGGCTCTCACACCTTAACTAAATGTTGTAGACTCAAACTTTTTGCTGTCATTAGTATATTTTAGCAAAATGAAGATGATTCAAGCATTAATTTTATTGTGCTTTTGCTCATTTTGAAGATTTTGACATTTTCACCTGAAGTGTACAATCGGGCTGAAAATGCATTTAAAGCCATAAAAAGTTCATTTTGGCTCTCACACCTTAACTAAATGTTGTAGACTCAAACTTTATGCTGTCATTAGTGTATGTTAGCAAAATGAAGATGATTCAAGCATTAATTTCATTGTGCTTTTGCTCATTTTGAAGATTTTGACATTTTCACCTGAAGTGTACAATCAGGCTGAAAATGCATTTAAAGCCATAAAAAGTTCATTTTGGCTCTCACACCTTAACTAAATGTTGTAGACTCAAACTTTTTGCTGTCATTAGTGTATGTTAGCAAAATGAAGATGATTCAAGCATTAATTTCATTGTGCTTTTGCTCATTTTGAAGATTTTGACATTTTCACCTGAAGTGTACAATCGGGCTGAAAATGCATTTAAAGCCATAAAAAGTTCATTTTGGCTCTCACACCTTAACTAAATGTTGTAGACTCAAACTTTTTGCTGTCATTAGTGTATGTTAGCAAAATGAAGATGATTCAAGCATTAATTTCATTGTGCTTTTGCTCATTTTGAAGATTTTGACATTTTCACCTGAAGTGTACAATCAGGCTGGAAATGCATTTAAAGCCATAAAAAGTTCATTTTGGCTCTCACACCTTAACTAAATGTTGTAGACTCAAACTTTTTGCTGTCATTAGTGTATTTTAGCAAAATGAAGATGATTGAAGCATTAATTTCATTGTGCTTTTGCTCATTTTGAAGATTTTGACATTTTCACCTGAAGTGTACAATCAGGCTGAAAACGCGTTTAAAGCAATAAAAAGTTCATTTTGTCTCTCACACCTTAACTAAATGTTGTAGACTCAAACTTTTTGCTGTCATTAGTGTATTTTAGCAAAATGAAGATGATTCAAGCATTAATTTCATTGTGCTTTTGCTCATTTTGAAGATTTTGACATTTTCACCTGAAGTGTACAATCGGGCTGAAAATGCACTTAAAGCCATAAAAAGTTCATTTTGGCTCTCACACCTTAACTAAATGTTGTAGACTCAAACTTTTTGCTGTCATTAGTGTATTTTAGCAAAATGAAGCTATTCAAGCATTAATTTCATTGTGCTTTTGCTCATTTTGAAGATTTTGACATTTTTACCTGAAGTGTACAATCGGGCTGAAAATGCATTTAAAGCAATAAAAAGTTCATTTTGGCTCTCACACCTTAACTAAATGTTGTAGATTCAAACTTTTTGCTGTCATTAGTGTATTTTAGCAAAATGAAGATGATTCAAGCATTAATTTCATTGTGCTTTTGCTCATTTTGAAGATTTTGACATTTTCACCTGAAGTGTACAATTAGGGGCTGAAAACGCGTTTAAAGCAATAAAAAGTTCATTTTGGCTCTCACACCTTAACTAAATGTTGTAGACTCAAACTTTTTGCTGTCATTAGTATATTTTAGCACAATGAAGATGATTCAAGCATTAATTTTATTGTGCTTTTGCTCATTTTGAAGATTTTGACATTTTCACCTGAAGTGTACAATTAGGGGCTGAAAACGCGTTTAAAGCAATAAAAAGTTCATTTTGGCTCTCACACCTTAACTAAATGTTGTAGACTCAAACTCTTTGCTTTCATTAGTATATTTTAGCAAAATGAAGATGATTCAAGCATTAATTTTATTGTGCCTTTGCTCATTTTGAAGATTTTGACATTTTCACCTGAAGTGTACAATCGGGCTGAAAATGCATTTAAAGCCATAAAAAGTTCATTTTGGCTCTCACACCTTAACTAAATGTTGTAGACTCAAACTTTTTGCTGTCATTAGTGTATGTTAGCAAAATGAAGATGATTCAAGCATTAATTTCATTGTGCTTTTGCTCATTTTGAAGATTTTGACATTTTCACCTGAAGTGTACAATCAGGCTGAAAATGCATTTAAAGCCATAAAAAGTTCATTTTGGCTCTCACACCTTAACTAAATGTTGTAGACTCAAACTTTTTGCTGTCAAAAGTGTATTTTAGCAAAATGAAGATGATTCAAGCATTAATTTCATTGTGCTTTTGCTCATTTTGAAGATTTTGACATTTTCACCTGAAGTGTACAATCAGGCTGAAAATGCATTTAAAGCCATAAAAAGTTCATTTTGGCTCTCACACCTTAACTAAATGTTGTAGACTCAAACTTTTTGCTGTCATTAGTGTATGTTAGCAAAATGAAGATGATTCAAGCATTAATTTCATTGTGCTTTTGCTCATTTTGAAGATTTTGACATTTTCACCTGAAGTGTACAATCAGGCTGAAAATGCATTTAAAGCCATAAAAAGTTCATTTTGGCTCTCACACCTTAACTAAATGTTGTAGACTCAAACTTTTTGCTGTCATTAGTGTATTTTAGCAAAATGAAGATGATTCAAGCATTAATTTCATTGTGCTTTTGCTCATTTTGAAGATTTTGACATTTTCACCTGAAGTGTACAATCAGGCTGAAAATGCATTTAAAGCCATAAAAAGTTCATTTTGGCTCTCACACCTTAACTAAATGTTGTAGACTCAAACTTTTTGCTGTCATTAGTGTATTTTAGCAAAATGAAGATGATTCAAGCATTAATTTCATTGTGCTTTTGCTCATTTTGAAGATTTTGACATTTTCACCTGAAGTGTACAATCAGGCTGAAAATGCATTTAAAGCCATAAAAAGTTCATTTTGGCTCTCACACCTTAACTAAATGTTGTAGACTCAAACTTTTTGCTGTCATTAGTGTATTTTAGCAAAATGAAGATGATTCAAGCATTAATTTCATTGTGCTTTTGCTCATTTTGAAGATTTTGACATTTTCACCTGAAGTGTACAATTAGGGGCTGAAAACGCGTTTAAAGCAATAAAAAGTTCATTTTGGCTCTAACACCTTAACTAAATGTTGTAGACTCAAACTTTTTGCTGTCATTAGTATATTTTAGCAAAATGAAGATGATTCAAGCATTAATTTTATTGTGCTTTTGCTCATTTTGAAGATTTTGACATTTTCACCTGAAGTGTACAATCGGGCTGAAAATGCATTTAAAGCCATAAAAAGTTCATTTTGGCTCTCACACCTTAACTAAATGTTGTAGACTCAAACTTTTTGCTGTCATTAGTGTATGTTAGCAAAATGAAGACGATTCAAGCATTAATTTCATTGTGCTTTTGCTCATTTTGAAGATTTTGACATTTTCACCTGAAGTGTACAATCAGGCTGAAAATGCATTTAAAGCCATAAAAAGTTCATTTTGGCTCTCACACCTTAACTAAATGTTGTAGACTCAAACTTTTTGCTGTCATTAGTGTATTTTAGCAAAATGAAGATGATTCAAGCATTAATTTCATTGTGCTTTTGCTCATTTTGAAGATTTTGACATTTTCACCTGAAGTGTACAATTAGGGGCTGAAAACGCGTTTAAAGCAATAAAAAGTTCATTTTGGCTCTCACACCTTAACTAAATGTTGTAGACTCAAACTTTTTGCTGTCATTAGTATATTTTAGCAAAATGAAGATGATTCAAGCATTAATTTTATTGTGCCTTTGCTCATTTTGAAGATTTTGACATTTTCACCTGAAGTGTACAATCGGGCTGAAAATGCATTTAAAGCCATAAAAAGTTCATTTTGGCTCTCACACCTTAACTAAATGTTGTAGACTCAAACTTTTTGCTGTCATTAGTGTATGTTAGCAAAATGAAGATGATTCAAGCATTAATTTCATTGTGCTTTTGCTCATTTTGAAGATTTTGACATTTTCACCTGAAGTGTACAATCAGGCTGAAAATGCATTTAAAGCCATAAAAAGTTCATTTTGGCTCTCACACCTTAACTAAATGTTGTAGACTCAAACTTTTTGCTGTCAAAAGTGTATTTTAGCAAAATGAAGATGATTCAAGCATTAATTTCATTGTGCTTTTGCTCATTTTGAAGATTTTGACATTTTCACCTGAAGTGTACAATCAGGCTGAAAATGCATTTAAAGCCATAAAAAGTTCATTTTGGCTCTCACACCTTAACTAAATGTTGTAGACTCAAACTTTTTGCTGTCATTAGTGTATTTTAGCAAAATGAAGATGATTCAAGCATTAATTTCATTGTGCTTTTGCTCATTTTGAAGATTTTGACATTTTCACCTGAAGTGTACAATCGGGCTGAAAATGCATTTAAAGCCATAAAAAGTTCATTTTGGCTCTCACACCTTAACTAAATGTTGTAGACTCAAACTTTTTGCTGTCATTAGTATATTTTAGCACAATGAAGATGATTCAAGCATTAATTTTATTGTGCTTTTGCTCATTTTGAAGATTTTGACATTTTCACCTGAAGTGTACAATTAGGGGCTGAAAACGCGTTTAAAGCAATAAAAAGTTCATTTTGGCTCTCACACCTTAACTAAATGTTGTAGACTCAAACTTTTTGCTGTCATTAGTATATTTTAGCAAAATGAAGATGATTCAAGCATTAATTTTATTGTGCCTTTGCTCATTTTGAAGATTTTGACATTTTCACCTGAAGTGTACAATTAGGGGCTGAAAACGCGTTTAAAGCAATAAAAAGTTCATTTTGGCTCTCACACCTTAACTAAATGTTGTAGACTCAAACTTTTTGCTTTCATTAGTATATTTTAGCAAAATGAAGATGATTCAAGCATTAATTTTATTGTGCCTTTGCTCATTTTGAAGATTTTGACATTTTCACCTGAAGTGTACAATCGGGCTGAAAATGCATTTAAAGCCATAAAAAGTTCATTTTGGCTCTCACACCTTAACTAAATGTTGTAGACTCAAACTTTTTGCTGTCATTAGTGTATGTTAGCAAAATGAAGATGATTCAAGCATTAATTTCATTGTGCTTTTGCTCATTTTGAAGATTTTGACATTTTCACCTGAAGTGTACAATCAGGCTGAAAATGCATTTAAAGCCATAAAAAGTTCATTTTGGCTCTCACACCTTAACTAAATGTTGTAGACTCAAAATTTTTGCTGTCAAAAGTGTATTTTAGCAAAATGAAGATGATTCAAGCATTAATTTCATTGTGCTTTTGCTCATTTTGAAGATTTTGACATTTTCACCTGAAGTGTACAATCAGGCTGAAAATGCATTTAAAGCCATAAAAAGTTCATTTTGGCTCTCACACCTTAACTAAATGTTGTAGACTCAAACTTTTTGCTGTCATTAGTGTATGTTAGCAAAATGAAGATGATTCAAGCATTAATTTCATTGTGCTTTTGCTCATTTTGAAGATTTTGACATTTTCACCTGAAGTGTACAATCAGGCTGAAAATGCATTTAAAGCCATAAAAAGTTCATTTTGGCTCTCACACCTTAACTAAATGTTGTAGACTCAAACTTTTTGCTGTCATTAGTGTATTTTAGCAAAATGAAGATGATTCAAGCATTAATTTCATTGTGCTTTTGCTCATTTTGAAGATTTTGACATTTTCACCTGAAGTGTACAATCAGGCTGAAAATGCATTTAAAGCCATAAAAAGTTCATTTTGGCTCTCACACCTTAACTAAATGTTGTAGACTCAAACTTTTTGCTGTCATTAGTATATTTTAGCAAAATGAAGATGATTCAAGCATTAATTTTATTGTGCTTTTGCTCATTTTGAAGATTTTGACATTTTCACCTGAAGTGTACAATCGGGCTGAAAATGCATTTAAAGCCATAAAAAGTTCATTTTGGCTCTCACACCTTAACTAAATGTTGTAGACTCAAACTTTTTGCTGTCATTAGTGTATGTTAGCAAAATGAAGACGATTCAAGCATTAATTTCATTGTGCTTTTGCTCATTTTGAAGATTTTGACATTTTCACCTGAAGTGTACAATCAGGCTGAAAATGCATTTAAAGCCATAAAAAGTTCATTTTGGCTCTCACACCTTAACTAAATGTTGTAGACTCAAACTTTTTGCTGTCATTAGTGTATTTTAGCAAAATGAAGATGATTCAAGCATTAATTTCATTGTGCTTTTGCTCATTTTGAAGATTTTGACATTTTCACCGGAAGTGTACAATCAGGCTGAAAATGCATTTAAAGCCATAAAAAGTTCATTTTGGCTCTCACACCTTAACTAAATGTTGTAGACTCAAACTTTTTGCTGTCATTAGTGTATGTTAGCAAAATGAAGATGATTCAAGCATTAATTTCATTGTGCTTTTGCTCATTTTGAAGATTTTGACATTTTCACCTGAAGTGTACAATCAGGCTGAAAATGCATTTAAAGCCATAACAAGTTCATTTTGGCTCTCACACCTTAACTAAATGTTGTAGACTCAAACTTTTTGCTGTCATTAGTGTATTTTAGCAAAATGAAGCTATTCAAGCATTAATTTCATTGTGCTTTTGCTCATTTTGAAGATTTTGACATTTTTACCTGAAGTGTACAATCGGGCTGAAAATGCATTTAAAGCAATAAAAAGTTCATTTTGGCTCTCACACCTTAACTAAATGTTGTAGATTCAAACTTTTTGCTGTCATTAGTGTATTTTAGCAAAATGAAGATGATTCAAGCATTAATTTCATTGTGCTTTTGCTCATTTTGAAGATTTTGACATTTTCACCTGAAGTGTACAATTAGGGGCTGAAAACGCGTTTAAAGCAATAAAAAGTTCATTTTGGCTCTCACACCTTAACTAAATGTTGTAGACTCAAACTTTTTGCTGTCATTAGTATATTTTAGCACAATGAAGATGATTCAAGCATTAATTTTATTGTGCTTTTGCTCATTTTGAAGATTTTGACATTTTCACCTGAAGTGTACAATTAGGGGCTGAAAACGCGTTTAAAGCAATAAAAAGTTCATTTTGGCTCTCACACCTTAACTAAATGTTGTAGACTCAAACTCTTTGCTTTCATTAGTATATTTTAGCAAAATGAAGATGATTCAAGCATTAATTTTATTGTGCCTTTGCTCATTTTGAAGATTTTGACATTTTCACCTGAAGTGTACAATCGGGCTGAAAATGCATTTAAAGCCATAAAAAGTTCATTTTGGCTCTCACACCTTAACTAAATGTTGTAGACTCAAACTTTTTGCTGTCATTAGTGTATGTTAGCAAAATGAAGATGATTCAAGCATTAATTTCATTGTGCTTTTGCTCATTTTGAAGATTTTGACATTTTCACCTGAAGTGTACAATCAGGCTGAAAATGCATTTAAAGCCATAAAAAGTTCATTTTGGCTCTCACACCTTAACTAAATGTTGTAGACTCAAACTTTTTGCTGTCAAAAGTGTATTTTAGCAAAATGAAGATGATTCAAGCATTAATTTCATTGTGCTTTTGCTCATTTTGAAGATTTTGACATTTTCACCTGAAGTGTACAATCAGGCTGAAAATGCATTTAAAGCCATAAAAAGTTCATTTTGGCTCTCACACCTTAACTAAATGTTGTAGACTCAAACTTTTTGCTGTCATTAGTGTATGTTAGCAAAATGAAGATGATTCAAGCATTAATTTCATTGTGCTTTTGCTCATTTTGAAGATTTTGACATTTTCACCTGAAGTGTACAATCAGGCTGAAAATGCATTTAAAGCCATAAAAAGTTCATTTTGGCTCTCACACCTTAACTAAATGTTGTAGACTCAAACTTTTTGCTGTCATTAGTGTATTTTAGCAAAATGAAGATGATTCAAGCATTAATTTCATTGTGCTTTTGCTCATTTTGAAGATTTTGACATTTTCACCTGAAGTGTACAATCAGGCTGAAAATGCATTTAAAGCCATAAAAAGTTCATTTTGGCTCTCACACCTTAACTAAATGTTGTAGACTCAAACTTTTTGCTGTCATTAGTGTATTTTAGCAAAATGAAGATGATTCAAGCATTAATTTCATTGTGCTTTTGCTCATTTTGAAGATTTTGACATTTTCACCTGAAGTGTACAATCAGGCTGAAAATGCATTTAAAGCCATAAAAAGTTCATTTTGGCTCTCACACCTTAACTAAATGTTGTAGACTCAAACTTTTTGCTGTCATTAGTGTATTTTAGCAAAATGAAGATGATTCAAGCATTAATTTCATTGTGCTTTTGCTCATTTTGAAGATTTTGACATTTTCACCTGAAGTGTACAATTAGGGGCTGAAAACGCGTTTAAAGCAATAAAAAGTTCATTTTGGCTCTAACACCTTAACTAAATGTTGTAGACTCAAACTTTTTGCTGTCATTAGTATATTTTAGCAAAATGAAGATGATTCAAGCATTAATTTTATTGTGCTTTTGCTCATTTTGAAGATTTTGACATTTTCACCTGAAGTGTACAATCGGGCTGAAAATGCATTTAAAGCCATAAAAAGTTCATTTTGGCTCTCACACCTTAACTAAATGTTGTAGACTCAAACTTTTTGCTGTCATTAGTGTATGTTAGCAAAATGAAGACGATTCAAGCATTAATTTCATTGTGCTTTTGCTCATTTTGAAGATTTTGACATTTTCACCTGAAGTGTACAATCAGGCTGAAAATGCATTTAAAGCCATAAAAAGTTCATTTTGGCTCTCACACCTTAACTAAATGTTGTAGACTCAAACTTTTTGCTGTCATTAGTGTATTTTAGCAAAATGAAGATGATTCAAGCATTAATTTCATTGTGCTTTTGCTCATTTTGAAGATTTTGACATTTTCACCTGAAGTGTACAATTAGGGGCTGAAAACGCGTTTAAAGCAATAAAAAGTTCATTTTGGCTCTCACACCTTAACTAAATGTTGTAGACTCAAACTTTTTGCTGTCATTAGTATATTTTAGCACAATGAAGATGATTCAAGCATTAATTTTATTGTGCTTTTGCTCATTTTGAAGATTTTGACATTTTCACCTGAAGTGTACAATTAGGGGCTGAAAACGCGTTTAAAGCAATAAAAAGTTCATTTTGGCTCTCACACCTTAACTAAATGTTGTAGACTCAAACTTTTTGCTGTCATTAGTATATTTTAGCAAAATGAAGATGATTCAAGCATTAATTTTATTGTGCCTTTGCTCATTTTGAAGATTTTGACATTTTCACCTGAAGTGTACAATCGGGCTGAAAATGCATTTAAAGCCATAAAAAGTTCATTTTGGCTCTCACACCTTAACTAAATGTTGTAGACTCAAACTTTTTGCTGTCATTAGTGTATGTTAGCAAAATGAAGATGATTCAAGCATTAATTTCATTGTGCTTTTGCTCATTTTGAAGATTTTGACATTTTCACCTGAAGTGTACAATCAGGCTGAAAATGCATTTAAAGCCAAAAAAATTCATTTTGGCTCTCACACCTTAACTAAATGTTGTAGACTCAAACTTTTTGCTGTCAAAAGTGTATTTTAGCAAAATGAAGATGATTCAAGCATTAATTTCATTGTGCTTTTGCTCATTTTGAAGATTTTGACATTTTCACCTGAAGTGTACAATCAGGCTGAAAATGCATTTAAAGCCATAAAAAGTTCATTTTGGCTCTCACACCTTAACTAAATGTTGTAGACTCAAACTTTTTGCTGTCATTAGTGTATTTTAGCAAAATGAAGATGATTCAAGCATTAATTTCATTGTGCTTTTGCTCATTTTGAAGATTTTGACATTTTCACCTGAAGTGTACAATCGGGCTGAAAATGCATTTAAAGCCATAAAAAGTTCATTTTGGCTCTCACACCTTAACTAAATGTTGTAGACTCAAACTTTTTGCTGTCATTAGTATATTTTAGCACAATGAAGATGATTCAAGCATTAATTTTATTGTGCTTTTGCTCATTTTGAAGATTTTGACATTTTCACCTGAAGTGTACAATTAGGGGCTGAAAACGCGTTTAAAGCAATAAAAAGTTCATTTTGGCTCTCACACCTTAACTAAATGTTGTAGACTCAAACTTTTTGCTGTCATTAGTATATTTTAGCAAAATGAAGATGATTCAAGCATTAATTTTATTGTGCCTTTGCTCATTTTGAAGATTTTGACATTTTCACCTGAAGTGTACAATTAGGGGCTGAAAACGCGTTTAAAGCAATAAAAAGTTCATTTTGGCTCTCACACCTTAACTAAATGTTGTAGACTCAAACTTTTTGCTTTCATTAGTATATTTTAGCAAAATGAAGATGATTCAAGCATTAATTTTATTGTGCCTTTGCTCATTTTGAAGATTTTGACATTTTCACCTGAAGTGTACAATCGGGCTGAAAATGCATTTAAAGCCATAAAAAGTTCATTTTGGCTCTCACACCTTAACTAAATGTTGTAGACTCAAACTTTTTGCTGTCATTAGTGTATGTTAGCAAAATGAAGATGATTCAAGCATTAATTTCATTGTGCTTTTGCTCATTTTGAAGATTTTGACATTTTCACCTGAAGTGTACAATCAGGCTGAAAATGCATTTAAAGCCATAAAAAGTTCATTTTGGCTCTCACACCTTAACTAAATGTTGTAGACTCAAAATTTTTGCTGTCAAAAGTGTATTTTAGCAAAATGAAGATGATTCAAGCATTAATTTCATTGTGCTTTTGCTCATTTTGAAGATTTTGACATTTTCACCTGAAGTGTACAATCAGGCTGAAAATGCATTTAAAGCCATAAAAAGTTCATTTTGGCTCTCACACCTTAACTAAATGTTGTAGACTCAAACTTTTTGCTGTCATTAGTGTATGTTAGCAAAATGAAGATGATTCAAGCATTAATTTCATTGTGCTTTTGCTCATTTTGAAGATTTTGACATTTTCACCTGAAGTGTACAATCAGGCTGAAAATGCATTTAAAGCCATAAAAAGTTCATTTTGGCTCTCACACCTTAACTAAATGTTGTAGACTCAAACTTTTTGCTGTCATTAGTGTATTTTAGCAAAATGAAGATGATTCAAGCATTAATTTCATTGTGCTTTTGCTCATTTTGAAGATTTTGACATTTTCACCTGAAGTGTACAATCAGGCTGAAAATGCATTTAAAGCCATAAAAAGTTCATTTTGGCTCTCACACCTTAACTAAATGTTGTAGACTCAAACTTTTTGCTGTCATTAGTATATTTTAGCAAAATGAAGATGATTCAAGCATTAATTTTATTGTGCTTTTGCTCATTTTGAAGATTTTGACATTTTCACCTGAAGTGTACAATCGGGCTGAAAATGCATTTAAAGCCATAAAAAGTTCATTTTGGCTCTCACACCTTAACTAAATGTTGTAGACTCAAACTTTTTGCTGTCATTAGTGTATGTTAGCAAAATGAAGACGATTCAAGCATTAATTTCATTGTGCTTTTGCTCATTTTGAAGATTTTGACATTTTCACCTGAAGTGTACAATCAGGCTGAAAATGCATTTAAAGCCATAAAAAGTTCATTTTGGCTCTCACACCTTAACTAAATGTTGTAGACTCAAACTTTTTGCTGTCATTAGTGTATTTTAGCAAAATGAAGATGATTCAAGCATTAATTTCATTGTGCTTTTGCTCATTTTGAAGATTTTGACATTTTCACCGGAAGTGTACAATCAGGCTGAAAATGCATTTAAAGCCATAAAAAGTTCATTTTGGCTCTCACACCTTAACTAAATGTTGTAGACTCAAACTTTTTGCTGTCATTAGTGTATGTTAGCAAAATGAAGATGATTCAAGCATTAATTTCATTGTGCTTTTGCTCATTTTGAAGATTTTGACATTTTCACCTGAAGTGTACAATCAGGCTGAAAATGCATTTAAAGCCATAAAAAGTTCATTTTGGCTCTCACACCTTAACTAAATGTTGTAGACTCAAACTTTTTGCTGTCATTAGTGTATTTTAGCAAAATGAAGATGATTCAAGCATTAATTTCATTGTGCTTTTGCTCATTTTGAAGATTTTGACATTTTCACCTGAAGTGTACAATCGGGCTGAAAATGCATTTAAAGCCATAAAAAGTTCATTTTGGCTCTCACACCTTAACTAAATGTTGTAGACTCAAACTTCTTGCTGTCATTAGTGTATGTTAGCAAAATGAAGATGATTCAAGCATTAATTTCATTGTGCTTTTGCTCATTTTGAAGATTTTGACATTTTCACCTGAAGTGTACAATCAGGCTGAAAATGCATTTAAAGCCATAAAAAGTTAATTTTGGCTCTCACACCTTAACTAAATGTTGTAGACTCAAACTTTTTGCTGTCATTAGTGTATTTTAGCAAAATGAAGATGATTCAAGCATTAATTTCATTGTGCTTTTGCTCATTTTGAAGATTTTGACATTTTCACCTGAAGTGTACAATTAGGGGCTGAAAACGCGTTTAAAGCAATAAAAAGTTCATTTTGGCTCTCACACCTTAACTAAATGTTGTAGACTCAAACTTTTTGCTGTCATTAGTGTATGTTAGCAAAATGAAGATGATTCAAGCATTAATTTCATTGTGCTTTTGCTCATTTTGAAGATTTTGACATTTTCACCTGAAGTGTACAATCGGGCTGAAAATGCATTTAAAGCCATAAAAAGTTCATTTTGGCTCTCACACCTTAACTAAATGTTGTAGACTCAAACTTTTTGCTGTCATTAGTATATTTTAGCACAATGAAGATGATTCAAGCATTAATTTTATTGTGCTTTTGCTCATTTTGAAGATTTTGACATTTTCACCTGAAGTGTACAATTAGGGGCTGAAAACGCGTTTAAAGCAATAAAAAGTTCATTTTGGCTCTCACACCTTAACTAAATGTTGTAGACTCAAACTTTTTGCTGTCATTAGTATATTTTAGCAAAATGAAGATGATTCAAGCATTAATTTTATTGTGCCTTTGCTCATTTTGAAGATTTTGACATTTTCACCTGAAGTGTACAATTAGGGGCTGAAAACGCGTTTAAAGCAATAAAAAGTTCATTTTGGCTCTCACACCTTAACTAAATGTTGTAGACTCAAACTTTTTGCTTTCATTAGTATATTTTAGCAAAATGAAGATGATTCAAGCATTAATTTTATTGTGCCTTTGCTCATTTTGAAGATTTTGACATTTTCACCTGAAGTGTACAATCGGGCTGAAAATGCATTTAAAGCCATAAAAAGTTCATTTTGGCTCTCACACCTTAACTAAATGTTGTAGACTCAAACTTTTTGCTGTCATTAGTGTATGTTAGCAAAATGAAGATGATTCAAGCATTAATTTCATTGTGCTTTTGCTCATTTTGAAGATTTTGACATTTTCACCTGAAGTGTACAATCAGGCTGAAAATGCATTTAAAGCCATAAAAAGTTCATTTTGGCTCTCACACCTTAACTAAATGTTGTAGACTCAAAATTTTTGCTGTCAAAAGTGTATTTTAGCAAAATGAAGATGATTCAAGCATTAATTTCATTGTGCTTTTGCTCATTTTGAAGATTTTGACATTTTCACCTGAAGTGTACAATCAGGCTGAAAATGCATTTAAAGCCATAAAAAGTTCATTTTGGCTCTCACACCTTAACTAAATGTTGTAGACTCAAAATTTTTGCTGTCAAAAGTGTATTTTAGCAAAATGAAGATGATTCAAGCATTAATTTCATTGTGCTTTTGCTCATTTTGAAGATTTTGACATTTTCACCTGAAGTGTACAATCAGGGGCTGAAAACGCGTTTAAAGCAATAAAAAGTTCATTTTGGCTCTCACACCTTAACTAAATGTTGTAGACTCAAACTTTTTGCTGTCATTAGTATATTTTAGCAAAATGAAGATGATTCAAGCATTAATTTTATTGTGCTTTTGCTCATTTTGAAGATTTTGACATTTTCACCTGAAGTGTACAATTAGGGGCTGAAAACGCGTTTAAAGCAATAAAAAGTTCATTTTGGCTCTCACACCTTAACTAAATGTTGTAGACTCAAACTTTTTGCTGTCATTAGTATATTTTAGCAAAATGAAGATGATTCAAGCATTAATTTTATTGTGCCTTTGCTCATTTTGAAGATTTTGACATTTTCACCTGAAGTGTACAATCGGGCTGAAAATGCATTTAAAGCCATAAAAAGTTCATTTTGGCTCTCACACCTTAACTAAATGTTGTAGACTCAAACTTTTTGCTGTCATTAGTGTATGTTAGCAAAATGAAGATGATTCAAGCATTAATTTCATTGTGCTTTTGCTCATTTTGAAGATTTTGACATTTTCACCTGAAGTGTACAATCAGGCTGAAAATGCATTTAAAGCCATAAAAAGTTCATTTTGGCTCTCACACCTTAACTAAATGTTGTAGACTCAAACTTTTTGCTGTCAAAAGTGTATTTTAGCAAAATGAAGATGATTCAAGCATTAATTTCATTGTGCTTTTAATCATTTTGAAGATTTTGACATTTTCACCTGAAGTGTACAATCAGGCTGAAAATGCATTTAAAGCCATAAAAAGTTCATTTTGGCTCTCACACCTTAACTAAATGTTGTAGACTCAAACTTTTTGCTGTCATTAGTGTATTTTAGCAAAATGAAGATGATTCAAGCATTAATTTCATTGTGCTTTTGCTCATTTTGAAGATTTTGACATTTTCACCTGAAGTGTACAATCGGGCTGAAAATGCATTTAAAGCCATAAAAAGTTCATTTTGGCTCTCACACCTTAACTAAATGTTGTAGACTCAAACTTTTTGCTGTCATTAGTATATTTTAGCACAATGAAGATGATTCAAGCATTAATTTTATTGTGCTTTTGCTCATTTTGAAGATTTTGACATTTTCACCTGAAGTGTACAATTAGGGGCTGAAAACGCGTTTAAAGCAATAAAAAGTTCATTTTGGCTCTCACACCTTAACTAAATGTTGTAGACTCAAACTTTTTGCTGTCATTAGTATATTTTAGCAAAATGAAGATGATTCAAGCATTAATTTTATTGTGCCTTTGCTCATTTTGAAGATTTTGACATTTTCACCTGAAGTGTACAATCGGGCTGAAAATGCATTTAAAGCCATAAAAAGTTCATTTTGGCTCTCACACCTTAACTAAATGTTGTAGACTCAAACTTTTTGCTGTCATTAGTGTATGTTAGCAAAATGAAGATGATTCAAGCATTAATTTCATTGTGCTTTTGCTCATTTTGAAGATTTTGACATTTTCACCTGAAGTGTACAATCGGGCTGAAAATGCATTTAAAGCCATAAAAAGTTCATTTTGGCTCTCACACCTTAACTAAATGTTGTAGACTCAAACTTTTTGCTGTCAAAAGTGTATTTTAGCAAAATGAAGATGATTCAAGCATTAATTTCATTGTGCTTTTGCTCATTTTGAAGATTTTGACATTTTCACCTGAAGTGTACAATCAGGCTGAAAATGCATTTAAAGCCATAAAAAGTTCATTTTGGCTCTCACACCTTAACTAAATGTTGTAGACTCAAACTTTTTGCTGTCATTAGTGTATGTTAGCAAAATGAAGATGATTCAAGCATTAATTTCATTGTGCTTCTGCTCATTTTGAAGATTTTGACATTTTCACCTGAAGTGTACAATCAGGCTGAAAATGCATTTAAAGCCATAAAAAGTTCATTTTGGCTCTCACACCTTAACTAAATGTTGTAGACTCAAACTTTTTGCTGTCAAAAGTGTATTTTAGCAAAATGAAGATGATTCAAGCATTAATTTCATTGTGCTTTTGCTCATTTTGAAGATTTTGACATTTTCACCTGAAGTGTACAATCAGGCTGAAAATGCATTTAAAGCCATAAAAAGTTCATTTTGGCTCTCACACCTTAACTAAATGTTGTAGACTCAAACTTTTTGCTGTCATTAGTGTATTTTAGCAAAATGAAGATGATTCAAGCATTAATTTCATTGTGCTTTTGCTCATTTTGAAGATTTTGACATTTTCACCTGAAGTGTACAATCGGGCTGAAAATGCATTTAAAGCCATAAAAAGTTCATTTTGGCTCTCACACCTTAATTAAATGTTGTAGACTCAAACTTTTTGCTGTCATTAGTATATTTTAGCACAATGAAGATGATTCAAGCATTAATTTTATTGTGCTTTTGCTCATTTTGAAGATTTTGACATTTTCACCTGAAGTGTACAATTAGGGGCTGAAAACGCGTTTAAAGCAATAAAAAGTTCATTTTGGCTCTCACACCTTAACTAAATGTTGTAGACTCAAACTTTTTGCTGTCATTAGTATATTTTAGCAAAATGAAGATGATTCAAGCATTAATTTTATTGTGCCTTTGCTCATTTTGAAGATTTTGACATTTTCACCTGAAGTGTACAATCGGGCTGAAAATGCATTTAAAGCCATAAAAAGTTCATTTTGGCTCTCACACCTTAACTAAATGTTGTAGACTCAAACTTTTTGCTGTCATTAGTGTATGTTAGCAAAATGAAGATGATTCAAGCATTAATTTCATTGTGCTTTTGCTCATTTTGAAGATTTTGACATTTTCACCTGAAGTGTATAATCGGGCTGAAAATGCATTTAAAGCCATAAAAAGTTCATTTTGGCTCTCACACCTTAACTAAATGTTGTAGACTCAAACTTTTTGCTGTCAAAAGTGTATTTTAGCAAAATGAAGATGATTCAAGCATTAATTTCATTGTGCTTTTGCTCATTTTGAAGATTTTGACATTTTCACCTGAAGTGTACAATCAGGCTGAAAATGCATTTAAAGCCATAAAAAGTTCATTTTGGCTCTCACACCTTAACTAAATGTTGTAGACTCAAACTTTTTGCTGTCATTAGTGTATGTTAGCAAAATGAAGATGATTCAAGCATTAATTTCATTGTGCTTTTGCTCATTTTGAAGATTTTGACATTTTCACCTGAAGTGTACAATTAGGGGCTGAAAACGCGTTTAAAGCAATAAAAAGTTCATTTTGGCTCTAACACCTTAACTAAATGTTGTAGACTCAAACTTTTTGCTGTCATTAGTATATTTTAGCAAAATGAAGATGATTCAAGCATTAATTTTATTGTGCTTTTGCTCATTTTGAAGATTTTGACATTTTCACCTGAAGTGTACAATCGGGCTGAAAATGCATTTAAAGCCATAAAAAGTTCATTTTGGCTCTCACACCTTAACTAAATGTTGTAGACTCAAACTTTTTGCTGTCATTAGTGTATTTTAGCAAAATGAAGATGATTCAAGCATTAATTTCATTGTGCTTTTGCTCATTTTGAAGATTTTGACATTTTCACCTGAAGTGTACAATCGGGCTGAAAATGCATTTAAAGCCATAAAAAGTTCATTTTGGCTCTCACACCTTAACTAAATGTTGTAGACTCAAACTTTTTGCTGTCATTAGTATATTTTAGCAAAATGAAGATGATTCAAGCATTAATTGTATTGTGCTTTTGCTCATTTTGAAGATTTTGACATTTTCACCTGAAGTGTACAATCGGGCTGAAAATGCATTTAAAGCCATAAAAAGTTCATTTTGGCTCTCACACCTTAACTAAATGTTGTAGACTCAAACTTTTTGCTGTCATTAGTGTATGTTAGCAAAATGAAGATGATTCAAGCATTAATTTTATTGTGCTTTTGCTCATTTTGAAGATTTTGACATTTTCACCTGAAGTGTACAATCGGGCTGAAAATGCATTTAAAGCCATAAAAAGTTCATTTTGGCTCTCACACCTTAACTAAATGTTGTAGACTCAAACTTTTTGCTGTCATTAGTATATTTTAGCACAATGAAGATGATTCAAGCATTAATTTTATTGTGCTTTTGCTCATTTTGAAGATTTTGACATTTTCACCTGAAGTGTACAATTAGGGGCTGAAAACGCGTTTAAAGCAATAAAAAGTTCATTTTGGCTCTCACACCTTAACTAAATGTTGTAGACTCAAACTTTTTGCTGTCATTAGTATATTTTAGCAAAATGAAGATGATTCAAGCATTAATTTTATTGTGCCTTTGCTCATTTTGAAGATTTTGACATTTTCACCTGAAGTGTACAATCAGGCTGAAAATGCATTTAAAGCCATAAAAAGTTCATTTTGGCTCTCACACCTTAACTAAATGTTGTAGACTCAAACTTTTTGCTGTCAAAAGTGTATTTTAGCAAAATGAAGATGATTCAAGCATTAATTTCATTGTGCTTTTGCTCATTTTGAAGATTTTGACATTTTCACCTGAAGTGTACAATC
Organism: Leptonotus elevatus; assembly: GCF_054856555.1. Taxonomy (NCBI): domain Eukaryota; kingdom Metazoa; phylum Chordata; class Actinopteri; order Syngnathiformes; family Syngnathidae; genus Leptonotus; species Leptonotus elevatus. Next base: position 253,263 of record NC_141249.1, read on the forward strand.
AGGCTGAAAATGCATTTAAAGCCATAAAAAGTTCATTTTGGCTCTCACACCTTAACTAAATGTTGTAGACTCAAACTTTTTGCTGTCATTAGTGTATTTTAGCAAAATGAAGATGATTCAAGCATTAATTTCATTGTGCTTTTGCTCATTTTGAAGATTTTGACATTTTCACCTGAAGTGTACAATCGGGCTGAAAATGCATTTAAAGCCATAAAAAGTTCATTTTGGCTCTCACACCTTAACTAAATGTTGTAGACTCAAACTTTTTGCTGTCATTAGTATATTTTAGCACAATGAAGATGATTCAAGCATTAATTTTATTGTGCTTTTGCTCATTTTGAAGATTTTGACATTTTCACCTGAAGTGTACAATTAGGGGCTGAAAACGCGTTTAAAGCAATAAAAAGTTCATTTTGGCTCTCACACCTTAACTAAATGTTGTAGACTCAAACTTTTTGCTGTCATTAGTGTATGTTAGCAAAATGAAGATGATTCAAGCATTAATTTCATTGTGCTTCTGCTCATTTTGAAGATTTTGACATTTTCACCTGAAGTGTACAATCAGGCTGAAAATGCATTTAAAGCCATAAAAAGTTCATTTTGGCTCTCACACCTTAACTAAATGTTGTAGACTCAAACTTTTTGCTGTCATTAGTGTATGTTAGCAAAATGAAGATGATTCAAGCATTAATTTCATTGTGCTTTTGCTCATTTTGAAGATTTTGACATTTTCACCTGAAGTGTACAATCGGGCTGAAAATGCATTTAAAGCCATAAAAAGTTCATTTTGGCTCTCACACCTTAACTAAATGTTGTAGACTCAAACTTTTTGCTGTCATTAGTATATTTTAGCAAAATGAAGATGATTCAAGCATTAATTTTATTGTGCTTTTGCTCATTTTGAAGATTTTGACATTTTCACCTGAAGTGTACAATCAGGCTGAAAATGCATTTAAAGCCATAAAAAGTTCATTTTGGCTCTCACACCTTAACTAAATGTTGTAGACTCAAACTTTTTGCTGTCATTAGTGTATGTTAGCAAAATGAAGATGATTCAAGCATTAATTTCATTGTGCTTTTGCTCATTTTGAAGATTTTGACATTTTCACCTGAAGTGTACAATCAGGCTGAAAATGCATTTAAAGCCATAAAAAGTTCATTTTGGCTCTCACACCTTAACTAAATGTTGTAGACTCAAACTTTTTGCTGTCATTGGTGTATTTTAGCAAAATGAAGATGATTCAAGCATTAATTTCATTGTGCTTTTGCTCATTTTGAAGATTTTGACATTTTCACCTGAAGTGTACAATTAGGGGCTGAAAACGCGTTTAAAGCAATAAAAAGTTCATTTTGGCTCTCACACCTTAACTAAATGATGTAAACTCAAACTTTTTGCTGTCATTAGTGTATGTTAGCAAAATGAAGATGATTCAAGCATTAATTTCATTGTGCTTTTGCTCATTTTGAAGATTTTGACATTTTCACCTGAAGTGTACAATCAGGCTGAAAATGCATTTAAAGCCATAAAAAGTTCATTTTGGCTCTCACACCTTAACTAAATGTTGTAGACTCAAACTTTTTGCTGTCATTAGTGTATTTTAGCAAAATGAAGATGATTCAAGCATTAATTTCATTGTGCTTTTGCTCATTTTGAAGATTTTGACATTTTCACCTGAAGTGTACAATCAGGCTGAAAATGCATTTAAAGCCATAAAAAGTTCATTTTGGCTCTCACACCTTAACTAAATGTTGTAGACTCAAACTTTTTGCTGTCATTAGTGTATTTTAGCAAAATGAAGATGATTCAAGCATTAATTTCATTGTGCTTTTGCTCATTTTGAAGATTTTGACATTTTCACCGGAAGTGTACAATCAGGCTGAAAATGCATTTAAAGCCATAAAAAGTTCATTTTGGCTCTCACACCTTAACTAAATGTTGTAGACTCAAACTTTTTGCTGTCATTAGTGTATGTTAGCAAAATGAAGATGATTCAAGCATTAATTTCATTGTGCTTTTGCTCATTTTGAAGATTTTGACATTTTCACCTGAAGTGTACAATCAGGCTGAAAATGCATTTAAAGCCATAAAAAGTTCATTTTGGCTCTCACACCTTAACTAAATGTTGTAGACTCAAACTTTTTGCTGTCATTAGTGTATGTTAGCAAAATGAAGATGATTCAAGCATTAATTTCATTGTGCTTTTGCTCATTTTGAAGATTTTGACATTTTCACCTGAAGTGTACAATCAGGCTGAAAATGCATTTAAAGCCATAAAAAGTTCATTTTGGCTCTCACACCTTAACTAAATGTTGTAGACTCAAATTTTTTGCTGTCATTAGTGTATTTTAGCAAAATGAAGATGATTCAAGCATTAATTTCATTGTGCTTTTGCTCATTTTGAAGATTTTGACATTTTCACCTGAAGTGTACAATCAGGCTGAAAATGCATTTAAAGCCATAAAAAGTTCATTTTGGCTCTCACACCTTAACTAAATGTTGTAGACTCAAACTTTTTGCTGTCATTAGTGTATTTTAGCAAAATGAAGATGATTCAAGCATTAATTTCATTGTGCTTTTGCTCATTTTGAAGATTTTGACATTTTCACCTGAAGTGTACAATCGGGCTGAAAATGCATTTAAAGCCATAAAAAGTTCATTTTGGCTCTCACACCTTAACTAAATGTTGTAGACTCAAACTTTTTGCTGTCATTAGTGTATGTTAGCAAAATGAAGATGATTCAAGCATTAATTTCATTGTGCTTTTGCTCATTTTGAAGATTTTGACATTTTCACCTGAAGTGTACAATCAGGCTGAAAATGCATTTAAAGCCATAAAAAGTTCATTTTGGCTCTCACACCTTAACTAAATGTTGTAGACTCAAACTTTTTGCTGTCATTAGTGTATTTTAGCAAAATGAAGATGATTCAAGCATTAATTTCATTGTGCTTTTGCTCATTTTGAAGATTTTGACATTTTCACCTGAAGTGTACAATCAGGCTGAAAATGCATTTAAAGCCATAAAAAGTTCATTTTGGCTCTCACACCTTAACTAAATGTTGTAGACTCAAACTTTTTGCTGTCATTAGTGTATTTTAGCAAAATGAAGATGATTCAAGCATTAATTTCATTGTGCTTTTGCTCATTTTGAAGATTTTGACATTTTCACCTGAAGTGTACAATCGGGCTGAAAATGCATTTAAAGCCATAAAAAGTTCATTTTGGCTCTCACACCTTAACTAAATGTTGTAGACTCAAACTTTTTGCTGTCATTAGTATATTTTAGCAAAATGAAGATGATTCAAGCATTAATTTTATTGTGCTTTTGCTCATTTTGAAGGTTTTGACATTTTCACCTGAAGTGTACAATCAGGCTGAAAATGCATTTAAAGCCATAAAAAGTTCATTTTGGCTCTCACACCTTAACTAAATGTTGTAAACTCAAACTTTTTGCTGTCATTAGTATATTTTAGCAAAATGAAGATGATTCAAGCATTAATTTTATTGTGCTTTTGCTCATTTTGAAGATTTTGACATTTTCACCTGAAGTGTACAATCGGGCTGAAAATGCATTTAAAGCCATGAAAAGTTCATTTTGGCTCTCACACCTTAACTAAATGTTGTAGACTCAAACTTTTTGCTGTCATTAGTGTATGTTAGCAAAATGAAGATGATTCAAGCATTAATTTCATTGTGCTTTTGCTCATTTTGAAGATTTTGACATTTTCACCTGAAGTGTACAATCAGGCTGAAAATGCATTTAAAGCCATAAAAAGTTCATTTTGGCTCTCACACCTTAACTAAATGTTGTAGACTCAAACTTTTTGCTGTCATTAGTGTATGTTAGCAAAATGAAGATGATTCAAGCATTAATTTCATTGTGCTTTTGCTCATTTTGAAGATTTTGACATTTTCACCTGAAGTGTACAATCAGGCTGAAAATGCATTTAAAGCCATAAAAAGTTCATTTTGGCTCTCACACCTTAACTAAATGTTGTAGACTCAAACTTTTTGCTGTCATTAGTGTATTTTAGCAAAATGAAGATGATTCAAGCATTAATTTCATTGTGCTTTTGCTCATTTTGAAGATTTTGACATTTTCACCGGAAGTGTACAATCAGGCTGAAAATGCATTTAAAGCCATAAAAAGTTCATTTTGGCTCTCACACCTTAACTAAATGTTGTAGACTCAAACTTTTTGCTGTCATTAGTGTATGTTAGCAAAATGAAGATGATTCAAGCATTAATTTCATTGTGCTTTTGCTCATTTTGAAGATTTTGACATTTTCACCTGAAGTGTACAATCAGGCTGAAAATGCATTTAAAGCCATAAAAAGTTCATTTTGGCTCTCACACCTTAACTAAATGTTGTAGACTCAAACTTTTTGCTGTCATTAGTGTATGTTAGCAAAATGAAGATGATTCAAGCATTAATTCCATTGTGCTTTTGCTCATTTTGAAGATTTTGACATTTTCACCTGAAGTGTACAATCAGGCTGAAAATGCATTTAAAGCCATAAAAAGTTCATTTTGGCTCTCACACCTTAACTAAATGTTGTAGACTCAAACTTTTTGCTGTCATTAGTGTATGTTAGCAAAATGGAGATGATTCAAGCATTAATTTCATTGTGCTTTTGCTCATTTTGAAGATTTTGACATTTTCACCTGAAGTGTACAATCAGGCTGAAAATGCATTTAAAGCCATAAAAAGTTCATTTTGGCTCTCACACCTTAACTAAATGTTGTAGACTCAAACTTTTTGCTGTCATTAGTGTATTTTAGCAAAATGAAGATGATTCAAGCATTAATTTCATTGTGCTTTTGCTCATTTTGAAGATTTTGACATTTTCACCTGAAGTGTACAATCAGGCTGAAAATGCATTTAAAGCCATAAAAAGTTCATTTTGGCTCTCACACCTTAACTAAATGTTGTAGACTCAAACTTTTTGCTGTCATTAGTGTATTTTAGCAAAATGAAGATGATTCAAGCATTAATTTCATTGTGCTTTTGCTCATTTTGAAGATTTTGACATTTTCACCTGAAGTGTACAATCAGGCTGAAAATGCATTTAAAGCCATAAAAAGTTCATTTTGGCTCTCACACCTTAACTAAATGTTGTAGACTCAAACTTTTTGCTGTCATTAGTGTATTTTAGCAAAATGAAGATGATTCAAGCATTAATTTCATTGTGCTTTTGCTCATTTTGAAGATTTTGACATTTTCACCTGAAGTGTACAATTAGGGGCTGAAAACGCGTTTAAAGCAATAAAAAGTTCATTTTGGCTCTAACACCTTAACTAAATGTTGTAGACTCAAACTTTTTGCTGTCATTAGTATATTTTAGCAAAATGAAGATGATTCAAGCATTAATTTTATTGTGCTTTTGCTCATTTTGAAGATTTTGACATTTTCACCTGAAGTGTACAATCGGGCTGAAAATGCATTTAAAGCCATAAAAAGTTCATTTTGGCTCTCACACCTTAACTAAATGTTGTAGACTCAAACTTTTTGCTGTCATTAGTGTATTTTAGCAAAATGAAGATGATTCAAGCATTAATTTCATTGTGCTTTTGCTCATTTTGAAGATTTTGACATTTTCACCTGAAGTGTACAATCGGGCTGAAAATGCATTTAAAGCCATAAAAAGTTCATTTTGGCTCTCACACCTTAACTAAATGTTGTAGACTCAAACTTTTTGCTGTCATTAGTATATTTTAGCAAAATGAAGATGATTCAAGCATTAATTGTATTGTGCTTTTGCTCATTTTGAAGATTTTGACATTTTCACCTGAAGTGTACAATCGGGCTGAAAATGCATTTAAAGCCATAAAAAGTTCATTTTGGCTCTCACACCTTAACTAAATGTTGTAGACTCAAACTTTTTGCTGTCATTAGTGTATGTTAGCAAAATGAAGATGATTCAAGCATTAATTTTATTGTGCTTTTGCTCATTTTGAAGATTTTGACATTTTCACCTGAAGTGTACAATCGGGCTGAAAATGCATTTAAAGCCATAAAAAGTTCATTTTGGCTCTCACACCTTAACTAAATGTTGTAGACTCAAACTTTTTGCTGTCATTAGTATATTTTAGCACAATGAAGATGATTCAAGCATTAATTTTATTGTGCTTTTGCTCATTTTGAAGATTTTGACATTTTCACCTGAAGTGTACAATTAGGGGCTGAAAACGCGTTTAAAGCAATAAAAAGTTCATTTTGGCTCTCACACCTTAACTAAATGTTGTAGACTCAAACTTTTTGCTGTCATTAGTATATTTTAGCAAAATGAAGATGATTCAAGCATTAATTTTATTGTGCCTTTGCTCATTTTGAAGATTTTGACATTTTCACCTGAAGTGTACAATCAGGCTGAAAATGCATTTAAAGCCATAAAAAGTTCATTTTGGCTCTCACACCTTAACTAAATGTTGTAGACTCAAACTCTTTGCTTTCATTAGTGTATTTTAGCAAAATGAAGATGATTCAAGCATTAATTTCATTGTGCTTTTGCTCATTTTGAAGATTTTGACATTTTCACCTGAAGTGTACAATCAGGCTGAAAATGCATTTAAAGCCATAAAAAGTTCATTTTGGCTCTCACACCTTAACTAAATGTTGTAGACTCAAACTTTTTGCTGTCATTAGTGTATTTTAGCAAAATGAAGATGATTCAAGCATTAATTTCATTGTGCTTTTGCTCATTTTGAAGATTTTGACATTTTCACCTGAAGTGTACAATCGGGCTGAAAATGCATTTAAAGCCATAAAAAGTTCATTTTGGCTCTCACACCTTAACTAAATGTTGTAGACTCAAACTTTTTGCTGTCATTAGTATATTTTAGCACAATGAAGATGATTCAAGCATTAATTTTATTGTGCTTTTGCTCATTTTGAAGATTTTGACATTTTCACCTGAAGTGTACAATTAGGGGCTGAAAACGCGTTTAAAGCAATAAAAAGTTCATTTTGGCTCTCACACCTTAACTAAATGTTGTAGACTCAAACTTTTTGCTGTCATTAGTATATTTTAGCAAAATGAAGATGATTCAAGCATTAATTTTATTGTGCCTTTGCTCATTTTGAAGATTTTGACATTTTCACCTGAAGTGTACAATCGGGCTGAAAATGCATTTAAAGCCATAAAAAGTTCATTTTGGCTCTCACACCTTAACTAAATGTTGTAGACTCAAACTTTTTGCTGTCATTAGTGTATGTTAGCAAAATGAAGATGATTCAAGCATTAATTTCATTGTGCTTTTGCTCATTTTGAAGATTTTGACATTTTCACCTGAAGTGTACAATCGGGCTGAAAATGCATTTAAAGCCATAAAAAGTTCATTTTGGCTCTCACACCTTAACTAAATGTTGTAGACTCAAACTTTTTGCTGTCAAAAGTGTATTTTAGCAAAATGAAGATGATTCAAGCATTAATTTCATTGTGCTTTTGCTCATTTTGAAGATTTTGACATTTTCACCTGAAGTGTACAATCAGGCTGAAAATGCATTTAAAGCCATAAAAAGTTCATTTTGGCTCTCACACCTTAACTAAATGTTGTAGACTCAAACTTTTTGCTGTCATTAGTGTATGTTAGCAAAATGAAGATGATTCAAGCATTAATTTCATTGTGCTTCTGCTCATTTTGAAGATTTTGACATTTTCACCTGAAGTGTACAATCAGGCTGAAAATGCATTTAAAGCCATAAAAAGTTCATTTTGGCTCTCACACCTTAACTAAATGTTGTAGACTCAAACTTTTTGCTGTCATTAGTGTATGTTAGCAAAATGAAGATGATTCAAGCATTAATTTCATTGTGCTTTTGCTCATTTTGAAGATTTTGACATTTTCACCTGAAGTGTACAATCGGGCTGAAAATGCATTTAAAGCCATAAAAAGTTCATTTTGGCTCTCACACCTTAACTAAATGTTGTAGACTCAAACTTTTTGCTGTCATTAGTATATTTTAGCAAAATGAAGATGATTCAAGCATTAATTTTATTGTGCTTTTGCTCATTTTGAAGATTTTGACATTTTCACCTGAAGTGTACAATCAGGCTGAAAATGCATTTAAAGCCATAAAAAGTTCATATTGGCTCTCACACCTTAACTAAATGTTGTAGACTCAAACTTTTTGCTGTCATTAGTGTATGTTAGCAAAATGAAGATGATTCAAGCATTAATTTCATTGTGCTTTTGCTCATTTTGAAGATTTTGACATTTTCACCTGAAGTGTACAATCAGGCTGAAAATGCATTTAAAGCCATAAAAAGTTCATTTTGGCTCTCACACCTTAACTAAATGTTGTAGACTCAAACTTTTTGCTGTCATTGGTGTATTTTAGCAAAATGAAGATGATTCAAGCATTAATTTCATTGTGCTTTTGCTCATTTTGAAGATTTTGACATTTTCACCTGAAGTGTACAATTAGGGGCTGAAAACGCGTTTAAAGCAATAAAAAGTTCATTTTGGCTCTCACACCTTAACTAAATGATGTAAACTCAAACTTTTTGCTGTCATTAGTATATTTTAGCAAAATGAAGATGATTCAAGCATTAATTTTATTGTGCTTTTGCTCATTTTGAAGATTTTGACATTTTCACCTGAAGTGTACAATCGGGCTGAAAATGCATTTAAAGCCATAAAAAGTTCATTTTGGCTCTCACACCTTAACTAAATGTTGTAGACTCAAACTTTTTGCTGTCATTAGTGTATGTTAGCAAAATGAAGATGATTCAAGCATTAATTTCATTGTGCTTTTGCTCATTTTGAAGATTTTGACATTTTCACCTGAAGTGTACAATCAGGCTGAAAATGCATTTAAAGCCATAAAAAGTTCATTTTGGCTCTCACACCTTAACTAAATGTTGTAGACTCAAACTTTTTGCTGTCATTAGTGTATTTTAGCAAAATGAAGATGATTCAAGCATTAATTTCATTGTGCTTTTGCTCATTTTGAAGATTTTGACATTTTCACCGGAAGTGTACAATCAGGCTGAAAATGCATTTAAAGCCATAAAAAGTTCATTTTGAATCTCACACCTTAACTAAATGTTGTAGACTCAAACTTTTTGCTGTCATTAGTGTATGTTAGCAAAATGAAGATGATTCAAGCATTAATTTCATTGTGCTTTTGCTCATTTTGAAGATTTTGACATTTTCACCTGAAGTGTACAATCAGGCTGAAAATGCATTTAAAGCCATAAAAAGTTCATTTTGGCTCTCACACCTTAACTAAATGTTGTAGACTCAAACTTTTTGCTGTCATTAGTGTATGTTAGCAAAATGAAGATGATTCAAGCATTAATTTCATTGTGCTTTTGCTCATTTTGAAGATTTTGACATTTTCACCTGAAGTGTACAATCAGGCTGAAAATGCATTTAAAGCCATAAAAAGTTCATTTTGGCTCTCACACCTTAACTAAATGTTGTAGACTCAAATTTTTTGCTGTCATTAGTGTATTTTAGCAAAATGAAGATGATTCAAGCATTAATTTCATTGTGCTTTTGCTCATTTTGAAGATTTTGACATTTTCACCTGAAGTGTACAATCAGGCTGAAAATGCATTTAAAGCCATAAAAAGTTCATTTTGGCTCTCACACCTTAACTAAATGTTGTAGACTCAAACTTTTTGCTGTCATTAGTGTATTTTAGCAAAATGAAGATGATTCAAGCATTAATTTCATTGTGCTTTTGCTCATTTTGAAGATTTTGACATTTTCACCTGAAGTGTACAATCGGGCTGAAAATGCATTTAAAGCCATAAAAAGTTCATTTTGGCTCTCACACCTTAACTAAATGTTGTAGACTCAAACTTTTTGCTGTCATTAGTGTATGTTAGCAAAATGAAGATGATTCAAGCATTAATTTCATTGTGCTTTTGCTCATTTTGAAGATTTTGACATTTTCACCTGAAGTGTACAATCAGGCTGAAAATGCATTTAAAGCCATAAAAAGTTCATTTTGGCTCTCACACCTTAACTAAATGTTGTAGACTCAAACTTTTTGCTGTCATTAGTGTATTTTAGCAAAATGAAGATGATTCAAGCATTAATTTCATTGTGCTTTTGCTCATTTTGAAGATTTTGACATTTTCACCTGAAGTGTACAATCAGGCTGAAAATGCATTTAAAGCCATAAAAAGTTCATTTTGGCTCTCACACCTTAACTAAATGTTGTAGACTCAAACTTTTTGCTGTCATTAGTGTATTTTAGCAAAATGAAGATGATTCAAGCATTAATTTCATTGTGCTTTTGCTCATTTTGAAGATTTTGACATTTTCACCTGAAGTGTACAATCGGGCTGAAAATGCATTTAAAGCCATAAAAAGTTCATTTTGGCTCTCACACCTTAACTAAATGTTGTAGACTCAAACTTTTTGCTGTCATTAGTATATTTTAGCAAAATGAAGATGATTCAAGCATTAATTTTATTGTGCTTTTGCTCATTTTGAAGGTTTTGACATTTTCACCTGAAGTGTACAATCAGGCTGAAAATGCATTTAAAGCCATAAAAAGTTCATTTTGGCTCTCACACCTTAACTAAATGTTGTAGACTCAAACTTTTTGCTGTCATTAGTGTATGTTAGCAAAATGAAGATGATTCAAGCATTAATTTCATTGTGCTTTTGCTCATTTTGAAGATTTTGACATTTTCACCTGAAGTGTACAATCAGGCTGAAAATGCATTTAAAGCCATAAAAAGTTCATTTTGGCTCTCACACCTTAACTAAATGTTGTAGACTCAAACTTTTTGCTGTCATTGGTGTATTTTAGCAAAATGAAGATGATTCAAGCATTAATTTCATTGTGCTTTTGCTCATTTTGAAGATTTTGACATTTTCACCTGAAGTGTACAATTAGGGGCTGAAAACGCGTTTAAAGCAATAAAAAGTTCATTTTGGCTCTCACACCTTAACTAAATGTTGTAAACTCAAACTTTTTGCTGTCATTAGTATATTTTAGCAAAATGAAGATGATTCAAGCATTAATTTTATTGTGCTTTTGCTCATTTTGAAGATTTTGACATTTTCACCTGAAGTGTACAATCGGGCTGAAAATGCATTTAAAGCCATAAAAAGTTCATTTTGGCTCTCACACCTTAACTAAATGTTGTAGACTCAAACTTTTTGCTGTCATTAGTGTATGTTAGCAAAATGAAGATGATTCAAGCATTAATTTCATTGTGCTTTTGCTCATTTTGAAGATTTTGACATTTTCACCTGAAGTGTACAATCAGGCTGAAAATGCATTTAAAGCCATAAAAAGTTCATTTTGGCTCTCACACCTTAACTAAATGTTGTAGACTCAAACTTTTTGCTGTCATTAGTGTATTTTAGCAAAATGAAGATGATTCAAGCATTAATTTCATTGTGCTTTTGCTCATTTTGAAGATTTTGACATTTTCACCGGAAGTGTACAATCAGGCTGAAAATGCATTTAAAGCCATAAAAAGTTCATTTTGGCTCTCACACCTTAACTAAATGTTGTAGACTCAAACTTTTTGCTGTCATTAGTGTATGTTAGCAAAATGAAGATGATTCAAGCATTAATTTCATTGTGCTTTTGCTCATTTTGAAGATTTTGACATTTTCACCTGAAGTGTACAATCAGGCTGAAAATGCATTTAAAGCCATAAAAAGTTCATTTTGGCTCTCACACCTTAACTAAATGTTGTAGACTCAAACTTTTTGCTGTCATTAGTGTATGTTAGCAAAATGAAGATGATTCAAGCATTAATTTCATTGTGCTTTTGCTCATTTTGAAGATTTTGACATTTTCACCTGAAGTGTACAATCAGGCTGAAAATGCATTTAAAGCCATAAAAAGTTCATTTTGGCTCTCACACCTTAACTAAATGTTGCAGACTCAAACTTTTTGCTGTCATTAGTGTATTTTAGCAAAATGAAGATGATTCAAGCATTAATTTCATTGTGCTTTTGCTCATTTTGAAGATTTTGACATTTTCACCTGAAGTGTACAATCGGGCTGAAAATGCATTTAAAGCCATAAAAAGTTCATTTTGGCTCTCACACCTTAACTAAATGTTGTAAACTCAAACTTTTTGCTGTCATTAGTATATTTTTGCAAAATGAAGATGATTCAAGCATTAATTTTATTGTGCTTTTGCTCATTTTGAAGATTTTGACATTTTCACCTGAAGTGTACAATCGGGCTGAAAATGCATTTAAAGCCATAAAAAGTTCATTTTGGCTCTCACACCTTAACTAAATGTTGTAGACTCAAACTTTTTGCTGTCATTAGTGTATGTTAGCAAAATGAAGATGATTCAAGCATTAATTTCATTGTGCTTTTGCTCATTTTGAAGATTTTGACATTTTCACCTGAAGTGTACAATCAGGCTGAAAATGCATTTAAAGCCATAAAAAGTTCATTTTGGCTCTCACACCTTAACTAAATGTTGTAGACTCAAACTTTTTGCTGTCATTAGTGTATGTTAGCAAAATGAAGATGATTCAAGCATTAATTTCATTGTGCTTTTGCTCATTTTGAAGATTTTGACATTTTCACCTGAAGTGTACAATCAGGCTGAAAATGCATTTAAAGCCATAAAAAGTTCATTTTGGCTCTCACACCTTAACTAAATGTTGTAGACTCAAATTTTTTGCTGTCATTAGTGTATTTTAGCAAAATGAAGATGATTCAAGCATTAATTTCATTGTGCTTTTGCTCATTTTGAAGATTTTGACATTTTCACCTGAAGTGTACAATCAGGCTGAAAATGCATTTAAAGCCATAAAAAGTTCATTTTGGCTCTCACACCTTAACTAAATGTTGTAGACTCAAACTTTTTGCTGTCATTAGTGTATTTTAGCAAAATGAAGATGATTCAAGCATTAATTTCATTGTGCTTTTGCTCATTTTGAAGATTTTGACATTTTCACCTGAAGTGTACAATCGGGCTGAAAATGCATTTAAAGCCATAAAAAGTTCATTTTGGCTCTCACACCTTAACTAAATGTTGTAGACTCAAACTTTTTGCTGTCATTAGTGTATGTTAGCAAAATGAAGATGATTCAAGCATTAATTTCATTGTGCTTTTGCTCATTTTGAAGATTTTGACATTTTCACCTGAAGTGTACAATCAGGCTGAAAATGCATTTAAAGCCATAAAAAGTTCATTTTGGCTCTCACACCTTAACTAAATGTTGTAGACTCAAACTTTTTGCTGTCATTAGTGTATTTTAGCAAAATGAAGATGATTCAAGCATTAATTTCATTGTGCTTTTGCTCATTTTGAAGATTTTGACATTTTCACCTGAAGTGTACAATCAGGCTGAAAATGCATTTAAAGCCATAAAAAGTTCATTTTGGCTCTCACACCTTAACTAAATGTTGTAGACTCAAACTTTTTGCTGTCATTAGTGTATTTTAGCAAAATGAAGATGATTCAAGCATTAATTTCATTGTGCTTTTGCTCATTTTGAAGATTTTGACATTTTCACCTGAAGTGTACAATCGGGCTGAAAATGCATTTAAAGCCATAAAAAGTTCATTTTGGCTCTCACACCTTAACTAAATGTTGTAGACTCAAACTTTTTGCTGTCATTAGTATATTTTAGCAAAATGAAGATGATTCAAGCATTAATTTTATTGTGCTTTTGCTCATTTTGAAGATTTTGACATTTTCACCTGAAGTGTACAATCAGGCTGAAAATGCATTTAAAGCCATAAAAAGTTCATTTTGGCTCTCACACCTTAACTAAATGTTGTAGACTCAAACTTTTTGCTGTCATTAGTGTATGTTAGCAAAATGAAGATGATTCAAGCATTAATTTCATTGTGCTTTTGCTCATTTTGAAGATTTTGACATTTTCACCTGAAGTGTACAATCAGGCTGAAAATGCATTTAAAGCCATAAAAAGTTCATTTTGGCTCTCACACCTTAACTAAATGTTGTAGACTCAAACTTTTTGCTGTCATTGGTGTATTTTAGCAAAATGAAGATGATTCAAGCATTAATTTCATTGTGCTTTTGCTCATTTTGAAGATTTTGACATTTTCACCTGAAGTGTACAATTAGGGGCTGAAAACGCGTTTAAAGCAATAAAAAGTTCATTTTGGCTCTCACACCTTAACTAAATGTTGTAAACTCAAACTTTTTGCTGTCATTAGTATATTTTAGCAAAATGAAGATGATTCAAGCATTAATTTTATTGTGCTTTTGCTCATTTTGAAGATTTTGACATTTTCACCTGAAGTGTACAATCGGGCTGAAAATGCATTTAAAGCCATAAAAAGTTCATTTTGGCTCTCACACCTTAACTAAATGTTGTAGACTCAAACTTTTTGCTGTCATTAGTGTATGTTAGCAAAATGAAGATGATTCAAGCATTAATTTCATTGTGCTTTTGCTCATTTTGAAGATTTTGACATTTTCACCTGAAGTGTACAATCAGGCTGAAAATGCATTTAAAGCCATAAAAAGTTCATTTTGGCTCTCACACCTTAACTAAATGTTGTAGACTCAAACTTTTTGCTGTCATTAGTGTATTTTAGCAAAATGAAGATGATTCAAGCATTAATTTCATTGTGCTTTTGCTCATTTTGAAGATTTTGACATTTTCACCGGAAGTGTACAATCAGGCTGAAAATGCATTTAAAGCCATAAAAAGTTCATTTTGGCTCTCACACCTTAACTAAATGTTGTAGACTCAAACTTTTTGCTGTCATTAGTGTATGTTAGCAAAATGAAGATGATTCAAGCATTAATTTCATTGTGCTTTTGCTCATTTTGAAGATTTTGACATTTTCACCTGAAGTGTACAATCAGGCTGAAAATGCATTTAAAGCCATAAAAAGTTCATTTTGGCTCTCACACCTTAACTAAATGTTGTAGACTCAAACTTTTTGCTGTCATTAGTGTATGTTAGCAAAATGAAGATGATTCAAGCATTAATTTCATTGTGCTTTTGCTCATTTTGAAGATTTTGACATTTTCACCTGAAGTGTACAATCGGGCTGAAAATGCATTTAAAGCCATAAAAAGTTCATTTTGGCTCTCACACCTTAACTAAATGTTGCAGGCTCAAACTTTTTGCTGTCATTAGTGTATTTTAGCAAAATGAAGATGATTCAAGCATTAATTTCATTGTGCTTTTGCTCATTTTGAAGATTTTGACATTTTCACCTGAAGTGTACAATCGGGCTGAAAATGCATTTAAAGCCATAAAAAGTTCATTTTGGCTCTCACACCTTAACTAAATGTTGTAAACTCAAACTTTTTGCTGTCATTAGTATATTTTTGCAAAATGAAGATGATTCAAGCATTAATTTTATTGTGCTTTTGCTCATTTTGAAGATTTTGACATTTTCACCTGAAGTGTACAATCGGGCTGAAAATGCATTTAAAGCCATAAAAAGTTCATTTTGGCTCTCACACCTTAACTAAATGTTGTAGACTCAAACTTTTTGCTGTCATTAGTGTATGTTAGCAAAATGAAGATGATTCAAGCATTAATTTCATTGTGCTTTTGCTCATTTTGAAGATTTTGACATTTTCACCTGAAGTGTACAATCAGGCTGAAAATGCATTTAAAGCCATAAAAAGTTCATTTTGGCTCTCACACCTTAACTAAATGTTGTAGACTCAAACTTTTTGCTGTCATTAGTGTATGTTAGCAAAATGAAGATGATTCAAGCATTAATTTCATTGTGCTTTTGCTCATTTTGAAGATTTTGACATTTTCACCTGAAGTGTACAATCAGGCTGAAAATGCATTTAAAGCCATAAAAAGTTCATTTTGGCTCTCACACCTTAACTAAATGTTGTAGACTCAAACTTTTTGCTGTCATTAGTATATTTTAGCAAAATGAAGATGATTCAAGCATTAATTTTATTGTGCTTTTGCTCATTTTGAAGATTTTGACATTTTCACCTGAAGTGTACAATCGGGCTGAAAATGCATTTAAAGCCATAAAAAGTTCATTTTGGCTCTCACACCTTAACTAAATGTTGTAGACTCAAACTTTTTGCTGTCATTAGTGTATGTTAGCAAAATGAAGATGATTCAAGCATTAATTTCATTGTGCTTTTGCTCATTTTGAAGATTTTGACATTTTCACCTGAAGTGTACAATCAGGCTGACAATGCATTTAAAGCCATAAAAAGTTCATTTTGGCTCTCACACCTTAACTAAATGTTGTAGACTCAAACTTTTTGCTGTCATTAGTGTATTTTAGCAAAATGAAGATGATTCAAGCATTAATTTCATTGTGCTTTTGCTCATTTTGAAGATTTTGACATTTTCACCTGAAGTGTACAATTAGGGGCTGAAAACGCGTTTAAAGCAATAAAAAGTTCATTTTGGCTCTCACACCTTAACTAAATGTTGTAGACTCAAACGTTTTGCTGTCATTAGTATATTTTAGCAAAATAAAGATGATTCAAGCATTAATTTTATTGTGCTTTTGCTCATTTTGAAGATTTTGACAGTTTCACCTGAAGTGTACAATCGGGCTGAAAATGCATTTAAAGCCATAAAAAGTTCATTTTGGCTCTCACACCTTAACTAAATGTTGTAGACTCAAACTTTTTGCTGTCATTAGTGTATTTTAGCAAAATGAAGATGATTCAAGCATTAATTTCATTGTGCTTTTGCTCATTTTGAAGATTTTGACATTTTCACCTGAAGTGTACAATCAGGCTGAAAAATGCATTTAAAGCCATAAAAAGTTCATTTTGGCTCTCACACCTTAACTAAATGTTGTAGACTCAAACTTTTTGCTGTCATTAGTGTATTTTAGCAAAATGAAGATGATTCAAGCATTAATTTCATTGTGCTTTTGCTCATTTTGAAGATTTTGACATTTTCACCTGAAGTGTACAATTAGGGGCTGAAAACGCGTTTAAAGCAATAAAAAGTTCATTTTGGCTCTAACACCTTAACTAAATGTTGTAGACTCAAACTTTTTGCTGTCATTAGTATATTTTAGCAAAATGAAGATGATTCAAGCATTAATTTTATTGTGCTTTTGCTCATTTTGAAGATTTTGACATTTTCACCTGAAGTGTACAATCGGGCTGAAAATGCATTTAAAGCCATAAAAAGTTCATTTTGGCTCTCACACCTTAACTAAATGTTGTAGACTCAAACTTTTTGCTGTCATTAGTGTATGTTAGCAAAATGAAGACGATTCAAGCATTAATTTCATTGTGCTTTTGCTCATTTTGAAGATTTTGACATTTTCACCTGAAGTGTACAATCAGGCTGAAAATGCATTTAAAGCCATAAAAAGTTCATTTTGGCTCTCACACCTTAACTAAATGTTGTAGACTCAAACTTTTTGCTGTCATTAGTGTATTTTAGCAAAATGAAGATGATTCAAGCATTAATTTCATTGTGCTTTTGCTCATTTTGAAGATTTTGACATTTTCACCTGAAGTGTACAATTAGGGGCTGAAAACGCGTTTAAAGCAATAAAAAGTTCATTTTGGCTCTCACACCTTAACTAAATGTTGTAGACTCAAACTTTTTGCTGTCATTAGTATATTTTAGCACAATGAAGATGATTCAAGCATTAATTTTATTGTGCTTTTGCTCATTTTGAAGATTTTGACATTTTCACCTGAAGTGTACAATTAGGGGCTGAAAACGCGTTTAAAGCAATAAAAAGTTCATTTTGGCTCTCACACCTTAACTAAATGTTGTAGACTCAAACTTTTTGCTGTCATTAGTATATTTTAGCAAAATGAAGATGATTCAAGCATTAATTTTATTGTGCCTTTGCTCATTTTGAAGATTTTGACATTTTCACCTGAAGTGTACAATCGGGCTGAAAATGCATTTAAAGCCATAAAAAGTTCATTTTGGCTCTCACACCTTAACTAAATGTTGTAGACTCAAACTTTTTGCTGTCATTAGTGTATGTTAGCAAAATGAAGATGATTCAAGCATTAATTTCATTGTGCTTTTGCTCATTTTGAAGATTTTGACATTTTCACCTGAAGTGTACAATCAGGCTGAAAATGCATTTAAAGCCATAAAAAGTTCATTTTGGCTCTCACACCTTAACTAAATGTTGTAGACTCAAACTTTTTGCTGTCAAAAGTGTATTTTAGCAAAATGAAGATGATTCAAGCATTAATTTCATTGTGCTTTTGCTCATTTTGAAGATTTTGACATTTTCACCTGAAGTGTACAATCAGGCTGAAAATGCATTTAAAGCCATAAAAAGTTCATTTTGGCTCTCACACCTTAACTAAATGTTGTAGACTCAAACTTTTTGCTGTCATTAGTATATTTTAGCAAAATGAAGATGATTCAAGCATTAATTTTATTGTGCCTTTGCTCATTTTGAAGATTTTGACATTTTCACCTGAAGTGTACAATTAGGGGCTGAAAACGCGTTTAAAGCAATAAAAAGTTCATTTTGGCTCTCACACCTTAACTAAATGTTGTAGACTCAAACTTTTTGCTTTCATTAGTATATTTTAGCAAAATGAAGATGATTCAAGCATTAATTTTATTGTGCCTTTGCTCATTTTGAAGATTTTGACATTTTCACCTGAAGTGTACAATCGGGCTGAAAATGCATTTAAAGCCATAAAAAGTTCATTTTGGCTCTCACACCTTAACTAAATGTTGTAGACTCAAACTTTTTGCTGTCATTAGTGTATGTTAGCAAAATGAAGATGATTCAAGCATTAATTTCATTGTGCTTTTGCTCATTTTGAAGATTTTGACATTTTCACCTGAAGTGTACAATCAGGCTGAAAATGCATTTAAAGCCATAAAAAGTTCATTTTGGCTCTCACACCTTAACTAAATGTTGTAGACTCAAACTTTTTGCTGTCATTAGTGTATTTTAGCAAAATGAAGATGATTCAAGCATTAATTTCATTGTGCTTTTGCTCATTTTGAAGATTTTGACATTTTCACCTGAAGTGTACAATTAGGGGCTGAAAACGCGTTTAAAGCAATAAAAAGTTCATTTTGGCTCTCACACCTTAACTAAATGTTGTAGACTCAAACTTTGTGCTGTCATTAGTGTATTTTAGCAAAATGAAGATGATTCAAGCATTAATTTCATTGTGCTTTTGCTCATTTTGAAGATTTTGACATTTTCACCTGAAGTGTACAATCAGGCTGAAAATGCATTTAAAGCCATAAAAAGTTCATTTTGGCTCTCACACCTTAACTAAATGTTGTAGACTCAAACTTTTTGCTGTCATTAGTGTATGTTAGCAAAATGAAGATGATTCAAGCATTAATTTCATTGTGCTTTTGCTCATTTTGAAGATTTTGACATTTTCACCTGAAGTGTACAATTAGGGGCTGAAAACGCGTTTAAAGCAATAAAAAGTTCATTTTGGCTCTCACACCTTAACTAAATGTTGTAGACTCAAACTTTGTGCTGTCATTAGTGTATTTTAGCAAAATGAAGATGATTCAAGCATTAATTTCATTGTGCTTTTGCTCATTTTGAAGATTTTGACATTTTCACCTGAAGTGTACAATCAGGCTGAAAATGCATTTAAAGCCATAAAAAGTTCATTTTGGCCCTCACACCTTAACTAAATGTTGTAGACTCAAACTTTTTGCTGTCATTAGTGTATGTTAGCAAAATGAAGATGATTCAAGCATTAATTTCATTGTGCTTTTGCTCATTTTGAAGATTTTGACATTTTCACCTGAAGTGTACAATCAGGCTGAAAATGCATTTAAAGCCATAAAAAGTTCATTTTGGCTCTCACACCTTAACTAAATGTTGTAAACTCAAACTTTTTGCTGTCATTAGTGTATTTTAGCAAAATGAAGATGATTCAAGCATTAATTTCATTGTGCTTTTGCTCATTTTGAAGATTTTGACATTTTCACCTGAAGTGTACAATTAGGGGCTGAAAACGCGTTTAAAGCCATAAAAAGTTCATTTTGGCTCTCACACCTTAACTAAATGTTGTAGACTCAAACTTTTTGCTGTCATTAGTATATTTTAGCAAAATGAAGATGATTCAAGCATTAATTTTATTGTGCTTTTGCTCATTTTGAAGATTTTGACATTTTCACCTGAAGTGTACAATCGGGCTGAAAATGCATTTAAAGCCATAAAAAGTTCATTTTGGCTCTCACACCTTAACTAAATGTTGTAGACTCAAACTTTATGCTGTCATTAGTGTATGTTAGCAAAATGAAGATGATTCAAGCATTAATTTCATTGTGCTTTTGCTCATTTTGAAGATTTTGACATTTTCACCTGAAGTGTACAATCAGGCTGAAAATGCATTTAAAGCCATAAAAAGTTCATTTTGGCTCTCACACCTTAACTAAATGTTGTAGACTCAAACTTTTTGCTGTCATTAGTGTATTTTAGCAAAATGAAGATGATTCAAGCATTAATTTCATTGTGCTTTTGCTCATTTTGAAGATTTTGACATTTTCACCTGAAGTGTACAATCGGGCTGAAAATGCATTTAAAGCCATAAAAAGTTCATTTTGGCTCTCACACCTTAACTAAATGTTGTAGACTCAAACTTTTTGCTGTCATTAGTGTATTTTAGCAAAATGAAGATGATTCAAGCATTAATTTCATTGTGCTTTTGCTCATTTTGAAGATTTTGACATTTTTACCTGAAGTGTACAATCGGGCTGAAAATGCATTTAAAGCAATAAAAAGTTCATTTTGGCTCTCACACCTTAACTAAATGTTGTAGATTCAAACTTTTTGCTGTCATTAGTGTATTTTAGCAAAATGAAGATGATTCAAGCATTAATTTCATTGTGCTTTTGCTCATTTTGAAGATTTTGACATTTTCACCTGAAGTGTACAATTAGGGGCTGAAAACGCGTTTAAAGCAATAAAAAGTTCATTTTGGCTCTCACACCTTAACTAAATGTTGTAGACTCAAACTTTTTGCTGTCATTAGTATATTTTAGCACAATGAAGATGATTCAAGCATTAATTTTATTGTGCTTTTGCTCATTTTGAAGATTTTGACATTTTCACCTGAAGTGTACAATTAGGGGCTGAAAACGCGTTTAAAGCAATAAAAAGTTCATTTTGGCTCTCACACCTTAACTAAATGTTGTAGACTCAAACTTTATGCTGTCATTAGTGTATGTTAGCAAAATGAAGATGATTCAAGCATTAATTTCATTGTGCTTTTGCTCATTTTGAAGATTTTGACATTTTCACCTGAAGTGTACAATCGGGCTGAAAATGCATTTAAAGCCATAAAAAGTTCATTTTGGCTCTCACACCTTAACTAATTGTTGTAGACTCAAACTTTTTGCTGTCATTAGTGTATGTTAGCAAAATGAAGATGATTCAAGCATTAATTTCATTGTGCTTTTGCTCATTTTGAAGATTTTGACATTTTCACCTGAAGTGTACAATCAGGCTGAAAATGCATTTAAAGCCATAAAAAGTTCATTTTGGCTCTCACACCTTAACTAAATGTTGTAGACTCAAACTTTTTGCTGTAAAAAGTGTATTTTAGCAAAATGAAGATGATTCAAGCATTAATTTCATTGTGCTTTTGCTCATTTTGAAGATTTTGACATTTTCACCTGAAGTGTACAATCAGGCTGAAAATGCATTTAAAGCCATAAAAAGTTCATTTTGGCTCTCACACCTTAACTAAATGTTGTAGACTCAAACTTTTTGCTGTCATTAGTGTATGTTAGCAAAATGAAGATGATTCAAGCATTAATTTCATTGTGCTTTTGCTCATTTTGAAGATTTTGACATTTTCACCTGAAGTGTACAATCAGGCTGAAAATGCATTTAAAGCCATAAAAAGTTCATTTTGGCTCTCACACCTTAACTAAATGTTGTAGACTCAAACTTTTTGCTGTCATTAGTGTATTTTAGCAAAATGAAGATGATTCAAGCATTAATTTCATTGTGCTTTTGCTCATTTTGAAGATTTTGACATTTTCACCTGAAGTGTACAATCAGGCTGAAAATGCATTTAAAGCCATAAAAAGTTCATTTTGGCTCTCACACCTTAACTAAATGTTGTAGACTCAAACTTTTTGCTGTCATTAGTGTATTTTAGCAAAATGAAGATGATTCAAGCATTAATTTCATTGTGCTTTTGCTCATTTTGAAGATTTTGACATTTTCACCTGAAGTGTACAATCAGGCTGAAAATGCATTTAAAGCCATAAAAAGTTCATTTTGGCTCTCACACCTTAACTAAATGTTGTAGACTCAAACTTTTTGCTATCATTAGTGTATTTTAGCAAAATGAAGATGATTCAAGCATTAATTTCATTGTGCTTTTGCTCATTTTGAAGATTTTGACATTTTCACCTGAAGTGTACAATTAGGGGCTGAAAACGCGTTTAAAGCAATAAACAGTTCATTTTGGCTCTAACACCTTAACTAAATGTTGTAGACTCAAACTTTTTGCTGTCATTAGTATATTTTAGCAAAATGAAGATGATTCAAGCATTAATTTTATTGTGCTTTTGCTCATTTTGAAGATTTTGACATTTTCACCTGAAGTGTACAATCGGGCTGAAAATGCATTTAAAGCCATAAAAAGTTCATTTTGGCTCTCACACCTTAACTAAATGTTGTAGACTCAAACTTTTTGCTGTCATTAGTGTATGTTAGCAAAATGAAGACGATTCAAGCATTAATTTCATTGTGCTTTTGCTCATTTTGAAGATTTTGACATTTTCACCTGAAGTGTACAATCAGGCTGAAAATGCATTTAAAGCCATAAAAAGTTCATTTTGGCTCTCACACCTTAACTAAATGTTGTAGACTCAAACTTTTTGCTGTCATTAGTGTATTTTAGCAAAATGAAGATGATTCAAGCATTAATTTCATTGTGCTTTTGCTCATTTTGAAGATTTTGACATTTTCACCTGAAGTGTACAATCGGGCTGAAAATGCATTTAAAGCCATAAAAAGTTCATTTTGGCTCTCACACCTTAACTAAATGTTGTAGACTCAAACTTTTTGCTGTCATTAGTATATTTTAGCAAAATGAAGATGATTCAAGCATTAATTTTATTGTGCTTTTGCTCATTTTGAAGATTTTGACATTTTCACCTGAAGTGTACAATCGGGCTGAAAATGCATTTAAAGCCATAAAAAGTTCATTTTGGCTCTCACACCTTAACTAAATGTTGTAGACTCAAACTTTTTGCTGTCATTAGTGTATGTTAGCAAAATGAAGATGATTCAAGCATTAATTTTATTGTGCTTTTGCTCATTTTGAAGATTTTGACATTTTCACCTGAAGTGTACAATCGGGCTGAAAATGCATTTAAAGCCATAAAAAGTTCATTTTGGCTCTCACACCTTAACTAAATGTTGTAGACTCAAACTTTTTGCTGTCATTAGTATATTTTAGCACAATGAAGATGATTCAAGCATTAATTTTATTGTGCTTTTGCTCATTTTGAAGATTTTGACATTTTCACCTGAAGTGTACAATTAGGGGCTGAAAATGCATTTAAAGCCATAAAAAGTTCATTTTGGCTCTCACACCTTAACTAAATGTTGTAGACTCAAACTTTTTGCTGTCAAAAGTGTATTTTAGCAAAATGAAGATGATTCAAGCATTAATTTCATTGTGCTTTTGCTCATTTTGAAGATTTTGACATTTTCACCTGAAGTGTACAATTAGGGGCTGAAAACGCGTTTAAAGCAATAAACAGTTCATTTTGGCTCTCACACCTTAACTAAATGTTGTAGACTCAAACTTTTTGCTGTCATTAGTATATTTTAGCAAAATGAAGATGATTCAAGCATTAATTTTATTGTGCTTTTGCTCATTTTGAAGATTTTGACATTTTCACCTGAAGTGTACAATCGGGCTGAAAATGCATTTAAAGCCATAAAAAGTTCATTTTGGCTCTCACACCTTAACTAAATGTTGTAGACTCAAACTTTTTGCTGTCATTAGTGTATGTTAGCAAAATGAAGATG
Organism: Leptonotus elevatus; assembly: GCF_054856555.1. Lineage (NCBI taxonomy): Eukaryota > Metazoa > Chordata > Actinopteri > Syngnathiformes > Syngnathidae > Leptonotus > Leptonotus elevatus. The sequence continues at coordinate 277,170 of NC_141249.1, forward strand.
ATTCAAGCATTAATTTCATTGTGCTTTTGCTCATTTTGAAGATTTTGACATTTTCACCTGAAGTGTACAATCAGGCTGAAAATGCATTTAAAGCCATAAAAAGTTCATTTTGGCTCTCACACCTTAACTAAATGTTGTAGACTCAAACTTTTTGCTGTCATTAGTGTATTTTAGCAAAATGAAGATGATTCAAGCATTAATTTCATTGTGCTTTTGCTCATTTTGAAGATTTTGACATTTTCACCTGAAGTGTACAATCGGGCTGAAAATGCATTTAAAGCCATAAAAAGTTCATTTTGGCTCTCACACCTTAACTAAATGTTGTAGACTCAAACTTTTTGCTGTCATTAGTGTATGTTAGCAAAATGAAGATGATTCAAGCATTAATTTCATTGTGCTTTTGCTCATTTTGAAGATTTTGACATTTTCACCTGAAGTGTACAATCAGGCTGAAAATGCATTTAAAGCCATAAAAAGTTCATTTTGGCTCTCACACCTTAACTAAATGTTGTAGACTCAAACTTTTTGCTGTCATTAGTGTATGTTAGCAAAATGAAGATGATTCAAGCATTAATTTCATTGTGCTTTTGCTCATTTTGAAGATTTTGACATTTTCACCTGAAGTGTACAATCAGGCTGAAAACGCGTTTAAAGCAATAAAAAGTTCATTTTGGCTCTCACACCTTAACTAAATTTTGTAGACTCAAACTTTTTGCTGTCATTAGTATATTTTAGCAAAATGAAGATGATTCAAGCATTAATTTTATTGTGCCTTTGCTCATTTTGAAGATTTTGACATTTTCACCTGAAGTGTACAATCGGGCTGAAAATGCATTTAAAGCCATAAAAAGTTCATTTTGGCTCTCACACCTTAACTAAATGTTGTAGACTCAATTTTTCTTTGTCATTAGTGTATGTTAGCAAAATGAAGATGATTCAAGCATTAATTTCATTGTGCTTTTGCTCATTTTGAAGATTTTGACATTTTCACCTGAAGTGTACAATCAGGCTGAAAATGCATTTAAAGCCATAAAAAGTTCATTTTGGCTCTCACACCTTAACTAAATGTTGTAGACTCAAACTTTTTGCTGTCAAAAGTGTATTTTAGCAAAATGAAGATGATTCAAGCATTAATTTCATTGTGCTTTTGCTCATTTTGAAGATTTTGACATTTTCACCTGAAGTGTACAATTAGGGGCTGAAAACGCGTTTAAAGCAATAAACAGTTCATTTTGGCTCTCACACCTTAACTAAATGTTGTAGACTCAAACTTTTTGCTGTCATTAGTATATTTTAGCAAAATGAAGATGATTCAAGCATTAATTTTATTGTGCTTTTGCTCATTTTGAAGATTTTGACATTTTCACCTGAAGTGTACAATCGGGCTGAAAATGCATTTAAAGCCATAAAAAGTTCATTTTGGCTCTCACACCTTAACTAAATGTTGTAGACTCAAACTTTATGCTGTCATTAGTGTATGTTAGCAAAATGAAGATGATTCAAGCATTAATTTCATTGTGCTTTTGCTCATTTTGAAGATTTTGACATTTTCACCTGAAGTGTACAATCAGGCTGAAAATGCATTTAAAGCCATAAAAAGTTCATTTTGGCTCTCACACCTTAACTAAATGTTGTAGACTCAAACTTTTTGCTGTCATTAGTGTATGTTAGCAAAATGAAGATGATTCAAGCATTAATTTCATTGTGCTTTTGCTCATTTTGAAGATTTTGACATTTTCACCTGAAGTGTACAATCGGGCTGAAAATGCATTTAAAGCCATAAAAAGTTAATTTTGGCTCTCACACCTTAACTAAATGTTGTAGACTCAAACTTTTTGCTGTCATTAGTGTATGTTAGCAAAATGAAGATGATTCAAGCATTAATTTCATTGTGCTTTTGCTCATTTTGAAGATTTTGACATTTTCACCTGAAGTGTACAATCAGGCTGGAAATGCATTTAAAGCCATAAAAAGTTCATTTTGGCTCTCACACCTTAACTAAATGTTGTAGACTCAAACTTTTTGCTGTCATTAGTGTATTTTAGCAAAATGAAGATGATTGAAGCATTAATTTCATTGTGCTTTTGCTCATTTTGAAGATTTTGACATTTTCACCTGAAGTGTACAATCAGGCTGAAAACGCGTTTAAAGCAATAAAAAGTTCATTTTGTCTCTCACACCTTAACTAAATGTTGTAGACTCAAACTTTTTGCTGTCATTAGTGTATTTTAGCAAAATGAAGATGATTCAAGCATTAATTTCATTGTGCTTTTGCTCATTTTGAAGATTTTGACATTTTCACCTGAAGTGTACAATTAGGGGCTGAAAACGCGTTTAAAGCAATAAAAAGTTCATTTTGGCTCTCACACCTTAACTAAATGTTGTAGACTCAAACTTTGTGCTGTCATTAGTGTATTTTAGCAAAATGAAGATGATTCAAGCATTAATTTCATTGTGCTTTTGCTCATTTTGAAGATTTTGACATTTTCACCTGAAGTGTACAATCAGGCTGAAAATGCATTTAAAGCCATAAAAAGTTCATTTTGGCTCTCACACCTTAACTAAATGTTGTAGACTCAAACTTTTTGCTGTCATTAGTGTATGTTAGCAAAATGAAGATGATTCAAGCATTAATTTCATTGTGCTTTTGCTCATTTTGAAGATTTTGACATTTTCACCTGAAGTGTACAATTAGGGGCTGAAAACGCGTTTAAAGCAATAAAAAGTTCATTTTGGCTCTCACACCTTAACTAAATGTTGTAGACTCAAACTTTGTGCTGTCATTAGTGTATTTTAGCAAAATGAAGATGATTCAAGCATTAATTTCATTGTGCTTTTGCTCATTTTGAAGATTTTGACATTTTCACCTGAAGTGTACAATCAGGCTGAAAATGCATTTAAAGCCATAAAAAGTTCATTTTGGCCCTCACACCTTAACTAAATGTTGTAGACTCAAACTTTTTGCTGTCATTAGTGTATGTTAGCAAAATGAAGATGATTCAAGCATTAATTTCATTGTGCTTTTGCTCATTTTGAAGATTTTGACATTTTCACCTGAAGTGTACAATCAGGCTGAAAATGCATTTAAAGCCATAAAAAGTTCATTTTGGCTCTCACACCTTAACTAAATGTTGTAAACTCAAACTTTTTGCTGTCATTAGTGTATTTTAGCAAAATGAAGATGATTCAAGCATTAATTTCATTGTGCTTTTGCTCATTTTGAAGATTTTGACATTTTCACCTGAAGTGTACAATTAGGGGCTGAAAACGCGTTTAAAGCCATAAAAAGTTCATTTTGGCTCTCACACCTTAACTAAATGTTGTAGACTCAAACTTTTTGCTGTCATTAGTATATTTTAGCAAAATGAAGATGATTCAAGCATTAATTTTATTGTGCTTTTGCTCATTTTGAAGATTTTGACATTTTCACCTGAAGTGTACAATCGGGCTGAAAATGCATTTAAAGCCATAAAAAGTTCATTTTGGCTCTCACACCTTAACTAAATGTTGTAGACTCAAACTTTATGCTGTCATTAGTGTATGTTAGCAAAATGAAGATGATTCAAGCATTAATTTCATTGTGCTTTTGCTCATTTTGAAGATTTTGACATTTTCACCTGAAGTGTACAATCAGGCTGAAAATGCATTTAAAGCCATAAAAAGTTCATTTTGGCTCTCACACCTTAACTAAATGTTGTAGACTCAAACTTTTTGCTGTCATTAGTGTATTTTAGCAAAATGAAGATGATTCAAGCATTAATTTCATTGTGCTTTTGCTCATTTTGAAGATTTTGACATTTTCACCTGAAGTGTACAATCGGGCTGAAAATGCATTTAAAGCCATAAAAAGTTCATTTTGGCTCTCACACCTTAACTAAATGTTGTAGACTCAAACTTTTTGCTGTCATTAGTGTATTTTAGCAAAATGAAGATGATTCAAGCATTAATTTCATTGTGCTTTTGCTCATTTTGAAGATTTTGACATTTTTACCTGAAGTGTACAATCGGGCTGAAAATGCATTTAAAGCAATAAAAAGTTCATTTTGGCTCTCACACCTTAACTAAATGTTGTAGATTCAAACTTTTTGCTGTCATTAGTGTATTTTAGCAAAATGAAGATGATTCAAGCATTAATTTCATTGTGCTTTTGCTCATTTTGAAGATTTTGACATTTTCACCTGAAGTGTACAATTAGGGGCTGAAAACGCGTTTAAAGCAATAAAAAGTTCATTTTGGCTCTCACACCTTAACTAAATGTTGTAGACTCAAACTTTTTGCTGTCATTAGTATATTTTAGCACAATGAAGATGATTCAAGCATTAATTTTATTGTGCTTTTGCTCATTTTGAAGATTTTGACATTTTCACCTGAAGTGTACAATTAGGGGCTGAAAACGCGTTTAAAGCAATAAAAAGTTCATTTTGGCTCTCACACCTTAACTAAATGTTGTAGACTCAAACTTTATGCTGTCATTAGTGTATGTTAGCAAAATGAAGATGATTCAAGCATTAATTTCATTGTGCTTTTGCTCATTTTGAAGATTTTGACATTTTCACCTGAAGTGTACAATCGGGCTGAAAATGCATTTAAAGCCATAAAAAGTTCATTTTGGCTCTCACACCTTAACTAATTGTTGTAGACTCAAACTTTTTGCTGTCATTAGTGTATGTTAGCAAAATGAAGATGATTCAAGCATTAATTTCATTGTGCTTTTGCTCATTTTGAAGATTTTGACATTTTCACCTGAAGTGTACAATCAGGCTGAAAATGCATTTAAAGCCATAAAAAGTTCATTTTGGCTCTCACACCTTAACTAAATGTTGTAGACTCAAACTTTTTGCTGTAAAAAGTGTATTTTAGCAAAATGAAGATGATTCAAGCATTAATTTCATTGTGCTTTTGCTCATTTTGAAGATTTTGACATTTTCACCTGAAGTGTACAATCAGGCTGAAAATGCATTTAAAGCCATAAAAAGTTCATTTTGGCTCTCACACCTTAACTAAATGTTGTAGACTCAAACTTTTTGCTGTCATTAGTGTATGTTAGCAAAATGAAGATGATTCAAGCATTAATTTCATTGTGCTTTTGCTCATTTTGAAGATTTTGACATTTTCACCTGAAGTGTACAATCAGGCTGAAAATGCATTTAAAGCCATAAAAAGTTCATTTTGGCTCTCACACCTTAACTAAATGTTGTAGACTCAAACTTTTTGCTGTCATTAGTGTATTTTAGCAAAATGAAGATGATTCAAGCATTAATTTCATTGTGCTTTTGCTCATTTTGAAGATTTTGACATTTTCACCTGAAGTGTACAATCAGGCTGAAAATGCATTTAAAGCCATAAAAAGTTCATTTTGGCTCTCACACCTTAACTAAATGTTGTAGACTCAAACTTTTTGCTGTCATTAGTGTATTTTAGCAAAATGAAGATGATTCAAGCATTAATTTCATTGTGCTTTTGCTCATTTTGAAGATTTTGACATTTTCACCTGAAGTGTACAATCAGGCTGAAAATGCATTTAAAGCCATAAAAAGTTCATTTTGGCTCTCACACCTTAACTAAATGTTGTAGACTCAAACTTTTTGCTATCATTAGTGTATTTTAGCAAAATGAAGATGATTCAAGCATTAATTTCATTGTGCTTTTGCTCATTTTGAAGATTTTGACATTTTCACCTGAAGTGTACAATTAGGGGCTGAAAACGCGTTTAAAGCAATAAACAGTTCATTTTGGCTCTAACACCTTAACTAAATGTTGTAGACTCAAACTTTTTGCTGTCATTAGTATATTTTAGCAAAATGAAGATGATTCAAGCATTAATTTTATTGTGCTTTTGCTCATTTTGAAGATTTTGACATTTTCACCTGAAGTGTACAATCGGGCTGAAAATGCATTTAAAGCCATAAAAAGTTCATTTTGGCTCTCACACCTTAACTAAATGTTGTAGACTCAAACTTTTTGCTGTCATTAGTGTATGTTAGCAAAATGAAGACGATTCAAGCATTAATTTCATTGTGCTTTTGCTCATTTTGAAGATTTTGACATTTTCACCTGAAGTGTACAATCAGGCTGAAAATGCATTTAAAGCCATAAAAAGTTCATTTTGGCTCTCACACCTTAACTAAATGTTGTAGACTCAAACTTTTTGCTGTCATTAGTGTATTTTAGCAAAATGAAGATGATTCAAGCATTAATTTCATTGTGCTTTTGCTCATTTTGAAGATTTTGACATTTTCACCTGAAGTGTACAATCGGGCTGAAAATGCATTTAAAGCCATAAAAAGTTCATTTTGGCTCTCACACCTTAACTAAATGTTGTAGACTCAAACTTTTTGCTGTCATTAGTATATTTTAGCAAAATGAAGATGATTCAAGCATTAATTTTATTGTGCTTTTGCTCATTTTGAAGATTTTGACATTTTCACCTGAAGTGTACAATCGGGCTGAAAATGCATTTAAAGCCATAAAAAGTTCATTTTGGCTCTCACACCTTAACTAAATGTTGTAGACTCAAACTTTTTGCTGTCATTAGTGTATGTTAGCAAAATGAAGATGATTCAAGCATTAATTTTATTGTGCTTTTGCTCATTTTGAAGATTTTGACATTTTCACCTGAAGTGTACAATCGGGCTGAAAATGCATTTAAAGCCATAAAAAGTTCATTTTGGCTCTCACACCTTAACTAAATGTTGTAGACTCAAACTTTTTGCTGTCATTAGTATATTTTAGCACAATGAAGATGATTCAAGCATTAATTTTATTGTGCTTTTGCTCATTTTGAAGATTTTGACATTTTCACCTGAAGTGTACAATTAGGGGCTGAAAATGCATTTAAAGCCATAAAAAGTTCATTTTGGCTCTCACACCTTAACTAAATGTTGTAGACTCAAACTTTTTGCTGTCAAAAGTGTATTTTAGCAAAATGAAGATGATTCAAGCATTAATTTCATTGTGCTTTTGCTCATTTTGAAGATTTTGACATTTTCACCTGAAGTGTACAATTAGGGGCTGAAAACGCGTTTAAAGCAATAAACAGTTCATTTTGGCTCTCACACCTTAACTAAATGTTGTAGACTCAAACTTTTTGCTGTCATTAGTATATTTTAGCAAAATGAAGATGATTCAAGCATTAATTTTATTGTGCTTTTGCTCATTTTGAAGATTTTGACATTTTCACCTGAAGTGTACAATCGGGCTGAAAATGCATTTAAAGCCATAAAAAGTTCATTTTGGCTCTCACACCTTAACTAAATGTTGTAGACTCAAACTTTTTGCTGTCATTAGTGTATGTTAGCAAAATGAAGATGATTCAAGCATTAATTTCATTGTGCTTTTGCTCATTTTGAAGATTTTGACATTTTCACCTGAAGTGTACAATCAGGCTGAAAATGCATTTAAAGCCATAAAAAGTTCATTTTGGCTCTCACACCTTAACTAAATGTTGTAGACTCAAACTTTTTGCTGTCATTAGTGTATTTTAGCAAAATGAAGATGATTCAAGCATTAATTTCATTGTGCTTTTGCTCATTTTGAAGATTTTGACATTTTCACCTGAAGTGTACAATCGGGCTGAAAATGCATTTAAAGCCATAAAAAGTTCATTTTGGCTCTCACACCTTAACTAAATGTTGTAGACTCAAACTTTTTGCTGTCATTAGTGTATGTTAGCAAAATGAAGATGATTCAAGCATTAATTTCATTGTGCTTTTGCTCATTTTGAAGATTTTGACATTTTCACCTGAAGTGTACAATCAGGCTGAAAATGCATTTAAAGCCATAAAAAGTTCATTTTGGCTCTCACACCTTAACTAAATGTTGTAGACTCAAACTTTTTGCTGTCATTAGTGTATGTTAGCAAAATGAAGATGATTCAAGCATTAATTTCATTGTGCTTTTGCTCATTTTGAAGATTTTGACATTTTCACCTGAAGTGTACAATCAGGCTGAAAACGCGTTTAAAGCAATAAAAAGTTCATTTTGGCTCTCACACCTTAACTAAATTTTGTAGACTCAAACTTTTTGCTGTCATTAGTATATTTTAGCAAAATGAAGATGATTCAAGCATTAATTTTATTGTGCCTTTGCTCATTTTGAAGATTTTGACATTTTCACCTGAAGTGTACAATCGGGCTGAAAATGCATTTAAAGCCATAAAAAGTTCATTTTGGCTCTCACACCTTAACTAAATGTTGTAGACTCAATTTTTCTTTGTCATTAGTGTATGTTAGCAAAATGAAGATGATTCAAGCATTAATTTCATTGTGCTTTTGCTCATTTTGAAGATTTTGACATTTTCACCTGAAGTGTACAATCAGGCTGAAAATGCATTTAAAGCCATAAAAAGTTCATTTTGGCTCTCACACCTTAACTAAATGTTGTAGACTCAAACTTTTTGCTGTCAAAAGTGTATTTTAGCAAAATGAAGATGATTCAAGCATTAATTTCATTGTGCTTTTGCTCATTTTGAAGATTTTGACATTTTCACCTGAAGTGTACAATTAGGGGCTGAAAACGCGTTTAAAGCAATAAACAGTTCATTTTGGCTCTCACACCTTAACTAAATGTTGTAGACTCAAACTTTTTGCTGTCATTAGTATATTTTAGCAAAATGAAGATGATTCAAGCATTAATTTTATTGTGCTTTTGCTCATTTTGAAGATTTTGACATTTTCACCTGAAGTGTACAATCGGGCTGAAAATGCATTTAAAGCCATAAAAAGTTCATTTTGGCTCTCACACCTTAACTAAATGTTGTAGACTCAAACTTTATGCTGTCATTAGTGTATGTTAGCAAAATGAAGATGATTCAAGCATTAATTTCATTGTGCTTTTGCTCATTTTGAAGATTTTGACATTTTCACCTGAAGTGTACAATCAGGCTGAAAATGCATTTAAAGCCATAAAAAGTTCATTTTGGCTCTCACACCTTAACTAAATGTTGTAGACTCAAACTTTTTGCTGTCATTAGTGTATGTTAGCAAAATGAAGATGATTCAAGCATTAATTTCATTGTGCTTTTGCTCATTTTGAAGATTTTGACATTTTCACCTGAAGTGTACAATCGGGCTGAAAATGCATTTAAAGCCATAAAAAGTTAATTTTGGCTCTCACACCTTAACTAAATGTTGTAGACTCAAACTTTTTGCTGTCATTAGTGTATGTTAGCAAAATGAAGATGATTCAAGCATTAATTTCATTGTGCTTTTGCTCATTTTGAAGATTTTGACATTTTCACCTGAAGTGTACAATCAGGCTGGAAATGCATTTAAAGCCATAAAAAGTTCATTTTGGCTCTCACACCTTAACTAAATGTTGTAGACTCAAACTTTTTGCTGTCATTAGTGTATTTTAGCAAAATGAAGATGATTGAAGCATTAATTTCATTGTGCTTTTGCTCATTTTGAAGATTTTGACATTTTCACCTGAAGTGTACAATCAGGCTGAAAACGCGTTTAAAGCAATAAAAAGTTCATTTTGTCTCTCACACCTTAACTAAATGTTGTAGACTCAAACTTTTTGCTGTCATTAGTGTATTTTAGCAAAATGAAGATGATTCAAGCATTAATTTCATTGTGCTTTTGCTCATTTTGAAGATTTTGACATTTTCACCTGAAGTGTACAATCGGGCTGAAAATGCATTTAAAGCCATAAAAAGTTCATTTTGGCTCTCACACCTTAACTAAATGTTGTAGACTCAAACTTTTTGCTGTCATTAGTGTATTTTAGCAAAATGAAGCTATTCAAGCATTAATTTCATTGTGCTTTTGCTCATTTTGAAGATTTTGACATTTTTACCTGAAGTGTACAATCGGGCTGAAAATGCATTTAAAGCAATAAAAAGTTCATTTTGGCTCTCACACCTTAACTAAATGTTGTAGATTCAAACTTTTTGCTGTCATTAGTGTATTTTAGCAAAATGAAGATGATTCAAGCATTAATTTCATTGTGCTTTTGCTCATTTTGAAGATTTTGACATTTTCACCTGAAGTGTACAATTAGGGGCTGAAAACGCGTTTAAAGCAATAAAAAGTTCATTTTGGCTCTCACACCTTAACTAAATGTTGTAGACTCAAACTTTTTGCTGTCATTAGTATATTTTAGCACAATGAAGATGATTCAAGCATTAATTTTATTGTGCTTTTGCTCATTTTGAAGATTTTGACATTTTCACCTGAAGTGTACAATTAGGGGCTGAAAACGCGTTTAAAGCAATAAAAAGTTCATTTTGGCTCTCACACCTTAACTAAATGTTGTAGACTCAAACTCTTTGCTTTCATTAGTATATTTTAGCAAAATGAAGATGATTCAAGCATTAATTTTATTGTGCCTTTGCTCATTTTGAAGATTTTGACATTTTCACCTGAAGTGTACAATCGGGCTGAAAATGCATTTAAAGCCATAAAAAGTTCATTTTGGCTCTCACACCTTAACTAAATGTTGTAGACTCAAACTTTTTGCTGTCATTAGTGTATGTTAGCAAAATGAAGATGATTCAAGCATTAATTTCATTGTGCTTTTGCTCATTTTGAAGATTTTGACATTTTCACCTGAAGTGTACAATCAGGCTGAAAATGCATTTAAAGCCATAAAAAGTTCATTTTGGCTCTCACACCTTAACTAAATGTTGTAGACTCAAACTTTTTGCTGTCAAAAGTGTATTTTAGCAAAATGAAGATGATTCAAGCATTAATTTCATTGTGCTTTTGCTCATTTTGAAGATTTTGACATTTTCACCTGAAGTGTACAATCAGGCTGAAAATGCATTTAAAGCCATAAAAAGTTCATTTTGGCTCTCACACCTTAACTAAATGTTGTAGACTCAAACTTTTTGCTGTCATTAGTGTATGTTAGCAAAATGAAGATGATTCAAGCATTAATTTCATTGTGCTTTTGCTCATTTTGAAGATTTTGACATTTTCACCTGAAGTGTACAATCAGGCTGAAAATGCATTTAAAGCCATAAAAAGTTCATTTTGGCTCTCACACCTTAACTAAATGTTGTAGACTCAAACTTTTTGCTGTCATTAGTGTATTTTAGCAAAATGAAGATGATTCAAGCATTAATTTCATTGTGCTTTTGCTCATTTTGAAGATTTTGACATTTTCACCTGAAGTGTACAATCAGGCTGAAAATGCATTTAAAGCCATAAAAAGTTCATTTTGGCTCTCACACCTTAACTAAATGTTGTAGACTCAAACTTTTTGCTGTCATTAGTGTATTTTAGCAAAATGAAGATGATTCAAGCATTAATTTCATTGTGCTTTTGCTCATTTTGAAGATTTTGACATTTTCACCTGAAGTGTACAATCAGGCTGAAAATGCATTTAAAGCCATAAAAAGTTCATTTTGGCTCTCACACCTTAACTAAATGTTGTAGACTCAAACTTTTTGCTGTCATTAGTGTATTTTAGCAAAATGAAGATGATTCAAGCATTAATTTCATTGTGCTTTTGCTCATTTTGAAGATTTTGACATTTTCACCTGAAGTGTACAATTAGGGGCTGAAAACGCGTTTAAAGCAATAAAAAGTTCATTTTGGCTCTAACACCTTAACTAAATGTTGTAGACTCAAACTTTTTGCTGTCATTAGTATATTTTAGCAAAATGAAGATGATTCAAGCATTAATTTTATTGTGCTTTTGCTCATTTTGAAGATTTTGACATTTTCACCTGAAGTGTACAATCGGGCTGAAAATGCATTTAAAGCCATAAAAAGTTCATTTTGGCTCTCACACCTTAACTAAATGTTGTAGACTCAAACTTTTTGCTGTCATTAGTGTATGTTAGCAAAATGAAGACGATTCAAGCATTAATTTCATTGTGCTTTTGCTCATTTTGAAGATTTTGACATTTTCACCTGAAGTGTACAATCAGGCTGAAAATGCATTTAAAGCCATAAAAAGTTCATTTTGGCTCTCACACCTTAACTAAATGTTGTAGACTCAAACTTTTTGCTGTCATTAGTGTATTTTAGCAAAATGAAGATGATTCAAGCATTAATTTCATTGTGCTTTTGCTCATTTTGAAGATTTTGACATTTTCACCTGAAGTGTACAATTAGGGGCTGAAAACGCGTTTAAAGCAATAAAAAGTTCATTTTGGCTCTCACACCTTAACTAAATGTTGTAGACTCAAACTTTTTGCTGTCATTAGTATATTTTAGCACAATGAAGATGATTCAAGCATTAATTTTATTGTGCTTTTGCTCATTTTGAAGATTTTGACATTTTCACCTGAAGTGTACAATTAGGGGCTGAAAACGCGTTTAAAGCAATAAAAAGTTCATTTTGGCTCTCACACCTTAACTAAATGTTGTAGACTCAAACTTTTTGCTGTCATTAGTATATTTTAGCAAAATGAAGATGATTCAAGCATTAATTTTATTGTGCCTTTGCTCATTTTGAAGATTTTGACATTTTCACCTGAAGTGTACAATCGGGCTGAAAATGCATTTAAAGCCATAAAAAGTTCATTTTGGCTCTCACACCTTAACTAAATGTTGTAGACTCAAACTTTTTGCTGTCATTAGTGTATGTTAGCAAAATGAAGATGATTCAAGCATTAATTTCATTGTGCTTTTGCTCATTTTGAAGATTTTGACATTTTCACCTGAAGTGTACAATCAGGCTGAAAATGCATTTAAAGCCATAAAAAGTTCATTTTGGCTCTCACACCTTAACTAAATGTTGTAGACTCAAACTTTTTGCTGTCAAAAGTGTATTTTAGCAAAATGAAGATGATTCAAGCATTAATTTCATTGTGCTTTTGCTCATTTTGAAGATTTTGACATTTTCACCTGAAGTGTACAATCAGGCTGAAAATGCATTTAAAGCCATAAAAAGTTCATTTTGGCTCTCACACCTTAACTAAATGTTGTAGACTCAAACTTTTTGCTGTCATTAGTGTATTTTAGCAAAATGAAGATGATTCAAGCATTAATTTCATTGTGCTTTTGCTCATTTTGAAGATTTTGACATTTTCACCTGAAGTGTACAATCGGGCTGAAAATGCATTTAAAGCCATAAAAAGTTCATTTTGGCTCTCACACCTTAACTAAATGTTGTAGACTCAAACTTTTTGCTGTCATTAGTATATTTTAGCACAATGAAGATGATTCAAGCATTAATTTTATTGTGCTTTTGCTCATTTTGAAGATTTTGACATTTTCACCTGAAGTGTACAATTAGGGGCTGAAAACGCGTTTAAAGCAATAAAAAGTTCATTTTGGCTCTCACACCTTAACTAAATGTTGTAGACTCAAACTTTTTGCTGTCATTAGTATATTTTAGCAAAATGAAGATGATTCAAGCATTAATTTTATTGTGCCTTTGCTCATTTTGAAGATTTTGACATTTTCACCTGAAGTGTACAATTAGGGGCTGAAAACGCGTTTAAAGCAATAAAAAGTTCATTTTGGCTCTCACACCTTAACTAAATGTTGTAGACTCAAACTTTTTGCTTTCATTAGTATATTTTAGCAAAATGAAGATGATTCAAGCATTAATTTTATTGTGCCTTTGCTCATTTTGAAGATTTTGACATTTTCACCTGAAGTGTACAATCGGGCTGAAAATGCATTTAAAGCCATAAAAAGTTCATTTTGGCTCTCACACCTTAACTAAATGTTGTAGACTCAAACTTTTTGCTGTCATTAGTGTATGTTAGCAAAATGAAGATGATTCAAGCATTAATTTCATTGTGCTTTTGCTCATTTTGAAGATTTTGACATTTTCACCTGAAGTGTACAATCAGGCTGAAAATGCATTTAAAGCCATAAAAAGTTCATTTTGGCTCTCACACCTTAACTAAATGTTGTAGACTCAAAATTTTTGCTGTCAAAAGTGTATTTTAGCAAAATGAAGATGATTCAAGCATTAATTTCATTGTGCTTTTGCTCATTTTGAAGATTTTGACATTTTCACCTGAAGTGTACAATCAGGCTGAAAATGCATTTAAAGCCATAAAAAGTTCATTTTGGCTCTCACACCTTAACTAAATGTTGTAGACTCAAACTTTTTGCTGTCATTAGTGTATGTTAGCAAAATGAAGATGATTCAAGCATTAATTTCATTGTGCTTTTGCTCATTTTGAAGATTTTGACATTTTCACCTGAAGTGTACAATTAGGGGCTGAAAACGCGTTTAAAGCAATAAAAAGTTCATTTTGGCTCTCACACCTTAACTAAATGTTGTAGACTCAAACTTTTTGCTGTCATTAGTATATTTTAGCAAAATGAAGATGATTCAAGCATTAATTTTATTGTGCCTTTGCTCATTTTGAAGATTTTGACATTTTCACCTGAAGTGTACAATCGGGCTGAAAATGCATTTAAAGCCATAAAAAGTTCATTTTGGCTCTCACACCTTAACTAAATGTTGTAGACTCAAACTTTTTGCTGTCATTAGTGTATGTTAGCAAAATGAAGATGATTCAAGCATTAATTTCATTGTGCTTTTGCTCATTTTGAAGATTTTGACATTTTCACCTGAAGTGTACAATCGGGCTGAAAATGCATTTAAAGCCATAAAAAGTTCATTTTGGCTCTCACACCTTAACTAAATGTTGTAGACTCAAACTTTTTGCTGTCAAAAGTGTATTTTAGCAAAATGAAGATGATTCAAGCATTAATTTCATTGTGCTTTTGCTCATTTTGAAGATTTTGACATTTTCACCTGAAGTGTACAATCAGGCTGAAAATGCATTTAAAGCCATAAAAAGTTCATTTTGGCTCTCACACCTTAACTAAATGTTGTAGACTCAAACTTTTTGCTGTCATTAGTGTATGTTAGCAAAATGAAGATGATTCAAGCATTAATTTCATTGTGCTTCTGCTCATTTTGAAGATTTTGACATTTTCACCTGAAGTGTACAATCAGGCTGAAAATGCATTTAAAGCCATAAAAAGTTCATTTTGGCTCTCACACCTTAACTAAATGTTGTAGACTCAAACTTTTTGCTGTCAAAAGTGTATTTTAGCAAAATGAAGATGATTCAAGCATTAATTTCATTGTGCTTTTGCTCATTTTGAAGATTTTGACATTTTCACCTGAAGTGTACAATCAGGCTGAAAATGCATTTAAAGCCATAAAAAGTTCATTTTGGCTCTCACACCTTAACTAAATGTTGTAGACTCAAACTTTTTGCTGTCATTAGTGTATTTTAGCAAAATGAAGATGATTCAAGCATTAATTTCATTGTGCTTTTGCTCATTTTGAAGATTTTGACATTTTCACCTGAAGTGTACAATCGGGCTGAAAATGCATTTAAAGCCATAAAAAGTTCATTTTGGCTCTCACACCTTAATTAAATGTTGTAGACTCAAACTTTTTGCTGTCATTAGTATATTTTAGCACAATGAAGATGATTCAAGCATTAATTTTATTGTGCTTTTGCTCATTTTGAAGATTTTGACATTTTCACCTGAAGTGTACAATTAGGGGCTGAAAACGCGTTTAAAGCAATAAAAAGTTCATTTTGGCTCTCACACCTTAACTAAATGTTGTAGACTCAAACTTTTTGCTGTCATTAGTATATTTTAGCAAAATGAAGATGATTCAAGCATTAATTTTATTGTGCCTTTGCTCATTTTGAAGATTTTGACATTTTCACCTGAAGTGTACAATCGGGCTGAAAATGCATTTAAAGCCATAAAAAGTTCATTTTGGCTCTCACACCTTAACTAAATGTTGTAGACTCAAACTTTTTGCTGTCATTAGTGTATGTTAGCAAAATGAAGATGATTCAAGCATTAATTTCATTGTGCTTTTGCTCATTTTGAAGATTTTGACATTTTCACCTGAAGTGTATAATCGGGCTGAAAATGCATTTAAAGCCATAAAAAGTTCATTTTGGCTCTCACACCTTAACTAAATGTTGTAGACTCAAACTTTTTGCTGTCAAAAGTGTATTTTAGCAAAATGAAGATGATTCAAGCATTAATTTCATTGTGCTTTTGCTCATTTTGAAGATTTTGACATTTTCACCTGAAGTGTACAATCAGGCTGAAAATGCATTTAAAGCCATAAAAAGTTCATTTTGGCTCTCACACCTTAACTAAATGTTGTAGACTCAAACTTTTTGCTGTCATTAGTGTATGTTAGCAAAATGAAGATGATTCAAGCATTAATTTCATTGTGCTTCTGCTCATTTTGAAGATTTTGACATTTTCACCTGAAGTGTACAATCAGGCTGAAAATGCATTTAAAGCCATAAAAAGTTCATTTTGGCTCTCACACCTTAACTAAATGTTGTAGACTCAAACTTTTTGCTGTCATTAGTGTATGTTAGCAAAATGAAGATGATTCAAGCATTAATTTCATTGTGCTTTTGCTCATTTTGAAGATTTTGACATTTTCACCTGAAGTGTACAATCGGGCTGAAAATGCATTTAAAGCCATAAAAAGTTCATTTTGGCTCTCACACCTTAACTAAATGTTGTAGACTCAAACTTTTTGCTGTCATTAGTATATTTTAGCAAAATGAAGATGATTCAAGCATTAATTTTATTGTGCTTTTGCTCATTTTGAAGATTTTGACATTTTCACCTGAAGTGTACAATCAGGCTGAAAATGCATTTAAAGCCATAAAAAGTTCATTTTGGCTCTCACACCTTAACTAAATGTTGTAGACTCAAACTTTTTGCTGTCATTAGTGTATGTTAGCAAAATGAAGATGATTCAAGCATTAATTTCATTGTGCTTTTGCTCATTTTGAAGATTTTGACATTTTCACCTGAAGTGTACAATCAGGCTGAAAATGCATTTAAAGCCATAAAAAGTTCATTTTGGCTCTCACACCTTAACTAAATGTTGTAGACTCAAACTTTTTGCTGTCATTGGTGTATTTTAGCAAAATGAAGATGATTCAAGCATTAATTTCATTGTGCTTTTGCTCATTTTGAAGATTTTGACATTTTCACCTGAAGTGTACAATTAGGGGCTGAAAACGCGTTTAAAGCAATAAAAAGTTCATTTTGGCTCTCACACCTTAACTAAATGTTGTAGACTCAAACTTTTTGCTGTCATTAGTATATTTTAGCAAAATGAAGATGATTCAAGCATTAATTTTATTGTGCCTTTGCTCATTTTGAAGATTTTGACATTTTCACCTGAAGTGTACAATTAGGGGCTGAAAACGCGTTTAAAGCAATAAAAAGTTCATTTTGGCTCTCACACCTTAACTAAATGTTGTAGACTCAAACTTTTTGCTTTCATTAGTATATTTTAGCAAAATGAAGATGATTCAAGCATTAATTTTATTGTGCCTTTGCTCATTTTGAAGATTTTGACATTTTCACCTGAAGTGTACAATCGGGCTGAAAATGCATTTAAAGCCATAAAAAGTTCATTTTGGCTCTCACACCTTAACTAAATGTTGTAGACTCAAACTTTTTGCTGTCATTAGTGTATGTTAGCAAAATGAAGATGATTCAAGCATTAATTTCATTGTGCTTTTGCTCATTTTGAAGATTTTGACATTTTCACCTGAAGTGTACAATCAGGCTGAAAATGCATTTAAAGCCATAAAAAGTTCATTTTGGCTCTCACACCTTAACTAAATGTTGTAGACTCAAAATTTTTGCTGTCAAAAGTGTATTTTAGCAAAATGAAGATGATTCAAGCATTAATTTCATTGTGCTTTTGCTCATTTTGAAGATTTTGACATTTTCACCTGAAGTGTACAATCAGGCTGAAAATGCATTTAAAGCCATAAAAAGTTCATTTTGGCTCTCACACCTTAACTAAATGTTGTAGACTCAAACTTTTTGCTGTCATTAGTGTATGTTAGCAAAATGAAGATGATTCAAGCATTAATTTCATTGTGCTTTTGCTCATTTTGAAGATTTTGACATTTTCACCTGAAGTGTACAATCAGGCTGAAAATGCATTTAAAGCCATAAAAAGTTCATTTTGGCTCTCACACCTTAACTAAATGTTGTAGACTCAAACTTTTTGCTGTCATTAGTGTATTTTAGCAAAATGAAGATGATTCAAGCATTAATTTCATTGTGCTTTTGCTCATTTTGAAGATTTTGACATTTTCACCTGAAGTGTACAATCAGGCTGAAAATGCATTTAAAGCCATAAAAAGTTCATTTTGGCTCTCACACCTTAACTAAATGTTGTAGACTCAAACTTTTTGCTGTCATTAGTATATTTTAGCAAAATGAAGATGATTCAAGCATTAATTTTATTGTGCTTTTGCTCATTTTGAAGATTTTGACATTTTCACCTGAAGTGTACAATCGGGCTGAAAATGCATTTAAAGCCATAAAAAGTTCATTTTGGCTCTCACACCTTAACTAAATGTTGTAGACTCAAACTTTTTGCTGTCATTAGTGTATGTTAGCAAAATGAAGACGATTCAAGCATTAATTTCATTGTGCTTTTGCTCATTTTGAAGATTTTGACATTTTCACCTGAAGTGTACAATCAGGCTGAAAATGCATTTAAAGCCATAAAAAGTTCATTTTGGCTCTCACACCTTAACTAAATGTTGTAGACTCAAACTTTTTGCTGTCATTAGTGTATTTTAGCAAAATGAAGATGATTCAAGCATTAATTTCATTGTGCTTTTGCTCATTTTGAAGATTTTGACATTTTCACCTGAAGTGTACAATTAGGGGCTGAAAACGCGTTTAAAGCAATAAAAAGTTCATTTTGGCTCTCACACCTTAACTAAATGTTGTAGACTCAAACTTTTTGCTGTCATTAGTATATTTTAGCACAATGAAGATGATTCAAGCATTAATTTTATTGTGCTTTTGCTCATTTTGAAGATTTTGACATTTTCACCTGAAGTGTACAATTAGGGGCTGAAAACGCGTTTAAAGCAATAAAAAGTTCATTTTGGCTCTCACACCTTAACTAAATGTTGTAGACTCAAACTTTTTGCTGTCATTAGTATATTTTAGCAAAATGAAGATGATTCAAGCATTAATTTTATTGTGCCTTTGCTCATTTTGAAGATTTTGACATTTTCACCTGAAGTGTACAATCGGGCTGAAAATGCATTTAAAGCCATAAAAAGTTCATTTTGGCTCTCACACCTTAACTAAATGTTGTAGACTCAAACTTTTTGCTGTCATTAGTGTATGTTAGCAAAATGAAGATGATTCAAGCATTAATTTCATTGTGCTTTTGCTCATTTTGAAGATTTTGACATTTTCACCTGAAGTGTACAATCAGGCTGAAAATGCATTTAAAGCCATAAAAAGTTCATTTTGGCTCTCACACCTTAACTAAATGTTGTAGACTCAAACTTTTTGCTGTCAAAAGTGTATTTTAGCAAAATGAAGATGATTCAAGCATTAATTTCATTGTGCTTTTAATCATTTTGAAGATTTTGACATTTTCACCTGAAGTGTACAATCAGGCTGAAAATGCATTTAAAGCCATAAAAAGTTCATTTTGGCTCTCACACCTTAACTAAATGTTGTAGACTCAAACTTTTTGCTGTCATTAGTGTATTTTAGCAAAATGAAGATGATTCAAGCATTAATTTCATTGTGCTTTTGCTCATTTTGAAGATTTTGACATTTTCACCTGAAGTGTACAATCGGGCTGAAAATGCATTTAAAGCCATAAAAAGTTCATTTTGGCTCTCACACCTTAACTAAATGTTGTAGACTCAAACTTTTTGCTGTCATTAGTATATTTTAGCACAATGAAGATGATTCAAGCATTAATTTTATTGTGCTTTTGCTCATTTTGAAGATTTTGACATTTTCACCTGAAGTGTACAATTAGGGGCTGAAAACGCGTTTAAAGCAATAAAAAGTTCATTTTGGCTCTCACACCTTAACTAAATGTTGTAGACTCAAACTTTTTGCTGTCATTAGTATATTTTAGCAAAATGAAGATGATTCAAGCATTAATTTTATTGTGCCTTTGCTCATTTTGAAGATTTTGACATTTTCACCTGAAGTGTACAATCGGGCTGAAAATGCATTTAAAGCCATAAAAAGTTCATTTTGGCTCTCACACCTTAACTAAATGTTGTAGACTCAAACTTTTTGCTGTCATTAGTGTATGTTAGCAAAATGAAGATGATTCAAGCATTAATTTCATTGTGCTTTTGCTCATTTTGAAGATTTTGACATTTTCACCTGAAGTGTACAATCGGGCTGAAAATGCATTTAAAGCCATAAAAAGTTCATTTTGGCTCTCACACCTTAACTAAATGTTGTAGACTCAAACTTTTTGCTGTCAAAAGTGTATTTTAGCAAAATGAAGATGATTCAAGCATTAATTTCATTGTGCTTTTGCTCATTTTGAAGATTTTGACATTTTCACCTGAAGTGTACAATCAGGCTGAAAATGCATTTAAAGCCATAAAAAGTTCATTTTGGCTCTCACACCTTAACTAAATGTTGTAGACTCAAACTTTTTGCTGTCATTAGTGTATGTTAGCAAAATGAAGATGATTCAAGCATTAATTTCATTGTGCTTCTGCTCATTTTGAAGATTTTGACATTTTCACCTGAAGTGTACAATCAGGCTGAAAATGCATTTAAAGCCATAAAAAGTTCATTTTGGCTCTCACACCTTAACTAAATGTTGTAGACTCAAACTTTTTGCTGTCAAAAGTGTATTTTAGCAAAATGAAGATGATTCAAGCATTAATTTCATTGTGCTTTTGCTCATTTTGAAGATTTTGACATTTTCACCTGAAGTGTACAATCAGGCTGAAAATGCATTTAAAGCCATAAAAAGTTCATTTTGGCTCTCACACCTTAACTAAATGTTGTAGACTCAAACTTTTTGCTGTCATTAGTGTATTTTAGCAAAATGAAGATGATTCAAGCATTAATTTCATTGTGCTTTTGCTCATTTTGAAGATTTTGACATTTTCACCTGAAGTGTACAATCGGGCTGAAAATGCATTTAAAGCCATAAAAAGTTCATTTTGGCTCTCACACCTTAATTAAATGTTGTAGACTCAAACTTTTTGCTGTCATTAGTATATTTTAGCACAATGAAGATGATTCAAGCATTAATTTTATTGTGCTTTTGCTCATTTTGAAGATTTTGACATTTTCACCTGAAGTGTACAATTAGGGGCTGAAAACGCGTTTAAAGCAATAAAAAGTTCATTTTGGCTCTCACACCTTAACTAAATGTTGTAGACTCAAACTTTTTGCTGTCATTAGTATATTTTAGCAAAATGAAGATGATTCAAGCATTAATTTTATTGTGCCTTTGCTCATTTTGAAGATTTTGACATTTTCACCTGAAGTGTACAATCGGGCTGAAAATGCATTTAAAGCCATAAAAAGTTCATTTTGGCTCTCACACCTTAACTAAATGTTGTAGACTCAAACTTTTTGCTGTCATTAGTGTATGTTAGCAAAATGAAGATGATTCAAGCATTAATTTCATTGTGCTTTTGCTCATTTTGAAGATTTTGACATTTTCACCTGAAGTGTATAATCGGGCTGAAAATGCATTTAAAGCCATAAAAAGTTCATTTTGGCTCTCACACCTTAACTAAATGTTGTAGACTCAAACTTTTTGCTGTCAAAAGTGTATTTTAGCAAAATGAAGATGATTCAAGCATTAATTTCATTGTGCTTTTGCTCATTTTGAAGATTTTGACATTTTCACCTGAAGTGTACAATCAGGCTGAAAATGCATTTAAAGCCATAAAAAGTTCATTTTGGCTCTCACACCTTAACTAAATGTTGTAGACTCAAACTTTTTGCTGTCATTAGTGTATGTTAGCAAAATGAAGATGATTCAAGCATTAATTTCATTGTGCTTCTGCTCATTTTGAAGATTTTGACATTTTCACCTGAAGTGTACAATCAGGCTGAAAATGCATTTAAAGCCATAAAAAGTTCATTTTGGCTCTCACACCTTAACTAAATGTTGTAGACTCAAACTTTTTGCTGTCATTAGTGTATGTTAGCAAAATGAAGATGATTCAAGCATTAATTTCATTGTGCTTTTGCTCATTTTGAAGATTTTGACATTTTCACCTGAAGTGTACAATCGGGCTGAAAATGCATTTAAAGCCATAAAAAGTTCATTTTGGCTCTCACACCTTAACTAAATGTTGTAGACTCAAACTTTTTGCTGTCATTAGTATATTTTAGCAAAATGAAGATGATTCAAGCATTAATTTTATTGTGCTTTTGCTCATTTTGAAGATTTTGACATTTTCACCTGAAGTGTACAATCAGGCTGAAAATGCATTTAAAGCCATAAAAAGTTCATTTTGGCTCTCACACCTTAACTAAATGTTGTAGACTCAAACTTTTTGCTGTCATTAGTGTATGTTAGCAAAATGAAGATGATTCAAGCATTAATTTCATTGTGCTTTTGCTCATTTTGAAGATTTTGACATTTTCACCTGAAGTGTACAATCAGGCTGAAAATGCATTTAAAGCCATAAAAAGTTCATTTTGGCTCTCACACCTTAACTAAATGTTGTAGACTCAAATTTTTTGCTGTCATTAGTGTATTTTAGCAAAATGAAGATGATTCAAGCATTAATTTCATTGTGCTTTTGCTCATTTTGAAGATTTTGACATTTTCACCTGAAGTGTACAATCAGGCTGAAAATGCATTTAAAGCCATAAAAAGTTCATTTTGGCTCTCACACCTTAACTAAATGTTGTAGACTCAAACTTTTTGCTGTCATTAGTGTATTTTAGCAAAATGAAGATGATTCAAGCATTAATTTCATTGTGCTTTTGCTCATTTTGAAGATTTTGACATTTTCACCTGAAGTGTACAATCGGGCTGAAAATGCATTTAAAGCCATAAAAAGTTCATTTTGGCTCTCACACCTTAACTAAATGTTGTAGACTCAAACTTTTTGCTGTCATTAGTGTATGTTAGCAAAATGAAGATGATTCAAGCATTAATTTCATTGTGCTTTTGCTCATTTTGAAGATTTTGACATTTTCACCTGAAGTGTACAATCAGGCTGAAAATGCATTTAAAGCCATAAAAAGTTCATTTTGGCTCTCACACCTTAACTAAATGTTGTAGACTCAAACTTTTTGCTGTCATTAGTGTATTTTAGCAAAATGAAGATGATTCAAGCATTAATTTCATTGTGCTTTTGCTCATTTTGAAGATTTTGACATTTTCACCTGAAGTGTACAATCAGGCTGAAAATGCATTTAAAGCCATAAAAAGTTCATTTTGGCTCTCACACCTTAACTAAATGTTGTAGACTCAAACTTTTTGCTGTCATTAGTGTATTTTAGCAAAATGAAGATGATTCAAGCATTAATTTCATTGTGCTTTTGCTCATTTTGAAGATTTTGACATTTTCACCTGAAGTGTACAATCGGGCTGAAAATGCATTTAAAGCCATAAAAAGTTCATTTTGGCTCTCACACCTTAACTAAATGTTGTAGACTCAAACTTTTTGCTGTCATTAGTATATTTTAGCAAAATGAAGATGATTCAAGCATTAATTTTATTGTGCTTTTGCTCATTTTGAAGATTTTGACATTTTCACCTGAAGTGTACAATCAGGCTGAAAATGCATTTAAAGCCATAAAAAGTTCATTTTGGCTCTCACACCTTAACTAAATGTTGTAGACTCAAACTTTTTGCTGTCATTAGTGTATGTTAGCAAAATGAAGATGATTCAAGCATTAATTTCATTGTGCTTTTGCTCATTTTGAAGATTTTGACATTTTCACCTGAAGTGTACAATCAGGCTGAAAATGCATTTAAAGCCATAAAAAGTTCATTTTGGCTCTCACACCTTAACTAAATGTTGTAGACTCAAACTTTTTGCTGTCATTGGTGTATTTTAGCAAAATGAAGATGATTCAAGCATTAATTTCATTGTGCTTTTGCTCATTTTGAAGATTTTGACATTTTCACCTGAAGTGTACAATTAGGGGCTGAAAACGCGTTTAAAGCAATAAAAAGTTCATTTTGGCTCTCACACCTTAACTAAATGTTGTAAACTCAAACTTTTTGCTGTCATTAGTATATTTTAGCAAAATGAAGATGATTCAAGCATTAATTATATTGTGCTTTTGCTCATTTTGAAGATTTTGACATTTTCACCTGAAGTGTACAATCGGGCTGAAAATGCATTTAAAGCCATAAAAAGTTCATTTTGGCTCTCACACCTTAACTAAATGTTGTAGACTCAAACTTTTTGCTGTCATTAGTGTATGTTAGCAAAATGAAGATGATTCAAGCATTAATTTCATTGTGCTTTTGCTCATTTTGAAGATTTTGACATTTTCACCTGAAGTGTACAATCAGGCTGAAAATGCATTTAAAGCCATAAAAAGTTCATTTTGGCTCTCACACCTTAACTAAATGTTGTAGACTCAAACTTTTTGCTGTCATTAGTGTATTTTAGCAAAATGAAGATGATTCAAGCATTAATTTCATTGTGCTTTTGCTCATTTTGAAGATTTTGACATTTTCACCGGAAGTGTACAATCAGGCTGAAAATGCATTTAAAGCCATAAAAAGTTCATTTTGGCTCTCACACCTTAACTAAATGTTGTAGACTCAAACTTTTTGCTGTCATTAGTGTATGTTAGCAAAATGAAGATGATTCAAGCATTAATTTCATTGTGCTTTTGCTCATTTTGAAGATTTTGACATTTTCACCTGAAGTGTACAATCAGGCTGAAAATGCATTTAAAGCCATAAAAAGTTCATTTTGGCTCTCACACCTTAACTAAATGTTGTAGACTCAAACTTTTTGCTGTCATTAGTGTATGTTAGCAAAATGAAGATGATTCAAGCATTAATTCCATTGTGCTTTTGCTCATTTTGAAGATTTTGACATTTTCACCTGAAGTGTACAATCAGGCTGAAAATGCATTTAAAGCCATAAAAAGTTCATTTTGGCTCTCACACCTTAACTAAATGTTGTAGACTCAAACTTTTTGCTGTCATTAGTGTATGTTAGCAAAATGGAGATGATTCAAGCATTAATTTCATTGTGCTTTTGCTCATTTTGAAGATTTTGACATTTTCACCTGAAGTGTACTATCAGGCTGAAAATGCATTTAAAGCCATAAAAAGTTCATTTTGGCTCTCACACCTTAACTAAATGTTGTAGACTCAAACTTTTTGCTGTCATTAGTGTATTTTAGCAAAATGAAGATGATTCAAGCATTAATTTCATTGTGCTTTTGCTCATTTTGAAGATTTTGACATTTTCACCTGAAGTGTACAATCAGGCTGAAAATGCATTTAAAGCCATAAAAAGTTCATTTTGGCTCTCACACCTTAACTAAATGTTGTAGACTCAAACTTTTTGCTGTCATTAGTGTATTTTAGCAAAATGAAGATGATTCAAGCATTAATTTCATTGTGCTTTTGCTCATTTTGAAGATTTTGACATTTTCACCTGAAGTGTACAATTAGGGGCTGAAAACGCGTTTAAAGCAATAAAAAGTTCATTTTGGCTCTCACACCTTAACTAAATGTTGTAAACTCAAACTTTTTGCTGTCATTAGTATATTTTAGCAAAATGAAGATGATTCAAGCATTAATTTTATTGTGCTTTTGCTCATTTTGAAGATTTTGACATTTTCACCTGAAGTGTACAATCGGGCTGAAAATGCATTTAAAGCCATAAAAAGTTCATTTTGGCTCTCACACCTTAACTAAATGTTGTAGACTCAAACTTTTTGCTGTCATTAGTGTATGTTAGCAAAATGAAGATGATTCAAGCATTAATTTCATTGTGCTTTTGCTCATTTTGAAGATTTTGACATTTTCACCTGAAGTGTACAATCAGGCTGAAAATGCATTTAAAGCCATAAAAAGTTCATTTTGGCTCTCACACCTTAACTAAATGTTGTAGACTCAAACTTTTTGCTGTCATTAGTGTATTTTAGCAAAATGAAGATGATTCAAGCATTAATTTCATTGTGCTTTTGCTCATTTTGAAGATTTTGACATTTTCACCGGAAGTGTACAATCAGGCTGAAAATGCATTTAAAGCCATAAAAAGTTCATTTTGGCTCTCACACCTTAACTAAATGTTGTAGACTCAAACTTTTTGCTGTCATTAGTGTATGTTAGCAAAATGAAGATGATTCAAGCATTAATTTCATTGTGCTTTTGCTCATTTTGAAGATTTTGACATTTTCACCTGAAGTGTACAATCAGGCTGAAAATGCATTTAAAGCCATAAAAAGTTCATTTTGGCTCTCACACCTTAACTAAATGTTGTAGACTCAAACTTTTTGCTGTCATTAGTGTATGTTAGCAAAATGAAGATGATTCAAGCATTAATTCCATTGTGCTTTTGCTCATTTTGAAGATTTTGACATTTTCACCTGAAGTGTACAATCAGGCTGAAAATGCATTTAAAGCCATAAAAAGTTCATTTTGGCTCTCACACCTTAACTAAATGTTGTAGACTCAAACTTTTTGCTGTCATTAGTGTATGTTAGCAAAATGGAGATGATTCAAGCATTAATTTCATTGTGCTTTTGCTCATTTTGAAGATTTTGACATTTTCACCTGAAGTGTACAATCAGGCTGAAAATGCATTTAAAGCCATAAAAAGTTCATTTTGGCTCTCACACCTTAACTAAATGTTGTAGACTCAAACTTTTTGCTGTCATTAGTGTATTTTAGCAAAATGAAGATGATTCAAGCATTAATTTCATTGTGCTTTTGCTCATTTTGAAGATTTTGACATTTTCACCTGAAGTGTACAATCAGGCTGAAAATGCATTTAAAGCCATAAAAAGTTCATTTTGGCTCTCACACCTTAACTAAATGTTGTAGACTCAAACTTTTTGCTGTCATTAGTGTATTTTAGCAAAATGAAGATGATTCAAGCATTAATTTCATTGTGCTTTTGCTCATTTTGAAGATTTTGACATTTTCACCTGAAGTGTACAATTAGGGGCTGAAAACGCGTTTAAAGCAATAAAAAGTTCATTTTGGCTCTAACACCTTAACTAAATGTTGTAGACTCAAACTTTTTGCTGTCATTAGTATATTTTAGCAAAATGAAGATGATTCAAGCATTAATTTTATTGTGCTTTTGCTCATTTTGAAGATTTTGACATTTTCACCTGAAGTGTACAATCGGGCTGAAAATGCATTTAAAGCCATAAAAAGTTCATTTTGGCTCTCACACCTTAACTAAATGTTGTAGACTCAAACTTTTTGCTGTCATTAGTGTATTTTAGCAAAATGAAGATGATTCAAGCATTAATTTCATTGTGCTTTTGCTCATTTTGAAGATTTTGACATTTTCACCTGAAGTGTACAATCGGGCTGAAAATGCATTTAAAGCCATAAAAAGTTCATTTTGGCTCTCACACCTTAACTAAATGTTGTAGACTCAAACTTTTTGCTGTCATTAGTATATTTTAGCAAAATGAAGATGATTCAAGCATTAATTGTATTGTGCTTTTGCTCATTTTGAAGATTTTGACATTTTCACCTGAAGTGTACAATCGGGCTGAAAATGCATTTAAAGCCATAAAAAGTTCATTTTGGCTCTCACACCTTAACTAAATGTTGTAGACTCAAACTTTTTGCTGTCATTAGTGTATGTTAGCAAAATGAAGATGATTCAAGCATTAATTTTATTGTGCTTTTGCTCATTTTGAAGATTTTGACATTTTCACCTGAAGTGTACAATCGGGCTGAAAATGCATTTAAAGCCATAAAAAGTTCATTTTGGCTCTCACACCTTAACTAAATGTTGTAGACTCAAACTTTTTGCTGTCATTAGTATATTTTAGCACAATGAAGATGATTCAAGCATTAATTTTATTGTGCTTTTGCTCATTTTGAAGATTTTGACATTTTCACCTGAAGTGTACAATTAGGGGCTGAAAACGCGTTTAAAGCAATAAAAAGTTCATTTTGGCTCTCACACCTTAACTAAATGTTGTAGACTCAAACTTTTTGCTGTCATTAGTATATTTTAGCAAAATGAAGATGATTCAAGCATTAATTTTATTGTGCCTTTGCTCATTTTGAAGATTTTGACATTTTCACCTGAAGTGTACAATCAGGCTGAAAATGCATTTAAAGCCATAAAAAGTTCATTTTGGCTCTCACACCTTAACTAAATGTTGTAGACTCAAACTTTTTGCTGTCAAAAGTGTATTTTAGCAAAATGAAGATGATTCAAGCATTAATTTCATTGTGCTTTTGCTCATTTTGAAGATTTTGACATTTTCACCTGAAGTGTACAATCAGGCTGAAAATGCATTTAAAGCCATAAAAAGTTCATTTTGGCTCTCACACCTTAACTAAATGTTGTAGACTCAAACTTTTTGCTGTCATTAGTGTATTTTAGCAAAATGAAGATGATTCAAGCATTAATTTCATTGTGCTTTTGCTCATTTTGAAGATTTTGACATTTTCACCTGAAGTGTACAATCGGGCTGAAAATGCATTTAAAGCCATAAAAAGTTCATTTTGGCTCTCACACCTTAACTAAATGTTGTAGACTCAAACTTTTTGCTGTCATTAGTATATTTTAGCACAATGAAGATGATTCAAGCATTAATTTTATTGTGCTTTTGCTCATTTTGAAGATTTTGACATTTTCACCGTAAGTGTACAATTAGGGGCTGAAAACGCGTTTAAAGCAATAAAAAGTTCATTTTGGCTCTCACACCTTAACTAAATGTTGTAGACTCAAACTTTTTGCTGTCATTAGTGTATGTTAGCAAAATGAAGATGATTCAAGCATTAATTTCATTGTGCTTCTGCTCATTTTGAAGATTTTGACATTTTCACCTGAAGTGTACAATCAGGCTGAAAATGCATTTAAAGCCATAAAAAGTTCATTTTGGCTCTCACACCTTAACTAAATGTTGTAGACTCAAACTTTTTGCTGTCATTAGTGTATGTTAGCAAAATGAAGATGATTCAAGCATTAATTTCATTGTGCTTTTGCTCATTTTGAAGATTTTGACATTTTCACCTGAAGTGTACAATCGGGCTGAAAATGCATTTAAAGCCATAAAAAGTTCATTTTGGCTCTCACACCTTAACTAAATGTTGTAGACTCAAACTTTTTGCTGTCATTAGTATATTTTAGCAAAATGAAGATGATTCAAGCATTAATTTTATTGTGCTTTTGCTCATTTTGAAGATTTTGACATTTTCACCTGAAGTGTACAATCAGGCTGAAAATGCATTTAAAGCCATAAAAAGTTCATTTTGGCTCTCACACCTTAACTAAATGTTGTAGACTCAAACTTTTTGCTGTCATTAGTGTATGTTAGCAAAATGAAGATGATTCAAGCATTAATTTCATTGTGCTTTTGCTCATTTTGAAGATTTTGACATTTTCACCTGAAGTGTACAATCAGGCTGAAAATGCATTTAAAGCCATAAAAAGTTCATTTTGGCTCTCACACCTTAACTAAATGTTGTAGACTCAAACTTTTTGCTGTCATTGGTGTATTTTAGCAAAATGAAGATGATTCAAGCATTAATTTCATTGTGCTTTTGCTCATTTTGAAGATTTTGACATTTTCACCTGAAGTGTACAATTAGGGGCTGAAAACGCGTTTAAAGCAATAAAAAGTTCATTTTGGCTCTCACACCTTAACTAAATGATGTAAACTCAAACTTTTTGCTGTCATTAGTATATTTTAGCAAAATGAAGATGATTCAAGCATTAATTTTATTGTGCTTTTGCTCATTTTGAAGATTTTGACATTTTCACCTGAAGTGTACAATCAGGCTGAAAATGCATTTAAAGCCATAAAAAGTTCATTTTGGCTCTCACACCTTAACTAAATGTTGTAGACTCAAACTTTTTGCTGTCATTAGTGTATGTTAGCAAAATGAAGATGATTCAAGCATTAATTTCATTGTGCTTTTGCTCATTTTGAAGATTTTGACATTTTCACCTGAAGTGTACAATCAGGCTGAAAATGCATTTAAAGCCATAAAAAGTTCATTTTGGCTCTCACACCTTAACTAAATGTTGTAGACTCAAACTTTTTGCTGTCATTAGTGTATTTTAGCAAAATGAAGATGATTCAAGCATTAATTTCATTGTGCTTTTGCTCATTTTGAAGATTTTGACATTTTCACCTGAAGTGTACAATCAGGCTGAAAATGCATTTAAAGCCATAAAAAGTTCATTTTGGCTCTCACACCTTAACTAAATGTTGTAGACTCAAACTTTTTGCTGTCATTAGTGTATTTTAGCAAAATGAAGATGATTCAAGCATTAATTTCATTGTGCTTTTGCTCATTTTGAAGATTTTGACATTTTCACCGGAAGTGTACAATCAGGCTGAAAATGCATTTAAAGCCATAAAAAGTTCATTTTGGCTCTCACACCTTAACTAAATGTTGTAGACTCAAACTTTTTGCTGTCATTAGTGTATGTTAGCAAAATGAAGATGATTCAAGCATTAATTTCATTGTGCTTTTGCTCATTTTGAAGATTTTGACATTTTCACCTGAAGTGTACAATCAGGCTGAAAATGCATTTAAAGCCATAAAAAGTTCATTTTGGCTCTCACACCTTAACTAAATGTTGTAGACTCAAACTTTTTGCTGTCATTAGTGTATGTTAGCAAAATGAAGATGATTCAAGCATTAATTTCATTGTGCTTTTGCTCATTTTGAAGATTTTGACATTTTCACCTGAAGTGTACAATCAGGCTGAAAATGCATTTAAAGCCATAAAAAGTTCATTTTGGCTCTCACACCTTAACTAAATGTTGTAGACTCAAATTTTTTGCTGTCATTAGTGTATTTTAGCAAAATGAAGATGATTCAAGCATTAATTTCATTGTGCTTTTGCTCATTTTGAAGATTTTGACATTTTCACCTGAAGTGTACAATCAGGCTGAAAATGCATTTAAAGCCATAAAAAGTTCATTTTGGCTCTCACACCTTAACTAAATGTTGTAGACTCAAACTTTTTGCTGTCATTAGTGTATTTTAGCAAAATGAAGATGATTCAAGCATTAATTTCATTGTGCTTTTGCTCATTTTGAAGATTTTGACATTTTCACCTGAAGTGTACAATCGGGCTGAAAATGCATTTAAAGCCATAAAAAGTTCATTTTGGCTCTCACACCTTAACTAAATGTTGTAGACTCAAACTTTTTGCTGTCATTAGTGTATGTTAGCAAAATGAAGATGATTCAAGCATTAATTTCATTGTGCTTTTGCTCATTTTGAAGATTTTGACATTTTCACCTGAAGTGTACAATCAGGCTGAAAATGCATTTAAAGCCATAAAAAGTTCATTTTGGCTCTCACACCTTAACTAAATGTTGTAGACTCAAACTTTTTGCTGTCATTAGTGTATTTTAGCAAAATGAAGATGATTCAAGCATTAATTTCATTGTGCTTTTGCTCATTTTGAAGATTTTGACATTTTCACCTGAAGTGTACAATCAGGCTGAAAATGCATTTAAAGCCATAAAAAGTTCATTTTGGCTCTCACACCTTAACTAAATGTTGTAGACTCAAACTTTTTGCTGTCATTAGTGTATTTTAGCAAAATGAAGATGATTCAAGCATTAATTTCATTGTGCTTTTGCTCATTTTGAAGATTTTGACATTTTCACCTGAAGTGTACAATCGGGCTGAAAATGCATTTAAAGCCATAAAAAGTTCATTTTGGCTCTCACACCTTAACTAAATGTTGTAGACTCAAACTTTTTGCTGTCATTAGTATATTTTAGCAAAATGAAGATGATTCAAGCATTAATTTTATTGTGCTTTTGCTCATTTTGAAGGTTTTGACATTTTCACCTGAAGTGTACAATCAGGCTGAAAATGCATTTAAAGCCATAAAAAGTTCATTTTGGCTCTCACACCTTAACTAAATGTTGTAGACTCAAACTTTTTGCTGTCATTAGTGTATGTTAGCAAAATGAAGATGATTCAAGCATTAATTTCATTGTGCTTTTGCTCATTTTGAAGATTTTGACATTTTCACCTGAAGTGTACAATCAGGCTGAAAATGCATTTAAAGCCATAAAAAGTTCATTTTGGCTCTCACACCTTAACTAAATGTTGTAGACTCAAACTTTTTGCTGTCATTGGTGTATTTTAGCAAAATGAAGATGATTCAAGCATTAATTTCATTGTGCTTTTGCTCATTTTGAAGATTTTGACATTTTCACCTGAAGTGTACAATTAGGGGCTGAAAACGCGTTTAAAGCAATAAAAAGTTCATTTTGGCTCTCACACCTTAACTAAATGTTGTAAACTCAAACTTTTTGCTGTCATTAGTATATTTTAGCAAAATGAAGATGATTCAAGCATTAATTTTATTGTGCTTTTGCTCATTTTGAAGATTTTGACATTTTCACCTGAAGTGTACAATCGGGCTGAAAATGCATTTAAAGCCATAAAAAGTTCATTTTGGCTCTCACACCTTAACTAAATGTTGTAGACTCAAACTTTTTGCTGTCATTAGTGTATGTTAGCAAAATGAAGATGATTCAAGCATTAATTTCATTGTGCTTTTGCTCATTTTGAAGATTTTGACATTTTCACCTGAAGTGTACAATCAGGCTGAAAATGCATTTAAAGCCATAAAAAGTTCATTTTGGCTCTCACACCTTAACTAAATGTTGTAGACTCAAACTTTTTGCTGTCATTAGTGTATGTTAGCAAAATGAAGATGATTCAAGCATTAATTTCATTGTGCTTTTGCTCATTTTGAAGATTTTGACATTTTCACCTGAAGTGTACAATCAGGCTGAAAATGCATTTAAAGCCATAAAAAGTTCATTTTGGCTCTCACACCTTAACTAAATGTTGTAGACTCAAACTTTTTGCTGTCATTAGTGTATTTTAGCAAAATGAAGATGATTCAAGCATTAATTTCATTGTGCTTTTGCTCATTTTGAAGATTTTGACATTTTCACCGGAAGTGTACAATCAGGCTGAAAATGCATTTAAAGCCATAAAAAGTTCATTTTGGCTCTCACACCTTAACTAAATGTTGTAGACTCAAACTTTTTGCTGTCATTAGTGTATGTTAGCAAAATGAAGATGATTCAAGCATTAATTTCATTGTGCTTTTGCTCATTTTGAAGATTTTGACATTTTCACCTGAAGTGTACAATCAGGCTGAAAATGCATTTAAAGCCATAAAAAGTTCATTTTGGCTCTCACACCTTAACTAAATGTTGTAGACTCAAACTTTTTGCTGTCATTAGTGTATGTTAGCAAAATGAAGATGATTCAAGCATTAATTCCATTGTGCTTTTGCTCATTTTGAAGATTTTGACATTTTCACCTGAAGTGTACAATCAGGCTGAAAATGCATTTAAAGCCATAAAAAGTTCATTTTGGCTCTCACACCTTAACTAAATGTTGTAGACTCAAACTTTTTGCTGTCATTAGTGTATGTTAGCAAAATGGAGATGATTCAAGCATTAATTTCATTGTGCTTTTGCTCATTTTGAAGATTTTGACATTTTCACCTGAAGTGTACAATCAGGCTGAAAATGCATTTAAAGCCATAAAAAGTTCATTTTGGCTCTCACACCTTAACTAAATGTTGTAGACTCAAACTTTTTGCTGTCATTAGTGTATTTTAGCAAAATGAAGATGATTCAAGCATTAATTTCATTGTGCTTTTGCTCATTTTGAAGATTTTGACATTTTCACCTGAAGTGTACAATCAGGCTGAAAATGCATTTAAAGCCATAAAAAGTTCATTTTGGCTCTCACACCTTAACTAAATGTTGTAGACTCAAACTTTTTGCTGTCATTAGTGTATTTTAGCAAAATGAAGATGATTCAAGCATTAATTTCATTGTGCTTTTGCTCATTTTGAAGATTTTGACATTTTCACCTGAAGTGTACAATCAGGCTGAAAATGCATTTAAAGCCATAAAAAGTTCATTTTGGCTCTCACACCTTAACTAAATGTTGTAGACTCAAACTTTTTGCTGTCATTAGTGTATTTTAGCAAAATGAAGATGATTCAAGCATTAATTTCATTGTGCTTTTGCTCATTTTGAAGATTTTGACATTTTCACCTGAAGTGTACAATTAGGGGCTGAAAACGCGTTTAAAGCAATAAAAAGTTCATTTTGGCTCTAACACCTTAACTAAATGTTGTAGACTCAAACTTTTTGCTGTCATTAGTATATTTTAGCAAAATGAAGATGATTCAAGCATTAATTTTATTGTGCTTTTGCTCATTTTGAAGATTTTGACATTTTCACCTGAAGTGTACAATCGGGCTGAAAATGCATTTAAAGCCATAAAAAGTTCATTTTGGCTCTCACACCTTAACTAAATGTTGTAGACTCAAACTTTTTGCTGTCATTAGTGTATTTTAGCAAAATGAAGATGATTCAAGCATTAATTTCATTGTGCTTTTGCTCATTTTGAAGATTTTGACATTTTCACCTGAAGTGTACAATCGGGCTGAAAATGCATTTAAAGCCATAAAAAGTTCATTTTGGCTCTCACACCTTAACTAAATGTTGTAGACTCAAACTTTTTGCTGTCATTAGTATATTTTAGCAAAATGAAGATGATTCAAGCATTAATTGTATTGTGCTTTTGCTCATTTTGAAGATTTTGACATTTTCACCTGAAGTGTACAATCGGGCTGAAAATGCATTTAAAGCCATAAAAAGTTCATTTTGGCTCTCACACCTTAACTAAATGTTGTAGACTCAAACTTTTTGCTGTCATTAGTGTATGTTAGCAAAATGAAGATGATTCAAGCATTAATTTTATTGTGCTTTTGCTCATTTTGAAGATTTTGACATTTTCACCTGAAGTGTACAATCGGGCTGAAAATGCATTTAAAGCCATAAAAAGTTCATTTTGGCTCTCACACCTTAACTAAATGTTGTAGACTCAAACTTTTTGCTGTCATTAGTATATTTTAGCACAATGAAGATGATTCAAGCATTAATTTTATTGTGCTTTTGCTCATTTTGAAGATTTTGACATTTTCACCTGAAGTGTACAATTAGGGGCTGAAAACGCGTTTAAAGCAATAAAAAGTTCATTTTGGCTCTCACACCTTAACTAAATGTTGTAGACTCAAACTTTTTGCTGTCATTAGTATATTTTAGCAAAATGAAGATGATTCAAGCATTAATTTTATTGTGCCTTTGCTCATTTTGAAGATTTTGACATTTTCACCTGAAGTGTACAATCAGGCTGAAAATGCATTTAAAGCCATAAAAAGTTCATTTTGGCTCTCACACCTTAACTAAATGTTGTAGACTCAAACTTTTTGCTGTCAAAAGTGTATTTTAGCAAAATGAAGATGATTCAAGCATTAATTTCATTGTGCTTTTGCTCATTTTGAAGATTTTGACATTTTCACCTGAAGTGTACAATCAGGCTGAAAATGCATTTAAAGCCATAAAAAGTTCATTTTGGCTCTCACACCTTAACTAAATGTTGTAGACTCAAACTTTTTGCTGTCATTAGTGTATTTTAGCAAAATGAAGATGATTCAAGCATTAATTTCATTGTGCTTTTGCTCATTTTGAAGATTTTGACATTTTCACCTGAAGTGTACAATCGGGCTGAAAATGCATTTAAAGCCATAAAAAGTTCATTTTGGCTCTCACACCTTAACTAAATGTTGTAGACTCAAACTTTTTGCTGTCATTAGTATATTTTAGCACAATGAAGATGATTCAAGCATTAATTTTATTGTGCTTTTGCTCATTTTGAAGATTTTGACATTTTCACCTGAAGTGTACAATTAGGGGCTGAAAACGCGTTTAAAGCAATAAAAAGTTCATTTTGGCTCTCACACCTTAACTAAATGTTGTAGACTCAAACTTTTTGCTGTCATTAGTATATTTTAGCAAAATGAAGATGATTCAAGCATTAATTTTATTGTGCCTTTGCTCATTTTGAAGATTTTGACATTTTCACCTGAAGTGTACAATCGGGCTGAAAATGCATTTAAAGCCATAAAAAGTTCATTTTGGCTCTCACACCTTAACTAAATGTTGTAGACTCAAACTTTTTGCTGTCATTAGTGTATGTTAGCAAAATGAAGATGATTCAAGCATTAATTTCATTGTGCTTTTGCTCATTTTGAAGATTTTGACATTTTCACCTGAAGTGTACAATCGGGCTGAAAATGCATTTAAAGCCATAAAAAGTTCATTTTGGCTCTCACACCTTAACTAAATGTTGTAGACTCAAACTTTTTGCTGTCAAAAGTGTATTTTAGCAAAATGAAGATGATTCAAGCATTAATTTCATTGTGCTTTTGCTCATTTTGAAGATTTTGACATTTTCACCTGAAGTGTACAATCAGGCTGAAAATGCATTTAAAGCCATAAAAAGTTCATTTTGGCTCTCACACCTTAACTAAATGTTGTAGACTCAAACTTTTTGCTGTCATTAGTGTATGTTAGCAAAATGAAGATGATTCAAGCATTAATTTCATTGTGCTTTTGCTCATTTTGAAGATTTTGACATTTTCACCTGAAGTGTACAATCGGGCTGAAAATGCATTTAAAGCCATAAAAAGTTCATTTTGGCTCTCACACCTTAACTAAATGTTGTAGACTCAAACTTTTTGCTGTCATTAGTATATTTTAGCAAAATGAAGATGATTCAAGCATTAATTTTATTGTGCTTTTGCTCATTTTGAAGATTTTGACATTTTCACCTGAAGTGTACAATCAGGCTGAAAATGCATTTAAAGCCATAAAAAGTTCATTTTGGCTCTCACACCTTAACTAAATGTTGTAGACTCAAACTTTTTGCTGTCATTAGTGTATGTTAGCAAAATGAAGATGATTCAAGCATTAATTTCATTGTGCTTTTGCTCATTTTGAAGATTTTGACATTTTCACCTGAAGTGTACAATCAGGCTGAAAATGCATTTAAAGCCATAAAAAGTTCATTTTGGCTCTCACACCTTAACTAAATGTTGTAGACTCAAACTTTTTGCTGTCATTGGTGTATTTTAGCAAAATGAAGATGATTCAAGCATTAATTTCATTGTGCTTTTGCTCATTTTGAAGATTTTGACATTTTCACCTGAAGTGTACAATTAGGGGCTGAAAACGCGTTTAAAGCAATAAAAAGTTCATTTTGGCTCTCACACCTTAACTAAATGATGTAAACTCAAACTTTTTGCTGTCATTAGTATATTTTAGCAAAATGAAGATGATTCAAGCATTAATTTTATTGTGCTTTTGCTCATTTTGAAGATTTTGACATTTTCACCTGAAGTGTACAATCGGGCTGAAAATGCATTTAAAGCCATAAAAAGTTCATTTTGGCTCTCACACCTTAACTAAATGTTGTAGACTCAAACTTTTTGCTGTCATTAGTGTATGTTAGCAAAATGAAGATGATTCAAGCATTAATTTCATTGTGCTTTTGCTCATTTTGAAGATTTTGACATTTTCACCTGAAGTGTACAATCAGGCTGAAAATGCATTTAAAGCCATAAAAAGTTCATTTTGGCTCTCACACCTTAACTAAATGTTGTAGACTCAAACTTTTTGCTGTCATTAGTGTATTTTAGCAAAATGAAGATGATTCAAGCATTAATTTCATTGTGCTTTTGCTCATTTTGAAGATTTTGACATTTTCACCGGAAGTGTACAATCAGGCTGAAAATGCATTTAAAGCCATAAAAAGTTCATTTTGGCTCTCACACCTTAACTAAATGTTGTAGACTCAAACTTTTTGCTGTCATTAGTGTATGTTAGCAAAATGAAGATGATTCAAGCATTAATTTCATTGTGCTTTTGCTCATTTTGAAGATTTTGACATTTTCACCTGAAGTGTACAATCAGGCTGAAAATGCATTTAAAGCCATAAAAAGTTCATTTTGGCTCTCACACCTTAACTAAATGTTGTAGACTCAAACTTTTTGCTGTCATTAGTGTATGTTAGCAAAATGAAGATGATTCAAGCATTAATTTCATTGTGCTTTTGCTCATTTTGAAGATTTTGACATTTTCACCTGAAGTGTACAATCAGGCTGAAAATGCATTTAAAGCCATAAAAAGTTCATTTTGGCTCTCACACCTTAACTAAATGTTGTAGACTCAAATTTTTTGCTGTCATTAGTGTATTTTAGCAAAATGAAGATGATTCAAGCATTAATTTCATTGTGCTTTTGCTCATTTTGAAGATTTTGACATTTTCACCTGAAGTGTACAATCAGGCTGAAAATGCATTTAAAGCCATAAAAAGTTCATTTTGGCTCTCACACCTTAACTAAATGTTGTAGACTCAAACTTTTTGCTGTCATTAGTGTATTTTAGCAAAATGAAGATGATTCAAGCATTAATTTCATTGTGCTTTTGCTCATTTTGAAGATTTTGACATTTTCACCTGAAGTGTACAATCGGGCTGAAAATGCATTTAAAGCCATAAAAAGTTCATTTTGGCTCTCACACCTTAACTAAATGTTGTAGACTCAAACTTTTTGCTGTCATTAGTGTATGTTAGCAAAATGAAGATGATTCAAGCATTAATTTCATTGTGCTTTTGCTCATTTTGAAGATTTTGACATTTTCACCTGAAGTGTACAATCAGGCTGAAAATGCATTTAAAGCCATAAAAAGTTCATTTTGGCTCTCACACCTTAACTAAATGTTGTAGACTCAAACTTTTTGCTGTCATTAGTGTATTTTAGCAAAATGAAGATGATTCAAGCATTAATTTCATTGTGCTTTTGCTCATTTTGAAGATTTTGACATTTTCACCTGAAGTGTACAATCAGGCTGAAAATGCATTTAAAGCCATAAAAAGTTCATTTTGGCTCTCACACCTTAACTAAATGTTGTAGACTCAAACTTTTTGCTGTCATTAGTGTATTTTAGCAAAATGAAGATGATTCAAGCATTAATTTCATTGTGCTTTTGCTCATTTTGAAGATTTTGACATTTTCACCTGAAGTGTACAATCGGGCTGAAAATGCATTTAAAGCCATAAAAAGTTCATTTTGGCTCTCACACCTTAACTAAATGTTGTAGACTCAAACTTTTTGCTGTCATTAGTATATTTTAGCAAAATGAAGATGATTCAAGCATTAATTTTATTGTGCTTTTGCTCATTTTGAAGGTTTTGACATTTTCACCTGAAGTGTACAATCAGGCTGAAAATGCATTTAAAGCCATAAAAAGTTCATTTTGGCTCTCACACCTTAACTAAATGTTGTAGACTCAAACTTTTTGCTGTCATTAGTGTATGTTAGCAAAATGAAGATGATTCAAGCATTAATTTCATTGTGCTTTTGCTCATTTTGAAGATTTTGACATTTTCACCTGAAGTGTACAATCAGGCTGAAAATGCATTTAAAGCCATAAAAAGTTCATTTTGGCTCTCACACCTTAACTAAATGTTGTAGACTCAAACTTTTTGCTGTCATTGGTGTATTTTAGCAAAATGAAGATGATTCAAGCATTAATTTCATTGTGCTTTTGCTCATTTTGAAGATTTTGACATTTTCACCTGAAGTGTACAATTAGGGGCTGAAAACGCGTTTAAAGCAATAAAAAGTTCATTTTGGCTCTCACACCTTAACTAAATGTTGTAAACTCAAACTTTTTGCTGTCATTAGTATATTTTAGCAAAATGAAGATGATTCAAGCATTAATTTTATTGTGCTTT
This sequence comes from Leptonotus elevatus, assembly GCF_054856555.1. Classification (NCBI taxonomy): domain Eukaryota; kingdom Metazoa; phylum Chordata; class Actinopteri; order Syngnathiformes; family Syngnathidae; genus Leptonotus; species Leptonotus elevatus. The sequence continues at coordinate 316,725 of NC_141249.1, forward strand.
TGCTCATTTTGAAGATTTTGACATTTTCACCTGAAGTGTACAATCGGGCTGAAAATGCATTTAAAGCCATAAAAAGTTCATTTTGGCTCTCACACCTTAACTAAATGTTGTAGACTCAAACTTTTTGCTGTCATTAGTGTATGTTAGCAAAATGAAGATGATTCAAGCATTAATTTCATTGTGCTTTTGCTCATTTTGAAGATTTTGACATTTTCACCTGAAGTGTACAATCAGGCTGAAAATGCATTTAAAGCCATAAAAAGTTCATTTTGGCTCTCACACCTTAACTAAATGTTGTAGACTCAAACTTTTTGCTGTCATTAGTGTATTTTAGCAAAATGAAGATGATTCAAGCATTAATTTCATTGTGCTTTTGCTCATTTTGTAGATTTTGACATTTTCACCGGAAGTGTACAATCAGGCTGAAAATGCATTTAAAGCCATAAAAAGTTCATTTTGGCTCTCACACCTTAACTAAATGTTGTAGACTCAAACTTTTTGCTGTCATTAGTGTATGTTAGCAAAATGAAGATGATTCAAGCATTAATTTCATTGTGCTTTTGCTCATTTTGAAGATTTTGACATTTTCACCTGAAGTGTACAATCAGGCTGAAAATGCATTTAAAGCCATAAAAAGTTCATTTTGGCTCTCACACCTTAACTAAATGTTGTAGACTCAAACTTTTTGCTGTCATTAGTGTATGTTAGCAAAATGAAGATGATTCAAGCATTAATTTCATTGTGCTTTTGCTCATTTTGAAGATTTTGACATTTTCACCTGAAGTGTACAATCAGGCTGAAAATGCATTTAAAGCCATAAAAAGTTCATTTTGGCTCTCACACCTTAACTAAATGTTGCAGACTCAAACTTTTTGCTGTCATTAGTGTATTTTAGCAAAATGAAGATGATTCAAGCATTAATTTCATTGTGCTTTTGCTCATTTTGAAGATTTTGACATTTTCACCTGAAGTGTACAATCGGGCTGAAAATGCATTTAAAGCCATAAAAAGTTCATTTTGGCTCTCACACCTTAACTAAATGTTGTAAACTCAAACTTTTTGCTGTCATTAGTATATTTTTGCAAAATGAAGATGATTCAAGCATTAATTTTATTGTGCTTTTGCTCATTTTGAAGATTTTGACATTTTCACCTGAAGTGTACAATCGGGCTGAAAATGCATTTAAAGCCATAAAAAGTTCATTTTGGCTCTCACACCTTAACTAAATGTTGTAGACTCAAACTTTTTGCTGTCATTAGTGTATGTTAGCAAAATGAAGATGATTCAAGCATTAATTTCATTGTGCTTTTGCTCATTTTGAAGATTTTGACATTTTCACCTGAAGTGTACAATCAGGCTGAAAATGCATTTAAAGCCATAAAAAGTTCATTTTGGCTCTCACACCTTAACTAAATGTTGTAGACTCAAACTTTTTGCTGTCATTAGTGTATGTTAGCAAAATGAAGATGATTCAAGCATTAATTTCATTGTGCTTTTGCTCATTTTGAAGATTTTGACATTTTCACCTGAAGTGTACAATCAGGCTGAAAATGCATTTAAAGCCATAAAAAGTTCATTTTGGCTCTCACACCTTAACTAAATGTTGTAGACTCAAACTTTTTGCTGTCATTAGTGTATTTTAGCAAAATGAAGATGATTCAAGCATTAATTTCATTGTGCTTTTGCTCATTTTGAAGATTTTGACATTTTCACCTGAAGTGTACAATCGGGCTGAAAATGCATTTAAAGCCATAAAAAGTTCATTTTGGCTCTCACACCTTAACTAAATGTTGTAGACTCAAACTTTTTGCTGTCATTAGTGTATGTTAGCAAAATGAAGATGATTCAAGCATTAATTTCATTGTGCTTTTGCTCATTTTGAAGATTTTGACATTTTCACCTGAAGTGTACAATCAGGCTGAAAATGCATTTAAAGCCATAAAAAGTTCATTTTGGCTCTCACACCTTAACTAAATGTTGTAGACTCAAACTTTTTGCTGTCATTAGTGTATTTTAGCAAAATGAAGATGATTCAAGCATTAATTTCATTGTGCTTTTGCTCATTTTGAAGATTTTGACATTTTCACCTGAAGTGTACAATCAGGCTGAAAATGCATTTAAAGCCATAAAAAGTTCATTTTGGCTCTCACACCTTAACTAAATGTTGTAGACTCAAACTTTTTGCTGTCATTAGTGTATTTTAGCAAAATGAAGATGATTCAAGCATTAATTTCATTGTGCTTTTGCTCATTTTGAAGATTTTGACATTTTCACCTGAAGTGTACAATCGGGCTGAAAATGCATTTAAAGCCATAAAAAGTTCATTTTGGCTCTCACACCTTAACTAAATGTTGTAGACTCAAACTTTTTGCTGTCATTAGTATATTTTAGCAAAATGAAGATGATTCAAGCATTAATGTTATTGTGCTTTTGCTCATTTTGAAGATTTTGACATTTTCACCTGAAGTGTACAATCAGGCTGAAAATGCATTTAAAGCCATAAAAAGTTCATTTTGGCTCTCACACCTTAACTAAATGTTGTAGACTCAAACTTTTTGCTGTCATTAGTGTATGTTAGCAAAATGAAGATGATTCAAGCATTAATTTCATTGTGCTTTTGCTCATTTTGAAGATTTTGACATTTTCACCTGAAGTGTACAATCAGGCTGAAAATGCATTTAAAGCCATAAAAAGTTCATTTTGGCTCTCACACCTTAACTAAATGTTGTAGACTCAAACTTTTTGCTGTCATTGGTGTATTTTAGCAAAATGAAGATGATTCAAGCATTAATTTCATTGTGCTTTTGCTCATTTTGAAGATTTTGACATTTTCACCTGAAGTGTACAATTAGGGGCTGAAAACGCGTTTAAAGCAATAAAAAGTTCATTTTGGCTCTCACACCTTAACTAAATGTTGTAAACTCAAACTTTTTGCTGTCATTAGTATATTTTAGCAAAATGAAGATGATTCAAGCATTAATTTTATTGTGCTTTTGCTCATTTTGAAGATTTTGACATTTTCACCTGAAGTGTACAATCGGGCTGAAAATGCATTTAAAGCCATAAAAAGTTCATTTTGGCTCTCACACCTTAACTAAATGTTGTAGACTCAAACTTTTTGCTGTCATTAGTGTATGTTAGCAAAATGAAGATGATTCAAGCATTAATTTCATTGTGCTTTTGCTCATTTTGAAGATTTTGACATTTTCACCTGAAGTGTACAATCAGGCTGAAAATGCATTTAAAGCCATAAAAAGTTCATTTTGGCTCTCACACCTTAACTAAATGTTGTAGACTCAAACTTTTTGCTGTCATTAGTGTATTTTAGCAAAATGAAGATGATTCAAGCATTAATTTCATTGTGCTTTTGCTCATTTTGAAGATTTTGACATTTTCACCGGAAGTGTACAATCAGGCTGAAAATGCATTTAAAGCCATAAAAAGTTCATTTTGGCTCTCACACCTTAACTAAATGTTGTAGACTCAAACTTTTTGCTGTCATTAGTGTATGTTAGCAAAATGAAGATGATTCAAGCATTAATTTCATTGTGCTTTTGCTCATTTTGAAGATTTTGACATTTTCACCTGAAGTGTACAATCAGGCTGAAAATGCATTTAAAGCCATAAAAAGTTCATTTTGGCTCTCACACCTTAACTAAATGTTGTAGACTCAAACTTTTTGCTGTCATTAGTGTATGTTAGCAAAATGAAGATGATTCAAGCATTAATTTCATTGTGCTTTTGCTCATTTTGAAGATTTTGACATTTTCACCTGAAGTGTACAATCGGGCTGAAAATGCATTTAAAGCCATAAAAAGTTCATTTTGGCTCTCACACCTTAACTAAATGTTGCAGGCTCAAACTTTTTGCTGTCATTAGTGTATTTTAGCAAAATGAAGATGATTCAAGCATTAATTTCATTGTGCTTTTGCTCATTTTGAAGATTTTGACATTTTCACCTGAAGTGTACAATCGGGCTGAAAATGCATTTAAAGCCATAAAAAGTTCATTTTGGCTCTCACACCTTAACTAAATGTTGTAAACTCAAACTTTTTGCTGTCATTAGTATATTTTTGCAAAATGAAGATGATTCAAGCATTAATTTTATTGTGCTTTTGGTCATTTTGAAGATTTTGACATTTTCACCTGAAGTGTACAATCGGGCTGAAAATGCATTTAAAGCCATAAAAAGTTCATTTTGGCTCTCACACCTTAACTAAATGTTGTAGACTCAAACTTTTTGCTGTCATTAGTGTATGTTAGCAAAATGAAGATGATTCAAGCATTAATTTCATTGTGCTTTTGCTCATTTTGAAGATTTTGACATTTTCACCTGAAGTGTACAATCAGGCTGAAAATGCATTTAAAGCCATAAAAAGTTCATTTTGGCTCTCACACCTTAACTAAATGTTGTAGACTCAAACTTTTTGCTGTCATTAGTGTATGTTAGCAAAATGAAGATGATTCAAGCATTAATTTCATTGTGCTTTTGCTCATTTTGAAGATTTTGACATTTTCACCTGAAGTGTACAATCAGGCTGAAAATGCATTTAAAGCCATAAAAAGTTCATTTTGGCTCTCACACCTTAACTAAATGTTGTAGACTCAAACTTTTTGCTGTCATTAGTATATTTTAGCAAAATGAAGATGATTCAAGCATTAATTTTATTGTGCTTTTGCTCATTTTGAAGATTTTGACATTTTCACCTGAAGTGTACAATCAGGCTGACAATGCATTTAAAGCCATAAAAAGTTCATTTTGGCTCTCACACCTTAACTAAATGTTGTAGACTCAAACTTTTTGCTGTCATTAGTGTATGTTAGCAAAATGAAGATGATTCAAGCATTAATTTCATTGTGCTTTTGCTCATTTTGAAGATTTTGACATTTTCACCTGAAGTGTACAATCAGGCTGACAATGCATTTAAAGCCATAAAAAGTTCATTTTGGCTCTCACACCTTAACTAAATGTTGTAGACTCAAACTTTTTGCTGTCATTAGTGTATTTTAGCAAAATGAAGATGATTCAAGCATTAATTTCATTGTGCTTTTGCTCATTTTGAAGATTTTGACATTTTCACCTGAAGTGTACAATTAGGGGCTGAAAACGCGTTTAAAGCAATAAAAAGTTCATTTTGGCTCTCACACCTTAACTAAATGTTGTAGACTCAAACGTTTTGCTGTCATTAGTATATTTTAGCAAAATAAAGATGATTCAAGCATTAATTTTATTGTGCTTTTGCTCATTTTGAAGATTTTGACAGTTTCACCTGAAGTGTACAATCGGGCTGAAAATGCATTTAAAGCCATAAAAAGTTCATTTTGGCTCTCACACCTTAACTAAATGTTGTAGACTCAAACTTTTTGCTGTCATTAGTGTATTTTAGCAAAATGAAGATGATTCAAGCATTAATTTCATTGTGCTTTTGCTCATTTTGAAGATTTTGACATTTTCACCTGAAGTGTACAATCAGGCTGAAAATGCATTTAAAGCCATAAAAAGTTCATTTTGGCTCTCACACCTTAACTAAATGTTGTAGACTCAAACTTTTTGCTGTCATTAGTGTATTTTAGCAAAATGAAGATGATTCAAGCATTAATTTCATTGTGCTTTTGCTCATTTTGAAGATTTTGACATTTTCACCTGAAGTGTACAATCAGGCTGAAAATGCATTTAAAGCCATAAAAAGTTCATTTTGGCTCTCACACCTTAACTAAATGTTGTAGACTCAAACTTTTTGCTGTCATTAGTGTATTTTAGCAAAATGAAGATGATTCAAGCATTAATTTCATTGTGCTTTTGCTCATTTTGAAGATTTTGACATTTTCACCTGAAGTGTACAATTAGGGGCTGAAAACGCGTTTAAAGCAATAAAAAGTTCATTTTGGCTCTAACACCTTAACTAAATGTTGTAGACTCAAACTTTTTGCTGTCATTAGTATATTTTAGCAAAATGAAGATGATTCAAGCATTAATTTTATTGTGCTTTTGCTCATTTTGAAGATTTTGACATTTTCACCTGAAGTGTACAATCGGGCTGAAAATGCATTTAAAGCCATAAAAAGTTCATTTTGGCTCTCACACCTTAACTAAATGTTGTAGACTCAAACTTTTTGCTGTCATTAGTGTATGTTAGCAAAATGAAGACGATTCAAGCATTAATTTCATTGTGCTTTTGCTCATTTTGAAGATTTTGACATTTTCACCTGAAGTGTACAATCAGGCTGAAAATGCATTTAAAGCCATAAAAAGTTCATTTTGGCTCTCACACCTTAACTAAATGTTGTAGACTCAAACTTTTTGCTGTCATTAGTGTATTTTAGCAAAATGAAGATGATTCAAGCATTAATTTCATTGTGCTTTTGCTCATTTTGAAGATTTTGACATTTTCACCTGAAGTGTACAATTAGGGGCTGAAAACGCGTTTAAAGCAATAAAAAGTTCATTTTGGCTCTCACACCTTAACTAAATGTTGTAGACTCAAACTTTTTGCTGTCATTAGTATATTTTAGCACAATGAAGATGATTCAAGCATTAATTTTATTGTGCTTTTGCTCATTTTGAAGATTTTGACATTTTCACCTGAAGTGTACAATTAGGGGCTGAAAACGCGTTTAAAGCAATAAAAAGTTCATTTTGGCTCTCACACCTTAACTAAATGTTGTAGACTCAAACTTTTTGCTGTCATTAGTATATTTTAGCAAAATGAAGATGATTCAAGCATTAATTTTATTGTGCCTTTGCTCATTTTGAAGATTTTGACATTTTCACCTGAAGTGTACAATCGGGCTGAAAATGCATTTAAAGCCATAAAAAGTTCATTTTGGCTCTCACACCTTAACTAAATGTTGTAGACTCAAACTTTTTGCTGTCATTAGTGTATGTTAGCAAAATGAAGATGATTCAAGCATTAATTTCATTGTGCTTTTGCTCATTTTGAAGATTTTGACATTTTCACCTGAAGTGTACAATCAGGCTGAAAATGCATTTAAAGCCATAAAAAGTTCATTTTGGCTCTCACACCTTAACTAAATGTTGTAGACTCAAACTTTTTGCTGTCAAAAGTGTATTTTAGCAAAATGAAGATGATTCAAGCATTAATTTCATTGTGCTTTTGCTCATTTTGAAGATTTTGACATTTTCACCTGAAGTGTACAATCAGGCTGAAAATGCATTTAAAGCCATAAAAAGTTCATTTTGGCTCTCACACCTTAACTAAATGTTGTAGACTCAAACTTTTTGCTGTCATTAGTATATTTTAGCAAAATGAAGATGATTCAAGCATTAATTTTATTGTGCCTTTGCTCATTTTGAAGATTTTGACATTTTCACCTGAAGTGTACAATTAGGGGCTGAAAACGCGTTTAAAGCAATAAAAAGTTCATTTTGGCTCTCACACCTTAACTAAATGTTGTAGACTCAAACTTTTTGCTTTCATTAGTATATTTTAGCAAAATGAAGATGATTCAAGCATTAATTTTATTGTGCCTTTGCTCATTTTGAAGATTTTGACATTTTCACCTGAAGTGTACAATCGGGCTGAAAATGCATTTAAAGCCATAAAAAGTTCATTTTGGCTCTCACACCTTAACTAAATGTTGTAGACTCAAACTTTTTGCTGTCATTAGTGTATGTTAGCAAAATGAAGATGATTCAAGCATTAATTTCATTGTGCTTTTGCTCATTTTGAAGATTTTGACATTTTCACCTGAAGTGTACAATCAGGCTGAAAATGCATTTAAAGCCATAAAAAGTTCATTTTGGCTCTCACACCTTAACTAAATGTTGTAGACTCAAAATTTTTGCTGTCAAAAGTGTATTTTAGCAAAATGAAGATGATTCAAGCATTAATTTCATTGTGCTTTTGCTCATTTTGAAGATTTTGACATTTTCACCTGAAGTGTACAATCAGGCTGAAAATGCATTTAAAGCCATAAAAAGTTCATTTTGGCTCTCACACCTTAACTAAATGTTGTAGACTCAAACTTTTTGCTGTCATTAGTGTATGTTAGCAAAATGAAGATGATTCAAGCATTAATTTCATTGTGCTTTTGCTCATTTTGAAGATTTTGACATTTTCACCTGAAGTGTACAATCAGGCTGAAAATGCATTTAAAGCCATAAAAAGTTCATTTTGGCTCTCACACCTTAACTAAATGTTGTAGACTCAAACTTTTTGCTGTCATTAGTGTATTTTAGCAAAATGAAGATGATTCAAGCATTAATTTCATTGTGCTTTTGCTCATTTTGAAGATTTTGACATTTTCACCTGAAGTGTACAATCAGGCTGAAAATGCATTTAAAGCCATAAAAAGTTCATTTTGGCTCTCACACCTTAACTAAATGTTGTAGACTCAAACTTTTTGCTGTCATTAGTATATTTTAGCAAAATGAAGATGATTCAAGCATTAATTTTATTGTGCTTTTGCTCATTTTGAAGATTTTGACATTTTCACCTGAAGTGTACAATCGGGCTGAAAATGCATTTAAAGCCATAAAAAGTTCATTTTGGCTCTCACACCTTAACTAAATGTTGTAGACTCAAACTTTTTGCTGTCATTAGTGTATGTTAGCAAAATGAAGACGATTCAAGCATTAATTTCATTGTGCTTTTGCTCATTTTGAAGATTTTGACATTTTCACCTGAAGTGTACAATCAGGCTGAAAATGCATTTAAAGCCATAAAAAGTTCATTTTGGCTCTCACACCTTAACTAAATGTTGTAGACTCAAACTTTTTGCTGTCATTAGTGTATTTTAGCAAAATGAAGATGATTCAAGCATTAATTTCATTGTGCTTTTGCTCATTTTGAAGATTTTGACATTTTCACCTGAAGTGTACAATTAGGGGCTGAAAACGCGTTTAAAGCAATAAAAAGTTCATTTTGGCTCTCACACCTTAACTAAATGTTGTAGACTCAAACTTTTTGCTGTCATTAGTATATTTTAGCACAATGAAGATGATTCAAGCATTAATTTTATTGTGCTTTTGCTCATTTTGAAGATTTTGACATTTTCACCTGAAGTGTACAATTAGGGGCTGAAAACGCGTTTAAAGCAATAAAAAGTTCATTTTGGCTCTCACACCTTAACTAAATGTTGTAGACTCAAACTTTTTGCTGTCATTAGTATATTTTAGCAAAATGAAGATGATTCAAGCATTAATTTTATTGTGCCTTTGCTCATTTTGAAGATTTTGACATTTTCACCTGAAGTGTACAATCGGGCTGAAAATGCATTTAAAGCCATAAAAAGTTCATTTTGGCTCTCACACCTTAACTAAATGTTGTAGACTCAAACTTTTTGCTGTCATTAGTGTATGTTAGCAAAATGAAGATGATTCAAGCATTAATTTCATTGTGCTTTTGCTCATTTTGAAGATTTTGACATTTTCACCTGAAGTGTACAATCAGGCTGAAAATGCATTTAAAGCCATAAAAAGTTCATTTTGGCTCTCACACCTTAACTAAATGTTGTAGACTCAAACTTTTTGCTGTCAAAAGTGTATTTTAGCAAAATGAAGATGATTCAAGCATTAATTTCATTGTGCTTTTGCTCATTTTGAAGATTTTGACATTTTCACCTGAAGTGTACAATCAGGCTGAAAATGCATTTAAAGCCATAAAAAGTTCATTTTGGCTCTCACACCTTAACTAAATGTTGTAGACTCAAACTTTTTGCTGTCATTAGTGTATTTTAGCAAAATGAAGATGATTCAAGCATTAATTTCATTGTGCTTTTGCTCATTTTGAAGATTTTGACATTTTCACCTGAAGTGTACAATCGGGCTGAAAATGCATTTAAAGCCATAAAAAGTTCATTTTGGCTCTCACACCTTAACTAAATGTTGTAGACTCAAACTTTTTGCTGTCATTAGTATATTTTAGCACAATGAAGATGATTCAAGCATTAATTTTATTGTGCTTTTGCTCATTTTGAAGATTTTGACATTTTCACCTGAAGTGTACAATTAGGGGCTGAAAACGCGTTTAAAGCAATAAAAAGTTCATTTTGGCTCTCACACCTTAACAAAATGTTGTAGACTCAAACTTTTTGCTGTCATTAGTATATTTTAGCAAAATGAAGATGATTCAAGCATTAATTTTATTGTGCCTTTGCTCATTTTGAAGATTTTGACATTTTCACCTGAAGTGTACAATCGGGCTGAAAATGCATTTAAAGCCATAAAAAGTTCATTTTGGCTCTCACACCTTAACTAAATGTTGTAGACTCAAACTTTTTGCTGTCATTAGTGTATGTTAGCAAAATGAAGATGATTCAAGCATTAATTTCATTGTGCTTTTGCTCATTTTGAAGATTTTGACATTTTCACCTGAAGTGTACAATCGGGCTGAAAATGCATTTAAAGCCATAAAAAGTTCATTTTGGCTCTCACACCTTAACTAAATGTTGTAGACTCAAACTTTTTGCTGTCAAAAGTGTATTTTAGCAAAATGAAGATGATTCAAGCATTAATTTCATTGTGCTTTTGCTCATTTTGAAGATTTTGACATTTTCACCTGAAGTGTACAATCAGGCTGAAAATGCATTTAAAGCCATAAAAAGTTCATTTTGGCTCTCACACCTTAACTAAATGTTGTAGACTCAAACTTTTTGCTGTCATTAGTGTATGTTAGCAAAATGAAGATGATTCAAGCATTAATTTCATTGTGCTTCTGCTCATTTTGAAGATTTTGACATTTTCACCTGAAGTGTACAATCAGGCTGAAAATGCATTTAAAGCCATAAAAAGTTCATTTTGGCTCTCACACCTTAACTAAATGTTGTAGACTCAAACTTTTTGCTGTCAAAAGTGTATTTTAGCAAAATGAAGATGATTCAAGCATTAATTTCATTGTGCTTTTGCTCATTTTGAAGATTTTGACATTTTCACCTGAAGTGTACAATCAGGCTGAAAATGCATTTAAAGCCATAAAAAGTTCATTTTGGCTCTCACACCTTAACTAAATGTTGTAGACTCAAACTTTTTGCTGTCATTAGTGTATTTTAGCAAAATGAAGATGATTCAAGCATTAATTTCATTGTGCTTTTGCTCATTTTGAAGATTTTGACATTTTCACCTGAAGTGTACAATCGGGCTGAAAATGCATTTAAAGCCATAAAAAGTTCATTTTGGCTCTCACACCTTAACTAAATGTTGTAGACTCAAACTTTTTGCTGTCATTAGTATATTTTAGCACAATGAAGATGATTCAAGCATTAATTTTATTGTGCTTTTGCTCATTTTGAAGATTTTGACATTTTCACCTGAAGTGTACAATTAGGGGCTGAAAACGCGTTTAAAGCAATAAAAAGTTCATTTTGGCTCTCACACCTTAACTAAATGTTGTAGACTCAAACTTTTTGCTGTCATTAGTATATTTTAGCAAAATGAAGATGATTCAAGCATTAATTTTATTGTGCCTTTGCTCATTTTGAAGATTTTGACATTTTCACCTGAAGTGTACAATCGGGCTGAAAATGCATTTAAAGCCATAAAAAGTTCATTTTGGCTCTCACACCTTAACTAAATGTTGTAGACTCAAACTTTTTGCTGTCATTAGTGTATGTTAGCAAAATGAAGATGATTCAAGCATTAATTTCATTGTGCTTTTGCTCATTTTGAAGATTTTGACATTTTCACCTGAAGTGTACAATCAGGCTGAAAATGCATTTAAAGCCATAAAAAGTTCATTTTGGCTCTCACACCTTAACTAAATGTTGTAGACTCAAACTTTTTGCTGTCATTAGTGTATGTTAGCAAAATGAAGATGATTCAAGCATTAATTTCATTGTGCTTCTGCTCATTTTGAAGATTTTGACATTTTCACCTGAAGTGTACAATCAGGCTGAAAATGCATTTAAAGCCATAAAAAGTTCATTTTGGCTCTCACACCTTAACTAAATGTTGTAGACTCAAACTTTTTGCTGTCATTAGTGTATGTTAGCAAAATGAAGATGATTCAAGCATTAATTTCATTGTGCTTTTGCTCATTTTGAAGATTTTGACATTTTCACCTGAAGTGTACAATCGGGCTGAAAATGCATTTAAAGCCATAAAAAGTTCATTTTGGCTCTCACACCTTAACTAAATGTTGTAGACTCAAACTTTTTGCTGTCATTAGTATATTTTAGCAAAATGAAGATGATTCAAGCATTAATTTTATTGTGCTTTTGCTCATTTTGAAGATTTTGACATTTTCACCTGAAGTGTACAATCAGGCTGAAAATGCATTTAAAGCCATAAAAAGTTCATTTTGGCTCTCACACCTTAACTAAATGTTGTAGACTCAAACTTTTTGCTGTCATTAGTGTATGTTAGCAAAATGAAGATGATTCAAGCATTAATTTCATTGTGCTTTTGCTCATTTTGAAGATTTTGACATTTTCACCTGAAGTGTACAATCGGGCTGAAAATGCATTTAAAGCCATAAAAAGTTCATTTTGGCTCTCACACCTTAACTAAATGTTGTAGACTCAAACTTTTTGCTGTCATTAGTATATTTTAGCACAATGAAGATGATTCAAGCATTAATTTTATTGTGCTTTTGCTCATTTTGAAGATTTTGACATTTTCACCTGAAGTGTACAATTAGGGGCTGAAAACGCGTTTAAAGCAATAAAAAGTTCATTTTGGCTCTCACACCTTAACTAAATGTTGTAGACTCAAACTTTTTGCTGTCATTAGTATATTTTAGCAAAATGAAGATGATTCAAGCATTAATTTTATTGTGCCTTTGCTCATTTTGAAGATTTTGACATTTTCACCTGAAGTGTACAATCGGGCTGAAAATGCATTTAAAGCCATAAAAAGTTCATTTTGGCTCTCACACCTTAACTAAATGTTGTAGACTCAAACTTTTTGCTGTCATTAGTGTATGTTAGCAAAATGAAGATGATTCAAGCATTAATTTCATTGTGCTTTTGCTCATTTTGAAGATTTTGACATTTTCACCTGAAGTGTACAATCAGGCTGAAAATGCATTTAAAGCCATAAAAAGTTCATTTTGGCTCTCACACCTTAACTAAATGTTGTAGACTCAAACTTTTTGCTGTCATTAGTGTATGTTAGCAAAATGAAGATGATTCAAGCATTAATTTCATTGTGCTTCTGCTCATTTTGAAGATTTTGACATTTTCACCTGAAGTGTACAATCAGGCTGAAAATGCATTTAAAGCCATAAAAAGTTCATTTTGGCTCTCACACCTTAACTAAATGTTGTAGACTCAAACTTTTTGCTGTCATTAGTGTATGTTAGCAAAATGAAGATGATTCAAGCATTAATTTCATTGTGCTTTTGCTCATTTTGAAGATTTTGACATTTTCACCTGAAGTGTACAATCGGGCTGAAAATGCATTTAAAGCCATAAAAAGTTCATTTTGGCTCTCACACCTTAACTAAATGTTGTAGACTCAAACTTTTTGCTGTCATTAGTATATTTTAGCAAAATGAAGATGATTCAAGCATTAATTTTATTGTGCTTTTGCTCATTTTGAAGATTTTGACATTTTCACCTGAAGTGTACAATCAGGCTGAAAATGCATTTAAAGCCATAAAAAGTTCATTTTGGCTCTCACACCTTAACTAAATGTTGTAGACTCAAACTTTTTGCTGTCATTAGTGTATGTTAGCAAAATGAAGATGATTCAAGCATTAATTTCATTGTGCTTTTGCTCATTTTGAAGATTTTGACATTTTCACCTGAAGTGTACAATCAGGCTGAAAATGCATTTAAAGCCATAAAAAGTTCATTTTGGCTCTCACACCTTAACTAAATGTTGTAGACTCAAACTTTTTGCTGTCATTGGTGTATTTTAGCAAAATGAAGATGATTCAAGCATTAATTTCATTGTGCTTTTGCTCATTTTGAAGATTTTGACATTTTCACCTGAAGTGTACAATTAGGGGCTGAAAACGCGTTTAAAGCAATAAAAAGTTCATTTTGGCTCTCACACCTTAACTAAATGATGTAAACTCAAACTTTTTGCTGTCATTAGTATATTTTAGCAAAATGAAGATGATTCAAGCATTAATTTTATTGTGCTTTTGCTCATTTTGAAGATTTTGACATTTTCACCTGAAGTGTACAATCGGGCTGAAAATGCATTTAAAGCCATAAAAAGTTCATTTTGGCTCTCACACCTTAACTAAATGTTGTAGACTCAAACTTTTTGCTGTCATTAGTGTATGTTAGCAAAATGAAGATGATTCAAGCATTAATTTCATTGTGCTTTTGCTCATTTTGAAGATTTTGACATTTTCACCTGAAGTGTACAATCAGGCTGAAAATGCATTTAAAGCCATAAAAAGTTCATTTTGGCTCTCACACCTTAACTAAATGTTGTAGACTCAAACTTTTTGCTGTCATTAGTGTATTTTAGCAAAATGAAGATGATTCAAGCATTAATTTCATTGTGCTTTTGCTCATTTTGAAGATTTTGACATTTTCACCGGAAGTGTACAATCAGGCTGAAAATGCATTTAAAGCCATAAAAAGTTCATTTTGGCTCTCACACCTTAACTAAATGTTGTAGACTCAAACTTTTTGCTGTCATTAGTGTATGTTAGCAAAATGAAGATGATTCAAGCATTAATTTCATTGTGCTTTTGCTCATTTTGAAGATTTTGACATTTTCACCTGAAGTGTACAATCAGGCTGAAAATGCATTTAAAGCCATAAAAAGTTCATTTTGGCTCTCACACCTTAACTAAATGTTGTAGACTCAAACTTTTTGCTGTCATTAGTGTATGTTAGCAAAATGAAGATGATTCAAGCATTAATTTCATTGTGCTTTTGCTCATTTTGAAGATTTTGACATTTTCACCTGAAGTGTACAATCAGGCTGAAAATGCATTTAAAGCCATAAAAAGTTCATTTTGGCTCTCACACCTTAACTAAATGTTGTAGACTCAAATTTTTTGCTGTCATTAGTGTATTTTAGCAAAATGAAGATGATTCAAGCATTAATTTCATTGTGCTTTTGCTCATTTTGAAGATTTTGACATTTTCACCTGAAGTGTACAATCAGGCTGAAAATGCATTTAAAGCCATAAAAAGTTCATTTTGGCTCTCACACCTTAACTAAATGTTGTAGACTCAAACTTTTTGCTGTCATTAGTGTATTTTAGCAAAATGAAGATGATTCAAGCATTAATTTCATTGTGCTTTTGCTCATTTTGAAGATTTTGACATTTTCACCTGAAGTGTACAATCGGGCTGAAAATGCATTTAAAGCCATAAAAAGTTCATTTTGGCTCTCACACCTTAACTAAATGTTGTAGACTCAAACTTTTTGCTGTCATTAGTGTATGTTAGCAAAATGAAGATGATTCAAGCATTAATTTCATTGTGCTTTTGCTCATTTTGAAGATTTTGACATTTTCACCTGAAGTGTACAATCAGGTTGAAAATGCATTTAAAGCCATAAAAAGTTCATTTTGGCTCTCACACCTTAACTAAATGTTGTAGACTCAAACTTTTTGCTGTCATTAGTGTATTTTAGCAAAATGAAGATGATTCAAGCATTAATTTCATTGTGCTTTTGCTCATTTTGAAGATTTTGACATTTTCACCTGAAGTGTACAATCAGGCTGAAAATGCATTTAAAGCCATAAAAAGTTCATTTTGGCTCTCACACCTTAACTAAATGTTGTAGACTCAAACTTTTTGCTGTCATTAGTGTATTTTAGCAAAATGAAGATGATTCAAGCATTAATTTCATTGTGCTTTTGCTCATTTTGAAGATTTTGACATTTTCACCTGAAGTGTACAATCGGGCTGAAAATGCATTTAAAGCCATAAAAAGTTCATTTTGGCTCTCACACCTTAACTAAATGTTGTAGACTCAAACTTTTTGCTGTCATTAGTATATTTTAGCAAAATGAAGATGATTCAAGCATTAATTTTATTGTGCTTTTGCTCATTTTGAAGATTTTGACATTTTCACCTGAAGTGTACAATCAGGCTGAAAATGCATTTAAAGCCATAAAAAGTTCATTTTGGCTCTCACACCTTAACTAAATGTTGTAGACTCAAACTTTTTGCTGTCATTAGTGTATGTTAGCAAAATGAAGATGATTCAAGCATTAATTTCATTGTGCTTTTGCTCATTTTGAAGATTTTGACATTTTCACCTGAAGTGTACAATCAGGCTGAAAATGCATTTAAAGCCATAAAAAGTTCATTTTGGCTCTCACACCTTAACTAAATGTTGTAGACTCAAACTTTTTGCTGTCATTGGTGTATTTTAGCAAAATGAAGATGATTCAAGCATTAATTTCATTGTGCTTTTGCTCATTTTGAAGATTTTGACATTTTCACCTGAAGTGTACAATTAGGGGCTGAAAACGCGTTTAAAGCAATAAAAAGTTCATTTTGGCTCTCACACCTTAACTAAATGTTGTAAACTCAAACTTTTTGCTGTCATTAGTATATTTTAGCAAAATGAAGATGATTCAAGCATTAATTTTATTGTGCTTTTGCTCATTTTGAAGATTTTGACATTTTCACCTGAAGTGTACAATCGGGCTGAAAATGCATTTAAAGCCATAAAAAGTTCATTTTGGCTCTCACACCTTAACTAAATGTTGTAGACTCAAACTTTTTGCTGTCATTAGTGTATGTTAGCAAAATGAAGATGATTCAAGCATTAATTTCATTGTGCTTTTGCTCATTTTGAAGATTTTGACATTTTCACCTGAAGTGTACAATCAGGCTGAAAATGCATTTAAAGCCATAAAAAGTTCATTTTGGCTCTCACACCTTAACTAAATGTTGTAGACTCAAACTTTTTGCTGTCATTAGTGTATTTTAGCAAAATGAAGATGATTCAAGCATTAATTTCATTGTGCTTTTGCTCATTTTGAAGATTTTGACATTTTCACCGGAAGTGTACAATCAGGCTGAAAATGCATTTAAAGCCATAAAAAGTTCATTTTGGCTCTCACACCTTAACTAAATGTTGTAGACTCAAACTTTTTGCTGTCATTAGTGTATGTTAGCAAAATGAAGATGATTCAAGCATTAATTTCATTGTGCTTTTGCTCATTTTGAAGATTTTGACATTTTCACCTGAAGTGTACAATCAGGCTGAAAATGCATTTAAAGCCATAAAAAGTTCATTTTGGCTCTCACACCTTAACTAAATGTTGTAGACTCAAACTTTTTGCTGTCATTAGTGTATGTTAGCAAAATGAAGATGATTCAAGCATTAATTCCATTGTGCTTTTGCTCATTTTGAAGATTTTGACATTTTCACCTGAAGTGTACAATCAGGCTGAAAATGCATTTAAAGCCATAAAAAGTTCATTTTGGCTCTCACACCTTAACTAAATGTTGTAGACTCAAACTTTTTGCTGTCATTAGTGTATGTTAGCAAAATGGAGATGATTCAAGCATTAATTTCATTGTGCTTTTGCTCATTTTGAAGATTTTGACATTTTCACCTGAAGTGTACAATCAGGCTGAAAATGCATTTAAAGCCATAAAAAGTTCATTTTGGCTCTCACACCTTAACTAAATGTTGTAGACTCAAACTTTTTGCTGTCATTAGTGTATTTTAGCAAAATGAAGATGATTCAAGCATTAATTTCATTGTGCTTTTGCTCATTTTGAAGATTTTGACATTTTCACCTGAAGTGTACAATCAGGCTGAAAATGCATTTAAAGCCATAAAAAGTTCATTTTGGCTCTCACACCTTAACTAAATGTTGTAGACTCAAACTTTTTGCTGTCATTAGTGTATTTTAGCAAAATGAAGATGATTCAAGCATTAATTTCATTGTGCTTTTGCTCATTTTGAAGATTTTGACATTTTCACCTGAAGTGTACAATCAGGCTGAAAATGCATTTAAAGCCATAAAAAGTTCATTTTGGCTCTCACACCTTAACTAAATGTTGTAGACTCAAACTTTTTGCTGTCATTAGTGTATTTTAGCAAAATGAAGATGATTCAAGCATTAATTTCATTGTGCTTTTGCTCATTTTGAAGATTTTGACATTTTCACCGGAAGTGTACAATCAGGCTGAAAATGCATTTAAAGCCATAAAAAGTTCATTTTGGCTCTCACACCTTAACTAAATGTTGTAGACTCAAACTTTTTGCTGTCATTAGTGTATGTTAGCAAAATGAAGATGATTCAAGCATTAATTTCATTGTGCTTTTGCTCATTTTGAAGATTTTGACATTTTCACCTGAAGTGTACAATCAGGCTGAAAATGCATTTAAAGCCATAAAAAGTTCATTTTGGCTCTCACACCTTAACTAAATGTTGTAGACTCAAACTTTTTGCTGTCATTAGTGTATGTTAGCAAAATGAAGATGATTCAAGCATTAATTCCATTGTGCTTTTGCTCATTTTGAAGATTTTGACATTTTCACCTGAAGTGTACAATCAGGCTGAAAATGCATTTAAAGCCATAAAAAGTTCATTTTGGCTCTCACACCTTAACTAAATGTTGTAGACTCAAACTTTTTGCTGTCATTAGTGTATGTTAGCAAAATGGAGATGATTCAAGCATTAATTTCATTGTGCTTTTGCTCATTTTGAAGATTTTGACATTTTCACCTGAAGTGTACAATCAGGCTGAAAATGCATTTAAAGCCATAAAAAGTTCATTTTGGCTCTCACACCTTAACTAAATGTTGTAGACTCAAACTTTTTGCTGTCATTAGTGTATTTTAGCAAAATGAAGATGATTCAAGCATTAATTTCATTGTGCTTTTGCTCATTTTGAAGATTTTGACATTTTCACCTGAAGTGTACAATCAGGCTGAAAATGCATTTAAAGCCATAAAAAGTTCATTTTGGCTCTCACACCTTAACTAAATGTTGTAGACTCAAACTTTTTGCTGTCATTAGTGTATTTTAGCAAAATGAAGATGATTCAAGCATTAATTTCATTGTGCTTTTGCTCATTTTGAAGATTTTGACATTTTCACCTGAAGTGTACAATCAGGCTGAAAATGCATTTAAAGCCATAAAAAGTTCATTTTGGCTCTCACACCTTAACTAAATGTTGTAGACTCAAACTTTTTGCTGTCATTAGTGTATTTTAGCAAAATGAAGATGATTCAAGCATTAATTTCATTGTGCTTTTGCTCATTTTGAAGATTTTGACATTTTCACCTGAAGTGTACAATTAGGGGCTGAAAACGCGTTTAAAGCAATAAAAAGTTCATTTTGGCTCTAACACCTTAACTAAATGTTGTAGACTCAAACTTTTTGCTGTCATTAGTATATTTTAGCAAAATGAAGATGATTCAAGCATTAATTTTATTGTGCTTTTGCTCATTTTGAAGATTTTGACATTTTCACCTGAAGTGTACAATCGGGCTGAAAATGCATTTAAAGCCATAAAAAGTTCATTTTGGCTCTCACACCTTAACTAAATGTTGTAGACTCAAACTTTTTGCTGTCATTAGTGTATTTTAGCAAAATGAAGATGATTCAAGCATTAATTTCATTGTGCTTTTGCTCATTTTGAAGATTTTGACATTTTCACCTGAAGTGTACAATCGGGCTGAAAATGCATTTAAAGCCATAAAAAGTTCATTTTGGCTCTCATACCTTAACTAAATGTTGTAGACTCAAACTTTTTGCTGTCATTAGTATATTTTAGCAAAATGAAGATGATTCAAGCATTAATTGTATTGTGCTTTTGCTCATTTTGAAGATTTTGACATTTTCACCTGAAGTGTACAATCGGGCTGAAAATGCATTTAAAGCCATAAAAAGTTCATTTTGGCTCTCACACCTTAACTAAATGTTGTAGACTCAAACTTTTTGCTGTCATTAGTGTATGTTAGCAAAATGAAGATGATTCAAGCATTAATTTTATTGTGCTTTTGCTCATTTTGAAGATTTTGACATTTTCACCTGAAGTGTACAATCGGGCTGAAAATGCATTTAAAGCCATAAAAAGTTCATTTTGGCTCTCACACCTTAACTAAATGTTGTAGACTCAAACTTTTTGCTGTCATTAGTATATTTTAGCACAATGAAGATGATTCAAGCATTAATTTTATTGTGCTTTTGCTCATTTTGAAGATTTTGACATTTTCACCTGAAGTGTACAATTAGGGGCTGAAAACGCGTTTAAAGCAATAAAAAGTTCATTTTGGCTCTCACACCTTAACTAAATGTTGTAGACTCAAACTTTTTGCTGTCATTAGTATATTTTAGCAAAATGAAGATGATTCAAGCATTAATTTTATTGTGCCTTTGCTCATTTTGAAGATTTTGACATTTTCACCTGAAGTGTACAATCAGGCTGAAAATGCATTTAAAGCCATAAAAAGTTCATTTTGGCTCTCACACCTTAACTAAATGTTGTAGACTCAAACTTTTTGCTGTCAAAAGTGTATTTTAGCAAAATGAAGATGATTCAAGCATTAATTTCATTGTGCTTTTGCTCATTTTGAAGATTTTGACATTTTCACCTGAAGTGTACAATCAGGCTGAAAATGCATTTAAAGCCATAAAAAGTTCATTTTGGCTCTCACACCTTAACTAAATGTTGTAGACTCAAACTTTTTGCTGTCATTAGTGTATTTTAGCAAAATGAAGATGATTCAAGCATTAATTTCATTGTGCTTTTGCTCATTTTGAAGATTTTGACATTTTCACCTGAAGTGTACAATTAGGGGCTGAAAACGCGTTTAAAGCAATAAAAAGTTCATTTTGGCTCTCACACCTTAACTAAATGTTGTAAACTCAAACTTTTTGCTGTCATTAGTATATTTTAGCAAAATGAAGATGATTCAAGCATTAATTTTATTGTGCTTTTGCTCATTTTGAAGATTTTGACATTTTCACCTGAAGTGTACAATCGGGCTGAAAATGCATTTAAAGCCATAAAAAGTTCATTTTGGCTCTCACACCTTAACTAAATGTTGTAGACTCAAACTTTTTGCTGTCATTAGTGTATGTTAGCAAAATGAAGATGATTCAAGCATTAATTTCATTGTGCTTTTGCTCATTTTGAAGATTTTGACATTTTCACCTGAAGTGTACAATCAGGCTGAAAATGCATTTAAAGCCATAAAAAGTTCATTTTGGCTCTCACACCTTAACTAAATGTTGTAGACTCAAACTTTTTGCTGTCATTAGTGTATTTTAGCAAAATGAAGATGATTCAAGCATTAATTTCATTGTGCTTTTGCTCATTTTGAAGATTTTGACATTTTCACCGGAAGTGTACAATCAGGCTGAAAATGCATTTAAAGCCATAAAAAGTTCATTTTGGCTCTCACACCTTAACTAAATGTTGTAGACTCAAACTTTTTGCTGTCATTAGTGTATGTTAGCAAAATGAAGATGATTCAAGCATTAATTTCATTGTGCTTTTGCTCATTTTGAAGATTTTGACATTTTCACCTGAAGTGTACAATCAGGCTGAAAATGCATTTAAAGCCATAAAAAGTTCATTTTGGCTCTCACACCTTAACTAAATGTTGTAGACTCAAACTTTTTGCTGTCATTAGTGTATGTTAGCAAAATGAAGATGATTCAAGCATTAATTCCATTGTGCTTTTGCTCATTTTGAAGATTTTGACATTTTCACCTGAAGTGTACAATCAGGCTGAAAATGCATTTAAAGCCATAAAAAGTTCATTTTGGCTCTCACACCTTAACTAAATGTTGTAGACTCAAACTTTTTGCTGTCATTAGTGTATGTTAGCAAAATGGAGATGATTCAAGCATTAATTTCATTGTGCTTTTGCTCATTTTGAAGATTTTGACATTTTCACCTGAAGTGTACAATCAGGCTGAAAATGCATTTAAAGCCATAAAAAGTTCATTTTGGCTCTCACACCTTAACTAAATGTTGTAGACTCAAACTTTTTGCTGTCATTAGTGTATTTTAGCAAAATGAAGATGATTCAAGCATTAATTTCATTGTGCTTTTGCTCATTTTGAAGATTTTGACATTTTCACCTGAAGTGTACAATCAGGCTGAAAATGCATTTAAAGCCATAAAAAGTTCATTTTGGCTCTCACACCTTAACTAAATGTTGTAGACTCAAACTTTTTGCTGTCATTAGTGTATTTTAGCAAAATGAAGATGATTCAAGCATTAATTTCATTGTGCTTTTGCTCATTTTGAAGATTTTGACATTTTCACCTGAAGTGTACAATCAGGCTGAAAATGCATTTAAAGCCATAAAAAGTTCATTTTGGCTCTCACACCTTAACTAAATGTTGTAGACTCAAACTTTTTGCTGTCATTAGTGTATTTTAGCAAAATGAAGATGATTCAAGCATTAATTTCATTGTGCTTTTGCTCATTTTGAAGATTTTGACATTTTCACCGGAAGTGTACAATCAGGCTGAAAATGCATTTAAAGCCATAAAAAGTTCATTTTGGCTCTCACACCTTAACTAAATGTTGTAGACTCAAACTTTTTGCTGTCATTAGTGTATGTTAGCAAAATGAAGATGATTCAAGCATTAATTTCATTGTGCTTTTGCTCATTTTGAAGATTTTGACATTTTCACCTGAAGTGTACAATCAGGCTGAAAATGCATTTAAAGCCATAAAAAGTTCATTTTGGCTCTCACACCTTAACTAAATGTTGTAGACTCAAACTTTTTGCTGTCATTAGTGTATGTTAGCAAAATGAAGATGATTCAAGCATTAATTCCATTGTGCTTTTGCTCATTTTGAAGATTTTGACATTTTCACCTGAAGTGTACAATCAGGCTGAAAATGCATTTAAAGCCATAAAAAGTTCATTTTGGCTCTCACACCTTAACTAAATGTTGTAGACTCAAACTTTTTGCTGTCATTAGTGTATGTTAGCAAAATGGAGATGATTCAAGCATTAATTTCATTGTGCTTTTGCTCATTTTGAAGATTTTGACATTTTCACCTGAAGTGTACAATCAGGCTGAAAATGCATTTAAAGCCATAAAAAGTTCATTTTGGCTCTCACACCTTAACTAAATGTTGTAGACTCAAACTTTTTGCTGTCATTAGTGTATTTTAGCAAAATGAAGATGATTCAAGCATTAATTTCATTGTGCTTTTGCTCATTTTGAAGATTTTGACATTTTCACCTGAAGTGTACAATCAGGCTGAAAATGCATTTAAAGCCATAAAAAGTTCATTTTGGCTCTCACACCTTAACTAAATGTTGTAGACTCAAACTTTTTGCTGTCATTAGTGTATTTTAGCAAAATGAAGATGATTCAAGCATTAATTTCATTGTGCTTTTGCTCATTTTGAAGATTTTGACATTTTCACCTGAAGTGTACAATCAGGCTGAAAATGCATTTAAAGCCATAAAAAGTTCATTTTGGCTCTCACACCTTAACTAAATGTTGTAGACTCAAACTTTTTGCTGTCATTAGTGTATTTTAGCAAAATGAAGATGATTCAAGCATTAATTTCATTGTGCTTTTGCTCATTTTGAAGATTTTGACATTTTCACCTGAAGTGTACAATTAGGGGCTGAAAACGCGTTTAAAGCAATAAAAAGTTCATTTTGGCTCTAACACCTTAACTAAATGTTGTAGACTCAAACTTTTTGCTGTCATTAGTATATTTTAGCAAAATGAAGATGATTCAAGCATTAATTTTATTGTGCTTTTGCTCATTTTGAAGATTTTGACATTTTCACCTGAAGTGTACAATCGGGCTGAAAATGCATTTAAAGCCATAAAAAGTTCATTTTGGCTCTCACACCTTAACTAAATGTTGTAGACTCAAACTTTTTGCTGTCATTAGTGTATTTTAGCAAAATGAAGATGATTCAAGCATTAATTTCATTGTGCTTTTGCTCATTTTGAAGATTTTGACATTTTCACCTGAAGTGTACAATCGGGCTGAAAATGCATTTAAAGCCATAAAAAGTTCATTTTGGCTCTCATACCTTAACTAAATGTTGTAGACTCAAACTTTTTGCTGTCATTAGTATATTTTAGCAAAATGAAGATGATTCAAGCATTAATTGTATTGTGCTTTTGCTCATTTTGAAGATTTTGACATTTTCACCTGAAGTGTACAATCGGGCTGAAAATGCATTTAAAGCCATAAAAAGTTCATTTTGGCTCTCACACCTTAACTAAATGTTGTAGACTCAAACTTTTTGCTGTCATTAGTGTATGTTAGCAAAATGAAGATGATTCAAGCATTAATTTTATTGTGCTTTTGCTCATTTTGAAGATTTTGACATTTTCACCTGAAGTGTACAATCGGGCTGAAAATGCATTTAAAGCCATAAAAAGTTCATTTTGGCTCTCACACCTTAACTAAATGTTGTAGACTCAAACTTTTTGCTGTCATTAGTATATTTTAGCACAATGAAGATGATTCAAGCATTAATTTTATTGTGCTTTTGCTCATTTTGAAGATTTTGACATTTTCACCTGAAGTGTACAATTAGGGGCTGAAAACGCGTTTAAAGCAATAAAAAGTTCATTTTGGCTCTCACACCTTAACTAAATGTTGTAGACTCAAACTTTTTGCTGTCATTAGTATATTTTAGCAAAATGAAGATGATTCAAGCATTAATTTTATTGTGCCTTTGCTCATTTTGAAGATTTTGACATTTTCACCTGAAGTGTACAATCAGGCTGAAAATGCATTTAAAGCCATAAAAAGTTCATTTTGGCTCTCACACCTTAACTAAATGTTGTAGACTCAAACTTTTTGCTGTCAAAAGTGTATTTTAGCAAAATGAAGATGATTCAAGCATTAATTTCATTGTGCTTTTGCTCATTTTGAAGATTTTGACATTTTCACCTGAAGTGTACAATCAGGCTGAAAATGCATTTAAAGCCATAAAAAGTTCATTTTGGCTCTCACACCTTAACTAAATGTTGTAGACTCAAACTTTTTGCTGTCATTAGTGTATTTTAGCAAAATGAAGATGATTCAAGCATTAATTTCATTGTGCTTTTGCTCATTTTGAAGATTTTGACATTTTCACCTGAAGTGTACAATCGGGCTGAAAATGCATTTAAAGCCATAAAAAGTTCATTTTGGCTCTCACACCTTAACTAAATGTTGTAGACTCAAACTTTTTGCTGTCATTAGTATATTTTAGCACAATGAAGATGATTCAAGCATTAATTTTATTGTGCTTTTGCTCATTTTGAAGATTTTGACATTTTCACCTGAAGTGTACAATTAGGGGCTGAAAACGCGTTTAAAGCAATAAAAAGTTCATTTTGGCTCTCACACCTTAACTAAATGTTGTAGACTCAAACTTTTTGCTGTCATTAGTATATTTTAGCAAAATGAAGATGATTCAAGCATTAATTTTATTGTGCCTTTGCTCATTTTGAAGATTTTGACATTTTCACCTGAAGTGTACAATCGGGCTGAAAATGCATTTAAAGCCATAAAAAGTTCATTTTGGCTCTCACACCTTAACTAAATGTTGTAGACTCAAACTTTTTGCTGTCATTAGTGTATGTTAGCAAAATGAAGATGATTCAAGCATTAATTTCATTGTGCTTTTGCTCATTTTGAAGATTTTGACATTTTCACCTGAAGTGTACAATCGGGCTGAAAATGCATTTAAAGCCATAAAAAGTTCATTTTGGCTCTCACACCTTAACTAAATGTTGTAGACTCAAACTTTTTGCTGTCAAAAGTGTATTTTAGCAAAATGAAGATGATTCAAGCATTAATTTCATAGTGCTTTTGCTCATTTTGAAGATTTTGACATTTTCACCTGAAGTGTACAATCAGGCTGAAAATGCATTTAAAGCCATAAAAAGTTCATTTTGGCTCTCACACCTTAACTAAATGTTGTAGACTCAAACTTTTTGCTGTCATTAGTGTATGTTAGCAAAATGAAGATGATTCAAGCATTAATTTCATTGTGCTTCTGCTCATTTTGAAGATTTTGACATTTTCACCTGAAGTGTACAATCAGGCTGAAAATGCATTTAAAGCCATAAAAAGTTCATTTTGGCTCTCACACCTTAACTAAATGTTGTAGACTCAAACTTTTTGCTGTCATTAGTGTATGTTAGCAAAATGAAGATGATTCAAGCATTAATTTCATTGTGCTTTTGCTCATTTTGAAGATTTTGACATTTTCACCTGAAGTGTACAATCGGGCTGAAAATGCATTTAAAGCCATAAAAAGTTCATTTTGGCTCTCACACCTTAACTAAATGTTGTAGACTCAAACTTTTTGCTGTCATTAGTATATTTTAGCAAAATGAAGATGATTCAAGCATTAATTTTATTGTGCTTTTGCTCATTTTGAAGATTTTGACATTTTCACCTGAAGTGTACAATCAGGCTGAAAATGCATTTAAAGCCATAAAAAGTTCATTTTGGCTCTCACACCTTAACTAAATGTTGTAGACTCAAACTTTTTGCTGTCATTAGTGTATGTTAGCAAAATGAAGATGATTCAAGCATTAATTTCATTGTGCTTTTGCTCATTTTGAAGATTTTGACATTTTCACCTGAAGTGTACAATCAGGCTGAAAATGCATTTAAAGCCATAAAAAGTTCATTTTGGCTCTCACACCTTAACTAAATGTTGTAGACTCAAACTTTTTGCTGTCATTGGTGTATTTTAGCAAAATGAAGATGATTCAAGCATTAATTTCATTGTGCTTTTGCTCATTTTGAAGATTTTGACATTTTCACCTGAAGTGTACAATTAGGGGCTGAAAACGCGTTTAAAGCAATAAAAAGTTCATTTTGGCTCTCACACCTTAACTAAATGATGTAAACTCAAACTTTTTGCTGTCATTAGTATATTTTAGCAAAATGAAGATGATTCAAGCATTAATTTTATTGTGCTTTTGCTCATTTTGAAGATTTTGACATTTTCACCTGAAGTGTACAATCGGGCTGAAAATGCATTTAAAGCCATAAAAAGTTCATTTTGGCTCTCACACCTTAACTAAATGTTGTAGACTCAAACTTTTTGCTGTCATTAGTGTATGTTAGCAAAATGAAGATGATTCAAGCATTAATTTCATTGTGCTTTTGCTCATTTTGAAGATTTTGACATTTTCACCTGAAGTGTACAATCAGGCTGAAAATGCATTTAAAGCCATAAAAAGTTCATTTTGGCTCTCACACCTTAACTAAATGTTGTAGACTCAAACTTTTTGCTGTCATTAGTGTATTTTAGCAAAATGAAGATGATTCAAGCATTAATTTCATTGTGCTTTTGCTCATTTTGAAGATTTTGACATTTTCACCGGAAGTGTACAATCAGGCTGAAAATGCATTTAAAGCCATAAAAAGTTCATTTTGGCTCTCACACCTTAACTAAATGTTGTAGACTCAAACTTTTTGCTGTCATTAGTGTATGTTAGCAAAATGAAGATGATTCAAGCATTAATTTCATTGTGCTTTTGCTCATTTTGAAGATTTTGACATTTTCACCTGAAGTGTACAATCAGGCTGAAAATGCATTTAAAGCCATAAAAAGTTCATTTTGGCTCTCACACCTTAACTAAATGTTGTAGACTCAAACTTTTTGCTGTCATTAGTGTATGTTAGCAAAATGAAGATGATTCAAGCATTAATTTCATTGTGCTTTTGCTCATTTTGAAGATTTTGACATTTTCACCTGAAGTGTACAATCAGGCTGAAAATGCATTTAAAGCCATAAAAAGTTCATTTTGGCTCTCACACCTTAACTAAATGTTGTAGACTCAAATTTTTTGCTGTCATTAGTGTATTTTAGCAAAATGAAGATGATTCAAGCATTAATTTCATTGTGCTTTTGCTCATTTTGAAGATTTTGACATTTTCACCTGAAGTGTACAATCAGGCTGAAAATGCATTTAAAGCCATAAAAAGTTCATTTTGGCTCTCACACCTTAACTAAATGTTGTAGACTCAAACTTTTTGCTGTCATTAGTGTATTTTAGCAAAATGAAGATGATTCAAGCATTAATTTCATTGTGCTTTTGCTCATTTTGAAGATTTTGACATTTTCACCTGAAGTGTACAATCGGGCTGAAAATGCATTTAAAGCCATAAAAAGTTCATTTTGGCTCTCACACCTTAACTAAATGTTGTAGACTCAAACTTTTTGCTGTCATTAGTGTATGTTAGCAAAATGAAGATGATTCAAGCATTAATTTCATTGTGCTTTTGCTCATTTTGAAGATTTTGACATTTTCACCTGAAGTGTACAATCAGGCTGAAAATGCATTTAAAGCCATAAAAAGTTCATTTTGGCTCTCACACCTTAACTAAATGTTGTAGACTCAAACTTTTTGCTGTCATTAGTGTATTTTAGCAAAATGAAGATGATTCAAGCATTAATTTCATTGTGCTTTTGCTCATTTTGAAGATTTTGACATTTTCACCTGAAGTGTACAATCAGGCTGAAAATGCATTTAAAGCCATAAAAAGTTCATTTTGGCTCTCACACCTTAACTAAATGTTGTAGACTCAAACTTTTTGCTGTCATTAGTGTATTTTAGCAAAATGAAGATGATTCAAGCATTAATTTCATTGTGCTTTTGCTCATTTTGAAGATTTTGACATTTTCACCTGAAGTGTACAATCGGGCTGAAAATGCATTTAAAGCCATAAAAAGTTCATTTTGGCTCTCACACCTTAACTAAATGTTGTAGACTCAAACTTTTTGCTGTCATTAGTATATTTTAGCAAAATGAAGATGATTCAAGCATTAATTTTATTGTGCTTTTGCTCATTTTGAAGGTTTTGACATTTTCACCTGAAGTGTACAATCAGGCTGAAAATGCATTTAAAGCCATAAAAAGTTCATTTTGGCTCTCACACCTTAACTAAATGTTGTAGACTCAAACTTTTTGCTGTCATTAGTGTATGTTAGCAAAATGAAGATGATTCAAGCATTAATTTCATTGTGCTTTTGCTCATTTTGAAGATTTTGACATTTTCACCTGAAGTGTACAATCAGGCTGAAAATGCATTTAAAGCCATAAAAAGTTCATTTTGGCTCTCACACCTTAACTAAATGTTGTAGACTCAAACTTTTTGCTGTCATTGGTGTATTTTAGCAAAATGAAGATGATTCAAGCATTAATTTCATTGTGCTTTTGCTCATTTTGAAGATTTTGACATTTTCACCTGAAGTGTACAATTAGGGGCTGAAAACGCGTTTAAAGCAATAAAAAGTTCATTTTGGCTCTCACACCTTAACTAAATGTTGTAAACTCAAACTTGTTGCTGTCATTAGTATATTTTAGCAAAATGAAGATGATTCAAGCATTAATTTTATTGTGCTTTTGCTCATTTTGAAGATTTTGACATTTTCACCTGAAGTGTACAATCGGGCTGAAAATGCATTTAAAGCCATAAAAAGTTCATTTTGGCTCTCACACCTTAACTAAATGTTGTAGACTCAAACTTTTTGCTGTCATTAGTGTATTTTAGCAAAATGAAGATGATTCAAGCATTAATTTCATTGTGCTTTTGCTCATTTTGAAGATTTTGACATTTTCACCGGAAGTGTACAATCAGGCTGAAAATGCATTTAAAGCCATAAAAAGTTCATTTTGGCTCTCACACCTTAACTAAATGTTGTAGACTCAAACTTTTTGCTGTCATTAGTGTATGTTAGCAAAATGAAGATGATTCAAGCATTAATTTCATTGTGCTTTTGCTCATTTTGAAGATTTTGACATTTTCACCTGAAGTGTACAATCAGGCTGAAAATGCATTTAAAGCCATAAAAAGTTCATTTTGGCTCTCACACCTTAACTAAATGTTGTAGACTCAAACTTTTTGCTGTCATTAGTGTATGTTAGCAAAATGAAGATGATTCAAGCATTAATTTCATTGTGCTTTTGCTCATTTTGAAGATTTTGACATTTTCACCTGAAGTGTACAATCAGGCTGAAAATGCATTTAAAGCCATAAAAAGTTCATTTTGGCTCTCACACCTTAACTAAATGTTGCAGACTCAAACTTTTTGCTGTCATTAGTGTATTTTAGCAAAATGAAGATGATTCAAGCATTAATTTCATTGTGCTTTTGCTCATTTTGAAGATTTTGACATTTTCACCTGAAGTGTACAATCGGGCTGAAAATGCATTTAAAGCCATAAAAAGTTCATTTTGGCTCTCACACCTTAACTAAATGTTGTAAACTCAAACTTTTTGCTGTCATTAGTATATTTTTGCAAAATGAAGATGATTCAAGCATTAATTTTATTGTGCTTTTGCTCATTTTGAAGATTTTGACATTTTCACCTGAAGTGTACAATCGGGCTGAAAATGCATTTAAAGCCATAAAAAGTTCATTTTGGCTCTCACACCTTAACTAAATGTTGTAGACTCAAACTTTTTGCTGTCATTAGTGTATGTTAGCAAAATGAAGATGATTCAAGCATTAATTTCATTGTGCTTTTGCTCATTTTGAAGATTTTGACATTTTCACCTGAAGTGTACAATCAGGCTGAAAATGCATTTAAAGCCATAAAAAGTTCATTTTGGCTCTCACACCTTAACTAAATGTTGTAGACTCAAACTTTTTGCTGTCATTAGTGTATGTTAGCAAAATGAAGATGATTCAAGCATTAATTTCATTGTGCTTTTGCTCATTTTGAAGATTTTGACATTTTCACCTGAAGTGTACAATCAGGCTGAAAATGCATTTAAAGCCATAAAAAGTTCATTTTGGCTCTCACACCTTAACTAAATGTTGTAGACTCAAATTTTTTGCTGTCATTAGTGTATTTTAGCAAAATGAAGATGATTCAAGCATTAATTTCATTGTGCTTTTGCTCATTTTGAAGATTTTGACATTTTCACCTGAAGTGTACAATCAGGCTGAAAATGCATTTAAAGCCATAAAAAGTTCATTTTGGCTCTCACACCTTAACTAAATGTTGTAGACTCAAACTTTTTGCTGTCATTAGTGTATTTTAGCAAAATGAAGATGATTCAAGCATTAATTTCATTGTGCTTTTGCTCATTTTGAAGATTTTGACATTTTCACCTGAAGTGTACAATCGGGCTGAAAATGCATTTAAAGCCATAAAAAGTTCATTTTGGCTCTCACACCTTAACTAAATGTTGTAGACTCAAACTTTTTGCTGTCATTAGTGTATGTTAGCAAAATGAAGATGATTCAAGCATTAATTTCATTGTGCTTTTGCTCATTTTGAAGATTTTGACATTTTCACCTGAAGTGTACAATCAGGCTGAAAATGCATTTAAAGCCATAAAAAGTTCATTTTGGCTCTCACACCTTAACTAAATGTTGTAGACTCAAACTTTTTGCTGTCATTAGTGTATTTTAGCAAAATGAAGATGATTCAAGCATTAATTTCATTGTGCTTTTGCTCATTTTGAAGATTTTGACATTTTCACCTGAAGTGTACAATCAGGCTGAAAATGCATTTAAAGCCATAAAAAGTTCATTTTGGCTCTCACACCTTAACTAAATGTTGTAGACTCAAACTTTTTGCTGTCATTAGTGTATTTTAGCAAAATGAAGATGATTCAAGCATTAATTTCATTGTGCTTTTGCTCATTTTGAAGATTTTGACATTTTCACCTGAAGTGTACAATCGGGCTGAAAATGCATTTAAAGCCATAAAAAGTTCATTTTGGCTCTCACACCTTAACTAAATGTTGTAGACTCAAACTTTTTGCTGTCATTAGTATATTTTAGCAAAATGAAGATGATTCAAGCATTAATTTTATTGTGCTTTTGCTCATTTTGAAGATTTTGACATTTTCACCTGAAGTGTACAATCAGGCTGAAAATGCATTTAAAGCCATAAAAAGTTCATTTTGGCTCTCACACCTTAACTAAATGTTGTAGACTCAAACTTTTTGCTGTCATTAGTGTATGTTAGCAAAATGAAGATGATTCAAGCATTAATTTCATTGTGCTTTTGCTCATTTTGAAGATTTTGACATTTTCACCTGAAGTGTACAATCAGGCTGAAAATGCATTTAAAGCCATAAAAAGTTCATTTTGGCTCTCACACCTTAACTAAATGTTGTAGACTCAAACTTTTTGCTGTCATTGGTGTATTTTAGCAAAATGAAGATGATTCAAGCATTAATTTCATTGTGCTTTTGCTCATTTTGAAGATTTTGACATTTTCACCTGAAGTGTACAATTAGGGGCTGAAAACGCGTTTAAAGCAATAAAAAGTTCGTTTTGGCTCTCACACCTTAACTAAATGTTGTAAACTCAAACTTTTTGCTGTCATTAGTATATTTTAGCAAAATGAAGATGATTCAAGCATTAATTTTATTGTGCTTTTGCTCATTTTGAAGATTTTGACATTTTCACCTGAAGTGTACAATCGGGCTGAAAATGCATTTAAAGCCATAAAAAGTTCATTTTGGCTCTCACACCTTAACTAAATGTTGTAGACTCAAACTTTTTGCTGTCATTAGTGTATGTTAGCAAAATGAAGATGATTCAAGCATTAATTTCATTGTGCTTTTGCTCATTTTGAAGATTTTGACATTTTCACCTGAAGTGTACAATCAGGCTGAAAATGCATTTAAAGCCATAAAAAGTTCATTTTGGCTCTCACACCTTAACTAAATGTTGTAGACTCAAACTTTTTGCTGTCATTAGTGTATTTTAGCAAAATGAAGATGATTCAAGCATTAATTTCATTGTGCTTTTGCTCATTTTGAAGATTTTGACATTTTCACCGGAAGTGTACAATCAGGCTGAAAATGCATTTAAAGCCATAAAAAGTTCATTTTGGCTCTCACACCTTAACTAAATGTTGTAGACTCAAACTTTTTGCTGTCATTAGTGTATGTTAGCAAAATGAAGATGATTCAAGCATTAATTTCATTGTGCTTTTGCTCATTTTGAAGATTTTGACATTTTCACCTGAAGTGTACAATCAGGCTGAAAATGCATTTAAAGCCATAAAAAGTTCATTTTGGCTCTCACACCTTAACTAAATGTTGTAGACTCAAACTTTTTGCTGTCATTAGTGTATGTTAGCAAAATGAAGATGATTCAAGCATTAATTTCATTGTGCTTTTGCTCATTTTGAAGATTTTGACATTTTCACCTGAAGTGTACAATCGGGCTGAAAATGCATTTAAAGCCATAAAAAGTTCATTTTGGCTCTCACACCTTAACTAAATGTTGCAGACTCAAACTTTTTGCTGTCATTAGTGTATTTTAGCAAAATGAAGATGATTCAAGCATTAATTTCATTGTGCTTTTGCTCATTTTGAAGATTTTGACATTTTCACCTGAAGTGTACAATCGGGCTGAAAATGCATTTAAAGCCATAAAAAGTTCATTTTGGCTCTCACACCTTAACTAAATGTTGTAAACTCAAACTTTTTGCTGTCATTAGTATATTTTTGCAAAATGAAGATGATTCAAGCATTAATTTTATTGTGCTTTTGCTCATTTTGAAGATTTTGACATTTTCACCTGAAGTGTACAATCGGGCTGAAAATGCATTTAAAGCCATAAAAAGTTCATTTTGGCTCTCACACCTTAACTAAATGTTGTAGACTCAAACTTTTTGCTGTCATTAGTGTATGTTAGCAAAATGAAGATGATTCAAGCATTAATTTCATTGTGCTTTTGCTCATTTTGAAGATTTTGACATTTTCACCTGAAGTGTACAATCAGGCTGAAAATGCATTTAAAGCCATAAAAAG
This sequence comes from Leptonotus elevatus, assembly GCF_054856555.1. Lineage (NCBI taxonomy): Eukaryota > Metazoa > Chordata > Actinopteri > Syngnathiformes > Syngnathidae > Leptonotus > Leptonotus elevatus. The sequence continues at coordinate 350,318 of NC_141249.1, forward strand.
TTCATTTTGGCTCTCACACCTTAACTAAATGTTGTAGACTCAAACTTTTTGCTGTCATTAGTGTATGTTAGCAAAATGAAGATGATTCAAGCATTAATTTCATTGTGCTTTTGCTCATTTTGAAGATTTTGACATTTTCACCTGAAGTGTACAATCAGGCTGAAAATGCATTTAAAGCCATAAAAAGTTCATTTTGGCTCTCACACCTTAACTAAATGTTGTAGACTCAAACTTTTTGCTGTCATTAGTATATTTTAGCAAAATGAAGATGATTCAAGCATTAATTTTATTGTGCTTTTGCTCATTTTGAAGATTTTGACATTTTCACCTGAAGTGTACAATCGGGCTGAAAATGCATTTAAAGCCATAAAAAGTTCATTTTGGCTCTCACACCTTAACTAAATGTTGTAGACTCAAACTTTTTGCTGTCATTAGTGTATGTTAGCAAAATGAAGATGATTCAAGCATTAATTTCATTGTGCTTTTGCTCATTTTGAAGATTTTGACATTTTCACCTGAAGTGTACAATCAGGCTGACAATGCATTTAAAGCCATAAAAAGTTCATTTTGGCTCTCACACCTTAACTAAATGTTGTAGACTCAAACTTTTTGCTGTCATTAGTGTATTTTAGCAAAATGAAGATGATTCAAGCATTAATTTCATTGTGCTTTTGCTCATTTTGAAGATTTTGACATTTTCACCTGAAGTGTACAATTAGGGGCTGAAAACGCGTTTAAAGCAATAAAAAGTTCATTTTGGCTCTCACACCTTAACTAAATGTTGTAGACTCAAACTTTTTGCTGTCATTAGTATATTTTAGCAAAATGAAGATGATTCAAGCATTAATTTTATTGTGCTTTTGCTCCTTTTGAAGATTTTGACATTTTCAGCTGAAGTATACAATCGGGCTGAAAATGCATTTAAAGCCATAAAAAGTTCATTTTGGCTCTCACACCTTAACTAAATGTTGTAGACTCAAACTTTTTGCTGTCATTAGTGTATGTTAGCAAAATGAAGATGATTCAAGCATTAATTTCATTGTGCTTTTGCTCATTTTGAAGATTTTGACATTTTCACCTGAAGTGTACAATCAGGCTGAAAATGCATTTAAAGCCATAAAAAGTTCATTTTGGCTCTCACACCTTAACTAAATGTTGTAGACTCAAACTTTTTGCTGTCATTAGTATATTTTAGCAAAATGAAGATGATTCAAGCATTAATTTTATTGTGCTTTTGCTCATTTTGAAGATTTTGACATTTTCACCTGAAGTGTACAATCGGGCTGAAAATGCATTTAAAGCCATAAAAAGTTCATTTTGGCTCTCACACCTTAACTAAATGTTGTAGACTCAAACTTTTTGCTGTCATTAGTGTATGTTAGCAAAATGAAGATGATTCAAGCATTAATTTCATTGTGCTTTTGCTCATTTTGAAGATTTTGACATTTTCACCTGAAGTGTACAATCAGGCTGAAAATGCATTTAAAGCCATAAAAAGTTCATTTTGGCTCTCACACCTTAACTAAATGTTGTAGACTCAAACTTTTTGCTGTCATTAGTGTATTTTAGCAAAATGAAGATGATTCAAGCATTAATTTCATTGTGCTTTTGCTCATTTTGAAGATTTTGACATTTTCACCTGAAGTGTACAATTAGGGGCTGAAAACGCGTTTAAAGCAATAAAAAGTTCATTTTGGCTCTCACACCTTAACTAAATGTTGTAGACTCAAACGTTTTGCTGTCATTAGTATATTTTAGCAAAATGAAGATGATTCAAGCATTAATTTTATTGTGCTTTTGCTCATTTTGAAGATTTTGACATTTTCACCTGAAGTGTACAATCGGGCTGAAAATGCATTTAAAGCCATAAAAAGTTCATTTTGGCTCTCACACCTTAACTAAATGTTGTAGACTCAAACTTTTTGCTGTCATTAGTGTATTTTAGCAAAATGAAGATGATTCAAGCATTAATTTCATTGTGCTTTTGCTCATTTTGAAGATTTTGACATTTTCACCTGAAGTGTACAATCAGGCTGAAAATGCATTTAAAGCCATAAAAAGTTCATTTTGGCTCTCACACCTTAACTAAATGTTGTAGACTCAAACTTTTTGCTGTCATTAGTATAGTTTAGCAAAATGAAGATGATTCAAGCATTAATTTTATTGTGCTTTTGCTCATTTTGAAGATTTTGACATTTTCACCTGAAGTGTACAATCGGGCTGAAAATGCATTTAAAGCCATAAAAAGTTCATTTTGGCTCTCACACCTTAACTAAATGTTGTAGACTCAAACTTTTTGCTGTCATTAGTGTATGTTAGCAAAATGAAGATGATTCAAGCATTAATTTCATTGTGCTTTTGCTCATTTTGAAGATTTTGACATTTTCACCTGAAGTGTACAATCGGGCTGAAAATGCATTTAAAGCCATAAAAAGTTCATTTTGGCTCTCACACCTTAACTAAATGTTGTAGACTCAAACTTTTTGCTGTCATTAGTGTATGTTAGCAAAATGAAGATGATTCAAGCATTAATTTCATTGTGCTTTTGCTCATTTTGAAGATTTTGACATTTTCACCTGAAGTGTACAATCAGGCTGAAAATGCATTTAAAGCCATAAAAAGTTCATTTTGGCTCTCACACCTTAACTAAATGTTGTAGACTCAAACTTTTTGCTGTCATTAGTGTATGTTAGCAAAATGAAGATGATTCAAGCATTAATTTCATTGTGCTTTTGCTCATTTTGAAGATTTTGACATTTTCACCTGAAGTGTACAATCGGGCTGAAAATGCATTTAAAGCCATAAAAAGTTCATTTTGGCTCTCACACCTTAACTAAATGTTGCAGACTCAAACTTTTTGCTGTCATTAGTGTATTTTAGCAAAATGAAGATGATTCAAGCATTAATTTCATTGTGCTTTTGCTCATTTTGAAGATTTTGACATTTTCACCTGAAGTGTACAATCGGGCTGAAAATGCATTTAAAGCCATAAAAAGTTCATTTTGGCTCTCACACCTTAACTAAATGTTGTAAACTCAAACTTTTTGCTGTCATTAGTATATTTTTGCAAAATGAAGATGATTCAAGCATTAATTTTATTGTGCTTTTGCTCATTTTGAAGATTTTGACATTTTCACCTGAAGTGTACAATCGGGCTGAAAATGCATTTAAAGCCATAAAAAGTTCATTTTGGCTCTCACACCTTAACTAAATGTTGTAGACTCAAACTTTTTGCTGTCATTAGTGTATGTTAGCAAAATGAAGATGATTCAAGCATTAATTTCATTGTGCTTTTGCTCATTTTGAAGATTTTGACATTTTCACCTGAAGTGTACAATCAGGCTGAAAATGCATTTAAAGCCATAAAAAGTTCATTTTGGCTCTCACACCTTAACTAAATGTTGTAGACTCAAACTTTTTGCTGTCATTAGTGTATGTTAGCAAAATGAAGATGATTCAAGCATTAATTTCATTGTGCTTTTGCTCATTTTGAAGATTTTGACATTTTCACCTGAAGTGTACAATCAGGCTGAAAATGCATTTAAAGCCATAAAAAGTTCATTTTGGCTCTCACACCATAACTAAATGTTGTAGACTCAAACTTTTTGCTGTCATTAGTATATTTTAGCAAAATGAAGATGATTCAAGCATTAATTTTATTGTGCTTTTGCTCATTTTGAAGATTTTGACATTTTCACCTGAAGTGTACAATCGGGCTGAAAATGCATTTAAAGCCATAAAAAGTTCATTTTGGCTCTCACACCTTAACTAAATGTTGTAGACTCAAACTTTTTGCTGTCATTAGTGTATGTTAGCAAAATGAAGATGATTCAAGCATTAATTTCATTGTGCTTTTGCTCATTTTGAAGATTTTGACATTTTCACCTGAAGTGTACAATCAGGCTGACAATGCATTTAAAGCCATAAAAAGTTCATTTTGGCTCTCACACCTTAACTAAATGTTGTAGACTCAAACTTTTTGCTGTCATTAGTGTATTTTAGCAAAATGAAGATGATTCAAGCATTAATTTCATTGTGCTTTTGCTCATTTTGAAGATTTTGACATTTTCACCTGAAGTGTACAATTAGGGGCTGAAAACGCGTTTAAAGCAATAAAAAGTTCATTTTGGCTCTCACACCTTAACTAAATGTTGTAGACTCAAACTTTTTGCTGTCATTAGTATATTTTAGCAAAATGAAGATGATTCAAGCATTAATTTTATTGTGCTTTTGCTCATTTTGAAGATTTTGACATTTTCAGCTGAAGTATACAATCGGGCTGAAAATGCATTTAAAGCCATAAAAAGTTCATTTTGGCTCTCACACCTTAACTAAATGTTGTAGACTCAAACTTTTTGCTGTCATTAGTGTATGTTAGCAAAATGAAGATGATTCAAGCATTAATTTCATTGTGCTTTTGCTCATTTTGAAGATTTTGACATTTTCACCTGAAGTGTACAATCAGGCTGAAAATGCATTTAAAGCCATAAAAAGTTCATTTTGGCTCTCACACCTTAACTAAATGTTGTAGACTCAAACTTTTTGCTGTCATTAGTATATTTTAGCAAAATGAAGATGATTCAAGCATTAATTTTATTGTGCTTTTGCTCATTTTGAAGATTTTGACATTTTCACCTGAAGTGTACAATCGGGCTGAAAATGCATTTAAAGCCATAAAAAGTTCATTTTGGCTCTCACACCTTAACTAAATGTTGTAGACTCAAACTTTTTGCTGTCATTAGTGTATGTTAGCAAAATGAAGATGATTCAAGCATTAATTTCATTGTGCTTTTGCTCATTTTGAAGATTTTGACATTTTCACCTGAAGTGTACAATCAGGCTGAAAATGCATTTAAAGCCATAAAAAGTTCATTTTGGCTCTCACACCTTAACTAAATGTTGTAGACTCAAACTTTTTGCTGTCATTAGTGTATTTTAGCAAAATGAAGATGATTCAAGCATTAATTTCATTGTGCTTTTGCTCATTTTGAAGATTTTGACATTTTCACCTGAAGTGTACAATTAGGGGCTGAAAACGCGTTTAAAGCAATAAAAAGTTCATTTTGGCTCTCACACCTTAACTAAATGTTGTAGACTCAAACGTTTTGCTGTCATTAGTATATTTTAGCAAAATGAAGATGATTCAAGCATTAATTTTATTGTGCTTTTGCTCATTTTGAAGATTTTGACATTTTCACCTGAAGTGTACAATCGGGCTGAAAATGCATTTAAAGCCATAAAAAGTTCATTTTGGCTCTCACACCTTAACTAAATGTTGTAGACTCAAACTTTTTGCTGTCATTAGTGTATTTTAGCAAAATGAAGATGATTCAAGCATTAATTTCATTGTGCTTTTGCTCATTTTGAAGATTTTGACATTTTCACCTGAAGTGTACAATCAGGCTGAAAATGCATTTAAAGCCATAAAAAGTTCATTTTGGCTCTCACACCTTAACTAAATGTTGTAGACTCAAACTTTTTGCTGTCATTAGTATAGTTTAGCAAAATGAAGATGATTCAAGCATTAATTTTATTGTGCTTTTGCTCATTTTGAAGATTTTGACATTTTCACCTGAAGTGTACAATCGGGCTGAAAATGCATTTAAAGCCATAAAAAGTTCATTTTGGCTCTCACACCTTAACTAAATGTTGTAGACTCAAACTTTTTGCTGTCATTAGTGTATGTTAGCAAAATGAAGATGATTCAAGCATTAATTTCATTGTGCTTTTGCTCATTTTGAAGATTTTGACATTTTCACCTGAAGTGTACAATCGGGCTGAAAATGCATTTAAAGCCATAAAAAGTTCATTTTGGCTCTCACACCTTAACTAAATGTTGTAGACTCAAACTTTTTGCTGTCATTAGTGTATGTTAGCAAAATGAAGATGATTCAAGCATTAATTTCATTGTGCTTTTGCTCATTTTGAAGATTTTGACATTTTCACCTGAAGTGTACAATCAGGCTGAAAATGCATTTAAAGCCATAAAAAGTTCATTTTGGCTCTCACACCTTAACTAAATGTTGTAGACTCAAACTTTTTGTTGTCATTAGTGTATTTTAGCAAAATGAAGATGATTCAAGCATTAATTTCATTGTGCTTTTGCTCATTTTGAAGATTTTGACATTTTCACCTGAAGTGTACAATCAGGCTGAAAATGCATTTAAAGCCATAAAAAGTTCATTTTGGCTCTCACACCTTAACTAAATGTTGTAGACTCAAACTTTTTGCTGTCATTAGTGTATTTTAGCAAAATGAAGATGATTCAAGCATTAATTTCATTGTGCTTTTGCTCATTTTGAAGATTTTGACATTTTCACCTGAAGTGTACAATTAGGGGCTGAAAACGCGTTTAAAGCAATAAAAAGTTCATTTTGGCTCTCACACCTTAACTAAATGTTGTAGACTCAAACTTTTTGCTGTCATTAGTATATTTTAGCAAAATGAAGATGATTCAAGCATTAATTTTATTGTGCTTTTGCTCATTTTGAAGATTTTGACATTTTCAGCTGAAGTATACAATCGGGCTGAAAATGCATTTAAAGCCATAAAAAGTTCATTTTGGCTCTCACACCTTAACTAAATGTTGTAGACTCAAACTTTTTGCTGTCATTAGTGTATTTTAGCAAAATGAAGATGATTCAAGCATTAATTTCATTGTGCTTTTGCTCATTTTGAAGATTTTGACATTTTCACCTGAAGTGTACAATCAGGCTGAAAATGCATTTAAAGCCATAAAAAGTTCATTTTGGCTCTCACACCTTAACTAAATGTTGTAGACTCAAACTTTTTGCTGTCATTAGTGTATTTTAGCAAAATGAAGATGATTCAAGCATTAATTTCATTGTGCTTTTGCTCATTTTGAAGATTTTGACATTTTCACCTGAAGTGTACAATTAGGGGCTGAAAACGCGTTTAAAGCAATAAAAAGTTCATTTTGGCTCTCACACCTTAACTAAATGTTGTAGACTCAAACTTTTTGCTGTCATTAGTGTATGTTAGCAAAATGAAGATGATTCAAGCATTAATTTCATTGTGCTTTTGCTCATTTTGAAGATTTTGACATTTTCACCTGAAGTGTACAATCAGGCTGAAAATGCATTTAAAGCCATAAAAAGTTCATTTTGTCTCTCACACCTTAACTAAATGTTGTAGACTCAAACTTTTTGCTGTCATTAGTATATTTTAGCAAAATGAAGATGATTCAAGCATTAATTTTATTGTGCTTTTGCTCATTTTGAAGATTTTGACATTTTCACCTGAAGTGTACAATCGGGCTGAAAATGCATTTAAAGCCATAAAAAGTTCATTTTGGCTCTCACACCTTAACTAAATGTTGTAGACTCAAACTTTTTGCTGTCATTAGTGTATGTTAGCAAAATGAAGATGATTCAAGCATTAATTTCATTGTGCTTTTGCTCATTTTGAAGATTTTGACATTTTCACCTGAAGTGTACAATCAGGCTGAAAATGCATTTAAAGCCATAAAAAGTTCATTTTGGCTCTCACACCTTAACTAAATGTTGTAGACTCAAACTTTTTGCTGTCATTAGTGTATTTTAGCAAAATGAAGATGATTCAAGCATTAATTTCATTGTGCTTTTGCTCATTTTGAAGATTTTGACATTTTCACCTGAAGTGTACAATTAGGGGCTGAAAACGCGTTTAAAGCAATAAAAAGTTCATTTTGGCTCTCACACCTTAATTAAATGTTGTAGACTCAAACGTTTTGCTGTCATTAGTATATTTTAGCAAAATGAAGATGATTCAAGCATTAATTTTATTGTGCTTTTGCTCATTTTGAAGATTTTGACATTTTCACCTGAAGTGTACAATCGGGCTGAAAATGCATTTAAAGCCATAAAAAGTTCATTTTGGCTCTCACACCTTAACTAAATGTTGTAGACTCAAACTTTTTGCTGTCATTAGTGTATTTTAGCAAAATGAAGATGATTCAAGCATTAATTTCATTGTGCTTTTGCTCATTTTGAAGATTTTGACATTTTCACCTGAAGTGTACAATCAGGCTGAAAATGCATTTAAAGCCATAAAAAGTTCATTTTGGCTCTCACACCTTAACTAAATGTTGTAGACTCAAACTTTTTGCTGTCATTAGTGTATGTTAGCAAAATGAAGATGATTCAAGCATTAATTTCATTGTGCTTTTGCTCATTTTGAAGATTTTGACATTTTCACCTGAAGTGTACAATCAGGCTGAAAATGCATTTAAAGCCATAAAAAGTTCATTTTGGCTCTCACACCTTAACTAAATGTTGTAGACTCAAACTTTTTGTTGTCATTAGTGTATTTTAGCAAAATGAAGATGATTCAAGCATTAATTTCATTGTGCTTTTGCTCATTTTGAAGATTTTGACATTTTCACCTGAAGTGTACAATCAGGCTGAAAATGCATTTAAAGCCATAAAAAGTTCATTTTGGCTCTCACACCTTAACTAAATGTTGTAGACTCAAACTTTTTGCTGTCATTAGTGTATTTTAGCAAAATGAAGATGATTCAAGCATTAATTTCATTGTGCTTTTGCTCATTTTGAAGATTTTGACATTTTCACCTGAAGTGTACAATTAGGGGCTGAAAACGCGTTTAAAGCAATAAAAAGTTCATTTTGGCTCTCACACCTTAACTAAATGTTGTAGACTCAAACTTTTTGCTGTCATTAGTATATTTTAGCAAAATGAAGATGATTCAAGCATTAATTTTATTGTGCTTTTGCTCATTTTGAAGATTTTGACATTTTCAGCTGAAGTATACAATCGGGCTGAAAATGCATTTAAAGCCATAAAAAGTTCATTTTGGCTCTCACACCTTAACTAAATGTTGTAGACTCAAACTTTTTGCTGTCATTAGTGTATGTTAGCAAAATGAAGATGATTCAAGCATTAATTTCATTGTGCTTTTGCTCATTTTGAAGATTTTGACATTTTCACCTGAAGTGTACAATCAGGCTGAAAATGCATTTAAAGCCATAAAAAGTTCATTTTGGCTCTCACACCTTAACTAAATGTTGTAGACTCAAACTTTTTGCTGTCATTAGTATATTTTAGCAAAATGAAGATGATTCAAGCATTAATTTTATTGTGCTTTTGCTCATTTTGAAGATTTTGACATTTTCACCTGAAGTGTACAATCGGGCTGAAAATGCATTTAAAGCCATAAAAAGTTCATTTTGGCTCTCACACCTTAACTAAATGTTGTAGACTCAAACTTTTTGCTGTCATTAGTGTATGTTAGCAAAATGAAGATGATTCAAGCATTAATTTCATTGTGCTTTTGCTCATTTTGAAGATTTTGACATTTTCACCTGAAGTGTACAATCAGGCTGAAAATGCATTTAAAGCCATAAAAAGTTCATTTTGGCTCTCACACCTTAACTAAATGTTGTAGACTCAAACTTTTTGCTGTCATTAGTGTATTTTAGCAAAATGAAGATGATTCAAGCATTAATTTCATTGTGCTTTTGCTCATTTTGAAGATTTTGACATTTTCACCTGAAGTGTACAATTAGGGGCTGAAAACGCGTTTAAAGCAATAAAAAGTTCATTTTGGCTCTCACACCTTAACTAAATGTTGTAGACTCAAACGTTTTGCTGTCATTAGTATATTTTAGCAAAATGAAGATGATTCAAGCATTAATTTTATTGTGCTTTTGCTCATTTTGAAGATTTTGACATTTTCACCTGAAGTGTACAATCGGGCTGAAAATGCATTTAAAGCCATAAAAAGTTCATTTTGGCTCTCACACCTTAACTAAATGTTGTAGACTCAAACTTTTTGCTGTCATTAGTGTATTTTAGCAAAATGAAGATGATTCAAGCATTAATTTCATTGTGCTTTTGCTCATTTTGAAGATTTTGACATTTTCACCTGAAGTGTACAATCAGGCTGAAAATGCATTTAAAGCCATAAAAAGTTCATTTTGGCTCTCACACCTTAACTAAATGTTGTAGACTCAAACTTTTTGCTGTCATTAGTATAGTTTAGCAAAATGAAGATGATTCAAGCATTAATTTTATTGTGCTTTTGCTCATTTTGAAGATTTTGACATTTTCACCTGAAGTGTACAATCGGGCTGAAAATGCATTTAAAGCCATAAAAAGTTCATTTTGGCTCTCACACCTTAACTAAATGTTGTAGACTCAAACTTTTTGCTGTCATTAGTGTATGTTAGCAAAATGAAGATGATTCAAGCATTAATTTCATTGTGCTTTTGCTCATTTTGAAGATTTTGACATTTTCACCTGAAGTGTACAATCGGGCTGAAAATGCATTTAAAGCCATAAAAAGTTCATTTTGGCTCTCACACCTTAACTAAATGTTGTAGACTCAAACTTTTTGCTGTCATTAGTGTATGTTAGCAAAATGAAGATGATTCAAGCATTAATTTCATTGTGCTTTTGCTCATTTTGAAGATTTTGACATTTTCACCTGAAGTGTACAATCAGGCTGAAAATGCATTTAAAGCCATAAAAAGTTCATTTTGGCTCTCACACCTTAACTAAATGTTGTAGACTCAAACTTTTTGTTGTCATTAGTGTATTTTAGCAAAATGAAGATGATTCAAGCATTAATTTCATTGTGCTTTTGCTCATTTTGAAGATTTTGACATTTTCACCTGAAGTGTACAATCAGGCTGAAAATGCATTTAAAGCCATAAAAAGTTCATTTTGGCTCTCACACCTTAACTAAATGTTGTAGACTCAAACTTTTTGCTGTCATTAGTGTATTTTAGCAAAATGAAGATGATTCAAGCATTAATTTCATTGTGCTTTTGCTCATTTTGAAGATTTTGACATTTTCACCTGAAGTGTACAATTAGGGGCTGAAAACGCGTTTAAAGCAATAAAAAGTTCATTTTGGCTCTCACACCTTAACTAAATGTTGTAGACTCAAACTTTTTGCTGTCATTAGTATATTTTAGCAAAATGAAGATGATTCAAGCATTAATTTTATTGTGCTTTTGCTCATTTTGAAGATTTTGACATTTTCAGCTGAAGTATACAATCGGGCTGAAAATGCATTTAAAGCCATAAAAAGTTCATTTTGGCTCTCACACCTTAACTAAATGTTGTAGACTCAAACTTTTTGCTGTCATTAGTGTATGTTAGCAAAATGAAGATGATTCAAGCATTAATTTCATTGTGCTTTTGCTCATTTTGAAGATTTTGACATTTTCACCTGAAGTGTACAATCAGGCTGAAAATGCATTTAAAGCCATAAAAAGTTCATTTTGGCTCTCACACCTTAACTAAATGTTGTAGACTCAAACTTTTTGCTGTCATTAGTATATTTTAGCAAAATGAAGATGATTCAAGCATTAATTTTATTGTGCTTTTGCTCATTTTGAAGATTTTGACATTTTCACCTGAAGTGTACAATCGGGCTGAAAATGCATTTAAAGCCATAAAAAGTTCATTTTGGCTCTCACACCTTAACTAAATGTTGTAGACTCAAACTTTTTGCTGTCATTAGTGTATGTTAGCAAAATGAAGATGATTCAAGCATTAATTTCATTGTGCTTTTGCTCATTTTGAAGATTTTGACATTTTCACCTGAAGTGTACAATCAGGCTGAAAATGCATTTAAAGCCATAAAAAGTTCATTTTGGCTCTCACACCTTAACTAAATGTTGTAGACTCAAACTTTTTGCTGTCATTAGTGTATTTTAGCAAAATGAAGATGATTCAAGCATTAATTTCATTGTGCTTTTGCTCATTTTGAAGATTTTGACATTTTCACCTGAAGTGTACAATTAGGGGCTGAAAACGCGTTTAAAGCAATAAAAAGTTCATTTTGGCTCTCACACCTTAACTAAATGTTGTAGACTCAAACGTTTTGCTGTCATTAGTATATTTTAGCAAAATGAAGATGATTCAAGCATTAATTTTATTGTGCTTTTGCTCATTTTGAAGATTTTGACATTTTCACCTGAAGTGTACAATCGGGCTGAAAATGCATTTAAAGCCATAAAAAGTTCATTTTGGCTCTCACACCTTAACTAAATGTTGTAGACTCAAACTTTTTGCTGTCATTAGTGTATTTTAGCAAAATGAAGATGATTCAAGCATTAATTTCATTGTGCTTTTGCTCATTTTGAAGATTTTGACATTTTCACCTGAAGTGTACAATCAGGCTGAAAATGCATTTAAAGCCATAAAAAGTTCATTTTGGCTCTCACACCTTAACTAAATGTTGTAGACTCAAACTTTTTGTTGTCATTAGTGTATTTTAGCAAAATGAAGATGATTCAAGCATTAATTTCATTGTGCTTTTGCTCATTTTGAAGATTTTGACATTTTCACCTGAAGTGTACAATCAGGCTGAAAATGCATTTAAAGCCATAAAAAGTTCATTTTGGCTCTCACACCTTAACTAAATGTTGTAGACTCAAACTTTTTGCTGTCATTAGTATAGTTTAGCAAAATGAAGATGATTCAAGCATTAATTTTATTGTGCTTTTGCTCATTTTGAAGATTTTGACATTTTCACCTGAAGTGTACAATCGGGCTGAAAATGCATTTAAAGCCATAAAAAGTTCATTTTGGCTCTCACACCTTAACTAAATGTTGTAGACTCAAACTTTTTGCTGTCATTAGTGTATGTTAGCAAAATGAAGATGATTCAAGCATTAATTTCATTGTGCTTTTGCTCATTTTGAAGATTTTGACATTTTCACCTGAAGTGTACAATCAGGCTGAAAATGCATTTAAAGCCATAAAAAGTTAATTTTGGCTCTCACACCTTAACTAAATGTTGTAGACTCAAACTTTTTGCTGTCATTAGTGTATTTTAGCAAAATGAAGATGATTCAAGCATTAAAATCATTGTGCTTTTGCTCATTTTGAAGATTTTGACATTTTCACCTGAAGTGTACAATTAGGGGCTGAAAACGCGTTTAAAGCAATAAAAAGTTCATTTTGGCTCTCACACCTTAACTAAATGTTGTAGACTCAAACGTTTTGCTGTCATTAGTATATTTTAGCAAAATGAAGATGATTCAAGCATTAATTTTATTGTGCTTTTGCTCATTTTGAAGATTTTGACATTTTCACCTGAAGTGTACAATCGGGCTGAAAATGCATTTAAAGCCATAAAAAGTTCATTTTGGCTCTCACACCTTAACTAAATGTTGTAGACTCAAACTTTTTGCTGTCATTAGTGTATTTTAGCAAAATGAAGATGATTCAAGCATTAATTTCATTGTGCTTTTGCTCATTTTGAAGATTTTGACATTTTCACCTGAAGTGTACAATCAGGCTGAAAATGCATTTAAAGCCATAAAAAGTTCATTTTGGCTCTCACACCTTAACTAAATGTTGTAGACTCAAACTTTTTGCTGTCATTAGTGTATGTTAGCAAAATGAAGATGATTCAAGCATTAATTTCATTGTGCTTTTGCTCATTTTGAAGATTTTGACATTTTCACCTGAAGTGTACAATCAGGCTGAAAATGCATTTAAAGCCATAAAAAGTTCATTTTGGCTCTCACACCTTAACTAAATGTTGTAGACTCAAACTTTTTGTTGTCATTAGTGTATTTTAGCAAAATGAAGATGATTCAAGCATTAATTTCATTGTGCTTTTGCTCATTTTGAAGATTTTGACATTTTCACCTGAAGTGTACAATCAGGCTGAAAATGCATTTAAAGCCATAAAAAGTTCATTTTGGCTCTCACACCTTAACTAAATGTTGTAGACTCAAACTTTTTGCTGTCATTAGTGTATTTTAGCAAAATGAAGATGATTCAAGCATTAATTTCATTGTGCTTTTGCTCATTTTGAAGATTTTGACATTTTCACCTGAAGTGTACAATTAGGGGCTGAAAACGCGTTTAAAGCAATAAAAAGTTCATTTTGGCTCTCACACCTTAACTAAATGTTGTAGACTCAAACTTTTTGCTGTCATTAGTATATTTTAGCAAAATGAAGATGATTCAAGCATTAATTTTATTGTGCTTTTGCTCATTTTGAAGATTTTGACATTTTCAGCTGAAGTGTACAATCGGGCTGAAAATGCATTTAAAGCCATAAAAAGTTCATTTTGGCTCTCACACCTTAACTAAATGTTGTAGACTCAAACTTTTTGCTGTCATTAGTGTATGTTAGCAAAATGAAGATGATTCAAGCATTAATTTCATTGTGCTTTTGCTCATTTTGAAGATTTTGACATTTTCACCTGAAGTGTACAATCAGGCTGAAAATGCATTTAAAGCCATAAAAAGTTCATTTTGGCTCTCACACCTTAACTAAATGTTGTAGACTCAAACTTTTTGCTGTCATTAGTGTATTTTAGCAAAATGAAGATGATTCAAGCATTAATTTCATTGTGCTTTTGCTCATTTTGAAGATTTTGACATTTTCACCTGAAGTGTACAATCAGGCTGAAAATGCATTTAAAGCCATAAAAAGTTCATTTTGGCTCTCACACCTTAACTAAATGTTGTAGATTCAAACTTTTTGCTGTCATTAGTGTATTTTAGCAAAATGAAGATGATTCAAGCATTAATTTCATTGTGCTTTTGCTCATTTTGAAGATTTTGACATTTTCACCTGAAGTGTACAATCAGGCTGAAAATGCATTTAAAGCCATAAAAAGTTCATTTTGGCTCTCACACCTTAACTAAATGTTGTAGACTCAAACTTTTTGCTGTCATTACTGTATGTTAGCAAAATGAAGATGATTCAAGCATTAATTTCATTGTGCTTTTGCTCATTTTGAAGATTTTGACATTTTCACCTGAAGTGTACGATCAGGCTGAAAATGCATTTAAAGCCATAAAAAGTTCATTTTGGCTCTCACACCTTAACTAAATGTTGTAGACTCAAACTTTTTGCTGTCATTAGTGTATTTTAGCAAAATGAAGATGATTCAAGCATTCATTTCATTGTGCTTTTGCTCATTTTGAAGATTTTGACATTTTCACCTGAAGTGTACGATCAGGCTGAAAATGCATTTAAAGCCATAAAAAGTTCATTTTGGCTCTCACACCTTAACTAAATGTTGTAGACTCAAACTTTTTGCTGTCATTAGTGTATTTTAGCAAAATGAAGATGATTGAAGCATTAATTTCATTGTGCTTTTGCTCATTTTGAAGATTTTGACATTTTCACCTGAAGTGTACAATCAGGCTGAAAATGCATTTAAAGCCATAAAAAGTTCATTTTGGCTCTCACACCTTAACTAAATGTTGTAGACTCAAACTTTTTGCTGTCATTAGTGTATTTTAGCAAAATGAAGATGATTCAAGCATTAATTTCATTGTGCTTTTGCTCATTTTGAAGATTTTGACATTTTCACCTGAAGTGTACAATCAGGCTGAAAATGCATTTAAAGCCATAAAAAGTTCATTTTGGCTCTCACACCTTAACTAAATGTTGTAGACTCAAACTTTTTGCTGTCATTAGTGTATTTTAGCAAAATGAAGATGATTCAAGCATTAATTTCATTGTGCTTTTGCTCATTTTGAAGATTTTGACATTTTCACCTGAAGTGTACAATCGGGCTGAAAATGCATTTAAAGCAATAAAAAGTTTATTTTGGCTCTCACACCTTAACTAAATGTTGTAGATTCAAACTTTTTGCTGTCATTAGTGTATTTTAGCAAAATGAAGATGATTCAAGCATTAATTTCATTGTGCTTTTGCTCATTTTGAAGATTTTGACATTTTCACCTGAAGTGTACAATCAGGCTGAAAATGCATTTAAAGCCATAAAAAGTTCATTTTGGCTCTCACACCTTAACTAAATGTTGTAGACTCAAACTTTTTGCTGTCATTAGTGTATTTTAGCAAAATGAAGATGATTCAAGCATTAATTTCATTGTGCTTTTGCTCATTTTGAAGATTTTGACATTTTCACCTGAAGTGTACAATCAGGCTGAAAATGCATTTAAAGCCATAAAAAGTTCATTTTGGCTCTCACACCTTAACTAAATGTTGTAGACTCAAACTTTTTGCTGTCATTAGTGTATTTTAGCAAAATGAAGATGATTCAAGCATTAATTTCATTGTGCTTTTGCTCATTTTGAAGATTTTGACATTTTCACCTGAAGTGTACAATTAGGGGCTGAAAACGCGTTTAAAGCAATAAAAAGTTCATTTTGGCTCTCACACCTTAACTAAATGTTGTAGACTCAAACTTTTTGCTGTCATTAGTATATTTTAGCAAAATGAAGATGATTCAAGCATTAATTTTATTGTGCTTTTGCTCATTTTGAAGATTTTGACATTTTCACCTGAAGTGTACAATCGGGCTGAAAATGCATTTAAAGCCATAAAAAGTTCATTTTGGCTCTCACACCTTAACTAAATGTTGTAGACTCAAACTTTTTGCTGTCATTAGTGTATTTTAGCAAAATGAAGATGATTCAAGCATTAATTTCATTGTGCTTTTGCTCATTTTGAAGATTTTGACATTTTCACCTGAAGTGTACAATCAGGCTGAAAATGCATTTAAAGCCATAAAAAGTTCATTTTGGCTCTCACACCTTAACTAAATGTTGTAGACTCAAAATTTTTGCTGTCATTAGTGTATGTTAGCAAAATGAAGATGATTCAAGCATTAATTTCGTTGTGCTTTTGCTCATTTTGAAGATTTTGACATTTTCACCTGAAGTGTACAATCAGGCTGAAAATGCATTTAAAGCCATAAAAAGTTCATTTTGGCTCTCACACCTTAACTAAATGTTGTAGACTCAAACTTTTTGCTGTCATTAGTGTATTTTAGCAAAATGAAGATGATTCAAGCATTAATTTCATTGTGCTTTTGCTCATTTTGAAGATTTTGACATTTTCACCTGAAGTGTACAATCAGGCTGAAAATGCATTTAAAGCCATAAAAAGTTCATTTTGGCTCTCACACCTTAACTAAATGTTGTAGACTCAAACTTTTTGCTGTCATTAGTGTATTTTAGCAAAATGAAGATGATTCAAGCATTAATTTCATTGTGCTTTTGCTCATTTTGAAGATTTTGACATTTTCACCTGAAGTGTACAATCGGGCTGAAAATGCATTTAAAGCCATAAAAAGTTTATTTTGGCTCTCACACCTTAACTAAATGTTGTAGATTCAAACTTTTTGCTCTCATTAGTGTATTTTAGCAAAATGAAGATGATTCAAGCATTAATTTCATTGTGCTTTTGCTCATTTTGAAGATTTTGACATTTTCACCTGAAGTGTACAATTAGGGGCTGAAAATGCATTTAAAGCCATAAAAAGTTCATTTTGGCTCTCACACCTTAACTAAATGTTGTAGACTCAAACTTTTTGCTGTCATTAGTGTATTTTAGCAAAATGAAGATGATTCAAGCATTAATTTCATTGTGCTTTTGCTCATTTTGAAGATTTTGACATTTTCACCTGAAGTGTACAATCAGGCTGAAAATGCATTTAAAGCCATAAAAAGTTCATTTTGGCTCTCACACCTTAACTAAATGTTGTAGACTCAAACTTTATGCTGTCATTAGTGTATGTTAGCAAAATGAAGATGATTCAAGCATTCATTTCATTGTGCTTTTGCTCATTTTGAAGATTTTGACATTTTCACCTGAAGTGTACAATCAGGCTGAAAATGCATTTAAAGCCATAAAAAGTTCATTTTGGCTCTCACACCTTAACTAAATGTTGTAGACTCAAACTTTTTGCTGTCATTAGTGTATTTTAGCAAAATGAAGATGATTCAAGCATTAATTTCATTGTGCTTTTGCTCATTTTGAAGATTTTGACATTTTCACCTGAAGTGTACAATCGGGCTGAAAATGCATTTAAAGCCATAAAAAGTTCATTTTGGCTCTCACACCTTAACTAAATGTTGTAGACTCAAACGTTTTGCTGTCTTAGTGTATGTTAGCAAAATGAAGATGATTCAAGCATTAATTTCATTGTGCTTTTGCTCATTTTGAAGATTTTGACATTTTCACCTGAAGTGTACAATCAGGCTGAAAATGCATTTAAAGCCATAAAAAGTTCATTTTGGCTCTCACACCTTAACTAAATGTTGTAGACTCAAACTTGTTGCTGTCATTAGTATATTTTAGCAAAATGAAGATGATTCAAGCATTAATTTTATTGTGCTTTTGCTCATTTTGAAGATTTTGACATTTTCACCTGAAGTGTACAATCGGGCTGAAAATGCATTTAAAGCCATAAAAAGTTCATTTTGGCTCTCACACCTTAACTAAATGTTGTAGACTCAAACTTTTTGCTGTCATTAGTGTATTTTGGCAAAATGAAGATGATTCAAGCATTAATTTCATTGTGCTTTTGCTCATTTTGAAGATTTTGACATTTTCACCTGAAGTGTACAATCAGGCTGAAAATGCATTTAAAGCCATAAAAAGTTCATTTTGGCTCTCACACCTTAACTAAATGTTGTAGATTCAAACTTTTTGCTGTCATTAGTGTATTTTAGCAAAATGAAGATGATTCAAGCATTAATTTCATTGTGCTTTTGCTCATTTTGAAGATTTTGACATTTTCACCTGAAGTGTACAATTAGGGGCTGAAAATGCATTTAAAGCCATAAAAAGTTCATTTTGGCTCTCACACCTTAACTAAATGTTGTAGACTCAAACTTTTTGCTGTCATTAGTGTATGTTAGCAAAATAAAGATGATTCAAGCATTAATTTCATTGTGCTTTTGCTCATTTTGAAGATTTTGACATTTTCACCTGAAGTGTACAATCAGGCTGAAAATGCATTTAAAGCCATAAAAAGTTCATTTTGGCTCTCACACCTTAACTAAATGTTGTAGACTCAAACTTTTTGCTGTCATTAGTGTATTTTAGCAAAATGAAGATGATTCAAGCATTAATTTCATTGTGCTTTTGCTCATTTTGAAGATTTTGACATTTTCACCTGAAGTGTACAATCAGGCTGAAAATGCATTTAAAGCCATAAAAAGTTCATTTTGGCTCTCACACCTTAACTAAATGTTGTAGACTCAAACTTTTTGCTGTCATTAGTGTATGTTAGCAAAATGAAGATGATTCAAGCATTAATTTCATTGTGCTTTTGCTCATTTTGAAGATTTTGACATTTTTACCTGAAGTGTACAATCAGGCTGAAAATGCATTTAAAGCCATAAAAAGTTCATTTTGGCTCTCACACCTTAACTAAATGTTGTAGACTCAAACTTTTTGCTGTCATTAGTGTATTTTAGCAAAATGAAGATGATTCAAGCATTAATTTCATTGTGCTTTTGCTCATTTTGAAGATTTTGACATTTTCACCTGAAGTGTACAATCAGGCTGAAAATGCATTTAAAGCCATAAAAAGTTCATTTTGGCTCTCACACCTTAACTAAATGTTGTAGACTCAAAATTTTTGCTGTCATTAGTGTATGTTAGCAAAATGAAGATGATTCAAGCATTAATTTCATTGTGCTTTTGCTCATTTTGAAGATTTTGACATTTTCACCTGAAGTGTACAATCAGGCTGAAAATGCATTTAAAGCCATAAAAAGTTCATTTTGGCTCTCACACCTTAACTAAATGTTGTAGACTCAAACTTTTTGCTGTCATTAGTGTATTTTAGCAAAATGAAGATGATTCAAGCATTAATTTCATTGTGCTTTTGCTCATTTTGAAGATTTTGACATTTTCACCTGAAGTGTACAATCAGGCTGAAAATGCATTTAAAGCCATAAAAAGTTCATTTTGGCTTTCACACCTTAACTAAATGTTGTAGACTCAAACTTTTTGCTGTCATTAGTGTATTTTAGCAAAATGAAGATGATTCAAGCATTAATTTCATTGTGCTTTTGCTCATTTTGAAGATTTTGACATTTTCACCTGAAGTGTACAATCGGGCTGAAAATGCATTTAAAGCAATAAAAAGTTTATTTTGGCTCTCACACCTTAACTAAATGTTGTAGATTCAAACTTTTTGCTGTCATTAGTGTATTTTAGCAAAATGAAGATGATTCAAGCATTAATTTCATTGTGCTTTTGCTCATTTTGAAGATTTTGACATTTTCACCTGAAGTGTACAATTAGGGGCTGAAAATGCATTTAAAGCCATAAAAAGTTCATTTTGGCTCTCACACCTTAACTAAATGTTGTAGACTCAAACTTTTTGCTGTCATTAGTGTATTTTAGCAAAATGAAGATGATTCAAGCATTAATTTCATTGTGCTTTTGCTCATTTTGAAGATTTTGACATTTTCACCTGAAGTGTACAATCGGGCTGAAAATGCATTTAAAGCCATAAAAAGTTCATTTTGGCTCTCACACCTTAACTAAATGTTGTAGACTCAAACGTTTTGCTGTCTTAGTGTATGTTAGCAAAATGAAGATGATTCAAGCATTAATTTCATTGTGCTTTTGCTCATTTTGAAGATTTTGACATTTTCACCTGAAGTGTACAATTAGGGGCTGAAAACGCGTTTAAAGCAATAAAAAGTTCATTTTGGCTCTCACACCTTAACTAAATGTTGTAGACTCAAACTTTTTGCTGTCATTAGTATATTTTAGCAAAATGAAGATGATTCAAGCATTAATTTTATTGTGCTTTTGCTCATTTTGAAGATTTTGACATTTTCACCTGAAGTGTACAATCGGGCTGAAAATGCATTTAAAGCCATAAAAAGTTCATTTTGGCTCTCACACCTTAACTAAATGTTGTAGACTCAAACTTTTTGCTGTCATTAGTGTATTTTAGCAAAATGAAGATGATTCAAGCATTAATTTCATTGTGCTTTTGCTCATTTTGAAGATTTTGACATTTTCACCTGAAGTGTACAATCAGGCTGAAAATGCATTTAAAGCCATAAAAAGTTCATTTTGGCTCTCACACCTTAACTAAATGTTGTAGACTCAAAATTTTTGCTGTCATTAGTGTATGTTAGCAAAATGAAGATGATTCAAGCATTAATTTCATTGTGCTTTTGCTCATTTTGAAGATTTTGACATTTTCACCTGAAGTGTACAATCAGGCTGAAAATGCATTTAAAGCCATAAAAAGTTCATTTTGGCTCTCACACCTTAACTAAATGTTGTAGACTCAAACTTTTTGCTGTCATTAGTGTATTTTAGCAAAATGAAGATGATTCAAGCATTAATTTCATTGTGCTTTTGCTCATTTTGAAGATTTTGACATTTTCACCTGAAGTGTACAATCAGGCTGAAAATGCATTTAAAGCCATAAAAAGTTCATTTTGGCTCTCACACCTTAACTAAATGTTGTAGACTCAAACTTTTTGCTGTCATTAGTGTATTTTAGCAAAATGAAGATGATTCAAGCATTAATTTCATTGTGCTTTTGCTCATTTTGAAGATTTTGACATTTTCACCTGAAGTGTACAATCAGGCTGAAAATGCATTTAAAGCCATAAAAAGTTCATTTTGGCTCTCACACCTTAACTAAATGTTGTAGACTCAAACTTTTTGCTGTCATTAGTGTATGTTAGCAAAATGAAGATGATTCAAGCATTAATTTCATTGTGCTTTTGCTCATTTTGAAGATTTTGACATTTTCACCTGAAGTGTACAATCAGGCTGAAAATGCATTTAAAGCCATAAAAAGTTCATTTTGGCTCTCACACCTTAACTAAATGTTGTAGACTCAAACTTTTTGCTGTCATTAGTGTATTTTAGCAAAATGAAGATGATTCAAGCATTAATTTCATTGTGCTTTTGCTCATTTTGAAGATTTTGACATTTTCACCTGAAGTGTACAATCAGGCTGAAAATGCATTTAAAGCCATAAAAAGTTCATTTTGGCTCTCACACCTTAACTAAATGTTGTAGACTCAAACTTTTTGCTGTCATTAGTGTATTTTAGCAAAATGAAGATGATTCAAGCATTAATTTCATTGTGCTTTTGCTCATTTTGAAGATTTTGACATTTTCACCTGAAGTGTACAATCAGGCTGAAAATGCATTTAAAGCCATAAAAAGTTCATTTTGGCTCTCACACCTTAACTAAATGTTGTAGACTCAAACTTTTTGCTGTCATTAGTGTATTTTAGCAAAATGAAGATGATTCAAGCATTAATTTCATTGTGCTTTTGCTCATTTTGAAGATTTTGACATTTTCACCTGAAGTGTACAATCGGGCTGAAAATGCATTTAAAGCAATAAAAAGTTTATTTTGGCTCTCACACCTTAACTAAATGTTGTAGATTCAAACTTTTTGCTGTCATTAGTGTATTTTAGCAAAATGAAGATGATTCAAGCATTAATTTCATTGTGCTTTTGCTCATTTTGAAGATTTTGACATTTTCACCTGAAGTGTACAATTAGGGGCTGAAAATGCATTTAAAGCCATAAAAAGTTCATTTTGGCTCTCACACCTTAACTAAATGTTGTAGACTCAAACTTTTTGCTGTCATTAGTGTATTTTAGCAAAATGAAGATGATTCAAGCATTAATTTCATTGTGCTTTTGCTCATTTTGAAGATTTTGACATTTTCACCTGAAGTGTACAATCGGGCTGAAAATGCATTTAAAGCCATAAAAAGTTCATTTTGGCTCTCACACCTTAACTAAATGTTGTAGACTCAAACGTTTTGCTGTCTTAGTGTATGTTAGCAAAATGAAGATGATTCAAGCATTAATTTCATTGTAATTTTGCTCATTTTGAAGATTTTGACATTTTCACCTGAAGTGTACAATTAGGGGCTGAAAACGCGTTTAAAGCAATAAAAAGTTCATTTTGGCTCTCACACCTTAACTAAATGTTGTAGACTCAAACTTTTTGCTGTCATTAGTATATTTTAGCAAAATGAAGATGATTCAAGCATTAATTTTATTGTGCTTTTGCTCATTTTGAAGATTTTGACATTTTCACCTGAAGTGTACAATCGGGCTGAAAATGCATTTAAAGCCATAAAAAGTTCATTTTGGCTCTCACACCTTAACTAAATGTTGTAGACTCAAACTTTTTGCTGTCATTAGTGTATTTTAGCAAAATGAAGATGATTCAAGCATTAATTTCATTGTGCTTTTGCTCATTTTGAAGATTTTGACATTTTCACCTGAAGTGTACAATCAGGCTGAAAATGCATTTAAAGCCATAAAAAGTTCATTTTGGCTCTCACACCTTAACTAAATGTTGTAGACTCAAAATTTTTGCTGTCATTAGTGTATGTTAGCAAAATGAAGATGATTCAAGCATTAATTTCATTGTGCTTTTGCTCATTTTGAAGATTTTGACATTTTCACCTGAAGTGTACAATCAGGCTGAAAATGCATTTAAAGCCATAAAAAGTTCATTTTGGCTCTCACACCTTAACTAAATGTTGTAGACTCAAACTTTTTGCTGTCATTAGTGTATTTTAGCAAAATGAAGATGATTCAAGCATTAATTTCATTGTGCTTTTGCTCATTTTGAAGATTTTGACATTTTCACCTGAAGTGTACAATCAGGCTGAAAATGCATTTAAAGCCATAAAAAGTTCATTTTGGCTCTCACACCTTAACTAAATGTTGTAGACTCAAACTTTTTGCTGTCATTAGTGTATTTTAGCAAAATGAAGATGATTCAAGCATTAATTTCATTGTGCTTTTGCTCATTTTGAAGATTTTGACATTTTCACCTGAAGTGTACAATCAGGCTGAAAATGCATTTAAAGCCATAAAAAGTTCATTTTGGCTCTCACACCTTAACTAAATGTTGTAGACTCAAACTTTTTGCTGTCATTAGTGTATTTTAGCAAAATGAAGATGATTCAAGCATTAATTTCATTGTGCTTTTGCTCATTTTGAAGATTTTGACATTTTCACCTGAAGTGTACAATCGGGCTGAAAATGCATTTAAAGCAATAAAAAGTTTATTTTGGCTCTCACACCTTAACTAAATGTTGTAGATTCAAACTTTTTGCTGTCATTAGTGTATTTTAGCAAAATGAAGATGATTCAAGCATTAATTTCATTGTGCTTTTGCTCATTTTGAAGATTTTGACATTTTCACCTGAAGTGTACAATTAGGGGCTGAAAATGCATTTAAAGCCATAAAAAGTTCTTTTTGGCTCTCACACCTTAACTAAATGTTGTAGACTCAAACTTTTTGCTGTCATTAGTGTATTTTAGCAAAATGAAGATGATTCAAGCATTAATTTCATTGTGCTTTTGCTCATTTTGAAGATTTTGACATTTTCACCTGAAGTGTACAATCAGGCTGAAAATGCATTTAAAGCCATAAAAAGTTCATTTTGGCTCTCACACCTTAACTAAATGTTGTAGACTCAAACTTTATGCTGTCATTAGTGTATGTTAGCAAAATGAAGATGATTCAAGCATTCATTTCATTGTGCTTTTGCTCATTTTGAAGATTTTGACATTTTCACCTGAAGTGTACAATCAGGCTGAAAATGCATTTAAAGCCATAAAAAGTTCATTTTGGCTCTCACACCTTAACTAAATGTTGTAGACTCAAACTTTTTGCTGTCATTAGTGTATTTTAGCAAAATGAAGATGATTCAAGCATTAATTTCATTGTGCTTTTGCTCATTTTGAAGATTTTGACATTTTCACCTGAAGTGTACAATCGGGCTGAAAATGCATTTAAAGCAATAAAAAGTTCATTTTGGCTCTCACACCTTAACTAAATGTTGTAGATTCAAACTTTTTGCTGTCATTAGTGTATTTTAGCAAAATGAAGATGATTCAAGCATTAATTTCATTGTGCTTTTGCTCATTTTGAAGATTTTGACATTTTCACCTGAAGTGTACAATCAGGCTGAAAATGCATTTAAAGCCATAAAAAGTTCATTTTGGCTCTCACACCTTAACTAAATGTTGTAGACTCAAACTTTTTGCTGTCATTACTGTATGTTAGCAAAATGAAGATGATTCAAGCATTAATTTCATTGTGCTTTTGCTCATTTTGAAGATTTTGACATTTTCACCTGAAGTGTACGATCAGGCTGAAAATGCATTTAAAGCCATAAAAAGTTCATTTTGGCTCTCACACCTTAACTAAATGTTGTAGACTCAAACTTTTTGCTGTCATTAGTATATTTTAGCAAAATGAAGATGATTCAAGCATTAATTTTATTGTGCTTTTGCTCATTTTGAAGATTTTGACATTTTCACCTGAAGTGTACAATCGGGCTGAAAATGCATTTAAAGCCATAAAAAGTTCATTTTGGCTCTCACACCTTAACTAAATGTTGTAGACTCAAACTTTTTGCTGTCATTAGTGTATTTTAGCAAATTGAAGATGATTCAAGCATTAATTTCATTGTGCTTTTGCTCATTTTGAAGATTTTGACATTTTCACCTGAAGTGTACAATCAGGCTGAAAATGCATTTAAAGCCATAAAAAGTTCATTTTGGCTCTCACACCTTAACTAAATGTTGTAGACTCAAAATTTTTGCTGTCATTAGTGTATGTTAGCAAAATGAAGATGATTCAAGCATTAATTTCATTGTGCTTTTGCTCATTTTGAAGATTTTGACATTTTCACCTGAAGTGTACAATCAGGCTGAAAATGCATTTAAAGCCATAAAAAGTTCATTTTGGCTCTCACACCTTAACTAAATGTTGTAGACTCAAACTTTTTGCTGTCATTAGTGTATTTTAGCAAAATGAAGATGATTCAAGCATTAATTTCATTGTGCTTTTGCTCATTTTGAAGATTTTGACATTTTCACCTGAAGTGTACAATCAGGCTGAAAATGCATTTAAAGCCATAAAAAGTTCATTTTGGCTCTCACACCTTAACTAAATGTTGTAGACTCAAACTTTTTGCTGTCATTAGTGTATTTTAGCAAAATGAAGATGATTCAAGCATTAATTTCATTGTGCTTTTGCTCATTTTGAAGATTTTGACATTTTCACCTGAAGTGTACAATCAGGCTGAAAATGCATTTAAAGCCATAAAAAGTTCATTTTGGCTCTCACACCTTAACTAAATGTTGTAGACTCAAACTTTTTGCTGTCATTAGTGTATTTTAGCAAAATGAAGATGATTCAAGCATTAATTTCATTGTGCTTTTGCTCATTTTGAAGATTTTGACATTTTCACCTGAAGTGTACAATCGGGCTGAAAATGCATTTAAAGCAATAAAAAGTTTATTTTGGCTCTCACACCTTAACTAAATGTTGTAGATTCAAACTTTTTGCTGTCATTAGTGTATTTTAGCAAAATGAAGATGATTCAAGCATTAATTTCATTGTGCTTTTGCTCATTTTGAAGATTTTGACATTTTCACCTGAAGTGTACAATTAGGGGCTGAAAATGCATTTAAAGCCATAAAAAGTTCATTTTGGCTCTCACACCTTAACTAAATGTTGTAGACTCAAACTTTTTGCTGTCATTAGTGTATTTTAGCAAAATGAAGATGATTCAAGCATTAATTTCATTGTGCTTTTGCTCATTTTGAAGATTTTGACATTTTCACCTGAAGTGTACAATCAGGCTGAAAATGCATTTAAAGCCATAAAAAGTTCATTTTGGCTCTCACACCTTAACTAAATGTTGTAGACTCAAACTTTATGCTGTCATTAGTGTATGTTAGCAAAATGAAGATGATTCAAGCATTCATTTCATTGTGCTTTTGCTCATTTTGAAGATTTTGACATTTTCACCTGAAGTGTACAATCAGGCTGAAAATGCATTTAAAGCCATAAAAAGTTCATTTTGGCTCTCACACCTTAACTAAATGTTGTAGACTCAAACGTTTTGCTGTCTTAGTGTATGTTAGCAAAATGAAGATGATTCAAGCATTAATTTCATTGTGCTTTTGCTCATTTTGAAGATTTTGACATTTTCACCTGAAGTGTACAATCAGGCTGAAAATGCATTTAAAGCCATAAAAAGTTCATTTTGGCTCTCACACCTTAACTAAATGTTGTAGACTCAAACTTTTTGCTGTCATTAGTGTATTTTAGCAAAATGAAGATGATTCAAGCATTAATTTCATTGTGCTTTTGCTCATTTTGAAGATTTTGACATTTTCACCTGAAGTGTACAATCAGGCTGAAAATGCATTTAAAGCCATAAAAAGTTCATTTTGGCTCTCACACCTTACCTAAATGTTGTAGACTCAAACTTTTTGCTGTCATTAGTGTATTTTAGCAAAATGAAGATGATTCAAGCATTAATTTCATTGTGCTTTTGCTCATTTTGAAGATTTTGACATTTTCACCTGAAGCGTACAATTAGGGGCTGAAAACGCGTTTAAAGCAATAAAAAGTTCATTTTGGCTCTCACACCTTAACTAAATGTTGTAGACTCAAACTTTTTGCTGTCATTAGTATATTTTAGCAAAATGAAGATGATTCAAGCATTAATTTTATTGTGCTTTTGCTCATTTTGAAGATTTTGACATTTTCACCTGAAGTGTACAATCGGGCTGAAAATGCATTTAAAGCCATAAAAAGTTCATTTTGGCTCTCACACCTTAACTAAATGTTGTAGACTCAAACTTTTTGCTGTCATTAGTGTATGTTAGCAAAATGAAGATGATTCAAGCATTAATTTCATTGTGCTTTTGCTCATTTTGAAGATTTTGACATTTTCACCTGAAGTGTACAATCAGGCTGAAAATGCATTTAAAGCCATAAAAAGTTCATTTTGGCTCTCACACCTTAACTAAATGTTGTAGACTCAAACTTTTTGCTGTCATTAGTGTATTTTAGCAAAATGAAGATGATTCAAGCATTAATTTCATTGTGCTTTTGCTCATTTTGAAGATTTTGACATTTTCACCTGAAGTGTACAATCAGGCTGAAAATGCATTTAAAGCCATAAAAAGTTCATTTTGGCTCTCACACCTTAACTAAATGTTGTAGACTCAAACTTTTTGCTGTCATTAGTATATTTTAGCAAAATGAAGATGATTCAAGCATTAATTTTATTGTGCTTTTGCTCATTTTGAAGATTTTGACATTTTCACCTGAAGTGTACAATCGGGCTGAAAATGCATTTAAAGCCATAAAAAGTTCATTTTGGCTCTCACACCTTAACTAAATGTTGTAGACTCAAACTTTTTGCTGTCATTAGTGTATGTTAGCAAAATGAAGATGATTCAAGCATTAATTTCATTGTGCTTTTGCTCATTTTGAAGATTTTGACATTTTCACCTGAAGTGTACAATCAGGCTGAAAATGCATTTAAAGCCATAAAAAGTTCATTTTGGCTCTCACACCTTAACTAAATGTTGTAGACTCAAACTTTTTGCTGTCATTAGTGTATTTTAGCAAAATGAAGATGATTCAAGCATTCATTTTATTGTGCTTTTGCTCATTTTGAAGATTTTGACATTTTCACCTGAAGTGTACAATCGGGCTGAAAATGCATTTAAAGCAATAAAAAGTTCATTTTGGCTCTCACAACTTAACTAAATGTTGTAGATTCAAACTTTTTGCTGTCATTAGTGTATTTTAGCAAAATGAAGATGATTCAAGCATTAATTTCATTGTGCTTTTGCTCATTTTGAAGATTTTGACATTTTCACCTGAAGTGTACAATCAGGCTGAAAATGCATTTAAAGCCATAAAAAGTTCATTTTGGCTCTCACACCTTAACTAAATGTTGTAGACTCAAACTTTTTGCTATGATTAGTGTATGTTAGCAAAATGAAGATGATTCAAGCATTAATTTCATTGTGCTTTTGCTCATTTTGAAGATTTTGACATTTTCACCTGAAGTGTACAATCAGGCTGAAAATGCATTTAAAGCCATAAAAAGTTCATTTTGGCTCTCACACCTTAACTAAATGTTGTAGACTCAAACTTTTTGCTGTCATTAGTGTATTTTAGCAAAATGAAGATGATTCAAGCATTAATTTCATTGTGCTTTTGCTCATTTTGAAGATTTTGACATTTTCACCTGAAGTGTACAATCAGGCTGAAAATGCATTTAAAGCCATAAAAAGTTCATTTTGGCTCTCACACCTTAACTAAATGTTGTAGACTCAAACTTTTTGCTGTCATTAGTGTATTTTAGCAAAATGAAGATGATTCAAGCATTAATTTCATTGTGCTTTTGCTCATTTTGAAGATTTTGACATTTTCACCTGAAGTGTACAATCAGGCTGAAAATGCATTTAAAGCCATAAAAAGTTCATTTTGGCTCTCACACCTTAACTAAATGTTGTAGACTCAAACTTTTTGCTATCATTAGTGTATGTTAGCAAAATGAAGATGATTCAAGCATTAATTTCATTGTGCTTTTGCTCATTTTGAAGATTTTGACATTTTCACCTGAAGTGTACAATTAGGGGCTGAAAACGCGTTTAAAGCAATAAAAAGTTCATTTTGGCTCTCACACCTTAACTAAATGTTGTAGACTCAAACTTTTTGCTGTCATTAGTATATTTTAGCAAAATGAAGATGATTCAAGCATTAATTTTATTGTGCTTTTGCTCATTTTGAAGATTTTGACATTTTCACCTGAAGTGTACAATCGGGCTGAAAATGCATTTAAAGCCATAAAAAGTTCATTTTGGCTCTCACACCTTAACTAAATGTTGTAGACTCAAACTTTTTGCTGTCATTAGTGTATGTTAGCAAAATGAAGATGATTCAAGCATTAATTTCATTGTGCTTTTGCTCATTTTGAAGATTTTGACATTTTCACCTGAAGTGTACAATCAGGCTGAAAATGCATTTAAAGCCATAAAAAGTTCATTTTGGCTCTCACACCTTAACTAAATGATGTAGACTCAAACTTTTTGCTGTCATTAGTGTATTTTAGCAAAATGAAGATGATTCAAGCATTAATTTCATTGTGCTTTTGCTCATTTTGAAGATTTTGACATTTTCACCTCAAGTGTACAATCAGGCTGAAAATTTATTTAAAGCCATAAAAAGTTCATTTTGGCTCTCACACCTTAACTAAATGTTGTAGACTCAAACTTTTTGCTTTCATTAGTGTATGTTAGCAAAATGAAGATGATTCAAGCATTAATTTCATTGTGCTTTTGCTCATTTTGAAGATTTTGACATTTTCACCTGAAGTGTACAATTAGGGGCTGAAAATGCATTTAAAGCCATAAAAAGTTCATTTTGGCTCTCACACCTTAACTAAATGTTGTAGACTCAAACTTTTTGCTGTCATTAGTGTATTTTAGCAAAATGAAGATGATTCAAGCATTAATTTCATTGTGCTTTTGCTCATTTTGAAGATTTTGACATTTTCACCTGAAGTGTACAATCAGGCTGAAAATGCATTTAAAGCCATAAAAAGTTCATTTTGGCTCTCACACCTTAACTAAATGTTGTAGACTCAAACTTTTTGCTGTCATTAGTGTATTTTAGCAAAATGAAGATGATTCAAGCATTAATTTCATTGTGCTTTTGCTCATTTTGAAGATTTTGACATTTTCACCTGAAGTGTACAATCAGGCTGAAAATGCATTTAAAGCCATAAAAAGTTCATTTTGGCTCTCACACCTTAACTAAATGTTGTAGACTCAAACTTTTTGCTGTCATTAGTGTATTTTAGCAAAATGAAGATGATTCAAGCATTAATTTCATTGTGCTTTTGCTCATTTTGAAGATTTTGACATTTTCACCTGAAGTGTACAATCGGGCTGAAAATGCATTTAAAGCCATAAAAAGTTCATTTTGGCTCTCACACCTTAACTAAATGTTGTAGACTCAAACTTTTTGCTGTCATTAGTGTATTTTAGCAAAATGAAGATGATTCAAGCATTAATTTCATTGTGCTTTTGCTCATTTTGAAGATTTTGACATTTTCACCTGAAGTGTACAATCGGGCTGAAAATGCATTTAAAGCAATAAAAAGTTCATTTTGGCTCTCACACCTTAACTAAATGTTGTAGATTCAAACTTTTTGCTGTCATTAGTGTATTTTAGCAAAATGAAGATGATTCAAGCATTAATTTCATTGTGCTTTTGCTCATTTTGAAGATTTTGACATTTTCACCTGAAGTGTACAATTAGGGGCTGAAAACGCGTTTGAAGCAATAAAAAGTTCATTTTGGCTCTCACACCAGAACTAAATGTTGTAGACTCAAACTTTTTGCTGTCATTAGTATATTTTAGCAAAATGAAGATGATTCAAGCATTAATTTTATTGTGCTTTTGCTCATTTTGAAGATTTTGACATTTTCACCTGAAGTGTACAATCGGGCTGAAAATGCATATAAAGCCATAAAAAGTTCATTTTGGCTCTCACACCTTAACTAAATGTTGTAGACTCAAACTTTTTGCTGTCATTAGTGTATGTTAGCAAAATGAAGATGATTCAAGCATTAATTTCATTGTGCTTTTGCTCATTTTGAAGATTTTCACATTTTCACCTGAAGTGTACAATCAGGCTGAACATGCATTTAAAGCCATAAAAAGTTCATTTTGGCTCTCACACCTTAACTAAATGTTGTAGACTCAAACTTTTTGCTGTCATTAGTATATTTTAGCAAAATGAAGATGATTCAAGCATTAATTTTATTGTGCTTTTGCTCATTTTGAAGATTTTGACATTTTCACCTGAAGTGTACAATCGGGCTGAAAATGCATTTAAAGCCATAAAAAGTTCATTTTGGCTCTCACACCTTAACTAAATGTTGTAGACTCAAACTTTTTGCTGTCATTAGTGTATGTTAGCAAAATGAAGATGATTCAAGCATTAATTTCATTGTGCTTTTGCTCATTTTGAAGATTTTGACATTTTCACCTGAAGTGTACAATCAGGCTGAAAATGCATTTAAAGCCATAAAAAGTTCATTTTGGCTCTCACACCTTAACTAAATGTTGTAGACTCAAACTTTTTGCTATCATTAGTGTATGTTAGCAAAATGAAGATGATTCAAGCATTAATTTCATTGTGCTTTTGCTCATTTTGAAGATTTTGACATTTTCACCTGAAGTGTACAATCAGGCTGAAAATGCATTTAAAGCCATAAAAAGTTCATTTTGGCTCTCACACCTTAACTAAATGTTGTAGACTCAAACTTTTTGCTGTCATTAGTGTATGTTAGCAAAATGAAGATGATTCAAGCAATAATTTCATTGTGCTTTTGCTCATTTTGAAGATTTTGACATTTTCACCTGAAGTGTACAATCGGGCTGAAAATGCATTTAAAGCCATAAAAAGTTCATTTTGGCTCTCACACCTTAACTAAATGTTGTAGACTCAAACTTTTTGCTGTCATTAGTGTATTTTGGCAAAATGAAGATGATTCAAGCATTAATTTCATTGTGCTTTTGCTCATTTTGAAGATTTTGACATTTTCACCTGAAGTGTACAATCAGGCTGAAAATGCATTTAAAGCCATAAAAAGTTCATTTTGGCTCTCACACCTTAACTAAATGTTGTAGATTAAAACTTTTTGCTGTCATTAGTGTATTTTAGCAAAATGAAGATGATTCAAGCATTAATTTCATTGTGCTTTTGCTCATTTTGAAGATTTTGACATTTTCACCTGAAGTGTACAATTAGGGGCTGAAAACGCGTTTAAAGCAATAAAAAGTTCATTTTGGCTCTCACACCTTAACTAAATGTTGTAGACTCAAACTTTTTGCTGTCATTAGTATATTTTAGCAAAATGAAGATGATTCAAGCATTAATTTTATTGTGCTTTTGCTCATTTTGAAGATTTTGACATTTTCACCTGAAGTGTACAATCGGGCTGAAAATGCATTTAAAGCCATAAAAGTTCATTTTGGCTCTCACACCTTAACTAAATGTTGTAGACTCAAACTTTTTGCTGTCATTAGTATATTTTGGCAAAATGAAGATGATTCAAGCATTAATTTTATTGTGCTTTTGCTCATTTTGAAGATTTTGACATTTTCACCTGAAGTGTACAATCGGGCTGAAAATGCATTTAAAGCCATAAAAAGTTCATTTTGGCTCTCACACCTTAACTAAATGTTGTAGACTCAAACTTTTTGCTGTCATTAGTGTATGTTAGCAAAATGAAGATGATTCAAGCATTAATTTCATTGTGCTTTTGCTCATTTTGAAGATTTTGACATTTTCACCTGAAGTGTACAATCAGGCTGAAAATGCATTTAAAGCCATAAAAAGTTCATTTTGGCTCTCACACCTCAACTAAATGTTGTAGACTCAAACTTTTTGCTGTCATTAGTGTATTTTAGCAAAATGAAGATGATTCAAGCATTAATTTCATTGTGCTTTTGCTCATTTTGAAGATTTTGACATTTTCACCTGAAGTGTACAATCGGGCTGAAAATGCATTTAAAGCAATAAAAAGTTCATTTTGGCTCTCACACCTTAACTAAATGTTGTAGATTAAAACTTTTTGCTGTCATTAGTGTATTTTAGCAAAATGAAGATGATTCAAGCATTAATTTCATTGTGCTTTTGCTCATTTTGAAGATTTTGACATTTTCACCTGAAGTGTACAATTAGGGGCTGAAAACGCGTTTAAAGCAATAAAAAGTTCATTTTGGCTCTCACACCTTAACTAAATCTTGTAGACTCAAACTTTTTGCTGTCATTAGTATATTTTAGCAAAATGAAGATGATTCAAGCATTAATTTTATTGTGCTTTTGCTCATTTTGAAGATTTTGACATTTTCACCTGAAGTGTACAATCGGGCTGAAAATGCATTTAAAGCCATAAAAAGTTCATTTTGGCTCTCACACCTTAACTAAATGTTGTAGACTCAAACTTTTTGCTGTTATTAGTGTATTTTGGCAAAATGAAGATGATTCAAGCATTAATTTCATTGTGCTTTTGCTCATTTTGAAGATTTTGACATTTTCACCTGAAGTGTACAATCAGGCTGAAAATGCATTTAAAGCCATAAAAAGTTCATTTTGGCTCTCACACCTTAACTAAATGTTGTAGACTCAAACTTTTTGCTGTCATTAGTATATTTTAGCAAAATGAAGATGATTGAAGCATTAATTTCATTGTGCTTTTGCTCATTTTGAAGATTTTGACATTTTCAGCTGAAGTGTACAATCGGGCTGAAAATGCATTTAAAGCCATAAAAAGTTCATTTTGGCTCTCACACCTTAACTAAATGTTGTAGACTCAAACTTTTTGCTATCATTAGTGTATGTTAGCAAAATGAAGATGATTCAAGCATTAATTTCATTGTGCTTTTGCTCATTTTGAAGATTTTGACATTTTCACCTGAAGTGTACAATCGGGCTGAAAATGCATTTAAAGCCATAAAAAGTTAATTTTGGCTCTCACACCTTAACTAAATGTTGTAGACTCAAACTTTTTGCTGTCATTAGTGTATGTTAGCAAAATGAAGATGATTCAAGCATTAATTTCATTGTGCTTTTGCTCATTTTGAAGATTTTGACATTTTCACCTGAAGTGTACAATCAGGCTGAAAATGCATTTAAAGCCATAAAAAGTTCATTTTGGCTCTCACACCTTAACTAAATGTTGTAGACTCAAACTTTTTGCTGTCATTAGTGTATTTTAGCAAAATGAAGATGATTCAAGCATTAATTTCATTGTGCTTTTGCTCATTTTGAAGATTTTGACATTTTCACCTGAAGTGTACAATCAGGCTGAAAATGCATTTAAAGCCATAAAAAGTTCATTTTGGCTCTCACACCTTAACTAAATGTTGTAGACTCAAACTTTTTGCTATGATTAGTGTATGTTAGCAAAATGAAGATGATTCAAGCATTAATTTCATTGTGCTTTTGCTCATTTTGAAGATTTTGACATTTTCACCTGAAGTGTACAATCAGGCTGAAAATGCATTTAAAGCCATAAAAAGTTCATTTTGGCTCTCACACCTTAACTAAATGTTGTAGACTCAAACTTTTTGCTGTCATTAGTGTATTTTAGCAAAATGAAGATGATTCAAGCATTAATTTCATTGTGCTTTTGCTCATTTTGAAGATTTTGACATTTTCACCTGAAGTGTACAATCAGGCTGAAAATGCATTTAAAGCCATAAAAAGTTCATTTTGGCTCTCACACCTTAACTAAATGTTGTAGACTCAAACTTTTTGCTGTCATTAGTGTATTTTAGCAAAATGAAGATGATTCAAGCATTAATTTCATTGTGCTTTTGCTCATTTTGAAGATTTTGACATTTTCACCTGAAGTGTACAATCAGGCTGAAAATGCATTTAAAGCCATAAAAAGTTCATTTTGGCTCTCACACCTTAACTAAATGTTGTAGACTCAAACTTTTTGCTATCATTAGTGTATGTTAGCAAAATGAAGATGATTCAAGCATTAATTTCATTGTGCTTTTGCTCATTTTGAAGATTTTGACATTTTCACCTGAAGTGTACAATCAGGCTGAAAATGCATTTAAAGCCATAAAAAGTTCATTTTGGCTCTCACACCTTAACTAAATGTTGTAGACTCAAACTTTTTGCTGTCATTAGTGTATTTTAGCAAAATGAAGATGATTCAAGCATTAATTTCATTGTGCTTTTGCTCATTTTGAAGATTTTGACATTTTCACCTGAAGTGTACAATCAGGCTGAAAATGCATTTAAAGCCATAAAAAGTTCATTTTGGCTCTCACACCTTAACTAAATGTTGTAGACTCAAACTTTTTGCTGTCATTAGTGTATTTTAGCAAAATGAAGATGATTCAAGCATTAATTTCATTGTGCTTTTGCTCATTTTGAAGATTTTGACATTTTCACCTGAAGTGTACAATTAGGGGCTGAAAACGCGTTTAAAGCAATAAAAAGTTCATTTTGGCTCTCACACCTTAACTAAATGTTGTAGACTCAAACTTTTTGCTGTCATTAGTGTATGTTAGCAAAATGAAGATGATTCAAGCATTAATTTCATTGTGCTTTTGCTCATTTTGAAGATTTTGACATTTTCACCTGAAGTGTACAATCAGGCTGAAAATGCATTTAAAGCCATAAAAAGTTCATTTTGGCTCTCACACCTTAACTAAATGTTGTAGACTCAAACTTTTTGCTGTCATTAGTGTATGTTAGCAAAATGAAGATGATTCAAGCATTAATTTCATTGTGCTTTTGCTCATTTTGAAGATTTTGACATTTTCACCTGAAGTGTACAATCAGGCTGAAAATGCATTTAAAGCCATAAAAAGTTCATTTTGGCTCTCACACCTTAACTAAATGTTGTAGACTCAAACTTTTTGCTATCATTAGTGTATGTTAGCAAAATGAAGATGATTCAAGCATTAATTTCATTGTGCTTTTGCTCATTTTGAAGATTTTGACATTTTCACCTGAAGTGTACAATTAGGGGCTGAAAACGCATTTAAAGCCATAAAAAGTTCATTTTGGCTCTCACACCTTAACTAAATGTTGTAGACTCAAACTTTTTGCTGTCATTAGTATATTTTAGCAAAATGAAGATGATTCAAGCATTAATTTTATTGTGCTTTTGCTCATTTTGAAGATTTTGACATTTTCACCTGAAGTGTACAATCAGGCTGAAAATGCATTTAAAGCCATAAAAAGTTCATTTTGGCTCTCACACCTTAACTAAATGTTGTAGACT
This sequence comes from Leptonotus elevatus, assembly GCF_054856555.1. Lineage (NCBI taxonomy): Eukaryota > Metazoa > Chordata > Actinopteri > Syngnathiformes > Syngnathidae > Leptonotus > Leptonotus elevatus. The sequence goes on from NC_141249.1 coordinate 386,691, forward strand.
CAAACTTTTTGCTGTCATTAGTGTATTTTAGCAAAATGAAGATGATTCAAGCATTAATTTCATTGTGCTTTTGCTCATTTTGAAGATTTTGACATTTTCACCTGAAGTGTACAATCAGGCTGAAAATGCATTTAAAGCCATAAAAAGTTCATTTTGGCTCTCACACCTTAACTAAATGTTGTAGACTCAAACTTTTTGCTGTCATTAGTATATTTTAGCAAAATGAAGATGATTCAAGCATTAATTTCATTGTGCTTTTGCTCATTTTGAAGATTTTGACATTTTCACCTGAAGTGTACAATCAGGCTGAAAATGCATTTAAAGCCATAAAAAGTTCATTTTGGCTCTCACACCTTAACTAAATGTTGTAGACTCAAACTTTTTGCTATCATTAGTGTATGTTAGCAAAATGAAGATGATTCAAGCATTAATTTCATTGTGCTTTTGCTCATTTTGAAGATTTTGACATTTTCACCTGAAGTGTACAATCAGGCTGAAAATGCATTTAAAGCCATAAAAAGTTCATTTTGGCTCTCACACCTTAACTAAATGTTGTAGACTCAAACTTTTTGCTGTCATTAGTGTATTTTAGCAAAATGAAGATGATTCAAGCATTAATTTCATTGTGCTTTTGCTCATTTTGAAGATTTTGACATTTTCACCTGAAGTGTACAATCAGGCTGAAAATGCATTTAAAGCCATAAAAAGTTCATTTTGGCTCTCACACCTTAACTAAATGTTGTAGACTCAAACTTTTTGCTGTCATTAGTGTATTTTAGCAAAATGAAGATGATTCAAGCATTAATTTCATTGTGCTTTTGCTCATTTTGAAGATTTTGACATTTTCACCTGAAGTGTACAATTAGGGGCTGAAAACGCGTTTAAAGCAATAAAAAGTTCATTTTGGCTCTCACACCTTAACTAAATGTTGTAGACTCAAACTTTTTGCTGTCATTAGTGTATGTTAGCAAAATGAAGATGATTCAAGCATTAATTTCATTGTGCTTTTGCTCATTTTGAAGATTTTGACATTTTCACCTGAAGTGTACAATCGGGCTGAAAATGCATTTAAAGCCATAAAAAGTTCATTTTGGCTCTCACACCTTAACTAAATGTTGTGGACTCAAACTTTTTGCTGTCATTAGTGTATGTTAGCAAAATGAAGATGATTCAAGCATTAATTTCATTGTGCTTTTGCTCATTTTGAAGATTTTGACATTTTCACCTGAAGTGTACAATCAGGCTGAAAATGCATTTAAAGCCATAAAAAGTTCATTTTGGCTCTCACACCTTAACTAAATGTTGTAGACTCAAACTTGTTGCTGTCATTAGTGTATTTTAGCAAAATGAAGATGATTCAAGCATTAATTTCATTGTGCTTTTGCTCATTTTGAAGATTTTGACATTTTCACCTGAAGTGTACAATCAGGCTGAAAATGCATTTAAAGCCATAAAAAGTTCATTTTGGCTCTCACACCTTAACTAAATGTTGTAGACTCAAACTTTTTGCTGTCATTAGTATATTTTAGCAAAATGAAGATGATTCAAGCATTAATTTTATTGTGCTTTTGCTCATTTTGAAGATTTTGACATTTTCACCTGAAGTGTACAATCGGGCTGAAAATGCATTTAAAGCCATAAAAAGTTCTTTTTGGCTCTTACACCTTAATTAAATGTTGTAGACTCAAACTTTTTGCTGTCATTAGTGTATGTTAGCAAAATGAAGATGATTCAAGCATTAATTTCATTGTGCTTTTGCTCATTTTGAAGATTTTGACATTTTCACCTGAAGTGTACAATCAGGCTGAAAATGCATTTAAAGCCATAAAAAGTTCATTTTGGCTCTCACACCTTAACTAAATGTTGTAGACTCAAACTTTTTGCTGTCATTAGTGTATTTTAGCAAAATGAAGATGATTCAAGCATTAATTTCATTGTGTTTTGCTCATTTTGAAGATTTTGACATTTTCACCTGAAGTGTACAATCGGGCTGAAAATGCATTTAAAGCAATAAAAAGTTCATTTTGGCTCTCACAACTTAACTAAATGTTGTAGATTCAAACTTTTTGCTGTCATTAGTGTATTTTAGCAAAATGAAGATGATTCAAGCATTAATTTCATTGTGCTTTTGCTCATTTTGAAGATTTTGACATTTTCACCTGAAGTGTACAATCAGGCTGAAAATGCATTTAAAGCCATAAAAAGTTCATTTTGGCTCTCACACCTTAACTAAATGTTGTAGACTCAAACTTTTTGCTGTCATTAGTGTATTTTAGCAAAATGAAGATGATTCAAGCATTAATTTCATTGTGCTTTTGCTCATTTTGAAGATTTTGACATTTTCACCTGAAGTGTACAATCGGGCTGAAAATGCATTTAAAGCAATAAAAAGTTCATTTTGGCTTTCACAACTTAACTAAATGTTGTAGATTCAAACTTTTTGCTGTCATTAGTGTATTTTAGCAAAATGAAGATGATTCAAGCATTAATTTCATTGTGCTTTTGCTCATTTTGAAGATTTTGACATTTTCACCTGAAGTGTACAATTAGGGGCTGAAAACGCGTTTAAAGCCATAAAAAGTTCATTTTGGCTCTCACACCTTAACTAAATGTTGTAGACTCAAACTTTTTGCTGTCATTAGTATATTTTAGCAAAATGAAGATGATTCAAGCATTAATTTTATTGTGCTTTTGCTCATTTTGAAGATTTTGACATTTTCACCTGAAGTGTACAATCGGGCTGAAAATGCATTTAAAGCCATAAAAAGTTCATTTTGGCTCTCACACCTTAACTAAATGTTGTAGACTCAAACTTTTTGCTGTCATTAGTGTATGTTAGCAAAATGAAGATGATTCAAGCATTAATTTCATTGTGCTTTTGCTCATTTTGAAGATTTTGACATTTTCACCTGAAGTGTACAATCAGGCTGAAAATGCATTTAAAGCCATAAAAAGTTCATTTTGGCTCTCACACCTTAACTAAATGTTGTAGACTCAAACTTTTTGCTGTCATTAGTGTATTTTAGCAAAATGAAGATGATTCAAGCATTAATTTCATTGTGCTTTTGCTCATTTTGAAGATTTTGACATTTTCACCTGAAGTGTACAATCAGGCTGAAAATGCATTTAAAGCCATAAAAAGTTCATTTTGGCTCTCACACCTTAACTAAATGTTGTAGACTCAAACTTTTTGCTATCATTAGTGTATGTTAGCAAAATGAAGATGATTCAAGCATTAATTGCATTGTGCTTTTGCTCATTTTGAAGATTTTGACATTTTCACCTGAAGTGTACAATCAGGCTGAAAATGCATTTAAAGCCATAAAAAGTTCATTTTGGCTCTCACACCTTAACTAAATGTTGTAGACTCAAACTTTTTGCTGTCATTAGTGTATTTTAGCAAAATGAAGATGATTCAAGCATTAATTTCATTGTGCTTTTGCTCATTTTGAAGATTTTGACATTTTCACCTGAAGTGTACAATCAGGCTGAAAATGCATTTAAAGCCATAAAAAGTTCATTTTGGCTCTCACACCTTAACTAAATGTTGTAGACTCAAACTTTTTGCTGTCATTAGTGTATTTTAGCAAAATGAAGATGATTCAAGCATTAATTTCATTGTGCTTTTGCTCATTTTGAAGATTTTGACATTTTCACCTGAAGTGTACAATCAGGCTGAAAATGCATTTAAAGCCATAAAAAGTTCATTTTGGCTCTCACACCTTAACTAAATGTTGTAGACTCAAACTTTTTGCTGTCATTAGTGTATTTTAGCAAAATGAAGATGATTCAAGCATTAATTTCATTGTGCTTTTGCTCATTTTGAAGATTTTGACATTTTCACCTGAAGTGTACAATTAGGGGCTGAAAACGCGTTTAAAGCAATAAAAAGTTCATTTTGGCTCTCACACCTTAACTAAATGTTGTAGACTCAAACTTTTTGCTGTCATTAGTATATTTTAGCAAAATGAAGATGATTCAAGCATTAATTTTATTGTGCTTTTGCTCATTTTGAAGATTTTGACATTTTCACCTGAAGTGTACAATCGGGCTGAAAATGCATTTAAAGCCATAAAAAGTTCATTTTGGCTCTCACACCTTAACTAAATGTTGTAGACTCAAACTTTTTGCTGTCATTAGTGTATGTTAGCAAAATGAAGATGATTCAAGCATTAATTTCATTGTGCTTTTGCTCATTTTGAAGATTTTGACATTTTCACCTGAAGTGTACAATCAGGCTGAAAATGCATTTAAAGCCATAAAAAGTTCATTTTGGCTCTCACACCTTAACTAAATGTTGTAGACTCAAACTTTTTGCTGTCATTAGTGTATGTTAGCAAAATGAAGATGATTCAAGCATTAATTTCATTGTGCTTTTGCTCATTTTGAAGATTTTGACATTTTCACCTGAAGTGTACAATCAGGCTGAAAATGCATTTAAAGCCATAAAAAGTTCATTTTGGCTCTCACACCTTAACTAAATGTTGTAGACTCAAACTTTTTGCTATCATTAGTGTATGTTAGCAAAATGAAGATGATTCAAGCATTAATTTCATTGTGCTTTTGCTCATTTTGAAGATTTTGACATTTTCACCTGAAGTGTACAATCAGGCTGAAAATGCATTTAAAGCCATAAAAAGTTCATGTTGGCTCTCACACCTTAACTAAATGTTGTAGACTCAAACTTTTTGCTGTCATTAGTATATTTTAGCAAAATGAAGATGATTCAAGCATTAATTTTATTGTGCTTTTGCTCATTTTGAAGATTTTGACATTTTCACCTGAAGTGTACAATCGGGCTGAAAAAGCATTTAAAGCCATAAAAAGTTCTTTTTGGCTCTTACATCTTAATTAAATGTTGTAGACTCAAACTTTTTGCTGTCATTAGTGTATGTTAGCAAAATGAAGATGATTCAAGCATTAATTTCATTGTGCTTTTGCTCATTTTGAAGATTTTGACATTTTCACCTGAAGTGTACAATCAGGCTGAAAATGCATTTAAAGCCATAAAAAGTTCATTTTGGCTCTCACACCTTAACTAAATGTTGTAGACTCAAACTTTTTGCTGTCATTAGTGTATTTTAGCAAAATGAAGATGATTCAAGCATTAATTTCATTGTGCTTTTGCTCATTTTGAAGATTTTGACATTTTCACCTGAAGTGTACAATCGGGCTGAAAATGCATTTAAAGCAATAAAAAGTTCATTTTGGCTCTAACAACTTAACTAAATGTTGTAGATTCAAACTTTTTGCTGTCATTAGTGTATTTTAGCAAAATGAAGATGATTCAAGCATTAATTTCATTGTGCTTTTGCTCATTTTGAAGATTTTGACATTTTCACCTGAAGTGTACAATAGGGCTGAAAATGCATTTAAAGCCATAAAAAGTTCATTTTGGCTCTCACACCTTAACTAAATGTTGTAGACTCAAACTTTTTGCTGTCATTAGTGTATTTTAGCAAAATGAAGATGATTCAAGCATTAATTTCATTGTGCTTTTGCTCATTTTGAAGATTTTGACATTTTCACCTGAAGTGTACAATTAGGGGCTGAAAACGCGTTTAAAGCAATAAAAAGTTCATTTTGGCTCTCACACCTTAACTAAATGTTGTAGACTCAAACTTTTTGCTGTCATTAGTGTATGTTAGCAAAATGAAGATGATTCAAGCATTAATTTCATTGTGCTTTTGCTCATTTTGAAGATTTTGACATTTTCACCTGAAGTGTACAATCAGGATGAAAATGCATTTAAAGCCATAAAAAGTTCATTTTGGCTCTCACACCTTAACTAAATGTTGTAGACTCAAACTTTTTGCTGTCATTAGTGTATTTTAGCAAAATGAAGATGATTCAAGCATTAATTTCATTGTGCTTTTGCTCATTTTGAAGATTTTGACATTTTCACCTGAAGTGTACAATTAGGGGCTGAAAACGCGTTTAAAGCAATAAAAAGTTCATTTTGGCTCTCACACCTTAACTAAATGTTGTAGACTCAAACTTTTTGCTGTCATTAGTATATTTTAGCAAAATGAAGATGATTCAAGCATTAATTTTATTGTGCTTTTGCTCATTTTGAAGATTTTGACATTTTCACCTGAAGTGTACAATCGGGCTGAAAATGCATTTAAAGCCATAAAAAGTTCATTTTGGCTCTCACACCTTAACTAAATGTTGTAGACTCAAACTTTTTGCTGTCATTAGTGTATGTTAGCAAAATGAAGATGATTCAAGCATTAATTTCATTGTGCTTTTGCTCATTTTGAAGATTTTGACATTTTCACCTGAAGTGTACAATCAGGCTGAAAATGCATTTAAAGCCATAAAAAGTTCATTTTGGCTCTCACACCTTAACTAAATGTTGTAGACTCAAACTTTTTGCTGTCATTAGTGTATTTTAGCAAAATGAAGATGATTCAAGCATTAATTTCATTGTGCTTTTGCTCATTTTGAAGATTTTGACATTTTCACCTGAAGTGTACAATCGGGCTGAAAATGCATTTAAAGCCATAAAAAGTTCATTTTGGCTCTCACACCTTAACTAAATGTTGTAGACTCAAACTTTTTGCTGTCATTAGTGTATTTTAGCAAAATGAAGATGATTCAAGCATTAATTTCATTGTGCTTTTGCTCATTTTGAAGATTTTGACATTTTCACCTGAAGTGTACAATCGGGCTGAAAATGCATTTAAAGCAATAAAAAGTTCATTTTGGCTCTCACACCTTAACTAAATGTTGTAGACTCAAACTTTTTGCTGTCATTAGTGTATGTTAGCAAAATGAAGATGATTCAAGCATTAATTTCATTGTGCTTTTGCTCATTTTGAAGATTTTGACATTTTCACCTCAAGTGTACAATCAGGCTGAAAATGCATTTAAAGCCATAAAAAGTTCATTTTGGCTCTCACACCTTAACTAAATGTTGTAGACTCAAACTTTTTGCTGTCATTAGTGTATTTTAGCAAAATGAAGATGATTCAAGCATTAATTTCATTGTGCTTTTGCTCATTTTGAAGATTTTGACATTTTCACCTGAAGTGTACAATCGGGCTGAAAATGCATTTAAAGCCATAATAAGTTCATTTTGGCTCTCACACCTTAACTAAATGTTGTAGACTCAAACTTTTTGCTGTCATTAGTGTATTTTAGCAAAATGAAGATGATTCAAGCATTAATTTCATTGTGCTTTTGCTCATTTTGAAGATTTTGACATTTTCACCTGAAGTGTACAATCGGGCTAAAAATGCATTTAAAGCCATAAAAAGTTCATTTTGGCTCTCACACCTTAACTAAATGTTGTAGACTCAAACTTTTTGCTGTCATTAGTGTATGTTAGCAAAATGAAGATGATTCAAGCATTAATTTCATTGTGCTTTTGCTCATTTTGAAGATTTTGACATTTTCACCTGAAGTGTACAAACAGGCTGAAAATGCATTTAAAGCCATAAAAAGTTCATTTTGGCTCTCACACCTTAACTAAATGTTGTAGACTCAAACTTTTTGCTATCATTAGTGTATGTTAGCAAAATGAAGATGATTCAAGCATTAATTTCATTGTGCTTTTGCTCATTTTGAAGATTTTGACATTTTCACCTGAAGTGTACAATCAGGATGAAAATGCATTTAAAGCCATAAAAAGTTCATTTTGGCTCTCACACCTTAACTAAATGTTGTAGACTCAAACTTTTTGCTGTCATTAGTGTATTTTAGCAAAATGAAGATGATTCAAGCATTAATTTCATTGTGCTTTTGCTCATTTTGAAGATTTTGACATTTTCACCTGAAGTGTACAATTAGGGGCTGAAAACGCGTTTAAAGCAATAAAAAGTTCATTTTGGCTCTCACACCTTAACTAAATGTTGTAGACTCAAACTTTTTGCTGTCATTAGTATATTTTAGCAAAATGAAGATGATTCAAGCATTAATTTTATTGTGCTTTTGCTCATTTTGAAGATTTTGACATTTTCACCTGAAGTGTACAATCGGGCTGAAAATGCATTTAAAGCCATAAAAAGTTCATTTTGGCTCTCACACCTTAACTAAATGTTGTAGACTCAAACTTTTTGCTGTCATTAGTGTATGTTAGCAAAATGAAGATGATTCAAGCATTAATTTCATTGTGCTTTTGCTCATTTTGAAGATTTTGACATTTTCACCTGAAGTGTACAATCAGGCTGAAAATGCATTTAAAGCCATAAAAAGTTCATTTTGGCTCTCACACCTTAACTAAATGTTGTAGACTCAAACTTTTTGCTGTCATTAGTGTATTTTAGCAAAATGAAGATGATTCAAGCATTAATTTCATTGTGCTTTTGCTCATTTTGAAGATTTTGACATTTTCACCTGAAGTGTACAATTAGGGGCTGAAAACGCGTTTAAAGCAATAAAAAGTTCATTTTGGCTCTCACACCTTAACTAAATGTTGTAGACTCAAACTTTTTGCTGTCATTAGTGTATGTTAGCAAAATGAAGATGATTCAAGCATTAATTTCATTGTGCTTTTGCTCATTTTGAAGATTTTGACATTTTCACCTGAAGTGTACAATCGGGCTGAAAATGCATTTAAAGCCATAAAAAGTTCATTTTGGCTCTCACACCTTAACTAAATGTTGTGGACTCAAACTTTTTGCTGTCATTAGTGTATGTTAGCAAAATGAAGATGATTCAAGCATTAATTTCATTGTGCTTTTGCTCATTTTGAAGATTTTGACATTTTCACCTGAAGTGTACAATCAGGCTGAAAATGCATTTAAAGCCATAAAAAGTTCATTTTGGCTCTCACACCTTAACTAAATGTTGTAGACTCAAACTTTTTGCTGTCATTAGTGTATTTTAGCAAAATGAAGATGATTCAAGCATTAATTTCATTGTGCTTTTGCTCATTTTGAAGATTTTGACATTTTCACCTGAAGTGTACAATCAGGCTGAAAATGCATTTAAAGCCATAAAAAGTTCATTTTGGCTCTCACACCTTAACTAAATGTTGTAGACTCAAACTTTTTGCTGTCATTAGTATATTTTAGCAAAATGAAGATGATTCAAGCATTAATTTTATTGTGCTTTTGCTCATTTTGAAGATTTTGACATTTTCACCTGAAGTGTACAATCGGGCTGAAAATGCATTTAAAGCCATAAAAAGTTCTTTTTGGCTCTTACACCTTAATTAAATGTTGTAGACTCAAACTTTTTGCTGTCATTAGTGTATGTTAGCAAAATGAAGATGATTCAAGCATTAATTTCATTGTGCTTTTGCTCATTTTGAAGATTTTGACATTTTCACCTGAAGTGTACAATCAGGCTGAAAATGCATTTAAAGCCATAAAAAGTTCATTTTGGCTCTCACACCTTAACTAAATGTTGTAGACTCAAACTTTTTGCTGTCATTAGTGTATTTTAGCAAAATGAAGATGATTCAAGCATTAATTTCATTGTGTTTTGCTCATTTTGAAGATTTTGACATTTTCACCTGAAGTGTACAATCGGGCTGAAAATGCATTTAAAGCAATAAAAAGTTCATTTTGGCTCTCACAACTTAACTAAATGTTGTAGATTCAAACTTTTTGCTGTCATTAGTGTATTTTAGCAAAATGAAGATGATTCAAGCATTAATTTCATTGTGCTTTTGCTCATTTTGAAGATTTTGACATTTTCACCTGAAGTGTACAATCAGGCTGAAAATGCATTTAAAGCCATAAAAAGTTCATTTTGGCTCTCACACCTTAACTAAATGTTGTAGACTCAAACTTTTTGCTGTCATTAGTGTATTTTAGCAAAATGAAGATGATTCAAGCATTAATTTCATTGTGCTTTTGCTCATTTTGAAGATTTTGACATTTTCACCTGAAGTGTACAATCGGGCTGAAAATGCATTTAAAGCAATAAAAAGTTCATTTTGGCTTTCACAACTTAACTAAATGTTGTAGATTCAAACTTTTTGCTGTCATTAGTGTATTTTAGCAAAATGAAGATGATTCAAGCATTAATTTCATTGTGCTTTTGCTCATTTTGAAGATTTTGACATTTTCACCTGAAGTGTACAATTAGGGGCTGAAAACGCGTTTAAAGCCATAAAAAGTTCATTTTGGCTCTCACACCTTAACTAAATGTTGTAGACTCAAACTTTTTGCTGTCATTAGTATATTTTAGCAAAATGAAGATGATTCAAGCATTAATTTTATTGTGCTTTTGCTCATTTTGAAGATTTTGACATTTTCACCTGAAGTGTACAATCGGGCTGAAAATGCATTTAAAGCCATAAAAAGTTAATTTTGGCTCTCACACCTTAACTAAATGTTGTAGACTCAAACTTTTTGCTGTCATTAGTGTATGTTAGCAAAATGAAGATGATTCAAGCATTAATTTCATTGTGCTTTTGCTCATTTTGAAGATTTTGACATTTTCACCTGAAGTGTACAATCAGGCTGAAAATGCATTTAAAGCCATAAAAAGTTCATTTTGGCTCTCACACCTTAACTAAATGTTGTAGACTCAAACTTTTTGCTGTCATTAGTGTATTTTAGCAAAATGAAGATGATTCAAGCATTAATTTCATTGTGCTTTTGCTCATTTTGAAGATTTTGACATTTTCACCTGAAGTGTACAATCAGGCTGAAAATGCATTTAAAGCCATAAAAAGTTCATTTTGGCTCTCACACCTTAACTAAATGTTGTAGACTCAAACTTTTTGCTATCATTAGTGTATGTTAGCAAAATGAAGATGATTCAAGCATTAATTGCATTGTGCTTTTGCTCATTTTGAAGATTTTGACATTTTCACCTGAAGTGTACAATCAGGCTGAAAATGCATTTAAAGCCATAAAAAGTTCATTTTGGCTCTCACACCTTAACTAAATGTTGTAGACTCAAACTTTTTGCTGTCATTAGTGTATTTTAGCAAAATGAAGATGATTCAAGCATTAATTTCATTGTGCTTTTGCTCATTTTGAAGATTTTGACATTTTCACCTGAAGTGTACAATCAGGCTGAAAATGCATTTAAAGCCATAAAAAGTTCATTTTGGCTCTCACACCTTAACTAAATGTTGTAGACTCAAACTTTTTGCTGTCATTAGTGTATTTTAGCAAAATGAAGATGATTCAAGCATTAATTTCATTGTGCTTTTGCTCATTTTGAAGATTTTGACATTTTCACCTGAAGTGTACAATCAGGCTGAAAATGCATTTAAAGCCATAAAAAGTTCATTTTGGCTCTCACACCTTAACTAAATGTTGTAGACTCAAACTTTTTGCTATCATTAGTGTATGTTAGCAAAATGAAGATGATTCAAGCATTAATTTCATTGTGCTTTTGCTCATTTTGAAGATTTTGACATTTTCACCTGAAGTGTACAATCAGGCTGAAAATGCATTTAAAGCCATAAAAAGTTCATTTTGGCTCTCACACCTTAACTAAATGTTGTAGATTCAAACTTTTTGCTGTCATTAGTGTATTTTAGCAAAATGAAGATGATTCAAGCATTAATTTCATTGTGCTTTTGCTCATTTTGAAGATTTTGACATTTTCACCTGAAGTGTACAATCAGGCTGAAAATGCATTTAAAGCCATAAAAAGTTCATTTTGGCTCTCACACCTTAACTAAATGTTGTAGACTCAAACTTTTTGCTATGATTAGTGTATGTTAGCAAAATGAAGATGATTCAAGCATTAATTTCATTGTGCTTTTGCTCATTTTGAAGATTTTGACATTTTCACCTGAAGTGTACAATCAGGCTGAAAATGCATTTAAAGCCATAAAAAGTTCATTTTGGCTCTCACACCTTAACTAAATGTTGTAGACTCAAACTTTTTGCTGTCATTAGTGTATTTTAGCAAAATGAAGATGATTCAAGCATTAATTTCATTGTGCTTTTGCTCATTTTGAAGATTTTGACATTTTCACCTGAAGTGTACAATCAGGCTGAAAATGCATTTAAAGCCATAAAAAGTTCATTTTGGCTCTCACACCTTAACTAAATGTTGTAGACTCAAACTTTTTGCTGTCATTAGTGTATTTTAGCAAAATGAAGATGATTCAAGCATTAATTTCATTGTGCTTTTGCTCATTTTGAAGATTTTGACATTTTCACCTGAAGTGTACAATCAGGCTGAAAATGCATTTAAAGCCATAAAAAGTTCATTTTGGCTCTCACACCTTAACTAAATGTTGTAGACTCAAACTTTTTGCTATCATTAGTGTATGTTAGCAAAATGAAGATGATTCAAGCATTAATTTCATTGTGCTTTTGCTCATTTTGAAGATTTTGACATTTTCACCTGAAGTGTACAATCAGGCTGAAAATGCATTTAAAGCCATAAAAAGTTCATTTTGGCTCTCACACCTTAACTAAATGTTGTAGACTCAAACTTTTTGCTGTCATTAGTGTATTTTAGCAAAATGAAGATGATTCAAGCATTAATTTCATTGTGCTTTTGCTCATTTTGAAGATTTTGACATTTTCACCTGAAGTGTACAATCAGGCTGAAAATGCATTTAAAGCCATAAAAAGTTCATTTTGGCTCTCACACCTTAACTAAATGTTGTAGACTCAAACTTTTTGCTGTCATTAGTGTATTTTAGCAAAATGAAGATGATTCAAGCATTAATTTCATTGTGCTTTTGCTCATTTTGAAGATTTTGACATTTTCACCTGAAGTGTACAATTAGGGGCTGAAAACGCGTTTAAAGCAATAAAAAGTTCATTTTGGCTCTCACACCTTAACTAAATGTTGTAGACTCAAACTTTTTGCTGTCATTAGTATATTTTAGCAAAATGAAGATGATTCAAGCATTAATTTTATTGTGCTTTTGCTCATTTTGAAGATTTTGACATTTTCACCTGAAGTGTACAATCGGGCTGAAAATGCATTTAAAGCCATAAAAAGTTCATTTTGGCTCTCACACCTTAACTAAATGTTGTAGACTCAAACTTTTTGCTGTCATTAGTGTATGTTAGCAAAATGAAGATGATTCAAGCATTAATTTCATTGTGCTTTTGCTCATTTTGAAGATTTTGACATTTTCACCTGAAGTGTACAATCAGGCTGAAAATGCATTTAAAGCCATAAAAAGTTCATTTTGGCTCTCACACCTTAACTAAATGTTGTAGACTCAAACTTTTTGCTGTCATTAGTGTATGTTAGCAAAATGAAGATGATTCAAGCATTAATTTCATTGTGCTTTTGCTCATTTTGAAGATTTTGACATTTTCACCTGAAGTGTACAATCAGGCTGAAAATGCATTTAAAGCCATAAAAAGTTCATTTTGGCTCTCACACCTTAACTAAATGTTGTAGACTCAAACTTTTTGCTATCATTAGTGTATGTTAGCAAAATGAAGATGATTCAAGCATTAATTTCATTGTGCTTTTGCTCATTTTGAAGATTTTGACATTTTCACCTGAAGTGTACAATCAGGCTGAAAATGCATTTAAAGCCATAAAAAGTTCATGTTGGCTCTCACACCTTAACTAAATGTTGTAGACTCAAACTTTTTGCTGTCATTAGTATATTTTAGCAAAATGAAGATGATTCAAGCATTAATTTTATTGTGCTTTTGCTCATTTTGAAGATTTTGACATTTTCACCTGAAGTGTACAATCGGGCTGAAAAAGCATTTAAAGCCATAAAAAGTTCTTTTTGGCTCTTACATCTTAATTAAATGTTGTAGACTCAAACTTTTTGCTGTCATTAGTGTATGTTAGCAAAATGAAGATGATTCAAGCATTAATTTCATTGTGCTTTTGCTCATTTTGAAGATTTTGACATTTTCACCTGAAGTGTACAATCAGGCTGAAAATGCATTTAAAGCCATAAAAAGTTCATTTTGGCTCTCACACCTTAACTAAATGTTGTAGACTCAAACTTTTTGCTGTCATTAGTGTATTTTAGCAAAATGAAGATGATTCAAGCATTAATTTCATTGTGCTTTTGCTCATTTTGAAGATTTTGACATTTTCACCTGAAGTGTACAATCGGGCTGAAAATGCATTTAAAGCAATAAAAAGTTCATTTTGGCTCTAACAACTTAACTAAATGTTGTAGATTCAAACTTTTTGCTGTCATTAGTGTATTTTAGCAAAATGAAGATGATTCAAGCATTAATTTCATTGTGCTTTTGCTCATTTTGAAGATTTTGACATTTTCACCTGAAGTGTACAATAGGGCTGAAAATGCATTTAAAGCCATAAAAAGTTCATTTTGGCTCTCACACCTTAACTAAATGTTGTAGACTCAAACTTTTTGCTGTCATTAGTGTATTTTAGCAAAATGAAGATGATTCAAGCATTAATTTCATTGTGCTTTTGCTCATTTTGAAGATTTTGACATTTTCACCTGAAGTGTACAATTAGGGGCTGAAAACGCGTTTAAAGCAATAAAAAGTTCATTTTGGCTCTCACACCTTAACTAAATGTTGTAGACTCAAACTTTTTGCTGTCATTAGTGTATGTTAGCAAAATGAAGATGATTCAAGCATTAATTTCATTGTGCTTTTGCTCATTTTGAAGATTTTGACATTTTCACCTGAAGTGTACAATCAGGATGAAAATGCATTTAAAGCCATAAAAAGTTCATTTTGGCTCTCACACCTTAACTAAATGTTGTAGACTCAAACTTTTTGCTGTCATTAGTGTATTTTAGCAAAATGAAGATGATTCAAGCATTAATTTCATTGTGCTTTTGCTCATTTTGAAGATTTTGACATTTTCACCTGAAGTGTACAATTAGGGGCTGAAAACGCGTTTAAAGCAATAAAAAGTTCATTTTGGCTCTCACACCTTAACTAAATGTTGTAGACTCAAACTTTTTGCTATCATTAGTGTATGTTAGCAAAATGAAGATGATTCAAGCATTAATTTCATTGTGCTTTTGCTCATTTTGAAGATTTTGACATTTTCACCTGAAGTGTACAATCGGGCTGAAAATGCATTTAAAGCCATAAAAAGTTCATTTTGGCTCTCACACCTTAACTAAATGTTGTAGACTCAAACTTTTTGCTGTCATTAGTGTATTTTAGCAAAATGAAGATGATTCAAGCATTAATTTCATTGTGCTTTTGCTCATTTTGAAGATTTTGACATTTTCACCTGAAGTGTACAATCGGGCTGAAAATGCATTTAAAGCCATAATAAGTTCATTTTGGCTCTCACACCTTAACTAAATGTTGTAGACTCAAACTTTTTGCTGTCATTAGTGTATTTTAGCAAAATGAAGATGATTCAAGCATTAATTTCATTGTGCTTTTGCTCATTTTGAAGATTTTGACATTTTCACCTGAAGTGTACAATCGGGCTAAAAATGCATTTAAAGCCATAAAAAGTTCATTTTGGCTCTCACACCTTAACTAAATGTTGTAGACTCAAACTTTTTGCTGTCATTAGTGTATGTTAGCAAAATGAAGATGATTCAAGCATTAATTTCATTGTGCTTTTGCTCATTTTGAAGATTTTGACATTTTCACCTGAAGTGTACAAACAGGCTGAAAATGCATTTAAAGCCATAAAAAGTTCATTTTGGCTCTCACACCTTAACTAAATGTTGTAGACTCAAACTTTTTGCTATCATTAGTGTATGTTAGCAAAATGAAGATGATTCAAGCATTAATTTCATTGTGCTTTTGCTCATTTTGAAGATTTTGACATTTTCACCTGAAGTGTACAATCAGGATGAAAATGCATTTAAAGCCATAAAAAGTTCATTTTGGCTCTCACACCTTAACTAAATGTTGTAGACTCAAACTTTTTGCTGTCATTAGTGTATTTTAGCAAAATGAAGATGATTCAAGCATTAATTTCATTGTGCTTTTGCTCATTTTGAAGATTTTGACATTTTCACCTGAAGTGTACAATTAGGGGCTGAAAACGCGTTTAAAGCAATAAAAAGTTCATTTTGGCTCTCACACCTTAACTAAATGTTGTAGACTCAAACTTTTTGCTGTCATTAGTATATTTTAGCAAAATGAAGATGATTCAAGCATTAATTTTATTGTGCTTTTGCTCATTTTGAAGATTTTGACATTTTCACCTGAAGTGTACAATCGGGCTGAAAATGCATTTAAAGCCATAAAAAGTTCATTTTGGCTCTCACACCTTAACTAAATGTTGTAGACTCAAACTTTTTGCTGTCATTAGTGTATGTTAGCAAAATGAAGATGATTCAAGCATTAATTTCATTGTGCTTTTGCTCATTTTGAAGATTTTGACATTTTCACCTGAAGTGTACAATCAGGCTGAAAATGCATTTAAAGCCATAAAAAGTTCATTTTGGCTCTCACACCTTAACTAAATGTTGTAGACTCAAACTTTTTGCTGTCATTAGTGTATTTTAGCAAAATGAAGATGATTCAAGCATTAATTTCATTGTGCTTTTGCTCATTTTGAAGATTTTGACATTTTCACCTGAAGTGTACAATTAGGGGCTGAAAACGCGTTTAAAGCAATAAAAAGTTCATTTTGGCTCTCACACCTTAACTAAATGTTGTAGACTCAAACTTTTTGCTGTCATTAGTGTATGTTAGCAAAATGAAGATGATTCAAGCATTAATTTCATTGTGCTTTTGCTCATTTTGAAGATTTTGACATTTTCACCTGAAGTGTACAATCGGGCTGAAAATGCATTTAAAGCCATAAAAAGTTCATTTTGGCTCTCACACCTTAACTAAATGTTGTGGACTCAAACTTTTTGCTGTCATTAGTGTATGTTAGCAAAATGAAGATGATTCAAGCATTAATTTCATTGTGCTTTTGCTCATTTTGAAGATTTTGACATTTTCACCTGAAGTGTACAATCAGGCTGAAAATGCATTTAAAGCCATAAAAAGTTCATTTTGGCTCTCACACCTTAACTAAATGTTGTAGACTCAAACTTTTTGCTGTCATTAGTGTATTTTAGCAAAATGAAGATGATTCAAGCATTAATTTCATTGTGCTTTTGCTCATTTTGAAGATTTTGACATTTTCACCTGAAGTGTACAATCAGGCTGAAAATGCATTTAAAGCCATAAAAAGTTCATTTTGGCTCTCACACCTTAACTAAATGTTGTAGACTCAAACTTTTTGCTGTCATTAGTATATTTTAGCAAAATGAAGATGATTCAAGCATTAATTTTATTGTGCTTTTGCTCATTTTGAAGATTTTGACATTTTCACCTGAAGTGTACAATCGGGCTGAAAATGCATTTAAAGCCATAAAAAGTTCTTTTTGGCTCTTACACCTTAATTAAATGTTGTAGACTCAAACTTTTTGCTGTCATTAGTGTATGTTAGCAAAATGAAGATGATTCAAGCATTAATTTCATTGTGCTTTTGCTCATTTTGAAGATTTTGACATTTTCACCTGAAGTGTACAATCAGGCTGAAAATGCATTTAAAGCCATAAAAAGTTCATTTTGGCTCTCACACCTTAACTAAATGTTGTAGACTCAAACTTTTTGCTGTCATTAGTGTATTTTAGCAAAATGAAGATGATTCAAGCATTAATTTCATTGTGTTTTGCTCATTTTGAAGATTTTGACATTTTCACCTGAAGTGTACAATCGGGCTGAAAATGCATTTAAAGCAATAAAAAGTTCATTTTGGCTCTCACAACTTAACTAAATGTTGTAGATTCAAACTTTTTGCTGTCATTAGTGTATTTTAGCAAAATGAAGATGATTCAAGCATTAATTTCATTGTGCTTTTGCTCATTTTGAAGATTTTGACATTTTCACCTGAAGTGTACAATCAGGCTGAAAATGCATTTAAAGCCATAAAAAGTTCATTTTGGCTCTCACACCTTAACTAAATGTTGTAGACTCAAACTTTTTGCTGTCATTAGTGTATTTTAGCAAAATGAAGATGATTCAAGCATTAATTTCATTGTGCTTTTGCTCATTTTGAAGATTTTGACATTTTCACCTGAAGTGTACAATCGGGCTGAAAATGCATTTAAAGCAATAAAAAGTTCATTTTGGCTTTCACAACTTAACTAAATGTTGTAGATTCAAACTTTTTGCTGTCATTAGTGTATTTTAGCAAAATGAAGATGATTCAAGCATTAATTTCATTGTGCTTTTGCTCATTTTGAAGATTTTGACATTTTCACCTGAAGTGTACAATTAGGGGCTGAAAACGCGTTTAAAGCCATAAAAAGTTCATTTTGGCTCTCACACCTTAACTAAATGTTGTAGACTCAAACTTTTTGCTGTCATTAGTATATTTTAGCAAAATGAAGATGATTCAAGCATTAATTTTATTGTGCTTTTGCTCATTTTGAAGATTTTGACATTTTCACCTGAAGTGTACAATCGGGCTGAAAATGCATTTAAAGCCATAAAAAGTTCATTTTGGCTCTCACACCTTAACTAAATGTTGTAGACTCAAACTTTTTGCTGTCATTAGTGTATGTTAGCAAAATGAAGATGATTCAAGCATTAATTTCATTGTGCTTTTGCTCATTTTGAAGATTTTGACATTTTCACCTGAAGTGTACAATCAGGCTGAAAATGCATTTAAAGCCATAAAAAGTTCATTTTGGCTCTCACACCTTAACTAAATGTTGTAGACTCAAACTTTTTGCTGTCATTAGTGTATTTTAGCAAAATGAAGATGATTCAAGCATTAATTTCATTGTGCTTTTGCTCATTTTGAAGATTTTGACATTTTCACCTGAAGTGTACAATCAGGCTGAAAATGCATTTAAAGCCATAAAAAGTTCATTTTGGCTCTCACACCTTAACTAAATGTTGTAGACTCAAACTTTTTGCTATCATTAGTGTATGTTAGCAAAATGAAGATGATTCAAGCATTAATTGCATTGTGCTTTTGCTCATTTTGAAGATTTTGACATTTTCACCTGAAGTGTACAATCAGGCTGAAAATGCATTTAAAGCCATAAAAAGTTCATTTTGGCTCTCACACCTTAACTAAATGTTGTAGACTCAAACTTTTTGCTGTCATTAGTGTATTTTAGCAAAATGAAGATGATTCAAGCATTAATTTCATTGTGCTTTTGCTCATTTTGAAGATTTTGACATTTTCACCTGAAGTGTACAATCAGGCTGAAAATGCATTTAAAGCCATAAAAAGTTCATTTTGGCTCTCACACCTTAACTAAATGTTGTAGACTCAAACTTTTTGCTGTCATTAGTGTATTTTAGCAAAATGAAGATGATTCAAGCATTAATTTCATTGTGCTTTTGCTCATTTTGAAGATTTTGACATTTTCACCTGAAGTGTACAATCAGGCTGAAAATGCATTTAAAGCCATAAAAAGTTCATTTTGGCTCTCACACCTTAACTAAATGTTGTAGACTCAAACTTTTTGCTATCATTAGTGTATGTTAGCAAAATGAAGATGATTCAAGCATTAATTTCATTGTGCTTTTGCTCATTTTGAAGATTTTGACATTTTCACCTGAAGTGTACAATCAGGCTGAAAATGCATTTAAAGCCATAAAAAGTTCATTTTGGCTCTCACACCTTAACTAAATGTTGTAGATTCAAACTTTTTGCTGTCATTAGTGTATTTTAGCAAAATGAAGATGATTCAAGCATTAATTTCATTGTGCTTTTGCTCATTTTGAAGATTTTGACATTTTCACCTGAAGTGTACAATCAGGCTGAAAATGCATTTAAAGCCATAAAAAGTTCATTTTGGCTCTCACACCTTAACTAAATGTTGTAGACTCAAACTTTTTGCTATGATTAGTGTATGTTAGCAAAATGAAGATGATTCAAGCATTAATTTCATTGTGCTTTTGCTCATTTTGAAGATTTTGACATTTTCACCTGAAGTGTACAATCAGGCTGAAAATGCATTTAAAGCCATAAAAAGTTCATTTTGGCTCTCACACCTTAACTAAATGTTGTAGACTCAAACTTTTTGCTGTCATTAGTGTATTTTAGCAAAATGAAGATGATTCAAGCATTAATTTCATTGTGCTTTTGCTCATTTTGAAGATTTTGACATTTTCACCTGAAGTGTACAATCAGGCTGAAAATGCATTTAAAGCCATAAAAAGTTCATTTTGGCTCTCACACCTTAACTAAATGTTGTAGACTCAAACTTTTTGCTGTCATTAGTGTATTTTAGCAAAATGAAGATGATTCAAGCATTAATTTCATTGTGCTTTTGCTCATTTTGAAGATTTTGACATTTTCACCTGAAGTGTACAATCAGGCTGAAAATGCATTTAAAGCCATAAAAAGTTCATTTTGGCTCTCACACCTTAACTAAATGTTGTAGACTCAAACTTTTTGCTATCATTAGTGTATGTTAGCAAAATGAAGATGATTCAAGCATTAATTTCATTGTGCTTTTGCTCATTTTGAAGATTTTGACATTTTCACCTGAAGTGTACAATCAGGCTGAAAATGCATTTAAAGCCATAAAAAGTTCATTTTGGCTCTCACACCTTAACTAAATGTTGTAGACTCAAACTTTTTGCTGTCATTAGTGTATTTTAGCAAAATGAAGATGATTCAAGCATTAATTTCATTGTGCTTTTGCTCATTTTGAAGATTTTGACATTTTCACCTGAAGTGTACAATCAGGCTGAAAATGCATTTAAAGCCATAAAAAGTTCATTTTGGCTCTCACACCTTAACTAAATGTTGTAGACTCAAACTTTTTGCTGTCATTAGTGTATTTTAGCAAAATGAAGATGATTCAAGCATTAATTTCATTGTGCTTTTGCTCATTTTGAAGATTTTGACATTTTCACCTGAAGTGTACAATTAGGGGCTGAAAACGCGTTTAAAGCAATAAAAAGTTCATTTTGGCTCTCACACCTTAACTAAATGTTGTAGACTCAAACTTTTTGCTGTCATTAGTATATTTTAGCAAAATGAAGATGATTCAAGCATTAATTTTATTGTGCTTTTGCTCATTTTGAAGATTTTGACATTTTCACCTGAAGTGTACAATCGGGCTGAAAATGCATTTAAAGCCATAAAAAGTTCATTTTGGCTCTCACACCTTAACTAAATGTTGTAGACTCAAACTTTTTGCTGTCATTAGTGTATGTTAGCAAAATGAAGATGATTCAAGCATTAATTTCATTGTGCTTTTGCTCATTTTGAAGATTTTGACATTTTCACCTGAAGTGTACAATCAGGCTGAAAATGCATTTAAAGCCATAAAAAGTTCATTTTGGCTCTCACACCTTAACTAAATGTTGTAGACTCAAACTTTTTGCTGTCATTAGTGTATGTTAGCAAAATGAAGATGATTCAAGCATTAATTTCATTGTGCTTTTGCTCATTTTGAAGATTTTGACATTTTCACCTGAAGTGTACAATCAGGCTGAAAATGCATTTAAAGCCATAAAAAGTTCATTTTGGCTCTCACACCTTAACTAAATGTTGTAGACTCAAACTTTTTGCTATCATTAGTGTATGTTAGCAAAATGAAGATGATTCAAGCATTAATTTCATTGTGCTTTTGCTCATTTTGAAGATTTTGACATTTTCACCTGAAGTGTACAATCAGGCTGAAAATGCATTTAAAGCCATAAAAAGTTCATGTTGGCTCTCACACCTTAACTAAATGTTGTAGACTCAAACTTTTTGCTGTCATTAGTATATTTTAGCAAAATGAAGATGATTCAAGCATTAATTTTATTGTGCTTTTGCTCATTTTGAAGATTTTGACATTTTCACCTGAAGTGTACAATCGGGCTGAAAAAGCATTTAAAGCCATAAAAAGTTCTTTTTGGCTCTTACATCTTAATTAAATGTTGTAGACTCAAACTTTTTGCTGTCATTAGTGTATGTTAGCAAAATGAAGATGATTCAAGCATTAATTTCATTGTGCTTTTGCTCATTTTGAAGATTTTGACATTTTCACCTGAAGTGTACAATCAGGCTGAAAATGCATTTAAAGCCATAAAAAGTTCATTTTGGCTCTCACACCTTAACTAAATGTTGTAGACTCAAACTTTTTGCTGTCATTAGTGTATTTTAGCAAAATGAAGATGATTCAAGCATTAATTTCATTGTGCTTTTGCTCATTTTGAAGATTTTGACATTTTCACCTGAAGTGTACAATCGGGCTGAAAATGCATTTAAAGCAATAAAAAGTTCATTTTGGCTCTAACAACTTAACTAAATGTTGTAGATTCAAACTTTTTGCTGTCATTAGTGTATTTTAGCAAAATGAAGATGATTCAAGCATTAATTTCATTGTGCTTTTGCTCATTTTGAAGATTTTGACATTTTCACCTGAAGTGTACAATAGGGCTGAAAATGCATTTAAAGCCATAAAAAGTTCATTTTGGCTCTCACACCTTAACTAAATGTTGTAGACTCAAACTTTTTGCTGTCATTAGTGTATTTTAGCAAAATGAAGATGATTCAAGCATTAATTTCATTGTGCTTTTGCTCATTTTGAAGATTTTGACATTTTCACCTGAAGTGTACAATTAGGGGCTGAAAACGCGTTTAAAGCAATAAAAAGTTCATTTTGGCTCTCACACCTTAACTAAATGTTGTAGACTCAAACTTTTTGCTGTCATTAGTGTATGTTAGCAAAATGAAGATGATTCAAGCATTAATTTCATTGTGCTTTTGCTCATTTTGAAGATTTTGACATTTTCACCTGAAGTGTACAATCAGGATGAAAATGCATTTAAAGCCATAAAAAGTTCATTTTGGCTCTCACACCTTAACTAAATGTTGTAGACTCAAACTTTTTGCTGTCATTAGTGTATTTTAGCAAAATGAAGATGATTCAAGCATTAATTTCATTGTGCTTTTGCTCATTTTGAAGATTTTGACATTTTCACCTGAAGTGTACAATTAGGGGCTGAAAACGCGTTTAAAGCAATAAAAAGTTCATTTTGGCTCTCACACCTTAACTAAATGTTGTAGACTCAAACTTTTTGCTGTCATTAGTATATTTTAGCAAAATGAAGATGATTCAAGCATTAATTTTATTGTGCTTTTGCTCATTTTGAAGATTTTGACATTTTCACCTGAAGTGTACAATCGGGCTGAAAATGCATTTAAAGCCATAAAAAGTTCATTTTGGCTCTCACACCTTAACTAAATGTTGTAGACTCAAACTTTTTGCTGTCATTAGTGTATGTTAGCAAAATGAAGATGATTCAAGCATTAATTTCATTGTGCTTTTGCTCATTTTGAAGATTTTGACATTTTCACCTGAAGTGTACAATCAGGCTGAAAATGCATTTAAAGCCATAAAAAGTTCATTTTGGCTCTCACACCTTAACTAAATGTTGTAGACTCAAACTTTTTGCTGTCATTAGTGTATTTTAGCAAAATGAAGATGATTCAAGCATTAATTTCATTGTGCTTTTGCTCATTTTGAAGATTTTGACATTTTCACCTGAAGTGTACAATCGGGCTGAAAATGCATTTAAAGCCATAAAAAGTTCATTTTGGCTCTCACACCTTAACTAAATGTTGTAGACTCAAACTTTTTGCTGTCATTAGTGTATTTTAGCAAAATGAAGATGATTCAAGCATTAATTTCATTGTGCTTTTGCTCATTTTGAAGATTTTGACATTTTCACCTGAAGTGTACAATCGGGCTGAAAATGCATTTAAAGCAATAAAAAGTTCATTTTGGCTCTCACACCTTAACTAAATGTTGTAGACTCAAACTTTTTGCTGTCATTAGTGTATGTTAGCAAAATGAAGATGATTCAAGCATTAATTTCATTGTGCTTTTGCTCATTTTGAAGATTTTGACATTTTCACCTCAAGTGTACAATCAGGCTGAAAATTCATTTAAAGCCATAAAAAGTTCATTTTGGCTCTCACACCTTAACTAAATGTTGTAGACTCAAACTTTTTGCTGTCATTAGTGTATTTTAGCAAAATGAAGATGATTCAAGCATTAATTTCATTGTGCTTTTGCTCATTTTGAAGATTTTGACATTTTCACCTGAAGTGTACAATCGGGCTGAAAATGCATTTAAAGCCATAATAAGTTCATTTTGGCTCTCACACCTTAACTAAATGTTGTAGACTCAAACTTTTTGCTGTCATTAGTGTATTTTAGCAAAATGAAGATGATTCAAGCATTAATTTCATTGTGCTTTTGCTCATTTTGAAGATTTTGACATTTTCACCTGAAGTGTACAATCGGGCTAAAAATGCATTTAAAGCCATAAAAAGTTCATTTTGGCTCTCACACCTTAACTAAATGTTGTAGACTCAAACTTTTTGCTGTCATTAGTGTATGTTAGCAAAATGAAGATGATTCAAGCATTAATTTCATTGTGCTTTTGCTCATTTTGAAGATTTTGACATTTTCACCTGAAGTGTACAAACAGGCTGAAAATGCATTTAAAGCCATAAAAAGTTCATTTTGGCTCTCACACCTTAACTAAATGTTGTAGACTCAAACTTTTTGCTATCATTAGTGTATGTTAGCAAAATGAAGATGATTCAAGCATTAATTTCATTGTGCTTTTGCTCATTTTGAAGATTTTGACATTTTCACCTGAAGTGTACAATCAGGATGAAAATGCATTTAAAGCCATAAAAAGTTCATTTTGGCTCTCACACCTTAACTAAATGTTGTAGACTCAAACTTTTTGCTGTCATTAGTGTATTTTAGCAAAATGAAGATGATTCAAGCATTAATTTCATTGTGCTTTTGCTCATTTTGAAGATTTTGACATTTTCACCTGAAGTGTACAATTAGGGGCTGAAAACGCGTTTAAAGCAATAAAAAGTTCATTTTGGCTCTCACACCTTAACTAAATGTTGTAGACTCAAACTTTTTGCTGTCATTAGTATATTTTAGCAAAATGAAGATGATTCAAGCATTAATTTTATTGTGCTTTTGCTCATTTTGAAGATTTTGACATTTTCACCTGAAGTGTACAATCGGGCTGAAAATGCATTTAAAGCCATAAAAAGTTCATTTTGGCTCTCACACCTTAACTAAATGTTGTAGACTCAAACTTTTTGCTGTCATTAGTGTATGTTAGCAAAATGAAGATGATTCAAGCATTAATTTCATTGTGCTTTTGCTCATTTTGAAGATTTTGACATTTTCACCTGAAGTGTACAATCAGGCTGAAAATGCATTTAAAGCCATAAAAAGTTCATTTTGGCTCTCACACCTTAACTAAATGTTGTAGACTCAAACTTTTTGCTGTCATTAGTGTATTTTAGCAAAATGAAGATGATTCAAGCATTAATTTCATTGTGCTTTTGCTCATTTTGAAGATTTTGACATTTTCACCTGAAGTGTACAATCGGGCTGAAAATGCATTTAAAGCCATAAAAAGTTCATTTTGGCTCTCACACCTTAACTAAATGTTGTAGACTCAAACTTTTTGCTGTCATTAGTGTATTTTAGCAAAATGAAGATGATTCAAGCATTAATTTCATTGTGCTTTTGCTCATTTTGAAGATTTTGACATTTTCACCTGAAGTGTACAATCGGGCTGAAAATGCATTTAAAGCAATAAAAAGTTCATTTTGGCTCTCACACCTTAACTAAATGTTGTGGATTCAAACTTTTTGCTGTCATTAGTGTATTTTAGCAAAATGAAGATGATTCAAGCATTAATTTCATTGTGCTTTTGCTCATTTTGAAGATTTTGACATTTTCACCTGAAGTGTACAATTAGGGGCTGAAAACGCGTTTAAAGCAATAAAAAGTTCATTTTGGCTCTCACACCTTAACTAAATGTTGTAGATTCAAACTTTTTGCTGTCATTAGTGTATTTTAGCAAAATGAAGATGATTCAAGCATTAATTTCATTGTGCTTTTGCTCATTTTGAAGATTTTGACATTTTCACCTGAAGTGTACAATCAGGCTGAAAATGCATTTAAAGCCATAAAAAGTTCATTTTGGCTCTCACACCTTAACTAAATGTTGTAGACTCAAACTTTTTGCTGTCATTAGTGTATTTTAGCAAAATGAAGATGATTCAAGCATTAATTTCATTGTGCTTTTGCTCATTTTGAAGATTTTGACATTTTCACCTGAAGTGTACAATCGGGCTGAAAATGCATTTAAAGCAATAAAAAGTTCATTTTGGCTTTCACAACTTAACTAAATGTTGTAGATTCAAACTTTTTGCTGTCATTAGTGTATTTTAGCAAAATGAAGATGATTCAAGCATTAATTTCATTGTGCTTTTGCTCATTTTGAAGATTTTGACATTTTCACCTGAAGTGTACAATTAGGGGCTGAAAACGCGTTTAAAGCCATAAAAAGTTCATTTTGGCTCTCACACCTTAACTAAATGTTGTAGACTCAAACTTTTTGCTGTCATTAGTATATTTTAGCAAAATGAAGATGATTCAAGCATTAATTTTATTGTGCTTTTGCTCATTTTGAAGATTTTGACATTTTCACCTGAAGTGTACAATCGGGCTGAAAATGCATTTAAAGCCATAAAAAGTTCATTTTGGCTCTCACACCTTAACTAAATGTTGTAGACTCAAACTTTTTGCTGTCATTAGTGTATGTTAGCAAAATGAAGATGATTCAAGCATTAATTTCATTGTGCTTTTGCTCATTTTGAAGATTTTGACATTTTCACCTGAAGTGTACAATCAGGCTGAAAATGCATTTAAAGCCATAAAAAGTTCATTTTGGCTCTCACACCTTAACTAAATGTTGTAGACTCAAACTTTTTGCTGTCATTAGTGTATTTTAGCAAAATGAAGATGATTCAAGCATTAATTTCATTGTGCTTTTGCTCATTTTGAAGATTTTGACATTTTCACCTGAAGTGTACAATCAGGCTGAAAATGCATTTAAAGCCATAAAAAGTTCATTTTGGCTCTCACACCTTAACTAAATGTTGTAGACTCAAACTTTTTGCTATCATTAGTGTATGTTAGCAAAATGAAGATGATTCAAGCATTAATTGCATTGTGCTTTTGCTCATTTTGAAGATTTTGACATTTTCACCTGAAGTGTACAATCAGGCTGAAAATGCATTTAAAGCCATAAAAAGTTCATTTTGGCTCTCACACCTTAACTAAATGTTGTAGACTCAAACTTTTTGCTGTCATTAGTGTATTTTAGCAAAATGAAGATGATTCAAGCATTAATTTCATTGTGCTTTTGCTCATTTTGAAGATTTTGACATTTTCACCTGAAGTGTACAATCAGGCTGAAAATGCATTTAAAGCCATAAAAAGTTCATTTTGGCTCTCACACCTTAACTAAATGTTGTAGACTCAAACTTTTTGCTGTCATTAGTGTATTTTAGCAAAATGAAGATGATTCAAGCATTAATTTCATTGTGCTTTTGCTCATTTTGAAGATTTTGACATTTTCACCTGAAGTGTACAATCAGGCTGAAAATGCATTTAAAGCCATAAAAAGTTCATTTTGGCTCTCACACCTTAACTAAATGTTGTAGACTCAAACTTTTTGCTATCATTAGTGTATGTTAGCAAAATGAAGATGATTCAAGCATTAATTTCATTGTGCTTTTGCTCATTTTGAAGATTTTGACATTTTCACCTGAAGTGTACAATCAGGCTGAAAATGCATTTAAAGCCATAAAAAGTTCATTTTGGCTCTCACACCTTAACTAAATGTTGTAGATTCAAACTTTTTGCTGTCATTAGTGTATTTTAGCAAAATGAAGATGATTCAAGCATTAATTTCATTGTGCTTTTGCTCATTTTGAAGATTTTGACATTTTCACCTGAAGTGTACAATCAGGCTGAAAATGCATTTAAAGCCATAAAAAGTTCATTTTGGCTCTCACACCTTAACTAAATGTTGTAGACTCAAACTTTTTGCTATGATTAGTGTATGTTAGCAAAATGAAGATGATTCAAGCATTAATTTCATTGTGCTTTTGCTCATTTTGAAGATTTTGACATTTTCACCTGAAGTGTACAATCAGGCTGAAAATGCATTTAAAGCCATAAAAAGTTCATTTTGGCTCTCACACCTTAACTAAATGTTGTAGACTCAAACTTTTTGCTGTCATTAGTGTATTTTAGCAAAATGAAGATGATTCAAGCATTAATTTCATTGTGCTTTTGCTCATTTTGAAGATTTTGACATTTTCACCTGAAGTGTACAATCAGGCTGAAAATGCATTTAAAGCCATAAAAAGTTCATTTTGGCTCTCACACCTTAACTAAATGTTGTAGACTCAAACTTTTTGCTGTCATTAGTGTATTTTAGCAAAATGAAGATGATTCAAGCATTAATTTCATTGTGCTTTTGCTCATTTTGAAGATTTTGACATTTTCACCTGAAGTGTACAATCAGGCTGAAAATGCATTTAAAGCCATAAAAAGTTCATTTTGGCTCTCACACCTTAACTAAATGTTGTAGACTCAAACTTTTTGCTATCATTAGTGTATGTTAGCAAAATGAAGATGATTCAAGCATTAATTTCATTGTGCTTTTGCTCATTTTGAAGATTTTGACATTTTCACCTGAAGTGTACAATCAGGCTGAAAATGCATTTAAAGCCATAAAAAGTTCATTTTGGCTCTCACACCTTAACTAAATGTTGTAGACTCAAACTTTTTGCTGTCATTAGTGTATTTTAGCAAAATGAAGATGATTCAAGCATTAATTTCATTGTGCTTTTGCTCATTTTGAAGATTTTGACATTTTCACCTGAAGTGTACAATCAGGCTGAAAATGCATTTAAAGCCATAAAAAGTTCATTTTGGCTCTCACACCTTAACTAAATGTTGTAGACTCAAACTTTTTGCTGTCATTAGTGTATTTTAGCAAAATGAAGATGATTCAAGCATTAATTTCATTGTGCTTTTGCTCATTTTGAAGATTTTGACATTTTCACCTGAAGTGTACAATTAGGGGCTGAAAACGCGTTTAAAGCAATAAAAAGTTCATTTTGGCTCTCACACCTTAACTAAATGTTGTAGACTCAAACTTTTTGCTGTCATTAGTATATTTTAGCAAAATGAAGATGATTCAAGCATTAATTTTATTGTGCTTTTGCTCATTTTGAAGATTTTGACATTTTCACCTGAAGTGTACAATCGGGCTGAAAATGCATTTAAAGCCATAAAAAGTTCATTTTGGCTCTCACACCTTAACTAAATGTTGTAGACTCAAACTTTTTGCTGTCATTAGTGTATGTTAGCAAAATGAAGATGATTCAAGCATTAATTTCATTGTGCTTTTGCTCATTTTGAAGATTTTGACATTTTCACCTGAAGTGTACAATCAGGCTGAAAATGCATTTAAAGCCATAAAAAGTTCATTTTGGCTCTCACACCTTAACTAAATGTTGTAGACTCAAACTTTTTGCTGTCATTAGTGTATGTTAGCAAAATGAAGATGATTCAAGCATTAATTTCATTGTGCTTTTGCTCATTTTGAAGATTTTGACATTTTCACCTGAAGTGTACAATCAGGCTGAAAATGCATTTAAAGCCATAAAAAGTTCATTTTGGCTCTCACACCTTAACTAAATGTTGTAGACTCAAACTTTTTGCTATCATTAGTGTATGTTAGCAAAATGAAGATGATTCAAGCATTAATTTCATTGTGCTTTTGCTCATTTTGAAGATTTTGACATTTTCACCTGAAGTGTACAATCAGGCTGAAAATGCATTTAAAGCCATAAAAAGTTCATGTTGGCTCTCACACCTTAACTAAATGTTGTAGACTCAAACTTTTTGCTGTCATTAGTATATTTTAGCAAAATGAAGATGATTCAAGCATTAATTTTATTGTGCTTTTGCTCATTTTGAAGATTTTGACATTTTCACCTGAAGTGTACAATCGGGCTGAAAAAGCATTTAAAGCCATAAAAAGTTCTTTTTGGCTCTTACATCTTAATTAAATGTTGTAGACTCAAACTTTTTGCTGTCATTAGTGTATGTTAGCAAAATGAAGATGATTCAAGCATTAATTTCATTGTGCTTTTGCTCATTTTGAAGATTTTGACATTTTCACCTGAAGTGTACAATCAGGCTGAAAATGCATTTAAAGCCATAAAAAGTTCATTTTGGCTCTCACACCTTAACTAAATGTTGTAGACTCAAACTTTTTGCTGTCATTAGTGTATTTTAGCAAAATGAAGATGATTCAAGCATTAATTTCATTGTGCTTTTGCTCATTTTGAAGATTTTGACATTTTCACCTGAAGTGTACAATCGGGCTGAAAATGCATTTAAAGCAATAAAAAGTTCATTTTGGCTCTAACAACTTAACTAAATGTTGTAGATTCAAACTTTTTGCTGTCATTAGTGTATTTTAGCAAAATGAAGATGATTCAAGCATTAATTTCATTGTGCTTTTGCTCATTTTGAAGATTTTGACATTTTCACCTGAAGTGTACAATAGGGCTGAAAATGCATTTAAAGCCATAAAAAGTTCATTTTGGCTCTCACACCTTAACTAAATGTTGTAGACTCAAACTTTTTGCTGTCATTAGTGTATTTTAGCAAAATGAAGATGATTCAAGCATTAATTTCATTGTGCTTTTGCTCATTTTGAAGATTTTGACATTTTCACCTGAAGTGTACAATTAGGGGCTGAAAACGCGTTTAAAGCAATAAAAAGTTCATTTTGGCTCTCACACCTTAACTAAATGTTGTAGACTCAAACTTTTTGCTGTCATTAGTGTATGTTAGCAAAATGAAGATGATTCAAGCATTAATTTCATTGTGCTTTTGCTCATTTTGAAGATTTTGACATTTTCACCTGAAGTGTACAATCAGGATGAAAATGCATTTAAAGCCATAAAAAGTTCATTTTGGCTCTCACACCTTAACTAAATGTTGTAGACTCAAACTTTTTGCTGTCATTAGTGTATTTTAGCAAAATGAAGATGATTCAAGCATTAATTTCATTGTGCTTTTGCTCATTTTGAAGATTTTGACATTTTCACCTGAAGTGTACAATTAGGGGCTGAAAACGCGTTTAAAGCAATAAAAAGTTCATTTTGGCTCTCACACCTTAACTAAATGTTGTAGACTCAAACTTTTTGCTGTCATTAGTATATTTTAGCAAAATGAAGATGATTCAAGCATTAATTTTATTGTGCTTTTGCTCATTTTGAAGATTTTGACATTTTCACCTGAAGTGTACAATCGGGCTGAAAATGCATTTAAAGCCATAAAAAGTTCATTTTGGCTCTCACACCTTAACTAAATGTTGTAGACTCAAACTTTTTGCTGTCATTAGTGTATGTTAGCAAAATGAAGATGATTCAAGCATTAATTTCATTGTGCTTTTGCTCATTTTGAAGATTTTGACATTTTCACCTGAAGTGTACAATCAGGCTGAAAATGCATTTAAAGCCATAAAAAGTTCATTTTGGCTCTCACACCTTAACTAAATGTTGTAGACTCAAACTTTTTGCTGTCATTAGTGTATTTTAGCAAAATGAAGATGATTCAAGCATTAATTTCATTGTGCTTTTGCTCATTTTGAAGATTTTGACATTTTCACCTGAAGTGTACAATCGGGCTGAAAATGCATTTAAAGCCATAAAAAGTTCATTTTGGCTCTCACACCTTAACTAAATGTTGTAGACTCAAACTTTTTGCTGTCATTAGTGTATTTTAGCAAAATGAAGATGATTCAAGCATTAATTTCATTGTGCTTTTGCTCATTTTGAAGATTTTGACATTTTCACCTGAAGTGTACAATCGGGCTGAAAATGCATTTAAAGCAATAAAAAGTTCATTTTGGCTCTCACACCTTAACTAAATGTTGTAGACTCAAACTTTTTGCTGTCATTAGTGTATGTTAGCAAAATGAAGATGATTCAAGCATTAATTTCATTGTGCTTTTGCTCATTTTGAAGATTTTGACATTTTCACCTCAAGTGTACAATCAGGCTGAAAATTCATTTAAAGCCATAAAAAGTTCATTTTGGCTCTCACACCTTAACTAAATGTTGTAGACTCAAACTTTTTGCTGTCATTAGTGTATTTTAGCAAAATGAAGATGATTCAAGCATTAATTTCATTGTGCTTTTGCTCATTTTGAAGATTTTGACATTTTCACCTGAAGTGTACAATCGGGCTGAAAATGCATTTAAAGCCATAATAAGTTCATTTTGGCTCTCACACCTTAACTAAATGTTGTAGACTCAAACTTTTTGCTGTCATTAGTGTATTTTAGCAAAATGAAGATGATTCAAGCATTAATTTCATTGTGCTTTTGCTCATTTTGAAGATTTTGACATTTTCACCTGAAGTGTACAATCGGGCTAAAAATGCATTTAAAGCCATAAAAAGTTCATTTTGGCTCTCACACCTTAACTAAATGTTGTAGACTCAAACTTTTTGCTGTCATTAGTGTATGTTAGCAAAATGAAGATGATTCAAGCATTAATTTCATTGTGCTTTTGCTCATTTTGAAGATTTTGACATTTTCACCTGAAGTGTACAAACAGGCTGA
The DNA here is from genome assembly GCF_054856555.1 of Leptonotus elevatus. Lineage (NCBI taxonomy): Eukaryota > Metazoa > Chordata > Actinopteri > Syngnathiformes > Syngnathidae > Leptonotus > Leptonotus elevatus. The sequence goes on from NC_141249.1 coordinate 419,021, forward strand.
AAATGCATTTAAAGCCATAAAAAGTTCATTTTGGCTCTCACACCTTAACTAAATGTTGTAGACTCAAACTTTTTGCTATCATTAGTGTATGTTAGCAAAATGAAGATGATTCAAGCATTAATTTCATTGTGCTTTTGCTCATTTTGAAGATTTTGACATTTTCACCTGAAGTGTACAATCAGGATGAAAATGCATTTAAAGCCATAAAAAGTTCATTTTGGCTCTCACACCTTAACTAAATGTTGTAGACTCAAACTTTTTGCTGTCATTAGTGTATTTTAGCAAAATGAAGATGATTCAAGCATTAATTTCATTGTGCTTTTGCTCATTTTGAAGATTTTGACATTTTCACCTGAAGTGTACAATTAGGGGCTGAAAACGCGTTTAAAGCAATAAAAAGTTCATTTTGGCTCTCACACCTTAACTAAATGTTGTAGACTCAAACTTTTTGCTGTCATTAGTATATTTTAGCAAAATGAAGATGATTCAAGCATTAATTTTATTGTGCTTTTGCTCATTTTGAAGATTTTGACATTTTCACCTGAAGTGTACAATCGGGCTGAAAATGCATTTAAAGCCATAAAAAGTTCATTTTGGCTCTCACACCTTAACTAAATGTTGTAGACTCAAACTTTTTGCTGTCATTAGTGTATGTTAGCAAAATGAAGATGATTCAAGCATTAATTTCATTGTGCTTTTGCTCATTTTGAAGATTTTGACATTTTCACCTGAAGTGTACAATCAGGCTGAAAATGCATTTAAAGCCATAAAAAGTTCATTTTGGCTCTCACACCTTAACTAAATGTTGTAGACTCAAACTTTTTGCTGTCATTAGTGTATTTTAGCAAAATGAAGATGATTCAAGCATTAATTTCATTGTGCTTTTGCTCATTTTGAAGATTTTGACATTTTCACCTGAAGTGTACAATCGGGCTGAAAATGCATTTAAAGCCATAAAAAGTTCATTTTGGCTCTCACACCTTAACTAAATGTTGTAGACTCAAACTTTTTGCTGTCATTAGTGTATTTTAGCAAAATGAAGATGATTCAAGCATTAATTTCATTGTGCTTTTGCTCATTTTGAAGATTTTGACATTTTCACCTGAAGTGTACAATCGGGCTGAAAATGCATTTAAAGCAATAAAAAGTTCATTTTGGCTCTCACACCTTAACTAAATGTTGTGGATTCAAACTTTTTGCTGTCATTAGTGTATTTTAGCAAAATGAAGATGATTCAAGCATTAATTTCATTGTGCTTTTGCTCATTTTGAAGATTTTGACATTTTCACCTGAAGTGTACAATTAGGGGCTGAAAACGCGTTTAAAGCAATAAAAAGTTCATTTTGGCTCTCACACCTTAACTAAATGTTGTAGACTCAAACTTTTTGCTGTCATTAGTATATTTTAGCAAAATGAAGATGATTCAAGCATTAATTTTATTGTGCTTTTGCTCATTTTGAAGATTTTGACATTTTCACCTGAAGTGTACAATTAGGGGCTGAAAACGCGTTTAAAGCAATAAAAAGTTCATTTTGGCTCTCACACCTTAACTAAATGTTGTAGACTCAAACTTTTTGCTGTCATTAGTATATTTTAGCAAAATGAAGATGATTCAAGCATTAATTTCATTGTGCTTTTGCTCATTTTGAAGATTTTGACATTTTCACCTGAAGTGTACAATCAGGCTGAAAATGCATTTAAAGCCATAAAAAGTTCATTTTGGCTCTCACACCTTAACTAAATGTTGTAGACTCAAACTTTTTGCTGTCATTAGTGTATGTTAGCAAAATGAAGATGATTCAAGCATTAATTTCATTGTGCTTTTGCTCATTTTGAAGATTTTGACATTTTCACCTGAAGTGTACAATCAGGCTGAAAATGCATTTAAAGCCATAAAAAGTTCATTTTGGCTCTCACACCTTAACTAAATGTTGTAGACTCAAACTTTTTGCTGTCATTAGTGTATTTTAGCAAAATGAAGATGATTCAAGCATTAATTTCATTGTGCTTTTGCTCATTTTGAAGATTTTGACATTTTCACCTGAAGTGTACAATCGGGCTAAAAATGCATTTAAAGCCATAAAAAGTTCATTTTGGCTCTCACACCTTAACTAAATGTTGTAGACTCAAACTTTTTGCTGTCATTAGTGTATGTTAGCAAAATGAAGATGATTCAAGCATTAATTTCATTGTGCTTTTGCTCATTTTGAAGATTTTGACATTTTCACCTGAAGTGTACAATCAGGCTGAAAATGCATTTAAAGCCATAAAAAGTTCATTTTGGCTCTCACACCTTAACTAAATGTTGTAGACTCAAACTTTTTGCTATCATTAGTGTATGTTAGCAAAATGAAGATGATTCAAGCATTAATTTCATTGTGCTTTTGCTCATTTTGAAGATTTTGACATTTTCACCTGAAGTGTACAATCAGGATGAAAATGCATTTAAAGCCATAAAAAGTTCATTTTGGCTCACACACCTTAACTAAATGTTGTAGACTCAAACTTTTTGCTGTCATTAGTGTATTTTAGCAAAATGAAGATGATTCAAGCATTAATTTCATTGTGCTTTTGCTCATTTTGAAGATTTTGACATTTTCACCTGAAGTGTACAATTAGGGGCTGAAAACGCGTTTAAAGCAATAAAAAGTTCATTTTGGCTCTCACACCTTAACTAAATGTTGTAGACTCAAACTTTTTGCTGTCATTAGTATATTTTAGCAAAATGAAGATGATTCAAGCATTAATTTTATTGTGCTTTTGCTCATTTTGAAGATTTTGACATTTTCACCTGAAGTGTACAATCGGGCTGAAAATGCATTTAAAGCCATAAAAAGTTCATTTTGGCTCTCACACCTTAACTAAATGTTGTAGACTCAAACTTTTTGCTGTCATTAGTGTATGTTAGCAAAATGAAGATGATTCAAGCATTAATTTCATTGTGCTTTTGCTCATTTTGAAGATTTTGACATTTTCACCTGAAGTGTACAATCAGGCTGAAAATGCATTTAAAGCCATAAAAAGTTCATTTTGGCTCTCACACCTTAACTAAATGTTGTAGACTCAAACTTTTTGCTGTCATTAGTGTATTTTAGCAAAATGAAGATGATTCAAGCATTAATTTCATTGTGCTTTTGCTCATTTTGAAGATTTTGACATTTTCACCTGAAGTGTACAATCGGGCTGAAAATGCATTTAAAGCCATAAAAAGTTCATTTTGGCTCTCACACCTTAACTAAATGTTGTAGACTCAAACTTTTTGCTGTCATTAGTGTATTTTAGCAAAATGAAGATGATTCAAGCATTAATTTCATTGTGCTTTTGCTCATTTTGAAGATTTTGACATTTTCACCTGAAGTGTACAATCGGGCTGAAAATGCATTTAAAGCAATAAAAAGTTCATTTTGGCTCTCACACCTTAACTAAATGTTGTGGATTCAAACTTTTTGCTGTCATTAGTGTATTTTAGCAAAATGAAGATGATTCAAGCATTAATTTCATTGTGCTTTTGCTCATTTTGAAGATTTTGACATTTTCACCTGAAGTGTACAATTAGGGGCTGAAAACGCGTTTAAAGCAATAAAAAGTTCATTTTGGCTCTCACACCTTAACTAAATGTTGTAGACTCAAACTTTTTGCTGTCATTAGTATATTTTAGCAAAATGAAGATGATTCAAGCATTAATTTTATTGTGCTTTTGCTCATTTTGAAGATTTTGACATTTTCACCTGAAGTGTACAATTAGGGGCTGAAAACGCGTTTAAAGCAATAAAAAGTTCATTTTGGCTCTCACACCTTAACTAAATGTTGTAGACTCAAACTTTTTGCTGTCATTAGTATATTTTAGCAAAATGAAGATGATTCAAGCATTAATTTCATTGTGCTTTTGCTCATTTTGAAGATTTTGACATTTTCACCTGAAGTGTACAATCAGGCTGAAAATGCATTTAAAGCCATAAAAAGTTCATTTTGGCTCTCACACCTTAACTAAATGTTGTAGATTCAAACTTTTTGCTGTCATTAGTGTATTTTAGCAAAATGAAGATGATTCAAGCATTAATTTCATTGTGCTTTTGCTCATTTTGAAGATTTTGACATTTTCACCTGAAGTGTACAATCAGGCTGAAAATGCATTTAAAGCCATAAAAAGTTCATTTTGGCTCTCACACCTTAACTAAATGTTGTAGACTCAAACTTTTTGCTGTCATTAGTGTATGTTAGCAAAATGAAGATGATTCAAGCATTAATTTCATTGTGCTTTTGCTCATTTTGAAGATTTTGACATTTTCACCTGAAGTGTACAATCAGGCTGAAAATGCATTTAAAGCCATAAAAAGTTCATTTTGGCTCTCACACCTTAACTAAATGTTGTAGACTCAAACTTTTTGCTGTCATTAGTGTATTTTAGAAAAATGAAGATGATTCAAGCATTAATTTCATTGTGCTTTTGCTCATTTTGAAGATTTTGACATTTTCACCTGAAGTGTACAATTAGGGGCTGAAAACGCGTTTAAAGCAATAAAAAGTTCATTTTGGCTCTCACACCTTAACTAAATGTTGTAGACTCAAACTTTTTGCTGTCATTAGTATATTTTAGCAAATGAAGATGATTCAAGCATTAATTTTATTGTGCTTTTGCTCATTTTGAAGATTTTGACATTTTCACCTGAAGTGTACAATCGGGCTGAAAATGCATTTAAAGCCATAAAAAGTTCATTTTGGCTCTCACACCTTAACTAAATGTTGTAGACTCAAACTTTATGCTGTCATTAGTGTATGTTAGCAAAATGAAGATGATTCAAGCATTAATTTCATTGTGCTTTTGCTCATTTTGAAGATTTTGACATTTTCACCTGAAGTGTACAATTAGGGGCTGAAAACGCGTTTAAAACAATACAAAGTTCATTTTGGCTCTCACACCTTAACTAAATGTTGTAGACTCAAACTTTTTGCTGTCATTAGTGTATTTTAGCAAAATGAAGATGATTCAAGCATTAATTTCATTGTGCTTTTGCTCATTTTGAAGATTTTGACATTTTCACCTGAAGTGTACAATCAGGCTGAAAATGCATTTAAAGCCATAAAAAGTTCATTTTGGCTCTCACACCTTAACTAAATGTTGTAGACTCAAACTTTTTGCTGTCATTAGTGTATGTTAGCAAAATGAAGATGATTCAAGCATTAATTTCATTGTGCTTTTGCTCATTTTGAAGATTTTGACATTTTCACCTGAAGTGTACAATCAGGCTGAAAATGCATTTAAAGCCATAAAAAGTTCATTTTGGCTCTCACACCTTAACTAAATGTTGTAGACTCAAACTTTTTGCTGTCATTAGTGTATTTTAGCAAAATGAAGATGATTCAAGCATTAATTTCATTGTGCTTTTGCTCATTTTGAAGATTTTGACATTTTCACCTGAAGTGTCAATCGGGCTGAAAATGCATTTAAAGCCATAAAAAGTTCATTTTGGCTCTCACACCTTAACTAAATGTTGTAGACTCAAACTTTTTGCTGTCATTAGTGTATGTTAGCAAAATGAAGATGATTCAAGCATTAATTTCATTGTGCTTTTGCTCATTTTGAAGATTTTGACATTTTCACCTGAAGTGTACAATCAGGCTGAAAATGCATTTAAAGCCATAAAAAGTTCATTTTGGCTCTCACACCTTAACTAAATGTTGTAGACTCAAACTTTTTGCTGTCATTAGTGTATTTTAGCAAAATGAAGATGATTCAAGCATTAATTTCATTGTGCTTTTGCTCATTTTGAAGATTTTGACATTTTCACCTGAAGTGTACAATTAGGGGCTGAAAACGCGTTTAAAGCAATAAAAAGTTCATTTTGGCTCTCACACCTTAACTAAATGTTGTAGACTCAAACTTTTTGCTGTCATTAGTATATTTTAGCAAAATGAAGATGATTCAAGCATTAATTTTATTGTGCTTTTGCTCATTTTGAAGATTTTGACATTTTCACCTGAAGTGTACAATCGGGCTGAAAATGCATTTAAAGCCATAAAAAGTTCATTTTGGCTCTCACACCTTAACTAAATGTTGTAGACTCAAACTTTTTGCTGTCATTAGTGTATTTTAGCAAAATGAAGATGATTCAAGCATTAATTTCATTGTGCTTTTGCTCATTTTGAAGATTTTGACATTTTCACCTGAAGTGTACAATCAGGTTGAAAATGCATTTAAAGCCATAAAAAGTTCATTTTGGCTCTCACACCTTAACTAAATGTTGTAGACTCAAACTTTTTGCTGTCATTAGTGTATGTTAGCAAAATGAAGATGATTCAAGCATTAATTTCATTGTGCTTTTGCTCATTTTGAAGATTTTGACATTTTCACCTGAAGTGTACAATCAGGCTGAAAATGCATTTAAAGCCATAAAAAGTTCATTTTGGCTCTCACACCTTAACTAAATGTTGTAGACTCAAACTTTTTGCTGTCATTAGTGTATGTTAGCAAAATGAAGATGATTCAAGCATTAATTTCATTGTGCTTTTGCTCATTTTGAAGATTTTGACATTTTCACCTGAAGTGTACAATCAGGCTGAAAATGCATTTAAAGCCATAAAAAGTTCATTTTGGCTCTCACACCTTAACTAAATGTTGTAGACTCAAACTTTTTGCTGTCATTAGTGTATTTTAGCAAAATGAAGATGATTCAAGCATTAATTTCATTGTGCTTTTGCTCATTTTGAAGATTTTGACATTTTCACCTGAAGTGTACAATCGGGCTGAAAATGCATTTAAAGCCATAAAAAGTTCATTTTGGCTCTCACACCTTAACTAAATGTTGTAGACTCAAACTTTTTGCTGTCATTAGTGTATGTTAGCAAAATGAAGATGATTCAAGCATTAATTTCATTGTGCTTTTGCTCATTTTGAAGATTTTGACATTTTCACCTGAAGTGTACAATCAGGCTGAAAATGCATTTAAAGCCATAAAAAGTTCATTTTGGCTCTCACACCTTAACTAAATGTTGTAGACTCAAACTTTTTGCTGTCATTAGTGTATTTTAGCAAAATGAAGATGATTCAAGCATTAATTTCATTGTGCTTTTGCTCATTTTGAAGATTTTGACATTTTCACCTGAAGTGTACAATTAGGGGCTGAAAACGCGTTTAAAGCAATAAAAAGTTCATTTTGGCTCTCACACCTTAACTAAATGTTGTAGACTCAAACTTTTTGCTGTCATTAGTATATTTTAGCAAAATGAAGATGATTCAAGCATTAATTTTATTGTGCTTTTGCTCATTTTGAAGATTTTGACATTTTCACCTGAAGTGTACAATCGGGCTGAAAATGCATTTAAAGCCATAAAAAGTTCATTTTGGCTCTCACACCTTAACTAAATGTTGTAGACTCAAACTTTTTGCTGTCATTAGTGTATGTTAGCAAAATGAAGATGATTCAAGCATTAATTTCATTGTGCTTTTGCTCATTTTGAAGATTTTGACATTTTCACCTGAAGTGTACAATCAGGTTGAAAATGCATTTAAAGCCATAAAAAGTTCATTTTGGCTCTCACACCTTAACTAAATGTTGTAGACTCAAACTTTTTGCTGTCATTAGTGTATGTTAGCAAAATGAAGATGATTCAAGCATTAATTTCATTGTGCTTTTGCTCATTTTGAAGATTTTGACATTTTCACCTGAAGTGTACAATCAGGCTGAAAATGCATTTAAAGCCATAAAAAGTTCATTTTGGCTCTCACACCTTAACTAAATGTTGTAGACTCAAACTTTTTGTTGTCATTAGTGTATTTTAGCAAAATGAAGATGATTCAAGCATTAATTTCATTGTGCTTTTGCTCATTTTGAAGATTTTGACATTTTCACCTGAAGTGTACAATTAGGGGCTGAAAACGCGTTTAAAGCAATAAAAAGTTCATTTTGGCTCTCACACCTTAACTAAATGTTGTAGACTCAAACTTTTTGCTGTCATTAGTATATTTTAGCAAAATGAAGATGATTCAAGCATTAATTTTATTGTGCTTTTGCTCATTTTGAAGATTTTGACATTTTCACCTGAAGTGTACAATCGGGCTGAAAATGCATTTAAAGCCATAAAAAGTTCATTTTGGCTCTCACACCTTAACTAAATGTTGTAGACTCAAACTTTTTGCTGTCATTAGTGTATGTTAGCAAAATGAAGATGATTCAAGCATTAATTTCATTGTGCTTTTGCTCATTTTGAAGATTTTGACATTTTCACCTGAAGTGTACAATCAGGCTGAAAATGCATTTAAAGCCATAAAAAGTTCATTTTGGCTCTCACACCTTAACTAAATGTTGTAGACTCAAACTTTTTGCTGTCATTAGTGTATTTTAGCAAAATGAAGATGATTCAAGCATTAATTTCATTGTGCTTTTGCTCTTTTTGAAGATTTTGACATTTTCACCTGAAGTGTACAATTAGGGGCTGAAAACGCGTTTAAAGCAATAAAAAGTTCATTTTGGCTCTCACACCTTAACTAAATGTTGTAGACTCAAACTTTTTGCTGTCATTAGTATATTTTAGCAAAATGAAGATGATTCAAGCATTAATTTTATTGTGCTTTTGCTCATTTTGAAGATTTTGACATTTTCACCTGAAGTGTACAATCGGGCTGAAAATGCATTTAAAGCCATAAAAAGTTCATTTTGGCTCTCACACCTTAACTAAATGTTGTAGACTCAAACTTTATGCTGTCATTAGTGTATGTTAGCAAAATGAAGATGATTCAAGCATTAATTTCATTGTGCTTTTGCTCATTTTGAAGATTTTGACATTTTCACCTGAAGTGTACAATCAGGCTGAAAATGCATTTAAAGCCATAAAAAGTTCATTTTGGCTCTCACACCTTAACTAAATGTTGTAGACTCAAACTTTTTGCTGTCATTAGTGTATTTTAGCAAAATGAAGATGATTCAAGCATTAATTTCATTGTGCTTTTGCTCATTTTGAAGATTTTGACATTTTCACCTGAAGTGTACAATCGGGCTGAAAATGCATTTAAAGCCATAAAAAGTTCATTTTGGCTCTCACACCTTAACTAAATGTTGTAGACTCAAACGTTTTGCTGTCATTAGTGTATGTTAGCAAAATGAAGATGATTCAAGCATTAATTTCATTGTGCTTTTGCTCATTTTGAAGATTTTGACATTTTCACCTGAAGTGTACAATCAGGCTGAAAATGCATTTAAAGCCATAAAAAGTTCATTTTGGCTCTCACACCTTAACTAAATGTTGTAGACTCAAACTTTTTGCTGTCATTAGTGTATTTTAGCAAAATGAAGATGATTCAAGCATTAATTTCATTGTGCTTTTGCTCATTTTGAAGATTTTGACATTTTCACCTGAAGTGTACAATTAGGGGCTGAAAACGCGTTTAAAGCAATAAAAAGTTCATTTTGGCTCTCACACCTTAACTAAATGTTGTAGACTCAAACTTTGTGCTGTCATTAGTGTATTTTAGCAAAATGAAGATGATTCAAGCATTAATTTCATTGTGCTTTTGCTCATTTTGAAGATTTTGACATTTTCACCTGAAGTGTACAATCAGGCTGAAAATGCATTTAAAGCCATAAAAAGTTCATTTTGGCTCTCACACCTTAACTAAATGTTGTAGACTCAAACTTTTTGCTGTCATTAGTGTATTTTAGCAAAATGAAGATGATTCAAGCATTAATTTCATTGTGCTTTTGCTCATTTTGAAGATTTTGACATTTTCACCTGAAGTGTACAATCAGGCTGAAAATGCATTTAAAGCCATAAAAAGTTCATTTTGGCTCTCACACCTTAACTAAATGTTGTAGACTCAAACTTTTTGTTGTCATTAGTGTATTTTAGCAAAATGAAGATGATTCAAGCATTAATTTCATTGTGCTTTTGCTCATTTTGAAGATTTTGACATTTTCACCTGAAGTGTACAATCAGGCTGAAAATGCATTTAAAGCCATAAAAAGTTCATTTTGTCTCTCACACCTTAACTAAATGTTGTAGACTCAAACTTTTTGCTGTCATTAGTGTATTTTAGCAAAATGAAGATGATTCAAGCATTAATTTCATTGTGCTTTTGCTCATTTTGAAGATTTTGACATTTTCACCTGAAGTGTACAATCGGGCTGAAAATGCATTTAAAGCCATAAAAAGTTCATTTTGGCTCTCACACCTTAACTAAATGTTGTAGACTCAAACTTTTTGCTGTCATTAGTGTATTTTAGCAAAATGAAGATGATTCAAGCATTAATTTCATTGTGCTTTTGCTCATTTTGAAGATTTTGACATTTTTACCTGAAGTGTACAATCGGGCTGAAAATGCATTTAAAGCAATAAAAAGTTCATTTTGGCTCTCACACCTTAACTAAATGTTGTAGATTCAAACTTTTTGCTGTCATTAGTGTATTTTAGCAAAATGAAGATGATTCAAGCATTAATTTCATTGTGCTTTTGCTCATTTTGAAGATTTTGACATTTTCACCTGAAGTGTACAATCGGGCTGAAAATGCATTTAAAGCCATAAAAAGTTCATTTTGGCTCTCACACCTTAACTAAATGTTGTAGACTCAAACTTTTTGCTGTCATTAGTGTATGTTAGCAAAATGAAGATGATTCAAGCATTAATTTCATTGTGCTTTTGCTCATTTTGAAGATTTTGACATTTTCACCTGAAGTGTACAATCAGGCTGAAAATGCATTTAAAGCCATAAAAAGTTCATTTTGGCTCTCACACCTTAACTAAATGTTGTAGACTCAAACTTTTTGCTGTCATTAGTGTATTTTAGCAAAATGAAGATGATTCAAGCATTAATTTCATTGTGCTTTTGCTCATTTTGAAGATTTTGACATTTTCACCTGAAGTGTACAATTAGGGGCTGAAAACGCGTTTAAAGCAATAAAAAGTTCATTTTGGCTCTCACACCTTAACTAAATGTTGTAGACTCAAACTTTTTGCTGTCATTAGTATATTTTAGCAAAATGAAGATGATTCAAGCATTCATTTTATTGTGCTTTTGCTCATTTTGAAGATTTTGACATTTTCACCTGAAGTGTACAATCGGGCTGAAAATGCATTTAAAGCAATAAAAAGTTCATTTTGGCTCTCACAACTTAACTAAATGTTGTAGATTCAAACTTTTTGCTGTCATTAGTGTATTTTAGCAAAATGAAGATGATTCAAGCATTAATTTCATTGTGCTTTTGCTCATTTTGAAGATTTTGACATTTTCACCTGAAGTGTACAATTAGGGGCTGAAAACGCGTTTAAAGCAATAAAAAGTTCATTTTGGCTCTCACACCTTAACTAAATGTTGTAGACTCAAACTTTTTGCTGTCATTAGTGTATGTTAGCAAAATGAAGATGATTCAAGCATTAATTTCATTGTGCTTTTGCTCATTTTGAAGATTTTGACATTTTCACCTGAAGTGTACAATCAGGCTGAAAATGCATTTAAAGCCATAAAAAGTTCATTTTGGCTCTCACACCTTAACTAAATGATGTAGACTCAAACTTTTTGCTGTCATTAGTGTATTTTAGCAAAATGAAGATGATTCAAGCATTAATTTCATTGTGCTTTTGCTCATTTTGAAGATTTTGACATTTTCACCTGAAGTGTACAATCAGGCTGAAAATGCATTTAAAGCCATAAAAAGTTCATTTTGGCTCTCACACCTTAACTAAATGTTGTAGACTCAAACTTTTTGCTGTCATTAGTGTATGTTAGCAAAATGAAGATGATTCAAGCATTAATTTCATTGTGCTTTTGCTCATTTTGAAGATTTTGACATTTTCACCTGAAGTGTACAATCAGGCTGAAAATGCATTTAAAGCCATAAAAAGTTCATTTTGGCTCTCACACCTTAACTAAATGTTGTAGACTCAAACTTTTTGCTGTCATTAGTGTATTTTAGCAAAATGAAGATGATTCAAGCATTAATTTCATTGTGCTTTTGCTCATTTTGAAGATTTTGACATTTTCACCTGAAGTGTACAATTAGGGGCTGAAAACGCGTTTAAAGCAATAAAAAGTTCATTTTGGCTCTCACACCTTAACTAAATGTTGTAGACTCAAACTTTTTGCTGTCATTAGTATATTTTAGCAAAATGAAGATGATTCAAGCATTAATTTTATTGTGCTTTTGCTCATTTTGAAGATTTTGACATTTTCACCTGAAGTGTACAATCGGGCTGAAAATGCATTTAAAGCCATAAAAAGTTCATTTTGGCTCTCACACCTTAACTAAATGTTGTAGACTCAAACTTTTTGCTGTCATTAGTGTATGTTAGCAAAATGAAGATGATTCAAGCATTAATTTCATTGTGCTTTTGCTCATTTTGAAGATTTTGACATTTTCACCTGAAGTGTACAATTAGGGGCTGAAAACGCGTTTAAAGCAATAAACAGTTCATTTTGGCTCTCACACCTTAACTAAATGTTGTAGACTCAAACTTTTTGCTGTCATTAGTATATTTTAGCAAAATGAAGATGATTCAAGCATTAATTTTATTGTGCTTTTGCTCATTTTGAAGATTTTGACATTTTCACCTGAAGTGTACAATCGGGCTGAAAATGCATTTAAAGCCATAAAAAGTTCATTTTGGCTCTCACACCTTAACTAAATGTTGTAGACTCAAACTTTATGCTGTCATTAGTGTATGTTAGCAAAATGAAGATGATTCAAGCATTAATTTCATTGTGCTTTTGCTCATTTTGAAGATTTTGACATTTTCACCTGAAGTGTACAATCAGGCTGAAAATGCATTTAAAGCCATAAAAAGTTCATTTTGGCTCTCACACCTTAACTAAATGTTGTAGACTCAAACTTTTTGCTGTCATTAGTGTATTTTAGCAAAATGAAGATGATTCAAGCATTAATTTCATTGTGCTTTTGCTCATTTTGAAGATTTTGACATTTTCACCTGAAGTGTACAATCGGGCTGAAAATGCATTTAAAGCCATAAAAAGTTCATTTTGGCTCTCACACCTTAACTAAATGTTGTAGACTCAAACTTTTTGCTGTCATTAGTGTATGTTAGCAAAATGAAGATGATTCAAGCATTAATTTCATTGTGCTTTTGCTCATTTTGAAGATTTTGACATTTTCACCTGAAGTGTACAATCAGGCTGAAAATGCATTTAAAGCCATAAAAAGTTCATTTTGGCTCTCACACCTTAACTAAATGTTGTAGACTCAAACTTTTTGCTGTCATTAGTGTATTTGAGCAAAATGAAGATGATTCAAGCATTAATTTCATTGTGCTTTTGCTCATTTTGAAGATTTTGACATTTTCACCTGAAGTGTACAATTAGGGGCTGAAAACGCGTTTAAAGCAATAAAAAGTTCATTTTGGCTCTCACACCTTAACTAAATGTTGTAGACTCAAACTTTGTGCTGTCATTAGTGTATTTTAGCAAAATGAAGATGATTCAAGCATTAATTTCATTGTGCTTTTGCTCATTTTGAAGATTTTGACATTTTCACCTGAAGTGTACAATCAGGCTGAAAATGCATTTAAAGCCATAAAAAGTTCATTTTGGCTCTCACACCTTAACTAAATGTTGTAGACTCAAACTTTTTGCTGTCATTAGTGTATTTTAGCAAAATGAAGATGATTCAAGCATTAATTTTATTGTGCTTTTGCTCATTTTGAAGATTTTGACATTTTCACCTGAAGTGTACAATCGGGCTGAAAATGCATTTAAAGCCATAAAAAGTTCATTTTGGCTCTCACACCTTAACTAAATGTTGTAGACTCAAACTTTTTGCTGTCATTAGTGTATGTTAGCAAAATGAAGATGATTCAAGCATTAATTTCATTGTGCTTTTGCTCATTTTGAAGATTTTGACATTTTCACCTGAAGTGTACAATTAGGGGCTGAAAACGCGTTTAAAGCAATAAACAGTTAATTTTGGCTCTCACACCTTAACTAAATGTTGTAGACTCAAACTTTTTGCTGTCATTAGTATATTTTAGCAAAATGAAGATGATTCAAGCATTAATTTTATTGTGCTTTTGCTCATTTTGAAGATTTTGACATTTTCACCTGAAGTGTACAATCGGGCTGAAAATGCATTTAAAGCCATAAAAAGTTCATTTTGGCTCTCACACCTTAACTAAATGTTGTAGACTCAAACTTTATGCTGTCATTAGTGTATGTTAGCAAAATGAAGATGATTCAAGCATTAATTTCATTGTGCTTTTGCTCATTTTGAAGATTTTGACATTTTCACCTGAAGTGTACAATCAGGCTGAAAATGCATTTAAAGCCATAAAAAGTTCATTTTGGCTCTCACACCTTAACTAAATGTTGTAGACTCAAACTTTTTGCTGTCATTAGTGTATTTTAGCAAAATGAAGATGATTCAAGCATTAATTTCATTGTGCTTTTGCTCATTTTGAAGATTTTGACATTTTCACCTGAAGTGTACAATCGGGCTGAAAATGCATTTAAAGCCATAAAAAGTTCATTTTGGCTCTCACACCTTAACTAAATGTTGTAGACTCAAACTTTTTGCTGTCATTAGTGTATGTTAGCAAAATGAAGATGATTCAAGCATTAATTTCATTGTGCTTTTGCTCATTTTGAAGATTTTGACATTTTCACCTGAAGTGTACAATCAGGCTGAAAATGCATTTAAAGCCATAAAAAGTTCATTTTGGCTCTCACACCTTAACTAAATGTTGTAGACTCAAACTTTTTGCTGTCATTAGTGTATTTGAGCAAAATGAAGATGATTCAAGCATTAATTTCATTGTGCTTTTGCTCATTTTGAAGATTTTGACATTTTCACCTGAAGTGTACAATTAGGGGCTGAAAACGCGTTTAAAGCAATAAAAAGTTCATTTTGGCTCTCACACCTTAACTAAATGTTGTAGACTCAAACTTTGTGCTGTCATTAGTGTATTTTAGCAAAATGAAGATGATTCAAGCATTAATTTCATTGTGCTTTTGCTCATTTTGAAGATTTTGACATTTTCACCTGAAGTGTACAATCAGGCTGAAAATGCATTTAAAGCCATAAAAAGTTCATTTTGGCTCTCACACCTTAACTAAATGTTGTAGACTCAAACTTTTTGCTGTCATTAGTGTATTTTAGCAAAATGAAGATGATTCAAGCATTAATTTCATTGTGCTTTTGCTCATTTTGAAGATTTTGACATTTTCACCTGAAGTGTACAATCAGGCTGAAAATGCATTTAAAGCCATAAAAAGTTCATTTTGGCTCTCACACCTTAACTAAATGTTGTAGACTCAAACTTTTTGCTGTCATTAGTGTATGTTAGCAAAATGAAGATGATTCAAGCATTAATTTCATTGTGCTTTTGCTCATTTTGAAGATTTTGACATTTTCACCTGAAGTGTACAATCAGGCTGAAAATGCATTTAAAGCCATAAAAAGTTCATTTTGGCTCTCACACCTTAACTAAATGTTGTAGACTCAAACTTTTTGCTGTCATTAGTGTATTTTAGCAAAATGAAGATGATTCAAGCATTAATTTCATTGTGCTTTTGCTCATTTTGAAGATTTTGACATTTTCACCTGAAGTGTACAATCGGGCTGAAAATGCATTTAAAGCCATAAAAAGTTCATTTTGGCTCTCACACCTTAACTAAATGTTGTAGACTCAAACTTTTTGCTGTCATTAGTGTATTTTAGCAAAATGAAGATGATTCAAGCATTAATTTCATTGTGCTTTTGCTCATTTTGAAGATTTTGACATTTTTACCTGAAGTGTACAATCGGGCTGAAAATGCATTTAAAGCAATAAAAAGTTCATTTTGGCTCTCACACCTTAACTAAATGTTGTAGATTCAAACTTTTTGCTGTCATTAGTGTATTTTAGCAAAATGAAGATGATTCAAGCATTAATTTCATTGTGCTTTTGCTCATTTTGAAGATTTTGACATTTTCACCTGAAGTGTACAATCAGGCTGAAAATGCATTTAAAGCCATAAAAAGTTCATTTTGGCTCTCACACCTTAACTAAATGTTGTAGACTCAAACTTTTTGCTGTCATTAGTGTATTTTAGCAAAATGAAGATGATTCAAGCATTAATTTCATTGTGCTTTTGCTCATTTTGAAGATTTTGACATTTTCACCTGAAGTGTACAATCAGGCTGAAAATGCATTTAAAGCCATAAAAAGTTCATTTTGGCTCTCACACCTTAACTAAATGTTGTAGACTCAAACTTTTTGCTGTCATTAGTGTATGTTAGCAAAATGAAGATGATTCAAGCATTAATTTCATTGTGCTTTTGCTCATTTTGAAGATTTTGACATTTTCACCTGAAGTGTACAATCAGGCTGAAAATGCATTTAAAGCCATAAAAAGTTCATTTTGGCTCTCACACCTTAACTAAATGTTGTAGACTCAAACTTTTTGCTGTCATTAGTGTATTTTAGCAAAATGAAGATGATTCAAGCATTAATTTCATTGTGCTTTTGCTCATTTTGAAGATTTTGACATTTTCACCTGAAGTGTACAATCGGGCTGAAAATGCATTTAAAGCCATAAAAAGTTCATTTTGGCTCTCACACCTTAACTAAATGTTGTAGACTCAAACTTTTTGCTGTCATTAGTGTATTTTAGCAAAATGAAGATGATTCAAGCATTAATTTCATTGTGCTTTTGCTCATTTTGAAGATTTTGACATTTTTACCTGAAGTGTACAATCGGGCTGAAAATGCATTTAAAGCAATAAAAAGTTCATTTTGGCTCTCACACCTTAACTAAATGTTGTAGATTCAAACTTTTTGCTGTCATTAGTGTATTTTAGCAAAATGAAGATGATTCAAGCATTAATTTCATTGTGCTTTTGCTCATTTTGAAGATTTTGACATTTTCACCTGAAGTGTACAATCGGGCTGAAAATGCATTTAAAGCCATAAAAAGTTCATTTTGGCTCTCACACCTTAACTAAATGTTGTAGACTCAAACTTTTTGCTGTCATTAGTGTATGTTAGCAAAATGAAGATGATTCAAGCATTAATTTCATTGTGCTTTTGCTCATTTTGAAGATTTTGACATTTTCACCTGAAGTGTACAATCAGGCTGAAAATGCATTTAAAGCCATAAAAAGTTCATTTTGGCTCTCACACCTTAACTAAATGTTGTAGACTCAAACTTTTTGCTGTCATTAGTGTATTTTAGCAAAATGAAGATGATTCAAGCATTAATTTCATTGTGCTTTTGCTCATTTTGAAGATTTTGACATTTTCACCTGAAGTGTACAATTAGGGGCTGAAAACGCGTTTAAAGCAATAAAAAGTTCATTTTGGCTCTCACACCTTAACTAAATGTTGTAGACTCAAACTTTTTGCTGTCATTAGTATATTTTAGCAAAATGAAGATGATTCAAGCATTCATTTTATTGTGCTTTTGCTCATTTTGAAGATTTTGACATTTTCACCTGAAGTGTACAATCGGGCTGAAAATGCATTTAAAGCAATAAAAAGTTAATTTTGGCTCTCACAACTTAACTAAATGTTGTAGATTCAAACTTTTTGCTGTCATTAGTGTATTTTAGCAAAATGAAGATGATTCAAGCATTAATTTCATTGTGCTTTTGCTCATTTTGAAGATTTTGACATTTTCACCTGAAGTGTACAATTAGGGGCTGAAAACGCGTTTAAAGCAATAAAAAGTTCATTTTGGCTCTCACACCTTAACTAAATGTTGTAGACTCAAACTTTTTGCTGTCATTAGTGTATGTTAGCAAAATGAAGATGATTCAAGCATTAATTTCATTGTGCTTTTGCTCATTTTGAAGATTTTGACATTTTCACCTGAAGTGTACAATCAGGCTGAAAATGCATTTAAAGCCATAAAAAGTTCATTTTGGCTCTCACACCTTAACTAAATGATGTAGACTCAAACTTTTTGCTGTCATTAGTGTATTTTAGCAAAATGAAGATGATTCAAGCATTAATTTCATTGTGCTTTTGCTCATTTTGAAGATTTTGACATTTTCACCTGAAGTGTACAATCAGGCTGAAAATGCATTTAAAGCCATAAAAAGTTCATTTTGGCTCTCACACCTTAACTAAATGTTGTAGACTCAAACTTTTTGCTGTCATTAGTGTATGTTAGCAAAATGAAGATGATTCAAGCATTAATTTCATTGTGCTTTTGCTCATTTTGAAGATTTTGACATTTTCACCTGAAGTGTACAATCAGGCTGAAAATGCATTTAAAGCCATAAAAAGTTCATTTTGGCTCTCACACCTTAACTAAATGTTGTAGACTCAAACTTTTTGCTGTCATTAGTGTATTTTAGCAAAATGAAGATGATTCAAGCATTAATTTCATTGTGCTTTTGCTCATTTTGAAGATTTTGACATTTTCACCTGAAGTGTACAATTAGGGGCTGAAAACGCGTTTAAAGCAATAAAAAGTTCATTTTGGCTCTCACACCTTAACTAAATGTTGTAGACTCAAACTTTTTGCTGTCATTAGTATATTTTAGCAAAATGAAGATGATTCAAGCATTAATTTTATTGTGCTTTTGCTCATTTTGAAGATTTTGACATTTTCACCTGAAGTGTACAATCGGGCTGAAAATGCATTTAAAGCCATAAAAAGTTCATTTTGGCTCTCACACCTTAACTAAATGTTGTAGACTCAAACTTTTTGCTGTCATTAGTGTATGTTAGCAAAATGAAGATGATTCAAGCATTAATTTCATTGTGCTTTTGCTCATTTTGAAGATTTTGACATTTTCACCTGAAGTGTACAATTAGGGGCTGAAAACGCGTTTAAAGCAATAAACAGTTCATTTTGGCTCTCACACCTTAACTAAATGTTGTAGACTCAAACTTTTTGCTGTCATTAGTATATTTTAGCAAAATGAAGATGATTCAAGCATTAATTTTATTGTGCTTTTGCTCATTTTGAAGATTTTGACATTTTCACCTGAAGTGTACAATCGGGCTGAAAATGCATTTAAAGCCATAAAAAGTTCATTTTGGCTCTCACACCTTAACTAAATGTTGTAGACTCAAACTTTTTGCTGTCATTAGTGTATGTTAGCAAAATGAAGATGATTCAAGCATTAATTTCATTGTGCTTTTGCTCATTTTGAAGATTTTGACATTTTCACCTGAAGTGTACAATCAGGCTGAAAATGCATTTAAAGCCATAAAAAGTTCATTTTGGCTCTCACACCTTAACTAAATGTTGTAGACTCAAACTTTTTGCTGTCATTAGTGTATTTTAGCAAAATGAAGATGATTCAAGCATTAATTTCATTGTGCTTTTGCTCATTTTGAAGATTTTGACATTTTCACCTGAAGTGTACAATCGGGCTGAAAATGCATTTAAAGCCATAAAAAGTTCATTTTGGCTCTCACACCTTAACTAAATGTTGTAGACTCAAACTTTTTGCTGTCATTAGTGTATGTTAGCAAAATGAAGATGATTCAAGCATTAATTTCATTGTGCTTTTGCTCATTTTGAAGATTTTGACATTTTCACCTGAAGTGTACAATCAGGCTGAAAATGCATTTAAAGCCATAAAAAGTTCATTTTGGCTCTCACACCTTAACTAAATGTTGTAGACTCAAACTTTTTGCTGTCATTAGTGTATTTGAGCAAAATGAAGATGATTCAAGCATTAATTTCATTGTGCTTTTGCTCATTTTGAAGATTTTGACATTTTCACCTGAAGTGTACAATTAGGGGCTGAAAACGCGTTTAAAGCAATAAAAAGTTCATTTTGGCTCTCACACCTTAACTAAATGTTGTAGACTCAAACTTTGTGCTGTCATTAGTGTATTTTAGCAAAATGAAGATGATTCAAGCATTAATTTCATTGTGCTTTTGCTCATTTTGAAGATTTTGACATTTTCACCTGAAGTGTACAATCAGGCTGAAAATGCATTTAAAGCCATAAAAAGTTCATTTTGGCTCTCACACCTTAACTAAATGTTGTAGACTCAAACTTTTTGCTGTCATTAGTGTATTTTAGCAAAATGAAGATGATTCAAGCATTAATTTCATTGTGCTTTTGCTCATTTTGAAGATTTTGACATTTTCACCTGAAGTGTACAATCAGGCTGAAAATGCATTTAAAGCCATAAAAAGTTCATTTTGGCTCTCACACCTTAACTAAATGTTGTAGACTCAAACTTTTTGCTGTCATTAGTGTATGTTAGCAAAATGAAGATGATTCAAGCATTAATTTCATTGTGCTTTTGCTCATTTTGAAGATTTTGACATTTTCACCTGAAGTGTACAATCAGGCTGAAAATGCATTTAAAGCCATAAAAAGTTCATTTTGGCTCTCACACCTTAACTAAATGTTGTAGACTCAAACTTTTTGCTGTCATTAGTGTATTTTAGCAAAATGAAGATGATTCAAGCATTAATTTCATTGTGCTTTTGCTCATTTTGAAGATTTTGACATTTTCACCTGAAGTGTACAATCGGGCTGAAAATGCATTTAAAGCCATAAAAAGTTCATTTTGGCTCTCACACCTTAACTAAATGTTGTAGACTCAAACTTTTTGCTGTCATTAGTGTATTTTAGCAAAATGAAGATGATTCAAGCATTAATTTCATTGTGCTTTTGCTCATTTTGAAGATTTTGACATTTTTACCTGAAGTGTACAATCGGGCTGAAAATGCATTTAAAGCAATAAAAAGTTCATTTTGGCTCTCACACCTTAACTAAATGTTGTAGATTCAAACTTTTTGCTGTCATTAGTGTATTTTAGCAAAATGAAGATGATTCAAGCATTAATTTCATTGTGCTTTTGCTCATTTTGAAGATTTTGACATTTTCACCTGAAGTGTACAATCAGGCTGAAAATGCATTTAAAGCCATAAAAAGTTCATTTTGGCTCTCACACCTTAACTAAATGTTGTAGACTCAAACTTTTTGCTGTCATTAGTGTATTTTAGCAAAATGAAGATGATTCAAGCATTAATTTCATTGTGCTTTTGCTCATTTTGAAGATTTTGACATTTTCACCTGAAGTGTACAATCAGGCTGAAAATGCATTTAAAGCCATAAAAAGTTCATTTTGGCTCTCACACCTTAACTAAATGTTGTAGACTCAAACTTTTTGCTGTCATTAGTGTATGTTAGCAAAATGAAGATGATTCAAGCATTAATTTCATTGTGCTTTTGCTCATTTTGAAGATTTTGACATTTTCACCTGAAGTGTACAATCAGGCTGAAAATGCATTTAAAGCCATAAAAAGTTCATTTTGGCTCTCACACCTTAACTAAATGTTGTAGACTCAAACTTTTTGCTGTCATTAGTGTATTTTAGCAAAATGAAGATGATTCAAGCATTAATTTCATTGTGCTTTTGCTCATTTTGAAGATTTTGACATTTTCACCTGAAGTGTACAATCGGGCTGAAAATGCATTTAAAGCCATAAAAAGTTCATTTTGGCTCTCACACCTTAACTAAATGTTGTAGACTCAAACTTTTTGCTGTCATTAGTGTATTTTAGCAAAATGAAGATGATTCAAGCATTAATTTCATTGTGCTTTTGCTCATTTTGAAGATTTTGACATTTTTACCTGAAGTGTACAATCGGGCTGAAAATGCATTTAAAGCAATAAAAAGTTCATTTTGGCTCTCACACCTTAACTAAATGTTGTAGATTCAAACTTTTTGCTGTCATTAGTGTATTTTAGCAAAATGAAGATGATTCAAGCATTAATTTCATTGTGCTTTTGCTCATTTTGAAGATTTTGACATTTTCACCTGAAGTGTACAATCGGGCTGAAAATGCATTTAAAGCCATAAAAAGTTCATTTTGGCTCTCACACCTTAACTAAATGTTGTAGACTCAAACTTTTTGCTGTCATTAGTGTATGTTAGCAAAATGAAGATGATTCAAGCATTAATTTCATTGTGCTTTTGCTCATTTTGAAGATTTTGACATTTTCACCTGAAGTGTACAATCAGGCTGAAAATGCATTTAAAGCCATAAAAAGTTCATTTTGGCTCTCACACCTTAACTAAATGTTGTAGACTCAAACTTTTTGCTGTCATTAGTGTATTTTAGCAAAATGAAGATGATTCAAGCATTAATTTCATTGTGCTTTTGCTCATTTTGAAGATTTTGACATTTTCACCTGAAGTGTACAATTAGGGGCTGAAAACGCGTTTAAAGCAATAAAAAGTTCATTTTGGCTCTCACACCTTAACTAAATGTTGTAGACTCAAACTTTTTGCTGTCATTAGTATATTTTAGCAAAATGAAGATGATTCAAGCATTCATTTTATTGTGCTTTTGCTCATTTTGAAGATTTTGACATTTTCACCTGAAGTGTACAATCGGGCTGAAAATGCATTTAAAGCAATAAAAAGTTCATTTTGGCTCTCACAACTTAACTAAATGTTGTAGATTCAAACTTTTTGCTGTCATTAGTGTATTTTAGCAAAATGAAGATGATTCAAGCATTAATTTCATTGTGCTTTTGCTCATTTTGAAGATTTTGACATTTTCACCTGAAGTGTACAATTAGGGGCTGAAAACGCGTTTAAAGCAATAAAAAGTTCATTTTGGCTCTCACACCTTAACTAAATGTTGTAGACTCAAACTTTTTGCTGTCATTAGTGTATGTTAGCAAAATGAAGATGATTCAAGCATTAATTTCATTGTGCTTTTGCTCATTTTGAAGATTTTGACATTTTCACCTGAAGTGTACAATCAGGCTGAAAATGCATTTAAAGCCATAAAAAGTTCATTTTGGCTCTCACACCTTAACTAAATGATGTAGACTCAAACTTTTTGCTGTCATTAGTGTATTTTAGCAAAATGAAGATGATTCAAGCATTAATTTCATTGTGCTTTTGCTCATTTTGAAGATTTTGACATTTTCACCTGAAGTGTACAATCAGGCTGAAAATGCATTTAAAGCCATAAAAAGTTCATTTTGGCTCTCACACCTTAACTAAATGTTGTAGACTCAAACTTTTTGCTGTCATTAGTGTATGTTAGCAAAATGAAGATGATTCAAGCATTAATTTCATTGTGCTTTTGCTCATTTTGAAGATTTTGACATTTTCACCTGAAGTGTACAATCAGGCTGAAAATGCATTTAAAGCCATAAAAAGTTCATTTTGGCTCTCACACCTTAACTAAATGTTGTAGACTCAAACTTTTTGCTGTCATTAGTGTATTTTAGCAAAATGAAGATGATTCAAGCATTAATTTCATTGTGCTTTTGCTCATTTTGAAGATTTTGACATTTTCACCTGAAGTGTACAATTAGGGGCTGAAAACGCGTTTAAAGCAATAAAAAGTTCATTTTGGCTCTCACACCTTAACTAAATGTTGTAGACTCAAACTTTTTGCTGTCATTAGTATATTTTAGCAAAATGAAGATGATTCAAGCATTAATTTTATTGTGCTTTTGCTCATTTTGAAGATTTTGACATTTTCACCTGAAGTGTACAATCAGGCTGAAAATGCATTTAAAGCCATAAAAAGTTCATTTTGGCTCTCACACCTTAACTAAATGTTGTAGACTCAAACTTTTTGCTGTCATTAGTGTATGTTAGCAAAATGAAGATGATTCAAGCATTAATTTCATTGTGCTTTTGCTCATTTTGAAGATTTTGACATTTTCACCTGAAGTGTACAATTAGGGGCTGAAAACGCGTTTAAAGCAATAAACAGTTCATTTTGGCTCTCACACCTTAACTAAATGTTGTAGACTCAAACTTTTTGCTGTCATTAGTATATTTTAGCAAAATGAAGATGATTCAAGCATTAATTTTATTGTGCTTTTGCTCATTTTGAAGATTTTGACATTTTCACCTGAAGTGTACAATCGGGCTGAAAATGCATTTAAAGCCATAAAAAGTTCATTTTGGCTCTCACACCTTAACTAAATGTTGTAGACTCAAACTTTATGCTGTCATTAGTGTATGTTAGCAAAATGAAGATGATTCAAGCATTAATTTCATTGTGCTTTTGCTCATTTTGAAGATTTTGACATTTTCACCTGAAGTGTACAATCAGGCTGAAAATGCATTTAAAGCCATAAAAAGTTCATTTTGGCTCTCACACCTTAACTAAATGTTGTAGACTCAAACTTTTTGCTGTCATTAGTGTATTTTAGCAAAATGAAGATGATTCAAGCATTAATTTCATTGTGCTTTTGCTCATTTTGAAGATTTTGACATTTTCACCTGAAGTGTACAATCGGGCTGAAAATGCATTTAAAGCCATAAAAAGTTCATTTTGGCTCTCACACCTTAACTAAATGTTGTAGACTCAAACTTTTTGCTGTCATTAGTGTATGTTAGCAAAATGAAGATGATTCAAGCATTAATTTCATTGTGCTTTTGCTCATTTTGAAGATTTTGACATTTTCACCTGAAGTGTACAATCAGGCTGAAAATGCATTTAAAGCCATAAAAAGTTCATTTTGGCTCTCACACCTTAACTAAATGTTGTAGACTCAAACTTTTTGCTGTCATTAGTGTATTTGAGCAAAATGAAGATGATTCAAGCATTAATTTCATTGTGCTTTTGCTCATTTTGAAGATTTTGACATTTTCACCTGAAGTGTACAATTAGGGGCTGAAAACGCGTTTAAAGCAATAAAAAGTTCATTTTGGCTCTCACACCTTAACTAAATGTTGTAGACTCAAACTTTGTGCTGTCATTAGTGTATTTTAGCAAAATGAAGATGATTCAAGCATTAATTTCATTGTGCTTTTGCTCATTTTGAAGATTTTGACATTTTCACCTGAAGTGTACAATCAGGCTGAAAATGCATTTAAAGCCATAAAAAGTTCATTTTGGCTCTCACACCTTAACTAAATGTTGTAGACTCAAACTTTTTGCTGTCATTAGTGTATTTTAGCAAAATGAAGATGATTCAAGCATTAATTTTATTGTGCTTTTGCTCATTTTGAAGATTTTGACATTTTCACCTGAAGTGTACAATCGGGCTGAAAATGCATTTAAAGCCATAAAAAGTTCATTTTGGCTCTCACACCTTAACTAAATGTTGTAGACTCAAACTTTTTGCTGTCATTAGTGTATGTTAGCAAAATGAAGATGATTCAAGCATTAATTTCATTGTGCTTTTGCTCATTTTGAAGATTTTGACATTTTCACCTGAAGTGTACAATTAGGGGCTGAAAACGCGTTTAAAGCAATAAACAGTTCATTTTGGCTCTCACACCTTAACTAAATGTTGTAGACTCAAACTTTTTGCTGTCATTAGTATATTTTAGCAAAATGAAGATGATTCAAGCATTAATTTTATTGTGCTTTTGCTCATTTTGAAGATTTTGACATTTTCACCTGAAGTGTACAATCGGGCTGAAAATGCATTTAAAGCCATAAAAAGTTCATTTTGGCTCTCACACCTTAACTAAATGTTGTAGACTCAAACTTTATGCTGTCATTAGTGTATGTTAGCAAAATGAAGATGATTCAAGCATTAATTTCATTGTGCTTTTGCTCATTTTGAAGATTTTGACATTTTCACCTGAAGTGTACAATCAGGCTGAAAATGCATTTAAAGCCATAAAAAGTTCATTTTGGCTCTCACACCTTAACTAAATGTTGTAGACTCAAACTTTTTGCTGTCATTAGTGTATTTTAGCAAAATGAAGATGATTCAAGCATTAATTTCATTGTGCTTTTGCTCATTTTGAAGATTTTGACATTTTCACCTGAAGTGTACAATCGGGCTGAAAATGCATTTAAAGCCATAAAAAGTTCATTTTGGCTCTCACACCTTAACTAAATGTTGTAGACTCAAACTTTTTGCTGTCATTAGTGTATGTTAGCAAAATGAAGATGATTCAAGCATTAATTTCATTGTGCTTTTGCTCATTTTGAAGATTTTGACATTTTCACCTGAAGTGTACAATCAGGCTGAAAATGCATTTAAAGCCATAAAAAGTTCATTTTGGCTCTCACACCTTAACTAAATGTTGTAGACTCAAACTTTTTGCTGTCATTAGTGTATTTGAGCAAAATGAAGATGATTCAAGCATTAATTTCATTGTGCTTTTGCTCATTTTGAAGATTTTGACATTTTCACCTGAAGTGTACAATTAGGGGCTGAAAACGCGTTTAAAGCAATAAAAAGTTCATTTTGGCTCTCACACCTTAACTAAATGTTGTAGACTCAAACTTTGTGCTGTCATTAGTGTATTTTAGCAAAATGAAGATGATTCAAGCATTAATTTCATTGTGCTTTTGCTCATTTTGAAGATTTTGACATTTTCACCTGAAGTGTACAATCAGGCTGAAAATGCATTTAAAGCCATAAAAAGTTCATTTTGGCTCTCACACCTTAACTAAATGTTGTAGACTCAAACTTTTTGCTGTCATTAGTGTATTTTAGCAAAATGAAGATGATTCAAGCATTAATTTCATTGTGCTTTTGCTCATTTTGAAGATTTTGACATTTTCACCTGAAGTGTACAATCAGGCTGGAAATGCATTTAAAGCCATAAAAAGTTCATTTTGGCTCTCACACCTTAACTAAATGTTGTAGACTCAAACTTTTTGCTGTCATTAGTGTATGTTAGCAAAATGAAGATGATTCAAGCATTAATTTCATTGTGCTTTTGCTCATTTTGAAGATTTTGACATTTTCACCTGAAGTGTACAATCAGGCTGAAAATGCATTTAAAGCCATAAAAAGTTCATTTTGGCTCTCACACCTTAACTAAATGTTGTAGACTCAAACTTTTTGCTGTCATTAGTGTATTTTAGCAAAATGAAGATGATTCAAGCATTAATTTCATTGTGCTTTTGCTCATTTTGAAGATTTTGACATTTTCACCTGAAGTGTACAATCAGGCTGAAAATGCATTTAAAGCCATAAAAAGTTCATTTTGGCTCTCACACCTTAACTAAATGTTGTAGACTCAAACTTTTTGCTATCATTAGTGTATGTTAGCAAAATGAAGATGATTCAAGCATTAATTTCATTGTGCTTTTGCTCATTTTGACGATTTTGACATTTTCACCTGAAGTGTACAATCAGGCTGAAAATGCATTTAAAGCCATAAAAAGTTCATTTTGGCTCTCACACCTTAACTAAATGTTGTAGACTCAAACTTTTTGCTGTCATTAGTGTATTTTAGCAAAATGAAGATGATTCAAGCATTAATTTCATTGTGCTTTTGCTCATTTTGAAGATTTTGACATTTTCACCTGAAGTGTACAATTAGGGGCTGAAAACGCGTTTAAAGCAATAAAAAGTTCATTTTGGCTCTCACACCTTAACTAAATGTTGTAGACTCAAACTTTTTGCTGTCATTAGTATATTTTAGCAAAATGAAGATGATTCAAGCATTAATTTTATTGTGCTTTTGCTCATTTTGAAGATTTTGACATTTTCACCTGAAGTGTACAATCGGGCTGAAAATGCATTTAAAGCCATAAAAAGTTCATTTTGGCTCTCACACCTTAACTAAATGTTGTAGACTCAAACTTTTTGCTGTCATTAGTGTATGTTAGCAAAATGAAGATGATTCAAGCATTAATTTCATTGTGCTTTTGCTCATTTTGAAGATTTTGACATTTTCACCTGAAGTGTACAATCAGGCTGAAAATGCATTTAAAGCCATAAAAAGTTCATTTTGGCTCTCACACCTTAACTAAATGTTGTAGACTCAAACTTTTTGCTGTCATTAGTGTATTTTAGCAAAATGAAGATGATTCAAGCATTAATTTCATTGTGCTTTTGCTCATTTTGAAGATTTTGACATTTTCACCTGAAGTGTACAATCGGGCTGAAAATGCATTTAAAGCCATAAAAAGTTCATTTTGGCTCTCACACCTTAACTAAATGTTGTAGACTCAAACTTTTTGCTGTCATTAGTGTATGTTAGCAAAATGAAGATGATTCAAGCATTAATTTCATTGTGCTTTTGCTCATTTTGAAGATTTTGACATTTTCACCTGAAGTGTACAATCAGGCTGAAAATGCATTTAAAGCCATAAAAAGTTCATTTTGGCTCTCACACCTTAACTAAATGTTGTAGACTCAAACTTTTTGCTGTCATTAGTGTATTTGAGCAAAATGAAGATGATTCAAGCATTAATTTCATTGTGCTTTTGCTCATTTTGAAGATTTTGACATTTTCACCTGAAGTGTACAATTAGGGGCTGAAAACGCGTTTAAAGCAATAAAAAGTTCATTTTGGCTCTCACACCTTAACTAAATGTTGTAGACTCAAACTTTGTGCTGTCATTAGTGTATTTTAGCAAAATGAAGATGATTCAAGCATTAATTTCATTGTTCTTTTGCTCATTTTGAAGATTTTGACATTTTCACCTGAAGTGTACAATCAGGCTGAAAATGCATTTAAAGCCATAAAAAGTTCATTTTGGCTCTCACACCTTAACTAAATGTTGTAGACTCAAACTTTTTGCTGTCATTAGTGTATTTTAGCAAAATGAAGATGATTCAAGCATTAATTTCATTGTGCTTTTGCTCATTTTGAAGATTTTGACATTTTCACCTGAAGTGTACAATCAGGCTGAAAATGCATTTAAAGCCATAAAAAGTTCATTTTGGCTCTCACACCTTAACTAAATGTTGTAGACTCAAACTTTTTGCTGTCATTAGTGTATGTTAGCAAAATGAAGATGATTCAAGCATTAATTTCATTGTGCTTTTGCTCATTTTGAAGATTTTGACATTTTCACCTGAAGTGTACAATCAGGCTGAAAATGCATTTAAAGCCATAAAAAGTTCATTTTGGCTCTCACACCTTAACTAAATGTTGTAGACTCAAACTTTTTGCTGTCATTAGTGTATTTTAGCAAAATGAAGATGATTCAAGCATTAATTTCATTGTGCTTTTGCTCATTTTGAAGATTTTGACATTTTCACCTGAAGTGTACAATCAGGCTGAAAATGCATTTAAAGCCATAAAAAGTTCATTTTGGCTCTCACACCTTAACTAAATGTTGTAGACTCAAACTTTTTGCTATCATTAGTGTATGTTAGCAAAATGAAGATGATTCAAGCATTAATTTCATTGTGCTTTTGCTCATTTTGACGATTTTGACATTTTCACCTGAAGTGTACAATCAGGCTGAAAATGCATTTAAAGCCATAAAAAGTTCATTTTGGCTCTCACACCTTAACTAAATGTTGTAGACTCAAACTTTTTGCTGTCATTAGTGTATTTTAGCAAAATGAAGATGATTCAAGCATTAATTTCATTGTGCTTTTGCTCATTTTGAAGATTTTGACATTTTCACCTGAAGTGTACAATCAGGCTGAAAATGCATTTAAAGCCATAAAAAGTTCATTTTGGCTCTCACACCTTAACTAAATGTTGTAGACTCAAACTTTTTGCTGTCATTAGTGTATGTTAGCAAAATGAAGATGATTCAAGCATTAATTTCATTGTGCTTTTGCTCATTTTGAAGATTTTGACATTTTCACCTGAAGTGTACAATCAGGCTGAAAATGCATTTAAAGCCATAAAAAGTTCATTTTGGCTCTCACACCTTAACTAAATGTTGTAGACTCAAACTTTTTGCTGTCATTAGTGTATTTTAGCAAAATGAAGATGATTCAAGCATTAATTTCATTGTGCTTTTGCTCATTTTGAAGATTTTGACATTTTCACCTGAAGTGTACAATCGGGCTGAAAATGCATTTAAAGCCATAAAAAGTTCATTTTGGCTCTCACACCTTAACTAAATGTTGTAGACTCAAAGTTTTTGCTGTCATTAGTGTATTTTAGCAAAATGAAGATGATTCAAGCATTAATTTCATTGTGCTTTTGCTCATTTTGAAGATTTTGACATTTTCACCTGAAGTGTACAATCGGGCTGAAAATGCATTTAAAGCAATAAAAAGTTCATTTTGGCTCTCACACCTTAACTAAATGTTGTAGATTCAAACTTTTTGCTGTCATTAGTGTATTTTAGCAAAATGAAGATGATTCAAGCATTAATTTCATTGTGCTTTTGCTCATTTTGAAGATTTTGACATTTTCACCTGAAGTGTACAATTAGGGGCTGAAAACGCGTTTAAAGCAATAAAAAGTTCATTTTGGCTCTCACACCTTAATTAAATGTTGTAGACTCAAACTTTTTGCTGTCATTAGTGTATGTTAGCAAAATGAAGATGATTCAAGCATTAATTTCATTGTGCTTTTGCTCATTTTGAAGATTTTGACATTTTCACCTGAAGTGTACAATCAGGCTGAAAATGCATTTAAAGCCATAAAAAGTTCATTTTGGCTCTCACACCTTAACTAAATGTTGTAGACTCAAACTTTTTGCTGTCATTAGTATATTTTAGCAAAATGAAGATGATTCAAGCATTAATTTTATTGTGCTTTTGCTCATTTTGAAGATTTTGACATTTTCACCTGAAGTGTACAATCGGGCTGAAAATGCATTTAAAGCCATAAAAAGTTCATTTTGGCTCTCACACCTTAACTAAATGTTGTAGACTCAAACTTTTTGCTGTCATTAGTGTATTTTGGCAAAATGAAGATGATTCAAGCATTAATTTCATTGTGCTTTTGCTCATTTTGAAGATTTTGACATTTTCACCTGAAGTGTACAATCAGGCTGAAAATGCATTTAAAGCCATAAAAAGTTCATTTTGGCTCTCACACCTTAACTAAATGTTGTAGACTCAAACTTTTTGCTGTCATTAGTGTATGTTAGCAAAATGAAGATGATTCAAGCATTAATTTCATTGTGCTTTTGCTCATTTTGAAGATTTTGACATTTTCACCTGAAGTGTACAATTAGGGGCTGAAAACGCGTTTAAAGCAATAAAAAGTTCATTTTGGCTCTCACACCTTAACTAAATGTTGTAGATTAAAACTTTTTGCTGTCATTAGTGTATTTTAGCAAAATGAAGATGATTCAAGCATTAATTTCATTGTGCTTTTGCTCATTTTGAAGATTTTGACATTTTCACCTGAAGTGTACAATCAGGCTGAAAATGCATTTAAAGCCATAAAAAGTTCATTTTGGCTCTCACACCTTAACTAAATGTTGTAGACTCAAACTTTTTGCTATCATTAGTGTATGTTAGCAAAATGAAGATGATTCAAGCATTAATTTCATTGTGCTTTTGCTCATTTTGAAGATTTTGACATTTTCACCTGAAGTGTACAATCAGGCTGAAAATGCATTTAAAGCCATAAAAAGTTCATTTTGGCTCTCACACCTTAACTAAATGTTGTAGACTCAAACTTTTTGCTGTCATTAGTGTATTTTAGCAAAATGAAGATGATTCAAGCATTAATTTCATTGTGCTTTTGCTCATTTTGAAGATTTTGACATTTTCACCTGAAGTGTACAATCGGGCTGAAAATGCATTTAAAGCAATAAAAAGTTCATTTTGGCTCTCACACCTTAACTAAATGTTGTAGATTAAAACTTTTTGCTGTCATTAGTGTATTTTAGCAAAATGAAGATGATTCAAGCATTAATTTCATTGTGCTTTTGCTCATTTTGAAGATTTTGACATTTTCACCTGAAGTGTACAATTAGGGGCTGAAAACGCGTTTAAAGCAATAAAAAGTTCATTTTGGCTCTCACACCTTAACTAAATGTTGTAGACTCAAACTTTTTGCTGTCATTAGTATATTTTAGCAAAATGAAGATGATTCAAGCATTAATTTTATTGTGCTTTTGCTCATTTTGAAGATTTTGACATTTTCACCTGAAGTGTACAATCGGGCTGAAAATGCATTTAAAGCCATAAAAAGTTCATTTTGGCTCTCACACCTTAACTAAATGTTGTAGACTCAAACTTTTTGCTGTCATTAGTGTATTTTGGCAAAATGAAGATGATTCAAGCATTAATTTCATTGTGCTTTTGCTCATTTTGAAGATTTTGACATTTTCACCTGAAGTGTACAATCAGGCTGAAAATGCATTTAAAGCCATAAAAAGTTCATTTTGGCTCTCACACCTTAACTAAATGTTGTAGATTCAAACTTTTTGCTGTCATTAGTGTATTTTAGCAAAATGAAGATGATTCAAGCATTAATTTCATTGTGCTTTTGCTCATTTTGAAGATTTTGACATTTTCACCTGAAGTGTACAATTAGGGGCTGAAAACGCGTTTAAAGCAATTAAAAGTTCATTTTGGCTCTCACACCTTAACTAAATGTTGTAGACTCAAACTTTTTGCTGTCATTAGTATATTTTAGCAAAATGAAGATGATTCAAGCATTAATTTTATTGTGCTTTTGCTCATTTTGAAGATTTTGACATTTTCACCTGAAGTGTACAATCGGGCTGAAAATGCATTTAAAGCCATAAAAAGTTCATTTTGGCTCTCACACCTTAACTAAATGTTGTAGACTCAAACTTTTTGCTGTCATTAGTGTATTTTGGCAAAATGAAGCTGATTCAAGCATTAATTTCATTGTGCTTTTGCTCATTTTGAAGATTTTGACATTTTCACCTGAAGTGTACAATCAGGCTGAAAATGCATTTAAAGCCATAAAAAGTTCATTTTGGCTCTCACACCTTAACTAAATGTTGTAGACTCAAACTTTTTGCTGTCATTAGTATATTTTAGCAAAATGAAGATGATTCAAGCATTAATTTTATTGTGCTTTTGCTCATTTTGAAGATTTTGACATTTTCACCTGAAGTGTACAATCGGGCTGAAAATGCATTTAAAGCCATAAAAAGTTCATTTTGGCTCTCACACCTTAACTAAATGTTGTAGACTCAAACTTTTTGCTGTCATTAGTGTATTTTGGCAAAATGAAGATGATTCAAGCATTAATTTCATTGTGCTTTTGCTCATTTTGAAGATTTTGACATTTTCACCTGAAGTGTACAATCAGGCTGAAAATGCATTTAAAGCCATAAAAAGTTCATTTTGGCTCTCACACCTTAACTAAATGTTGTAGATTCAAACTTTTTGCTGTCATTAGTGTATTTTAGCAAAATGAAGATGATTCAAGCATTAATTTCATTGTGCTTTTGCTCATTTTGAAGATTTTGACATTTTCACCTGAAGTGTACAATTAGGGGCTGAAAACGCGTTTAAAGCAATAAAAAGTTCATTTTGGCTCTCACACCTTAACTAAATGTTGTAGATTAAAACTTTTTGCTGTCATTAGTGTATTTTAGCAAAATGAAGATGATTCAAGCATTAATTTCATTGTGCTTTTGCTCATTTTGAAGATTTTGACATTTTCACCTGAAGTGTACAATCAGGCTGAAAATGCATTTAAAGCCATAAAAAGTTCATTTTGGCTCTCACACCTTAACTAAATGTTGTAGACTCAAACTTTTTGCTATCATTAGTGTATGTTAGCAAAATGAAGATGATTCAAGCATTAATTTCATTGTGCTTTTGCTCATTTTGAAGATTTTGACATTTTCACCTGAAGTGTACAATCAGGCTGAAAATGCATTTAAAGCCATAAAAAGTTCATTTTGGCTCTCACACCTTAACTAAATGTTGTAGACTCAAACTTTTTGCTGTCATTAGTGTATTTTAGCAAAATGAAGATGATTCAAGCATTAATTTCATTGTGCTTTTGCTCATTTTGAAGATTTTGACATTTTCACCTGAAGTGTACAATCGGGCTGAAAATGCATTTAAAGCAATAAAAAGTTCATTTTGGCTCTCACACCTTAACTAAATGTTGTAGATTAAAACTTTTTGCTGTCATTAGTGTATTTTAGCAAAATGAAGATGATTCAAGCATTAATTTCATTGTGCTTTTGCTCATTTTGAAGATTTTGACATTTTCACCTGAAGTGTACAATTAGGGGCTGAAAACGCGTTTAAAGCAATAAAAAGTTCATTTTGGCTCTCACACCTTAACTAAATGTTGTAGACTCAAACTTTTTGCTGTCATTAGTATATTTTAGCAAAATGAAGATGATTCAAGCATTAATTTTATTGTGCTTTTGCTCATTTTGAAGATTTTGACATTTTCACCTGAAGTGTACAATCGGGCTGAAAATGCATTTAAAGCCATAAAAAGTTCATTTTGGCTCTCACACCTTAACTAAATGTTGTAGATTCAAACTTTTTGCTGTCATTAGTGTATTTTAGCAAAATGAAGATGATTCAAGCATTAATTTCATTGTGCTTTTGCTCATTTTGAAGATTTTGACATTTTCACCTGAAGTGTACAATTAGGGGCTGAAAACGCGTTTAAAGCAATTAAAAGTTCATTTTGGCTCTCACACCTTAACTAAATGTTGTAGACTCAAACTTTTTGCTGTCATTAGTATATTTTAGCAAAATGAAGATGATTCAAGCATTAATTTTATTGTGCTTTTGCTCATTTTGAAGATTTTGACATTTTCACCTGAAGTGTACAATCGGGCTGAAAATGCATTTAAAGCCATAAAAAGTTCATTTTGGCTCTCACACCTTAACTAAATGTTGTAGACTCAAACTTTTTGCTGTCATTAGTGTATTTTGGCAAAATGAAGCTGATTCAAGCATTAATTTCATTGTGCTTTTGCTCATTTTGAAGATTTTGACATTTTCACCTGAAGTGTACAATCAGGCTGAAAATGCATTTAAAGCCATAAAAAGTTCATTTTGGCTCTCACACCTTAACTAAATGTTGTAGACTCAAACTTTTTGCTGTCATTAGTGTATTTTAGCAAAATGAAGATGATTCAAGCATTAATTTCATTGTGCTTTTGCTCATTTTGAAGATTTTGACATTTTCACCTGAAGTGTACAATTAGGGGCTGAAAACGCGTTTAAAGCAATAAAAAGTTCATTTTGGCTCTCACACCTTAACTAAATGTTGTAGACTCAAACTTTTTGCTGTCATTAGTATATTTTAGCAAAATGAGGATGATTCAAGCATTAATTTTATTGTGCTTTTGCTCATTTTGAAGATTTTGACATTTTCACCTGAAGTGTACAATCGGGCTGAAAATGCATTTAAAGCCATAAAAAGTTCATTTTGGCTCTCACACCTTAACTAAATGTTGTAGACTCAAACTTTTTGCTGTCATTAGTGTATGTTAGCAAAATGAAGATGATTCAAGCATTAATTTCATTGTGCTTTTGCTCATTTTGAAGATTTTGACATTTTCACCTGAAGTGTACAATCAGGCTGAAAATGCATTTAAAGCCATAAAAAGTTCATTTTGGCTCTCACACCTTAACTAAATGTTGTAGACTCAAACTTTTTGCTGTCATTAGTGTATTTTAGCAAAATGAAGATGATTCAAGCATTAATTTCATTGTGCTTTTGCTCATTTTGAAGATTTTGACATTTTCACCTGAAGTGTACAATTAGGGGCTGAAAATGCATTTAAAGCCATAAAAAGTTCATTTTGGCTCTCACACCTTAACTAAATGTTGTAGACTCAAACTTTTTGCTGTCATTAGTGTATGTTAGCAAAATGAAGATGATTCAAGCATTAATTTCATTGTGCTTTTGCTCATTTTGAAGATTTTGACATTTTCACCTGAAGTGTACAATCAGGCTGAAAATGCATTTAAAGCCATAAAAAGTTCATTTTGGCTCTCACACCTTAACTAAATGTTGTAGACTCAAACTTTTTGCTGTCATTAGTGTATTTTAGCAAAATGAAGATGATTCAAGCATTAATTTCATTGTGCTTTTGCTCATTTTGAAGATTTTGACATTTTCACCTGAAGTGTACAATCGGGCTGAAAATGCATTTAAAGCCATAAAAAGTTCATTTTGGCTCTCACACCTTAACTAAATGTTGTAGACTCAAACTTTTTGCTGTCATTAGTGTATGTTAGGAAAATGAAGATGATTCAAGCATTAATTTCATTGTGCTTTTGCTCATTTTGAAGATTTTGACATTTTCACCTGAAGTGTACAATCAGGCTGAAAATGCATTTAAAGCCATAAAAAGTTCATTTTGGCTCTCACACCTTAACTAAATGTTGTAGACTCAAACTTTTTGCTGTCATTAGTGTATTTTAGCAAAATGAAGATGATTCAAGCATTAATTTCATTGTGCTTTTGCTCATTTTGAAGATTTTGACATTTTCACCTGAAGTGTACAATCGGGCTGAAAATGCATTTAAAGCAATAAAAAGTTCATTTTGGCTCTCACAACTTAACTAAATGTTGTAGATTCAAACTTTTTGCTGTCATTAGTGTATTTTAGCAAAATGAAGATGATTCAAGCATTAATTTCATTGTGCTTTTGCTCATTTTGAAGATTTTGACATTTTCACCTGAAGTGTACAATTAGGGGCTGAAAATGCATTTAAAGCCATAAAAAGTTCATTTTGGCTCTCACACCTTAACTAAATGTTGTAGACTCAAACTTTTTGCTGTCATTAGTGTATGTTAGCAAAATGAAGATGATTCAAGCATTAATTTCATTGTGCTTTTGCTCATTTTGAAGATTTTGACATTTTCACCTGAAGTGTACAATCAGGCTGAAAATGCATTTAAAGCCATAAAAAGTTCATTTTGGCTCTCACACCTTAACTAAATGTTGTAGACTCAAACTTTTTGCTGTCATTAGTGTATTTTAGCAAAATGAAGATGATTCAAGCATTAATTTCATTGTGCTTTTGCTCATTTTGAAGATTTTGACATTTTCACCTGAAGTGTACAATCGGGCTGAAAATGCATTTAAAGCCATAAAAAGTTCATTTTGGCTCTCACACCTTAACTAAATGTTGTAGACTCAAACTTTTTGCTGTCATTAGTGTATGTTAGGAAAATGAAGATGATTCAAGCATTAATTTCATTGTGCTTTTGCTCATTTTGAAGATTTTGACATTTTCACCTGAAGTGTACAATCAGGCTGAAAATGCATTTAAAGCCATAAAAAGTTCATTTTGGCTCTCACACCTTAACTAAATGTTGTAGACTCAAACTTTTTGCTGTCATTAGTGTATTTTAGCAAAATGAAGATGATTCAAGCATTAATTTCATTGTGCTTTTGCTCATTTTGAAGATTTTGACATTTTCACCTGAAGTGTACAATCGGGCTGAAAATGCATTTAAAGCAATAAAAAGTTCATTTTGGCTCTCACAACTTAACTAAATGTTGTAGATTCAAACTTTTTGCTGTCATTAGTGTATTTTAGCAAAATGAAGATGATTCAAGCATTAATTTCATTGTGCTTTTGCTCATTTTGAAGATTTTGACATTTTCACCTGAAGTGTACAATTAGGGGCTGAAAACGCGTTTAAAGCAATAAAAAGTTCATTTTGGCTCTCACACCTTAACTAAATGTTGTAGACTCAAACTTTTTGCTGTCATTAGTATATTTTAGCAAAATGAAGATGATTCAAGCATTAATTTTATTGTGCTTTTGCTCATTTTGAAGATTTTGACATTTTCACCTGAAGTGTACAATCGGGCTGAAAATGCATTTAAAGCCATAAAAAGTTCATTTTGGCTCTCACACCTTAACTAAATGTTGTAGACTCAAACTTTTTGCTGTCATTAGTGTATGTTAGCAAAATGAAGATGATTCAAGCATTAATTTCATTGTGCTTTTGCTCATTTTGAAGATTTTGACATTTTCACCTGAAGTGTACAATCAGGCTGAAAATGCATTTAAAGCCATAAAAAGTTCATTTTGGCTCTCACACCTTAACTAAATGTTGTAGACTCAAACTTTTTGCTTTCATTAGTGTATTTTAGCAAAATGAAGATGATTCAAGCATTAATTTCATTGTGCTTTTGCTCATTTTGAAGATTTTGACATTTTCACCTGAAGTGTACAATCAGGCTGAAAATGCATTTAAAGCCATAAAAAGTTCATTTTGGCTCTCACACCTTAACTAAATGTTGTAGACTCAAACTTTTTGCTATCATTAGTGTATGTTAGCAAAATGAAGATGATTCAAGCATTAATTTCATTGTGCTTTTGCTCATTTTGAAGATTTTGACATTTTCACCTGAAGTGTACAATCAGGCTGAAAATGCATTTAAAGCCATAAAAAGTTCATTTTGGCTCTCACACCTTAACTAAATGTTGTAGACTCAAACTTTTTGCTGTCATTAGTGTATTTTAGCAAAATGAAGATGATTCAAGCATTAATTTCATTGTGCTTTTGCTCATTTTGAAGATTTTGACATTTTCACCTGAAGTGTACAATCAGGCTGAAAATGCATTTAAAGCCATAAAAAGTTCATTTTGGCTCTCACACCTTAACTAAATGTTGTAGACTCAAACTTTTTGCTGTCATTAGTGTATTTTAGCAAAATGAAGATGATTCAAGCATTAATTTCATTGTGCTTTTGCTCATTTTGAAGATTTTGACATTTTCACCTGAAGTGTACAATTAAGGGCTGAAAACGCGTTTAAAGCAATAAAAAGTTCATTTTGGCTCTCACACCTTAACTAAATGTTGTAGACTCAAACTTTTTGCTGTCATTAGTGTATGTTAGCAAAATGAAGATGATTCAAGCATTAATTTCATTGTGCTTTTGCTCATTTTGAAGATTTTGACATTTTCACCTGAAGTGTACAAT
Organism: Leptonotus elevatus; assembly: GCF_054856555.1. NCBI lineage: Eukaryota > Metazoa > Chordata > Actinopteri > Syngnathiformes > Syngnathidae > Leptonotus > Leptonotus elevatus. Next base: position 457,438 of record NC_141249.1, read on the forward strand.
TAGGGGCTGAAAACGCGTTTAAAGCAATAAAAAGTTCATTTTGGCTCTCACACCTTAACTAAATGTTGTAGACTCAAACTTTTTGCTGTCATTAGTATATTTTAGCAAAATGAAGATGATTCAAGCATTAATTTTATTGTGCTTTTGCTCATTTTGAAGATTTTGACATTTTCACCTGAAGTGTACAATCGGGCTGAAAATGCATTTAAAGCCATAAAAAGTTCATTTTGGCTCTCACACCTTAACTAAATGTTGTAGACTCAAACTTTTTGCTGTCATTAGTGTATGTTAGCAAAATGAAGATGATTCAAGCATTAATTTCATTGTGCTTTTGCTCATTTTGAAGATTTTGACATTTTCACCTGAAGTGTACAATCAGGCTGAAAATGCATTTAAAGCCATAAAAAGTTCATTTTGGCTCTCACACCTTAACTAAATGTTGTAGACTCAAACTTTTTGCTGTCATTAGTGTATGTTAGCAAAATGAAGATGATTCAAGCATTAATTTCATTGTGCTTTTGCTCATTTTGAAGATTTTTTTCATTTTCACCTGAAGTGTACAATCAGGCTGAAAATGCATTTAAAGCCATAAAAAGTTCATTTTGGCTCTCACACCTTAACTAAATGTTGTAGACTCAAACTTTTTGCTGTCATTAGTATATTTTAGCAAAATGAAGATGATTCAAGCATTAATTTTATTGTGCTTTTGCTCATTTTGAAGATTTTGACATTTTCACCTGAAGTGTACAATCGGGCTGAAAATGCATTTAAAGCCATAAAAAGTTCATTTTGGCTCTCACACCTTAACTAAATGTTGTAGACTCAAACTTTTTGCTGTCATTAGTGTATGTTAGCAAAATGAAGATGATTCAAGCATTAATTTCATTGTGCTTTTGCTCATTTTGAAGATTTTGACATTTTCACCTGAAGTGTACAATCAGGCTGAAAATGCATTTAAAGCCATAAAAAGTTCATTTTGGCTCTCACACCTTAACTAAATGTTGTAGACTCAAACTTTTTGCTATCATTAGTGTATGTTAGCAAAATGAAGATGATTCAAGCATTAATTTCATTGTGCTTTTGCTCATTTTGAAGATTTTGACATTTTCACCTGAAGTGTACAATCAGGCTGAAAATGCATTTAAAGCCATAAAAAGTTCATTTTGGCTCTCACACCTTAACTAAATGTTGTAGACTCAAACTTTTTGCTGTCATTAGTGTATTTTAGCAAAATGAAGATGATTCAAGCATTAATTTCATTGTGCTTTTGCTCATTTTGAAGATTTTGACATTTTCACCTGAAGTGTACAATCAGGCTGAAAATGCATTTAAAGCCATAAAAAGTTCATTTTGGCTCTCACACCTTAACTAAATGTTGTAGACTCAAACTTTTTGCTGTCATTAGTGTATTTTAGCAAAATGAAGATGATTCAAGCATTAATTTCATTGTGCTTTTGCTCATTTTGAAGATTTTGACATTTTCACCTGAAGTGTACAATTAGGGGCTGAAAACGCGTTTAAAGCAATAAAAAGTTCATTTTGGCTCTCACACCTTAACTAAATGTTGTAGACTCAAACTTTTTGCTGTCATTAGTGTATTTTAGCAAAATGAAGATGATTCAAGCATTAATTTCATTGTGCTTTTGATCATTTTGAAGATTTTGACATTTTCACCTGAAGTGTACAATCAGGCTGAAAATGCATTTAAAGCCATAAAAAGTTCATTTTGGCTCTCACACCTTAACTAAATGTTGTAGACTCAAACTTTTTGCTGTCATTAGTGTATTTTAGCAAAATGAAGATGATTCAAGCATTAATTTCATTGTGCTTTTGCTCATTTTGAAGATTTTGACATTTTCACCTGAAGTGTACAATCAGGCTGAAAATGCATTTAAAGCCATAAAAAGTTCATTTTGGCTCTCACACCTTAACTAAATGTTGTAGACTCAAACTTTTTGCTGTCATTAGTGTATTTTAGCAAAATGAAGATGATTCAAGCATTAATTTCATTGTGCTTTTGCTCATTTTGAAGATTTTGACATTTTCACCTGAAGTGTACAATCAGGCTGAAAATGCATTTAAAGCCATAAAAAGTTCATTTTGGCTCTCACACCTTAACTAAATGTTGTAGACTCAAACTTTTTGCTGTCATTAGTGTATTTTAGCAAAATGAAGATGATTCAAGCATTAATTTCATTGTGCTTTTGCTCATTTTGAAGATTTTGACATTTTCACCTGAAGTGTACAATTAGGGGCTGAAAACGCGTTTAAAGCAATAAAAAGTTCATTTTGGCTCTCACACCTTAACTAAATGTTGTAGACTCAAACTTTTTGCTGTCATTAGTGTATGTTAGCAAAATGAAGATGATTCAAGCATTAATTTCATTGTGCTTTTGCTCATTTTGAAGATTTTGACATTTTCACCTGAAGTGTACAATCAGGCTGAAAATGCATTTAAAGCCATAAAAAGTTCATTTTGGCTCTCACACCTTAACTAAATGTTGTAGACTCAAACTTTTTACCTGTCATTAGTGTATTTTACCAAAATGAAGATGATTCAAGCATTAATTTCATTGTGCTTTTGCTCATTTTGAAGATTTTGACATTTTCACCTGAAGTGTACAATCGGGCTGAAAATGCATTTAAAGCCATAAAAAGTTCATTTTGGCTCTCACACCTTAACTAAATGTTGTAGACTCAAACTTTTTGCTGTCATTAGTGTATTTTAGCAAAATGAAGATGATTCAAGCATTAATTTCATTGTGCTTTTGCTCATTTTGAAGATTTTGACATTTTCACCTGAAGTGTACAATCGGGCTGAAAATGCATTTAAAGCAATAAAAAGTTCATTTTGGCTCTCACACCTTAACTAAATGTTGTAGATTCAAACTTTTTGCTGTCATTAGTGTATTTTAGCAAAATGAAGATGATTCAAGCATTAATTTCATTGTGCTTTTGCTCATTTTGAAGATTTTGACATTTTCACCTGAAGTGTACAATTAGGGGCTGAAAACGCGTTTAAAGCAATAAAAAGTTCATTTTGGCTCTCACACCTTAACTAAATGTTGTAGACTCATACTTTTTGCTGTCATTAGTATATTTTAGCAAAATGAAGATGATTCAAGCATTAATTTTATTGTGCTTTTGCTCATTTTGAAGATTTTGACATTTTCACCTGAAGTGTACAATCGGGCTGAAAATGCATTTAAAGCCATAAAAAGTTCATTTTGGCTCTCACACCTTAACTAAATGTTGTAGACTCAAACTTTTTGCTGTCATTAGTGTATGTTAGCAAAATGAAGATGATTCAAGCATTAATTTCATTGTGCTTTTGCTCATTTTGAAGATTTTGACATTTTCACCTGAAGTGTACAATCAGGCTGAAAATGCATTTAAAGCCATAAAAAGTTCATTTTGGCTCTCACACCTTAACTAAATGTTGTAGACTCAAACTTTTTGCTGTCATTAGTGTATGTTAGCAAAATGAAGATGATTCAAGCATTAATTTCATTGTGCTTTTGCTCATTTTGAAGATTTTTTTCATTTTCACCTGAAGTGTACAATCAGGCTGAAAATGCATTTAAAGCCATAAAAAGTTCATTTTGGCTCTCACACCTTAACTAAATGTTGTAGACTCAAACTTTTTGCTGTCATTAGTATATTTTAGCAAAATGAAGATGATTCAAGCATTAATTTTATTGTGCTTTTGCTCATTTTGAAGATTTTGACATTTTCACCTGAAGTGTACAATCGGGCTGAAAATGCATTTAAAGCCATAAAAAGTTCATTTTGGCTCTCACACCTTAACTAAATGTTGTAGACTCAAACTTTTTGCTGTCATTAGTGTATGTTAGCAAAATGAAGATGATTCAAGCATTAATTTCATTGTGCTTTTGCTCATTTTGAAGATTTTGACATTTTCACCTGAAGTGTACAATCAGGCTGAAAATGCATTTAAAGCCATAAAAAGTTCATTTTGAATCTCACACCTTAACTAAATGTTGTAGACTCAAACTTTTTGCTGTCATTAGTGTATTTTAGCAAAATGAAGATGATTCAAGCATTAATTTCATTGTGCTTTTGCTCATTTTGAAGATTTTGACATTTTCACCTGAAGTGTACAATCAGGCTGAAAATGCATTTAAAGCCATAAAAAGTTCATTTTGGCTCTCACACCTTAACTAAATGTTGTAGACTCAAACTTTTTGCTGTCATTAGTGTATTTTAGCAAAATGAAGATGATTCAAGCATTAATTTCATTGTGCTTTTGCTCATTTTGAAGATTTTGACATTTTCACCTGAAGTGTACAATTAGGGGCTGAAAACGCGTTTAAAGCAATAAAAAGTTCATTTTGGCTCTCACACCTTAACTAAATGTTGTAGACTCAAACTTTTTGCTGTCATTAGTGTATTTTAGCAAAATGAAGATGATTCAAGCATTAATTTCATTGTGCTTTTGATCATTTTGAAGATTTTGACATTTTCACCTGAAGTATACAATCAGGCTGAAAATGCATTTAAAGCCATAAAAAGTTCATTTTGGCTCTCACACCTTAACTAAATGTTGTAGACTCAAACTTTTTGCTGTCATTAGTGTATTTTAGCAAAATGAAGATGATTCAAGCATTAATTTCATTGTGCTTTTGCTCATTTTGAAGATTTTGACATTTTCACCTGAAGTGTACAATCAGGCTGAAAATGCATTTAAAGCCATAAAAAGTTCATTTTGGCTCTCACACCTTAACTAAATGTTGTAGACTCAAACTTTTTGCTGTCATTAGTATATTTTAGCAAAATGAAGATGATTCAAGCATTAATTTTATTGTGCTTTTGCTCATTTTGAAGATTTTGACATTTTCACCTGAAGTGTACAATCGGGCTGAAAATGCATTTAAAGCCATAAAAAGTTCATTTTGGCTCTCACACCTTAACTAAATGTTGTAGACTCAAACTTTTTGCTGTCATTAGTGTATGTTAGCAAAATGAAGATGATTCAAGCATTAATTTCATTGTGCTTTTGCTCATTTTGAAGATTTTGACATTTTCACCTGAAGTGTACAATCAGGCTGAAAATGCATTTAAAGCCATAAAAAGTTCATTTTGGCTCTCACACCTTAACTAAATGTTGTAGACTCAAACTTTTTGCTATCATTAGTGTATGTTAGCAAAATGAAGATGATTCAAGCATTAATTTCATTGTGCTTTTGCTCATTTTGAAGATTTTGACATTTTCACCTGAAGTGTACAATCAGGCTGAAAATGCATTTAAAGCCATAAAAAGTTCATTTTGGCTCTCACACCTTAACTAAATGTTGTAGACTCAAACTTTTTGCTGTCATTAGTGTATTTTAGCAAAATGAAGATGATTCAAGCATTAATTTCATTGTGCTTTTGCTCATTTTGAAGATTTTGACATTTTCACCTGAAGTGTACAATCAGGCTGAAAATGCATTTAAAGCCATAAAAAGTTCATTTTGGCTCTCACACCTTAACTAAATGTTGTAGACTCAAACTTTTTGCTGTCATTAGTGTATTTTAGCAAAATGAAGATGATTCAAGCATTAATTTCATTGTGCTTTTGCTCATTTTGAAGATTTTGACATTTTCACCTGAAGTGTACAATTAGGGGCTGAAAACGCGTTTAAAGCAATAAAAAGTTCATTTTGGCTCTCACACCTTAACTAAATGTTGTAGACTCAAACTTTTTGCTGTCATTAGTGTATTTTAGCAAAATGAAGATGATTCAAGCATTAATTTCATTGTGCTTTTGATCATTTTGAAGATTTTGACATTTTCACCTGAAGTGTACAATCAGGCTGAAAATGCATTTAAAGCCATAAAAAGTTCATTTTGGCTCTCACACCTTAACTAAATGTTGTAGACTCAAACTTTTTGCTGTCATTAGTGTATTTTAGCAAAATGAAGATGATTCAAGCATTAATTTCATTGTGCTTTTGCTCATTTTGAAGATTTTGACATTTTCACCTGAAGTGTACAATCAGGCTGAAAATGCATTTAAAGCCATAAAAAGTTCATTTTGGCTCTCACACCTTAACTAAATGTTGTAGACTCAAACTTTTTGCTGTCATTAGTGTATTTTAGCAAAATGAAGATGATTCAAGCATTAATTTCATTGTGCTTTTGCTCATTTTGAAGATTTTGACATTTTCACCTGAAGTGTACAATCAGGCTGAAAATGCATTTAAAGCCATAAAAAGTTCATTTTGGCTCTCACACCTTAACTAAATGTTGTAGACTCAAACTTTTTGCTGTCATTAGTGTATTTTAGCAAAATGAAGATGATTCAAGCATTAATTTCATTGTGCTTTTGCTCATTTTGAAGATTTTGACATTTTCACCTGAAGTGTACAATTAGGGGCTGAAAACGCGTTTAAAGCAATAAAAAGTTCATTTTGGCTCTCACACCTTAACTAAATGTTGTAGACTCAAACTTTTTGCTGTCATTAGTGTATGTTAGCAAAATGAAGATGATTCAAGCATTAATTTCATTGTGCTTTTGCTCATTTTGAAGATTTTGACATTTTCACCTGAAGTGTACAATCAGGCTGAAAATGCATTTAAAGCCATAAAAAGTTCATTTTGGCTCTCACACCTTAACTAAATGTTGTAGACTCAAACTTTTTACCTGTCATTAGTGTATTTTACCAAAATGAAGATGATTCAAGCATTAATTTCATTGTGCTTTTGCTCATTTTGAAGATTTTGACATTTTCACCTGAAGTGTACAATCGGGCTGAAAATGCATTTAAAGCCATAAAAAGTTCATTTTGGCTCTCACACCTTAACTAAATGTTGTAGACTCAAACTTTTTGCTGTCATTAGTGTATTTTAGCAAAATGAAGATGATTCAAGCATTAATTTCATTGTGCTTTTGCTCATTTTGAAGATTTTGACATTTTCACCTGAAGTGTACAATTAGGGGCTGAAAACGCGTTTAAAGCAATAAAAAGTTCATTTTGGCTCTCACACCTTAACTAAATGTTGTAGACTCAAACTTTTTGCTGTCATTAGTATATTTTAGCAAAATGAGGATGATTCAAGCATTAATTTTATTGTGCTTTTGCTCATTTTGAAGATTTTGACATTTTCACCTGAAGTGTACAATCGGGCTGAAAATGCATTTAAAGCCATAAAAAGTTCATTTTGGCTCTCACACCTTAACTAAATGTTGTAGACTCAAACTTTTTGCTGTCATTAGTGTATGTTAGCAAAATGAAGATGATTCAAGCATTAATTTCATTGTGCTTTTGCTCATTTTGAAGATTTTGACATTTTCACCTGAAGTGTACAATCAGGCTGAAAATGCATTTAAAGCCATAAAAAGTTCATTTTGGCTCTCACACCTTAACTAAATGTTGTAGACTCAAACTTTTTGCTGTCATTAGTGTATTTTAGCAAAATGAAGATGATTCAAGCATTAATTTCATTGTGCTTTTGCTCATTTTGAAGATTTTGACATTTTCACCTGAAGTGTACAATCAGGCTGAAAATGCATTTAAAGCCATAAAAAGTTCATTTTGGCTCTCACACCTTAACTAAATGTTGTAGACTCAAACTTTTTGCTGTCATTAGTGTATGTTAGCAAAATGAAGATGATTCAAGCATTAATTTCATTGTGCTTTTGCTCATTTTGAAGATTTTTTTCATTTTCACCTGAAGTGTACAATCAGGCTGAAAATGCATTTAAAGCCATAAAAAGTTCATTTTGGCTCTCACACCTTAACTAAATGTTGTAGACTCAAACTTTTTGCTGTCATTAGTATATTTTAGCAAAATGAAGATGATTCAAGCATTAATTTTATTGTGCTTTTGCTCATTTTGAAGATTTTGACATTTTCACCTGAAGTGTACAATCGGGCTGAAAATGCATTTAAAGCCATAAAAAGTTCATTTTGGCTCTCACACCTTAACTAAATGTTGTAGACTCAAACTTTTTGCTGTCATTAGTGTATGTTAGCAAAATGAAGATGATTCAAGCATTAATTTCATTGTGCTTTTGCTCATTTTGAAGATTTTGACATTTTCACCTGAAGTGTACAATCAGGCTGAAAATGCATTTAAAGCCATAAAAAGTTCATTTTGAATCTCACACCTTAACTAAATGTTGTAGACTCAAACTTTTTGCTGTCATTAGTGTATTTTAGCAAAATGAAGATGATTCAAGCATTAATTTCATTGTGCTTTTGCTCATTTTGAAGATTTTGACATTTTCACCTGAAGTGTACAATCAGGCTGAAAATGCATTTAAAGCCATAAAAAGTTCATTTTGGCTCTCACACCTTAACTAAATGTTGTAGACTCAAACTTTTTGCTGTCATTAGTGTATTTTAGCAAAATGAAGATGATTCAAGCATTAATTTCATTGTGCTTTTGCTCATTTTGAAGATTTTGACATTTTCACCTGAAGTGTACAATTAGGGGCTGAAAACGCGTTTAAAGCAATAAAAAGTTCATTTTGGCTCTCACACCTTAACTAAATGTTGTAGACTCAAACTTTTTGCTGTCATTAGTGTATTTTAGCAAAATGAAGATGATTCAAGCATTAATTTCATTGTGCTTTTGATCATTTTGAAGATTTTGACATTTTCACCTGAAGTGTACAATCAGGCTGAAAATGCATTTAAAGCCATAAAAAGTTCATTTTGGCTCTCACACCTTAACTAAATGTTGTAGACTCAAACTTTTTGCTGTCATTAGTGTATTTTAGCAAAATGAAGATGATTCAAGCATTAATTTCATTGTGCTTTTGCTCATTTTGAAGATTTTGACATTTTCACCTGAAGTGTACAATCAGGCTGAAAATGCATTTAAAGCCATAAAAAGTTCATTTTGGCTCTCACACCTTAACTAAATGTTGTAGACTCAAACTTTTTGCTGTCATTAGTGTATTTTAGCAAAATGAAGATGATTCAAGCATTAATTTCATTGTGCTTTTGCTCATTTTGAAGATTTTGACATTTTCACCTGAAGTGTACAATTAGGGGCTGAAAACGCGTTTAAAGCAATAAAAAGTTCATTTTGGCTCTCACACCTTAACTAAATGTTGTAGACTCAAACTTTTTGCTGTCATTAGTGTATTTTAGCAAAATGAAGATGATTCAAGCATTAATTTCATTGTGCTTTTGCTCATTTTGAAGATTTTGACATTTTCACCTGAAGTGTACAATCAGGCTGAAAATGCATTTAAAGCCATAAAAAGTTCATTTTGGCTCTCACACCTTAACTAAATGTTGTAGACTCAAACTTTTTGCTATCATTAGTGTATGTTAGCAAAATGAAGATGATTCAAGCATTAATTTCATTGTGCTTTTGCTCATTTTGAAGATTTTGACATTTTCACCTGAAGTGTACAATCAGGCTGAAAATGCATTTAAAGCCATAAAAAGTTCATTTTGGCTCTCACACCTTAACTAAATGTTGTAGACTCAAACTTTTTGCTGTCATTAGTGTATTTTAGCAAAATGAAGATGATTCAAGCATTAATTTCATTGTGCTTTTGCTCATTTTGAAGATTTTGACATTTTCACCTGAAGTGTACAATTAAGGGCTGAAAACGCGTTTAAAGCAATAAAAAGTTCATTTTGGCTCTCACACCTTAACTAAATGTTGTAGACTCAAACTTTTTGCTGTCATTAGTGTATGTTAGCGAAATGAAGATGATTCAAGCATTAATTTCATTGTGCTTTTGCTCATTTTGAAGATTTTGACATTTTCACCTGAAGTGTACAATTAGGGGCTGAAAACGCGTTTAAAGCAATAAAAAGTTCATTTTGGCTCTCACACCTTAACTAAATGTTGTAGACTCAAACTTTTTGCTGTCATTAGTATATTTTAGCAAAATGAAGATGATTCAAGCATTAATTTTATTGTGCTTTTGCTCATTTTGAAGATTTTGACATTTTCACCTGAAGTGTACAATCGGGCTGAAAATGCATTTAAAGCCATAAAAAGTTCATTTTGGCTCTCACACCTTAACTAAATGTTGTAGACTCAAACTTTTTGCTGTCATTAGTGTATGTTAGCAAAATGAAGATGATTCAAGCATTAATTTCATTGTGCTTTTGCTCATTTTGAAGATTTTGACATTTTCACCTGAAGTGTACAATCAGGCTGAAAATGCATTTAAAGCCATAAAAAGTTCATTTTGGCTCTCACACCTTAACTAAATGTTGTAGACTCAAACTTTTTGCTGTCATTAGTGTATGTTAGCAAAATGAAGATGATTCAAGCATTAATTTCATTGTGCTTTTGCTCATTTTGAAGATTTTTTTCATTTTCACCTGAAGTGTACAATCAGGCTGAAAATGCATTTAAAGCCATAAAAAGTTCATTTTGGCTCTCACACCTTAACTAAATGTTGTAGACTCAAACTTTTTGCTGTCATTAGTATATTTTAGCAAAATGAAGATGATTCAAGCATTAATTTTATTGTGCTTTTGCTCATTTTGAAGATTTTGACATTTTCACCTGAAGTGTACAATCGGGCTGAAAATGCATTTAAAGCCATAAAAAGTTCATTTTGGCTCTCACACCTTAACTAAATGTTGTAGACTCAAACTTTTTGCTGTCATTAGTGTATGTTAGCAAAATGAAGATGATTCAAGCATTAATTTCATTGTGCTTTTGCTCATTTTGAAGATTTTGACATTTTCACCTGAAGTGTACAATCAGGCTGAAAATGCATTTAAAGCCATAAAAAGTTCATTTTGGCTCTCACACCTTAACTAAATGTTGTAGACTCAAACTTTTTGCTATCATTAGTGTATGTTAGCAAAATGAAGATGATTCAAGCATTAATTTCATTGTGCTTTTGCTCATTTTGAAGATTTTGACATTTTCACCTGAAGTGTACAATCAGGCTGAAAATGCATTTAAAGCCATAAAAAGTTCATTTTGGCTCTCACACCTTAACTAAATGTTGTAGACTCAAACTTTTTGCTGTCATTAGTGTATTTTAGCAAAATGAAGATGATTCAAGCATTAATTTCATTGTGCTTTTGCTCATTTTGAAGATTTTGACATTTTCACCTGAAGTGTACAATCAGGCTGAAAATGCATTTAAAGCCATAAAAAGTTCATTTTGGCTCTCACACCTTAACTAAATGTTGTAGACTCAAACTTTTTGCTGTCATTAGTGTATTTTAGCAAAATGAAGATGATTCAAGCATTAATTTCATTGTGCTTTTGCTCATTTTGAAGATTTTGACATTTTCACCTGAAGTGTACAATTAGGGGCTGAAAACGCGTTTAAAGCAATAAAAAGTTCATTTTGGCTCTCACACCTTAACTAAATGTTGTAGACTCAAACTTTTTGCTGTCATTAGTGTATTTTAGCAAAATGAAGATGATTCAAGCATTAATTTCATTGTGCTTTTGCTCATTTTGAAGATTTTGACATTTTCACCTGAAGTGTACAATCGGGCTGAAAATGCATTTAAAGCCATAAAAAGTTCATTTTGGCTCTCACACCTTAACTAAATGTTGTAGACTCAAACGTTTTGCTGTCATTAGTGTATTTTAGCAAAATGAAGATGATTCAAGCATTAATTTCATTGTGCTTTTGCTCATTTTGAAGATTTTGACATTTTCACCTGAAGTGTACAATCGGGCTGAAAATGCATTTAAAGCCATAAAAAGTTCATTTTGGCTCTCACACCTTAACTAAATGTTGTAGACTCAAACTTTTTGCTGTCATTAGTGTATTTTAGCAAAATGAAGATGATTCAAGCATTAATTTCATTGTGCTTTTGCTCATTTTGAAGATTTTGACATTTTCACCTGAAGTGTACAATCAGGCTGAAAATGCATTTAAAGCCATAAAAAGTTCATTTTGGCTCTCACACCTTAACTAAATGTTGTAGACTCAAACTTTTTGCTGTCATTAGTGTATTTTAGCAAAATGAAGATGATTCAAGCATTAATTTCATTGTGCTTTTGCTCATTTTGAAGATTTTGACATTTTCACCTGAAGTGTACAATCAGGCTGAAAATGCATTTAAAGCCATAAAAAGTTCATTTTGGCTCTCACACCTTAACTAAATGTTGTAGACTCAAACTTTTTGCTGTCATTAGTGTATTTTAGCAAAATGAAGATGATTCAAGCATTAATTTCATTGTGCTTTTGCTCATTTTGAAGATTTTGACATTTTCACCTGAAGTGTACAATTAGGGGCTGAAAACGCGTTTAAAGCAATAAAAAGTTCATTTTGGCTCTCACACCTTAACTAAATGTTGTAGACTCAAACTTTTTGCTGTCATTAGTGTATGTTAGCAAAATGAAGATGATTCAAGCATTAATTTCATTGTGCTTTTGCTCATTTTGAAGATTTTGACATTTTCACCTGAAGTGTACAATCAGGCTGAAAATGCATTTAAAGCCATAAAAAGTTCATTTTGGCTCTCACACCTTAACTAAATGTTGTAGACTCAAACTTTTTACCTGTCATTAGTGTATTTTACCAAAATGAAGATGATTCAAGCATTAATTTCATTGTGGTTTTGCTCATTTTGAAGATTTTGACATTTTCACCTGAAGTGTACAATCGGGCTGAAAATGCATTTAAAGCCATAAAAAGTTCATTTTGGCTCTCACACCTTAACTAAATGTTGTAGACTCAAACTTTTTGCTGTCATTAGTGTATTTTAGCAAAATGAAGATGATTCAAGCATTAATTTCATTGTGCTTTTGCTCATTTTGAAGATTTTGACATTTTCACCTGAAGTGTACAATCGGGCTGAAAATGCATTTAAAGCAATAAAAAGTTCATTTTGGCTCTCACACCTTAACTAAACGTTGTGACTCAAACTTTTTGCTGTCATTAGTATATTTTAGCAAAATGAAGATGATTCAAGCATTAATTTTATTGTGCTTTTGCTCATTTTGAAGATTTTGACATTTTCACCTGAAGTGTACAATCAGGCTGAAAATGCATTTAAAGCCATAAAAAGTTCATTTTAGCTCTCACACCTTAACTAAATGTTGTAGACTCAAACTTTTTGCTGTCATTAGTGTATGTTAGCAAAATGAAGATGATTCAAGCATTAATTTCATTGTGCTTTTGCTCATTTTGAAGATTTTCACATTTTCACCTGAAGTGTACAATCAGGCTGAAAATGCATTTAAAGCCATAAAAAGTTCATTTTGGCTCTCACACCTTAACTAAATGTTGTAGACTCAAACTTTTTGCTGTCATTAGTATATTTTAGCAAAATGAAGATGATTCAAGCATTAATTTTATTGTGCTTTTGCTCATTTTGAAGATTTTGACATTTTCACCTGAAGTGTACAATCGGGCTGAAAATGCATTTAAAGCCATAAAAAGTTCATTTTGGCTCTCACACCTTAACTAAATGTTGTAGACTCAAACTTTTTGCTGTCATTAGTGTATGTTAGCAAAATGAAGATGATTCAAGCATTAATTTCATTGTGCTTTTGCTCATTTTGAAGATTTTGACATTTTCACCTGAAGTGTACAATCGGGCTGAAAATGCATTTAAAGCCATAAAAAGTTCATTTTGGCTCTCACACCTTAACTAAATGTTGTAGACTCAAACTTTTTGCTGTCATTAGTGTATTTTAGCAAAATGAAGATGATTCAAGCATTAATTTCATTGTGCTTTTGCTCATTTTGAAGATTTTGACATTTTCACCTGAAGTGTACAATCGGGCTGAAAATGCATTTAAAGCAATAAAAAGTTCATTTTGGCTCTCACACCTTAACTAAATGTTGTAGACTCAAACTTTTTGCTGTCATTAGTGTATTTTAGCAAAATGAAGATGATTCAAGCATTAATTTTATTGTGCTTTTGCTCATTTTGAAGATTTTGACATTTTCACCTGAAGTGTACAATCAGGCTGAAAATGCATTTAAAGCCATAAAAAGTTCATTTTGGCTCTCACACCTTAACTAAATGTTGTAGACTCAAACTTTTTGCTGTCATTAGTGTATTTTAGCAAAATGAAGATGATTCAAGCATTAATTTCATTGTGCTTTTGCTCATTTTGAAGATTTTGACATTTTCACCTGAAGTGTACAATTAGGGGCTGAAAACGCGTTTAAAGCAATAAAAAGTTCATTTTGGCTCTCACACCTTAACTAAATGTTGTAGACTCAAACTTTTTGCTGTCATTAGTATATTTTAGCAAAATGAAGATGATTCAAGCATTAATTTTATTGTGCTTTTGCTCATTTTGAAGATTTTGACATTTTCACCTGAAGTGTACAATCGGGCTGAAAATGCATTTAAAGCCATAAAAAGTTCATTTTGGCTCTCACACCTTAACTAAATGTTGTAGACTCAAACTTTTTGCTGTCATTAGTGTATTTTAGCAAAATGAAGATGATTCAAGCATTAATTTCATTGTGCTTTTGCTCATTTTGAAGATTTTGACATTTTCACCTGAAGTGTACAATCGGGCTGAAAATGCATTTAAAGCAATAAAAAGTTCATTTTGGCTCTCACACCTTAACTAAATGTTGTAGACTCAAACTTTTTGCTGTCATTAGTGTATTTTAGCAAAATGAAGATGATTCAAGCATTAATTTTATTGTGCTTTTGCTCATTTTGAAGATTTTGACATTTTCACCTGAAGTGTACAATCGGGCTGAAAATGCATTTAAAGCCATAATAAGTTCATTTTGGCTCTCACACCTTAACTAAATGTTGTAGACTCAAACTTTTTGCTGTCATTAGTGTATTTTAGCAAAATGAAGATGATTCAAGCATTAATTTCATTGTGCTTTTGCTCATTTTGAAGATTTTGACATTTTCACCTGAAGTGTACAATCGGGCTAAAAATGCATTTAAAGCCATAAAAAGTTCATTTTGGCTCTCACACCTTAACTAAATGTTGTAGACTCAAACTTTTTGCTGTCATTAGTGTATGTTAGCAAAATGAAGATGATTCAAGCATTAATTTCATTGTGCTTTTGCTCATTTTGAAGATTTTGACATTTTCACCTGAAGTGTACAATCAGGCTGAAAATGCATTTAAAGCCATAAAAAGTTCATTTTGGCTCTCACACCTTAACTAAATGTTGTAGACTCAAACTTTTTGCTATCATTAGTGTATGTTAGCAAAATGAAGATGATTCAAGCATTAATTTCATTGTGCTTTTGCTCATTTTGAAGATTTTGACATTTTCACCTGAAGTGTACAATCAGGATGAAAATGCATTTAAAGCCATAAAAAGTTCATTTTGGCTCTCACACCTTAACTAAATGTTGTAGACTCAAACTTTTTGCTGTCATTAGTGTATTTTAGCAAAATGAAGATGATTCAAGCATTAATTTCATTGTGCTTTTGCTCATTTTGAAGATTTTGACATTTTCACCTGAAGTGTACAATTAGGGGCTGAAAACGCGTTTAAAGCAATAAAAAGTTCATTTTGGCTCTCACATCTTAACTAAATGTTGTAGACTCAAACTTTTTGCTGTCATTAGTATATTTTAGCAAAATGAAGATGATTCAAGCATTAATTTTATTGTGCTTTTGCTCATTTTGAAGATTTTGACATTTTCACCTGAAGTGTACAATCGGGCTGAAAATGCATTTAAAGCCATAAAAAGTTCATTTTGGCTCTCACACCTTAACTAAATGTTGTAGACTCAAACTTTTTGCTGTCATTAGTGTATGTTAGCAAAATGAAGATGATTCAAGCATTAATTTCATTGTGCTTTTGCTCATTTTGAAGATTTTGACATTTTCACCTGAAGTGTACAATCGGGCTGAAAATGCATTTAAAGCCATAAAAAGTTCATTTTGGCTCTCACACCTTAACTAAATGTTGTAGACTCAAACTTTTTGCTGTCATTAGTATATTTTAGCAAAATGAAGATGATTCAAGCATTAATTTTATTGTGCTTTTGCTCATTTTGAAGATTTTGACATTTTCACCTGAAGTGTACAATCGGGCTGAAAATGCATTTAAAGCCATAAAAAGTTCATTTTGGCTCTCACACCTTAACTAAATGTTGTAGACTCAAACTTTTTGCTGTCATTAGTGTATGTTAGCAAAATGAAGATGATTCAAGCATTAATTTCATTGTGCTTTTGCTCATTTTGAAGATTTTGACATTTTCACCTGAAGTGTACAATCAGGCTGAAAATGCATTTAAAGCCATAAAAAGTTCATTTTGGCTCTCACACCTTAACTAAATGTTGTAGACTCAAACTTTTTGCTGTCATTAGTGTATTTTAGCAAAATGAAGATGATTCAAGCATTAATTTCATTGTGCTTTTGCTCATTTTGAAGATTTTGACATTTTCACCTGAAGTGTACAATCGGGCTGAAAATGCATTTAAAGCCATAATAAGTTCATTTTGGCTCTCACACCTTAACTAAATGTTGTAGACTCAAACTTTTTGCTGTCATTAGTGTATTTTAGCAAAATGAAGATGATTCAAGCATTAATTTCATTGTGCTTTTGCTCATTTTGAAGATTTTGACATTTTCACCTGAAGTGTACAATCGGGCTAAAAATGCATTTAAAGCCATAAAAAGTTCATTTTGGCTCTCACACCTTAACTAAATGTTGTAGACTCAAACTTTTTGCTGTCATTAGTGTATGTTAGCAAAATGAAGATGATTCAAGCATTAATTTCATTGTGCTTTTGCTCATTTTGAAGATTTTGACATTTTCACCTGAAGTGTACAATCAGGCTGAAAATGCATTTAAAGCCATAAAAAGTTCATTTTGGCTCTCACACCTTAACTAAATGTTGTAGACTCAAACTTTTTGCTATCATTAGTGTATGTTAGCAAAATGAAGATGATTCAAGCATTAATTTCATTGTGCTTTTGCTCATTTTGAAGATTTTGACATTTTCACCTGAAGTGTACAATCAGGATGAAAATGCATTTAAAGCCATAAAAAGTTCATTTTGGCTCTCACACCTTAACTAAATGTTGTAGACTCAAACTTTTTGCTGTCATTAGTGTATTTTAGCAAAATGAAGATGATTCAAGCATTAATTTCATTGTGCTTTTGCTCATTTTGAAGATTTTGACATTTTCACCTGAAGTGTACAATTAGGGGCTGAAAACGCGTTTAAAGCAATAAAAAGTTCATTTTGGCTCTCACATCTTAACTAAATGTTGTAGACTCAAACTTTTTGCTGTCATTAGTATATTTTAGCAAAATGAAGATGATTCAAGCATTAATTTTATTGTGCTTTTGCTCATTTTGAAGATTTTGACATTTTCACCTGAAGTGTACAATCGGGCTGAAAATGCATTTAAAGCCATAAAAAGTTCATTTTGGCTCTCACACCTTAACTAAATGTTGTAGACTCAAACTTTTTGCTGTCATTAGTGTATGTTAGCAAAATGAAGATGATTCAAGCATTAATTTCATTGTGCTTTTGCTCATTTTGAAGATTTTGACATTTTCACCTGAAGTGTACAATCGGGCTGAAAATGCATTTAAAGCCATAAAAAGTTCATTTTGGCTCTCACACCTTAACTAAATGTTGTAGACTCAAACTTTTTGCTGTCATTAGTGTATTTTAGCAAAATGAAGATGATTCAAGCATTAATTTCATTGTGCTTTTGCTCATTTTGAAGATTTTGACATTTTCACCTGAAGTGTACAATCGGGCTGAAAATGCATTTAAAGCAATAAAAAGTTCATTTTGGCTCTCACACCTTAACTAAATGTTGTGGATTCAAACTTTTTGCTGTCATTAGTGTATTTTAGCAAAATGAAGATGATTCAAGCCCTAATTTCATTGTGCTTTTGCTCATTTTGAAGATTTTGACATTTTCACCTGAAGTGTACAATTAGGGGCTGAAAACGCGTTTAAAGCAATAAAAAGTTCATTTTGGCTCTCACACCTTAACTAAATGTTGTAGACTCAAACTTTTTGCTGTCATTAGTATATTTTAGCAAAATGAAGATGATTCAAGCATTAATTTTATTGTGCTTTTGCTCATTTTGAAGATTTTGACATTTTCACCTGAAGTGTACAATCGGGCTGAAAATGCATTTAAAGCCATAAAAAGTTCATTTTGGCTCTCACACCTTAACTAAATGTTGTAGACTCAAACTTTTTGCTGTCATTAGTGTATGTTAGCAAAATGAAGATGATTCAAAGCATTAATTTCATTGTGCTTTTGCTCATTTTGAAGATTTTCACATTTTCACCTGAAGTGTACAATCAGGCTGAAAATGCATTTAAAGCCATAAAAAGTTCATTTTGGCTCTCACACCTTAACTAAATGTTGTAGACTCAAACTTTTTGCTGTCATTAGTATATTTTAGCAAAATGAAGATGATTCAAGCATTAATTTCATTGTGCTTTTGCTCATTTTGAAGATTTTGACATTTTCACCTGAAGTGTACAATTAGGGGCTGAAAACGCGTTTAAAGCAATAAAAAGTTCATTTTGGCTCTCACACCTTAACTAAATGTTGTAGACTCAAACTTTTTGCTGTCATTAGTATATTTTAGCAAAATGAAGATGATTCAAGCATTAATTTCATTGTGCTTTTGCTCATTTTGAAGATTTTGACATTTTCACCTGAAGTGTACAATCAGGCTGAAAATGCATTTAAAGCCATAAAAAGTTCATTTTGGCTCTCACACCTTAACTAAATGTTGTAGATTCAAACTTTTTGCTGTCATTAGTGTATTTTAGCAAAATGAAGATGATTCAAGCATTAATTTCATTGTGCTTTTGCTCATTTTGAAGATTTTGACATTTTCACCTGAAGTGTACAATCAGGCTGAAAATGCATTTAAAGCCATAAAAAGTTCATTTTGGCTCTCACACCTTAACTAAATGTTGTAGACTCAAACTTTTTGCTGTCATTAGTGTATGTTAGCAAAATGAAGATGATTCAAGCATTAATTTCATTGTGCTTTTGCTCATTTTGAAGATTTTGACATTTTCACCTGAAGTGTACAATCAGGCTGAAAATGCATTTAAAGCCATAAAAAGTTCATTTTGGCTCTCACACCTTAACTAAATGTTGTAGACTCAAACTTTTTGCTGTCATTAGTGTATTTTAGAAAAATGAAGATGATTCAAGCATTAATTTCATTGTGCTTTTGCTCATTTTGAAGATTTTGACATTTTCACCTGAAGTGTACAATTAGGGGCTGAAAACGCGTTTAAAGCAATAAAAAGTTCATTTTGGCTCTCACACCTTAACTAAATGTTGTAGACTCAAACTTTTTGCTGTCATTAGTATATTTTAGCAAATGAAGATGATTCAAGCATTAATTTTATTGTGCTTTTGCTCATTTTGAAGATTTTGACATTTTCACCTGAAGTGTACAATCGGGCTGAAAATGCATTTAAAGCCATAAAAAGTTCATTTTGGCTCTCACACCTTAACTAAATGTTGTAGACTCAAACTTTATGCTGTCATTAGTGTATGTTAGCAAAATGAAGATGATTCAAGCATTAATTTCATTGTGCTTTTGCTCATTTTGAAGATTTTGACATTTTCACCTGAAGTGTACAATTAGGGGCTGAAAACGCGTTTAAAGCAATACAAAGTTCATTTTGGCTCTCACACCTTAACTAAATGTTGTAGACTCAAACTTTTTGCTGTCATTAGTGTATTTTAGCAAAATGAAGATGATTCAAGCATTAATTTCATTGTGCTTTTGCTCATTTTGAAGATTTTGACATTTTCACCTGAAGTGTACAATTAGGGGCTGAAAACGCGTTTAAAGCAATAAAAAGTTCATTTTGGCTCTCACACCTTAACTAAATGTTGTAGACTCAAACTTTTTGCTGTCATTAGTATATTTTAGCAAAATGAAGATGATTCAAGCATTAATTTTATTGTGCTTTTGCTCATTTTGAAGATTTTGACATTTTCACCTGAAGTGTACAATCGGGCTGAAAATGCATTTAAAGCCATAAAAAGTTCATTTTGGCTCTCACACCTTAACTAAATGTTGTAGACTCAAACTTTTTGCTGTCATTAGTGTATTTTAGCAAAATGAAGATGATTCAAGCATTAATTTCATTGTGCTTTTGCTCATTTTGAAGATTTTGACATTTTCACCTGAAGTGTACAATCAGGTTGAAAATGCATTTAAAGCCATAAAAAGTTCATTTTGGCTCTCACACCTTAACTAAATGTTGTAGACTCAAACTTTTTGCTGTCATTAGTGTATGTTAGAAAAATGAAGATGATTCAAGCATTAATTTCATTGTGCTTTTGCTCATTTTGAAGATTTTGACATTTTCACCTGAAGTGTACAATCAGGCTGAAAATGCATTTAAAGCCATAAAAAGTTCATTTTGGCTCTCACACCTTAAATAAATGTTGTAGACTCAAACTTTTTGCTGTCATTAGTGTATGTTAGCAAAATGAAGATGATTCAAGCATTAATTTCATTGTGCTTTTGCTCATTTTGAAGATTTTGACATTTTCACCTGAAGTGTACAATCAGGCTGAAAATGCATTTAAAGCCATAAAAAGTTCATTTTGGCTCTCACACCTTAACTAAATGTTGTAGACTCAAACTTTTTGCTGTCATTAGTGTATTTTAGCAAAATGAAGATGATTCAAGCATTAATTTCATTGTGCTTTTGCTCATTTTGAAGATTTTGACATTTTCACCTGAAGTGTACAATCGGGCTGAAAATGCATTTAAAGCCATAAAAAGTTCATTTTGGCTCTCACACCTTAACTAAATGTTGTAGACTCAAACTTTTTGCTGTCATTAGTGTATGTTAGCAAAATGAAGATGATTCAAGCATTAATTTCATTGTGCTTTTGCTCATTTTGAAGATTTTGACATTTTCACCTGAAGTGTACAATCAGGCTGAAAATGCATTTAAAGCCATAAAAAGTTCATTTTGGCTCTCACACCTTAACTAAATGTTGTAGACTCAAACTTTTTGCTGTCATTAGTGTATTTTAGCAAAATGAAGATGATTCAAGCATTAATTTCATTGTGCTTTTGCTCATTTTGAAGATTTTGACATTTTCACCTGAAGTGTACAATTAGGGGCTGAAAACGCGTTTAAAGCAATAAAAAGTTCATTTTGGCTCTCACACCTTAACTAAATGTTGTAGACTCAAACTTTTTGCTGTCATTAGTATATTTTAGCAAAATGAAGATGATTCAAGCATTAATTTTATTGTGCTTTTGCTCATTTTGAAGATTTTGACATTTTCACCTGAAGTGTACAATCGGGCTGAAAATGCATTTAAAGCCATAAAAAGTTCATTTTGGCTCTCACACCTTAACTAAATGTTGTAGACTCAAACTTTTTGCTGTCATTAGTGTATGTTAGCAAAATGAAGATGATTCAAGCATTAATTTCATTGTGCTTTTGCTCATTTTGAAGATTTTGACATTTTCACCTGAAGTGTACAATCAGGTTGAAAATGCATTTAAAGCCATAAAAAGTTCATTTTGGCTCTCACACCTTAACTAAATGTTGTAGACTCAAACTTTTTGCTGTCATTAGTGTATGTTAGCAAAATGAAGATGATTCAAGCATTAATTTCATTGTGCTTTTGCTCATTTTGAAGATTTTGACATTTTCACCTGAAGTGTACAATTAGGGGCTGAAAATGCATTTAAAGCCATAAAAAGTTCATTTTGGCTCTCACACCTTAACTAAATGTTGTAGACTCAAACTTTTTGTTGTCATTAGTGTATTTTAGCAAAATGAAGATGATTCAAGCATTAATTTCATTGTGCTTTTGCTCATTTTGAAGATTTTGACATTTTCACCTGAAGTGTACAATTAGGGGCTGAAAACGCGTTTAAAGCAATAAAAAGTTCATTTTGGCTCTCACACCTTAACTAAATGTTGCAGACTCAAACTTTTTGCTGTCATTAGTATATTTTAGCAAAATGAAGATGATTCAAGCATTAATTTTATTGTGCTTTTGCTCATTTTGAAGATTTTGACATTTTCACCTGAAGTGTACAATCGGGCTGAAAATGCATTTAAAGCCATAAAAAGTTCATTTTGGCTCTCACACCTTAACTAAATGTTGTAGACTCAAACTTTTTGCTGTCATTAGTGTATGTTAGCAAAATGAAGATGATTCAAGCATTAATTTCATTGTGCTTTTGCTCATTTTGAAGATTTTGACATTTTCACCTGAAGTGTACAATCAGGCTGAAAATGCATTTAAAGCCATAAAAAGTTCATTTTGGCTCTCACACCTTAACTAAATGTTGTAGACTCAAACTTTTTGCTGTCATTAGTGTATTTTAGCAAAATGAAGATGATTCAAGCATTAATTTCATTGTGCTTTTGCTCATTTTGAAGATTTTGACATTTTCACCTGAAGTGTACAATTAGGGGCTGAAAACGCGTTTAAAGCAATAAAAAGTTCATTTTGGCTCTCACACCTTAACTAAATGTTGTAGACTCAAACTTTTTGCTGTCATTAGTATATTTTAGCAAAATGAAGATGATTCAAGCATTAATTTTATTGTGCTTTTGCTCATTTTGAAGATTTTGACATTTTCACCTGAAGTGTACAATCAGGCTGAAAATGCATTTAAAGCCATAAAAAGTTCATTTTGGCTCTCACACCTTAACTAAATGTTGTAGACTCAAACTTTTTGCTGTCATTAGTGTATGTTAGCAAAATGAAGATGATTCAAGCATTAATTTCATTGTGCTTTTGCTCATTTTGAAGATTTTGACATTTTCACCTGAAGTGTACAATTAGGGGCTGAAAACGCGTTTAAAGCAATAAACAGTTCATTTTGGCTCTCACACCTTAACTAAATGTTGTAGACTCAAACTTTTTGCTGTCATTAGTATATTTTAGCAAAATGAAGATGATTCAAGCATTAATTTTATTGTGCTTTTGCTCATTTTGAAGATTTTGACATTTTCACCTGAAGTGTACAATCGGGCTGAAAATGCATTTAAAGCCATAAAAAGTTCATTTTGGCTCTCACACCTTAACTAAATGTTGTAGACTCAAACTTTATGCTGTCATTAGTGTATGTTAGCAAAATGAAGATGATTCAAGCATTAATTTCATTGTGCTTTTGCTCATTTTGAAGATTTTGACATTTTCACCTGAAGTGTACAATCAGGCTGAAAATGCATTTAAAGCCATAAAAAGTTCATTTTGGCTCTCACACCTTAACTAAATGTTGTAGACTCAAACTTTTTGCTGTCATTAGTGTATTTTAGCAAAATGAAGATGATTCAAGCATTAATTTCATTGTGCTTTTGCTCATTTTGAAGATTTTGACATTTTCACCTGAAGTGTACAATCGGGCTGAAAATGCATTTAAAGCCATAAAAAGTTCATTTTGGCTCTCACACCTTAACTAAATGTTGTAGACTCAAACGTTTTGCTGTCATTAGTGTATGTTAGCAAAATGAAGATGATTCAAGCATTAATTTCATTGTGCTTTTGCTCATTTTGAAGATTTTGACATTTTCACCTGAAGTGTACAATCAGGCTGAAAATGCATTTAAAGCCATAAAAAGTTCATTTTGGCTCTCACACCTTAACTAAATGTTGTAGACTCAAACTTTTTGCTGTCATTAGTGTATTTTAGCAAAATGAAGATGATTCAAGCATTAATTTCATTGTGCTTTTGCTCATTTTGAAGATTTTGACATTTACACCTGAAGTGTACAATTAGGGGCTGAAAACGCGTTTAAAGCAATAAAAAGTTCATTTTGGCTCTCACACCTTAACTAAATGTTGTAGACTCAAACTTTGTGCTGTCATTAGTGTATTTTAGCAAAATGAAGATGATTCAAGCATTAATTTCATTGTGCTTTTGCTCATTTTGAAGATTTTGACATTTTCACCTGAAGTGTACAATCAGGCTGAAAATGCATTTAAAGCCATAAAAAGTTCATTTTGGCTCTCACACCTTAACTAAATGTTGTAGACTCAAACTTTTTGCTGTCATTAGTGTATTTTAGCAAAATGAAGATGATTCAAGCATTAATTTCATTGTGCTTTTGCTCATTTTGAAGATTTTGACATTTTCACCTGAAGTGTACAATCAGGCTGAAAATGCATTTAAAGCCATAAAAAGTTCATTTTGGCTCTCACACCTTAACTAAATGTTGTAGACTCAAACTTTTTGTTGTCATTAGTGTATTTTAGCAAAATGAAGATGATTCAAGCATTAATTTCATTGTGCTTTTGCTCATTTTGAAGATTTTGACATTTTCACCTGAAGTGTACAATCAGGCTGAAAATGCATTTAAAGCCATAAAAAGTTCATTTTGTCTCTCACACCTTAACTAAATGTTGTAGACTCAAACTTTTTGCTGTCATTAGTGTATTTTAGCAAAATGAAGATGATTCAAGCATTAATTTCATTGTGCTTTTGCTCATTTTGAAGATTTTGACATTTTCACCTGAAGTGTACAATCGGGCTGAAAATGCATTTAAAGCCATAAAAAGTTCATTTTGGCTCTCACACCTTAACTAAATGTTGTAGACTCAAACTTTTTGCTGTCATTAGTGTATTTTAGCAAAATGAAGATGATTCAAGCATTAATTTCATTGTGCTTTTGCTCATTTTGAAGATTTTGACATTTTTACCTGAAGTGTACAATCGGGCTGAAAATGCATTTAAAGCAATAAAAAGTTCATTTTGGCTCTCACACCTTAACTAAATGTTGTAGATTCAAACTTTTTGCTGTCATTAGTGTATTTTAGCAAAATGAAGATGATTCAAGCATTAATTTCATTGTGCTTTTGCTCATTTTGAAGATTTTGACATTTTCACCTGAAGTGTACAATTAGGGGCTGAAAACGCGTTTAAAGCAATAAAAAGTTCATTTTGAATCTCACACCTTAACTAAATGTTGTAGACTCAAACTTTTTGCTGTCATTAGTATATTTTAGCACAATGAAGATGATTCAAGCATTAATTTTATTGTGCTTTTGCTCATTTTGAAGATTTTGACATTTTCACCTGAAGTGTACAATCGGGCTGAAAATGCATTTAAAGCCATAAAAAGTTCATTTTGTCTCTCACACCTTAACTAAATGTTGTAGACTCAAACTTTTTGCTGTCATTAGTGTATTTTAGCAAAATGAAGATGATTCAAGCATTAATTTCATTGTGCTTTTGCTCATTTTGAAGATTTTGACATTTTCACCTGAAGTGTACAATCGGGCTGAAAATGCATTTAAAGCCATAAAAAGTTCATTTTGGCTCTCACACCTTAACTAAATGTTGTAGACTCAAACTTTTTGCTGTCATTAGTGTATGTTAGCAAAATGAAGATGATTCAAGCATTAATTTCATTGTGCTTTTGCTCATTTTGAAGATTTTGACATTTTCACCTGAAGTGTACAATCAGGCTGAAAATGCATTTAAAGCCATAAAAAGTTCATTTTGGCTCTCACACCTTAACTAAATGTTGTAGACTCAAACTTTTTGCTGTCATTAGTGTATTTTAGCAAAATGAAGATGATTCAAGCATTAATTTCATTGTGCTTTTGCTCATTTTGAAGATTTTGACATTTTCACCTGAAGTGTACAATTAGGGGCTGAAAACGCGTTTAAAGCAATAAAAAGTTCATTTTTGGCTCTCACACCTTAACTAAATGTTGTAGACTCAAACTTTTTGCTGTCATTAGTATATTTTAGCAAAATGAAGATGATTCAAGCATTCATTTTATTGTGCTTTTGCTCATTTTGAAGATTTTGACATTTTCACCTGAAGTGTACAATCGGGCTGAAAATGCATTTAAAGCAATAAAAAGTTCATTTTGGCTCTCACAACTTAACTAAATGTTGTAGATTCAAACTTTTTGCTGTCATTAGTGTATTTTAGCAAAATGAAGATGATTCAAGCATTAATTTCATTGTGCTTTTGCTCATTTTGAAGATTTTGACATTTTCACCTGAAGTGTACAATTAGGGGCTGAAAACGCGTTTAAAGCAATAAAAAGTTCATTTTGGCTCTCACACCTTAACTAAATGTTGTAGACTCAAACTTTTTGCTGTCATTAGTATATTTTAGCAAAATGAAGATGATTCAAGCATTAATTTTATTGTGCTTTTGCTCATTTTGAAGATTTTGACATTTTCACCTGAAGTGTACAATCGGGCTGAAAATGCATTTAAAGCCATAAAAAGTTCATTTTGGCTCTCACACCTTAACTAAATGTTGTAGACTCAAACTTTTTGCTGTCATTAGTGTATGTTAGCAAAATGAAGATGATTCAAGCATTAATTTCATTGTGCTTTTGCTCATTTTGAAGATTTTGACATTTTCACCTGAAGTGTACAATCAGGCTGAAAATGCATTTAAAGCCATAAAAAGTTCATTTTGGCTCTCACACCTTAACTAAATGATGTAGACTCAAACTTTTTGCTGTCATTAGTGTATTTTAGCAAAATGAAGATGATTCAAGCATTAATTTCATTGTGCTTTTGCTCATTTTGAAGATTTTGACATTTTCACCTGAAGTGTACAATCAGGCTGAAAATGCATTTAAAGCCATAAAAAGTTCATTTTGGCTCTCACACCTTAACTAAATGTTGTAGACTCAAACTTTTTGCTGTCATTAGTGTATGTTAGCAAAATGAAGATGATTCAAGCATTAATTTCATTGTGCTTTTGCTCATTTTGAAGATTTTGACATTTTCACCTGAAGTGTACAATCAGGCTGAAAATGCATTTAAAGCCATAAAAAGTTCATTTTGGCTCTCACACCTTAACTAAATGTTGTAGACTCAAACTTTTTGCTGTCATTAGTGTATTTTAGCAAAATGAAGATGATTCAAGCATTAATTTCATTGTGCTTTTGCTCATTTTGAAGATTTTGACATTTTCACCTGAAGTGTACAATTAGGGGCTGAAAACGCGTTTAAAGCAATAAAAAGTTCATTTTGGCTCTCACACCTTAACTAAATGTTGTAGACTCAAACTTTTTGCTGTCATTAGTATATTTTAGCAAAATGAAGATGATTCAAGCATTAATTTTATTGTGCTTTTGCTCATTTTGAAGATTTTGACATTTTCACCTGAAGTGTACAATCGGGCTGAAAATGCATTTAAAGCCATAAAAAGTTCATTTTGGCTCTCACACCTTAACTAAATGTTGTAGACTCAAACTTTTTGCTGTCATTAGTGTATGTTAGCAAAATGAAGATGATTCAAGCATTAATTTCATTGTGCTTTTGCTCATTTTGAAGATTTTGACATTTTCACCTGAAGTGTACAATTAGGGGCTGAAAACGCGTTTAAAGCAATAAACAGTTCATTTTGGCTCTCACACCTTAACTAAATGTTGTAGACTCAAACTTTTTGCTGTCATTAGTATATTTTAGCAAAATGAAGATGATTCAAGCATTAATTTTATTGTGCTTTTGCTCATTTTGAAGATTTTGACATTTTCACCTGAAGTGTACAATCGGGCTGAAAATGCATTTAAAGCCATAAAAAGTTCATTTTGGCTCTCACACCTTAACTAAATGTTGTAGACTCAAACTTTATGCTGTCATTAGTGTATGTTAGCAAAATGAAGATGATTCAAGCATTAATTTCATTGTGCTTTTGCTCATTTTGAAGATTTTGACATTTTCACCTGAAGTGTACAATCGGGCTGAAAATGCATTTAAAGCCATAAAAAGTTCATTTTGGCTCTCACACCTTAACTAAATGTTGTAGACTCAAACTTTTTGCTGTCATTAGTGTATGTTAGCAAAATGAAGATGATTCAAGCATTAATTTCATTGTGCTTTTGCTCATTTTGAAGATTTTGACATTTTCACCTGAAGTGTACAATCAGGCTGAAAATGCATTTAAAGCCATAAAAAGTTCATTTTGGCTCTCACACCTTAACTAAATGTTGTAGACTCAAACTTTTTGCTGTCATTAGTGTATTTTAGCAAAATGAAGATGATTCAAGCATTAATTTCATTGTGCTTTTGCTCATTTTGAAGATTTTGACATTTTCACCTGAAGTGTACAATTAGGGGCTGAAAACGCGTTTAAAGCAATAAAAAGTTCATTTTGGCTCTCACACCTTAACTAAATGTTGTAGACTCAAACTTTTTGCTGTCATTAGTATATTTTAGCAAAATGAAGATGATTCAAGCATTAATTTTATTGTGCTTTTGCTCATTTTGAAGATTTTGACATTTTCACCTGAAGTGTACAATCGGGCTGAAAATGCATTTAAAGCCATAAAAAGTTCATTTTGGCTCTCACACCTTAACTAAATGTTGTAGACTCAAACTTTTTGCTGTCATTAGTGTATGTTAGCAAAATGAAGATGATTCAAGCATTAATTTCATTGTGCTTTTGCTCATTTTGAAGATTTTGACATTTTCACCTGAAGTGTACAATCAGGCTGAAAATGCATTTAAAGCCATAAAAAGTTCATTTTGGCTCTCACACCTTAACTAAATGTTGTAGACTCAAACTTTTTGTTGTCATTAGTGTATTTTAGCAAAATGAAGATGATTCAAGCATTAATTTCATTGTGCTTTTGCTCATTTTGAAGATTTTGACATTTTCACCTGAAGTGTACAATCAGGCTGAAAATGCATTTAAAGCCATAAAAAGTTCATTTTGTCTCTCACACCTTAACTAAATGTTGTAGACTCAAACTTTTTGCTGTCATTAGTGTATTTTAGCAAAATGAAGATGATTCAAGCATTAATTTCATTGTGCTTTTGCTCATTTTGAAGATTTTGACATTTTCACCTGAAGTGTACAATCGGGCTGAAAATGCATTTAAAGCCATAAAAAGTTCATTTTGGCTCTCACACCTTAACTAAATGTTGTAGACTCAAACTTTTTGCTGTCATTAGTGTATTTTAGCAAAATGAAGATGATTCAAGCATTAATTTCATTGTGCTTTTGCTCATTTTGAAGATTTTGACATTTTTACCTGAAGTGTACAATCGGGCTGAAAATGCATTTAAAGCAATAAAAAGTTCATTTTGGCTCTCACACCTTAACTAAATGTTGTAGATTCAAACTTTTTGCTGTCATTAGTGTATTTTAGCAAAATGAAGATGATTCAAGCATTAATTTCATTGTGCTTTTGCTCATTTTGAAGATTTTGACATTTTCACCTGAAGTGTACAATTAGGGGCTGAAAACGCGTTTAAAGCAATAAAAAGTTCATTTTGGCTCTCACACCTTAACTAAATGTTGTAGACTCAAACTTTTTGCTGTCATTAGTATATTTTAGCACAATGAAGATGATTCAAGCATTAATTTTATTGTGCTTTTGCTCATTTTGAAGATTTTGACATTTTCACCTGAAGTGTACAATTAGGGGCTGAAAACGCGTTTAAAGCAATAAAAAGTTCATTTTGGCTCTCACACCTTAACTAAATGTTGTAGACTCAAACTTTTTGCTGTCATTAGTATATTTTAGCAAAATGAAGATGATTCAAGCATTAATTTTATTGTGCCTTTGCTCATTTTGAAGATTTTGACATTTTCACCTGAAGTGTACAATCAGGCTGAAAATGCATTTAAAGCCATAAAAAGTTCATTTTGGCTCTCACACCTTAACTAAATGTTGTAGACTCAAACTTTTTGCTGTCAAAAGTGTATTTTAGCAAAATGAAGATGATTCAAGCATTAATTTCATTGTGCTTTTGCTCATTTTGAAGATTTTGACATTTTCACCTGAAGTGTACAATCAGGCTGAAAATGCATTTAAAGCCATAAAAAGTTCATTTTGGCTCTCACACCTTAACTAAATGTTGTAGACTCAAACTTTTTGCTGTCATTAGTGTATGTTAGCAAAATGAAGATGATTCAAGCATTAATTTCATTGTGCTTTTGCTCATTTTGAAGATTTTGACATTTTCACCTGAAGTGTACAATCAGGCTGAAAATGCATTTAAAGCCATAAAAAGTTCATTTTGGCTCTCACACCTTAACTAAATGTTGTAGACTCAAACTTTTTGCTGTCATTAGTGTATTTTAGCAAAATGAAGATGATTCAAGCATTAATTTCATTGTGCTTTTGCTCATTTTGAAGATTTTGACATTTTCACCTGAAGTGTACAATCAGGCTGAAAATGCATTTAAAGCCATAAAAAGTTCATTTTGGCTCTCACACCTTAACTAAATGTTGTAGACTCAAACTTTTTGCTGTCATTAGTGTATTTTAGCAAAATGAAGATGATTCAAGCATTAATTTCATTGTGCTTTTGCTCATTTTGAAGATTTTGACATTTTCACCTGAAGTGTACAATCAGGCTGAAAATGCATTTAAAGCCATAAAAAGTTCATTTTGGCTCTCACACCTTAACTAAATGTTGTAGACTCAAACTTTTTGCTGTCATTAGTGTATTTTAGCAAAATGAAGATGATTCAAGCATTAATTTCATTGTGCTTTTGCTCATTTTGAAGATTTTGACATTTTCACCTGAAGTGTACAATTAGGGGCTGAAAACGCGTTTAAAGCAATAAAAAGTTCATTTTGGCTCTAACACCTTAACTAAATGTTGTAGACTCAAACTTTTTGCTGTCATTAGTATATTTTAGCAAAATGAAGATGATTCAAGCATTAATTTTATTGTGCTTTTGCTCATTTTGAAGATTTTGACATTTTCACCTGAAGTGTACAATCGGGCTGAAAATGCATTTAAAGCCATAAAAAGTTCATTTTGGCTCTCACACCTTAACTAAATGTTGTAGACTCAAACTTTTTGCTGTCATTAGTGTATGTTAGCAAAATGAAGACGATTCAAGCATTAATTTCATTGTGCTTTTGCTCATTTTGAAGATTTTGACATTTTCACCTGAAGTGTACAATCAGGCTGAAAATGCATTTAAAGCCATAAAAAGTTCATTTTGGCTCTCACACCTTAACTAAATGTTGTAGACTCAAAC
This sequence comes from Leptonotus elevatus, assembly GCF_054856555.1. Taxonomy (NCBI): domain Eukaryota; kingdom Metazoa; phylum Chordata; class Actinopteri; order Syngnathiformes; family Syngnathidae; genus Leptonotus; species Leptonotus elevatus. The sequence continues at coordinate 488,264 of NC_141249.1, forward strand.
TTTTTGCTGTCATTAGTGTATTTTAGCAAAATGAAGATGATTCAAGCATTAATTTCATTGTGCTTTTGCTCATTTTGAAGATTTTGACATTTTCACCTGAAGTGTACAATCGGGCTGAAAATGCATTTAAAGCCATAAAAAGTTCATTTTGGCTCTCACACCTTAACTAAATGTTGTAGACTCAAACTTTTTGCTGTCATTAGTATATTTTAGCAAAATGAAGATGATTCAAGCATTAATTTTATTGTGCTTTTGCTCATTTTGAAGATTTTGACATTTTCACCTGAAGTGTACAATCGGGCTGAAAATGCATTTAAAGCCATAAAAATTCATTTTGGCTCTCACACCTTAACTAAATGTTGTAGACTCAAACTTTTTGCTGTCATTAGTGTATGTTAGCAAAATGAAGATGATTCAAGCATTAATTTTATTGTGCTTTTGCTCATTTTGAAGATTTTGACATTTTCACCTGAAGTGTACAATCGGGCTGAAAATGCATTTAAAGCCATAAAAAGTTCATTTTGGCTCTCACACCTTAACTAAATGTTGTAGACTCAAACTTTTTGCTGTCAAAAGTGTATTTTAGCAAAATGAAGATGATTCAAGCATTAATTTCATTGTGCTTTTGCTCATTTTGAAGATTTTGACATTTTCACCTGAAGTGTACAATTAGGGGCTGAAAACGCGTTTAAAGCAATAAACAGTTCATTTTGGCTCTCACACCTTAACTAAATGTTGTAGACTCAAACTTTTTGCTGTCATTAGTATATTTTAGCAAAATGAAGATGATTCAAGCATTAATTTTATTGTGCTTTTGCTCATTTTGAAGATTTTGACATTTTCACCTGAAGTGTACAATCGGGCTGAAAATGCATTTAAAGCCATAAAAAGTTCATTTTGGCTCTCACACCTTAACTAAATGTTGTAGACTCAAACTTTATGCTGTCATTAGTGTATGTTAGCAAAATGAAGATGATTCAAGCATTAATTTCATTGTGCTTTTGCTCATTTTGAAGATTTTGACATTTTCACCTGAAGTGTACAATCAGGCTGAAAATGCATTTAAAGCCATAAAAAGTTCATTTTGGCTCTCACACCTTAACTAAATGTTGTAGACTCAAACTTTTTGCTGTCATTAGTGTATTTTAGCAAAATGAAGATGATTCAAGCATTAATTTCATTGTGCTTTTGCTCATTTTGAAGATTTTGACATTTTCACCTGAAGTGTACAATCGGGCTGAAAATGCATTTAAAGCCATAAAAAGTTCATTTTGGCTCTCACACCTTAACTAAATGTTGTAGACTCAAACGTTTTGCTGTCATTAGTGTATGTTAGCAAAATGAAGATGATTCAAGCATTAATTTCATTGTGCTTTTGCTCATTTTGAAGATTTTGACATTTTCACCTGAAGTGTACAATCAGGCTGAAAATGCATTTAAAGCCATAAAAAGTTCATTTTGGCTCTCACACCTTAACTAAATGTTGTAGACTCAAACTTTTTGCTGTCATTAGTATATTTTAGCAAAATGAAGATGATTCAAGCATTAATTTTATTGTGCTTTTGCTCATTTTGAAGATTTTGACATTTTCACCTGAAGTGTACAATCGGGCTGAAAATGCATTTAAAGCCATAAAAAGTTCATTTTGGCTCTCACACCTTAACTAAATGTTGTAGACTCAAACTTTATGCTGTCATTAGTGTATGTTAGCAAAATGAAGATGATTCAAGCATTAATTTCATTGTGCTTTTGCTCATTTTGAAGATTTTGACATTTTCACCTGAAGTGTACAATCGGGCTGAAAATGCATTTAAAGCCATAAAAAGTTCATTTTGGCTCTCACACCTTAACTAAATGTTGTAGACTCAAACTTTATGCTGTCATTAGTGTATGTTAGCAAAATGAAGATGATTCAAGCATTAATTTCATTGTGCTTTTGCTCATTTTGAAGATTTTGACATTTTCACCTGAAGTGTACAATCAGGCTGAAAATGCATTTAAAGCCATAAAAAGTTCATTTTGGCTCTCACACCTTAACTAAATGTTGTAGACTCAAACTTTTTGCTGTCATTAGTGTATTTTAGCAAAATGAAGATGATTCAAGCATTAATTTCATTGTGCTTTTGCTCATTTTGAAGATTTTGACATTTTCACCTGAAGTGTACAATTAGGGGCTGAAAACGCGTTTAAAGCAATAAAAAGTTCATTTTGGCTCTCACACCTTAACTAAATGTTGTAGACTCAAACTTTGTGCTGTCATTAGTGTATTTTAGCAAAATGAAGATGATTCAAGCATTAATTTCATTGTGCTTTTGCTCATTTTGAAGATTTTGACATTTTCACCTGAAGTGTACAATCAGGCTGAAAATGCATTTAAAGCCATAAAAAGTTCATTTTGGCTCTCACACCTTAACTAAATGTTGTAGACTCAAACTTTTTGCTGTCATTAGTGTATTTTAGCAAAATGAAGATGATTCAAGCATTAATTTCATTGTGCTTTTGCTCATTTTGAAGATTTTGACATTTTCACCTGAAGTGTACAATCAGGCTGAAAATGCATTTAAAGCCATAAAAAGTTCATTTTGGCTCTCACACCTTAACTAAATGTTGTAGACTCAAACTTTTTGTTGTCATTAGTGTATTTTAGCAAAATGAAGATGATTCAAGCATTAATTTCATTGTGCTTTTGCTCATTTTGAAGATTTTGACATTTTCACCTGAAGTGTACAATCAGGCTGAAAATGCATTTAAAGCCATAAAAAGTTCATTTTGTCTCTCACACCTTAACTAAATGTTGTAGACTCAAACTTTTTGCTGTCATTAGTGTATTTTAGCAAAATGAAGATGATTCAAGCATTAATTTCATTGTGCTTTTGCTCATTTTGAAGATTTTGACATTTTCACCTGAAGTGTACAATCGGGCTGAAAATGCATTTAAAGCCATAAAAAGTTCATTTTGGCTCTCACACCTTAACTAAATGTTGTAGACTCAAACTTTTTGCTGTCATTAGTGTATTTTAGCAAAATGAAGATGATTCAAGCATTAATTTCATTGTGCTTTTGCTCATTTTGAAGATTTTGACATTTTTACCTGAAGTGTACAATCGGGCTGAAAATGCATTTAAAGCAATAAAAAGTTCATTTTGGCTCTCACACCTTAACTAAATGTTGTAGATTCAAACTTTTTGCTGTCATTAGTGTATTTTAGCAAAATGAAGATGATTCAAGCATTAATTTCATTGTGCTTTTGCTCATTTTGAAGATTTTGACATTTTCACCTGAAGTGTACAATTAGGGGCTGAAAACGCGTTTAAAGCAATAAAAAGTTCATTTTGGCTCTCACACCCTAACTAAATGTTGTAGACTCAAACTTTTTGCTGTCATTAGTATATTTTAGCACAATGAAGATGATTCAAGCATTAATTTTATTGTGCTTTTGCTCATTTTGAAGATTTTGACATTTTCACCTGAAGTGTACAATCGGGCTGAAAATGCATTTAAAGCCATAAAAAGTTCATTTTGGCTCTCACACCTTAACTAAATGTTGTAGACTCAAACTTTTTGCTGTCATTAGTGTATGTTAGCAAAATGAAGATGATTCAAGCATTAATTTCATTGTGCTTTTGCTCATTTTGAAGATTTTGACATTTTCACCTGAAGTGTACAATCAGGCTGAAAATGCATTTAAAGCCATAAAAAGTTCATTTTGGCTCTCACACCTTAACTAAATGTTGTAGACTCAAACTTTTTGCTGTCAAAAGTGTATTTTAGCAAAATGAAGATGATTCAAGCATTAATTTCATTGTGCTTTTGCTCATTTTGAAGATTTTGACATTTTCACCTGAAGTGTACAATCAGGCTGAAAATGCATTTAAAGCCATAAAAAGTTCATTTTGGCTCTCACACCTTAACTAAATGTTGTAGACTCAAACTTTTTGCTGTCATTAGTGTATGTTAGCAAAATGAAGATGATTCAAGCATTAATTTCATTGTGCTTTTGCTCATTTTGAAGATTTTGACATTTTCACCTGAAGTGTACAATCAGGCTGAAAATGCATTTAAAGCCATAAAAAGTTCATTTTGGCTCTCACACTTTAACTAAATGTTGTAGACTCAAACTTTTTGCTGTCATTAGTGTATTTTAGCAAAATGAAGATGATTCAAGCATTAATTTCATTGTGCTTTTGCTCATTTTGAAGATTTTGACATTTTCACCTGAAGTGTACAATCAGGCTGAAAATGCATTTAAAGCCATAAAAAGTTCATTTTGGCTCTCACACCTTAACTAAATGTTGTAGACTCAAACTTTTTGCTGTCATTAGTGTATTTTAGCAAAATGAAGATGATTCAAGCATTAATTTCATTGTGCTTTTGCTCATTTTGAAGATTTTGACATTTTCACCTGAAGTGTACAATCAGGCTGAAAATGCATTTAAAGCCATAAAAAGTTCATTTTGGCTCTCACACCTTAACTAAATGTTGTAGACTCAAACTTTTTGCTGTCATTAGTGTATTTTAGCAAAATGAAGATGATTCAAGCATTAATTTCATTGTGCTTTTGCTCATTTTGAAGATTTTGACATTTTCACCTGAAGTGTACAATTAGGGGCTGAAAACGCGTTTAAAGCAATAAAAAGTTCATTTTGGCTCTAACACCTTAACTAAATGTTGTAGACTCAAACTTTTTGCTGTCATTAGTATATTTTAGCAAAATGAAGATGATTCAAGCATTAATTTTATTGTGCTTTTGCTCATTTTGAAGATTTTGACATTTTCACCTGAAGTGTACAATCGGGCTGAAAATGCATTTAAAGCCATAAAAAGTTCATTTTGGCTCTCACACCTTAACTAAATGTTGTAGACTCAAACTTTTTGCTGTCATTAGTGTATGTTAGCAAAATGAAGACGATTCAAGCATTAATTTCATTGTGCTTTTGCTCATTTTGAAGATTTTGACATTTTCACCTGAAGTGTACAATCAGGCTGAAAATGCATTTAAAGCCATAAAAAGTTCATTTTGGCTCTCACACCTTAACTAAATGTTGTAGACTCAAACTTTTTGCTGTCATTAGTGTATTTTAGCAAAATGAAGATGATTCAAGCATTAATTTCATTGTGCTTTTGCTCATTTTGAAGATTTTGACATTTTCACCTGAAGTGTACAATCGGGCTGAAAATGCATTTAAAGCCATAAAAAGTTCATTTTGGCTCTCACACCTTAACTAAATGTTGTAGACTCAAACTTTTTGCTGTCATTAGTATATTTTAGCAAAATGAAGATGATTCAAGCATTAATTTTATTGTGCTTTTGCTCATTTTGAAGATTTTGACATTTTCACCTGAAGTGTACAATCGGGCTGAAAATGCATTTAAAGCCATAAAAATTCATTTTGGCTCTCACACCTTAACTAAATGTTGTAGACTCAAACTTTTTGCTGTCATTAGTGTATGTTAGCAAAATGAAGATGATTCAAGCATTAATTTCATTGTGCTTTTGCTCATTTTGAAGATTTTGACATTTTCACCTGAAGTGTACAATCGGGCTGAAAATGCATTTAAAGCCATAAAAAGTTCATTTTGGCTCTCACACCTTAACTAAATGTTGTAGACTCAAACTTTTTGCTGTCATTAGTATATTTTAGCAAAATGAAGATGATTCAAGCATTAATTTTATTGTGCTTTTGCTCATTTTGAAGATTTTGACATTTTCACCTGAAGTGTACAATCGGGCTGAAAATGCATTTAAAGCCATAAAAAGTTCATTTTGGCTCTCACACCTTAACTAAATGTTGTAGACTCAAACTTTTTGCTGTCATTAGTGTATGTTAGCAAAATGAAGATGATTCAAGCATTAATTTTATTGTGCTTTTGCTCATTTTGAAGATTTTGACATTTTCACCTGAAGTGTACAATCAGGCTGAAAATGCATTTAAAGCCATAAAAAGTTCATTTTGGCTCTCACACCTTAACTAAATGTTGTAGACTCAAACTTTTTGCTGTCATTAGTGTATTTTAGCAAAATGAAGATGATTCAAGCATTAATTTCATTGTGCTTTTGCTCATTTTGAAGATTTTGACATTTTCACCTGAAGTGTACAATCGGGCTGAAAATGCATTTAAAGCCATAAAAAGTTCATTTTGGCTCTCACACCTTAACTAAATGTTGTAGACTCAAACTTTTTGCTGTCATTAGTATATTTTAGCAAAATGAAGATGATTCAAGCATTAATTTTATTGTGCTTTTGCTCATTTTGAAGATTTTGACATTTTCACCTGAAGTGTACAATCGGGCTGAAAATGCATTTAAAGCCATAAAAATTCATTTTGGCTCTCACACCTTAACTAAATGTTGTAGACTCAAACTTTTTGCTGTCATTAGTGTATGTTAGCAAAATGAAGATGATTCAAGCATTAATTTTATTGTGCTTTTGCTCATTTTGAAGATTTTGACATTTTCACCTGAAGTGTACAATCGGGCTGAAAATGCATTTAAAGCCATAAAAAGTTCATTTTGGCTCTCACACCTTAACTAAATGTTGTAGACTCAAACTTTTTGCTGTCAAAAGTGTATTTTAGCAAAATGAAGATGATTCAAGCATTAATTTCATTGTGCTTTTGCTCATTTTGAAGATTTTGACATTTTCACCTGAAGTGTACAATTAGGGGCTGAAAACGCGTTTAAAGCAATAAACAGTTCATTTTGGCTCTCACACCTTAACTAAATGTTGTAGACTCAAACTTTTTGCTGTCATTAGTATATTTTAGCAAAATGAAGATGATTCAAGCATTAATTTTATTGTGCTTTTGCTCATTTTGAAGATTTTGACATTTTCACCTGAAGTGTACAATCGGGCTGAAAATGCATTTAAAGCCATAAAAAGTTCATTTTGGCTCTCACACCTTAACTAAATGTTGTAGATTCAAACTTTTTGCTGTCATTAGTGTATTTTAGCAAAATGAAGATGATTCAAGCATTAATTTCATTGTGCTTTTGCTCATTTTGAAGATTTTGACATTTTCACCTGAAGTGTACAATCAGGCTGAAAATGCATTTAAAGCCATAAAAAGTTCATTTTGGCTCTCACACCTTAACTAAATGTTGTAGACTCAAACTTTTTGCTGTCATTAGTGTATGTTAGCAAAATGAAGATGATTCAAGCATTAATTTCATTGTGCTTTTGCTCATTTTGAAGATTTTGACATTTTCACCTGAAGTGTACAATCGGGCTGAAAATGCATTTAAAGCCATAAAAAGTTCATTTTGGCTCTCACACCTTAACTAAATGTTGTAGACTCAAACGTTTTGCTGTCATTAGTGTATGTTAGCAAAATGAAGATGATTCAAGCATTAATTTCATTGTGCTTTTGCTCATTTTGAAGATTTTGACATTTTCACCTGAAGTGTACAATCAGGCTGAAAATGCATTTAAAGCCATAAAAAGTTCATTTTGGCTCTCACACCTTAACTAAATGTTGTAGACTCAAACTTTTTGCTGTCATTAGTGTATTTTAGCAAAATGAAGATGATTCAAGCATTAATTTCATTGTGCTTTTGCTCATTTTGAAGATTTTGACATTTTCACCTGAAGTGTACAATTAGGGGCTGAAAACGCGTTTAAAGCAATAAAAAGTTCATTTTGGCTCTCACACCTTAACTAAATGTTGTAGACTCAAACTTTGTGCTGTCATTAGTGTATTTTAGCAAAATGAAGATGATTCAAGCATTAATTTCATTGTGCTTTTGCTCATTTTGAAGATTTTGACATTTTCACCTGAAGTGTACAATCAGGCTGAAAATGCATTTAAAGCCATAAAAAGTTCATTTTGGCTCTCACACCTTAACTAAATGTTGTAGACTCAAACTTTTTGCTGTCATTAGTGTATTTTAGCAAAATGAAGATGATTCAAGCATTAATTTCATTGTGCTTTTGCTCATTTTGAAGATTTTGACATTTTCACCTGAAGTGTACAATCAGGCTGAAAATGCATTTAAAGCCATAAAAAGTTCATTTTGGCTCTCACACCTTAACTAAATGTTGTAGACTCAAACTTTTTGTTGTCATTAGTGTATTTTAGCAAAATGAAGATGATTCAAGCATTAATTTCATTGTGCTTTTGCTCATTTTGAAGATTTTGACATTTTCACCTGAAGTGTACAATCAGGCTGAAAATGCATTTAAAGCCATAAAAAGTTCATTTTGTCTCTCACACCTTAACTAAATGTTGTAGACTCAAACTTTTTGCTGTCATTAGTGTATTTTAGCAAAATGAAGATGATTCAAGCATTAATTTCATTGTGCTTTTGCTCATTTTGAAGATTTTGACATTTTCACCTGAAGTTTACAATCGGGCTGAAAATGCATTTAAAGCCATAAAAAGTTCATTTTGGCTCTCACACCTTAACTAAATGTTGTAGACTCAAACTTTTTGCTGTCATTAGTGTATTTTAGCAAAATGAAGATGATTCAAGCATTAATTTCATTGTGCTTTTGCTCATTTTGAAGATTTTGACATTTTTACCTGAAGTGTACAATCGGGCTGAAAATGCATTTAAAGCAATAAAAAGTTCATTTTGGCTCTCACACCTTAACTAAATGTTGTAGATTCAAACTTTTTGCTGTCATTAGTGTATTTTAGCAAAATGAAGATGATTCAAGCATTAATTTCATTGTGCTTTTGCTCATTTTGAAGATTTTGACATTTTCACCTGAAGTGTACAATTAGGGGCTGAAAACGCGTTTAAAGCAATAAAAAGTTCATTTTGGCTCTCACACCTTAACTAAATGTTGTAGACTCAAACTTTTTGCTGTCATTAGTATATTTTATCACAATGAAGATGATTCAAGCATTAATTTTATTGTGCTTTTGCTCATTTTGAAGATTTTGACATTTTCACCTGAAGTGTACAATCGGGCTGAAAATGCATTTAAAGCCATAAAAAGTTCATTTTGGCTCTCACACCTTAACTAAATGTTGTAGACTCAAACTTTTTGCTGTCATTAGTGTATGTTAGCAAAATGAAGATGATTCAAGCATTAATTTCATTGTGCTTTTGCTCATTTTGAAGATTTTGACATTTTCACCTGAAGTGTACAATCAGGCTGAAAATGCATTTAAAGCCATAAAAAGTTCATTTTGGCTCTCACACCTTAACTAAATGTTGTAGACTCAAACTTTTTGCTGTCAAAAGTGTATTTTAGCAAAATGAAGATGATTCAAGCATTAATTTCATTGTGCTTTTGCTCATTTTGAAGATTTTGACATTTTCACCTGAAGTGTACAATCAGGCTGAAAATGCATTTAAAGCCATAAAAAGTTCATTTTGGCTCTCACACCTTAACTAAATGTTGTAGACTCAAACTTTTTGCTGTCATTAGTGTATGTTAGCAAAATGAAGATGATTCAAGCATTAATTTCATTGTGCTTTTGCTCATTTTGAAGATTTTGACATTTTCACCTGAAGTGTACAATCAGGCTGAAAATGCATTTAAAGCCATAAAAAGTTCATTTTGGCTCTCACACTTTAACTAAATGTTGTAGACTCAAACTTTTTGCTGTCATTAGTGTATGTTAGCAAAATGAAGATGATTCAAGCATTAATTTCATTGTGCTTTTGCTCATTTTGAAGATTTTGACATTTTCACCTGAAGTGTACAATCAGGCTGAAAATGCATTTAAAGCCATAAAAAGTTCATTTTGGCTCTCACACCTTAACTAAATGTTGTAGACTCAAACTTTTTGCTGTCATTAGTGTATTTTAGCAAAATGAAGATGATTCAAGCATTAATTTCATTGTGCTTTTGCTCATTTTGAAGATTTTGACATTTTCACCTGAAGTGTACAATCAGGCTGAAAATGCATTTAAAGCCATAAAAAGTTCATTTTGGCTCTCACACCTTAACTAAATGTTGTAGACTCAAACTTTTTGCTGTCATTAGTGTATTTTAGCAAAATGAAGATGATTCAAGCATTAATTTCATTGTGCTTTTGCTCATTTTGAAGATTTTGACATTTTCACCTGAAGTGTACAATCGGGCTGAAAATGCATTTAAAGCCATAAAAAGTTCATTTTGGCTCTCACACCTTAACTAAATGTTGTAGACTCAAACTTTTTGCTGTCATTAGTGTATTTTAGCAAAATGAAGATGATTCAAGCATTAATTTCATTGTGCTTTTGCTCATTTTGAAGATTTTGACATTTTTACCTGAAGTGTACAATCGGGCTGAAAATGCATTTAAAGCAATAAAAAGTTCATTTTGGCTCTCACACCTTAACTAAATGTTGTAGATTCAAACTTTTTGCTGTCATTAGTGTATTTTAGCAAAATGAAGATGATTCAAGCATTAATTTCATTGTGCTTTTGCTCATTTTGAAGATTTTTACATTTTCACCTGAAGTGTACAATTAGGGGCTGAAAACGCGTTTAAAGCAATAAAAAGTTCATTTTGGCTCTCACACCTTAACTAAATGTTGTAGACTCAAACTTTTTGCTGTCATTAGTATATTTTAGCACAATGAAGATGATTCAAGCATTAATTTTATTGTGCTTTTGCTCATTTTGAAGATTTTGACATTTTCACCTGAAGTGTACAATCGGGCTGAAAATGCATTTAAAGCCATAAAAAGTTCATTTTGGCTCTCACACCTTAACTAAATGTTGTAGACTCAAACTTTTTGCTGTCATTAGTGTATGTTAGCAAAATGAAGATGATTCAAGCATTAATTTCATTGTGCTTTTGCTCATTTTGAAGATTTTGACATTTTCACCTGAAGTGTACAATCAGGCTGAAAATGCATTTAAAGCCATAAAAAGTTCATTTTGGCTCTCACACCTTAACTAAATGTTGTAGACTCAAACTTTTTGCTGTCAAAAGTGTATTTTAGCAAAATGAAGATGATTCAAGCATTAATTTCATTGTGCTTTTGCTCATTTTGAAGATTTTGACATTTTCACCTGAAGTGTACAATCAGGCTGAAAATGCATTTAAAGCCATAAAAAGTTCATTTTGGCTCTCACACCTTAACTAAATGTTGTAGACTCAAACTTTTTGCTGTCATTAGTGTATGTTAGCAAAATGAAGATGATTCAAGCATTAATTTCATTGTGCTTTTGCTCATTTTGAAGATTTTGACATTTTCACCTGAAGTGTACAATCAGGCTGAAAATGCATTTAAAGCCATAAAAAGTTCATTTTGGCTCTCACACTTTAACTAAATGTTGTAGACTCAAACTTTTTGCTGTCATTAGTGTATTTTAGCAAAATGAAGATGATTCAAGCATTAATTTCATTGTGCTTTTGCTCATTTTGAAGATTTTGACATTTTCACCTGAAGTGTACAATCAGGCTGAAAATGCATTTAAAGCCATAAAAAGTTCATTTTGGCTCTCACACCTTAACTAAATGTTGTAGACTCAAACTTTTTGCTGTCATTAGTGTATTTTAGCAAAATGAAGATGATTCAAGCATTAATTTCATTGTGCTTTTGCTCATTTTGAAGATTTTGACATTTTCACCTGAAGTGTACAATCAGGCTGAAAATGCATTTAAAGCCATAAAAAGTTCATTTTGGCTCTCACACCTTAACTAAATGTTGTAGACTCAAACTTTTTGCTGTCATTAGTGTATTTTAGCAAAATGAAGATGATTCAAGCATTAATTTCATTGTGCTTTTGCTCATTTTGAAGATTTTGACATTTTCACCTGAAGTGTACAATTAGGGGCTGAAAACGCGTTTAAAGCAATAAAAAGTTCATTTTGGCTCTAACACCTTAACTAAATGTTGTAGACTCAAACTTTTTGCTGTCATTAGTATATTTTAGCAAAATGAAGATGATTCAAGCATTAATTTTATTGTGCTTTTGCTCATTTTGAAGATTTTGACATTTTCACCTGAAGTGTACAATCGGGCTGAAAATGCATTTAAAGCCATAAAAAGTTCATTTTGGCTCTCACACCTTAACTAAATGTTGTAGACTCAAACTTTTTGCTGTCATTAGTGTATGTTAGCAAAATGAAGATGATTCAAGCATTAATTTCATTGTGCTTTTGCTCATTTTGAAGATTTTGACATTTTCACCTGAAGTGTACAATCAGGCTGAAAATGCATTTAAAGCCATAAAAAGTTCATTTTGGCTCTCACACCTTAACTAAATGTTGTAGACTCAAACTTTTTGTTGTCATTAGTGTATTTTAGCAAAATGAAGATGATTCAAGCATTAATTTCATTGTGCTTTTGCTCATTTTGAAGATTTTGACATTTTCACCTGAAGTGTACAATCAGGCTGAAAATGCATTTAAAGCCATAAAAAGTTCATTTTGTCTCTCACACCTTAACTAAATGTTGTAGACTCAAACTTTTTGCTGTCATTAGTGTATTTTAGCAAAATGAAGATGATTCAAGCATTAATTTCATTGTGCTTTTGCTCATTTTGAAGATTTTGACATTTTCACCTGAAGTGTACAATCGGGCTGAAAATGCATTTAAAGCCATAAAAAGTTCATTTTGGCTCTCACACCTTAACTAAATGTTGTAGACTCAAACTTTTTGCTGTCATTAGTGTATTTTAGCAAAATGAAGATGATTCAAGCATTAATTTCATTGTGCTTTTGCTCATTTTGAAGATTTTGACATTTTTACCTGAAGTGTACAATCGGGCTGAAAATGCATTTAAAGCAATAAAAAGTTCATTTTGGCTCTCACACCTTAACTAAATGTTGTAGATTCAAACTTTTTGCTGTCATTAGTGTATTTTAGCAAAATGAAGATGATTCAAGCATTAATTTCATTGTGCTTTTGCTCATTTTGAAGATTTTGACATTTTCACCTGAAGTGTACAATTAGGGGCTGAAAACGCGTTTAAAGCAATAAAAAGTTCATTTTGGCTCTCACACCTTAACTAAATGTTGTAGACTCAAACTTTTTGCTGTCATTAGTATATTTTAGCACAATGAAGATGATTCAAGCATTAATTTTATTGTGCTTTTGCTCATTTTGAAGATTTTGACATTTTCACCTGAAGTGTACAATTAGGGGCTGAAAACGCGTTTAAAGCAATAAAAAGTTCATTTTGGCTCTCACACCTTAACTAAATGTTGTAGACTCAAACTTTTTGCTGTCAAAAGTGTATTTTAGCAAAATGAAGATGATTCAAGCATTAATTTCATTGTGCTTTTGCTCATTTTGAAGATTTTGACATTTTCACCTGAAGTGTACAATCAGGCTGAAAATGCATTTAAAGCCATAAAAAGTTCATTTTGGCTCTCACACCTTAACTAAATGTTGTAGACTCAAACTTTTTGCTGTCATTAGTGTATGTTAGCAAAATGAAGATGATTCAAGCATTAATTTCATTGTGCTTTTGCTCATTTTGAAGATTTTGACATTTTCACCTGAAGTGTACAATCAGGCTGAAAATGCATTTAAAGCCATAAAAAGTTCATTTTGGCTCTCACACCTTAACTAAATGTTGTAGACTCAAACTTTTTGTTGTCATTAGTGTATTTTAGCAAAATGAAGATGATTCAAGCATTAATTTCATTGTGCTTTTGCTCATTTTGAAGATTTTGACATTTTCACCTGAAGTGTACAATCAGGCTGAAAATGCATTTTAAGCCATAAAAAGTTCATTTTGTCTCTCACACCTTAACTAAATGTTGTAGACTCAAACTTTTTGCTGTCATTAGTGTATTTTAGCAAAATGAAGATGATTCAAGCATTAATTTCATTGTGCTTTTGCTCATTTTGAAGATTTTGACATTTTCACCTGAAGTGTACAATCGGGCTGAAAATGCATTTAAAGCCATAAAAAGTTCATTTTGGCTCTCACACCTTAACTAAATGTTGTAGACTCAAACTTTTTGCTGTCATTAGTGTATTTTAGCAAAATGAAGATGATTCAAGCATTAATTTCATTGTGCTTTTGCTCATTTTGAAGATTTTGACATTTTCACCTGAAGTGTACAATCGGGCTGAAAATGCATTTAAAGCAATAAAAAGTTCATTTTGGCTCTCACACCTTAACTAAATGTTGTAGATTCAAACTTTTTGCTGTCATTAGTGTATTTTAGCAAAATGAAGATGATTCAAGCATTAATTTCATTGTGCTTTTGCTCATTTTGAAGATTTTGACATTTTCACCTGAAGTGTACAATTAGGGGCTGAAAACGCGTTTAAAGCAATAAAAAGTTCATTTTGGCTCTCACACCTTAACTAAATGTTGTAGACTCAAACTTTTTGCTGTCATTAGTATATTTTAGCACAATGAAGATGATTCAAGCATTAATTTTATTGTGCTTTTGCTCATTTTGAAGATTTTGACATTTTCACCTGAAGTGTACAATCGGGCTGAAAATGCATTTAAAGCCATAAAAAGTTCATTTTGGCTCTCACACCTTAACTAAATGTTGTAGACTCAAACTTTTTGCTGTCATTAGTGTATGTTAGCAAAATGAAGATGATTCAAGCATTAATTTCATTGTGCTTTTGCTCATTTTGAAGATTTTGACATTTTCACCTGAAGTGTACAATCAGGCTGAAAATGCATTTAAAGCCATAAAAAGTTCATTTTGGCTCTCACACCTTAACTAAATGTTGTAGACTCAAACTTTTTGCTGTCAAAAGTGTATTTTAGCAAAATGAAGATGATTCAAGCATTAATTTCATTGTGCTTTTGCTCATTTTGAAGATTTTGACATTTTCACCTGAAGTGTACAATCAGGCTGAAAATGCATTTAAAGCCATAAAAAGTTCATTTTGGCTCTCACACCTTAACTAAATGTTGTAGACTCAAACTTTTTGCTGTCATTAGTGTATGTTAGCAAAATGAAGATGATTCAAGCATTAATTTCATTGTGCTTTTGCTCATTTTGAAGATTTTGACATTTTCACCTGAAGTGTACAATCAGGCTGAAAATGCATTTAAAGCCATAAAAAGTTCATTTTGGCTCTCACACCTTAACTAAATGTTGTAGACTCAAACTTTTTGCTGTCATTAGTGTATTTTAGCAAAATGAAGATGATTCAAGCATTAATTTCATTGTGCTTTTGCTCATTTTGAAGATTTTGACATTTTCACCTGAAGTGTACAATCAGGCTGAAAATGCATTTAAAGCCATAAAAAGTTCATTTTGGCTCTCACACCTTAACTAAATGTTGTAGACTCAAACTTTTTGCTGTCATTAGTGTATTTTAGCAAAATGAAGATGATTCAAGCATTAATTTCATTGTGCTTTTGCTCATTTTGAAGATTTTGACATTTTCACCTGAAGTGTACAATCAGGCTGAAAATGCATTTAAAGCCATAAAAAGTTCATTTTGGCTCTCACACCTTAACTAAATGTTGTAGACTCAAACTTTTTGCTGTCATTAGTGTATTTTAGCAAAATGAAGATGATTCAAGCATTAATTTCATTGTGCTTTTGCTCATTTTGAAGATTTTGACATTTTCACCTGAAGTGTACAATTAGGGGCTGAAAACGCGTTTAAAGCAATAAAAAGTTCATTTTGGCTCTAACACCTTAACTAAATGTTGTAGACTCAAACTTTTTGCTGTCATTAGTATATTTTAGCAAAATGAAGATGATTCAAGCATTAATTTTATTGTGCTTTTGCTCATTTTGAAGATTTTGACATTTTCACCTGAAGTGTACAATCGGGCTGAAAATGCATTTAAAGCCATAAAAAGTTCATTTTGGCTCTCACACCTTAACTAAATGTTGTAGACTCAAACTTTTTGCTGTCATTAGTGTATGTTAGCAAAATGAAGATGATTCAAGCATTAATTTCATTGTGCTTTTGCTCATTTTGAAGATTTTGACATTTTCACCTGAAGTGTACAATCAGGCTGAAAATGCATTTAAAGCCATAAAAAGTTCATTTTGGCTCTCACACCTTAACTAAATGTTGTAGACTCAAACTTTTTGTTGTCATTAGTGTATTTTAGCAAAATGAAGATGATTCAAGCATTAATTTTATTGTGCTTTTGCTCATTTTGAAGATTTTGACATTTTCACCTGAAGTGTACAATCAGGCTGAAAATGCATTTAAAGCCATAAAAAGTTCATTTTGTCTCTCACACCTTAACTAAATGTTGTAGACTCAAACTTTTTGCTGTCATTAGTGTATTTTAGCAAAATGAAGATGATTCAAGCATTAATTTCATTGTGCTTTTGCTCATTTTGAAGATTTTGACATTTTCACCTGAAGTGTACAATCGGGCTGAAAATGCATTTAAAGCCATAAAAAGTTCATTTTGGCTCTCACACCTTAACTAAATGTTGTAGACTCAAACTTTTTGCTGTCATTAGTGTATTTTAGCAAAATGAAGATGATTCAAGCATTAATTTCATTGTGCTTTTGCTCATTTTGAAGATTTTGACATTTTTACCTGAAGTGTACAATCGGGCTGAAAATGCATTTAAAGCAATAAAAAGTTCATTTTGGCTCTCACACCTTAACTAAATGTTGTAGATTCAAACTTTTTGCTGTCATTAGTGTATTTTAGCAAAATGAAGATGATTCAAGCATTAATTTCATTGTGCTTTTGCTCATTTTGAAGATTTTGACATTTTCACCTGAAGTGTACAATTAGGGGCTGAAAACGCGTTTAAAGCAATAAAAAGTTCATTTTGGCTCTCACACCTTAACTAAATGTTGTAGACTCAAACTTTTTGCTGTCATTAGTATATTTTAGCACAATGAAGATGATTCAAGCATTAATTTTATTGTGCTTTTGCTCATTTTGAAGATTTTGACATTTTCACCTGAAGTGTACAATTAGGGGCTGAAAACGCGTTTAAAGCAATAAAAAGTTCATTTTGGCTCTCACACCTTAACTAAATGTTGTAGACTCAAACTTTTTGCTGTCATTAGTATATTTTAGCAAAATGAAGATGATTCAAGCATTAATTTCATTGTGCTTTTGCTCATTTTGAAGATTTTGACATTTTCACCTGAAGTGTACAATCAGGCTGAAAATGCATTTAAAGCCATAAAAAGTTCATTTTGGCTCTCACACCTTAACTAAATGTTGTAGACTCAAACTTTTTGCTGTCATTAGTGTATGTTAGCAAAATGAAGATGATTCAAGCATTAATTTCATTGTGCTTTTGCTCATTTTGAAGATTTTGACATTTTCACCTGAAGTGTACAATCAGGCTGAAAATGCATTTAAAGCCATAAAAAGTTCATTTTGGCTCTCACACCTTAACTAAATGTTGTAGACTCAAACTTTTTGCTGTCATTAGTGTATTTTAGCAAAATGAAGATGATTCAAGCATTAATTTCATTGTGCTTTTGCTCATTTTGAAGATTTTGACATTTTCACCTGAAGTGTACAATTAGGGGCTGAAAACGCGTTTAAAGCAATAAAAAGTTCATTTTGGCTCTCACACCTTAACTAAATGTTGTAGACTCAAACTTTTTGCTGTCATTAGTATATTTTAGCACAATGAAGATGATTCAAGCATTAATTTTATTGTGCTTTTGCTCATTTTGAAGATTTTGACATTTTCACCTGAAGTGTACAATTAGGGGCTGAAAACGCGTTTAAAGCAATAAAAAGTTCATTTTGGCTCTCACACCTTAACTAAATGTTGTAGACTCAAACTTTTTGCTGTCATTAGTATATTTTAGCAAAATGAAGATGATTCAAGCATTAATTTTATTGTGCCTTTGCTCATTTTGAAGATTTTGACATTTTCACCTGAAGTGTACAATCAGGCTGAAAATGCATTTAAAGCCATAAAAAGTTCATTTTGGCTCTCACACCTTAACTAAATGTTGTAGACTCAAACTTTTTGCTGTCAAAAGTGTATTTTAGCAAAATGAAGATGATTCAAGCATTAATTTCATTGTGCTTTTGCTCATTTTGAAGATTTTGACATTTTCACCTGAAGTGTACAATCAGGCTGAAAATGCATTTAAAGCCATAAAAAGTTCATTTTGGCTCTCACACCTTAACTAAATGTTGTAGACTCAAACTTTTTGCTGTCATTAGTGTATGTTAGCAAAATGAAGATGATTCAAGCATTAATTTCATTGTGCTTTTGCTCATTTTGAAGATTTTGACATTTTCACCTGAAGTGTACAATCAGGCTGAAAATGCATTTAAAGCCATAAAAAGTTCATTTTGGCTCTCACACCTTAACTAAATGTTGTAGATTCAAACTTTTTGCTGTCATTAGTGTATTTTAGCAAAATGAAGATGATTCAAGCATTAATTTCATTGTGCTTTTGCTCATTTTGAAGATTTTGACATTTTCACCTGAAGTGTACAATTAGGGGCTGAAAACGCGTTTAAAGCAATAAAAAGTTCATTTTGGCTCTCACACCTTAACTAAATGTTGTAGACTCAAACTTTTTGCTGTCATTAGTATATTTTAGCACAATGAAGATGATTCAAGCATTAATTTTATTGTGCTTTTGCTCATTTTGAAGATTTTGACATTTTCACCTGAAGTGTACAATCGGGCTGAAAATGCATTTAAAGCCATAAAAAGTTCATTTTGGCTCTCACACCTTAACTAAATGTTGTAGACTCAAACTTTTTGCTGTCATTAGTGTATGTTAGCAAAATGAAGATGATTCAAGCATTAATTTCATTGTGCTTTTGCTCATTTTGAAGATTTTGACATTTTCACCTGAAGTGTACAATCAGGCTGAAAATGCATTTAAAGCCATAAAAAGTTCATTTTGGCTCTCACACCTTAACTAAATGTTGTAGACTCAAACTTTTTGCTGTCATTAGTATATTTTAGCACAATGAAGATGATTCAAGCATTAATTTTATTGTGCTTTTGCTCATTTTGAAGATTTTGACATTTTCACCTGAAGTGTACAATTAGGGGCTGAAAACGCGTTTAAAGCAATAAAAAGTTCATTTTGGCTCTCACACCTTAACTAAATGTTGTAGACTCAAACTTTTTGCTGTCATTAGTATATTTTAGCAAAATGAAGATGATTCAAGCATTAATTTTATTGTGCCTTTGCTCATTTTGAAGATTTTGACATTTTCACCTGAAGTGTACAATCGGGCTGAAAATGCATTTAAAGCCATAAAAAGTTCATTTTGGCTCTCACACCTTAACTAAATGTTGTAGACTCAAACTTTTTGCTGTCATTAGTGTATGTTAGCAAAATGAAGATGATTCAAGCATTAATTTCATTGTGCTTTTGCTCATTTTGAAGATTTTGACATTTTCACCTGAAGTGTACAATCAGGCTGAAAATGCATTTAAAGCCATAAAAAGTTCATTTTGGCTCTCACACCTTAACTAAATGTTGTAGACTCAAACTTTTTGCTGTCAAAAGTGTATTTTAGCAAAATGAAGATGATTCAAGCATTAATTTCATTGTGCTTTTGCTCATTTTGAAGATTTTGACATTTTCACCTGAAGTGTACAATTAGGGGCTGAAAACGCATTTAAAGCCATAAAAAGTTCATTTTGGCTCTCACACCTTAACTAAATGTTGTAGACTCAAACTTTATGCTGTCATTAGTGTATGTTAGCAAAATGAAGATGATTCAAGCATTAATTTCATTGTGCTTTTGCTCATTTTGAAGATTTTGACATTTTCACCTGAAGTGTACAATCAGGCTGAAAATGCATTTAAAGCCATAAAAAGTTCATTTTGGCTCTCACACCTTAACTAAATGTTGTAGACTCAAACTTTTTGCTGTCATTAGTGTATTTTAGCAAAATGAAGATGATTCAAGCATTAATTTCATTGTGCTTTTGCTCATTTTGAAGATTTTGACATTTTCACCTGAAGTGTACAATTAGGGGCTGAAAACGCGTTTAAAGCAATAAAAAGTTCATTTTGGCTCTCACACCTTAACTAAATGTTGTAGACTCAAACTTTGTGCTGTCATTAGTGTATTTTAGCAAAATGAAGATGATTCAAGCATTAATTTCATTGTGCTTTTGCTCATTTTGAAGATTTTGACATTTTCACCTGAAGTGTACAATCGGGCTGAAAATGCATTTAAAGCCATAAAAAGTTCATTTTGGCTCTCACACCTTAACTAAATGTTGTAGACTCAAACTTTTTGCTGTCATTAGTGTATGTTAGCAAAATGAAGATGATTCAAGCATTAATTTCATTGTGCTTTTGCTCATTTTGAAGATTTTGACATTTTCACCTGAAGTGTACAATCAGGCTGAAAATGCATTTAAAGCCATAAAAAGTTCATTTTGGCTCTCACACCTTAACTAAATGTTGTAGACTCAAACTTTTTGTTGTCATTAGTGTATTTTAGCAAAATGAAGATGATTCAAGCATTAATTTCATTGTGCTTTTGCTCATTTTGAAGATTTTGACATTTTCACCTGAAGTGTACAATCAGGCTGAAAATGCATTTAAAGCCATAAAAAGTTCATTTTGTCTCTCACACCTTAACTAAATGTTGTAGACTCAAACTTTTTGCTGTCATTAGTGTATTTTAGCAAAATGAAGATGATTCAAGCATTAATTTCATTGTGCTTTTGCTCATTTTGAAGATTTTGACATTTTCACCTGAAGTGTACAATCGGGCTGAAAATGCATTTAAAGCCATAAAAAGTTCATTTTGGCTCTCACACCTTAACTAAATGTTGTAGACTCAAACTTTTTGCTGTCATTAGTGTATTTTAGCAAAATGAAGATGATTCAAGCATTAATTTCATTGTGCTTTTGCTCATTTTGAAGATTTTGACATTTTTACCTGAAGTGTACAATCGGGCTGAAAATGCATTTAAAGCAATAAAAAGTTCATTTTGGCTCTCACACCTTAACTAAATGTTGTAGATTCAAACTGTTTGCTGTCATTAGTGTATTTTAGCAAAATGAAGATGATTCAAGCATTAATTTCATTGTGCTTTTGCTCATTTTGAAGATTTTGACATTTTCACCTGAAGTGTACAATTAGGGGCTGAAAACGCGTTTAAAGCAATAAAAAGTTCATTTTGGCTCTCACACCTTAACTAAATGTTGTAGACTCAAACTTTTTGCTGTCATTAGTATATTTTAGCACAATGAAGATGATTCAAGCATTAATTTTATTGTGCTTTTGCTCATTTTGAAGATTTTGACATTTTCACCTGAAGTGTACAATTAGGGGCTGAAAACGCGTTTAAAGCAATAAAAAGTTCATTTTGGCTCTCACACCTTAACTAAATGTTGTAGACTCAAACTTTTTGCTGTCATTAGTATATTTTAGCAAAATGAAGATTATTCAAGCATTAATTTTATTGTGCCTTTGCTCATTTTGAAGATTTTGACATTTTCACCTGAAGTGTACAATCGGGCTGAAAATGCATTTAAAGCCATAAAAAGTTCATTTTGGCTCTCACACCTTAACTAAATGTTGTAGACTCAAACTTTTTGCTGTCATTAGTGTATTTTAGCAAAATGAAGATGATTCAAGCATTAATTTCATTGTGCTTTTGCTCATTTTGAAGATTTTGACATTTTCACCTGAAGTGTACAATCGGGCTGAAAATGCATTTAAAGCCATAAAAAGTTCATTTTGGCTCTCACACCTTAACTAAATGTTGTAGACTCAAACTTTTTGCTGTCATTAGTGTATGTTAGCAAAATGAAGATGATTCAAGCATTAATTTCATTGTGCTTTTGCTCATTTTGAAGATTTTGACATTTTCACCTGAAGTGTACAATCAGGCTGAAAATGCATTTAAAGCCATAAAAAGTTCATTTTGGCTCTCACACCTTAACTAAATGTTGTAGACTCAAACTTTTTGCTGTCAAAAGTGTATTTTAGCAAAATGAAGATGATTCAAGCATTAATTTCATTGTGCTTTTGCTCATTTTGAAGATTTTGACATTTTCACCTGAAGTGTACAATTAGGGGCTGAAAACGCATTTAAAGCCATAAAAAGTTCATTTTGGCTCTCACACCTTAACTAAATGTTGTAGACTCAAACTTTATGCTGTCATTAGTGTATGTTAGCAAAATGAAGATGATTCAAGCATTAATTTCATTGTGCTTTTGCTCATTTTGAAGATTTTGACATTTTCACCTGAAGTGTACAATCAGGCTGAAAATGCATTTAAAGCCATAAAAAGTTCATTTTGGCTCTCACACCTTAACTAAATGTTGTAGACTCAAACTTTTTGCTGTCATTAGTGTATTTTAGCAAAATGAAGATGATTCAAGCATTAATTTCATTGTGCTTTTGCTCATTTTGAAGATTTTGACATTTTCACCTGAAGTGTACAATCGGGCTGAAAATGCATTTAAAGCCATAAAAAGTTCATTTTGGCTCTCACACCTTAACTAAATGTTGTAGACTCAAACTTTTTGCTGTCATTAGTGTATGTTAGCAAAATGAAGATGATTTAAGCATTAATTTCATTGTGCTTTTGCTCATTTTGAAGATTTTGACATTTTCACCTGAAGTGTACAATCAGGCTGAAAATGCATTTAAAGCCATAAAAAGTTCATTTTGGCTCTCACACCTTAACTAAATGTTGTAGACTCAAACTTTTTGCTGTCATTAGTGTATTTTAGCAAAATGAAGATGATTCAAGCATTAATTTCATTGTGCTTTTGCTCATTTTGAAGATTTTGACATTTTCACCTGAAGTGTACAATTAGGGGCTGAAAACGCGTTTAAAGCAATAAAAAGTTCATTTTGGCTCTCACACCTTAACTAAATGTTGTAGACTCAAACTTTGTGCTGTCATTAGTGTATTTTAGCAAAATGAAGATGATTCAAGCATTAATTTCATTGTGCTTTTGCTCATTTTGAAGATTTTGACATTTTCACCTGAAGTGTACAATCAGGCTGAAAATGCATTTAAAGCCATAAAAAGTTCATTTTGGCTCTCACACCTTAACTAAATGTTGTAGACTCAAACTTTTTGCTGTCATTAGTGTATGTTAGCAAAATGAAGATGATTCAAGCATTAATTTCATTGTGCTTTTGCTCATTTTGAAGATTTTGACATTTTCACCTGAAGTGTACAATCAGGCTGAAAATGCATTTAAAGCCATAAAAAGTTCATTTTGGCTCTCACACCTTAACTAAATGTTGTAGACTCAAACTTTTTGTTGTCATTAGTGTATTTTAGCAAAATGAAGATGATTCAAGCATTAATTTCATTGTGCTTTTGCTCATTTTGAAGATTTTGACATTTTCACCTGAAGTGTACAATCAGGCTGAAAATGCATTTAAAGCCATAAAAAGTTCATTTTGTCTCTCACACCTTAACTAAATGTTGTAGACTCAAACTTTTTGCTGTCATTAGTGTATTTTAGCAAAATGAAGATGATTCAAGCATTAATTTCATTGTGCTTTTGCTCATTTTGAAGATTTTGACATTTTCACCTGAAGTGTACAATCGGGCTGAAAATGCATTTAAAGCCATAAAAAGTTCATTTTGGCTCTCACACCTTAACTAAATGTTGTAGACTCAAACTTTTTGCTGTCATTAGTGTATTTTAGCAAAATGAAGATGATTCAAGCATTAATTTCATTGTGCTTTTGCTCATTTTGAAGATTTTGACATTTTTACCTGAAGTGTACAATCGGGCTGAAAATGCATTTAAAGCAATAAAAAGTTCATTTTGGCTCTCACACCTTAACTAAATGTTGTAGATTCAAACTGTTTGCTGTCATTAGTGTATTTTAGCAAAATGAAGATGATTCAAGCATTAATTTCATTGTGCTTTTGCTCATTTTGAAGATTTTGACATTTTCACCTGAAGTGTACAATTAGGGGCTGAAAACGCGTTTAAAGCAATAAAAAGTTCATTTTGGCTCTCACACCTTAACTAAATGTTGTAGACTCAAACTTTTTGCTGTCATTAGTATATTTTAGCACAATGAAGATGATTCAAGCATTAATTTTATTGTGCTTTTGCTCATTTTGAAGATTTTGACATTTTCACCTGAAGTGTACAATTAGGGGCTGAAAACGCGTTTAAAGCAATAAAAAGTTCATTTTGGCTCTCACACCTTAACTAAATGTTGTAGACTCAAACTTTTTGCTGTCATTAGTATATTTTAGCAAAATGAAGATTATTCAAGCATTAATTTTATTGTGCCTTTGCTCATTTTGAAGATTTTGACATTTTCACCTGAAGTGTACAATCGGGCTGAAAATGCATTTAAAGCCATAAAAAGTTCATTTTGGCTCTCACACCTTAACTAAATGTTGTAGACTCAAACTTTTTGCTGTCATTAGTGTATGTTAGCAAAATGAAGATGATTCAAGCATTAATTTCATTGTGCTTTTGCTCATTTTGAAGATTTTGACATTTTCACCTGAAGTGTACAATCAGGCTGAAAATGCATTTAAAGCCATAAAAAGTTCATTTTGGCTCTCACACCTTAACTAAATGTTGTAGACTCAAACTTTTTGCTGTCAAAAGTGTATTTTAGCAAAATGAAGATGATTCAAGCATTAATTTCATTGTGCTTTTGCTCATTTTGAAGATTTTGACATTTTCACCTGAAGTGTACAATCAGGCTGAAAATGCATTTAAAGCCATAAAAAGTTCATTTTGGCTCTCACACCTTAACTAAATGTTGTAGACTCAAACTTTTTGCTGTCATTAGTGTATGTTAGCAAAATGAAGATGATTCAAGCATTAATTTCATTGTGCTTTTGCTCATTTTGAAGATTTTGACATTTTCACCTGAAGTGTACAATCAGGCTGAAAATGCATTTAAAGCCATAAAAAGTTCATTTTGGCTCTCACACCTTAACTAAATGTTGTAGACTCAAACTTTTTGCTGTCATTAGTGTATTTTAGCAAAATGAAGATGATTCAAGCATTAATTTCATTGTGCTTTTGCTCATTTTGAAGATTTTGACATTTTCACCTGAAGTGTACAATCAGGCTGAAAATGCATTTAAAGCCATAAAAAGTTCATTTTGGCTCTCACACCTTAACTAAATGTTGTAGACTCAAACTTTTTGCTGTCATTAGTGTATTTTAGCAAAATGAAGATGATTCAAGCATTAATTTCATTGTGCTTTTGCTCATTTTGAAGATTTTGACATTTTCACCTGAAGTGTACAATCAGGCTGAAAATGCATTTAAAGCCATAAAAAGTTCATTTTGGCTCTCACACCTTAACTAAATGTTGTAGACTCAAACTTTTTGCTGTCATTAGTGTATTTTAGCAAAATGAAGATGATTCAAGCATTAATTTCATTGTGCTTTTGCTCATTTTGAAGATTTTAACATTTTCACCTGAAGTGTACAATTAGGGGCTGAAAACGCGTTTAAAGCAATAAAAAGTTCATTTTGGCTCTAACACCTTAACTAAATGTTGTAGACTCAAACTTTTTGCTGTCATTAGTATATTTTAGCAAAATGAAGATGATTCAAGCATTAATTTTATTGTGCTTTTGCTCATTTTGAAGATTTTGACATTTTCACCTGAAGTGTACAATCGGGCTGAAAATGCATTTAAAGCCATAAAAAGTTCATTTTCGCTCTCACACCTTAACTAAATGTTGTAGACTCAAACTTTTTGCTGTCATTAGTGTATGTTAGCAAAATGAAGACGATTCAAGCATTAATTTCATTGTGCTTTTGCTCATTTTGAAGATTTTGACATTTTCACCTGAAGTGTACAATCAGGCTGAAAATGCATTTAAAGCCATAAAAAGTTCCTTTTGGCTCTCACACCTTAACTAAATGTTGTAGACTCAAACTTTTTGCTGTCATTAGTGTATTTTAGCAAAATGAAGATGATTCAAGCATTAATTTCATTGTGCTTTTGCTCATTTTGAAGATTTTGACATTTTCACCTGAAGTGTACAATCGGGCTGAAAATGCATTTAAAGCCATAAAAAGTTCATTTTGGCTCTCACACCTTAACTAAATGTTGTAGACTCAAACTTTTTGCTGTCATTAGTATATTTTAGCAAAATGAAGATGATTCAAGCATTAATTTTATTGTGCTTTTGCTCATTTTGAAGATTTTGACATTTTCACCTGAAGTGTACAATCGGGCTGAAAATGCATTTAAAGCCATAAAAAGTTCATTTTGGCTCTCACACCTTAACTAAATGTTGTAGACTCAAACTTTTTGCTGTCATTAGTGTATGTTAGCAAAATGAAGATGATTCAAGCATTAATTTTATTGTGCTTTTGCTCATTTTGAAGATTTTGACATTTTCACCTGAAGTGTACAATCGGGCTGAAAATGCATTTAAAGCCATAAAAAGTTCATTTTGGCTCTCACACCTTAACTAAATGTTGTAGACTCAAACTTTTTGCTGTCATTAGTATATTTTAGCACAATGAAGATGATTCAAGCATTAATTTTATTGTGCTTTTGCTCATTTTGAAGATTTTGACATTTTCACCTGAAGTGTACAATTAGGGGCTGAAAACGCGTTTAAAGCAATAAAAAGTTCATTTTGGCTCTCACACCTTAACTAAATGTTGTAGACTCAAACTTTTTGCTGTCATTAGTATATTTTAGCAAAATGAAGATGATTCAAGCATTAATTTTATTGTGCTTTTGCTCATTTTGAAGATTTTGACATTTTCACCTGAAGTGTACAATCGGGCTGAAAATGCATTTAAAGCCATAAAAAGTTCATTTTGGCTCTCACACCTTAACTAAATGTTGTAGACTCAAACTTTTTGCTGTCATTAGTGTATGTTAGCAAAATGAAGATGATTCAAGCATTAATTTCATTGTGCTTTTGCTCATTTTGAAGATTTTGACATTTTCACCTGAAGTGTGCAATCAGGCTGAAAATGCATTTAAAGCCATAAAAAGTTCATTTTGGCTCTCACACCTTAACTAAATGTTGTAGACTCAAACTTTTTGCTGTCAAAAGTGTATTTTAGCAAAATGAAGATGATTCAAGCATTAATTTCATTGTGCTTTTGCTCATTTTGAAGATTTTGACATTTTCACCTGAAGTGTACAATCAGGCTGAAAATGCATTTAAAGCCATAAAAAGTTCATTTTGGCTCTCACACCTTAACTAAATGTTGTAGACTCAAACTTTTTGCTGTCATTAGTGTATGTTAGCAAAATGAAGATGATTCAAGCATTAATTTCATTGTGCTTTTGCTCATTTTGAAGATTTTGACATTTTCACCTGAAGTGTACAATCAGGCTGAAAATGCATTTAAAGCCATAAAAAGTTCATTTTGGCTCTCACACCTTAACTAAATGTTGTAGACTCAAACTTTTTGCTGTCATTAGTGTATTTTAGCAAAATGAAGATGATTCAAGCATTAATTTCATTGTGCTTTTGCTCATTTTGAAGATTTTGACATTTTCACCTGAAGTGTACAATCGGGCTGAAAATGCATTTAAAGCCATAAAAAGTTCATTTTGGCTCTCACACCTTAACTAAATGTTGTAGACTCAAACTTTTTGCTGTCATTAGTATATTTTAGCAAAATGAAGATGATTCAAGCATTAATTTTATTGTGCTTTTGCTCATTTTGAAGATTTTGACATTTTCACCTGAAGTGTACAATTAGGGGCTGAAAACGCGTTTAAAGCAATAAAAAGTTCATTTTGGCTCTCACACCTTAACTAAATGTTGTAAACTCAAACTTTGTGCTGTCATTAGTATATTTTAGCAAAATGAAGATGATTCAAGCATTAATTTTATTGTGCTTTTGCTCATTTTGAAGATTTTGACATTTTCACCTGAAGTGTACAATCGGGCTGAAAATGCATTTAAAGCTATAAAAAGTTCATTTTGGCTCTCACACCTTAACTAAATGTTGTAGACTCAAACTTTTTGCTGTCATTAGTATATTTTAGCACAATGAAGATGATTCAAGCATTAATTTTATTGTGCTTTTGCTCATTTTGAAGATTTTGACATTTTCACCTGAAGTGTACAATTAGGGGCTGAAAACGCGTTTAAAGCAATAAAAAGTTCATTTTGGCTCTCACACCTTAACTAAATGTTGTAGACTCAAACTTTTTGCTGTCATTAGTATATTTTAGCAAAATGAAGATGATTCAAGCATTAATTTTATTGTGCCTTTGCTCATTTTGAAGATTTTGACATTTTCACCTGAAGTGTACAATCGGGCTGAAAATGCATTTAAAGCCATAAAAAGTTCATTTTGGCTCTCACACCTTAACTAAATGTTGTAGACTCAAACTTTTTGCTGTCATTAGTGTATGTTAGCAAAATGAAGATGATTCAAGCATTAATTTCATTGTGCTTTTGCTCATTTTGAAGATTTTGACATTTTCACCTGAAGTGTACAATCAGGCTGAAAATGCATTTAAAGCCATAAAAAGTTCATTTTGGCTCTCACACCTTAACTAAATGTTGTAGACTCAAACTTTTTGCTGTCATTAGTGTATTTGAGCAAAATGAAGATGATTCAAGCATTAATTTCATTGTGCTTTTGCTCATTTTGAAGATTTTGACATTTTCACCTGAAGTGTACAATTAGGGGCTGAAAACGCGTTTAAAGCAATAAAAAGTTCATTTTGGGTCTCACACCTTAACTAAATGTTGTAGACTCAAACTTTTTGCTGTCATTAGTATATTTTAGCAAAATGAAGATGATTCACGCATTAATTTTATTGTGCTTTTGCTCATTTGGAAGATTTTGACATTTTCACCTGAAGTGTACAATCGGGCTGAAAATGCATTTAAAGCCATAAAAAGTTCATTTTGGCTCTCACACCTTAACTAAATGTTGTAGACTCAAACTTTTTGCTGTCATTAGTGTATTTTAGCAAAATGAAGATGATTCAAGCATTAATTTCATTGTGCTTTTGCTCATTTTGAAGATTTTGACATTTTCACCTGAAGTGTACAATCAGGCTGAAAATGCATTTAAAGCCATAAAAAGTTCATTTTGGCTCTCACACCTTAACTAAATGTTGTAGACTCAAACTTTTTGCTGTCATTAGTGTATTTTAGCAAAATGAAGATGATTCAAGCATTAATTTCATTGTGCTTTTGCTCATTTTGAAGATTTTGACATTTTCACCTGAAGTGTACAATCAGGCTGAAAATGCATTTAAAGCCATAAAAAGTTCATTTTGGCTCTCACACCTTAACTAAATGTTGTAGACTCAAACTTTTTGCTGTCATTAGTGTATTTTAGCAAAATAAAGATGATTCAAGCATTAATTTCATTGTGCTTTTGCTCATTTTGAAGATTTTGACATTTTCACCTGAAGTGTACAATTAGGGGCTGAAAACGCGTTTAAAGCAATAAAAAGTTCATTTTGGCTCTAACACCTTAACTAAATGTTGTAGACTCAAACTTTTTGCTGTCATTAGTATATTTTAGCAAAATGAAGATGATTCAAGCATTAATTTTATTGTGCTTTTGCTCATTTTGAAGATTTTGACATTTTCACCTGAAGTGTACAATCGGGCTGAAAATGCATTTAAAGCCATAAAAAGTTCATTTTGGCTCTCACACCTTAACTAAATGTTGTAGACTCAAACTTTTTGCTGTCATTAGTGTATGTTAGCAAAATGAAGACGATTCAAGCATTAATTTCATTGTGCTTTTGCTCATTTTGAAGATTTTGACATTTTCACCTGAAGTGTACAATCAGGCTGAAAATGCATTTAAAGCCATAAAAAGTTCATTTTGGCTCTCACACCTTAACTAAATGTTGTAGACTCAAACTTTTTGCTGTCATTAGTGTATTTTAGCAAAATGAAGATGATTCAAGCATTAATTTCATTGTGCTTTTGCTCATTTTGAAGATTTTGACATTTTCACCTGAAGTGTACAATCGGGCTGAAAATGCATTTAAAGCCATAAAAAGTTCATTTTGGCTCTCACACCTTAACTAAATGTTGTAGACTCAAACTTTTTGCTGTCATTAGTGTATGTTAGCAAAATGAAGATGATTCAAGCATTAATTTTATTGTGCTTTTGCTCATTTTGAAGATTTTGACATTTTCACCTGAAGTGTACAATTAGGGGCTGAAAACGCGTTTAAAGCAATAAAAAGTTCATTTTGGCTCTCACACCTTAACTAAATGTTGTAGACTCAAACTTTTTGCTGTCATTAGTGTATGTTAGCAAAATGAAGATGATTCAAGCATTAATTTTATTGTGCTTTTGCTCATTTTGAAGATTTTGACATTTTCACCTGAAGTGTACATTCGGGCTGAAAACGCGTTTAAAGCAATAAAAAGTTCATTTTGGCTCTCACACCTTAACTAAATGTTGTAGACTCAAACTTTTTGCTGTCATTAGTATATTTTAGCAAAATGAAGATGATTCAAGCATTAATTTCATTGTGCTTTTGCTCATTTTGAAGATTTTGACATTTTCACCTGAAGTGTACAATCAGGCTGAAAATGCATTTAAAGCCATAAAAAGTTCATTTTGGCTCTCACACCTTAACTAAATGTTGTAGACTCAAACTTTTTGCTGTCAAAAGTGTATTTTAGCAAAATGAAGATGATTCAAGCATTAATTTCATTGTGCTTTTGCTCATTTTGAAGATTTTGACATTTTCACCTGAAGTGTACAATTAGGGGGTGAAAACGCATTTAAAGCCATAAAAAGTTCATTTTGGCTCTCACACCTTAACTAAATGTTGTAGACTCAAACTTTATGCTGTCATTAGTGTATGTTAGCAAAATGAAGATGATTCAAGCATTAATTTCATTGTGCTTTTGCTCATTTTGAAGATTTTGACATTTTCACCTGAAGTGTACAATCAGGCTGAAAATGCATTTAAAGCCATAAAAAGTTCATTTTGGCTCTCACACCTTAACTAAATGTTGTAGACTCAAACTTTTTGCTGTCATTAGTGTATTTTAGCAAAATGAAGATGATTCAAGCATTAATTTCATTGTGCTTTTGCTCATTTTGAAGATTTTGACATTTTCACCTGAAGTGTACAATCGGGCTGAAAATGCATTTAAAGCCATAAAAAGTTCATTTTGGCTCTCACACCTTAACTAAATGTTGTAGACTCAAACTTTTTGCTGTCATTAGTGTATGTTAGCAAAATGAAGATGATTTAAGCATTAATTTCATTGTGCTTTTGCTCATTTTGAAGATTTTGACATTTTCACCTGAAGTGTACAATCAGGCTGAAAATGCATTTAAAGCCATAAAAAGTTCATTTTGGCTCTCACACCTTAACTAAATGTTGTAGACTCAAACTTTTTGCTGTCATTAGTGTATTTTAGCAAAATGAAGATGATTCAAGCATTAATTTCATTGTGCTTTTGCTCATTTTGAAGATTTTGACATTTTCACCTGAAGTGTACAATTAGGGGCTGAAAACGCGTTTAAAGCAATAAAAAGTTCATTTTGGCTCTCACACCTTAACTAAATGTTGTAGACTCAAACTTTTTGCTGTCATTAGTATATTTTAGCACAATGAAGATGATTCAAGCATTAATTTTATTGTGCTTTTGCTCATTTTGAAGATTTTGACATTTTCACCTGAAGTGTACAATTAGGGGCTGAAAACGCGTTTAAAGCAATAAAAAGTTCATTTTGGCTCTCACACCTTAACTAAATGTTGTAGACTCAAACTTTTTGCTGTCATTAGTATATTTTAGCAAAATGAAGATGATTCAAGCATTAATTTCATTGTGCTTTTGCTCATTTTGAAGATTTTGACATTTTCACCTGAAGTGTACAATCAGGCTGAAAATGCATTTAAAGCCATAAAAAGTTCATTTTGGCTCTCACACCTTAACTAAATGTTGTAGACTCAAACTTTTTGCTGTCAAAGGTGTATTTTAGCAAAATGAAGATGATTCAAGCATTAATTTCATTGTGCTTTTGCTCATTTTGAAGATTTTGACATTTTCACCTGAAGTGTACAATCGGGCTGAAAATGCATTTAAAGCCATAAAAAGTTCATTTTGGCTCTCACACCTTAACTAAATGTTGTAGACTCAAACTTTTTGCTGTCATTAGTGTATTTTAGCAAAATGAAGATGATTCAAGCATTAATTTCATTGTGCTTTTGCTCATTTTGAAGATTTTGACATTTTTACCTGAAGTGTACAATCGGGCTGAAAATGCATTTAAAGCAATAAAAAGTTCATTTTGGCTCTCACACCTTAACTAAATGTTGTAGATTCAAACTTTTTGCTGTCATTAGTGTATTTTAGCAAAATGAAGATGATTCAAGCATTAATTTCATTGTGCTTTTGCTCATTTTGAAGATTTTGACATTTTCACCTGAAGTGTACAATTAGGGGCTGAAAACGCGTTTAAAGCAATAAAAAGTTCATTTTGGCTCTCACACCTTAACTAAATGTTGTAGACTCAAACTTTTTGCTGTCATTAGTATATTTTAGCACAATGAAGATGATTCAAGCATTAATTTTATTGTGCTTTTGCTCATTTTGAAGATTTTGACATTTTCACCTGAAGTGTACAATTAGGGGCTGAAAACGCGTTTAAAGCAATAAAAAGTTCATTTTGGCTCTCACACCTTAACTAAATGTTGTAGACTCAAACTTTTTGCTGTCATTAGTATATTTTAGCAAAATGAAGATGATTCAAGCATTAATTTTATTGTGCCTTTGCTCATTTTGAAGATTTTGACATTTTCACCTGAAGTGTACAATCGGGCTGAAAATGCATTTAAAGCCATAAAAAGTTCATTTTGGCTCTCACACCTTAACTAAATGTTGTAGACTCAAACTTTTTGCTGTCATTAGTGTATGTTAGCAAAATGAAGATGATTCAAGCATTAATTTCATTGTGCTTTTGCTCATTTTGAAGATTTTGACATTTTCACCTGAAGTGTACAATCAGGCTGAAAATGCATTTAAAGCCATAAAAAGTTCATTTTGGCTCTCACACCTTAACTAAATGTTGTAGACTCAAACTTTTTGCTGTCAAAAGTGTATTTTAGCAAAATGAAGATGATTCAAGCATTAATTTCATTGTGCTTTTGCTCATTTTGAAGATTTTGACATTATCACCTGAAGTGTACAATCAGGCTGAAAATGCATTTAAAGCCATAAAAAGTTCATTTTGGCTCTCACACCTTAACTAAATGTTGTAGACTCAAACTTTTTGCTGTCATTAGTGTATTTTAGCAAAATGAAGATGATTCAAGCATTAATTTCATTGTGCTTTTGCTCATTTTGAAGATTTTGACATTTTCACCTGAAGTGTACAATCAGGCTGAAAATGCATTTAAAGCCATAAAAAGTTCATTTTGGCTCTCACACCTTAACTAAATGTTGTAGACTCAAACTTTTTGCTGTCATTAGTGTATTTTAGCAAAATGAAGATGATTCAAGCATTAATTTCATTGTGCTTTTGCTCATTTTGAAGATTTTAACATTTTCACCTGAAGTGTACAATTAGGGGCTGAAAACGCGTTTAAAGCAATAAAAAGTTCATTTTGGCTCTAACACCTTAACTAAATGTTGTAGACTCAAACTTTTTGCTGTCATTAGTATATTTTAGCAAAATGAAGATGATTCAAGCATTAATTTTATTGTGCTTTTGCTCATTTTGAAGATTTTGACATTTTCACCTGAAGTGTACAATCGGGCTGAAAATGCATTTAAAGCCATAAAAAGTTCATTTTGGCTCTCACACCTTAACTAAATGTTGTAGACTCAAACTTTTTGCTGTCATTAGTGTATGTTAGCAAAATGAAGACGATTCAAGCATTAATTTCATTGTGCTTTTGCTCATTTTGAAGATTTTGACATTTTCACCTGAAGTGTACAATCAGGCTGAAAATGCATTTAAAGCCATAAAAAGTTCCTTTTGGCTCTCACACCTTAACTAAATGTTGTAGACTCAAACTTTTTGCTGTCATTAGTGTATTTTAGCAAAATGAAGATGATTCAAGCATTAATTTCATTGTGCTTTTGCTCATTTTGAAGATTTTGACATTTTCACCTGAAGTGTACAATCGGGCTGAAAATGCATTTAAAGCCATAAAAAGTTCATTTTGGCTCTCACACCTTAACTAAATGTTGTAGACTCAAACTTTTTGCTGTCATTAGTATATTTTAGCAAAATGAAGATGATTCAAGCATTAATTTTATTGTGCTTTTGCTCATTTTGAAGATTTTGACATTTTCACCTGAAGTGTACAATCGGGCTGAAAATGCATTTAAAGCCATAAAAAGTTCATTTTGGCTCTCACACCTTAACTAAATGTTGTAGACTCAAACTTTTTGCTGTCATTAGTGTATGTTAGCAAAATGAAGATGATTCAAGCATTAATTTTATTGTGCTTTTGCTCATTTTGAAGATTTTGACATTTTCACCTGAAGTGTACAATCGGGCTGAAAATGCATTTAAAGCCATAAAAAGTTCATTTTGGCTCTCACACCTTAACTAAATGTTGTAGACTCAAACTTTTTGCTGTCATTAGTATATTTTAGCACAATGAAGATGATTCAAGCATTAATTTTATTGTGCTTTTGCTCATTTTGAAGATTTTGACATTTTCACCTGAAGTGTACAATTAGGGGCTGAAAACGCGTTTAAAGCAATAAAAAGTTCATTTTGGCTCTCACACCTTAACTAAATGTTGTAGACTCAAACTTTTTGCTGTCATTAGTATATTTTAGCAAAATGAAGATGATTCAAGCATTAATTTTATTGTGCTTTTGCTCATTTTGAAGATTTTGACATTTTCACCTGAAGTGTACAATCGGGCTGAAAATGCATTTAAAGCCATAAAAAGTTCATTTTGGCTCTCACACCTTAACTAAATGTTGTAGACTCAAACTTTTTGCTGTCATTAGTGTATGTTAGCAAAATGAAGATGATTCAAGCATTAATTTCATTGTGCTTTTGCTCATTTTGAAGATTTTGACATTTTCACCTGAAGTGTGCAATCAGGCTGAAAATGCATTTAAAGCCATAAAAAGTTCATTTTGGCTCTCACACCTTAACTAAATGTTGTAGACTCAAACTTTTTGCTGTCAAAAGTGTATTTTAGCAAAATGAAGATGATTCAAGCATTAATTTCATTGTGCTTTTGCTCATTTTGAAGATTTTGACATTTTCACCTGAAGTGTACAATCAGGCTGAAAATGCATTTAAAGCCATAAAAAGTTCATTTTGGCTCTCACACCTTAACTAAATGTTGTAGACTCAAACTTTTTGCTGTCATTAGTGTATGTTAGCAAAATGAAGATGATTCAAGCATTAATTTCATTGTGCTTTTGCTCATTTTGAAGATTTTGACATTTTCACCTGAAGTGTACAATCAGGCTGAAAATGCATTTAAAGCCATAAAAAGTTCATTTTGGCTCTCACACCTTAACTAAATGTTGTAGACTCAAACTTTTTGCTGTCATTAGTGTATTTTAGCAAAATGAAGATGATTCAAGCATTAATTTCATTGTGCTTTTGCTCATTTTGAAGATTTTGACATTTTCACCTGAAGTGTACAATCGGGCTGAAAATGCATTTAAAGCCATAAAAAGTTCATTTTGGCTCTCACACCTTAACTAAATGTTGTAGACTCAAACTTTTTGCTGTCATTAGTATATTTTAGCACAATGAAGATGATTCAAGCATTAATTTTATTGTGCTTTTGCTCATTTTGAAGATTTTGACATTTTCACCTGAAGTGTACAATTAGGGGCTGAAAACGCGTTTAAAGCAATAAAAAGTTCATTTTGGCTCTCACACCTTAACTAAATGTTGTAGACTCAAACTTTTTGCTGTCATTAGTATATTTTAGCAAAATGAAGATGATTCAAGCATTAATTTTATTGTGCCTTTGCTCATTTTGAAGATTTTGACATTTTCACCTGAAGTGTACAATCGGGCTGAAAATGCATTTAAAGCCATAAAAAGTTCATTTTGGCTCTCACACCTTAACTAAATGTTGTAGACTCAAACTTTTTGCTGTCATTAGTGTATGTTAGCAAAATGAAGATGATTCAAGCATTAATTTCATTGTGCTTTTGCTCATTTTGAAGATTTTGACATTTTCACCTGAAGTGTACAATCAGGCTGAAAATGCATTTAAAGCCATAAAAAGTTCATTTTGGCTCTCACACCTTAACTAAATGTTGTAGACTCAAACTTTTTGCTGTCAAAAGTGTATTTTAGCAAAATGAAGATGATTCAAGCATTAATTTCATTGTGCTTTTGCTCATTTTGAAGATTTTGACATTTTCACCTGAAGTGTACAATCAGGCTGAAAATGCATTTAAAGCCATAAAAAGTTCATTTTGGCTCTCACACCTTAACTAAATGTTGTAGACTCAAACTTTTTGCTGTCATTAGTGTATGTTAGCAAAATGAAGATGATTCAAGCATTAATTTCATTGTGCTTCTGCTCATTTTGAAGATTTTGACATTTTCACCTGAAGTGTACAATCAGGCTGAAAATGCATTTAAAGCCATAAAAAGTTCATTTTGGCTCTCACACCTTAACTAAATGTTGTAGACTCAAACTTTTTGCTGTCATTAGTGTATGTTAGCAAAATGAAGATGATTCAAGCATTAATTTCATTGTGCTTTTGCTCATTTTGAAGATTTTGACATTTTCACCTGAAGTGTACAATCAGGCTGAAAATGCATTTAAAGCCATAAAAAGTTCATTTTGGCTCTCACACCTTAACTAAATGTTGTAGACTCAAACTTTTTGCTGTCAAAAGTGTATTTTAGCAAAATGAAGATGATTCAAGCATTAATTTCATTGTGCTTTTGCTCATTTTGAAGATTTTGACATTTTCACCTGAAGTGTACAATTAGGGGCTGAAAACGCGTTTAAAGCAATAAAAAGTTCATTTTGGCTCTCACACCTTAACTAAATGTTGTAAACTCAAACTTTGTGCTGTCATTAGTATATTTTAGCAAAATGAAGATGATTCAAGCATTA
Source organism: Leptonotus elevatus (assembly GCF_054856555.1). NCBI lineage: Eukaryota > Metazoa > Chordata > Actinopteri > Syngnathiformes > Syngnathidae > Leptonotus > Leptonotus elevatus. Next base: position 525,050 of record NC_141249.1, read on the forward strand.
ATTTTATTGTGCTTTTGCTCATTTTGAAGATTTTGACATTTTCACCTGAAGTGTACAATCGGGCTGAAAATGCATTTAAAGCCATAAAAAGTTCATTTTGGCTCTCACACCTTAACTAAATGTTGTAGACTCAAACTTTTTGCTGTCATTAGTATATTTTAGCACAATGAAGATGATTCAAGCATTAATTTTATTGTGCTTTTGCTCATTTTGAAGATTTTGACATTTTCACCTGAAGTGTACAATTAGGGGCTGAAAACGCGTTTAAAGCAATAAAAAGTTCATTTTGGCTCTCACACCTTAACTAAATGTTGTAGACTCAAACTTTTTGCTGTCATTAGTATATTTTAGCAAAATGAAGATGATTCAAGCATTAATTTTATTGTGCCTTTGCTCATTTTGAAGATTTTGACATTTTCACCTGAAGTGTACAATCGGGCTGAAAATGCATTTAAAGCCATAAAAAGTTCATTTGGGCTCTCACACCTTAACTAAATGTTGTAGACTCAAACTTTTTGCTGTCATTAGTGTATGTTAGCAAAATGAAGATGATTCAAGCATTAATTTCATTGTGCTTTTGCTCATTTTGAAGATTTTGACATTTTCACCTGAAGTGTACAATCAGGCTGAAAATGCATTTAAAGCCATAAAAAGTTCATTTTGGCTCTCACACCTTAACTAAATGTTGTAGACTCAAACTTTTTGCTGTCAAAAGTGTATTTTAGCAAAATGAAGATGATTCAAGCATTAATTTCACTGTGCTTTTGCTCATTTTGAAGATTTTGACATTTTCACCTGAAGTGTACAATCAGGCTGAAAATGCATTTAAAGCCATAAAAAGTTCATTTTGGCTCTCACACCTTAACTAAATGTTGTAGACTCAAACTTTTTGCTGTCATTAGTGTATGTTAGCAAAATGAAGATGATTCAAGCATTAATTTCATTGTGCTTTTGCTCATTTTGAAGATTTTGACATTTTCACCTGAAGTGTACAATCAGGCTGAAAATGCATTTAAAGCCATAAAAAGTTCATTTTGGCTCTCACACCTTAACTAAATGTTGTAGACTCAAACTTTTTGCTGTCATTAGTGTATTTTAGCAAAATGAAGATGATTCAAGCATTAATTTCATTGTGCTTTTGCTCATTTTGAAGATTTTGACATTTTCACCTGAAGTGTACAATCAGGCTGAAAATGCATTTAAAGCCATAAAAAGTTCATTTTGGCTCTCACACCTTAACTAAATGTTGTAGACTCAAACTTTTTGCTGTCATTAGTGTATTTTAGCAAAATGAAGATGATTCAAGCATTAATTTCATTGTGCTTTTGCTCATTTTGAAGATTTTGACATTTTCACCTGAAGTGTACAATCGGGCTGAAAATGCATTTAAAGCCATAAAAAGTTCATTTTGGCTCTCACACCTTAACTAAATGTTGTAGACTCAAACTTTTTGCTGTCATTAGTATATTTTAGCAAAATGAAGATGATTCAAGCATTAATTTTATTGTGCTTTTGCTCATTTTGAAGATTTTGACATTTTCACCTGAAGTGTACAATCAGGCTGAAAATGCATTTAAAGCCATAAAAAGTTCATTTTGGCTCTCACACCTTAACTAAATGTTGTAGACTCAAACTTTTTGCTGTCATTAGTGTATGTTAGCAAAATGAAGATGATTCAAGCATTAATTTCATTGTGCTTTTGCTCATTTTGAAGATTTTGACATTTTCACCTGAAGTGTACAATCAGGCTGAAAATGCATTTAAAGCCATAAAAAGTTCATTTTGGCTCTCACACCTTAACTAAATGTTGTAGACTCAAACTTTTTGCTGTCATTGGTGTATTTTAGCAAAATGAAGATGATTCAAGCATTAATTTCATTGTGCTTTTGCTCATTTTGAAGATTTTGACATTTTCACCTGAAGTGTACAATTAGGGGCTGAAAACGCGTTTAAAGCAATAAAAAGTTCATTTTGGCTCTCACACCTTAACTAAATGTTGTAAACTCAAACTTTTTGCTGTCATTAGTATATTTTAGCAAAATGAAGATGATTCAAGCATTAATTTTATTGTGCTTTTGCTCATTTTGAAGATTTTGACATTTTCACCTGAAGTGTACAATCGGGCTGAAAATGCATTTAAAGCCATAAAAAGTTCATTTTGGCTCTCACACCTTAACTAAATGTTGTAGACTCAAACTTTTTGCTGTCATTAGTGTATGTTAGCAAAATGAAGATGATTCAAGCATTAATTTCATTGTGCTTTTGCTCATTTTGAAGATTTTGACATTTTCACCTGAAGTGTACAATCAGGCTGAAAATGCATTTAAAGCCATAAAAAGTTCATTTTGGCTCTCACACCTTAACTAAATGTTGTAGACTCAAACTTTTTGCTGTCATTAGTGTATTTTAGCAAAATGAAGATGATTCAAGCATTAATTTCATTGTGCTTTTGCTCATTTTGAAGATTTTGACATTTTCACCTGAAGTGTACAATCAGGCTGAAAATGCATTTAAAGCCATAAAAAGTTCATTTTGGCTCTCACACCTTAACTAAATGTTGTAGACTCAAACTTTTTGCTGTCATTAGTGTATGTTAGCAAAATGAAGATGATTCAAGCATTAATTTCATTGTGCTTTTGCTCATTTTGAAGATTTTGACATTTTCACCTGAAGTGTACAATCAGGCTGAAAATGCATTTAAAGCCATAAAAAGTTCATTTTGGCTCTCACACCTTAACTAAATGTTGTAGACTCAAACTTTTTGCTGTCATTAGTGTATTTTAGCAAAATGAAGATGATTCAAGCATTAATTTCATTGTGCTTTTGCTCATTTTGAAGATTTTGACATTTTCACCTGAAGTGTACAATCGGGCTGAAAATGCATTTAAAGCCATAAAAAGTTCATTTTGGCTCTCACACCTTAACTAAATGTTGTAGACTCAAACTTTTTGCTGTCATTAGTATACTTTAGCACAATGAAGATGATTCAAGCATTAATTTTATTGTGCTTTTGCTCATTTTGAAGATTTTGACATTTTCACCTGAAGTGTATAATTAGGAATCATCTTCAAGTTGCTAAAATACACTGATGACAGCAAAAAGTTTGAGTCTACAACATTTAGTTAAGGTGTGAGAGCCAAAATGAACTTTGTATTGCTTTAAATGTATTTTCAGCCCGATTGTACACTTCAGGTGAAACTGTCAAAATCTTCAAAATGAGCAAAAGCACAATGCAATTAATGCTGGAATCATCTTCAAGTTGCTACAATACACTAATGACAGCAAAAAGTTTGAGTCTACAACATTTAGTTAAGGTGTGAGAGCCTAAATTATAATTTTTTCCTTTAAATGAATTTTCAGCCCGATTGTACACTTCAGGTAAAACTGTCAAAATCTTCAAAATGAGCAAAAGCACAATGCAATTAATGCTGGAATCATCTTCAAGTTGCTAAAATACACTAATGACAGCAAAAAGTTTGAGTCTACAACATTTAGTTAAGGTGTGAGAGCCAAAATTAACTTTTTATTGCTGTAAACGCGTTTTCAGCACCTGATTGTACAATTCAGGTGAAACTGTCAAAATCTTCAAAATGAGCAAAAGCACAATGAAATTAATGCTGGAATCATCTTCAAGTTGCTAAAATACACTAATGACAGCAAAAAGTTTGAGTCTACAACATTTAGTTAAGGTGTGAGAGCCAAAATGAACTTTGTATTGCTTTAAATGCATTTTCAGCCCGATAATACACTTCAGGTGAAACTGTCAAAATCTTCAAAATGAGCAAAAGCACAATGAAATTAATGCTGGAATCATCTTCAAGTTGCTAAAATACACTAATGACAGCAAAAAGTTTGAGTCTACAACATTTAGTTAAGGTGTGAGAGCCAAAATGAACTTTGTATTGCTTTAAATGCATTTTCAGCCCGATAATACACTTCAGGTGAAACTGTCAAAATCTTCAAAATGAGCAAAAGCACAATGAAATTAATGCTGGAATCATCTTCAAGTTGCTAAAATACACTAATGACAGCAAAAAGTTTGAGTCTACAACATTTAGTTAAGGTGTGAGAGCCAAAATGAACTTTGTATTGCTTTAAATGCATTTTCAGCCCGATTGGACACTTCAAGTGAAACTGTCAAAATCTTCAAAATGAGCAAAAGCACAATGAAATTAATGCTGGAATCATCTTCAAGTTTCTAAAATACACTAATGACAGCAAAAAGTTTGAGTCTACAACATTTAGTTAAGGTGTGAGAGCCAAAATGAACTTTGTATTGCTGTAAACGCGTTTTCAGCACCTGATTGTACACTTCAGGTGAAACTGTCAAAATGAACTTTTTATTGCTTTAAATGTATTTTCAGCCCGATTGTACACTTCAGGTGAAACTGTCAAAATCTTCAAAATGAGCAAAAGCACAATGAAATTAATGCTGGAATCATCTTCAAGTTGCTAAAATACACTAATGACAGCAAAAAGTTTGAGTCTACAACATTTAGTTAAGGTGTGAGAGCCAAAATTAACTTTTTATTGCTGTAAACGCGTTTTAAGCACCTGATTGTACACTTCAGGTGAAACTGTCAAAATATTCAAAATGAGCAAAAGCACAATGAAATTAATGCTGGAATCATCTTCAAGTTGCTAAAATACACTACTGACAGCAAAAATATTGAGTCTACAACATTTAGTTAAGGTGTGAGAGCCAAAATGAACTTTGTATTGCTTTAAATGCATTTTCAGCCCGATAATACACTTCAGGTGAAACTGTCAAAATCTTCAAAATGAGCAAAAGCACAATGAAATTAATGCTGGAATCATCTTCAAGTTGCTAAAATACACTAATGACAGCAAAAAGTTTGAGTCTACAACATTTAGTTAAGGTGTGAGAGCCAAAATGAACTTTGTATTGCTTTAAATGCATTTTCAGCCCGATTGGACACTTCAAGTGAAACTGTCAAAATCTTCAAAATGAGCAAAAGCACAATGAAATTAATGCTGGAATCATCTTCAAGTTTCTAAAATACACTAATGACAGCAAAAAGTTTGAGTCTACAACATTTAGTTAAGGTGTGAGAGCCAAAATGAACTTTGTATTGCTGTAAACGCGTTTTCAGCACCTGATTGTACACTTCAGGTGAAACTGTCAAAATGAACTTTTTATTGCTTTAAATGTATTTTCAGCCCGATTGTACACTTCAGGTGAAACTGTCAAAATCTTCAAAATGAGCAAAAGCACAATTAAATTAATGTTGGAATCATCTTCAAGTTGCTAAAATACACTAATGACAGCAAAAAGTTTGAGTCTACAACATTTAGTTAAGGTGTGAGAGCCAAAATGAACTTTGTATTGCTTTAAATGCACTTTCAGCCCTTGATTGTACACTTCAGGTGAAACTGTCAAAATCTTCAAAATGAGCAAAAGCACAATGAAATTAATGCTGGAATCATCTTCAAGTTGCTAAAATACACTGATGACAGCAAAAAGTTTGAGTCTACAACATTTAGTTAAGGTGTGAGAGCCAAAATGAACTTTGTATTGCTTTAAATGTATTTTCAGCCCGATTGTACACTTCAGGTGAAACTGTCAAAATCTTCAAAATGAGCAAAAGCACAATGCAATTAATGCTGGAATCATCTTCAAGTTGCTACAATACACTAATGACAGCAAAAAGTTTGAGTCTACAACATTTAGTTAAGGTGTGAGAGCCTAAATTATAATTTTTTCCTTTAAATGAATTTTCAGCCCGATTGTACACTTCAGGTAAAACTGTCAAAATCTTCAAAATGAGCAAAAGCACAATGCAATTAATGCTGGAATCATCTTCAAGTTGCTAAAATACACTAATGACAGCAAAAAGTTTGAGTCTACAACATTTAGTTAAGGTGTGAGAGCCAAAATTAACTTTTTATTGCTGTAAACGCGTTTTCAGCACCTGATTGTACACTTCAGGTGAAACTGTCAAAATCTTCAAAATGAGCAAAAGCACAATGAAATTAATGCTGGAATCATCTTCAAGTTGCTAAAATACACTAATGACAGCAAAAAGTTTGAGTCTACAACATTTAGTTAAGGTGTGAGAGCCAAAATGAACTTTGTATTGCTTTAAATGCATTTTCAGCCCGATAATACACTTCAGGTGAAACTGTCAAAATCTTCAAAATGAGCAAAAGCACAATGAAATTAATGCTGGAATCATCTTCAAGTTGCTAAAATACACTAATGACAGCAAAAAGTTTGAGTCTACAACATTTAGTTAAGGTGTGAGAGCCAAAATGAACTTTGTATTGCTTTAAATGCATTTTCAGCCCGATAATACACTTCAGGTGAAACTGTCAAAATCTTCAAAATGAGCAAAAGCACAATGAAATTAATGCTGGAATCATCTTCAAGTTGCTAAAATACACTAATGACAGCAAAAAGTTTGAGTCTACAACATTTAGTTAAGGTGTGAGAGCCAAAATGAACTTTGTATTGCTTTAAATGCATTTTCAGCCCGATTGGACACTTCAAGTGAAACTGTCAAAATCTTCAAAATGAGCAAAAGCACAATGAAATTAATGCTGGAATCATCTTCAAGTTTCTAAAATACACTAATGACAGCAAAAAGTTTGAGTCTACAACATTTAGTTAAGGTGTGAGAGCCAAAATGAACTTTGTATTGCTGTAAACGCGTTTTCAGCACCTGATTGTACACTTCAGGTGAAACTGTCAAAATGAACTTTTTATTGCTTTAAATGTATTTTCAGCCCGATTGTACACTTCAGGTGAAACTGTCAAAATCTTCAAAATGAGCAAAAGCACAATGAAATTAATGCTGGAATCATCTTCAAGTTGCTAAAATACACTAATGACAGCAAAAAGTTTGAGTCTACAACATTTAGTTAAGGTGTGAGAGCCAAAATGAACTTTGTATTGCTGTAAACGCGTTTTCAGCACCTGATTGTACACTTCAGGTGAAACTGTCAAAATCTTCAAAATGAGCAAAAGCACAATGCAATTAATGCTGGAATCATCTTCAAGTTGCTACAATACACTAATGACAGCAAAAAGTTTGAGTCTACAACATTTAGTTAAGGTGTGAGAGCCTAAATTATAATTTTTTCCTTTAAATGAATTTTCAGCCCGATTGTACACTTCAGGTAAAACTGTCAAAATCTTCAAAATGAGCAAAAGCACAATGCAATTAATGCTGGAATCATCTTCAAGTTGCTAAAATACACTAATGACAGCAAAAAGTTTGAGTCTACAACATTTAGTTAAGGTGTGAGAGCCTAAATGAACTTTTTATTGCTGTAAACGCGTTTTAAGCACCTGATTGTACACTTCAGGTGAAACTGTCAAAATCTTCAAAATGAGCAAAAGCACAATGAAATTAATGCTGGAATCATCTTCAAGTTGCTAAAATACACTACTGACAGCAAAAATATTGAGTCTACAACATTTAGTTAAGGTGTGAGAGCCAAAATGAACTTTTTAGTGCTGTAAACTCGTTTTCAGCACCTGATTGTACACTTCAGGTGAAACTGTCAAAATCTACAAAATGAGCAAAAGCACAATGAAATTAATGCTGGAATCATCTTCAAGTTGCTAAAATACACTAATGACAGCAAAAAGTTTGAGTCTACAACATTTAGTTAAGGTGTGAGAGCCTAAATGAACTTTTTATTGCTTTAAATGCATTTTCAGCCCGAATGTACACTTCAGGTGAAACTGTCAAAATCTTCAAAATGAGCAAAAGCACAATGAAATTAATGCTGGAATCATCTTCAAGTTGCTAAAATACACTAATGACAGCAAAAAGTTTGAGTCTACAACATTTAGTTAACGTGTGAGAGCCTAAATGAACTTTTTATTGCTTTAAATGCATTTTCAGCCCGAATGCACAATTCAGGTGAAACTGTCAAAATATTCAAAATGAGCAAAAGCACAATGAAATTAATGCTGGAATCATCTTCAAGTTGCTAAAATACACTAATGACAGCAAAAAGTTTGAGTCTACAACATTTAGTTAAGGTGTGAGAGCCAAAATGAACTTTGTATTGCTTTAAATGCACTTTCAGCCCGAATGTACACTTCAGATGAAACTGTCAAAATCTTCAAAATGAGCAAAAGCACAATGAAATTAATGCTGGAATCATCTTCAAGTTGCTAAAATACACTAATGACAGCAAAAAGTTTGAGTCTACAACATTTAGTTAAGGTGTGAGAGCCTAAATGAACTTTTTATTGCTTTAAATGCATTTTCAGCCCGATTGGACACTTCAGGTGAAACTGTCAAAATCTTCAAAATGAGCAAAAGCACAATGAAATTAATGCTGGAATCATCTTCAAGTTGCTAAAATACACTAATGACAGCAAAAAGTTTGAGTCTACAACATTTAGTTAAGGTGTGAGAGCCAAAATGAACTTTGTATTGCTTTAAATGCATTTTCAGCCCGATAATACACTTCAGGTGAAACTGTCAAAATCTTCAAAATGAGCAAAAGCACAATGAAATTAATGCTGGAATCATCTTCAAGTTGCTAAAATACACTAATGACAGCAAAAAGTTTGAGTCTACAACATTTAGTTAAGGTGTGAGAGCCAAAATGAACTTTGTATTGCTTTAAATGCATTTTCAGCCCGATTGGACACTTCAAGTGAAACTGTCAAAATCTTCAAAATGAGCAAAAGCACAATGAAATTAATGCTGGAATCATCTTCAAGTTTCTAAAATACACTAATGACAGCAAAAAGTTTGAGTCTACAACATTTAGTTAAGGTGTGAGAGCCAAAATGAACTTTGTATTGCTGTAAACGCGTTTTCAGCACCTGATTGTACACTTCAGGTGAAACTGTCAAAATGAACTTTTTATTGCTTTAAATGTATTTTCAGCCCGATTGTACACTTCAGGTGAAACTGTCAAAATCTTCAAAATGAGCAAAAGCACAATGAAATTAATGCTGGAATCATCTTCAAGTTGCTAAAATACACTAATGACAGCAAAAAGTTTGAGTCTACAACATTTAGTTAAGGTGTGAGAGCCAAAATGAACTTTGTATTGCTGTAAACGCGTTTTCAGCACCTGATTGTACACTTCAGGTGAAACTGTCAAAATCTTCAAAATGAGCAAAAGCACAATGCAATTAATGCTGGAATCATCTTCAAGTTGCTACAATACACTAATGACAGCAAAAAGTTTGAGTCTACAACATTTAGTTAAGGTGTGAGAGCCTAAATTATAATTTTTTCCTTTAAATGAATTTTCAGCCCGATTGTACACTTCAGGTAAAACTGTCAAAATCTTCAAAATGAGCAAAAGCACAATGCAATTAATGCTGGAATCATCTTCAAGTTGCTAAAATACACTAATGACAGCAAAAAGTTTGAGTCTACAACATTTAGTTAAGGTGTGAGAGCCTAAATGAACTTTTTATTGCTGTAAACGCGTTTTAAGCACCTGATTGTACACTTCAGGTGAAACTGTCAAAATCTTCAAAATGAGCAAAAGCACAATGAAATTAATGCTGGAATCATCTTCAAGTTGCTAAAATACACTACTGACAGCAAAAATATTGAGTCTACAACATTTAGTTAAGGTGTGAGAGCCAAAATGAACTTTTTAGTGCTGTAAACTCGTTTTCAGCACCTGATTGTACACTTCAGGTGAAACTGTCAAAATCTACAAAATGAGCAAAAGCACAATGAAATTAATGCTGGAATCATCTTCAAGTTGCTAAAATACACTAATGACAGCAAAAAGTTTGAGTCTACAACATTTAGTTAAGGTGTGAGAGCCTAAATGAACTTTTTATTGCTTTAAATGCATTTTCAGCCCGAATGTACACTTCAGGTGAAACTGTCAAAATCTTCAAAATGAGCAAAAGCACAAAGAAATTAATGCTGGAATCATCTTCAAGTTGCTAAAATACACTAATGACAGCAAAAAGTTTGAGTCTACAACATTTAGTTAACGTGTGAGAGCCTAAATGAACTTTTTATTGCTTTAAATGCATTTTCAGCCCGAATGCACAATTCAGGTGAAACTGTCAAAATATTCAAAATGAGCAAAAGCACAATGAAATTAATGCTGGAATCATCTTCAAGTTGCTAAAATACACTAATGACAGCAAAAAGTTTGAGTCTACAACATTTAGTTAAGGTGTGAGAGCCAAAATGAACTTTGTATTGCTTTAAATGCACTTTCAGCCCGAATGTACACTTCAGATGAAACTGTCAAAATCTTCAAAATGAGCAAAAGCACAATGAAATTAATGCTGGAATCATCTTCAAGTTGCTAAAATACACTAATGACAGCAAAAAGTTTGAGTCTACAACATTTAGTTAAGGTGTGAGAGCCTAAATGAACTTTTTATTGCTTTAAATGCATTTTCAGCCCGATTGGACACTTCAAGTGAAACTGTCAAAATCTTCAAAATGAGCAAAAGCACAATGAAATTAATGCTGGAATCATCTTCAAGTTGCTAAAATACACTAATGACAGCAAAAAGTTTGAGTTTACAACATTTAGTTAAGGTGTGAGTGCCAAAATGAACTTTGTATTGCTTTAAATGCATTTTCAGCCCGATAGTACACTTCAGGTGAAACTGTCAAAATCTTCAAAATGAGCAAAAGCACAATGAAATTAATGCTGGAATCATCTTCAAGTTGCTAAAATACACTAATGACAGCAAAAAGTTTGAGTCTACAACATTTAGTTAAGGTGTGAGAGCCAAAATTAACTTTTTATTGCTTTAAACGCGTTTTCAGCCCTTGATTGTACACTTCAGGTGAAACTGTCAAAATCTTCAAAATGAGCAAAAGCACAATGAAATTAATGCTGGAATCATCTTCAAGTTGCTAAAATACACTAATGACAGCAAAAAGTTTGAGTCTACAACATTTAGTTAAGGTGTGAGAGCCAAAATGAACTTTGTATTGCTGTAAACGCGTTTTCAGCACCTGATTGTACACTTCAGGTGAAACTGTCAAAATCTTCAAAATGAGCAAAAGCACAATGCAATTAATGCTGGAAACATCTTCAAGTTGCTAAAATACACTAATGACAGCAAAAAGTTTGAGTCTACAACATTTAGTTAAGGTGTGAGAGCCAAAATGAACTTTTTATTGCTTTAAATGCATTTTCAGCCCGATTGTACACTTCAGGTGAAACTGCCAAAATCTTCAAAATGAGCAAAAGCACAATGAAATTAATGCTGGAATCATCTTCAAGTTGCTAAAATACACTAATGACAGCAAAAAGTTTGAGTTTACAACATTTAGTTAAGGTGTGAGAGCCAAAATGAACTTTGTATTGCTTTAAATGCATTTTCAGCTCGATTGGACACTTCAAGTGAAACTGTCAAAATCTTCAAAATGAGCAAAAGCACAATGAAATTAATGCTGGAATCATCTTCAAGTTTCTAAAATACACTAATGACAGCAAAAAGTTTGAGTCTACAACATTTAGTTAAGGTGTGAGAGCCAAAATGAACTTTGTATTGCTGTAAACGCGTTTTCAGCACCTGATTGTACACTTCAGGTGAAACTGTCAAAATCTTCAAAATGAGCAAAAGCACAATGCAATTAATGCTGGAATCATTTTCAAGTTGCTAAAATACACTAATGACAGCAAAAAGTTTGAGTCTACAACATTTAGTTAAGGTGTGAGAGCCTAAATGAACTTTGTATTGCTTTAAACGCGTTTTCAGCCCTTGATTGTACACTTCATATGAAACTGTCAAAATCTTCAAAATGAGCAAAAGCACAATGAAATTAATGCTGGAATCATCTTCAAGTTGCTAAAATACACTAATGACAGCAAAAAGTTTGAGTCTACAACATTTAGTTAACGTGTGAGAGCCTAAATGAACTTTTTATTGCTTTAAATGCATTTTCAGCCCGAATGTACACTTCAGGTGAAACTGTCAAAATCTTCAAAATGAGCAAAAGCACAATGAAATTAATGCTGGAATCATCTTCAAGTTGCTAAAATACACTAATGACAGCAAAAAGTTTGAGTCTACAACATTTAGTTAAGGTGTGAGAGCCAAAATGAACTTTGTATTGCTTTAAATGCACTTTCAGCCCGAATGTACACTTCAGATGAAACTGTCAAAATCTTCAAAATGAGCAAAAGCACAATGAAATTAATGCTGGAATCATCTTCAAGTTGCTAAAATACACTAATGACAGCAAAAAGTTTGAGTCTACAACATTTAGTTAAGGTGTGAGAGACTAAATGAACTTTTTATTGCTTTAAATGCATTTTCAGCCCGATTGGACACTTCAAGTGAAACTGTCAAAATCTTCAAAATGAGCAAAAGCACAATGAAATTAATGCTGGAATCATCTTCAAGTTGCTAAAATACACTAATGACAGCAAAAAGTTTGAGTTTACAACATTTAGTTAAGGTGTGAGTGCCAAAATGAACTTTGTATTGCTTTAAATGCATTTTCAGCCCGATAGTACACTTCAGGTGAAACTGTCAAAATCTTCAAAATGAGCAAAAGCACAATGAAATTAATGCTGGAATCATCTTCAAGTTGCTAAAATACACTAATGACAGCAAAAAGTTTGAGTCTACAACATTTAGTTAAGGTGTGAGAGCCAAAATTAACTTTTTATTGCTTTAAACGCGTTTTCAGCCCTTGATTGTACACTTCAGGTGAAACTGTCAAAATCTTCAAAATGAGCAAAAGCACAATGAAATTAATGCTGGAATCTTCTTCAAGTTGCTAAAATACACTAATGACAGTAAAAAGTTTGAGTCTACAACATTTAGTTAAGGTGTGAGAGCCAAAATGAACTTTGTATTGCTTTAAATGCACTTTTAGCCCGAATGTACACTTCAGGTGAAACTGTCAAAATCTTCAAAATGAGCAAAAGCACAATGAAATTAATGCTGGAATCATCTTCAAGTTGCTAAAATACACTAATGACAGCAAAAAGTTTGAGTCTACAACATTTAGTTAAGGTGTGAGAGCCAAAATGAACTTTGTATTGCTGTAAACGCGTTTTCAGCACCTGATTGTACACTTCAGGTGAAACTGTCAAAATCTTCAAAATGAGCAAAAGCACAATGCAATTAATGCTGGAAACATCTTCAAGTTGCTAAAATACACTAATGACAGCAAAAAGTTTGAGTCTACAACATTTAGTTAAGGTGTGAGAGCCAAAATGAACTTTTTATTGCTTTAAATGCATTTTCAGCCCGATTGTACACTTCAGGTGAAACTGTCAAAATCTTCAAAATGAGCAAAAGCACAATGAAATTAATGCTGGAATCATCTTCAAGTTGCTAAAATACACTAATGACAGCAAAAAGTTTGAGTTTACAACATTTAGTTAAGGTGTGAGAGCCAAAATGAACTTTGTATTGCTTTAAATGCATTTTCAGCTCGATTGGACACTTCAAGTGAAACTGTCAAAATCTTCAAAATGAGCAAAAGCACAATGAAATTAATGCTGGAATCATCTTCAAGTTTCTAAAATACACTAATGACAGCAAAAAGTTTGAGTCTACAACATTTAGTTAAGGTGTGAGAGCCTAAATGAACTTTGTATTGCTTTAAACGCGTTTTCAGCCCTTGATTGTACACTTCATATGAAACTGTCAAAATCTTCAAAATGAGCAAAAGCACAATGAAATTAATGCTGGAATCATCTTCAAGTTGCTAAAATACACTAATGACAGCAAAAAGTTTGAGTTTACAACATTTAGTTAAGGTGTGAGAGCCAAAATTAACTTTGTATTGCTTTAAAATGCATTTTCAGCCCGATTGGACACTTCAAGTGAAACTGTCAAAATCTTCAAAATGAGCAAAAGCACAATTAAATTAATGCTGGAATCATCTTCAAGTTTCTAAAATACACTAATGACAGCAAAAAGTTTGAGTCTACAACATTTAGTTAAGGTGTGAGAGCCAAAATGAACTTTGTATTGCTGTAAACGCGTTTTCAGCACCTGATTGTACACTTCAGGTGAAACTGTCAAAATCTTCAAAATGAGCAAAAGCACAATGCAATTAATGCTGGAATCATCTTCAAGTTGCTAAAATACACTAATGACAGCAAAAAGTTTGAGTCTACAACATTTAGTTAAGGTGTGAGAGCCTAAATGAACTTTGTATTGCTTTAAATGCATTTTCAGCCCGATTGTACACTTCAGGTAAAACTGTCAAAATCTTCAAAATGAGCAAAAGCACAATGAAATTAATGCTGGAATCATCTTCAAGTTGCTAAAATACACTAATGACAGCAAAAAGTTTGAGTCTACAACATTTAGTTAAGGTGTGAGAGCCAAAAAGAACTTTTTATTGCTGTAAACGCGTTTTCAGCACCTGATTGTACACTTCAGGTGAAACTGTCAAAATCTTCAAAATGAGCAAAAGCACAATGAAATTAATGCTGGAATCATCTTCAAGTTGCTAAAATACACTAATGACAGCAAAAAGTTTGAGTCTACAACATTTAGTTAAGGTGTGAGAGCCAAAATGAACTTTGTATTGCTTTAAATGCATTTTCAGCCCGATAATACACTTCAGGTGAAACTGTCAAAATCTTCAAAATGAGCAAAAGCACAATGAAATTAATGCTGGCATCATCTTCAAGTTGCTAAAATACACTAATGACAGCAAAAAGTTTGAGTCTACAACATTTAGTTAAGGTGTGAGAGCCAAAATGAACTTTGTATTGCTTTAAATGCATTTTCAGCCCGATTGGACACTTCAAGTGAAACTGTCAAAATCTTCAAAATGAGCAAAAGCACAATGAAATTAATGCTGGAATCATCTTCAAGTTTCTAAAATACACTAATGACAGCAAAAAGTTTGAGTCTACAACATTTAGTTAAGGTGTGAGAGCCAAAATGAACTTTGTATTGCTTTAAATGCATTTTCAGCCCGATTGGACACTTCAAGTGAAACTGTCAAAATCTTCAAAATGAGCAAAAGTACAATGAATTTAATGCTGGAATCATCTTCAAGTTTCTAAAATACACTAATGACAGCAAAAAGTTTGAGTCTACAACATTTAGTTAAGGTGTGAGAGCCAAAATGAACTTTGTATTGCTGTAAACGCGTTTTCAGCACCTGATTGTACACTTCAGGTGAAACTGTCAAAATGAACTTTTTATTGCTTTAAATGCATTTTTAGCCCGATTGTACACTTCAGGTGAAACTGTCAAAATCTTCAAAATGAGCAAAAGCACAATGAAATTAATGCTGGAATCATCTTCAAGTTGCTAAAATACACTAATGACAGCAAAAAGTTTGAGTCTACAACATTTAGTTAAGGTGTGAGAGCCAAAATGAACTTTTTATTGCTGTAAACGCGTTTTCAGCACCTGATTGTACACTTCAGGTGAAACTGTCAAAATCTTCAAAATGAGCAAAAGCACAATGAAATTAATGCTGGAATCATCTTCAAGTTGCTAAAATACACTAATGACAGCAAAAAGTTTGAGTCTACAACATTTAGTTAAGGTGTGAGAGCCAAAATTAACTTTGTATTGCTGTAAACGCGTTTTCAGCACCTGATTGTACACTTCAGGTGAAACTGTCAAAATCTTCAAAATGAGCAAAAGCACAATGCAATTAATGCTGGAATCATCTTCAAGTTGCTAAAATACACTAATGACAGCAAAAAGTTTGAGTCTACAACATTTAGTTAAGGTGTGAGAGCCAAAATGAACTTTGTATTGCTTTAAATGCATTTTCAGCTCGATTGGACACTTCAAGTGAAACTGTCAAAATCTTCAAAATGAGCAAAAGCACAATGAAATTAATGCTGGAATCATCTTCAAGTTTCTAAAATACACTAATGACAGCAAAAAGTTTGAGTCTACAACATTTAGTTAAGGTGTGAGAGCCAAAATGAACTTTGTATTGCTGTAAACGCGTTTTCAGCACCTGATTGTACACTTCAGGTGAAACTGTCAAAATCTTCAAAATGAGCAAAAGCACAATGCAATTAATGCTGGAATCATTTTCAAGTTGCTAAAATACACTAATGACAGCAAAAAGTTTGAGTCTACAACATTTAGTTAAGGTGTGAGAGCCTAAATGAACTTTGTATTGCTTTAAACGCGTTTTCAGCCCTTGATTGTACACTTCATATGAAACTGTCAAAATCTTCAAAATGAGCAAAAGCACAATGAAATTAATGCTGGAATCATCTTCAAGTTGCTAAAATACACTAATGACAGCAAAAAGTTTGAGTTTACAACATTTAGTTAAGGTGTGAGAGCCAAAATTAACTTTGTATTGCTTTAAATGCATTTTCAGCCCGATTGGACACTTCAAGTGAAACTGTCAAAATCTTCAAAATGAGCAAAAGCACAATTAAATTAATGCTGGAATCATCTTCAAGTTTCTAAAATACACTAATGACAGCAAAAAGTTTGAGTCTACAACATTTAGTTAAGGTGTGAGAGCCAAAATGAACTTTGTATTGCTGTAAACGCGTTTTCAGCACCTGATTGTACACTTCAGGTGAAACTGTCAAAATCTTCAAAATGAGCAAAAGCACAATGCAATTAATGCTGGAATCATCTTCAAGTTGCTAAAATACACTAATGACAGCAAAAAGTTTGAGTCTACAACATTTAGTTAAGGTGTGAGAGCCAAAATGAACTTTTTATTGCTGTAAACGCGTTTTCAGCACCTGATTGTACACTTCAGGTGAAACTGTCAAAATCTTCAAAATGAGCAAAAGCACAATGAAATTAATGCTGGAATCATCTTCAAGTTGCTAAAATACACTAATGACAGCAAAAAGTTTGAGTCTACAACATTTAGTTAAGGTGTGAGAGCCTAAATGAACTTTGTATTGCTTTAAATGCATTTTCAGCCCGATTGTACACTTCAGGTAAAACTGTCAAAATCTTCAAAATGAGCAAAAGCACAATGAAATTAATGCTGGAATCATCTTCAAGTTGCTAAAATACACTAATGACAGCAAAAAGTTTGAGTCTACAACATTTAGTTAAGGTGTGAGAGCCAAAATGAACTTTTTATTTCTGTAAACGCGTTTTCAGCACCTGATTGTACACTTCAGGTGAAACTGTCAAAATCTTCAAAATGAGCAAAAGCACAATGAAATTAATGCTGGAATCATCTTCAAGTTGCTAAAATACACTAATGACAGCAAAAAGTTTGAGTCTACAACATTTAGTTAAGGTGTGAGAGCCAAAATGAACTTTGTATTGCTTTAAATGCATTTTCAGCCCGATTGGACACTTCAAGTGAAACTGTCAAAATCTTCAAAATGAGCAAAAGCACAATGAAATTAATGCTGGAATCATCTTCAAGTTTCTAAAATACACTAATGACAGCAAAAAGTTTGAGTCTACAACATTTAGTTAAGGTGTGAGAGCCAAAATGAACTTTGTATTGCTGTAAACGCGTTTTCAGCACCTGATTGTACACTTCAGGTGAAACTGTCAAAATGAACTTTTTATTGCTTTAAATGCATTTTCAGCCCGATTGTACACTTCAGGTGAAACTGTCAAAATCTTCAAAATGAGCAAAAGCACAATGAAATTAATGCTGGAATCATCTTCAAGTTGCTAAAATACACTAATGACAGCAAAAAGTTTGAGTCTACAACATTTAGTTAAGGTGTGAGAGCCAAAATGAACTTTTTATTGCTGTAAACGCGTTTTCAGCACCTGATTGTACACTTCAGGTGAAACTGTCAAAATCTTCAAAATGAGCAAAAGCACAATGAAATTAATGCTGGAATCATCTTCAAGTTGCTAAAATACACTAATGACAGCAAAAAGTTTGAGTCTACAACATTTAGTTAAGGTGTGAGAGCCAAAATGAACTTTGTATTGCTTTAAATGCATTTTCAGCCCGATAATACACTTCAGGTGAAACTGTCAAAATCTTCAAAATGAGCAAAAGCACAATGAAATTAATGCTGGAATCATCTTCAAGTTGCTAAAATACACTAATGACAGCAAAAAGTTTGAGTCTACAACATTTAGTTAAGGTGTGAGAGCCAAAATGAACTTTGTATTGCTTTAAATGCATTTTCAGCCCGATTGGACACTTCAAGTGAAACTGTCAAAATCTTCAAAATGAGCAAAAGCACAATGAAATTAATGCTGGAATCATCTTCAAGTTTCTAAAATACACTAATGACAGCAAAAAGTTTGAGTCTACAACATTTAGTTAAGGTGTGAGAGCCAAAATGAACTTTGTATTGCTGTAAATGCGTTTTCAGCACCTGATTGTACACTTCAGGTGAAACTGTCAAAATGAACTTTTTATTGCTTTAAATGTATTTTCAGCCCGATTGTACACTTCAGGTGAAACTGTCAAAATCTTCAAAATGAGCAAAAGCACAATGAAATTAATGCTGGAATCATCTTCAAGTTGCTAAAATACACTAATGACAGCAAAAAGTTTGAGTCTCCAACATTTAGTTAAGGTGTGAGAGCCAAAATGAACTTTGTATTGCTTTAAATGCATTTTCAGCCCGATTGGACACTTCAAGTGAAACTGTCAAAATCTTCAAAATGAGCAAAAGCACAATGCAATTAATGCTGGAATCATCTTCAAGTTGCTAAAATACACTAATGACAGCAAAAAGTTTGAGTCTACAACATTTAGTTAAGGTGTGAGAGCCAAAATGAACTTTGTATTGCTGAAAAAACGCGTTTTCAGCACCTGATTGTACACTTCAGGTGAAACTGTCAAAATCTTCAAAATGAGCAAAAGCACAATGCAATTAATGCTGGAATCATCTTCAAGTTGCTACAATACACTAATGACAGCAAAAAGTTTGAGTCTACAACATTTAGTTAAGGTGTGAGAGCCTAAATTATAATTTTTTCCTTTAAATGAATTTTCAGCCCGAATGTACACTTCAGGTGAAACTGTCAAAATCTTCAAAATGAGCAAAAGCACAATGAAATTAATGCTGGAATCATCTTCAAGTTGCTAAAATACACTAATGACAGCAAAAAGTTTGAGTCTACAACATTTAGTTAAGGTGTGAGAGCCAAAATGAACTTTGTATTGCTTTAAATGCATTTTCAGCCCGATAATACACTTCAGGTGAAACTGTCAAAATCTTCAAAATGAGCAAAAGCACAATGAAATTAATGCTGGAATCATCTTCAAGTTGCTAAAATACACTAATGACAGCAAAAAGTTTGAGTCTACAACATTTAGTTAAGGTGTGAGAGCCAAAATGAACTTTGTATTGCTTTAAATGCATTTTCAGCCCGATTGGACACTTCAAGTGAAACTGTCAAAATCTTCAAAATGAGCAAAAGCACAATGAAATTAATGCTGGAATCATCTTCAAGTTTCTAAAATACACTAATGACAGCAAAAAGTTTGAGTCTACAACATTTAGTTAAGGTGTGAGAGCCAAAATGAACTTTGTATTGCTGTAAACGCGTTTTCAGCACCTGATTGTACACTTCAGGTGAAACTGTCAAAATGAACTTTTTATTGCTTTAAATGTATTTTCAGCCCGATTGTACACTTCAGGTGAAACTGTCAAAATCTTCAAAATGAGCAAAAGCACAATGAAATTAATGCTGGAATCATCTTCAAGTTGCTAAAATACACTAATGACAGCAAAAAGTTTGAGTCTACAACATTTAGTTAAGGTGTGAGAGCCAAAATGAACTTTGTATTGCTTTAAATGCACTTTCAGCCCTTGATTGTACACTTCAGGTGAAACTGTCAAAATCTTCAAAATGAGCAAAAGCACAATGAAATTAATGCTGGAATCATCTTCAAGTTGCTAAAATACACTGATGACAGCAAAAAGTTTGAGTCTACAACATTTAGTTAAGGTGTGAGAGCCAAAATTATAATTTTTTCCTTTAAATGAATTTTCAGCCCGATTGTACACTTCAGGTAAAACTGTCAAAATCTTCAAAATGAGCAAAAGCACAATGCAATTAATGCTGGAATCATCTTCAAGTTGCTAAAATACACTAATGACAGCAAAAAGTTTGAGTCTACAACATTTAGTTAAGGTGTGAGAGCCAAAATTAACTTTTTATTGCTGTAAACGCGTTTTAAGCACCTGATTGTACACTTCAGGTGAAACTGTCAAAATCTTCAAAATGAGCAAAAGCACAATGAAATTAATGCTGGAATCATCTTCAAGTTGCTAAAATACACTAATGACAGCAAAAAGTTTGAGTCTACAACATTTAGTTAAGGTGTGAGAGCCTAAATGAACTTTTTATTGCTTTAAATGCATTTTCAGCCCGAATGTACACTTCAGGTGAAACTGTCAAAATCTTCAAAATGAGCAAAAGCACAATGAAATTAATGCTGGAATCATCTTCAAGTTGCTAAAATACACTAATGACAGCAAAAAGTTTGAGTCTACAACATTTAGTTAACGTGTGAGAGCCTAAATGAACTTTTTATTGCTTTAAATGCATTTTCAGCCCGAATGTACACTTCAGGTGAAACTGTCAAAATCTTCAAAATGAGCAAAAGCACAATGAAATTAATGCTGGAATCATCTTCAAGTTGCTAAAATACACTAATGACAGCAAAAAGTTTGAGTCTACAACATTTAGTTAAGGTGTGAGAGCCAAAATGAACTTTGTATTGCTTTAAATGCACTTTCAGCCCGAATGTACACTTCAGATGAAACTGTCAAAATCTTCAAAATGAGCAAAAGCACAATGAAATTAATGCTGGAATCATCTTCAAGTTGCTAAAATACACTAATGACAGCAAAAAGTTTGAGTCTACAACATTTAGTTAAGGTGTGAGAGCCTAAATGAACTTTTTATTGCTTTAAATGCATTTTCAGCCCGATTGGACACTTCAAGTGAAACTGTCAAAATCTTCAAAATGAGCAAAAGCACAATGAAATTAATGCTGGAATCATCTTCAAGTTGCTAAAATACACTAATGACAGCAAAAAGTTTGAGTTTACAACATTTAGTTAAGGTGTGAGTGCCAAAATGAACTTTGTATTGCTTTAAATGCATTTTCAGCCCGATAGTACACTTCAGGTGAAACTGTCAAAATCTTCAAAATGAGCAAAAGCACAATGAAATTAATGCTGGAATCATCTTCAAGTTGCTAAAATACACTAATGACAGCAAAAAGTTTGAGTCTACAACATTTAGTTAAGGTGTGAGAGCCAAAATTAACTTTTTATTGCTTTAAACGCGTTTTCAGCCCTTGATTGTACACTTCAGGTGAAACTGTCAAAATCTTCAAAATGAGCAAAAGCACAATGAAATTAATGCTGGAATCTTCTTCAAGTTGCTAAAATACACTAATGACAGTAAAAAGTTTGAGTCTACAACATTTAGTTAAGGTGTGAGAGCCAAAATGAACTTTGTATTGCTTTAAATGCACTTTTAGCCCGAATGTACACTTCAGGTGAAACTGTCAAAATCTTCAAAATGAGCAAAAGCACAATGAAATTAATGCTGGAATCATCTTCAAGTTGCTAAAATACACTAATGACAGCAAAAAGTTTGAGTCTACAACATTTAGTTAAGGTGTGAGAGCCAAAATGAACTTTGTATTGCTGTAAACGCGTTTTCAGCACCTGATTGTACACTTCAGGTGAAACTGTCAAAATCTTCAAAATGAGCAAAAGCACAATGCAATTAATGCTGGAAACATCTTCAAGTTGCTAAAATACACTAATGACAGCAAAAAGTTTGAGTCTACAACATTTAGTTAAGGTGTGAGAGCCAAAATGAACTTTTTATTGCTTTAAATGCATTTTCAGCCCGATTGTACACTTCAGGTGAAACTGTCAAAATCTTCAAAATGAGCAAAAGCACAATGAAATTAATGCTGGAATCATCTTCAAGTTGCTAAAATACACTAATGACAGCAAAAAGTTTGAGTTTACAACATTTAGTTAAGGTGTGAGAGCCAAAATGAACTTTGTATTGCTTTAAATGCATTTTCAGCTCGATTGGACACTTCAAGTGAAACTGTCAAAATCTTCAAAATGAGCAAAAGCACAATGAAATTAATGCTGGAATCATCTTCAAGTTTCTAAAATACACTAATGACAGCAAAAAGTTTGAGTCTACAACATTTAGTTAAGGTGTGAGAGCCAAAATGAACTTTGTATTGCTGTAAACGCGTTTTCAGCACCTGATTGTACACTTCAGGTGAAACTGTCAAAATCTTCAAAATGAGCAAAAGCACAATGCAATTAATGCTGGAATCATTTTCAAGTTGCTAAAATACACTAATGACAGCAAAAAGTTTGAGTCTACAACTTTTAGTTAAGGTGTGAGAGCCTAAATGAACTTTGTATTGCTTTAAACGCGTTTTCAGCCCTTGATTGTACACTTCATATGAAACTGTCAAAATCTTCAAAATGAGCAAAAGCACAATGAAATTAATGCTGGAATCATCTTCAAGTTGCTAAAATACACTAATGACAGCAAAAAGTTTGAGTTTACAACATTTAGTTAAGGTGTGAGAGCCAAAATTAACTTTGTATTGCTTTAAATGCATTTTCAGCCCGATTGGACACTTCAAGTGAAACTGTCAAAATCTTCAAAATGAGCAAAAGCACAATTAAATTAATGCTGGAATCATCTTCAAGTTTCTAAAATACACTAATGACAGCAAAAAGTTTGAGTCTACAACATTTAGTTAAGGTGTGAGAGCCAAAATGAACTTTGTATTGCTGTAAACGCGTTTTCAGCACCTGATTGTACACTTCAGGTGAAACTGTCAAAATCTTCAAAATGAGCAAAAGCACAATGCAATTAATGCTGGAATCATCTTCAAGTTGCTAAAATACACTAATGACAGCAAAAAGTTTGATTCTACAACATTTAGTTAAGGTGTGAGAGCCTAAATGAACTTTGTATTGCTTTAAACGCGTTTTCAGCCCCTGATTGTACACTTCAGGTGAAACTGTCAAAATCTTCAAAATGAGCAAAAGCGCAATGAAATTAATGCTGGAATCATCTTCAAGTTGCTAAAATACACTAATGACAGCAAAAAGTTTGAGTCTACAACATTTAGTTAAGGTGTGAGAGCCTAAATGAACTTTTTATTGCTTTAAATGCATTTTCAGCCCGAATGTACACTTCAGGTGAAACTGTCAAAATCTTCAAAATGAGCAAAAGCACAATGAAATTAATGCTGGAATCATCTTCAAGTTGCTAAAATACACTAATGACAGCAAAAAGTTTGAGTCTACAACATTTAGTTAAGGTGTGAGAGCCAAAATGAACTTTGTATTGCTTTAAATGCACTTTCAGCCCGAATGTACACTTCAGATGAAACTGTCAAAATCTTCAAAATGAGCAAAAGCACAATGAAATTAATGCTGGAAACATCTTCAAGTTGCTAAAATACACTAATGACAGCAAAAAGTTTGAGTCTACAACATTTAGTTAAGGTGTGAGAGCCTAAATGAACTTTTTATTGCTTTAAATGCATTTTCAGCCCGATTGGACACTTCAAGTGAAACTGTCAAAATCTTCAAAATGAGCAAAAGCACAATGAAATTAATGCTGGAATCATCTTCAAGTTGCTAAAATACACTAATGACAGCAAAAAGTTTGAGTTTACAACATTTAGTTAAGGTGTGAGTGCCAAAATGAACTTTGTATTGCTTTAAATGCATTTTCAGCTTGATAGTACACTTCAGGTGAAACTGTCAAAATCTTCAAAATGAGCAAAAGCACAATGCAATTAATGCTGGAATCATCTTCAAGTTGCTAAAATACACTAATGACAGCAAAAAGTTTGAGTCTACAACATTTAGTTAAGGTGTGAGAGCCAAAATTAACTTTTTATTGCTTTAAACGCGTTTTCAGCCCTTGATTGTACACTTCAGGTGAAACTGTCAAAATTTTCAAAATGAGCAAAAGCACAATGAAATTAATGCTGGAATCTTCTTCAAGTTGCTAAAATACACTAATGACAGTAAAAAGTTTGAGTCTACAACATTTAGTTAAGGTGTGAGAGCCAAAATGAACTTTGTATTGCTTTAAATGCACTTTTAGCCCGAATGTACACTTCAGGTGAAACTGTCAAAATCTTCAAAATGAGCAAAAGCACAATGAAATTAATGCTGGAATCATCTTCAAGTTGCTAAAATACACTAATGACAGCAAAAAGTTTGAGTCTACAACATTTAGTTAAGGTGTGAGAGCCAAAATGAACTTTGTATTGCTGTAAACGCGTTTTCAGCACCTGATTGTACACTTCAGGTGAAACTGTCAAAATCTTCAAAATGAGCAAAAGCACAATGCAATTAATGCTGGAAACATCTTCAAGTTGCTAAAATACACTAATGACAGCAAAAAGTTTGAGTCTACAACATTTAGTTAAGGTGTGAGAGCCAAAATTAACTTTGTATTGCTTTAAATGCATTTTCAGCCCGATTGGACACTTCAAGTGAAACTGTCAAAATCTTCAAAATGAGCAAAAGCACAATTAAATTAATGCTGGAATCATCTTCAAGTTTCTAAAATACACTAATGACAGCAAAAAGTTTGAGTCTACAACATTTAGTTAAGGTGTGAGAGCCTAAATGAACTTTGTATTGCTTTAAACGCGTTTTCAGCCCCTGATTGTACACTTCAGGTGAAACTGTCAAAATCTTCAAAATGAGCAAAAGCGCAATGAAATTAATGCTGGAATCATCTTCAAGTTGCTAAAATACACTAATGACAGCAAAAAGTTTGAGTCTACAACATTTAGTTAAGGTGTGAGAGCCTAAATGAACTTTGTATTGCTTTAAATGCATTTTCAGCCCGATTGTACACTTCAGGTAAAACTGTCAAAATCTTCAAAATGAGCAAAAGCACAATGAAATTAATGCTGGAATCATCTTCAAGTTGCTAAAATACACTAATGACAGCAAAAAGTTTGAGTCTACAACATTTAGTTAAGGTGTGAGAGCCAAAATGAACTTTTTATTGCTGTAAACGCGTTTTCAGCACCTGATTGTACACTTCAGGTGAAACTGTCAAAATCTTCAAAATGAGCAAAAGCACAATGAAATTAATGCTGGAATCATCTTCAAGTTGCTAAAATACACTAATGACAGCAAAAAGTTTGAGTCTACAACATTTAGTTAAGGTGTGAGAGCCAAAATGAACTTTGTATTGCTTTAAATGCATTTTCAGCCCGATAATACACTTCAGGTGAAACTGTCAAAATCTTCAAAATGAGCAAAAGCACAATGAAATTAATGCTGGCATCATCTTCAAGTTGCTAAAATACACTAATGACAGTAAAAAGTTTGAGTCTACAACATTTAGTTAAGGTGTGAGAGCCAAAATGAACTTTGTATTGCTTTAAATGCACCTTTCAGCCCGAATGTACACTTCAGATGAAACTGTCAAAATCTTCAAAATGAGCAAAAGCACAATGAAATTAATGCTGGAATCATCTTCAAGTTGCTAAAATACACTAATGACAGCAAAAAGTTTGAGTCTACAACATTTAGTTAAGGTGTGAGAGCCTAAATGAACTTTGTATTGCTTTAAACGCGTTTTCAGCCCTTGATTGTACACTTCATATGAAACTGTCAAAATCTTCAAAATGAGCAAAAGCACAATGAAATTAATGCTGGAATCATCTTCAAGTTGCTAAAATACACTAATGACAGCAAAAAGTTTGAGTTTACAACATTTAGTTAAGGTGTGAGAGCCAAAATTAACTTTGTATTGCTTTAAATGCATTTTCAGCCCGATTGGACACTTCAAGTGAAACTGTCAAAATCTTCAAAATGAGCAAAAGCACAATTAAATTAATGCTGGAATCATCTTCAAGTTTCTAAAATACACTAATGACAGCAAAAAGTTTGAGTCTACAACATTTAGTTAAGGTGTGAGAGCCTAAATGAACTTTGTATTGCTTTAAACGCGTTTTCAGCCCCTGATTGTACACTTCAGGTGAAACTGTCAAAATCTTCAAAATGAGCAAAAGCGCAATGAAATTAATGCTGGAATCATCTTCAAGTTGCTAAAATACACTAATGACAGCAAAAAGTTTGAGTCTACAACATTTAGTTAAGTTGTGAGAGCCTAAATGAACTTTGTATTGCTTTAAATGCATTTTCAGCCCGATTGTACACTTCAGGTAAAACTGTCAAAATCTTCAAAATGAGCAAAAGCACAATGAAATTAATGCTGGAATCATCTTCAAGTTGCTAAAATACACTAATGACAGCAAAAAGTTTGAGTCTACAACATTTAGTTAAGGTGTGAGAGCCAAAATGAACTTTTTATTGCTGTAAACGCGTTTTCAGCACCTGATTGTACACTTCAGGTGAAACTGTCAAAATCTTCAAAATGAGCAAAAGCACAATGAAATTAATGCTGGAATCATCTTCAAGTTGCTAAAATACACTAATGACAGCAAAAAGTTTGAGTCTACAACATTTAGTTAAGGTGTGAGAGCCAAAATGAACTTTGTATTGCTTTAAATGCATTTTCAGCCCGATTGGACACTTCAAGTGAAACTGTCAAAATCTTCAAAATGAGCAAAAGCACAATGAAATTAATGCTGGAATCATCTTCAAGTTTCTAAAATACACTAATGACAGCAAAAAGTTTGAGTCTACAACATTTAGTTAAGGTGTGAGAGCCAAAATGAACTTTGTATTGCTGTAAACGCGTTTTCAGCACCTGATTGTACACTTCAGGTGAAACTGTCAAAATGAACTTTTTATTGCTTTAAATGCATTTTCAGCCCGATTGTACACTTCAGGTGAAACTGTCAAAATCTTCAAAATGAGCAAAAGCACAATGAAATTAATGCTGGAATCATCTTCAAGTTGCTAAAATACACTAATGACAGCAAAAAGTTTGAGTCTACAACATTTAGTTAAGGTGTGAGAGCCAAAATGAACTTTTTATTGCTGTAAACGCGTTTTCAGCACCTGATTGTACACTTCAGGTGAAACTGTCAAAATCTTCAAAATGAGCAAAAGCACAATGAAATTAATGCTGGAATCATCTTCAAGTTGCTAAAATACACTAATGACAGCAAAAAGTTTGAGTCTACAACATTTAGTTAAGGTGTGAGAGCCAAAATGAACTTTGTATTGCTTTAAATGCATTTTCAGCCCGATAATACACTTCAGGTGAAACTGTCAAAATCTTCAAAATGAGCAAAAGCACAATGAAATTAATGCTGGAATCATCTTCAAGTTGCTAAAATACACTAATGACAGCAAAAAGTTTGAGTCTACAACATTTAGTTAAGGTGTGAGAGCCAAAATGAACTTTGTATTGCTTTAAATGCATTTTCAGCCCGATTGGACACTTCAAGTGAAGCTGTCAAAATCTTCAAAATGAGCAAAAGCACAATGAAATTAATGCTGGAATCATCTTCAAGTTTCTAAAATACACTAATGACAGCAAAAAGTTTGAGTCTACAACATTTAGTTAAGGTGTGAGAGCCAAAATGAACTTTGTATTGCTTTAAATGCATTTTCAGCCCGATTGGACACTTCAAGTGAAACTGTCAAAATCTTCAAAATGATTAAAAGCACAATGAAATTAATGCTGGAATCATCTTCAAGTTTCTAAAATACACTAATGACGGCAAAAAGTTTGAGTCTACAACATTTAGTTAAGGTGTGAGAGCCAAAATGAACTTTGTATTGCTGTAAACGTGTTTTCAGCACCTGATTGTACACTTCAGGTGAAACTGTCAAAATGAACTTTTTATTGCTTTAAATGCATTTTCAGCCCGATTGTACACTTCAGGTGAAACTGACAAAATCTTCAAAATGAGCAAAAGCACAATGAAATTAATGCTGGAATCATCTTCAAGTTGCTAAAATACACTAATGACAGCAAAAAGTTTGAGTCTACAACATTTAGTTAAGGTGTGAGAGCCAAAATGAACTTTGTATTGCTTTAAATGCACTTTCAGCCCTTGATTGTACACTTCAGGTGAAACTGTCAAAATCTTCAAAATGAGCAAAAGCACAATGAAATTAATGCTGGAATCATCTTCAAGTTGCTAAAATACACTAATGACAGTAAAAAGTTTGAGTCTACAACATTTAGTTAAGGTGTGAGAGCCAAAATGAACTTTGTATTGCTTTAAATGCACTTTCAGCCCGAATGTACACTTCAGATGAAACTGTCAAAATCTTCAAAATGAGCAAAAGCACAATGAAATTAATGCTGGAATCATCTTCAAGTTGCTAAAATACACTAATGACAGCAAAAAGTTTGAGTCTACAACATTTAGTTAAGGTGTGAGAGCCAAAATGAACTTTGTATTGCTGTAAACGCGTTTTCAGCACCTGATTGTACACTTCAGGTGAAACTGTCAAAATCTTCAAAATGAGCAAAAGCACAATGAAATTAATGCTGGAATCATCTTCAAGTTGCTAAAATACACTAATGACAGCAAAAAGTTTGAGTCTACAACATTTAGTTAAGGTGTGAGAGCCTAAATGAACTTTGTATTGCTTTAAACGCGTTTTCAGCCCGATTGTACACTTCAGGTAAAACTGTCAAAATCTTCAAAATGAGCAAAAGCACAATGAAATTAATGCTGGAATCATCTTCAAGTTGCTAAAATACACTAATGACAGCAAAAAGTTTGAGTCTACAACATTTAGTTAAGGTGTGAGAGCCTAAATGAACTTTGTATTGCTTTAAACGCGTTTTCAGCCCCTGATTGTACACTTCAGGTGAAACTGTCAAAATCTTCAAAATGAGCAAAAGCACAATGAAATTAATGCTGGAATCATCTTCAAGTTGCTAAAATACACTAATGACAGCAAAAAGTTTGAGTTTACAACATTTAGTTAAGGTGTGAGAGCCAAAATGAACTCTGTATTGCTTTAAATGCATTTTCAGCCCGATTGGACACTTCAAGTGAAACTGTCAAAATCTTCAAAATGAGCAAAAGCACAATGAAATTAATGCTGGAATCATCTTCAAGTTGCTAAAATACACTAATGACAGCAAAAATTTGAGTCTACAACATTTAGTTAAGGTGTGAGAGCCAAAATGAACTTTGTATTGCTGTAAACGCGTTTTCAGCACCTGATTGTACACTTAAGGTGAAACTGTCAAAATCTTCAAAATGAGCAAAAGCACAATGCAATTAATGCTGGAATCATCTTCAAGTTGCTAAAATACACTAATGACAGCAAAAAGTTTGAGTCTACAACATTTAGTTAAGGTGTGAGAGCCTAAATGAACTTTGTATTGCTTTAAACGCGTTTTCAGCCCCTGATTGTACACTTCAGGTGAAACTGTCAAAATCTTCAAAATGAGCAAAAGCACAATGAAATTAATGCTGGAATCATCTTCAAGTTGCTAAAATACACTAATGACAGCAAAAAATTTGAGTCTACAACATTTAGTTAAGGTGTGAGAGCCTAAATGAACTTTGTATTGCTTTAAATGCATTTTCAGCCCGATTGTACACTTCAGGTAAAACTGTCAAAATCTTCAAAATGAGCAAAAGCACAATGAAATTAATGCTGGAATCATCTTCAAGTTGCTAAAATACACTAATGACAGCAAAAAGTTTGAGTCTACAACATTTAGTTAAGGTGTGAGAGCCAAAATGAACTTTTTATTGCTTTAAATGCATTTTCAGCCCGATTGTACACTTCAGGTGAAACTGTCAAAATCTTCAAAATGAGCAAAAGCACAATGAAATTAATGCTGGAATCATCTTCAAGTTGCTAAAATACACTAATGACAGCAAAAAGTTTGAGTTTACAACATTTAGTTAAGGTGTGAGAGCCAAAATGAACTTTGTATTGCTTTAAATGCATTTTCAGCTCGATTGGACACTTCAAGTGAAACTGTCAAAATCTTCAAAATGAGCAAAAGCACAATGAAATTAATGCTGGAATCATCTTTAAGTTTCTAAAATACACTAATGACAGCAAAAAGTTTGAGTCTACAACATTTAGTTAAGGTGTGAGAGCCAAAATGAACTTTGTATTGCTGTAAACGCGTTTTCAGCACCTGATTGTACACTTCAGGTGAAACTGTCAAAATCTTCAAAATGAGCAAAAGCACAATGCAATTAATGCTGGAATCATTTTCAAGTTGCTAAAATACACTAATGACAGCAAAAAGTTTGAGTCTACAACATTTAGTTAAGGTGTGAGAGCCTAAATGAACTTTGTATTGCTTTAAACGCGTTTTCAGCCCTTGATTGTACACTTCATATGAAACTGTCAAAATCTTCAAAATGAGCAAAAGCACAATGAAATTAATGCTGGAATCATCTTCAAGTTGCTAAAATACACTAATGACAGCAAAAAGTTTGAGTTTACAACATTTAGTTAAGGTGTGAGAGCCAAAATTAACTTTGTATTGCTTTAAATGCATTTTCAGCCCGATTGGACACTTCAAGTGAAACTGTCAAAATCTTCAAAATGAGCAAAAGCACAATTAAATTAATGCTGGAATCATCTTCAAGTTTCTAAAATACACTAATGACAGCAAAAAGTTTGAGTCTACAACATTTAGTTAAGGTGTGAGAGCCAAAATGAACTTTGTATTGCTGTAAACGCGTTTTCAGCACCTGATTGTACACTTCAGGTGAAACTGTCAAAATCTTCAAAATGAGCAAAAGCACAATGCAATTAATACTGGAATCATCTTCAAGTTGCTAAAATACACTAATGACAGCAAAAAGTTTGAGTCTACAACATTTAGTTAAGGTGTGAGAGCCTAAATGAACTTTGTATTGCTTTAAACGCGTTTTCAGCCCCTGATTGTACACTTCAGGTGAAACTGTCAAAATCTTCAAAATGAGCAAAAGCGCAATGAAATTAATGCTGGAATCATCTTCAAGTTGCTAAAATACACTAATGACAGCAAAAAGTTTGAGTCTACAACATTTAGTTAAGGTGTGAGAGCCTAAATGAACTTTGTATTGCTTTAAATGCATTTTCAGCCCGATTGTACACTTCAGGTAAAACTGTCAAAATCTTCAAAATGAGCAAAAGCACAATGAAATTAATGCTGGAATCATCTTCAAGTTGCTAAAATACACTAATGACAGCAAAAAGTTTTAGTCTACAACATTTAGTTAAGGTGTGAGAGCCAAAATGAACTTTTTATTGCTGTAAACGCGTTTTCAGCACCTGATTGTACACTTCAGGTGAAACTGTCAAAATCTTCAAAATGAGCAAAAGCACAATGCAATTAATGCTGGAATCATTTTCAAGTTGCTAAAATACACTAATGACAGCAAAAAGTTTGAGTCTACAACATTTAGTTAAGGTGTGAGAGCCTAAATGAACTTTGTATTGCTTTAAACGCGTTTTCAGCCCTTGATTGTACACTTCATATGAAACTGTCAAAATCTTCAAAATGAGCAAAAGCACAATGAAATTAATGCTGGAATCATCTTCAAGTTGCTAAAATACACTAATGACAGCAAAAAGTTTGAGTTTACAACATTTAGTTAAGGTGTGAGAGCCAAAATTAACTTTGTATTGCTTTAAATGCATTTTCAGCCCGATTGGACACTTCAAGTGAAACTGTCAAAATCTTCAAAATGAGCAAAAGCACAATTAAATTAATGCTGGAATCATCTTCAAGTTTCTAAAATACACTAATGACAGCAAAAAGTTTGAGTCTACAACATTTAGTTAAGGTGTGAGAGCCAAAATGAACTTTGTATTGCTGTAAACGCGTTTTCAGCACCTGATTGTACACTTCAGGTGAAACTGTCAAAATCTTCAAAATGAGCAAAAGCACAATGCAATTAATGCTGGAATCATCTTCAAGTTGCTAAAATACACTAATGACAGCAAAAAGTTTGAGTCTACAACATTTAGTTAAGGTGTGAGAGCCTAAATGAACTTTGTATTGCTTTAAACGCGTTTTCAGCCCCTGATTGTACACTTCAGGTGAAACTGTCAAAATCTTCAAAATGAGCAAAAGCGCAATGAAATTAATGCTGGAATCATCTTCAAGTTGCTAAAATACACTAATGACAGCAAAAAGTTTGAGTCTACAACATTTAGTTAAGGTGTGAGAGCCTAAATGAACTTTGTATTGCTTTAAATGCATTTTCAGCCCGATTGTACACTTCAGGTAAAACTGTCAAAATCTTCAAAATGAGCAAAAGCACAATGAAATTA
Organism: Leptonotus elevatus; assembly: GCF_054856555.1. NCBI lineage: Eukaryota > Metazoa > Chordata > Actinopteri > Syngnathiformes > Syngnathidae > Leptonotus > Leptonotus elevatus. Next base: position 557,120 of record NC_141249.1, read on the forward strand.
ATGCTGGAATCATCTTCAAGTTGCTAAAATACACTAATGACAGCAAAAAGTTTGAGTCTACAACATTTAGTTAAGGTGTGAGAGCCAAAATGAACTTTTTATTGCTGTAAACGCCTTTTCAGCACCTGATTGTACACTTCAGGTAAAACTGTCAAAATCTTCAAAATGAGCAAAAGCACAATGAAATTAATGCTGGAATCATCTTCAAGTTGCTAAAATACACTAATGACAGCAAAAAGTTTGAGTCTACAACATTTAGTTAAGGTGTGAGAGCCAAAATGAACTTTGTATTGCTTTAAATGCATTTTCAGCCCGATAATACACTTCAGGTGAAACTGTCAAAATCTTCAAAATGAGCAAAAGCACAATGAAATTAATGCTGGCATCATCTTCAAGTTGCTAAAATACACTAATGACAGCAAAAAGTTTGAGTCTACAACATTTAGTTAAGGTGTGAGAGCCAAAATGAACTTTGTATTGCTTTAAATGCATTTTCAGCCCGATAATACACTTCAGGTGAAACTGTCAAAATCTTCAAAATGAGCAAAAGCACAATGAAATTAATGCTGGAATCATCTTCAAGTTTCTAAAATACACTAATGACAGCAAAAAGTTTGAGTCTACAACATTTAGTTAAGGTGTGACAGCCAAAATGAACTTTGTATTGCTTTAAATGCATTTTCAGCCCGATTGGACACTTCAAGTGAAACTGTCAAAATCTTCAAAATGAGCAAAAGCACAATGAAATTAATGCTGGAATCATCTTCAAGTTTCTAAAATACACTAATGACAGCAAAAAGTTTGAGTCTACAACATTTAGTTAAGGTGTGAGAGCCAAAATGAACTTTGTATTGCTGTAAACGCGTTTTCAGCACCTGATTGTACACTTCAGGTGAAACTGTCAAAATGAACTTTTTATTGCTTTAAATGCATTTTCAGCCCGATTGTACACTTCAGGTGAAACTGTCAAAATCTTCAAAATGAGCAAAAGCACAATGAAATTAATGCTGGAATCATCTTCAAGTTGCTAAAATACACTAATGACAGCAAAAAGTTTGAGTCTACAACATTTAGTTAAGGTGTGAGAGCCAAAATGAACTTTTTATTGCTGTAAACGCGTTTTCAGCACCTGATTGTACACTTCAGGTGAAACTGTCAAAATCTTCAAAATGAGCAAAAGCACAATGAAATTAATGCTGGAATCATCTTCAAGTTGCTAAAATACACTAATGACAGCAAAAAGTTTGAGTCTATAACATTTAGTTAAGGTGTGAGAGCCAAAATGAACTTTGTATTGCTTTAAATGCATTTTCAGCCCGATAATACACTTCAGGTGAAACTGTCAAAATCTTCAAAATGAGCAAAAGCACAATGAAATTAATGCTGGAATCATCTTCAAGTTGCTAAAATACACTAATGACAGCAAAAAGTTTGAGTCTACAACATTTAGTTAAGGTGTGAGAGCCAAAATGAACTTTGTATTGCTTTAAATGCATTTTCAGCCCGATTGGACACTTCAAGTGAAACTGTCAAAATCTTCAAAATGAGCAAAAGCACAATGAAATTAATGCTGGAATCATCTTCAAGTTTCTAAAATACACTAATGACAGCAAAAAGTTTGAGTCTACAACATTTAGTTAAGGTGTGAGAGCCAAAATGAACTTTGTATTGCTTTAAATGCATTTTCAGCCCGATTGGACACTTCAAGTGAAACTGTCAAAATCTTCAAAATGAGCAAAAGCACAATGAAATTAATGCTGGAATCATCTTCAAGTTTCTAAAATACACTAATGACGGCAAAAAGTTTGAGTCTACAACATTTAGTTAAGGTGTGAGAGCCAAAATGAACTTTGTATTGCTTTAAACGCGTTTTCAGCACCTGATTGTACACTTCAGGTGAAACTGTCAAAATGAACTTTTTATTGCTTTAAATGCATTTTCAGCCCGATTGTACACTTCAGGTGAAACTGTCAAAATCTTCAAAATGAGCAAAAGCACAATGAAATTAATGCTGGAATCATCTTCAAGTTTCTAAAATACACTAATGACAGCAAAAAGTTTGAGTCTACAACATTTAGTTAAGGTGTGAGAGCCAAAATGAACTTTGTATTGCTTTAAATGCACTTTCAGTCCTTGATTGTACACTTCAGGTGAAACTGTCAAAATCTTCAAAATGAGCAAAAGCACAATGAAATTAATGCTGGAATCATCTTCAAGTTGCTAAAATACACTAATGACAGTAAAAAGTTTGAGTCTACAACATTTAGTTAAGGTGTGAGAGCCAAAATGAACTTTGTATTGCTTTAAATGCACTTTCAGCCCGAATGTACACTTCAGATGAAACTGTCAAAATCTTCAAAATGAGCAAAAGCACAATGAAATTAATGCTGGAATCACCTTCAAGTTGCTAAAATACACTAATGACAGCAAAAAGTTTGAGTCTACAACATTTAGTTAAGGTGTGAGAGCCAAAATGAACTTTGTATTGCTGTAAACGCGTTTTCAGCACCTGATTGTACACTTCAGGTGAAACTGTCAAAATCTTCAAAATGAGCAAAAGCACAATGCAATTAATGCTAGAATCATCTTCAAGTTGCTAAAATACACTAATGACAGCAAAAAGTTTGAGTCTACAACATTTAGTTAAGGTGTGAGAGCCTAAATGAACTTTGTATTGCTTTAAACGCGTTTTCAGCCCGATTGTACACTTCAGGTAAAACTGTCAAAATCTTCAAAATGAGCAAAAGCACAATGAAATTAATGCTGGAATCATCTTCAAGTTGCTAAAATACACTAATGACAGCAAAAAGTTTGAGTCTACAACATTTAGTTAAGGTGTGAGAGCCTAAATGAACTTTGTATTGCTTTAAACGCGTTTTCAGCCCCTGATTGTACACTTCAGGTGAAACTGTCAAAATCTTCAAAATGAGCAAAAGCACAATGAAATTAATGCTGGAATCATCTTCAAGTTGCTAAAATACACTAATGACAGCAAAAAGTTTGAGTTTACAACATTTAGTTAAGGTGTGAGAGCCAAAATGAACTTTGTATTGCTTTAAATGCATTTTCAGCCCGATTGGACACTTCAAGTGAAACTGTCAAAATCTTCAAAATGAGCAAAAGCACAATGAAATTAATGCTGGAATCATCTTCAAGTTTCTAAAATACACTAATGACAGCAAAAAGTTTGAGTCTACAACATTTAGTTAAGGTGTGAGAGCCAAAATGAACTTTGTATTGCTGTAAACGCGTTTTCAGCACCTGATTGTACACTTAAGGTGAAACTGTCAAAATCTTCAAAATGAGCAAAAGCACAATGCAATTAATGCTGGAATCATCTTCAAGTTGCTAAAATACACTAATGACAGCAAAAAGTTTGAGTCTACAACATTTAGTTAAGGTGTGAGAGCCTAAATGAACTTTGTATTGCTTTAAACGCGTTTTCAGCCCCTGATTATACACTTCAGGTGAAACTGTCAAAATCTTCAAAATGAGCAAAAGCACAATGAAATTAATGCTGGAATCATCTTCAAGTTGCTAAAATACACTAATGACAGCAAAAAGTTTGAGTCTACAACATTTAGTTAAGGTGTGAGAGCCTAAATGAACTTTGTATTGCTTTAAATGCATTTTCAGCCCGATTGTACACTTCAGGTAAAACTGTCAAAATCTTCAAAATGAGCAAAAGCACAATGAAATTAATGCTGGAATCATCTTCAAGTTGCTAAAATACACTAATGACAGCAAAAAGTTTGAGTCTACAACATTTAGTTAAGGTGTGAGAGCCAAAATGAACTTTGTATTGCTTTAAATGCATTTTCAGCCCGATTGGACACTTCAAGTGAAACTGTCAAAATCTTCAAAATGAGCAAAAGCACAATGAAATTAATGCTGGAATCATCTTCAAGTTGCTAAAATACACTAATGACAGCAAAAAGTTTGAGTCTACAACATTTAGTTAAGGTGTGAGAGCCAAAATGAACTTTGTATTGCTGTAAACGCGTTTTCAGCACCTGATTGTACACTTCAGGTGAACCTGTCAAAATCTTCAAAATGAGCAAAAGCACAATGCAATTAATGCTGGAATCATCTTCAAGTTGCTAAAATACACTAATGACAGCAAAAAGTTTGAGTCTACAACATTTAGTTAAGGTGTGAGAGCCAAAATGAACTTTGTATTGCTGTAAACGCGTTTTCAGCACCTGATTGTACACTTCAGGTGAAACTGTCAAAATGAACGTTTTATTGCTTTAAATGTATTTTCAGCCCGATTGTACACTTCAGGTGAAACTGTCAAAATCTTCAAAATGAGCAAAAGCACAATGAAATTAATGCTGGAATCATCTTCAAGTTGCTAAAATACACTAATGACAGCAAAAAGTTTGAGTCTACAACATTTAGTTAAGGTGTGAGAGCCAAAATGAACTTTGTATTGCTTTAAATGCACTTTCAGCCCTTGATTGTACACTTCAGGTGAAACTGTCAAAATCTTCAAAATGAGCAAAAGCACAATGAAATTAATGCTGGAATCATCTTCAAGTTGCTAAAATACACTAATGACAGTAAAAAGTTTGAGTCTACAACATTTAGTTAAGGTGTGAGAGCCAAAATGAACTTTGTATTGCTTTAAATGCACCTTTCAGCCCGAATGTACACTTCAGATGAAACTGTCAAAATCTTCAAAATGACCAAAAGCACAATGAAATTAATGCTGGAATCATCTTCAAGTTGCTAAAATACACTAATGACAGCAAAAAGTTTGAGTCTACAACATTTAGTTAAGGTGTGAGAGCCAAAATGAACTTTGTATTGCTGTAAACGCGTTTTCAGCACCTGATTGTACACTTCAGGTGAAACTGTCAAAATCTTCAAAATGAGCAAAAGCACAATGCAATTAATGCTGGAATCATCTTCAAGTTGCTAAAATACACTAATGACAGCAAAAAGTTTGAGTCTACAACATTTAGTTAAGGTGTGAGAGCCTAAATGAACTTTTTATTGCTTTAAATGCATTTTCAGCCCGATTGTACACTTCAGGTGAAACTGTCAAAATCTTCAAAATGAGCAAAAGCACAATGAAATTAATGCTGGAATCATCTTCAAGTTGCTAAAATACACTAATGACAGCAAAAAGTTTGAGTTTACAACATTTAGTTAAGGTGTGAGAGCCAAAATGAACTTTGTATTGCTTTAAATGCATTTTCAGCTCGATTGGACACTTCAAGTGAAACTGTCAAAATCTTCAAAATGAGCAAAAGCACAATGAAATTAATGCTGGAATCATCTTTAAGTTTCTAAAATACACTAATGACAGCAAAAAGTTTGAGTCTACAACATTTAGTTAAGGTGTGAGAGCCAAAATGAACTTTGTATTGCTGTAAACGCGTTTTCAGCACCTGATTGTACACTTCAGGTGAAACTGTCAAAATCTTCAAAATGAGCAAAAGCACAATGCAATTAATGCTGGAATCATTTTCAAGTTGCTAAAATACACTAATGACAGCAAAAAGTTTGAGTCTACAACATTTAGTTAAGGTGTGAGAGCCTAAATGAACTTTGTATTGCTTTAAACGCGTTTTCAGCCCTTGATTGTACACTTCATATGAAACTGTCAAAATCTTCAAAATGAGCAAAAGCACAATGAAATTAATGCTGAAATCATCTTCAAGTTGCTAAAATACACTAATGACAGCAAAAAGTTTGAGTTTACAACATTTAGTTAAGGTGTGAGAGCCAAAATTAACTTTGTATTGCTTTAAATGCATTTTCAGCCCGATTGGACACTTCAAGTGAAACTGTCAAAATCTTCAAAATGAGCAAAAGCACAATTAAATTAATGCTGGAATCATCTTCAAGTTTCTAAAATACACTAATGACAGCAAAAAGTTTGAGTCTACAACATTTAGTTAAGGTGTGAGAGCCAAAATGAACTTTGTATTGCTGTAAACGCGTTTTCAGCACCTGATTGTACACTTCAGGTGAAACTGTCAAAATCTTCAAAATGAGCAAAAGCACAATGAAATTAATGCTGGAATCATCTTCAAGTTGCTAAAATACACTAATGACAGCAAAAAGTTTGAGTCTACAACATTTAGTTAAGGTGTGAGAGCCAAAATGAACTTTTTATTGCTGTAAACGCGTTTTCAGCACCTGATTGTACACTTCAGGTAAAACTGTCAAAATCTTCAAAATGAGCAAAAGCACAATGAAATTAATGCTGGAATCATCTTCAAGTTGCTAAAATACACTAATGACAGCAAAAAGTTTGAGTCTACAACATTTAGTTAAGGTGTGAGAGCCAAAATGAACTTTGTATTGCTTTAAATGCATTTTCAGCCCGATAATACACTTCAGGTGAAACTGTCAAAATCTTCAAAATGAGCAAAAGCACAATGAAATTAATGCTGGCATCATCTTCAAGTTGCTAAAATACACTAATGACAGCAAAAAGTTTGAGTCTACAACATTTAGTTAAGGTGTGAGAGCCAAAATGAACTTTGTATTGCTTTAAATGCATTTTCAGCCCGATAATACACTTCAGGTGAAACTGTCAAAATCTTCAAAATGAGCAAAAGCACAATGAAATTAATGCTGGAATCATCTTCAAGTTTCTAAAATACACTAATGACAGCAAAAAGTTTGAGTCTACAACATTTAGTTAAGGTGTGACAGCCAAAATGAACTTTGTATTGCTTTAAATGCATTTTCAGCCCGATTGGACACTTCAAGTGAAACTGTCAAAATCTTCAAAATGAGCAAAAGCACAATGAAATTAATGCTGGAATCATCTTCAAGTTTCTAAAATACACTAATGACAGCAAAAAGTTTGAGTCTACAACATTTAGTTAAGGTGTGAGAGCCAAAATGAACTTTGTATTGCTGTAAACGCGTTTTCAGCACCTGATTGTACACTTCAGGTGAAACTGTCAAAATGAACTTTTTATTGCTTTAAATGCATTTTCAGCCCGATTGTACACTTCAGGTGAAACTGTCAAAATCTTCAAAATGAGCAAAAGCACAATGAAATTAATGCTGGAATCATCTTCAAGTTGCTAAAATACACTAATGACAGCAAAAAGTTTGAGTCTACAACATTTAGTTAAGGTGTGAGAGCCAAAATGAACTTTTTATTGCTGTAAACGCGTTTTCAGCACCTGATTGTACACTTCAGGTGAAACTGTCAAAATCTTCAAAATGAGCAAAAGCACAATGAAATTAATGCTGGAATCATCTTCAAGTTGCTAAAATACACTAATGACAGCAAAAAGTTTGAGTCTATAACATTTAGTTAAGGTGTGAGAGCCAAAATGAACTTTGTATTGCTTTAAATGCATTTTCAGCCCGATAATACACTTCAGGTGAAACTGTCAAAATCTTCAAAATGAGCAAAAGCACAATGAAATTAATGCTGGAATCATCTTCAAGTTGCTAAAATACACTAATGACAGCAAAAAGTTTGAGTCTACAACATTTAGTTAAGGTGTGAGAGCCAAAATGAACTTTGTATTGCTTTAAATGCATTTTCAGCCCGATTGGACACTTCAAGTGAAACTGTCAAAATCTTCAAAATGAGCAAAAGCACAATGCAATTAATGCTAGAATCATCTTCAAGTTGCTAAAATACACTAATGACAGCAAAAAGTTTGAGTCTACAACATTTAGTTAAGGTGTGAGAGCCTAAATGAACTTTGTATTGCTTTAAACGCGTTTTCAGCCCGATTGTACACTTCAGGTAAAACTGTCAAAATCTTCAAAATGAGCAAAAGCACAATGAAATTAATGCTGGAATCATCTTCAAGTTGCTAAAATACACTAATGACAGCAAAAAGTTTGAGTCTACAACATTTAGTTAAGGTGTGAGAGCCTAAATGAACTTTGTATTGCTTTAAACGCGTTTTCAGCCCCTGATTGTACACTTCAGGTGAAACTGTCAAAATCTTCAAAATGAGCAAAAGCACAATGAAATTAATGCTGGAATCATCTTCAAGTTGCTAAAATACACTAATGACAGCAAAAAGTTTGAGTTTACAACATTTAGTTAAGGTGTGAGAGCCAAAATGAACTTTGTATTGCTTTAAATGCATTTTCAGCCCGATTGGACACTTCAAGTGAAACTGTCAAAATCTTCAAAATGAGCAAAAGCACAATGAAATTAATGCTGGAATCATCTTCAAGTTTCTAAAATACACTAATGACAGCAAAAAGTTTGAGTCTACAACATTTAGTTAAGGTGTGAGAGCCAAAATGAACTTTGTATTGCTGTAAACGCGTTTTCAGCACCTGATTGTACACTTAAGGTGAAACTGTCAAAATCTTCAAAATGAGCAAAAGCACAATGCAATTAATGCTGGAATCATCTTCAAGTTGCTAAAATACACTAATGACAGCAAAAAGTTTGAGTCTACAACATTTAGTTAAGGTGTGAGAGCCTAAATGAACTTTGTATTGCTTTAAACGCGTTTTCAGCCCCTGATTATACACTTCAGGTGAAACTGTCAAAATCTTCAAAATGAGCAAAAGCACAATGAAATTAATGCTGGAATCATCTTCAAGTTGCTAAAATACACTAATGACAGCAAAAAGTTTGAGTCTACAACATTTAGTTAAGGTGTGAGAGCCTAAATGAACTTTGTATTGCTTTAAATGCATTTTCAGCCCGATTGTACACTTCAGGTAAAACTGTCAAAATCTTCAAAATGAGCAAAAGCACAATGAAATTAATGCTGGAATCATCTTCAAGTTGCTAAAATACACTAATGACAGCAAAAAGTTTGAGTCTACAACATTTAGTTAAGGTGTGAGAGCCAAAATGAACTTTGTATTGCTTTAAATGCATTTTCAGCCCGATTGGACACTTCAAGTGAAACTGTCAAAATCTTCAAAATGAGCAAAAGCACAATGAAATTAATGCTGGAATCATCTTCAAGTTGCTAAAATACACTAATGACAGCAAAAAGTTTGAGTCTACAACATTTAGTTAAGGTGTGAGAGCCAAAATGAACTTTGTATTGCTGTAAACGCGTTTTCAGCACCTGATTGTACACTTCAGGTGAACCTGTCAAAATCTTCAAAATGAGCAAAAGCACAATGCAATTAATGCTGGAATCATCTTCAAGTTGCTAAAATACACTAATGACAGCAAAAAGTTTGAGTCTACAACATTTAGTTAAGGTGTGAGAGCCAAAATGAACTTTGTATTGCTGTAAACGCGTTTTCAGCACCTGATTGTACACTTCAGGTGAAACTGTCAAAATGAACGTTTTATTGCTTTAAATGTATTTTCAGCCCGATTGTACACTTCAGGTGAAACTGTCAAAATCTTCAAAATGAGCAAAAGCACAATGAAATTAATGCTGGAATCATCTTCAAGTTGCTAAAATACACTAATGACAGCAAAAAGTTTGAGTCTACAACATTTAGTTAAGGTGTGAGAGCCAAAATGAACTTTGTATTGCTTTAAATGCACTTTCAGCCCTTGATTGTACACTTCAGGTGAAACTGTCAAAATCTTCAAAATGAGCAAAAGCACAATGAAATTAATGCTGGAATCATCTTCAAGTTGCTAAAATACACTAATGACAGTAAAAAGTTTGAGTCTACAACATTTAGTTAAGGTGTGAGAGCCAAAATGAACTTTGTATTGCTTTAAATGCACCTTTCAGCCCGAATGTACACTTCAGATGAAACTGTCAAAATCTTCAAAATGAGCAAAAGCACAATGAAATTAATGCTGGAATCATCTTCAAGTTGCTAAAATACACTAATGACAGCAAAAAGTTTGAGTCTACAACATTTAGTTAAGGTGTGAGAGCCAAAATGAACTTTGTATTGCTGTAAACGCGTTTTCAGCACCTGATTGTACACTTCAGGTGAAACTGTCAAAATCTTCAAAATGAGCAAAAGCACAATGCAATTAATGCTGGAATCATCTTCAAGTTGCTAAAATACACTAATGACAGCAAAAAGTTTGAGTCTACAACATTTAGTTAAGGTGTGAGAGCCTAAATGAACTTTTTATTGCTTTAAATGCATTTTCAGCCCGATTGTACACTTCAGGTGAAACTGTCAAAATCTTCAAAATGAGCAAAAGCACAATGAAATTAATGCTGGAATCATCTTCAAGTTGCTAAAATACACTAATGACAGCAAAAAGTTTGAGTTTACAACATTTAGTTAAGGTGTGAGAGCCAAAATGAACTTTGTATTGCTTTAAATGCATTTTCAGCTCGATTGGACACTTCAAGTGAAACTGTCAAAATCTTCAAAATGAGCAAAAGCACAATGAAATTAATGCTGGAATCATCTTTAAGTTTCTAAAATACACTAATGACAGCAAAAAGTTTGAGTCTACAACATTTAGTTAAGGTGTGAGAGCCAAAATGAACTTTGTATTGCTGTAAACGCGTTTTCAGCACCTGATTGTACACTTCAGGTGAAACTGTCAAAATCTTCAAAATGAGCAAAAGCACAATGCAATTAATGCTGGAATCATTTTCAAGTTGCTAAAATACACTAATGACAGCAAAAAGTTTGAGTCTACAACATTTAGTTAAGGTGTGAGAGCCTAAATGAACTTTGTATTGCTTTAAACGCGTTTTCAGCCCTTGATTGTACACTTCATATGAAACTGTCAAAATCTTCAAAATGAGCAAAAGCACAATGAAATTAATGCTGAAATCATCTTCAAGTTGCTAAAATACACTAATGACAGCAAAAAGTTTGAGTTTACAACATTTAGTTAAGGTGTGAGAGCCAAAATTAACTTTGTATTGCTTTAAATGCATTTTCAGCCCGATTGGACACTTCAAGTGAAACTGTCAAAATCTTCAAAATGAGCAAAAGCACAATTAAATTAATGCTGGAATCATCTTCAAGTTTCTAAAATACACTAATGACAGCAAAAAGTTTGAGTCTACAACATTTAGTTAAGGTGTGAGAGCCAAAATGAACTTTGTATTGCTGTAAACGCGTTTTCAGCACCTGATTGTACACTTCAGGTGAAACTGTCAAAATCTTCAAAATGAGCAAAAGCACAATGAAATTAATGCTGGAATCATCTTCAAGTTGCTAAAATACACTAATGACAGCAAAAAGTTTGAGTCTACAACATTTAGTTAAGGTGTGAGAGCCAAAATGAACTTTTTATTGCTGTAAACGCGTTTTCAGCACCTGATTGTACACTTCAGGTAAAACTGTCAAAATCTTCAAAATGAGCAAAAGCACAATGAAATTAATGCTGGAATCATCTTCAAGTTGCTAAAATACACTAATGACAGCAAAAAGTTTGAGTCTACAACATTTAGTTAAGGTGTGAGAGCCAAAATGAACTTTGTATTGCTTTAAATGCATTTTCAGCCCGATAATACACTTCAGGTGAAACTGTCAAAATCTTCAAAATGAGCAAAAGCACAATGAAATTAATGCTGGCATCATCTTCAAGTTGCTAAAATACACTAATGACAGCAAAAAGTTTGAGTCTACAACATTTAGTTAAGGTGTGAGAGCCAAAATGAACTTTGTATTGCTTTAAATGCATTTTCAGCCCGATAATACACTTCAGGTGAAACTGTCAAAATCTTCAAAATGAGCAAAAGCACAATGAAATTAATGCTGGAATCATCTTCAAGTTTCTAAAATACACTAATGACAGCAAAAAGTTTGAGTCTACAACATTTAGTTAAGGTGTGACAGCCAAAATGAACTTTGTATTGCTTTAAATGCATTTTCAGCCCGATTGGACACTTCAAGTGAAACTGTCAAAATCTTCAAAATGAGCAAAAGCACAATGAAATTAATGCTGGAATCATCTTCAAGTTTCTAAAATACACTAATGACAGCAAAAAGTTTGAGTCTACAACATTTAGTTAAGGTGTGAGAGCCAAAATGAACTTTGTATTGCTGTAAACGCGTTTTCAGCACCTGATTGTACACTTCAGGTGAAACTGTCAAAATGAACTTTTTATTGCTTTAAATGCATTTTCAGCCCGATTGTACACTTCAGGTGAAACTGTCAAAATCTTCAAAATGAGCAAAAGCACAATGAAATTAATGCTGGAATCATCTTCAAGTTGCTAAAATACACTAATGACAGCAAAAAGTTTGAGTCTACAACATTTAGTTAAGGTGTGAGAGCCAAAATGAACTTTTTATTGCTGTAAACGCGTTTTCAGCACCTGATTGTACACTTCAGGTGAAACTGTCAAAATCTTCAAAATGAGCAAAAGCACAATGAAATTAATGCTGGAATCATCTTCAAGTTGCTAAAATACACTAATGACAGCAAAAAGTTTGAGTCTATAACATTTAGTTAAGGTGTGAGAGCCAAAATGAACTTTGTATTGCTTTAAATGCATTTTCAGCCCGATAATACACTTCAGGTGAAACTGTCAAAATCTTCAAAATGAGCAAAAGCACAATGAAATTAATGCTGGAATCATCTTCAAGTTGCTAAAATACACTAATGACAGCAAAAAGTTTGAGTCTACAACATTTAGTTAAGGTGTGAGAGCCAAAATGAACTTTGTATTGCTTTAAATGCATTTTCAGCCCGATTGGACACTTCAAGTGAAACTGTCAAAATCTTCAAAATGAGCAAAAGCACAATGAAATTAATGCTGGAATCATCTTCAAGTTTCTAAAATACACTAATGACAGCAAAAAGTTTGAGTCTACAACATTTAGTTAAGGTGTGAGAGCCAAAATGAACTTTGTATTGCTTTAAATGCATTTTCAGCCCGATTGGACACTTCAAGTGAAACTGTCAAAATCTTCAAAATGAGCAAAAGCACAATGAAATTAATGCTGGAATCATCTTCAAGTTTCTAAAATACACTAATGACGGCAAAAAGTTTGAGTCTACAACATTTAGTTAAGGTGTGAGAGCCAAAATGAACTTTGTATTGCTTTAAACGCGTTTTCAGCACCTGATTGTACACTTCAGGTGAAACTGTCAAAATGAACTTTTTATTGCTTTAAATGCATTTTCAGCCCGATTGTACACTTCAGGTGAAACTGTCAAAATCTTCAAAATGAGCAAAAGCACAATGAAATTAATGCTGGAATCATCTTCAAGTTTCTAAAATACACTAATGACAGCAAAAAGTTTGAGTCTACAACATTTAGTTAAGGTGTGAGAGCCAAAATGAACTTTGTATTGCTTTAAATGCATTTTCAGCCCGATTAGACACTTCAAGTGAAACTGTCAAAATCTTCAAAATGAGCAAAAGCACAATGAAATTAATGCTGGAATCATCTTCAAGTTTCTAAAATACACTAATGACAGCAAAAAGTTTGAGTCTACAACATTTAGTTAAGGTGTGAGAGCCAAAATGAACTTTGTATTGCTTTAAATGCACTTTCAGTCCTTGATTGTACACTTCAGGTGAAACTGTCAAAATCTTCAAAATGAGCAAAAGCACAATGAAATTAATGCTGGAATCATCTTCAAGTTGCTAAAATACACTAATGACAGTAAAAAGTTTGAGTCTACAACATTTAGTTAAGGTGTGAGAGCCAAAATGAACTTTGTATTGCTTTAAATGCACTTTCAGCCCGAATGTACACTTCAGATGAAACTGTCAAAATCTTCAAAATGAGCAAAAGCACAATGAAATTAATGCTGGAATCACCTTCAAGTTGCTAAAATACACTAATGACAGCAAAAAGTTTGAGTCTACAACATTTAGTTAAGGTGTGAGAGCCAAAATGAACTTTGTATTGCTGTAAACGCGTTTTCAGCACCTGATTGTACACTTCAGGTGAAACTGTCAAAATCTTCAAAATGAGCAAAAGCACAATGCAATTAATGCTAGAATCATCTTCAAGTTGCTAAAATACACTAATGACAGCAAAAAGTTTGAGTCTACAACATTTAGTTAAGGTGTGAGAGCCTAAATGAACTTTGTATTGCTTTAAACGCGTTTTCAGCCCGATTGTACACTTCAGGTAAAACTGTCAAAATCTTCAAAATGAGCAAAAGCACAATGAAATTAATGCTGGAATCATCTTCAAGTTGCTAAAATACACTAATGACAGCAAAAAGTTTGAGTCTACAACATTTAGTTAAGGTGTGAGAGCCTAAATGAACTTTGTATTGCTTTAAACGCGTTTTCAGCCCCTGATTGTACACTTCAGGTGAAACTGTCAAAATCTTCAAAATGAGCAAAAGCACAATGAAATTAATGCTGGAATCATCTTCAAGTTGCTAAAATACACTAATGACAGCAAAAAGTTTGAGTTTACAACATTTAGTTAAGGTGTGAGAGCCAAAATGAACTTTGTATTGCTTTAAATGCATTTTCAGCCCGATTGGACACTTCAAGTGAAACTGTCAAAATCTTCAAAATGAGCAAAAGCACAATGAAATTAATGCTGGAATCATCTTCAAGTTTCTAAAATACACTAATGACAGCAAAAAGTTTGAGTCTACAACATTTAGTTAAGGTGTGAGAGCCAAAATGAACTTTGTATTGCTGTAAACGCGTTTTCAGCACCTGATTGTACACTTAAGGTGAAACTGTCAAAATCTTCAAAATGAGCAAAAGCACAATGCAATTAATGCTGGAATCATCTTCAAGTTGCTAAAATACACTAATGACAGCAAAAAGTTTGAGTCTACAACATTTAGTTAAGGTGTGAGAGCCTAAATGAACTTTGTATTGCTTTAAACGCGTTTTCAGCCCCTGATTATACACTTCAGGTGAAACTGTCAAAATCTTCAAAATGAGCAAAAGCACAATGAAATTAATGCTGGAATCATCTTCAAGTTGCTAAAATACACTAATGACAGCAAAAAGTTTGAGTCTACAACATTTAGTTAAGGTGTGAGAGCCTAAATGAACTTTGTATTGCTTTAAATGCATTTTCAGCCCGATTGTACACTTCAGGTAAAACTGTCAAAATCTTCAAAATGAGCAAAAGCACAATGAAATTAATGCTGGAATCATCTTCAAGTTGCTAAAATACACTAATGACAGCAAAAAGTTTGAGTCTACAACATTTAGTTAAGGTGTGAGAGCCAAAATGAACTTTGTATTGCTTTAAATGCATTTTCAGCCCGATTGGACACTTCAAGTGAAACTGTCAAAATCTTCAAAATGAGCAAAAGCACAATGAAATTAATGCTGGAATCATCTTCAAGTTGCTAAAATACACTAATGACAGCAAAAAGTTTGAGTCTACAACATTTAGTTAAGGTGTGAGAGCCAAAATGAACTTTGTATTGCTGTAAACGCGTTTTCAGCACCTGATTGTACACTTCAGGTGAACCTGTCAAAATCTTCAAAATGAGCAAAAGCACAATGCAATTAATGCTGGAATCATCTTCAAGTTGCTAAAATACACTAATGACAGCAAAAAGTTTGAGTCTACAACATTTAGTTAAGGTGTGAGACCCAAAATGAACTTTGTATTGCTGTAAACGCGTTTTCAGCACCTGATTGTACACTTCAGGTGAAACTGTCAAAATGAACGTTTTATTGCTTTAAATGTATTTTCAGCCCGATTGTACACTTCAGGTGAAACTGTCAAAATCTTCAAAATGAGCAAAAGCACAATGAAATTAATGCTGGAATCATCTTCAAGTTGCTAAAATACACTAATGACAGCAAAAAGTTTGAGTCTACAACATTTAGTTAAGGTGTGAGAGCCAAAATGAACTTTGTATTGCTTTAAATGCACTTTCAGCCCTTGATTGTACACTTCAGGTGAAACTGTCAAAATCTTCAAAATGAGCAAAAGCACAATGAAATTAATGCTGGAATCATCTTCAAGTTGCTAAAATACACTAATGACAGTAAAAAGTTTGAGTCTACAACATTTAGTTAAGGTGTGAGAGCCAAAATGAACTTTGTATTGCTTTAAATGCACCTTTCAGCCCGAATGTACACTTCAGATGAAACTGTCAAAATCTTCAAAATGAGCAAAAGCACAATGAAATTAATGCTGGAATCATCTTCAAGTTGCTAAAATACACTAATGACAGCAAAAAGTTTGAGTCTACAACATTTAGTTAAGGTGTGAGAGCCAAAATGAACTTTGTATTGCTGTAAACGCGTTTTCAGCACCTGATTGTACACTTCAGGTGAAACTGTCAAAATCTTCAAAATGAGCAAAAGCACAATGCAATTAATGCTGGAATCATCTTCAAGTTGCTAAAATACACTAATGACAGCAAAAAGTTTGAGTCTACAACATTTAGTTAAGGTGTGAGAGCCTAAATGAACTTTTTATTGCTTTAAATGCATTTTCAGCCCGATTGTACACTTCAGGTGAAACTGTCAAAATCTTCAAAATGAGCAAAAGCACAATGAAATTAATGCTGGAATCATCTTCAAGTTGCTAAAATACACTAATGACAGCAAAAAGTTTGAGTTTACAACATTTAGTTAAGGTGTGAGAGCCAAAATGAACTTTGTATTGCTTTAAATGCATTTTCAGCTCGATTGGACACTTCAAGTGAAACTGTCAAAATCTTCAAAATGAGCAAAAGCACAATGAAATTAATGCTGGAATCATCTTTAAGTTTCTAAAATACACTAATGACAGCAAAAAGTTTGAGTCTACAACATTTAGTTAAGGTGTGAGAGCCAAAATGAACTTTGTATTGCTGTAAACGCGTTTTCAGCACCTGATTGTACACTTCAGGTGAAACTGTCAAAATCTTCAAAATGAGCAAAAGCACAATGCAATTAATGCTGGAATCATTTTCAAGTTGCTAAAATACACTAATGACAGCAAAAAGTTTGAGTCTACAACATTTAGTTAAGGTGTGAGAGCCTAAATGAACTTTGTATTGCTTTAAACGCGTTTTCAGCCCTTGATTGTACACTTCATATGAAACTGTCAAAATCTTCAAAATGAGCAAAAGCACAATGAAATTAATGCTGAAATCATCTTCAAGTTGCTAAAATACACTAATGACAGCAAAAAGTTTGAGTTTACAACATTTAGTTAAGGTGTGAGAGCCAAAATTAACTTTGTATTGCTTTAAATGCATTTTCAGCCCGATTGGACACTTCAAGTGAAACTGTCAAAATCTTCAAAATGAGCAAAAGCACAATTAAATTAATGCTGGAATCATCTTCAAGTTTCTAAAATACACTAATGACAGCAAAAAGTTTGAGTCTACAACATTTAGTTAAGGTGTGAGAGCCAAAATGAACTTTGTATTGCTGTAAACGCGTTTTCAGCACCTGATTGTACACTTCAGGTGAAACTGTCAAAATCTTCAAAATGAGCAAAAGCACAATGCAATTAATGCTGGAATCATCTTCAAGTTGCTAAAATACACTAATGACAGCAAAAAGTTTGAGTCTACAACATTTAGTTAAGGTGTGAGAGCCTAAATGAACTTTGTATTGCTTTAAACGCGTTTTCAGCCCCTGATTGTACACTTCAGGTGAAACTGTCAAAATCTTCAAAATGAGCAAAAGCGCAATGAAATTAATGCTGGAATCATCTTCAAGTTGCTAAAATACACTAATGACAGCAAAAAGTTTGAGTTTACAACATTTAGTTAAGGTGTGAGAGCCAAAATTAACTTTGTATTGCTTTAAATGCATTTTCAGCCCGATTGGACACTTCAAGTGAAACTGTCAAAATCTTCAAAATGAGCAAAAGCACAATTAAATTAATGCTGGAATCATCTTCAAGTTTCTAAAATACACTAATGACAGCAAAAAGTTTGAGTCTACAACATTTAGTTAAGGTGTGAGAGCCTAAATGAACTTTGTATTGCTTTAAATGCATTTTCAGCCCGATTGTACACTTCAGGTAAAACTGTCAAAATCTTCAAAATGAGCAAAAGCACAATGAAATTAATGCTGGAATCATCTTCAAGTTGCTAAAATACACTAATGACAGCAAAAAGTTTGAGTCTACAACATTTAGTTAAGGTGTGAGAGCCAAAATGAACTTTTTATTGCTGTAAACGCGTTTTCAGCACCTGATTGTACACTTCAGGTGAAACTGTCAAAATCTTCAAAATGAGCAAAAGCACAATGAAATTAATGCTGGAATCATCTTCAAGTTGCTAAAATACACTAATGACAGCAAAAAGTTTGAGTCTACAACATTTAGTTAAGGTGTGAGAGCCAAAATGAACTTTGTATTGCTTTAAATGCATTTTCAGCCCGATAATACACTTCAGGTGAAACTGTCAAAATCTTCAAAATGAGCAAAAGCACAATGAAATTAATGCTGGCATCATCTTCAAGTTGCTAAAATACACTAATGACAGCAAAAAGTTTGAGTCTACAACATTTAGTTAAGGTGTGAGAGCCAAAATGAACTTTGTATTGCTTTAAATGCATTTTCAGCCCGATAATACACTTCAGGTGAAACTGTCAAAATCTTCAAAATGAGCAAAAGCACAATGAAATTAATGCTGGAATCATCTTCAAGTTTCTAAAATACACTAATGACAGCAAAAAGTTTGAGTCTACAACATTTAGTTAAGGTGTGAGAGCCAAAATGAACTTTGTATTGCTTTAAATGCATTTTCAGCCCGATTGGACACTTCAAGTGAAACTGTCAAAATCTTCAAAATGAGCAAAAGCACAATGAAATTAATGCTGGAATCATCTTCAAGTTTCTAAAATACACTAATGACAGCAAAAAGTTTGAGTCTACAACATTTAGTTAAGGTGTGAGAGCCAAAATGAACTTTGTATTGCTGTAAACGCGTTTTCAGCACCTGATTGTACACTTCAGGTGAAACTGTCAAAATGAACTTTTTATTGCTTTAAATGCATTTTCAGCCCGATTGTACACTTCAGGTGAAACTGTCAAAATCTTCAAAATGAGCAAAAGCACAATGAAATTAATGCTGGAATCATCTTCAAGTTGCTAAAATACACTAATGACAGCAAAAAGTTTGAGTCTACAACATTTAGTTAAGGTGTGAGAGCCAAAATGAACTTTTTATTGCTGTAAACGCGTTTTCAGCACCTGATTGTACACTTCAGGTGAAACTGTCAAAATCTTCAAAATGAGCAAAAGCACAATGAAATTAATGCTGGAATCATCTTCAAGTTGCTAAAATACACTAATGACAGCAAAAAGTTTGAGTCTATAACATTTAGTTAAGGTGTGAGAGCCAAAATGAACTTTGTATTGCTTTAAATGCATTTTCAGCCCGATAATACACTTCAGGTGAAACTGTCAAAATCTTCAAAATGAGCAAAAGCACAATGAAATTAATGCTGGAATCATCTTCAAGTTGCTAAAATACACTAATGACAGCAAAAAGTTTGAGTCTACAGCATTCAGTTAAGGTGTGAGAGCCAAAATGAACTTTGTATTGCTTTAAATGCATTTTCAGCCCGATTGGACACTTCAAGTGAAACTGTCAAAATCTTCAAAATGAGCAAAAGCACAATGAAATTAATGCTGGAATCATCTTCAAGTTTCTAAAATACACTAATGACAGCAAAAAGTTTGAGTCTACAACATTTAGTTAAGGTGTGAGAGCCAAAATGAACTTTGTATTGCTTTAAATGCATTTTCAGCCCGATTGGACACTTCAAGTGAAACTGTCAAAATCTTCAAAATGAGCAAAAGCACAATGAAATTAATGCTGGAATCATCTTCAAGTTTCTAAAATACACTAATGACGGCAAAAAGTTTGAGTCTACAACATTTAGTTAAGGTGTGAGAGCCAAAATGAACTTTGTATTGCTTTAAATGCACTTTCAGCCCTTGATTGTACACTTCAGGTGAAACTGTCAAAATCTTCAAAATGAGCAAAAGCACAATGAAATTAATGCTGGAATCATCTTCAAGTTGCTAAAATACACTAATGACAGTAAAAAGTTTGAGTCTACAACATTTAGTTAAGGTGTGAGAGCCAAAATGAACTTTGTATTGCTTTAAATGCACTTTCAGCCCGAATGTACACTTCAGATGAAACTGTCAAAATCTTCAAAATGAGCAAAAGCACAATGAAATTAATGCTGGAATCATCTTCAAGTTGCTAAAATACACTAATGACAGCAAAAAGTTTGAGTCTACAACATTTAGTTAAGGTGTGAGAGCCAAAATGAACTTTGTATTGCTGTAAACGCGTTTTCAGCACCTGATTGTACACTTCAGGTGAAACTGTCAAAATCTTCAAAATGAGCAAAAGCACAATGCAATTAATGCTGGAATCATCTTCAAGTTGCTAAAATACACTAATGACAGCAAAAAGTTTGAGTCTACAACATTTAGTTAAGGTGTGAGAGCCTAAATGAACTTTGTATTGCTTTAAACGCGTTTTCAGCCCGATTGTACACTTCAGGTAAAACTGTCAAAATCTTCAAAATGAGCAAAAGCACAATGAAATTAATGCTGGAATCATCTTCAAGTTGCTAAAATACACTAATGACAGCAAAAAGTTTGAGTCTACAACATTTAGTTAAGGTGTGAGAGCCTAAATGAACTTTGTATTGCTTTAAACGCGTTTTCAGCCCCTGATTGTACACTTCAGGTGAAACTGTCAAAATCTTCAAAATGAGCAAAAGCACAATGAAATTAATGCTGGAATCATCTTCAAGTTGCTAAAATACACTAATGACAGCAAAAAGTTTGAGTTTACAACATTTAGTTAAGGTGTGAGAGCCAAAATGAACTTTGTATTGCTTTAAATGCATTTTCAGCCCGATTGGACACTTCAAGTGAAACTGTCAAAATCTTCAAAATGAGCAAAAGCACAATGAAATTAATGCTGGAATCATCTTCAAGTTTCTAAAATACACTAATGACAGCAAAAAGTTTGAGTCTACAACATTTAGTTAAGGTGTGAGAGCCAAAATGAACTTTGTATTGCTGTAAACGCGTTTTCAGCACCTGATTGTACACTTAAGGTGAAACTGTCAAAATCTTCAAAATGAGCAAAAGCACAATGCAATTAATTCTGGAATCATCTTCAAGTTGCTAAAATACACTAATGACAGCAAAAAGTTTGAGTCTACAACATTTAGTTAAGGTGTGAGAGCCTAAATGAACTTTGTATTGCTTTAAACGCGTTTTCAGCCCCTGATTATACACTTCAGGTGAAACTGTCAAAATCTTCAAAATGAGCAAAAGCACAATGAAATTAATGCTGGAATCATCTTCAAGTTGCTAAAATACACTAATGACAGCAAAAAGTTTGAGTCTACAACATTTAGTTAAGGTGTGAGAGCCTAAATGAACTTTGTATTGCTTTAAATGCATTTTCAGCCCGATTGTACACTTCAGGTAAAACTGTCAAAATCTTCAAAATGAGCAAAAGCACAATGAAATTAATGCTGGAATCATCTTCAAGTTGCTAAAATACACTAATGACAGCAAAAAGTTTGAGTCTACAACATTTGGTTAAGGTGTGAGAGCCAAAATGAACTTTTTATTGCTGTAAACGCGTTTTCAGCACCTGATTGTATACTTCAGGTGAAACTGTCAAAATCTTCAAAATGAGCAAAAGCACAATGAAATTAATGCTGGAATCATCTTCAAGTTGCTAAAATACACTAATGACAGCAAAAAGTTTGAGTCTACAACATTTAGTTAAGGTGTGAGAGCCAAAATGAACTTTGTATTGCTTTAAATGCATTTTCAGCCCGATAATACACTTCAGGTGAAACTGTCAAAATCTTCAAAATGAGCAAAAGCACAATGAAATTAATGCTGGAATCATCTTCAAGTTGCTAAAATACACTAATGACAGCAAAAAGTTTGAGTCTACAACATTTAGTTAAGGTGTGAGAGCCTAAATGAACTTTGTATTGCTTTAAATGCATTTTCAGCCCGATTGTACACTTCAGGTAAAACTGTCAAAATCTTCAAAATGAGCAAAAGCACAATGAAATTAATGCTGGAATCATCTTCAAGTTGCTAAAATACACTAATGACAGCAAAAAGTTTGAGTCTACAACATTTAGTTAAGGTGTGAGAGCCAAAATGAACTTTTTATTGCTGTAAACGCGTTTTCAGCACCTGATTGTACACTTCAGGTGAAACTGTCAAAATCTTCAAAATGAGCAAAAGCACAATGAAATTAATGCTGGAATCATCTTCAAGTTGCTAAAATACACTAATGACAGCAAAAAGTTTGAGTCTACAACATTTAGTTAAGGTGTGAGAGCCAAAATGAACTTTGTATTGCTTTAAATGCATTTTCAGACCGATAATACACTTCAGGTGAAACTGTCAAAATCTTCTAAATGAGCAAAAGCACAATGAAATTAATGCTGGAATCATCTTCAAGTTGCTAAAATACACTAATGACAGCAAAAAGTTTGAGTCTACAACATTTAGTTAAGGTGTGAGAGCCAAAATGAACTTTGTATTGCTTTAAATGCATTTTCAGCCCGATAATACACTTCAGGTGAAACTGTCAAAATCTTCAAAATGAGCAAAAGCACAATGAAATTAATGCTGGAATCATCTTCAAGTTGCTAAAATACACTAATGACAGCAAAAAGTTTGAGTCTACAACATTTAGTTAAGGTGTGAGAGCCAAAATGAACTTTGTATTGCTTTAAATGCATTTTCAGCCCGATTGGACACTTTAAGTGAAACTGTCAAAATCTTCAAAATGAGCAAAAGCACAATGAAATTAATGCTGGAATCATCTTCAAGTTGCTAAAATACACTAATGACAGCAAAAAGTTTGAGTCTACAACATTTAGTTAAGGTGTGAGAGCCAAAATGAACTTTGTATTGCTGTAAACGCGTTTTCAGCACCTGATTGTACACTTCAGGTGAACCTGTCAAAATCTTCAAAATGAGCAAAAGCACAATGCAATTAATGCTGGAATCATCTTCAAGTTGCTAAAATACACTAATGACAGCAAAAAGTTTGAGTCTACAACATTTAGTTAAGGTGTGAGAGCCAAAATTAACTTTGTATTGCTGTAAACGCGTTTTCAGCACCTGATTGTACACTTCAGGTGAAACTGTCAAAATGAACGTTTTATTGCTTTAAATGTATTTTCAGCCCGATTGTACACTTCAGGTGAAACTGTCAAAATCTTCAAAATGAGCAAAAGCACAATGAAATTAATGCTGGAATAATCTTCAAGTTGCTAAAATACACTAATGACAGTAAAAAGTTTGAGTCTACAACATTTAGTTAAGGTGTGAGAGCCAAAATGAACTTTGTATTGCTTTAAATGCACTTTCAGCCCGAATGTACACTTCAGATGAAACTGTCAAAATCTTCAAAATGAGCAAAAGCACAATGAAATTAATGCTGGAATCATCTTCAAGTTGCTAAAATACACTAATGACAGCAACAAGTTTGAGTCTACAACATTTAGTCAAGGTGTGAGAGCCAAAATGAACTTTTTATTGCTTTAAATGCATTTTCAGCCCGATTGTACACTTCAGGTGAAACTGTCAAAATCTTCAAAATGAGCAAAAGCACAAAGAAATTAATGCTGGAATCATCTTCAAGTTGCTAAAATACACTAATGACAGCAAAAAGTTTGAGTTTACAACATTTAGTTAAGGTGTGAGAGCCAAAATGAACTTTGTATTGCTTTAAATGCATTTTCAGCCCGATTGGACACTTCAAGTGAAACTGTCAAAATCTTCAAAATGAGCAAAAGCACAATGCAATTAATGCTGGAATCATCTTCAAGTTGCTAAAATACACTCATGACAGCAAAAAGTTTGAGTCTACAACATTTAGTTAAGGTGTGAGAGCCAAAATTAACTTTTTATTGCTTTAAACGCGTTTTCAGCCCTTGATTGTACACTTCAGATGAAACTGTCAAAATCTTCAAAATGAGCAAAAGCACAATGAAATTAATGCTGGAATCATCTTCAAGTTGCTAAAATACACTAATGACAGCAAAAAGTTTGAGTCTACAACATTTAGTTAAGGTGTGAGAGCCTAAATGAACTTTTTATTGCTTTAAACGCGTTTTCAGCCCTTGATTGTACACTTCAGGTGAAACTGTCAAAATCTTCAAAATGAGCAAAAGCACAATGAAATTAATGCTGGAATCATCTTCAAGTTGCTAAAATACATTAATGACAGTAAAAAGTTTGAGTCTACAACATTTAGTTAAGGTGTGAGAGCCAAAATGAACTTTGTATTGCCTTAAATGCACTTTCAGCCCGAATGTACACTTCAGGTGAAACTGTCAAAATCTTCAAAATGAGCAAAAGCACAATGCAATTAATGCTGGAAACATCTTCAAGTTGCTAAAATACACTAATGACAGCAAAAAGTTTGAGTCTACAACATTTAGTTAAGGTGTGAGAGCCAAAATGAACTTTTTATTGCTTTAAATGCATTTTCAGCCCGATTGGACACTTCAAGTGAAACTGTCAAAATCTTCAAAATGAGCAAAAGCACAATGCAATTAATGCTGGAATCATCTTCAAGTTGCTAAAATACACTCATGACAGCAAAAAGTTTGAGTCTACAACATTTAGTTAAGGTGTGAGAGCCAAAATTAACTTTTTATTGCTTTAAACGCGTTTTCAGCCCTTGATTGTACACTTCAGATGAAACTGTCAAAATCTTCAAAATGAGCAAAAGCACAATGAAATTAATGCTGGAATCATCTTCAAGTTGCTAAAATACACTAATGACAGCAAAAAGTTTGAGTCTACAACATTTAGTTAAGGTGTGAGAGCCTAAATGAACTTTTTATTGCTTTAAACGCGTTTTCAGCCCTTGATTGTACACTTCAGTTGAAACTGTCAAAATCTTCAAAATGAGCAAAAGCACAATGAAATTAATGCTGGAATCATCTTCAAGTTGCTAAAATACATTAATGACAGTAAAAAGTTTGAGTCTACAACATTTAGTTAAGGTGTGAGAGCCAAAATGAACTTTGTATTGCTTTAAATGCACTTTCAGCCCGAATGTACACTTCAGGTGAAACTGTCAAAATCTTCAAAATGAGCAAAAGCACAATGCAATTAATGCTGGAAACATCTTCAAGTTGCTAAAATACACTAATGACAGCAAAAAGTTTGAGTCTACAACATTTAGTTAAGGTGTGAGAGCCAAAATGAACTTTTTATTGCTTTAAATGCATTTTCAGCCCGATTGTACACTTCAGGTGAAACTGTCAAAATCTTCAAAATGAGCAAAAGCACAATGAAATTAATGCTGGAATCATCTTCAAGTTGCTAAAATACACTAATGACAGCAAAAAGTTTGAGTCTACAACATTTAGTTAAGGTGTGAGAGCCAAAATGAACTTTGTATTGCTGTAAACGCGTTTTCAGCACCTGATTGTACACTTCAGGTGAACCTGTCAAAATCTTCAAAATGAGCAAAAGCACAATGCAATTAATGCTGGAATCATCTTCAAGTTGCTAAAATACACTAATGACAGCAAAAAGTTTGAGTCTACAACATTTAGTTAAGGTGTGAGAGCCAAAATTAACTTTGTATTGCTGTAAACGCGTTTTCAGCACCTGATTGTACACTTCAGGTGAAACTGTCAAAATGAACGTTTTATTGCTTTAAATGTATTTTCAGCCCGATTGTACACTTCAGGTGAAACTGTCAAAATCTTCAAAATGAGCAAAAGCACAATGAAATTAATGCTGGAATCATCTTCAAGTTGCTAAAATACACTAATGACAGCAAAAAGTTTGAGTCTACAACATTTAGTTAAGGTGTGAGAGCCAAAATGAACTTTGTATTGCTTTAAATGCACTTTCAGCC
Organism: Leptonotus elevatus; assembly: GCF_054856555.1. NCBI lineage: Eukaryota > Metazoa > Chordata > Actinopteri > Syngnathiformes > Syngnathidae > Leptonotus > Leptonotus elevatus. The sequence continues at coordinate 582,774 of NC_141249.1, forward strand.
CTTGATTGTACACTTCAGGTGAAACTGTCAAAATCTTCAAAATGAGCAAAAGCACAATGAAATTAATGCTGGAATCATCTTCAAGTTGCTAAAATACACTAATGACAGTAAAAAGTTTGAGTCTACAACATTTAGTTAAGGTGTGAGAGCCAAAATGAACTTTGTATTGCTTTAAATGCACTTTCAGCCCGAATGTACACTTCAGATGAAACTGTCAAAATCTTCAAAATGAGCAAAAGCACAATGAAATTAATGCTGGAATCATCTTCAAGTTGCTAAAATACACTAATGACAGCAACAAGTTTGAGTCTACAACATTTAGTCAAGGTGTGAGAGCCAAAATTAACTTTTTATTGCTTTAAATGCATTTTCAGCCCGATTGTACACTTCAGGTGAAACTGTCAAAATCTTCAAAATGAGCAAAAGCACAAAGAAATTAATGCTGGAATCATCTTCAAGTTGCTAAAATACACTAATGACAGCAAAAAGTTTGAGTTTACAACATTTAGTTAATGTGTGAGAGCCAAAATGAACTTTGTATTGCTTTAAATGCATTTTCAGCCCGATTGGACACTTCAAGTGAAACTGTCAAAATCTTCAAAATGAGCAAAAGCACAATGAAATTAATGCTGGAATCATCTTCAAGTTTGTAAAATACACTAATGACAGCAAAAAGTTTGAGTCTACAACATTTAGTTAAGGTGTGAGAGCCAAAATGAACTTTGTATTGCTGTAAACGCGTTTTCAGCACCTGATTGTACACTTAAGGTGAAACTGTCAAAATCTTCAAAATGAGCAAAAGCACAATGCAATTAATGCTGGAATCATCTTCAAGTTGCTAAAATACACTAATGACAGCAAAAAGTTTGAGTCTACAACATTTAGTTAAGGTGTGAGAGCCTAAATGAACTTTGTATTACTTTAAACGCGTTTTCAGCCCCTGATTATACACTTCAGGTGAAACTGTCAAAATCTTCAAAATGAGCAAAAGCACAATGAAATTAATGCTGGAATCATCTTCAAGTTGCTAAAATACACTAATGACAGCAAAAAGTTTGAGTCTACAACATTTAGTTAAGGTGTGAGAGCCTAAATGAACTTTGTATTGCTTTAAATGCATTTTCAGCCCGATTGTACACTTCAGGTAAAACTGTCAAAATCTTCAAAATGAGCAAAAGCACAATGAAATTAATGCTGGAATCATCTTCAAGTTGCTAAAATACACTAATGACAGCAAAAAGTTTGAGTCTACAACATTTAGTTAAGGTGTGAGAGCCAAAATGAACTTTTTATTGCTGTAAACGCGTTTTCAGCACCTGATTGTACACTTCAGGTGAAACTGTCAAAATCTTCAAAATGAGCAAAAGCACAATGAAATTAATGCTGGAATCATCTTCAAGTTGCTAAAATACACTAATGACAGCAAAAAGTTTGAGTCTACAACATTTAGTTAAGGTGTGAGAGCCAAAATGAACTTTGTATTGCTGTAAACGCGTTTTCAGCACCTGATTGTACACTTCAGGTGAAACTGTCAAAATCTTCAAAATGAGCAAAAGCACAATGCAATTAATGCTGGAATCATCTTCAAGTTGCTAAAATACACTAATGACAGCAAAAAGTTTGAGTCTACAACATTTAGTTAAGGTGTGAGAGCCTAAATGAACTTTGTATTGCTTTAAATGCATTTTCAGCCCGATTGGACACTTCAAGTGAAACTGTCAAAATCTTCAAAATGAGCAAAAGCACAATGAAATTAATGCTGGAATCATCTTCAAGTTTCTAAAATACACTAATGACAGCAAAAAGTTTGAGTCTACAACATTTAGTTAAGGTGTGAGAGCCAAAATGAACTTTGTATTGCTGTAAACGCGTTTTCAGCACCTGATTGTACACTTAAGGTGAAACTGTCAAAATCTTCAAAATGAGCAAAAGCACAATGCAATTAATGCTGGAATCATCTTCAAGTTGCTAAAATACACTAATGACAGCAAAAAGTTTGAGTCTACAACATTTAGTTAAGGTGTGAGAGCCTAAATGAACTTTGTATTGCTTTAAACGCGTTTTCAGCCCCTGATTATACACTTCAGGTGAAACTGTCAAAATCTTCAAAATGAGCAAAAGCACAATGAAATTAATGCTGGAATCATCTTCAAGTTGCTAAAATACACTAATGACAGCAAAAAGTTTGAGTCTACAACATTTAGTTAAGGTGTGAGAGCCTAAATGAACTTTGTATTGCTTTAAATGCATTTTCAGCCCGATTGTACACTTCAGGTAAAACTGTCAAAATCTTCAAAATGAGCAAAAGCACAATGAAATTAATGCTGGAATCATCTTCAAGTTGCTAAAATACACTAATGACAGCAAAAAGTTTGAGTCTACAACATTTAGTTAAGGTGTGAGAGCCAAAATGAACTTTTTATTGCTGTAAACGCGTTTTCAGCCCGATTGTACACTTCAGGTGAAACTGTCAAAATCTTCAAAATGAGCAAAAGCACAATGAAATTAATGCTGGAATCATCTTCAAGTTGCTAAAATACACTAATGACAGCAAAAAGTTTGAGTCTACAACATTTAGTTAAGGTGTGAGAGCCAAAATGAACTTTGTATTGCTGTAAACGCGTTTTCAGCACCTGATTGTACACTTCAGGTGAACCTGTCAAAATCTTCAAAATGAGCAAAAGCACAATGCAATTAATGCTGGAATCATCTTCAAGTTGCTAAAATACACTAATGACAGCAAAAAGTTTGAGTCTACAACATTTAGTTAAGGTGTGAGAGCCAAAATTAACTTTGTATTGCTGTAAACGCGTTTTCAGCACCTGATTGTACACTTCAGGTGAAACTGTCAAAATCTTCAAAATGAGCAAAAGCACAATGAAATTAATGCTGGAATCATCTTCAAGTTGCTAAAATACACTAATGACAGCAAAAAGTTTGAGTCTACAACATTTAGTTAAGGTGTGAGAGCCAAAATGAACTTTGTATTGCTTTAAATGCACTTTCAGCCCTTGATTGTACACTTCAGGTGAAACTGTCAAAATCTTCAAAATGAGCAAAAGCACAATGAAATTAATGCTGGAATCATCTTCAAGTTGCTAAAATACACTAATGACAGTAAAAAGTTTGAGTCTACAACATTTAGTTAAGGTGTGAGAGCCAAAATGAACTTTGTATTGCTTTAAATGCACTTTCAGCCCGAATGTACACTTCAGATGAAACTGTCAAAATCTTCAAAATGAGCAAAAGCACAATGAAATTAATGCTGGAATCATCTTCAAGTTGCTAAAATACACTAATGACAGCAACAAGTTTGAGTCTACAACATTTAGTCAAGGTGTGAGAGCCAAAATTAACTTTTTATTGCTTTAAATGCATTTTCAGCCCGATTGTACACTTCAGGTGAAACTGTCAAAATCTTCAAAATGAGCAAAAGCACAAAGAAATTAATGCTGGAATCATCTTCAAGTTGCTAAAATACACTAATGACAGCAAAAAGTTTGAGTTTACAACATTTAGTTAATGTGTGAGAGCCAAAATGAACTTTGTATTGCTTTAAATGCATTTTCAGCCCGATTGGACACTTCAAGTGAAACTGTCAAAATCTTCAAAATGAGCAAAAGCACAATGAAATTAATGCTGGAATCATCTTCAAGTTGCTAAAATACACTAATGACAGCAACAAGTTTGAGTCTACAACATTTAGTCAAGGTGTGAGAGCCAAAATTAACTTTTTATTGCTTTAAATGCATTTTCAGCCCGATTGTACACTTCAGGTGAAACTGTCAAAATCTTCAAAATGAGCAAAAGCACAAAGAAATTAATGCTGGAATCATCTTCAAGTTGCTAAAATACACTAATGACAGCAAAAAGTTTGAGTTTACAACATTTAGTTAATGTGTGAGAGCCAAAATGAACTTTGTATTGCTTTAAATGCATTTTCAGCCCGATTGGACACTTCAAGTGAAACTGTCAAAATCTTCAAAATGAGCAAAAGCACAATGAAATTAATGCTGGAATCATCTTCAAGTTTGTAAAATACACTAATGACAGCAAAAAGTTTGAGTCTACAACATTTAGTTAAGGTGTGAGAGCCAAAATGAACTTTGTATTGCTGTAAACGCGTTTTCAGCACCTGATTGTACACTTAAGGTGAAACTGTCAAAATCTTCAAAATGAGCAAAAGCACAATGCAATTAATGCTGGAATCATCTTCAAGTTGCTAAAATACACTAATGACAGCAAAAAGTTTGAGTCTACAACATTTAGTTAAGGTGTGAGAGCCTAAATGAACTTTGTATTGCTTTAAACGCGTTTTCAGCCCCTGATTATACACTTCAGGTGAAACTGTCAAAATCTTCAAAATGAGCAAAAGCACAATGAAATTAATGCTGGAATCATCTTCAAGTTGCTAAAATACACTAATGACAGCAAAAAGTTTGAGTCTACAACATTTAGTTAAGGTGTGAGAGCCTAAATGAACTTTGTATTGCTTTAAATGCATTTTCAGCCCGATTGTACACTTCAGGTAAAACTGTCAAAATCTTCAAAATGAGCAAAAGCACAATGAAATTAATGCTGGAATCATCTTCAAGTTGCTAAAATACACTAATGACAGCAAAAAGTTTGAGTCTACAACATTTAGTTAAGGTGTGAGAGCCAAAATGAACTTTTTATTGCTGTAAACGCGTTTTCAGCACCTGATTGTACACTTCAGGTGAAACTGTCAAAATCTTCAAAATGAGCAAAAGCACAATGAAATTAATGCTGGAATCATCTTCAAGTTGCTAAAATACACTAATGACAGCAAAAAGTTTGAGTCTACAACATTTAGTTAAGGTGTGAGAGCCAAAATGAACTTTGTATTGCTTTAAATGCATTTTCAGCCCGATAATACACTTCAGGTGAAACTGTCAAAATCTTCAAAATGAGCAAAAGCACAATGAAATTAATGCTGGAATCATCTTCAAGTTGCTAAAATACACTAATGACAGCAAAATGTTTGAGTCTACAACATTTAGTTAAGGTGTGAGAGCCTAAATGAACTTTGTATTGCTTTAAATGCATTTTCAGCCCGATTGTACACTTCAGGTAAAACTGTCAAAATCTTCAAAATGAGCAAAAGCACAATGAAATTAATGCTGGAATCATCTTCAAGTTGCTAAAATACACTAATGACAGCAAAAAGTTTGAGTCTACAACATTTAGTTAAGGTGTGAGAGCCAAAATGAACTTTTTATTGCTGTAAACGCGTTTTCAGCACCTGATTGTACACTTCAGGTGAAACTGTCAAAATCTTCAAAATGAGCAAAAGCACAATGAAATTAATGCTGGAATCATCTTCAAGTTGCTAAAATACACTAATGACAGCAAAAAGTTTGAGTCTACAACATTTAGTTAAGGTGTGAGAGCCAAAATGAACTTTGTATTGCTTTAAATGCACTTTCAGCCCTTGATTGTACACTTCAGGTGAAACTGTCAAAATCTTCAAAATGAGCAAAAGCACAATGAAATTAATGCTGGAATCATCTTCAAGTTGCTAAAATACACTAATGACAGTAAAAAGTTTGAGTCTACAACATTTAGTTAAGGTGTGAGAGCCAAAATGAACTTTGTATTGCTTTAAATGCACTTTCAGCCCGAATGTACACTTCAGATGAAACTGTCAAAATCTTCAAAATGAGCAAAAGCACAATGAAATTAATGCTGGAATCATCTTCAAGTTGCTAAAATACACTAATGACAGCAAAAAGTTTGAGTCTACAACATTTAGTTAAGGTGTGAGAGCCAAAATGAACTTTGTATTGCTGTAAACGCGTTTTCAGCACCTGATTGTACACTTCAGGTGAAACTGTCAAAATCTTCAAAATGAGCAAAAGCACAATGCAATTAATGCTGGAATCATCTTCAAGTTGCTAAAATACACTAATGACAGCAAAAAGTTTGAGTCTACAACATTTAGTTAAGGTGTGAGAGCCTAAATGAACTTTGTATTGCTTTAAACGCGTTTTCAGCCCGATTGTACACTTCAGGTAAAACTGTCAAAATCTTCAAAATGAGCAAAAGCACAATGAAATTAATGCTGGAATCATCTTCAAGTTGCTAAAATACACTAATGACAGCAAAAAGTTTGAGTCTACAACATTTAGTTAAGGTGTGAGAGCCTAAATGAACTTTGTATTGCTTTAAACGCGTTTTCAGCCCCTGATTGTACACTTCAGGTGAAACTGTCAAAATCTTCAAAATGAGCAAAAGCACAATGAAATTAATGCTGGAATCATCTTCAAGTTGCTAAAATACACTAATGACAGCAAAAAGTTTGAGTTTACAACATTTAGTTAAGGTGTGAGAGCCAAAATGAACTTTGTATTGCTTTAAATGCATTTTCAGCCCGATTGGACACTTCAAGTGAAACTGTCAAAATCTTCAAAATGAGCAAAAGCACAATGAAATTAATGCTGGAATCATCTTCAAGTTTCTAAAATACACTAATGACAGCAAAAAGTTTGAGTCTACAACATTTAGTTAAGGTGTGAGAGCCAAAATGAACTTTGTATTGCTGTAAACGCGTTTTCAGCACCTGATTGTACACTTAAGGTGAAACTGTCAAAATCTTCAAAATGAGCAAAAGCACAATGCAATTAATGCTGGAATCATCTTCAAGTTGCTAAAATACACTAATGACAGCAAAAAGTTTGAGTCTACAACATTTAGTTAAGGTGTGAGAGCCTAAATGAACTTTGTATTGCTTTAAACGCGTTTTCAGCCCCTGATTATACACTTCAGGTGAAACTGTCAAAATCTTCAAAATGAGCAAAAGCACAATGAAATTAATGCTGGAATCATCTTCAAGTTGCTAAAATACACTAATGACAGCAAAAAGTTTGAGTCTACAACATTTAGTTAAGGTGTGAGAGCCTAAATGAACTTTGTATTGCTTTAAATGCATTTTCAGCCCGATTGTACACTTCAGGTAAAACTGTCAAAATCTTCAAAATGAGCAAAAGCACAATGAAATTAATGCTGGAATCATCTTCAAGTTGCTAAAATACACTAATGACAGCAAAAAGTTTGAGTCTACAACATTTAGTTAAGGTGTGAGAGCCAAAATGAACTTTTTATTGCTGTAAACGCGTTTTCAGCACCTGATTGTATACTTCAGGTGAAACTGTCAAAATCTTCAAAATGAGCAAAAGCACAATGAAATTAATGCTGGAATCATCTTCAAGTTGCTAAAATACACTAATGACAGCAAAAAGTTTGAGTCTACAACATTTAGTTAAGGTGTGAGAGCCAAAATGAACTTTGTATTGCTTTAAATGCATTTTCAGACCGATAATACACTTCAGGTGAAACTGTCAAAATCTTCAAAATGAGCAAAAGCACAATGAAATTAATGCTGGAATCATCTTCAAGTTGCTAAAATACACTAATGACAGCAAAAAGTTTGAGTCTACAACATTTAGTTAAGGTGTGAGAGCCTAAATGAACTTTGTATTGCTTTAAATGCATTTTCAGCCCGATTGTACACTTCAGGTAAAACTGTCAAAATCTTCAAAATGAGCAAAAGCACAATGAAATTAATGCTGGAATCATCTTCAAGTTGCTAAAATACACTAATGACAGCAAAAAGTTTGAGTCTACAACATTTAGTTAAGGTGTGAGAGCCAAAATGAACTTTTTATTGCTGTAAACGCGTTTTCAGCACCTGATTGTACACTTCAGGTGAAACTGTCAAAATCTTCAAAATGAGCAAAAGCACAATGAAATTAATGCTGGAATCATCTTCAAGTTGCTAAAATACACTAATGACAGCAAAAAGTTTGAGTCTACAACATTTAGTTAAGGTGTGAGAGCCAAAATGAACTTTGTATTGCTTTAAATGCATTTTCAGACCGATAATACACTTCAGGTGAAACTGTCAAAATCTTCTAAATGAGCAAAAGCACAATGAAATTAATGCTGGAATCATCTTCAAGTTGCTAAAATACACTAATGACAGCAAAAAGTTTGAGTCTACAACATTTAGTTAAGGTGTGAGAGCCAAAATGAACTTTGTATTGCTTTAAATGCATTTTCAGCCCGATAATACACTTCAGGTGAAACTGTCAAAATCTTCAAAATGAGCAAAAGCACAATGAAATTAATGCTGGAATCATCTTCAAGTTGCTAAAATACACTAATGACAGCAAAAAGTTTGAGTCTACAACATTTAGTTAAGGTGTGAGAGCCAAAATGAACTTTGTATTGCTTTAAATGCATTTTCAGCCCGATTGGACACTTCAAGTGAAACTGTCAAAATCTTCAAAATGAGCAAAAGCACAATGAAATTAATGCTGGAATCATCTTCAAGTTGCTAAAATACACTAATGACAGCAAAAAGTTTGAGTCTACAACATTTAGTTAAGGTGTGAGAGCCAAAATGAACTTTGTATTGCTGTAAACGCGTTTTCAGCACCTGATTGTACACTTCAGGTGAACCTGTCAAAATCTTCAAAATGAGCAAAAGCACAATGCAATTAATGCTGGAATCATCTTCAAGTTGCTAAAATACACTAATGACAGCAAAAAGTTTGAGTCTACAACATTTAGTTAAGGTGTGAGAGCCAAAATTAACTTTGTATTGCTGTAAACGCGTTTTCAGCACCTGATTGTACACTTCAGGTGAAACTGTCAAAATGAACGTTTTATTGCTTTAAATGTATTTTCAGCCCGATTGTACACTTCAGGTGAAACTGTCAAAATCTTCAAAATGAGCAAAAGCACAATGAAATTAATGCTGGAATCATCTTCAAGTTGCTAAAATACACTAATGACAGCAAAAAGTTTGAGTCTACAACATTTAGTTAAGGTGTGAGAGCCAAAATGAACTTTGTATTGCTTTAAATGCACTTTCAGCCCTTGATTGTACACTTCAGGTGAAACTGTCAAAATCTTCAAAATGAGCAAAAGCACAATGAAATTAATGCTGGAATCATCTTCAAGTTGCTAAAATACACTAATGACAGTAAAAAGTTTGAGTCTACAACATTTAGTTAAGGTGTGAGAGCCAAAATGAACTTTGTATTGCTTTAAATGCACTTTCAGCCCGAATGTACACTTCAGATGAAACTGTCAAAATCTTCAAAATGAGCAAAAGCACAATGAAATTAATGCTGGAATCATCTTCAAGTTGCTAAAATACACTAATGACAGCAACAAGTTTGAGTCTACAACATTTAGTCAAGGTGTGAGAGCCAAAATGAACTTTTTATTGCTTTAAATGCATTTTCAGCCCGATTGTACACTTCAGGTGAAACTGTCAAAATCTTCAAAATGAGCAAAAGCACAAAGAAATTAATGCTGGAATCATCTTCAAGTTGCTAAAATACACTCATGACAGCAAAAAGTTTGAGTCTACAACATTTAGTTAAGGTGTGAGAGCCAAAATTAACTTTTTATTGCTTTAAACGCGTTTTCAGCCCTTGATTGTACACTTCAGATGAAACTGTCAAAATCTTCAAAATGAGCAAAAGCACAATGAAATTAATGCTGGAATCATCTTCAAGTTGCTAAAATACACTAATGACAGCAAAAAGTTTGAGTCTATAACATTTAGTTAAGGTGTGAGAGCCTAAATGAACTTTTTATTGCTTTAAACGCGTTTTCAGCCCTTGATTGTACACTTCAGGTGAAACTGTCAAAATCTTCAAAATGAGCAAAAGCACAATGAAATTAATGCTGGAATCATCTTCAAGTTGCTAAAATACATTAATGACAGTAAAAAGTTTGAGTCTACAACATTTAGTTAAGGTGTGAGAGCCAAAATGAACTTTGTATTGCTTTAAATGCACTTTCAGCCCGAATGTACACTTCAGGTGAAACTGTCAAAATCTTCAAAATGAGCAAAAGCACAATGAAATTAATGCTGGAAACATCTTCAAGTTGCTAAAATACACTAATGACAGCAAAAAGTTTGAGTCTACAACATTTAGTTAAGGTGTGAGAGCCAAAATGAACTTTTTATTGCTTTAAATGCATTTTCAGCCCGATTGGACACTTCAAGTGAAACTGTCAAAATCTTCAAAATGAGCAAAAGCACAATGCAATTAATGCTGGAATCATCTTCAAGTTGCTAAAATACACTCATGACAGCAAAAAGTTTGAGTCTACAACATTTAGTTAAGGTGTGAGAGCCAAAATTAACTTTTTATTGCTTTAAACGCGTTTTCAGCCCTTGATTGTACACTTCAGATGAAACTGTCAAAATCTTCAAAATGAGCAAAAGCACAATGAAATTAATGCTGGAATCATCTTCAAGTTGCTAAAATACACTAATGACAGCAAAAAGTTTGAGTCTACAACATTTAGTTAAGGTGTGAGAGCCTAAATGAACTTTTTATTGCTTTAAACGCGTTTTCAGCCCTTGATTGTACACTTCAGGTGAAACTGTCAAAATCTTCAAAATGAGCAAAAGCACAATGAAATTAATGCTGGAATCATCTTCAAGTTGCTAAAATACATTAATGACAGTAAAAAGTTTGAGTCTACAACATTTAGTTAAGGTGTGAGAGCCAAAATGAACTTTGTATTGCTTTAAATGCACTTTCAGCCCGAATGTACACTTCAGGTGAAACTGTCAAAATCTTCAAAATGAGCAAAAGCACAATGAAATTAATGCTGGAAACATCTTCAAGTTGCTAAAATACACTAATGACAGCAAAAAGTTTGAGTCTACAACATTTAGTTAAGGTGTGAGAGCCAAAATGAACTTTTTATTGCTTTAAATGCATTTTCAGCCCGATTGTACACTTCAGGTGAAACTGTCAAAATCTTCAAAATGAGCAAAAGCACAATGAAATTAATGCTGGAATCATCTTCAAGTTGCTAAAATACACTAATGACAGCAAAAAGTTTGAGTCTACAACATTTAGTTAAGGTGTGAGAGCCAAAATGAACTTTGTATTGCTGTAAACGCGTTTTCAGCACCTGATTGTACACTTCAGGTGAACCTGTCAAAATCTTCAAAATGAGCAAAAGCACAATGCAATTAATGCTGGAATCATCTTCAAGTTGCTAAAATACACTAATGACAGCAAAAAGTTTGAGTCTACAACATTTAGTTAAGGTGTGAGAGCCAAAATGAACTTTGTATTGCTGTAAACGCGTTTTCAGCACCTGATTGTACACTTCAGGTGAAACTGTCAAAATGAACGTTTTATTGCTTTAAATGTATTTTCAGCCCGATTGTACACTTCAGGTGAAACTGTCAAAATCTTCAAAATGAGCAAAAGCACAATGAAATTAATGCTGGAATCATCTTCAAGTTGCTAAAATACACTAATGACAGCAAAAAGTTTGAGTCTACAACATTTAGTTAAGGTGTGAGAGCCAAAATGAACTTTGTATTGCTTTAAATGCACTTTCAGCCCTTGATTGTACACTTCAGGTGAAACTGTCAAAATCTTCAAAATGAGCAAAAGCACAATGAAATTAATGCTGGAATCATCTTCAAGTTGCTAAAATACACTAATGACAGTAAAAAGTTTGAGTTTACAACATTTAGTTAAGGTGTGAGAGCCAAAATGAACTTTGTATTGCTTTAAATGCATTTTCAGCCCGATTGGACACTTCAAGTGAAACTGTCAAAATCTTCAAAATGAGCAAAAGCACAATGCAATTAATGCTGGAATCATCTTCAAGTTGCTAAAATACACTCATGACAGCAAAAAGTTTGAGTCTACAACATTTAGTTAAGGTGTGAGAGCCAAAATTAACTTTTTATTGCTTTAAACGCGTTTTCAGCCCTTGATTGTACACTTCAGATGAAACTGTCAAAATCTTCAAAATGAGCAAAAGCACAATGAAATTAATGCTGGAATCATCTTCAAGTTGCTAAAATACACTAATGACAGCAAAAAGTTTGAGTCTACAACATTTAGTTAAGGTGTGAGAGCCTAAATGAACTTTTTATTGCTTTAAACGCGTTTTCAGCCCTTGATTGTACACTTCAGGTGAAACTGTCAAAATCTTCAAAATGAGCAAAAGCACAATGAAATTAATGCTGGAATCATCTTCAAGTTGCTAAAATACACTAATGACAGCAAAAAGTTTGAGTTTACAACATTTAGTTAAGGTGTGAGAGCCAAAATGAACTTTGTATTGCTTTAAATGCATTTTCAGCCCGATTGGACACTTCAAGTGAAACTGTCAAAATCTTCAAAATGAGCAAAAGCACAATGAAATTAATGCTGGAATCATCTTCAAGTTTCTAAAATACACTAATGACAGCAAAAAGTTTGAGTCTACAACATTTAGTTAAGGTGTGAGAGCCAAAATGAACTTTGTATTGCTGTAAACGCGTTTTCAGCACCTGATTGTACACTTAAGGTGAAACTGTCAAAATCTTCAAAATGAGCAAAAGCACAATGCAATTAATGCTGGAATCATCTTCAAGTTGCTAAAATACACTAATGACAGCAAAAAGTTTGAGTCTACAACATTTAGTTAAGGTGTGAGAGCCTAAATGAACTTTGTATTGCTTTAAACGCGTTTTCAGCCCCTGATTATACACTTCAGGTGAAACTGTCAAAATCTTCAAAATGAGCAAAAGCACAATGAAATTAATGCTGGAATCATCTTCAAGTTGCTAAAATACACTAATGACAGCAAAAAGTTTGAGTCTACAACATTTAGTTAAGGTGTGAGAGCCTAAATGAACTTTGTATTGCTTTAAATGCATTTTCAGCCCGATTGTACACTTCAGGTAAAACTGTCAAAATCTTCAAAATGAGCAAAAGCACAATGAAATTAATGCTGGAATCATCTTCAAGTTGCTAAAATACACTAATGACAGCAAAAAGTTTGAGTCTACAACATTTAGTTAAGGTGTGAGAGCCAAAATGAACTTTTTATTGCTGTAAACGCGTTTTCAGCACCTGATTGTACACTTCAGGTGAAACTGTCAAAATCTTCAAAATGAGCAAAAGCACAATGAAATTAATGCTGGAATCATCTTCAAGTTGCTAAAATACACTAATGACAGCAAAAAGTTTGAGTCTACAACATTTAGTTAAGGTGTGAGAGCCAAAATGAACTTTGTATTGCTTTAAATGCATTTTCAGCCCGATAATACACTTCAGGTGAAACTGTCAAAATCTTCAAAATGAGCAAAAGCACAATGAAATTAATGCTGGAATCATCTTCAAGTTGCTAAAATACACTAATGACAGCAAAAAGTTTGAGTCTACAACATTTAGTTAAGGTGTGAGAGCCTAAATGAACTTTGTATTGCTTTAAATGCATTTTCAGCCCGATTGTACACTTCAGGTAAAACTGTCAAAATCTTCAAAATGAGCAAAAGCACAATGAAATTAATGCTGGAATCATCTTCAAGTTGCTAAAATACACTAATGACAGCAAAAAGTTTGAGTCTACAACATTTAGTTAAGGTGTGAGAGCCAAAATGAACTTTTTATTGCTGTAAACGCGTTTTCAGCACCTGATTGTACACTTCAGGTGAAACTGTCAAAATCTTCAAAATGAGCAAAAGCACAATGAAATTAATGCTGGAATCATCTTCAAGTTGCTAAAATACACTAATGACAGCAAAAAGTTTGAGTCTACAACATTTAGTTAAGGTGTGAGAGCCAAAATGAACTTTTTATTGCTTTAAATGCATTTTCAGCCCGATTGTACACTTCAGGTGAAACTGTCAAAATCTTCAAAATGAGCAAAAGCACAAAGAAATTAATGCTGGAATCATCTTCAAGTTGCTAAAATACACTCATGACAGCAAAAAGTTTGAGTCTACAACATTTAGTTAAGGTGTGAGAGCCAAAATTAACTTTTTATTGCTTTAAACGCGTTTTCAGCCCTTGATTGTACACTTCAGATGAAACTGTCAAAATCTTCAAAATGAGCAAAAGCACAATGAAATTAATGCTGGAATCATCTTCAAGTTGCTAAAATACACTAATGACAGCAAAAAGTTTGAGTCTATAACATTTAGTTAAGGTGTGAGAGCCTAAATGAACTTTTTATTGCTTTAAACGCGTTTTCAGCCCTTGATTGTACACTTCAGGTGAAACTGTCAAAATCTTCAAAATGAGCAAAAGCACAATGAAATTAATGCTGGAATCATCTTCAAGTTGCTAAAATACATTAATGACAGTAAAAAGTTTGAGTCTACAACATTTAGTTAAGGTGTGAGAGCCAAAATGAACTTTGTATTGCTTTAAATGCACTTTCAGCCCGAATGTACACTTCAGGTGAAACTGTCAAAATCTTCAAAATGAGCAAAAGCACAATGAAATTAATGCTGGAAACATCTTCAAGTTGCTAAAATACACTAATGACAGCAAAAAGTTTGAGTCTACAACATTTAGTTAAGGTGTGAGAGCCAAAATGAACTTTTTATTGCTTTAAATGCATTTTCAGCCCGATTGGACACTTCAAGTGAAACTGTCAAAATCTTCAAAATGAGCAAAAGCACAATGCAATTAATGCTGGAATCATCTTCAAGTTGCTAAAATACACTCATGACAGCAAAAAGTTTGAGTCTACAACATTTAGTTAAGGTGTGAGAGCCAAAATTAACTTTTTATTGCTTTAAACGCGTTTTCAGCCCTTGATTGTACACTTCAGATGAAACTGTCAAAATCTTCAAAATGAGCAAAAGCACAATGAAATTAATGCTGGAATCATCTTCAAGTTGCTAAAATACACTAATGACAGCAAAAAGTTTGAGTCTACAACATTTAGTTAAGGTGTGAGAGCCTAAATGAACTTTTTATTGCTTTAAACGCGTTTTCAGCCCTTGATTGTACACTTCAGGTGAAACTGTCAAAATCTTCAAAATGAGCAAAAGCACAATGAAATTAATGCTGGAATCATCTTCAAGTTGCTAAAATACATTAATGACAGTAAAAAGTTTGAGTCTACAACATTTAGTTAAGGTGTGAGAGCCAAAATGAACTTTGTATTGCTTTAAATGCACTTTCAGCCCGAATGTACACTTCAGGTGAAACTGTCAAAATCTTCAAAATGAGCAAAAGCACAATGAAATTAATGCTGGAAACATCTTCAAGTTGCTAAAATACACTAATGACAGCAAAAAGTTTGAGTCTACAACATTTAGTTAAGGTGTGAGAGCCAAAATGAACTTTTTATTGCTTTAAATGCATTTTCAGCCCGATTGTACACTTCAGGTGAAACTGTCAAAATCTTCAAAATGAGCAAAAGCACAATGAAATTAATGCTGGAATCATCTTCAAGTTGCTAAAATACACTAATGACAGCAAAAAGTTTGAGTCTACAACATTTAGTTAAGGTGTGAGAGCCAAAATGAACTTTGTATTGCTGTAAACGCGTTTTCAGCACCTGATTGTACACTTCAGGTGAACCTGTCAAAATCTTCAAAATGAGCAAAAGCACAATGCAATTAATGCTGGAATCATCTTCAAGTTGCTAAAATACACTAATGACAGCAAAAAGTTTGAGTCTACAACATTTAGTTAAGGTGTGAGAGCCAAAATTAACTTTGTATTGCTGTAAACGCGTTTTCAGCACCTGATTGTACACTTCAGGTGAAACTGTCAAAATGAACGTTTTATTGCTTTAAATGTATTTTCAGCCCGATTGTACACTTCAGGTGAAACTGTCAAAATCTTCAAAATGAGCAAAAGCACAATGAAATTAATGCTGGAATCATCTTCAAGTTGCTAAAATACACTAATGACAGCAAAAAGTTTGAGTCTACAACATTTAGTTAAGGTGTGAGAGCCAAAATGAACTTTGTATTGCTTTAAATGCACTTTCAGCCCTTGATTGTACACTTCAGGTGAAACTGTCAAAATCTTCAAAATGAGCAAAAGCACAATGAAATTAATGCTGGAATCATCTTCAAGTTGCTAAAATACACTAATGACAGTAAAAAGTTTGAGTTTACAACATTTAGTTAAGGTGTGAGAGCCAAAATGAACTTTGTATTGCTTTAAATGCATTTTCAGCCCGATTGGACACTTCAAGTGAAACTGTCAAAATCTTCAAAATGAGCAAAAGCACAATGCAATTAATGCTGGAATCATCTTCAAGTTGCTAAAATACACTCATGACAGCAAAAAGTTTGAGTCTACAACATTTAGTTAAGGTGTGAGAGCCAAAATTAACTTTTTATTGCTTTAAACGCGTTTTCAGCCCTTGATTGTACACTTCAGATGAAACTGTCAAAATCTTCAAAATGAGCAAAAGCACAATGAAATTAATGCTGGAATCATCTTCAAGTTGCTAAAATACACTAATGACAGCAAAAAGTTTGAGTCTACAACATTTAGTTAAGGTGTGAGAGCCTAAATGAACTTTTTATTGCTTTAAACGCGTTTTCAGCCCTTGATTGTACACTTCAGGTGAAACTGTCAAAATCTTCAAAATGAGCAAAAGCACAATGAAATTAATGCTGGAATCATCTTCAAGTTGCTAAAATACACTAATGACAGCAAAAAGTTTGAGTTTACAACATTTAGTTAAGGTGTGAGAGCCAAAATGAACTTTGTATTGCTTTAAATGCATTTTCAGCCCGATTGGACACTTCAAGTGAAACTGTCAAAATCTTCAAAATGAGCAAAAGCACAATGAAATTAATGCTGGAATCATCTTCAAGTTTCTAAAATACACTAATGACAGCAAAAAGTTTGAGTCTACAACATTTAGTTAAGGTGTGAGAGCCTAAATGAACTTTGTATTGCTTTAAACGCGTTTTCAGCCCCTGATTATACACTTCAGGTGAAACTGTCAAAATCTTCAAAATGAGCAAAAGCACAATGAAATTAATGCTGGAATCATCTTCAAGTTGCTAAAATACACTAATGACAGCAAAAAGTTTGAGTCTACAACATTTAGTTAAGGTGTGAGAGCCTAAATGAACTTTGTATTGCTTTAAATGCATTTTCAGCCCGATTGTACACTTCAGGTAAAACTGTCAAAATCTTCAAAATGAGCAAAAGCACAATGAAATTAATGCTGGAATCATCTTCAAGTTGCTAAAATACACTAATGACAGCAAAAAGTTTGAGTCTACAACATTTAGTTAAGGTGTGAGAGCCAAAATGAACTTTTTATTGCTGTAAACGCGTTTTCAGCACCTGATTGTACACTTCAGGTGAAACTGTCAAAATCTTCAAAATGAGCAAAAGCACAATGAAATTAATGCTGGAATCATCTTCAAGTTGCTAAAATACACTAATGACAGCAAAAAGTTTGAGTCTACAACATTTAGTTAAGGTGTGAGAGCCAAAATGAACTTTGTATTGCTTTAAATGCATTTTCAGCCCGATAATACACTTCAGGTGAAACTGTCAAAATCTTCAAAATGAGCAAAAGCACAATGAAATTAATGCTGGAATCATCTTCAAGTTGCTAAAATACACTAATGACAGCAAAAAGTTTGAGTCTACAACATTTAGTTAAGGTGTGAGAGCCTAAATGAACTTTGTATTGCTTTAAATGCATTTTCAGCCCGATTGTACACTTCAGGTAAAACTGTCAAAATCTTCAAAATGAGCAAAAGCACAATGAAATTAATGCTGGAATCATCTTCAAGTTGCTAAAATACACTAATGACAGCAAAAAGTTTGAGTCTACAACATTTAGTTAAGGTGTGAGAGCCAAAATGAACTTTTTATTGCTGTAAACGCGTTTTCAGCACCTGATTGTACACTTCAGGTGAAACTGTCAAAATCTTCAAAATGAGCAAAAGCACAATGAAATTAATGCTGGAATCATCTTCAAGTTGCTAAAATACACTAATGACAGCAAAAAGTTTGAGTCTACAACATTTAGTTAAGGTGTGAGAGCCAAAATGAACTTTGTATTGCTTTAAATGCATTTTCAGACCGATAATACACTTCAGGTGAAACTGTCAAAATCTTCTAAATGAGCAAAAGCACAATGAAATTAATGCTGGAATCATCTTCAAGTTGCTAAAATACACTAATGACAGCAAAAAGTTTGAGTCTACAACATTTAGTTAAGGTGTGAGAGCCAAAATGAACTTTGTATTGCTTTAAATGCATTTTCAGCCCGATAATACACTTCAGGTGAAACTGTCAAAATCTTCAAAATGAGCAAAAGCACAATGAAATTAATGCTGGAATCATCTTCAAGTTGCTAAAATACACTAATGACAGCAAAAAGTTTGAGTCTACAACATTTAGTTAAGGTGTGAGAGCCAAAATGAACTTTGTATTGCTTTAAATGCATTTTCAGCCCGATTGGACACTTCAAGTGAAACTGTCAAAATCTTCAAAATGAGCAAAAGCACAATGAAATTAATGCTGGAATCATCTTCAAGTTGCTAAAATACACTAATGACAGCAAAAAGTTTGAGTCTACAACATTTAGTTAAGGTGTGAGAGCCAAAATGAACTTTGTATTGCTGTAAACGCGTTTTCAGCACCTGATTGTACACTTCAGGTGAACCTGTCAAAATCTTCAAAATGAGCAAAAGCACAATGCAATTAATGCTGGAATCATCTTCAAGTTGCTAAAATACACTAATGACAGCAAAAAGTTTGAGTCTACAACATTTAGTTAAGGTGTGAGAGCCAAAATGAACTTTGTATTGCTGTAAACGCGTTTTCAGCACCTGATTGTACACTTCAGGTGAAACTGTCAAAATGAACGTTTTATTGCTTTAAATGTATTTTCAGCCCGATTGTACACTTCAGGTGAAACTGTCAAAATCTTCAAAATGAGCAAAAGCACAATGAAATTAATGCTGGAATCATCTTCAAGTTGCTAAAATACACTAATGACAGCAAAAAGTTTGAGTCTACAACATTTAGTTAAGGTGTGAGAGCCAAAATGAACTTTGTATTGCTTTAAATGCACTTTCAGCCCTTGATTGTACACTTCAGGTGAAACTGTCAAAATCTTCAAAATGAGCAAAAGCACAATGAAATTAATGCTGGAATCATCTTCAAGTTGCTAAAATACACTAATGACAGTAAAAAGTTTGAGTCTACAACATTTAGTTAAGGTGTGAGAGCCAAAATGAACTTTGTATTGCTTTAAATGCACTTTCAGCCCGAATGTACACTTCAGATGAAACTGTCAAAATCTTCAAAATGAGCAAAAGCACAATGAAATTAATGCTGGAATCATCTTCAAGTTGCTAAAATACACTAATGACAGCAACAAGTTTGAGTCTACAACATTTAGTCAAGGTGTGAGAGCCAAAATGAACTTTTTATTGCTTTAAATGCATTTTCAGCCCGATTGTACACTTCAGGTGAAACTGTCAAAATCTTCAAAATGAGCAAAAGCACAAAGAAATTAATGCTGGAATCATCTTCAAGTTGCTAAAATACACTAATGACAGCAAAAAGTTTGAGTTTACAACATTTAGTTAAGGTGTGAGAGCCAAAATGAACTTTGTATTGCTTTAAATGCATTTTCAGCCCGATTGGACACTTCAAGTGAAACTGTCAAAATCTTCAAAATGAGCAAAAGCACAATGCAATTAATGCTGGAATCATCTTCAAGTTGCTAAAATACATTAATGACAGTAAAAAGTTTGAGTCTACAACATTTAGTTAAGGTGTGAGAGCCAAAATGAACTTTGTATTGCTTTAAATGCACTTTCAGCCCGAATGTACACTTCAGGTGAAACTGTCAAAATCTTCAAAATGAGCAAAAGCACAATGAAATTAATGCTGGAAACATCTTCAAGTTGCTAAAATACACTAATGACAGCAAAAAATTTGAGTCTACAACATTTAGTTAAGGTGTGAGAGCCAAAATGAACTTTTTATTGCTTTAAATGCATTTTCAGCCCGATTGTACACTTCAGGTGAAACTGTCAAAATCTTCAAAATGAGCAAAAGCACAATTAAATTAATGCTGGAATCATCTTCAAGTTGCTAAAATACACTAATGACAGCAAAAAGTTTGAGTTTACAACATTTAGTTAAGGTGTGAGAGCCAAAATGAACTTTGTATTGCTTTAAATGCATTTTCAGCCCGATTGGACACTTCAAGTGAAACTGTCAAAATCTTCAAAATGAGCAAAAGCACAATGCAATTAATGCTGGAATCATCTTCAAGTTGCTAAAATACACTAATGACAGCAAAAAGTTTGAGTCTACAACATTTAGTTAAGGTGTGAGAGCCAAAATGAACTTTGTATTGCTGTAAACGCGTTTTCAGCACCTGATTGTACACTTCAGGTGAAACTGTCAAAATCTTCAAAATGAGCAAAAGCACAATGCAATTAATGCTGGAATCATTTTCAAGTTGCTACAATACACTAATGACAGCAAAAAGTTTGAGTCTACAACATTTAGTTAAGGTGTGAGAGCCAAAATTAACTTTGTATTGCTTTAAATGCATTTTCAGCCCGTTTATACACTTCAGGTGAAACTGTCAAAATCTTCAAAATAAACAAAAGCACAATGCAATTAATGCTGGAATCATCTTCAAGTTGCTAAAATACACTAATGACAGCAAAAAGTTTGAGTCTACAACATTTAGTTAAGGTGTGAGAGCCAAAATTAACTTTTTATTGCTGTAAACGCGTTTTAAGCACCTGATTGTACACTTCAGGTGAAACTGTCAAAATCTTCAAAATGAGCAAAAGCACAATGAAATTAATGCTGGAATCATCTTCAAGTTGCTAAAATACACTAATGACAGCAAAAATATTGAGTCTACAACATTTACTTAAGGTGTGAGAGCCAAAATGAACTTTTTAGTGCTGTAAACTCGTTTTCAGCACCTGATTGTACACTTCAGGTGAAACTGTCAAAATCTTCAAAATGAGCAAAAGCACAATGAAATTAATGCTGGAATCATCTTCAAGTTGCTAAAATACACTAATGACAGCAAAAAGTTTGAGTCTACAACATTTAGTTAAGGTGTGAGAGCCTAAATGAACTTTTTATTGCTTTAAATGCATTTTCAGCCCGAATTTACACTTCAGGTGAAACTGTCAAAATCTTCAAAATGAGCAAAAGCACAATGAAATTAATGCTGGAATCATCTTCAAGTTGCTAAAATACACTAATGACAGTAAAAAGTTTGAGTCTACAACATTTAGTTAAGGTGTGAGAGCCTAAATGAACTTTGTATTGCTTTAAATGCATTTTCAGCCCGATTGTACACTTCAGGTAAAACTGTCAAAATCTTCAAAATGAGCAAAAGCACAATGAAATTAATGCTGGAATCATCTTCAAGTTGCTAAAATACACTAATGACAGCAAAAAGTTTGAGTCTACAACATTTAGTTAAGGTGTGAGAGCCAAAATGAACTTTTTATTGCTGTAAACGCGTTTTCAGCACCTGATTGTACACTTCAGGTGAAACTGTCAAAATCTTCAAAATGAGCAAAAGCACAATGAAATTAATGCTGGAATCATCTTCAAGTTGCTAAAATACACTAATGACAGCAAAAAGTTTGAGTCTACAACATTTAGTTAAGGTGTGAGAGCCAAAATGAACTTTGTATTGCTTTAAATGCATTTTCAGACCGATAATACACTTCAGGTGAAACTGTCAAAATCTTCTAAATGAGCAAAAGCACAATGAAATTAATGCTGGAATCATCTTCAAGTTGCTAAAATACACTAATGACAGCAAAAAGTTTGAGTCTACAACATTTAGTTAAGGTGTGAGAGCCAAAATGAACTTTGTATTGCTTTAAATGCATTTTCAGCCCGATAGTACACTTCAGGTGAAACTGTCAAAATCTTCAAAATGAGCAAAAGCACAATGAAATTAATGCTGGAATCATCTTCAAGTTGCTAAAATACACTAATGACAGCAAAAAGTTTGAGTCTACAACATTTAGTTAAGGTGTGAGAGCCAAAATGAACTTTGTATTGCTTTAAATGCATTTTCAGCCCGATTGGACACTTCAAGTGAAACTGTCAAAATCTTCAAAATGAGCAAAAGCACAATGAAATTAATGCTGGAATCATCTTCAAGTTGCTAAAATACACTAATGACAGCAAAAAGTTTGAGTCTACAACATTTAGTTAAGGTGTGAGAGCCAAAATGAACTTTGTATTGCTGTAAACGCGTTTTCAGCACCTGATTGTACACTTCAGGTGAAACTGTCAAAATGAACGTTTTATTGCTTTAAATGTATTTTCAGCCCGATTGTACACTTCAGGTGAAACTGTCAAAATCTTCAAAATGAGCAAAAGCACAATGAAATTAATGCTGGAATCATCTTCAAGTTGCTAAAATACACTAATGACAGCAAAAAGTTTGAGTCTACAACATTTAGTTAAGGTGTGAGAGCCAAAATGAACTTTGTATTGCTTTAAATGCACTTTCAGCCCTTGATTGTACACTTCAGGTGAAACTGTCAAAATCTTCAAAATGAGCAAAAGCACAATGAAATTAATGCTGGAATCATCTTCAAGTTGCTAAAATACACTAATGACAGTAAAAAGTTTGAGTCTACAACATTTAGTTAAGGTGTGAGAGCCAAAATGAACTTTGTATTGCTTTAAATGCACTTTCAGCCCGAATGTACACTTCAGATGAAACTGTCAAAATCTTCAAAATGAGCAAAAGCACAATGAAATTAATGCTGGAATCATCTTCAAGTTGCTAAAATACACTAATGACAGCAACAAGTTTGAGTCTACAACATTTAGTCAAGGTGTGAGAGCCAAAATGAACTTTTTATTGCTTTAAATGCATTTTCAGCCCGATTGTACACTTCAGGTGAAACTGTCAAAATCTTCAAAATGAGCAAAAGCACAAAGAAATTAATGCTGGAATCATCTTCAAGTTGCTAAAATACACTAATGACAGCAAAAAGTTTGAGTTTACAACATTTAGTTAAGGTGTGAGAGCCAAAATGAACTTTGTATTGCTTTAAATGCATTTTCAGCCCGATTGGACACTTCAAGTGAAACTGTCAAAATCTTCAAAATGAGCAAAAGCACAATGCAATTAATGCTGGAATCATCTTCAAGTTGCTAAAATACATTAATGACAGTAAAAAGTTTGAGTCTACAACATTTAGTTAAGGTGTGAGAGCCAAAATGAACTTTGTATTGCTTTAAATGCACTTTCAGCCCGAATGTACACTTCAGGTGAAACTGTCAAAATCTTCAAAATGAGCAAAAGCACAATGAAATTAATGCTGGAAACATCTTCAAGTTGCTAAAATACACTAATGACAGCAAAAAATTTGAGTCTACAACATTTAGTTAAGGTGTGAGAGCCAAAATGAACTTTTTATTGCTTTAAATGCATTTTCAGCCCGATTGTACACTTCAGGTGAAACTGTCAAAATCTTCAAAATGAGCAAAAGCACAATGAAATTAATGCTGGAATCATCTTCAAGTTGCTAAAATACACTAATGACAGCAAAAAGTTTGAGTTTACAACATTTAGTTAAGGTGTGAGAGCCAAAATGAACTTTGTATTGCTTTAAATGCATTTTCAGCCCGATTGGACACTTCAAGTGAAACTGTCAAAATCTTCAAAATGAGCAAAAGCACAATGCAATTAATGCTGGAATCATCTTCAAGTTGCTAAAATACACTAATGACAGCAAAAAGTTTGAGTCTACAACATTTAGTTAAGGTGTGAGAGCCAAAATGAACTTTGTATTGCTGTAAACGCGTTTTCAGCACCTGATTGTACACTTCAGGTGAAACTGTCAAAATCTTCAAAATGAGCAAAAGCACAATGCAATTAATGCTGGAATCATTTTCAAGTTGCTACAATACACTAATGACAGCAAAAAGTTTGAGTCTACAACATTTAGTTAAGGTGTGAGAGCCAAAATTAACTTTGTATTGCTTTAAATGCATTTTCAGCCCGTTTATACACTTCAGGTGAAACTGTTAAAATCTTCAAAATAAACAAAAGCACAATGCAATTAATGCTGGAATCATCTTCAAGTTGCTAAAATACACTAATGACAGCAAAAAGTTTGAGTCTACAACATTTAGTTAAGGTGTGAGAGCCAAAATTAACTTTTTATTGCTGTAAACGCGTTTTAAGCACCTGATTGTACACTTCAGGTGAAACTGTCAAAATCTTCAAAATGAGCAAAAGCACAATGAAATTAATGCTGGAATCATCTTCAAGTTGCTAAAATACACTAATGACAGCAAAAATATTGAGTCTACAACATTTACTTAAGGTGTGAGAGCCAAAATGAACTTTTTAGTGCTGTAAACTCGTTTTCAGCACCTGATTGTACACTTCAGGTGAAACTGTCAAAATCTTCAAAATGAGCAAAAGCACAATGAAATTAATGCTGGAATCATCTTCAAGTTGCTAAAATACACTAATGACAGCAAAAAGTTTGAGTCTACAACATTTAGTTAAGGTGTGAGAGCCTAAATGAACTTTTTATTGCTTTAAATGCATTTTCAGCCCGAATTTACACTTCAGGTGAAACTGTCAAAATCTTCAAAATGAGCAAAAGCACAATGAAATTAATGCTGGAATCATCTTCAAGTTGCTAAAATACACTAATGACAGTAAAAAGTTTGAGTCTACAACATTTAGTTAAGGTGTGAGAGCCAAAATGAACTTTT
Organism: Leptonotus elevatus; assembly: GCF_054856555.1. NCBI lineage: Eukaryota > Metazoa > Chordata > Actinopteri > Syngnathiformes > Syngnathidae > Leptonotus > Leptonotus elevatus. The sequence continues at coordinate 607,319 of NC_141249.1, forward strand.
TATTGCTTTAAATGCATTTTCAGCCCGATTGTACACTTCAGGTGAAACTGTCAAAATCTTCAAAATGAGCAAAAGCACAATGAAATTAATGCTGGAATCATCTTCAAGTTGCTAAAATACACTAATGACAGCAAAAAGTTTGAGTTTACAACATTTAGTTAAGGTGTGAGAGCCAAAATGAACTTTGTATTGCTTTAAATGCATTTTCAGCCCGATTGTACACTTCAGGTGAAACTGTCAAAATCTTCAAAATGAGCAAAAGCACAATGCAATTAATGCTGGAATCATCTTCAAGTTGCTAAAATACACTAATGACAGCAAAAAGTTTGAGTCTACAACATTTAGTTAAGGTGTGAGAGCCAAAATGAACTTTGTATTGCTGTAAACGCGTTTTCAGCACCTGATTGTACACTTCAGGTGAAACAGTCAAAATCTTCAAAATGAGCAAAAGCACAATGCAATTAATGCTGGAATCTTCTTCAAGTTGCTACAATACACTAATGACAGCAAAAAGTTTGAGTCTACAACATTTAGTTAAGGTGTGAGAGCCAAAATTAACTTTGTATTGCTTTAAATGCATTTTCAGCCCGTTTATATACTTCAGGTGAAACTGTCAAAATCTTCAAAATAAACAAAAGCACAATGCAATTAATGCTGGAATCATCTTCAAGTTGCTAAAATACACTAATGACAGCAAAAAGTTTGAGTCTACAACATTTAGTTAAGGTGTGAGAGCCAAAATTAACTTTTTATTGCTGTAAACGCGTTTTCAGCACCTGATTGTACACTTCAGGTGAAACTGTCAAAATCTTCAAAATGAGCAAAAGCACAATGCAATTAATGCTGGAATCATCTTCAAGTTGCTACAATACACTAATGACAGCAAAAAGTTTGAGTCTACAACATTTAGTTAAGGTGTGAGAGCCTAAATTATTATTTTTTCCTTTAAATGCATTTTCAGCCCGATTGTACACTTCAGGTAAAACTGTCAAAATCTTCAAAATGAGCAAAAGCACAATGAAATTAATGCTGGAATCATCTTCAAGTTGCTAAAATACACTAATGACAGCAAAAAGTTTGAGTCTACAACATTTAGTTAAGGTGTGAGAGCCAAAATTAACTTTGTATTGCTTTAAATGCATTTTCAGCCCGTTTATACACTTCAGGTGAAACTGTCAAAATCTTCAAAATAAACAAAAGCACAATGCAATTAATGCTGGAATCATCTTCAAGTTGCTAAAATACACTAATGACAGCAAAAAGTTTGAGTCTACAACATTTAGTTAAGGTGTGAGAGCCAAAATTAACTTTTTATTGCTGTAAACGCGTTTTAAGCACCTGATTGTACACTTCAGGTGAAACTGTCAAAATCTTCAAAATGAGCAAAAGCACAATGCAATTAATGCTGGAATCATTTTCAAGTTGCTAAAATACACTAATGACAGCAAAAAGTTTGAGTCTACAACATTTAGTTAAGGTGTGAGAGCCTAAATGAACTTTTTATTGCTTTAAATGCATTTTCAGCCCGAATGTACACTTCAGGTGAAACTGTCAAAATCTTCAAAATGAGCAAAAGCACAATGAAATTAATGCTGGAATCATCTTCAAGTTGCTAAAATACACTAATGACAGCAAAAATATTGAGTCTACAACATTTAGTTAAGGTGTGAGAGCCAAAATGAACTTTTTAGTGCTGTAAACTCGTTTTCAGCACCTGATTGTACACTTCAGGTGAAACTGTCAAAATCTTCAAAATGAGCAAAAGCACAATGAAATTAATGCTGGAATCATCTTCAAGTTGCTAAAATACACTAATGACAGCAAAAAGTTTGAGTCTACAACATTTAGTTAAGGTGTGAGAGCCTAAATGAACTTTTTATTGCTTTAAATGCATTTTCAGCCCGAATGTACACTTCAGGTGAAACTGTCAAAATCTTCAAAATGAGCAAAAGCACAATGAAATTAATGCTGGAATCATCTTCAAGTTGCTAAAATACACTAATGACAGTAAAAAGTTTGAGTCTACAACATTTAGTTAAGGTGTGAGAGCCAAAATGAACTTTGTATTGCTTTAAATGCACTTTCAGCCCGAATGTACACTTCAGATGAAACTGTCAAAATCTTCAAAATGAGCAAAAGCACAATGAAATTAATGCTGGAATCATCTTCAAGTTGCTAAAATACACTAATGACAGCAAAAAGTTTGAGTCTACAACATTTAGTTAAGGTGTGAGAGCCAAAATGAACTTTGTATTGCTGTAAACGCGTTTTCAGCACCTGATTGTACACTTCAGGTGAAACTGTCAAAATCTTCAAAATGAGCAAAAGCACAATGCAATTAATGCTGGAATCATCTTCAAGTTGCTACAATACACTAATGACAGCAAAAAGTTTGAGTCTACAACATTTAGTTAAGGTGTGAGAGCCAAAATTAACTTTGTATTGCTTTAAATGCATTTTCAGCCCGTTTATACACTTCAGGTGAAACTGTCAAAATCTTCAAAATAAACAAAAGCACAATGCAATTAATGCTGGAATCATCTTCAAGTTGCTAAAATACACTAATGACAGCAAAAAGTTTGAGTCTACAACATTTAGTTAAGGTGTGAGAGCCAAAATTAACTTTTTATTGCTGTAAACGCGTTTTAAGCACCTGATTGTACACTTCAGGTGAAACTGTCAAAATCTTCAAAATGAGCAAAAGCACAATGAAATTAATGCTGGAATCATCTTCAAGTTGCTAAAATACACTAATGACAGCAAAAATATTGAGTCTACAACATTTAGTTAAGGTGTGAGAGCCAAAATGAACTTTTTAGTGCTGTAAACTCGTTTTCAGCACCTGATTGTACACTTCAGGTGAAACTGTCAAAATCTTCAAAATGAGCAAAAGCACAATGAAATTAATGCTGGAATCACCTTCAAGTTGCTAAAATACACTAATGACAGTAAAAAGTTTGAGTCTACAACATTTAGTTAAGGTGTGAGAGCCAAAATGAACTTTGTATTGCTTTAAATGCACTTTCAGCCCGAATGTACACTTCAGATGAAACTGTCAAAATCTTCAAAATGAGCAAAAGCACAATGAAATTAATGCTGGAATCATCTTCAAGTTTCTAAAATACACTAATGACAGCAAAAAGTTTGAGTCTACAACATTTAGTTCAGGTGTGAGAGCCAAAATTAACTTTGTATTGCTTTAAATGCATTTTCAGCCCGATTGGACACTTCAGGTGAAACTGTCAAAATGAACTTTTTATTGCTTTAAATGCATTTTCAGCCCGATTGGACACTTCAAGTGAAACTGTCAAAATCTTCAAAATGAGCAAAAGCACAATGAAATTAATGCTGGAAACATCTTCAAGTTGCTAAAATACACTAATGACAGTAAAAAGTTTGAGTCTACAACATTTAGTTAAGGTGTGAGAGCCAAAATGAACTTTGTATTGCTTTAAATGCACTTTCAGCCGAATGTACACTTCAGATGAAACTGTCAAAATGTTCAAAATGAGCAAAAGCACAATGAAATTAATGCTGGAATCATCTTCAAGTTGCTAAAATACACTAATGACAGCAAAAAGTTTGAGTCTACAACATTTAGTTAAGGTGTGAGAGCCTAAATGAACTTTTTATTGCTTTAAACGCGTTTTCAGCCCTTGATTGTACACTTCATATGAAACTGTCAAAATCTTCAAAATGAGCAAAAGCACAATGAAATTAATGCTGGAATCATCTTCAAGTTGCTAAAATACACTAATGACAGCAAAAAGTTTGAGTCTACAACATTTAGTTTAAGGTGTGAGAGCCTAAATGAACTTTTTATTGCTTTAAATGCATTTTCAGCCCGATTGTACACTTCAGGTGATACTGTCAAAATCTTCAAAAAGACCAAAAGCACAATGAAATTAATGCTGGAATCATCTTCAAGTTGCTAAAATACACTAATGACAGCAAAAAGTTTGAGTCTAAAACATTTAGTTAAGGTGTGAGAGCCAAAATGAACTTTGTATTGCTTTAAATGCATTTTCAGCCCGATAGTACACTTCAGGTGAAACTGTCAAAATCTTCAAAATGAGCAAAAGCACAATGAAATTAATGCTGGAATCATCTTCAAGTTGCTAAAATACACTAATGACAGCAAAAAGTTTGAGTCTACAACATTTAGTTAAGGTGTGAGAGCCAAAATTAACTTTTTATTGCTTTAAACGCGTTTTCAGCCCTTGATTGTACACTTCAGGTGAAACTGTCAAAATCTTCAAAATGAGCAAAAGCACAATGAAATTAATGCTGGAATCATCTTCAAGTTGCTAAAATACACTAATGACAGCAAAAAGTTTGAGTCTACAACATTTAGTTAAGGTGTGAGAGCCAAAATGAACTTTGTATTGCTTTAAATGCACTTTCAGCCCGAATGTACACTTCAGATGAAACTGTCAAAATCTTCAAAATGAGCAAAAGCACAATGAAATTAATGCTGGAATCATCTTCAAGTTGCTAAAATACACTAATGACAGCAAAAAGTTTGAGTCTACAACATTTAGTTAAGGTGTGAGAGCCAAAATGAACTTTGTATTGCTGTAAACGCGTTTTCAGCACCTGATTGTACACTTCAGGTGAAACTGTCAAAATCTTCAAAATGAGCAAAAGCACAATGCAATTAATGCTGGAATCATCTTCAAGTTGCTACAATACACTAATGACAGCAAAAAGTTTGAGTCTACAACATTTAGTTAAGGTGTGAGAGCCTAAATTATTATTTTTTCCTTTAAATGCATTTTCAGCCCGATTGTACACTTCAGGTAAAACTGTCAAAATCTTCAAAATGAGCAAAAGCACAATGAAATTAATGCTGGAATCATCTTCAAGTTGCTAAAATACACTAATGACAGCAAAAAGTTTGAGTCTACAACATTTAGTTAAGGTGTGAGAGCCAAAATTAACTTTGTATTGCTTTAAATGCATTTTCAGCCCGTTTATACACTTCAGGTGGAACTGTCAAAATCTTCAAAATAAACAAAAGCACAATGCAATTAATGCTGGAATCATCTTCAAGTTGCTAAAATACACTAATGACAGCAAAAAGTTTGAGTCTACAACATTTAGTTAAGGTGTGAGAGCCAAAATTAACTTTTTATTGCTGTAAACGCGTTTTAAGCACCTGATTGTACACTTCAGGTGAAACTGTCAAAATCTTCAAAATGAGCAAAAGCACAATGAAATTAATGCTGGAATCATCTTCAAGTTGCTAAAATACACTAATGACAGCAAAAATATTGAGTCTACAACATTTAGTTAAGGTGTGAGAGCCAAAATGAACTTTTTAGTGCTGTAAACTCGTTTTCAGCACCTGATTGTACACTTCAGGTGAATCTGTCAAAATCTTCAAAATGAGCAAAAGCACAATGAAATTAATGCTGGAATCATCTTCAAGTTGCTAAAATACACTAATGACAGCAAAAAGTTTGAGTCTACAACATTTAGTTAAGGTGTGAGAGCCTAAATGAACTTTTTATTGCTTTAAATGCATTTTCAGCCCGAATGTACACTTCAGGTGAAACTATCAAAATCTTCAAAATGAGCAAAAGCACAATGAAATTAATGCTGGAATCATCTTCAAGTTGCTAAAATACACTAATGACAGTAAAAAGTTTGAGTCTACAACATTTAGTTAAGGTGTGAGAGCCAAAATGAACTTTGTATTGCTTTAAATGCACTTTCAGCCCGAATGTACACTTCAGATGAAACTGTCAAAATCTTCAAAATGAGCAAAAGCACAATGAAATTAATGCTGGAATCATCTTCAAGTTGCTAAAATACACTAATGACAGCAAAAAGTTTGAGTCTACAACATTTAGTTAAGGTGTGAGAGCCTAAATGAACTTTTTATTGCTTTAAATGCATTTTCAGCCCGATTGGACACTTCAAGTGAAACTGTCAAAATCTTCAAAATGAGCAAAAGCACAATGAAATTAATGCTGGAAACATCTTCAAGTTGCTAAAAGACACTAATGACAGTAAAAAGTTTGAGTCTACAACATTTAGTTAAGGTGTGAGAGCCAAAATGAACTTTGTATTGCTTTAAATGCACTTTCAGCCGAATGTACACTTCAGATGAAACTGTCAAAATCTTCAAAATGAGCAAAAGCACAATGAAATTAATGCTGGAATCATCTTCAAGTTGCTAAAATACACTAATGACAGCAGAAAGTTTGAGTCTACAACATTTAGTTAAGGTGTGAGAGCCTAAATGAACTTTTTATTGCTTTAAACGCGTTTTCAGCCCTTGATTGTACACTTCATATGAAACTGTCAAAATCTTCAAAATGAGCAAAAGCACAATGAAATTAATGCTGGAATCATCTTCAAGTTGCTAAAATACACTAATGACAGCAAAAAGTTTGAGTCTACAACATTTAGTTTAAGGTGTGAGAGCCTAAATGAACTTTTTATTGCTCTAAATGCATTTTCAGCCCGATTGTACACTTCAGGTGAAACTGTCAAAATCTTCAAAATGAGCAAAAGCACAATGAAATAAATGCTGGAATCATCTTCAAGTTGCTAAAATACACTAATGACAGCAAAAAGTTTGAGTCTACAACATTTAGTTAAGGTGTGAGAGCCAAAATTAACTTTTTATTGCTTTAAACGCGTTTTCAGCCCTTGATTGTACACTTCAGGTGAAACTGTCAAAATCTTCAAAATGAGCAAAAGCACAATGAAATTAATGCTGGAATCATCTTCAAGTTGCTAAAATACACTAATGACAGCAAAAAGTTTGAGTCTAAAACATTTAGTTAAGGTGTGAGAGCCAAAATGAACTTTGTATTGCTTTAAATGCATTTTCAGCCCGATAGTACACTTCAGGTGAAACTGTCAAAATCTTCAAAATGAGCAAAAGCACAATGAAATTAATGCTGGAATCATCTTCAAGTTGCTAAAATACACTAATGACAGCAAAAAGTTTGAGTCTACAACATTTAGTTAAGGTGTGAGAGCCAAAATTAACTTTTTATTGCTTTAAACGCGTTTTCAGCCCTTGATTGTACACTTCAGGTGAAACTGTCAAAATCTTCAAAATGAGCAAAAACACAATGAAATTAATGCTGGAATCTTCTTCAAGTTGCTAAAATACACTAATGACAGTAAAAAGTTTGAGTCTACAACATTTAGTTAAGGTGTGAGAGCCAAAATGAACTTTGTATTGCTTTAAATGCGCTTTCAGCCCGAATGTACACTTCAGATGAAACTGTCAAAATCTTCAAAATGAGCAAAAGCACAATGAAATTAATGCTGGAATCATCTTCAAGTTGCTAAAATACACTAATGACAGCAAAAAGTTTGAGTCTAAAACATTTAGTTAAGGTGTGAGAGCCAAAATGAACTTTGTATTGCTTTAAATGCATTTTCAGCCCGATAGTACACTTCAGGTGAAACTGTCAAAATCTTCAAAATGAGCAAAAGCACAATGAAATTAATGCTGGAATCATCTTCAAGTTGCTAAAATACACTAATGACAGCAAAAAGTTTGAGTCTACAACATTTAGTTAAGGTGTGAGAGCCAAAATTAACTTTTTATTGCTTTAAACGCGTTTTCAGCCCTTGATTGTACACTTCAGGTGAAACTGTCAAAATCTTCAAAATGAGCAAAAGCACAATGAAATTAATGCTGGAATCTTCTTCAAGTTGCTAAAATACACTAATGACAGTAAAAAGTTTGAGTCTACAACATTTAGTTAAGGTGTGAGAGCCAAAATGAACTTTGTATTGCTTTAAATGCGCTTTCAGCCCGAATGTACACTTCAGATGAAACTGTCAAAATCTTCAAAATGAGCAAAAGCACAATGAAATTAATGCTGGAATCATCTTCAAGTTGCTAAAATACACTAATGACAGCAAAAAGTTTGAGTCTACAACATTTAGTTAAGGTGTGAGAGCCAAAATGAACTTTGTATTGCTGTAAACGCGTTTTCAGCACCTGATTGTACACTTCAGGTGAAACTGTCAAAATCTTCAAAATGAGCAAAAGCACAATGCAATTAATGCTGGAAACATCTTCAAGTTGCTAAAATACACTAATGACAGCAAAAAGTTTGAGTCTACAACATTTAGTTAAGGTGTGAGAGCCAAAATGAACTTTTTATTGCTTTAAATGCATTTTCAGCCCGATTGTACACTTCAGGTGAAACTGTCAAAATCTTCAAAATGAGCAAAAGCACAATGAAATTAATGCTGGAATCATCTTCAAGTTGCTAAAATACACTAATGACAGCAAAAAGTTTGAGTCTACAACATTTAGTTAAGGTGTGAGAGCCAAAATGAACTTTGTATTGCTGTAAACGCGTTTTCAGCACCTGATTGTACACTTCAGGTGAAACTGTCAAAATCTTCAAAATGAGCAAAAGCACAATGCAATTAATGCTGGAATCATCTTCAAGTTGCTAAAATACACTAATCACAGCAAAAAGTTTGAGTCTACAACATTTAGTTAAGGTGTGAGAGCCTAAATGAACTTTGTATTGCTTTAAACGCGTTTTCAGCCCTTGATTGTACACTTCATATGAAACTGTCAAAATCTTCAAAATGAGCAAAAGCACAATGAAACTAATGCTGGAATCATCTTCAAGTTGCTAAAATACACTAATGACAGCAAAAAGTTTGAGTTTACATTATTTAGTTAAGGTGTGAGAGCCAAAATAAACTTTGTATTGCTTTAAATGCATTTTCAGCCCGATTGGACACTTCAAGTGAAACTGTCCAAATCTTCAAAATGAGCAAAAGCACAATGAAATTAATGCTGGAAACATCTTCAAGTTGCTAAAATCTACTAATGACAGTAAAAAGTTTGAGTCTACAACATTTAGTTAAGGTGTGAGAGCCAAAATGAACTTTGTATTGCTTTAAATGCACTTTCAGCCGAATGTACACTTCAGATGAAACTCTCAAAATCTTCAAAATGAGCAAAAGCACAATGAAATTAATGCTGGAATCGTCTTCAAGTTGCTAAAATACACTAATGACAGCAAAAAGTTTGAGTCTACAACATTTAGTTAAGGTGTGAGAGCCTAAATGAACTTTTTATTGCTTTAAACGCGTTTTTAGCCCTTGATTGTACACTTCATATGAAACTGTCAAAATCTTCAAAATGAGCAAAAGCTAAATGAAATTAATGCTGGAATCATCTTCAAGTTGCTAAAATACACTAATGACAGCAAAAAGTTTGAGTCTACAACATTTAGTTAAGGTGTGAGAGCCTAAATGAACTTTTTATTGCTTTAAATGCATTTTCAGCCTGATTGTACACTTAAGGTGAAACTGTCAAAATCTTCAAAATGAGCAAAAGCACAATGAAATAAATGCTGGAATCATCTTCAAGTTGCTAAAATACACTAATGACAGCAAAAAGTCTGAGTTTACAACATTTAGTTAAGGTGTGAGAGCCAAAATGAACTTTGTATTGCTTTAAATGCATTTTCAGCACGATTGTACACTTCAGGTGATACTGTCAAAATCCTCAAAAAGACCAAAAGCACAATGAAATTAATGCTGGAATCATCTTCAAGTTGCTAAAATACACTAATGACAGCAAAAGGTTTGAGTCTACAACATTTAGTTAAGGTGTGAGAGCCAAAATTAACTTTGTATTGCTGTAAACGCGTTTTCAGCACCTGATTGTACACTTCAGGTGAAACTGTCAAAATGAACTTTTTATTGCTTTAAATGTATTTTCAGCCCGATTGTACACTTCAGGTGAAACTGTCAAAATCTTCAAAATGAGCAAAAGCACAATGAAATTAATGCTGGAATCATCTTCAAGTTGCTAAAATACACTAATGACAGCAAAAAGTTTGAGTCTACAACATTTAGTTAAGGTGTGAGAGCCAAAATTAACTTTTTATTGCTTTAAACGCGTTTTCAGCCCTTGGTTGTACACTTCAGGTGAAACTGTCAAAATCTTCAAAATGAGCAAAAGCACAATGAAATTAATGCTGGAATCATCTTCAAGTTGCTAAAATACACTAATGACAGTAAAAAGTTTGAGTCTACAACATTTAGTTAAGGTGTGAGAGCCAAAATGAACTTTGTATTGCTTTAAATGCACTTTCAGCCCGAATGTACACTTCAGATGAAACTGTCAAAATCTTCAAAATGAGCAAAAGCACAATGAAATTAATGCTGGAATCATCTTCAAGTTGCTAAAATACACTAATGACAGCAAAAAGTTTGAGTCTACAACATTTAGTTAAGGTGTGAGAGCCAAAATGAACTTTGTATTGCTGTAAACGCGTTTTCAGCACCTGATTGTACACTTCAGGTGAAACTGTCAAAATCTTCAAAATGAGCAAAAGCACAATGCAATTAATGCTGGAATCATCTTCAAGTTGCTACAATACACTAATGACAGCAAAAAGTTTGAGTCTACAACATTTAGTTAAGGTGTGAGAGCCTAAATTATTATTTTTTCCTTTAAATGCATTTTCAGCCCGATTGTACACTTCAGGTAAAACTGTCAAAATCTTCAAAATGAGCAAAAGCACAATGAAATTAATGCTGGAATCATCTTCAAGTTGCTAAAATACACTAATGACAGCAAAAAGTTTGAGTCTACAACATTTAGTTAAGGTGTGAGAGCCAAAATTAACTTTGTATTGCTTTAAATGCATTTTCAGCCCGTTTATACACTTCAGGTGGAACTGTCAAAATCTTCAAAATAAACAAAAGCACAATGCAATTAATGCTGGAATCATCTTCAAGTTGCTAAAATACACTAATGACAGCAAAAAGTTTGAGTCTACAACATTTAGTTAAGGTGTGAGAGCCAAAATTAACTTTTTATTGCTGTAAACGCGTTTTAAGCACCTGATTGTACACTTCAGGTGAAACTGTCAAAATCTTCAAAATGAGCAAAAGCACAATGAAATTAATGCTGGAATCATCTTCAAGTTGCTAAAATACACTAATGACAGCAAAAATATTGAGTCTACAACATTTAGTTAAGGTGTGAGAGCTAAAATGAACTTTGTATTGCTTTAAATGCACTTTCAGCCCGAATGTACACTTCAGATGAAACTGTCAAAATCTTCAAAATGAGCAAAAGCACAATGAAATTAATGCTGGAATCATCTTCAAGTTGCTAAAATACACTAATGACAGCAAAAAGTTTGAGTCTACAACATTTAGTTAAGGTGTGAGAGCCTAAATGAACTTTTTATTGCTTTAAATGCATTTTCAGCCCGAATGTACACTTCAGGTGAAACTGTCAAAATCTTCAAAATGAGCAAAAGCACAATGAAATTAATGCTGGAATCATCTTCAAGTTGCTAAAATACACTAATGACAGTAAAAAGTTTGAGTCTAAAACATTTAGTTAAGGTGTGAGAGCTAAAATGAACTTTGTATTGCTTTAAATGCACTTTCAGCCCGAATGTACACTTCAGATGAAACTGTCAAAATCTTCAAAATGAGCAAAAGCACAATGAAATTAATGCTGGAATCATCTTCAAGTTGCTAAAATACACTAATGACAGCAAAAAGTTTGAGTCTACAACATTTAGTTAAGGTGTGAGAGCCTAAATGAACTTTTTATTGCTTTAAATGCATTTTCAGCCCGATTGGACACTTCAAGTGAAACTGTCAAAATCTTCAAAATGAGCAAAAGCACAATGAAATTAATGCTGGAAACATCTTCAAGTTGCTAAAAGACACTAATGACAGTAAAAAGTTTGAGTCTACAACATTTAGTTAAGGTGTGAGAGCCAAAATGAACTTTGTATTGCTTTAAATGCACTTTCAGCCGAATGTACACTTCAGATGAAACTGTCAAAATCTTCAAAATGAGCAAAAGCACAATGAAATTAATGCTGGAATCATCTTCAAGTTGCTAAAATACACTAATGACAGCAGAAAGTTTGAGTCTACAACATTTAGTTAAGGTGTGAGAGCCTAAATGAACTTTTTATTGCTTTAAACGCGTTTTCAGCCCTTGATTGTACACTTCATATGAAACTGTCAAAATCTTCAAAATGAGCAAAAGCACAATGAAATTAATGCTGGAATCATCTTCAAGTTGCTAAAATACACTAATGACAGCAAAAAGTTTGAGTCTACAACATTTAGTTTAAGGTGTGAGAGCCTAAATGAACTTTTTATTGCTTTAAATGCATTTTCAGCCCGATTGTACACTTCAGGTGAAACTGTCAAAATCTTCAAAATGAGCAAAAGCACAATGAAATAAATGCTGGAATCATCTTCAAGTTGCTAAAATACACTAATGACAGCAAAAAGTTTGAGTCTACAACATTTAGTTAAGGTGTGAGAGCCAAAATTAACTTTTTATTGCTTTAAACGCGTTTTCAGCCCTTGATTGTACACTTCAGGTGAAACTGTCAAAATCTTCAAAATGAGCAAAAGCACAATGAAATTAATGCTGGAATCATCTTCAAGTTGCTAAAATACACTAATGACAGCAAAAAGTTTGAGTCTAAAACATTTAGTTAAGGTGTGAGAGCCAAAATGAACTTTGTATTGCTTTAAATGCATTTTCAGCCCGATAGTACACTTCAGGTGAAACTGTCAAAATCTTCAAAATGAGCAAAAGCACAATGAAATTAATGCTGGAATCATCTTCAAGTTGCTAAAATACACTAATGACAGCAAAAAGTTTGAGTCTACAACATTTAGTTAAGGTGTGAGAGCCAAAATTAACTTTTTATTGCTTTAAACGCGTTTTCAGCCCTTGATTGTACACTTCAGGTGAAACTGTCAAAATCTTCAAAATGAGCAAAAACACAATGAAATTAATGCTGGAATCTTCTTCAAGTTGCTAAAATACACTAATGACAGTAAAAAGTTTGAGTCTACAACATTTAGTTAAGGTGTGAGAGCCAAAATGAACTTTGTATTGCTTTAAATGCGCTTTCAGCCCGAATGTACACTTCAGATGAAACTGTCAAAATCTTCAAAATGAGCAAAAGCACAATGAAATTAATGCTGGAATCATCTTCAAGTTGCTAAAATACACTAATGACAGCAAAAAGTTTGAGTCTAAAACATTTAGTTAAGGTGTGAGAGCCAAAATGAACTTTGTATTGCTTTAAATGCATTTTCAGCCCGATAGTACACTTCAGGTGAAACTGTCAAAATCTTCAAAATGAGCAAAAGCACAATGAAATTAATGCTGGAATCATCTTCAAGTTGCTAAAATACACTAATGACAGCAAAAAGTTTGAGTCTACAACATTTAGTTAAGGTGTGAGAGCCAAAATTAACTTTTTATTGCTTTAAACGCGTTTTCAGCCCTTGATTGTACACTTCAGGTGAAACTGTCAAAATCTTCAAAATGAGCAAAAGCACAATGAAATTAATGCTGGAATCTTCTTCAAGTTGCTAAAATACACTAATGACAGTAAAAAGTTTGAGTCTACAACATTTAGTTAAGGTGTGAGAGCCAAAATGAACTTTGTATTGCTTTAAATGCGCTTTCAGCCCGAATGTACACTTCAGATGAAACTGTCAAAATCTTCAAAATGAGCAAAAGCACAATGAAATTAATGCTGGAATCATCTTCAAGTTGCTAAAATACACTAATGACAGCAAAAAGTTTGAGTCTACAACATTTAGTTAAGGTGTGAGAGCCAAAATGAACTTTGTATTGCTGTAAACGCGTTTTCAGCACCTGATTGTACACTTCAGGTGAAACTGTCAAAATCTTCAAAATGAGCAAAAGCACAATGCAATTAATGCTGGAAACATCTTCAAGTTGCTAAAATACACTAATGACAGCAAAAAGTTTGAGTCTACAACATTTAGTTAAGGTGTGAGAGCCAAAATGAACTTTTTATTGCTTTAAATGCATTTTCAGCCCGATTGTACACTTCAGGTGAAACTGTCAAAATCTTCAAAATGAGCAAAAGCACAATGAAATTAATGCTGGAATCATCTTCAAGTTGCTAAAATACACTAATGACAGCAAAAAGTTTGAGTCTACAACATTTAGTTAAGGTGTGAGAGCCAAAATGAACTTTGTATTGCTGTAAACGCGTTTTCAGCACCTGAGTGTACACTTCAGGTGAAACTGTCAAAATCTTCAAAATGAGCAAAAGCACAATGCAATTAATGCTGGAATCATCTTCAAGTTGCTAAAATACACTAATCACAGCAAAAAGTTTGAGTCTACAACATTTAGTTAAGGTGTGAGAGCCTAAATGAACTTTGTATTGCTTTAAACGCGTTTTCAGCCCTTGATTGTACACTTCATATGAAACTGTCAAAATCTTCAAAATGAGCAAAAGCACAATGAAACTAATGCTGGAATCATCTTCAAGTTGCTAAAATACACTAATGACAGCAAAAAGTTTGAGTTTACATTATTTAGTTAAGGTGTGAGAGCCAAAATAAACTTTGTATTGCTTTAAATGCATTTTCAGCCCGATTGGACACTTCAAGTGAAACTGTCCAAATCTTCAAAATGAGCAAAAGCACAATGAAATTAATGCTGGAAACATCTTCAAGTTGCTAAAATCTACTAATGACAGTAAAAAGTTTGAGTCTACAACATTTAGTTAAGGTGTGAGAGCCAAAATGAACTTTGTATTGCTTTAAATGCACTTTCAGCCGAATGTACACTTCAGATGAAACTCTCAAAATCTTCAAAATGAGCAAAAGCACAATGAAATTAATGCTGGAATCGTCTTCAAGTTGCTAAAATACACTAATGACAGCAAAAAGTTTGAGTCTACAACATTTAGTTAAGGTGTGAGAGCCTAAATGAACTTTTTATTGCTTTAAACGCGTTTTTAGCCCTTGATTGTACACTTCATATGAAACTGTCAAAATCTTCAAAATGAGCAAAAGCTAAATGAAATTAATGCTGGAATCATCTTCAAGTTGCTAAAATACACTAATGACAGCAAAAAGTTTGAGTCTACAACATTTAGTTAAGGTGTGAGAGCCTAAATGAACTTTTTATTGCTTTAAATGCATTTTCAGCCTGATTGTACACTTCAGGTGAAACTGTCAAAATCTTCAAAATGAGCAAAAGCACAATGAAATAAATGCTGGAATCATCTTCAAGTTGCTAAAATACACTAATGACAGCAAAAAGTCTGAGTTTACAACATTTAGTTAAGGTGTGAGAGCCAAAATGAACTTTGTATTGCTTTAAATGCATTTTCAGCACGATTGTACACTTCAGGTGATACTGTCAAAATCCTCAAAAAGACCAAAAGCACAATGAAATTAATGCTGGAATCATCTTCAAGTTGCTAAAATACACTAATGACAGCAAAAGGTTTGAGTCTACAACATTTAGTTAAGGTGTGAGAGCCAAAATTAACTTTGTATTGCTGTAAACGCGTTTTCAGCACCTGATTGTACACTTCAGGTGAAACTGTCAAAATGAACTTTTTATTGCTTTAAATGTATTTTCAGCCCGATTGTACACTTCAGGTGAAACTGTCAAAATCTTCAAAATGAGCAAAAGCACAATGAAATTAATGCTGGAATCATCTTCAAGTTGCTAAAATACACTAATGACAGCAAAAAGTTTGAGTCTACAACATTTAGTTAAGGTGTGAGAGCCAAAATTAACTTTTTATTGCTTTAAACGCGTTTTCAGCCCTTGATTGTACACTTCAGGTGAAACTGTCAAAATCTTCAAAATGAGCAAAAGCACAATGAAATTAATGCTGGAATCATCTTCAAGTTGCTAAAATACACTAATGACAGTAAAAAGTTTGAGTCTACAACATTTAGTTAAGGTGTGAGAGCCAAAATGAACTTTGTATTGCTTTAAATGCACTTTCAGCCCGAATGTACACTTCAGATGAAACTGTCAAAATCTTCAAAATGAGCAAAAGCACAATGAAATTAATGCTGGAATCATCTTCAAGTTGCTAAAATACACTAATGACAGCAAAAAGTTTGAGTCTACAACATTTAGTTAAGGTGTGAGAGCCAAAATGAACTTTGTATTGCTGTAAACGCGTTTTCAGCACCTGATTGTACACTTCAGGTGAAACTGTCAAAATCTTCAAAATGAGCAAAAGCACAATGCAATTAATGCTGGAATCATCTTCAAGTTGCTACAATACACTAATGACAGCAAAAAGTTTGAGTCTACAACATTTAGTTAAGGTGTGAGAGCCTAAATTATTATTTTTTCCTTTAAATGCATTTTCAGCCCGATTGTACACTTCAGGTAAAACTGTCAAAATCTTCAAAATGAGCAAAAGCACAATGAAATTAATGCTGGAATCATCTTCAAGTTGCTAAAATACACTAATGACAGCAAAAAGTTTGAGTCTACAACATTTAGTTAAGGTGTGAGAGCCAAAATTAACTTTGTATTGCTTTAAATGCATTTTCAGCCCGTTTATACACTTCAGGTGGAACTGTCAAAATCTTCAAAATAAACAAAAGCACAATGCAATTAATGCTGGAATCATCTTCAAGTTGCTAAAATACACTAATGACAGCAAAAAGTTTGAGTCTACAACATTTAGTTAAGGTGTGAGAGCCAAAATTAACTTTTTATTGCTGTAAACGCGTTTTAAGCACCTGATTGTACACTTCAGGTGAAACTGTCAAAATCTTCAAAATGAGCAAAAGCACAATGAAATTAATGCTGGAATCATCTTCAAGTTGCTAAAATACACTAATGACAGCAAAAATATTGAGTCTACAACATTTAGTTAAGGTGTGAGAGCCAAAATGAACTTTTTAGTGCTGTAAACTCGTTTTCAGCACCTGATTGTACACTTCAGGTGAAACTGTCAAAATCTTCAAAATGAGCAAAAGCACAATGAAATTAATGCTGGAATCATCTTCAAGTTGCTAAAATACACTAATGACAGCAAAAAGTTTGAGTCTACAACATTTAGTTAAGGTGTGAGAGCCTAAATGAACTTTTTATTGCTTTAAATGCATTTTCAGCCCGAATGTACACTTCAGGTGAAACTGTCAAAATCTTCAAAATGAGCAAAAGCACAATGAAATTAATGCTGGAATCATCTTCAAGTTGCTAAAATACACTAATGACAGTAAAAAGTTTGAGTCTAAAACATTTAGTTAAGGTGTGAGAGCTAAAATGAACTTTGTATTGCTTTAAATGCATTTTCAGCCCGATAGTACACTTCAGGTGAAACTGTCAAAATCTTCAAAATGAGCAAAAGCACAATGAAATTAATGCTGGAATCATCTTCAAGTTGCTAAAATACACTAATGACAGCAAAAAGTTTGAGTCTACAACATTTAGTTAAGGTGTGAGAGCCAAAATTAACTTTTTATTGCTTTAAACGCGTTTTCAGCCCTTGATTGTACACTTCAGGTGAAACTGTCAAAATCTTCAAAATGAGCAAAAGCACAATGAAATTAATGCTGGAATCATCTTCAAGTTGCTAAAATACACTAATGACAGTAAAAAGTTTGAGTCTACAACATTTAGTTAAGGTGTGAGAGCCAAAATGAACTTTGTATTGCTTTAAATGCACTTTCAGCCCGAATGTACACTTCAGATGAAACTGTCAAAAACTTCAAAATGAGCAAAAGCACAATGAAATTAATGCTGGAATCATCTTCAAGTTGCTAAAAAACACTAATGACAGCAAAAAGTTTGAGTCTACAACATTTAGTTAAGGTGTGAGAGCCAAAATGAACTTTGTATTGCTGTAAACGCGTTTTCAGCACCTGATTGTACACTTCAGGTGAAACTGTCAAAATCTTCAAAATGAGCAAAAGCACAATGCAATTAATGCTGGAATCATCTTCAAGTTGCTACAATACACTAATGACAGCAAAAAGTTTGAGTCTACAACATTTAGTTAAGGTGTGAGAGCCTAAATTATTATTTTTTCCTTTAAATGCATTTTCAGCCCGATTGTACACTTCAGGTAAAACTGTCAAAATCTTCAAAATGAGCAAAAGCACAATGAAATTAATGCTGGAATCATCTTCAAGTTGCTAAAATACACTAATGACAGCAAAAAGTTTGAGTCTACAACATTTAGTTTAAGGTGTGAGAGCCTAAATGAACTTTTTATTGCTTTAAATGCATTTTCAGCCCGATTGTACACTTCAGGTGATACTGTCAAAATCTTCAAAAAGACCAAAAGCACAATGAAATTAATGCTGGAATCATCTTCAAGTTGCTAAAATACACTAATGACAGCAAAAAGTTTGAGTCTAAAACATTTAGTTAAGGTGTGAGAGCCAAAATGAACTTTGTATTGCTTTAAATGCATTTTCAGCCCGATAGTACACTTCAGGTGAAACTGTCAAAATCTTCAAAATGAGCAAAAGCACAATGAAATTAATGCTGGAATCATCTTCAAGTTGCTAAAATACACTAATGACAGCAAAAAGTTTGAGTCTACAACATTTAGTTAAGGTGTGAGAGCCAAAATTAACTTTTTATTGCTTTAAACGCGTTTTCAGCCCTTGATTGTACACTTCAGGTGAAACTGTCAAAATCTTCAAAATGAGCAAAAGCACAATGAAATTAATGCTGGAATCATCTTCAAGTTGCTAAAATACACTAATGACAGTAAAAAGTTTGAGTCTACAACATTTAGTTAAGGTGTGAGAGCCAAAATGAACTTTGTATTGCTTTAAATGCACTTTCAGCCCGAATGTACACTTCAGATGAAACTGTCAAAATCTTCAAAATGAGCAAAAGCACAATGAAATTAATGCTGGAATCATCTTCAAGTTGCTAAAATACACTAATGACAGCAAAAAGTTTGAGTCTACAACATTTAGTTAAGGTGTGAGAGCCAAAATGAACTTTGTATTGCTGTAAACGCGTTTTCAGCACCTGATTGTACACTTCAGGTGAAACTGTCAAAATCTTCAAAATGAGCAAAAGCACAATGCAATTAATGCTGGAATCATCTTCAAGTTGCTACAATACACTAATGACAGCAAAAAGTTTGAGTCTACAACATTTAGTTAAGGTGTGAGAGCCTAAATTATTATTTTTTCCTTTAAATGCATTTTCAGCCCGATTGTACACTTCAGGTAAAACTGTCAAAATCTTCAAAATGAGCAAAAGCACAATGAAATTAATGCTGGAATCATCTTCAAGTTGCTAAAATACACTAATGACAGCAAAAAGTTTGAGTCTACAACATTTAGTTAAGGTGTGAGAGCCAAAATTAACTTTTTATTGCTGTAAACGCGTTTTAAGCACCTGATTGTACACTTCAGGTGAAACTGTCAAAATCTTCAAAATGAGCAAAAGCACAATGAAATTAATGCTGGAATCATCTTCAAGTTGCTAAAATACACTAATGACAGCAAAAATATTGAGTCTACAACATTTAGTTAAGGTGTGAGAGCCAAAATGAACTTTTTAGTGCTGTAAACTCGTTTTCAGCACCTGATTGTACACTTCAGGTGAAACTGTCAAAATCTTCAAAATGAGCAAAAGCACAATGAAATTAATGCTGGAATCATCTTCAAGTTGCTAAAATACACTAATGACAGCAAAAAGTTTGAGTCTACAACATTTAGTTAAGGTGTGAGAGCCTAAATGAACTTTGTATTGCTTTAAATGCATTTTCAGCCCGATTGTACACTTCAGGTAAAACTGTCAAAATCTTCAAAATGAGCAAAAGCACAATGAAATAAATGCTGGAATCATCTTCAAGTTGCTAAAATACACTAATGACAGCAAAAAGTTTGAGTCTACAACATTTAGTTAAGGTGTGAGAGCCAAAATTAACTTTTTATTGCTTTAAACGCGTTTTCAGCCCTTGATTGTACACTTCAGGTGAAACTGTCAAAATCTTCAAAATGAGCAAAAGCACAATGAAATTAATGCTGGAATCATCTTCAAGTTGCTAAAATACACTAATGACAGCAAAAAGTTTGAGTCTAAAACATTTAGTTAAGGTGTGAGAGCCAAAATGAACTTTGTATTGCTTTAAATGCATTTTCAGCCCGATAGTACACTTCAGGTGAAACTGTCAAAATCTTCAAAATGAGCAAAAGCACAATGAAATTAATGCTGGAATCATCTTCAAGTTGCTAAAATACACTAATGACAGCAAAAAGTTTGAGTCTACAACATTTAGTTAAGGTGTGAGAGCCAAAATTAACTTTTTATTGCTTTAAACGCGTTTTCAGCCCTTGATTGTACACTTCAGGTGAAACTGTCAAAATCTTCAAAATGAGCAAAAGCACAATGAAATTAATGCTGGAATCTTCTTCAAGTTGCTAAAATACACTAATGACAGTAAAAAGTTTGAGTCTACAACATTTAGTTAAGGTGTGAGAGCCAAAATGAACTTTGTATTGCTTTAAATGCGCTTTCAGCCCGAATGTACACTTCAGATGAAACTGTCAAAATCTTCAAAATGAGCAAAAGCACAATGAAATTAATGCTGGAATCATCTTCAAGTTGCTAAAATACACTAATGACAGCAAAAAGTTTGAGTCTAAAACATTTAGTTAAGGTGTGAGAGCCAAAATGAACTTTGTATTGCTTTAAATGCATTTTCAGCCCGATAGTACACTTCAGGTGAAACTGTCAAAATCTTCAAAATGAGCAAAAGCACAATGAAATTAATGCTGGAATCATCTTCAAGTTGCTAAAATACACTAATGACAGCAAAAAGTTTGAGTCTACAACATTTAGTTAAGGTGTGAGAGCCAAAATTAACTTTTTATTGCTTTAAACGCGTTTTCAGCCCTTGATTGTACACTTCAGGTGAAACTGTCAAAATCTTCAAAATGAGCAAAAGCACAATGAAATTAATGCTGGAATCTTCTTCAAGTTGCTAAAATACACTAATGACAGTAAAAAGTTTGAGTCTACAACATTTAGTTAAGGTGTGAGAGCCAAAATGAACTTTGTATTGCTTTAAATGCGCTTTCAGCCCGAATGTACACTTCAGATGAAACTGTCAAAATCTTCAAAATGAGCAAAAGCACAATGAAATTAATGCTGGAATCATCTTCAAGTTGCTAAAATACACTAATGACAGCAAAAAGTTTGAGTCTACAACATTTAGTTAAGGTGTGAGAGCCAAAATGAACTTTGTATTGCTGTAAACGCGTTTTCAGCACCTGATTGTACACTTCAGGTGAAACTGTCAAAATCTTCAAAATGAGCAAAAGCACAATGCAATTAATGCTGGAAACATCTTCAAGTTGCTAAAATACACTAATGACAGCAAAAAGTTTGAGTCTACAACATTTAGTTAAGGTGTGAGAGCCAAAATGAACTTTTTATTGCTTTAAATGCATTTTCAGCCCGATTGTACACTTCAGGTGAAACTGTCAAAATCTTCAAAATGAGCAAAAGCACAATGAAATTAATGCTGGAATCATCTTCAAGTTGCTAAAATACACTAATGACAGCAAAAAGTTTGAGTCTACAACATTTAGTTAAGGTGTGAGAGCCAAAATGAACTTTGTATTGCTGTAAACGCGTTTTCAGCACCTGATTGTACACTTCAGGTGAAACTGTCAAAATCTTCAAAATGAGCAAAAGCACAATGCAATTAATGCTGGAATCATCTTCAAGTTGCTAAAATACACTAATCACAGCAAAAAGTTTGAGTCTACAACATTTAGTTAAGGTGTGAGAGCCTAAATGAACTTTGTATTGCTTTAAACGCGTTTTCAGCCCTTGATTGTACACTTCATATGAAACTGTCAAAATCTTCAAAATGAGCAAAAGCACAATGAAACTAATGCTGGAATCATATTCAAGTTGCTAAAATACACTAATGACAATAAAAAGTTTGAGTTTACATTATTTAGTTAAGGTGTGAGAGCCAAAATTAACTTTGTATTGCTTTAAATGCATTTTCAGCCCGATTGGACACTTCAAGTGAAACTGTCAAAATCTTCAAAATGAGCAAAAGCACAATGAAATTAATGCTGGAAACATCTTCAAGTTGCTAAAATCTACTAATGACAGCAAAAAGTTTGAGTCTACAACATTTAGTTAAGGTGTGAGAGCCTAAATGAACTTTTTATTGCTTTAAACGCGTTTTCAGCCCTTGATTGTACACTTCAGGTGAAACTGTCAAAATCTTCAAAATGAGCAAAAGCACAATGAAATTAATGCTGGAATCATCTTCAAGTTTCTAAAATACACTAATGACAGTAAAAAGTTTGAGTCTACAACATTTAGTTAAGGTGTGAGAGCCAAAATGAACTTTGTATTGCTTTAAATGCACTTTCAGCCCGAATGTACACTTCAGGTGAAACTGTCAAAATCTTCAAAATGAGCAAAAGCACAATGAAATTAATGCTGGAAACATCTTCAAGTTGCTAAAATACACTAATGAAAGCAAAAAGTTTGAGTCTACAACATTTAGTTAAGGTGTGAGAGCCAAAATGAACTTTTTATTGCTTTAAATGCATTTTCAGCCCGATTGTACACTTCAGGTGAAACTGTCAAAATCTTCAAAATGAGCAAAAGCACAATGAAATTAATGCTGGAATCATCTTCAAGTTGCTAAAATACACTAATGACAGCAAAAAGTTTGAGTTTACAACATTTAGTTAAGGTGTGAGAGCCAAAATGAACTTTGTATTGCTTTAAATGCATTTTCAGCCCGATTGGACACTTCAAGTGAAACTGTCAAAATCTTCAAAATGAGCAAAAGCACAATGAAATTAATGCTGTAATCATCTTCAAGTTTCTAAAATACACTAATGACAGCAAAAACTTTGAGTCTACAACATTTAGTTAAGGTGTGAGAGCCAAAATGAACTTTGTATTGCTGTAAACGCGTTTTCAGCACCTGATTGTACACTTCAGGTGAAACTGTCAAAATCTTCAAAATGAGCAAAAGCACAATGCAATTAATGCTGGAATCATCTTCAAGTTGCTAAAATACACTAATGACAGCAAAAAGTTTGAGTCTACAACATTTAGTTAAGGTGTGAGAGCCAAAATTAACTTTTTATTGCTTTAAACGCGTTTTCAGCCCTTGATTGTAAACTTCAGGTGAAACTGTCAAAATCTTCAAAATGAGCAAAAGCACAATGAAATTAATGCTGGAATCTTCTTCAAGTTGCTAAAATACACTAATGACAGTAAAAAGTTTGAGTCTACAACATTTAGTTAAGGTGTGAGAGCCAAAATGAACTTTGTATTGCTTTAAATGCGCTTTCAGCCCGAATGTACACTTCAGATGAAACTGTCAAAATCTTCAAAATGAGCAAAAGCACAATGAAATTAATGCTGGAATCATCTTCAAGTTGCTAAAATACACTAATGACAGCAAAAGGTTTGAGTCTACAACATTTAGTTAAGGTGTGAGAGCCAAAATGAACTTTGTATTGCTGTAAACGCGTTTTCAGCACCTGATTGTACACTTCAGGTGAAACTGTCAAAATGACCTTTTTATTGCTTTAAATGTATTTTCAGCCCGATTGTACACTTCAGGTGAAACTGTCAAAATCTTCAAAATGAGCAAAAGCACAATGAAATTAATGCTGGAATCATCTTCAAGTTGCTAAAATACACTAATGACAGCAAAAAGTTTGAGTCTACAACATTTAGTTAAGGTGTGAGAGCCAAAATGAACTTTGTATTGCTTTAAATGCACTTTCAGCCCTTGATTGTACACTTCAGGTGAAACTGTCAAAATCTTCAAAATGAGCAAAAGCACAATGAAATTAATGCTGGAATCATCTTCAAGTTGCTAAAATACACTAATGACAGTAAAAAGTTTGAGTCTACAACATTTAGTTAAGGTGTGAGAGCCAAAATTAACTTTGTATTGCTTTAAATTCACTTTCAGCCCGAATGTACACTTCAGATGAAACTGTCAAAATCTTCAAAATGAGCAAAAGCACAATGAAATTAATGCTGGAATCATCTTCAAGTTGCTAAAATACACTAATGACAGCAACAAGTTTGAGTCTACAACATTTAGTCAAGGTGTGAGAGCCAAAATGAACTTTTTATTGCTTTAAATGCATTTTCAGCCCGATTGTACACTTCAGGTGAAACTGTCAAAATCTTCAAAATGAGCAAAAGCACAATGAAATTAATGCTGGAATCATCTTCAAGTTGCTAAAATACACTAATGACAGCAAAAAGTTTGAGTTTACAACATTTAGTTAAGGTGTGAGAGCCAAAATGAACTTTGTATTGCTTTAAATGCATTTTCAGCCCGATTGGACACTTCAAGTGAAACTGTCAAAATCTTCAAAATGAGCAAAAGCACAATGCAATTAATGCTGGAATCATCTTCAAGTTGCTAAAATACACTCATGACAGCAAAAAGTTTGAGTCTACAACATTTAGTTAAGGTGTGAGAGCCAAAATTAACTTTTTATTGCTTTAAACGCGTTTTCAGCCCTTGATTGTACACTTCAGATGAAACTGTCAAAATCTTCAAAATGAGCAAAAGCACAATGCAATTAAGGCTTGAATCATCTTCAAGTTGCTAAAATACACTCATGACAGCAAAAAGTTTGAGTCTACAACATTTAGTTAAGGTGTGAGAGCCAAAATGAACTTTGTATTGCTTTAAATGCACTTTCAGCCCTTGATTGTACACTTCAGGTGAAACTGTCAAAATCTTCAAAATGAGCAAAAGCACAATGAAATTAATGCTGGAATCATCTTCAAGTTGCTAAAATACACTAATGACAGTAAAAAGTTTGAGTCTACAACATTTAGTTAAGGTGTGAGAGCCAAAATTAACTTTGTATTGCTTTAAATTCACTTTCAGCCCGAATGTACACTTCAGATGAAACTGTCAAAATCTTCAAAATGAGCAAAAGCACAATGAAATTAATGCTGGAATCATCTTCAAGTTGCTAAAATACACTAATGACAGCAACAAGTTTGAGTCTACAACATTTAGTCAAGGTGTGAGAGCCAAAATGAACTTTTTATTGCTTTAAATGCATTTTCAGCCCGATTGTACACTTCAGGTGAAACTGTCAAAATCTTCAAAATGAGCAAAAGCACAATGAAATTAATGCTGGAATCATCTTCAAGTTGCTAAAATACACTAATGACAGCAAAAAGTTTGAGTTTACAACATTTAGTTAAGGTGTGAGAGCCAAAATTAACTTTGTATTGCTTTAAATGCATTTTCAGCCCGATTGGACACTTCAAGTGAAACTGTCAAAATCTTCAAAATGAGCAAAAGCACAATGCAATTAATGCTGGAATCATCTTCAAGTTGCTAAAATACACTCATGACAGCAAAAAGTTTGAGTCTACAACATTTAGTTAAGGTGTGAGAGCCAAAATTAACTTTTTATTGCTTTAAACGCGTTTTCAGCCCTTGATTGTACACTTCAGATGAAACTGTCAAAATCTTCAAAATGAGCAAAAGCACAATGCAATTAATGCTGGAATCATCTTCAAGTTGCTAAAATACACTCATGACAGCAAAAAGTTTGAGTCTACAACATTTAGTTAAGGTGTGAGAGCCTAAATGAACTTTTTATTGCTTTAAACGCGTTTTCATTCCTTGATTGTACACTTCAGGTGAAACTGTCAAAATCTTCAAAATGAGCAAAAGCACAATGAAATTAATGCTGGAATCATCTTCAAGTTTCTAAAATACACTAATGACAGTAAAAAGTTTGAGTCTACAACATTTAGTTAAGGTGTGAGAGCCAAAATGAACTTTGTATTGCTTTAAATGCACTTTCAGCCCGAATGTACACTTCAGGTGAAACTGTCAAAATCTTCAAAATGAGCAAAAGCACAATGAAATTAATGCTGGAAACATCTTCAAGTTGCTAAAATACACTAATAAAAGCAAAAAGTTTGAGTCTACAACATTTAGTTAAGGTGTGAGAGCCTAAATGAACTTTTTATTGCTTTAAACGCGTTTTCAGCCCTTGATTGTACACTTCAGGTGAAACTGTCAAAATCTTCAAAATGAGCAAAAGCACAATGAAATTAATGCTGGAATCATCTTCAAGTTTCTAAAATACACTAATGACAGTAAAAAGTTTGAGTCTACAACATTTAGTTAAGGTGTGAGAGCCAAAATGAACTTTGTATTGCTTTAAATGCACTTTCAGCCCGAATGTACACTTCAGGTGAAACTGTCAAAATCTTCAAAATGAGCAAAAGCACAATGAAATTAATGCTGGAAACATCTTCAAGTTGCTAAAATACACTAATGAAAGCAAAAAGTTTGAGTCTACAACATTTAGTTAAGGTGTGAGAGCCAAAATGAACTTTTTATTGCTTTAAATGCATTTTCAGCCCGATTGTACACTTCAGGTGAAACTGTCAAAATCTTCAAAATGAGCAAAAGCACAATGAAATTAATGCTGGAATCATCTTCAAGTTGCTAAAATACACTAATGACAGCAAAAAGTTTGAGTTTACAACATTTAGTTAAGGTGTGAGAGCCAAAATGAACTTTGTATTGCTTTAAATGCATTTTCAGCCCGATTGGACACTTCAAGTGAAACTGTCAAAATCTTCAAAATGAGCAAAAGCACAATGAAATTAATGCTGTAATCATCTTCAAGTTTCTAAAATACACTAATGACAGCAAAAACTTTGAGTCTACAACATTTAGTTAAGGTGTGAGAGCCAAAATGAACTTTGTATTGCTGTAAACGCGTTTTCAGCACCTGATTGTACACTTCAGGTGAAACTGTCAAAATCTTCAAAATGAGCAAAAGCACAATGCAATTAATGCTGGAATCATCTTCAAGTTGCTAAAATACACTAATGACAGCAAAAAGTTTGAGTCTACAACATTTAGTTAAGGTGTGAGAGCCAAAATTAACTTTTTATTGCTTTAAACGCGTTTTCAGCCCTTGATTGTAAACTTCAGGTGAAACTGTCAAAATCTTCAAAATGAGCAAAAGCACAATGAAATTAATGCTGGAATCTTCTTCAAGTTGCTAAAATACACTAATGACAGTAAAAAGTTTGAGTCTACAACATTTAGTTAAGGTGTGAGAGCCAAAATGAACTTTGTATTGCTTTAAATGCGCTTTCAGCCCGAATGTACACTTCAGATGAAACTGTCAAAATCTTCAAAATGAGCAAAAGCACAATGAAATTAATGCTGGAATCATCTTCAAGTTGCTAAAATACACTAATGACAGCAAAAGGTTTGAGTCTACAACATTTAGTTAAGGTGTGAGAGCCAAAATGAACTTTGTATTGCTGTAAACGCGTTTTCAGCACCTGATTGTACACTTCAGGTGAAACTGTCAAAATGACCTTTTTATTGCTTTAAATGTATTTTCAGCCCGATTGTACACTTCAGGTGAAACTGTCAAAATCTTCAAAATGAGCAAAAGCACAATGAAATTAATGCTGGAATCATCTTCAAGTTGCTAAAATACACTAATGACAGCAAAAAGTTTGAGTCTACAACATTTAGTTAAGGTGTGAGAGCCAAAATGAACTTTGTATTGCTTTAAATGCACTTTCAGCCCTTGATTGTACACTTCAGGTGAAACTGTCAAAATCTTCAAAATGAGCAAAAGCACAATGAAATTAATGCTGGAATCATCTTCAAGTTGCTAAAATACACTAATGACAGTAAAAAGTTTGAGTCTACAACATTTAGTTAAGGTGTGAGAGCCAAAATTAACTTTGTATTGCTTTAAATTCACTTTCAGCCCGAATGTACACTTCAGATGAAACTGTCAAAATCTTCAAAATGAGCAAAAGCACAATGAAATTAATGCTGGAATCATCTTCAAGTTGCTAAAATACACTAATGACAGCAACAAGTTTGAGTCTACAACATTTAGTCAAGGTGTGAGAGCCAAAATGAACTTTTTATTGCTTTAAATGCATTTTCAGCCCGATTGTACACTT
This sequence comes from Leptonotus elevatus, assembly GCF_054856555.1. Lineage (NCBI taxonomy): Eukaryota > Metazoa > Chordata > Actinopteri > Syngnathiformes > Syngnathidae > Leptonotus > Leptonotus elevatus. The sequence goes on from NC_141249.1 coordinate 635,103, forward strand.
CAGGTGAAACTGTCAAAATCTTCAAAATGAGCAAAAGCACAATGAAATTAATGCTGGAATCATCTTCAAGTTGCTAAAATACACTAATGACAGCAAAAAGTTTGAGTTTACAACATTTAGTTAAGGTGTGAGAGCCAAAATGAACTTTGTATTGCTTTAAATGCATTTTCAGCCCGATTGGACACTTCAAGTGAAACTGTCAAAATCTTCAAAATGAGCAAAAGCACAATGCAATTAATGCTGGAATCATCTTCAAGTTGCTAAAATACACTCATGACAGCAAAAAGTTTGAGTCTACAACATTTAGTTAAGGTGTGAGAGCCAAAATTAACTTTTTATTGCTTTAAACGCGTTTTCAGCCCTTGATTGTACACTTCAGATGAAACTGTCAAAATCTTCAAAATGAGCAAAAGCACAATGCAATTAAGGCTTGAATCATCTTCAAGTTGCTAAAATACACTCATGACAGCAAAAAGTTTGAGTCTACAACATTTAGTTAAGGTGTGAGAGCCAAAATGAACTTTGTATTGCTTTAAATGCACTTTCAGCCCTTGATTGTACACTTCAGGTGAAACTGTCAAAATCTTCAAAATGAGCAAAAGCACAATGAAATTAATGCTGGAATCATCTTCAAGTTGCTAAAATACACTAATGACAGTAAAAAGTTTGAGTCTACAACATTTAGTTAAGGTGTGAGAGCCAAAATTAACTTTGTATTGCTTTAAATTCACTTTCAGCCCGAATGTACACTTCAGATGAAACTGTCAAAATCTTCAAAATGAGCAAAAGCACAATGAAATTAATGCTGGAATCATCTTCAAGTTGCTAAAATACACTAATGACAGCAACAAGTTTGAGTCTACAACATTTAGTCAAGGTGTGAGAGCCAAAATGAACTTTTTATTGCTTTAAATGCATTTTCAGCCCGATTGTACACTTCAGGTGAAACTGTCAAAATCTTCAAAATGAGCAAAAGCACAATGAAATTAATGCTGGAATCATCTTCAAGTTGCTAAAATACACTAATGACAGCAAAAAGTTTGAGTTTACAACATTTAGTTAAGGTGTGAGAGCCAAAATTAACTTTGTATTGCTTTAAATGCATTTTCAGCCCGATTGGACACTTCAAGTGAAACTGTCAAAATCTTCAAAATGAGCAAAAGCACAATGCAATTAATGCTGGAATCATCTTCAAGTTGCTAAAATACACTCATGACAGCAAAAAGTTTGAGTCTACAACATTTAGTTAAGGTGTGAGAGCCAAAATTAACTTTTTATTGCTTTAAACGCGTTTTCAGCCCTTGATTGTACACTTCAGATGAAACTGTCAAAATCTTCAAAATGAGCAAAAGCACAATGCAATTAATGCTGGAATCATCTTCAAGTTGCTAAAATACACTCATGACAGCAAAAAGTTTGAGTCTACAACATTTAGTTAAGGTGTGAGAGCCTAAATGAACTTTTTATTGCTTTAAACGCGTTTTCATTCCTTGATTGTACACTTCAGGTGAAACTGTCAAAATCTTCAAAATGAGCAAAAGCACAATGAAATTAATGCTGGAATCATCTTCAAGTTTCTAAAATACACTAATGACAGTAAAAAGTTTGAGTCTACAACATTTAGTTAAGGTGTGAGAGCCAAAATGAACTTTGTATTGCTTTAAATGCACTTTCAGCCCGAATGTACACTTCAGGTGAAACTGTCAAAATCTTCAAAATGAGCAAAAGCACAATGAAATTAATGCTGGAAACATCTTCAAGTTGCTAAAATACACTAATAAAAGCAAAAAGTTTGAGTCTACAACATTTAGTTAAGGTGTGAGAGCCTAAATGAACTTTTTTTTGCTTTAAACGCGTTTTTAGCCCTTGATTGTACACTTCATATGAAACTGTCAAAATCTTCAAAATGAGCAAAATCACAATGAAATTAATGCTGGAATCATCTTCAAGTTGCTAAAATACACTAATGACAGCAAAAAGTTTGAGTCTACAACATTTAGTTAAGGTGTGAGAGCCTAAATGAACTTTTTATTGCTTTAAATGCATTTTCAGCCCGATTGTACACTTCAGGTGAAACTGTCAAAATCTTCAAAATGAGCAAAAGCACAATGAAATAAATGCTGGAATCATCTTCAAGTTGCTAAAATACACTAATGACAGCAAAAAGTTTGAGTTTACAACATTTAGTTAAGGTGTGAGAGCCAAAATGAACTTTGTATTGCTTTAAATGCATTTTCAGCACGATTGTACACTTCAGGTGATACTGTCAAAATCTTCAAAAAGACCAAAAGCACAATGAAATTAATGCTGGAATCATCTTCAAGTTGCTAAAATACACTAATGACAGCAAAAGGTTTGAGTCTACAACATTTAGTTAAGGTGTGAGAGCCAAAATTAACTTTGTATTGCTGTAAACGCGTTTTCAGCACCTGATTGTACACTTCAGGTGAAACTGTCAAAATGAACTTTTTATTGCTTTAAATGTATTTTCAGCCCGATTGTACACTTCAGGTGAAACTGTCAAAATCTTCAAAATGAGCAAAAGCGCAATGAAATTAATGCTGGAATCATCTTCAAGTTGCTACAATACACTAATGACAGTAAAAAGTTTGAGTTTACAACATTTAGTTAAGGTGTGAGAGCCAAAATGAACTTTGTATTGCTTTAAATGCATTTTCAGCACGATTGTACACTTCAGGTGATACTGTCAAAATCTTCAAAAAGACCAAAAGCACAATGAAATTAATGCTGGAATCATCTTCAAGTTGCTAAAATACACTAATGACAGCAAAAAGTTTGAGTCTACAACATTTAGTTAAGGTGTGAGAGCCAAAATGAACTTTGTATTGCTGTAAACGCGTTTTCAGCACCTGATTGTACACTTCAGGTGAAACTGTCAAAATCTTCAAAATGAGCAAAAGCACAATGCAATTAATGCTGGAATCATCTTCAAGTTGCTAAAATACACTAATGACAGCAAAAAGTTTGAGTCTACAACATTTAGTTAAGGTGTGAGAGCCTAAATGAACTTTGTATTGCTTTAAACGCGTTTTCAGCCCTTGATTGTACACTTCATATGAAACTGTCAAAATCTTCAAAATGAGCAAAAGCACAATGAAATTAATGCTGGAATCATCTTCAAGTTGCTAAAATACACTAATGACAGCAAAAAGTTTGAGTTTACATTATTTAGTTAAGGTGTGAGAGCCAAAATTAACTTTGTATTGCTTTAAATGCATTTTCAGCCCGATTGGACACTTCAAGTGAAACTGTCAAAATCTTCAAAATGAGCAAAAGCACAATGCAATTAATGCTGGAAACATCTTCAAGTTGCTAAAATACACTAATGACAGCAAAAAGTTTGAGTCTACAACATTTAGTTAAGGTGTGAGAGCCAAAATGAACTTTGTATTAATGTAAACGCGTTTTCAGCACCTGATTGTACATTTCAGGTGAAACTGTCAAAATCTTCAAAATGAGCAAAAGCACAATGCAATTAATGCTGGAATCATCTTCAAGTTGCTAAAATACACTAATGACAGCAAAAAGTTTGAGTCTACAACATTTAGTTAAGGTGTGAGAGCCAAAATTAACTTTGTATTGCTTTAAATGCATTTTCAGCCCGATTGGACACTTCAAGTGAAACTGTCAAAATCTTCAAAATGAGCAAAAGCACAATGAAATTAATGCTGGAATCATCTTCAAGTTTCTAAAATACACTAATGACAGCAAAAAGTTTGAGTCTACAACATTTAGTTAAGGTGTGAGAGCCAAAATGAACTTTGTATTGCTGTAAACGCGTTTTCAGCACCTGATTGTACACTTCAGGTGAAACTGTCAAAATCTTCAAAATGAGCAAAAGCACAATGCAATTAATGCTGGAATCATCTTCAAGTTGCTAAAATACACTAATGACAGCAAAAAGTTTGAGTCTACAACATTTAGTTAAGGTGTGAGAGCCTAAATGAACTTTGTATTGCTTTAAATGCGCTTTCAGCCCGAATGTACACTTCAGATGAAACTGTCAAAATCTTCAAAATGAGCAAAAGCACAATGAAATTAATGCTGGAATCATCTTCAAGTTGCTAAAATACACTAATGACAGCAAAAAGTTTGAGTCTACAACATTTAGTTAAGGTGTGAGAGCCAAAATGAACTTTGTATTGCTGTAAACGCGTTTTCAGCACCTGATTGTACACTTCAGGTGAAACTGTCAAAATCTTCAAAATGAGCAAAAGCACAATGCAATTAATGCTGGAAACATCTTCAAGTTGCTAAAATACACTAATGACAGCAAAAAGTTTGAGTCTACAACATTTAGTTAAGGTGTGAGAGCCAAAATGAACTTTTTATTGCTTTAAATGCATTTTCAGCCCGATTGTACACTTCAGGTGAAACTGTCAAAATCTTCAAAATGAGCAAAAGCACAATGAAATTAATGCTGGAATCATCTTCAAGTTTCTAAAATACACTAATGACAGCAAAAAGTTTGAGTCTACAACATTTAGTTAAGGTGTGAGAGCCAAAATGAACTTTGTATTGCTGTAAACGCGTTTTCAGCACCTGATTGTACACTTCAGGTGAAACTGTCAAAATCTTCAAAATGAGCAAAAGCACAATGCAATTAATGCTGGAATCATCTTCAAGTTGCTAAAATACACTAATGACAGCAAAAAGTTTGAGTCTACAACATTTAGTTAAGGTGTGAGAGCCAAAATGAACTTTTTATTGCTTTAAACGCGTTTTCAGCCCTTGATTGTACACTTCATATGAAACTGTCAAAATCTTCAAAATGAGCAAAAGCACAATGAAATTAATGCTGGAATCATCTTCAAGTTGCTAAAATACACTAATGACAGCAAAAAGTTTGAGTTTACATTATTTAGTTAAGGTGTGAGAGCCTAAATGAACTTTGTATTGCTTTAAACGCGTTTTCAGCCGCTGATTGTACACTTCAGGTGAAACTGTCAAAATCTTCAAAATGAGCAAAAGCACAATGAAATTAATGCTGGAATCATCTTCAAGTTGCTAAAATACACTAATGACAGCAAAAAGTTTGAGTCTACAACATTTAGTTAAGGTGTGAGAGCCTAAATGAACTTTTTATTGCTTTAAACGCGTTTTCAGCCCTTGATTGTACACTTCAGGTGAAACTGTCAAAATCTTCAAAATGAGCAAAAGCACAATGAAATTAATGCTGGAATCATCTTCAAGTTTCTAAAATACACTAATGACAGTAAAAAGTTTGAGTCTACAACATTTAGTTAAGGTGTGAGAGCCAAAATGAACTTTGTATTGCTTTAAATGCACTTTCAGCCCGAATGTACACTTCAGGTGAAACTGTCAAAATCTTCAAAATGAGCAAAAGCACAATGAAATTAATGCTGGAAACATCTTCAAGTTGCTAAAATACACTAATGAAAGCAAAAAGTTTGAGTCTACAACATTTAGTTAAGGTGTGAGAGCCAAAATGAACTTTTTATTGCTTTAAATGCATTTTCAGCCCGATTGTACACTTCAGGTGAAACTGTCAAAATCTTCAAAATGAGCAAAAGCACAATGAAATTAATGCTGGAATCATCTTCAAGTTGCTAAAATACACTAATGACAGCAAAAAGTTTGAGTTTACAACATTTAGTTAAGGTGTGAGAGCCAAAATGAACTTTGTATTGCTTTAAATGCATTTTCAGCCCGATTGGACACTTCAAGTGAAACTGTCAAAATCTTCAAAATGAGCAAAAGCACAATGAAATTAATGCTGTAATCATCTTCAAGTTTCTAAAATACACTAATGACAGCAAAAACTTTGAGTCTACAACATTTAGTTAAGGTGTGAGAGCCAAAATGAACTTTGTATTGCTGTAAACGCGTTTTCAGCACCTGATTGTACACTTCAGGTGAAACTGTCAAAATCTTCAAAATGAGCAAAAGCACAATGCAATTAATGCTGGAATCATCTTCAAGTTGCTAAAATACACTAATGACAGCAAAAAGTTTGAGTCTACAACATTTAGTTAAGGTGTGAGAGCCAAAATTAACTTTTTATTGCTTTAAACGCGTTTTCAGCCCTTGATTGTAAACTTCAGGTGAAACTGTCAAAATCTTCAAAATGAGCAAAAGCACAATGAAATTAATGCTGGAATCTTCTTCAAGTTGCTAAAATACACTAATGACAGTAAAAAGTTTGAGTCTACAACATTTAGTTAAGGTGTGAGAGCCAAAATGAACTTTGTATTGCTTTAAATGCGCTTTCAGCCCGAATGTACACTTCAGATGAAACTGTCAAAATCTTCAAAATGAGCAAAAGCACAATGAAATTAATGCTGGAATCATCTTCAAGTTGCTAAAATACACTAATGACAGCAAAAGGTTTGAGTCTACAACATTTAGTTAAGGTGTGAGAGCCAAAATGAACTTTGTATTGCTGTAAACGCGTTTTCAGCACCTGATTGTACACTTCAGGTGAAACTGTCAAAATGAACTTTTTATTGCTTTAAATGTATTTTCAGCCCGATTGTACACTTCAGGTGAAACTGTCAAAATCTTCAAAATGAGCAAAAGCACAATGAAATTAATGCTGGAATCATCTTCAAGTTGCTAAAATACACTAATGACAGCAAAAAGTTTGAGTCTACAACATTTAGTTAAGGTGTGAGAGCCAAAATGAACTTTGTATTGCTTTAAATGCACTTTCAGCCCTTGATTGTACACTTCAGGTGAAACTGTCAAAATCTTCAAAATGAGCAAAAGCACAATGAAATTAATGCTGGAATCATCTTCAAGTTGCTAAAATACACTAATGACAGTAAAAAGTTTGAGTCTACAACATTTAGTTAAGGTGTGAGAGCCAAAATTAACTTTGTATTGCTTTAAATTCACTTTCAGCCCGAATGTACACTTCAGATGAAACTGTCAAAATCTTCAAAATGAGCAAAAGCACAATGAAATTAATGCTGGAATCATCTTCAAGTTGCTAAAATACACTAATGACAGCAACAAGTTTGAGTCTACAACATTTAGTCAAGGTGTGAGAGCCTAAATGAACTTTTTATTGCTTTAAATGCATTTTCAGCCCGATTGTACACTTCAGGTGAAACTGTCAAAATCTTCAAAATGAGCAAAAGCACAATGAAATTAATGCTGGAATCATCTTCAAGTTGCTAAAATACACTAATGACAGCAAAAAGTTTGAGTTTACAACATTTAGTTAAGGTGTGAGAGCCAAAATGAACTTTGTATTGCTTTAAATGCATTTTCAGCCCGATTGGACACTTCAAGTGAAACTGTCAAAATCTTCAAAATGAGCAAAAGCACAATGCAATTAATGCTGGAATCATCTTCAAGTTGCTAAAATACACTCATGACAGCAAAAAGTTTGAGTCTACAACATTTAGTTAAGGTGTGAGAGCCTAAATGAACTTTGTATTGCTTTAAACGCGTTTTCAGCCCTTGATTGTACACTTCATATGAAACTGTCAAAATCTTCAAAATGAGCAAAAGCACAATGAAATTAATGCTGGAATCATCTTCAAGTTGCTAAAATACACTAATGACAGCAAAAAGTTTGAGTTTACAACATTTAGTTAAGGTGTGAGAGCCAAAATGAACTTTGTATTGCTTTAAATGCATTTTCAGCCCGATTGGACACTTCAAGTGAAACTGTCAAAATCTTCAAAATGAGCAAAAGCACAATGAAATTAATGCTGTAATCATCTTCAAGTTTCTAAAATACACTAATGACAGCAAAAACTTTGAGTCTACAACATTTAGTTAAGGTGTGAGAGCCAAAATGAACTTTGTATTGCTGTAAACGCGTTTTCAGCACCTGATTGTACACTTCAGGTGAAACTGTCAAAATCTTCAAAATGAGCAAAAACACAATGCAATTAATGCTGGAATCATCTTCAAGTTGCTAAAATACACTAATGACAGCAAAAAGTTTGAGTCTACAACATTTAGTTAAGGTGTGAGAGCCAAAATGAACTTTGTATTGCTGTAAACGCGTTTTCAGCACCTGATTGTACACTTCAGGTGAAACTGTCAAAATCTTCAAAATGAGCAAAAGCACAATGAAATTAATGCTGGAATCTTCTTCAAGTTGCTAAAATACACTAATGACAGTAAAAAGTTTGAGTCTACAACATTTAGTTAAGGTGTGAGAGCCAAAATGAACTTTTTATTGCTTTAAATGCATTTTCAGCCCGATTGTACACTTCAGGTGAAACTGTCAAAATCTTCAAAATGAGCAAAAGCACAATGAAATTAATGCTGGAATCATCTTCAAGTTGCTAAAATACACTAATGACAGCAAAAAGTTTGAGTTTACAACATTTAGTTAAGGTGTGAGAGCCAAAATGAACTTTGTATTGCTTTAAATGCATTTTCAGCCCGATTGGACACTTCAAGTGAAACTGTCAAAATCTTCAAAATGAGCAAAAGCACAATGAAATTAATGCTGTAATCATCTTCAAGTTTCTAAAATACACTAATGACAGCAAAAACTTTGAGTCTACAACATTTAGTTAAGGTGTGAGAGCCAAAATGAACTTTGTATTGCTGTAAACGCGTTTTCAGCACCTGATTGTACACTTCAGGTGAAACTGTCAAAATCTTCAAAATGAGCAAAAGCACAATGCAATTAATGCTGGAATCATCTTCAAGTTGCTAAAATACACTAATGACAGCAAAAAGTTTGAGTCTACAACATTTAGTTAAGGTGTGAGAGCCAAAATGAACTTTGTATTGCTGTAAACGCGTTTTCAGCACCTGATTGTACACTTCAGGTGAAACTGTCAAAATCTTCAAAATGAGCAAAAGCACAATGAAATTAATGCTGGAATCTTCTTCAAGTTGCTAAAATACACTAATGACAGTAAAAAGTTTGAGTCTACAACATTTAGTTAAGGTGTGAGAGCCAAAATGAACTTTGTATTGCTTTAAATGCACTTTTAGCCCGAATGTACACTTCAGGTGAAACTGTCAAAATCTTCAAAATGAGCAAAAGCACAATGAAATTAATGCTGGAATCATCTTCAAGTTGCTAAAATACACTAATGACAGCAAAAAGTTTGAGTCTACAACATTTAGTTAAGGTGTGAGAGCCAAAATGAACTTTTTATTGCTTTAAATGCATTTTCAGCCCGATTGTACACTTCAGGTGAAACTGTCAAAATCTTCAAAATGAGCAAAAGCACAATGAAATGAATGCTGGAATCATCTTCAAGTTGCTAAAATACACTAATGACAGCAAAAAGTTTGAGTTTACAACATTTAGTTAAGGTGTGAGAGCCAAAATGAACTTTGTATTGCTTTAAATGCATTTTCAGCTCGATTGGACACTTCAAGTGAAACTGTCAAAATCTTCAAAATGAGCAAAAGCACAATGAAATTAATGCTGGAATCATCTTCAAGTTTCTAAAATACACTAATGACAGCAAAAAGTTTGAGTCTACAACATTTAGTTAAGGTGTGAGAGCCAAAATGAACTTTGTATTGCTGTAAACGCGTTTTCAGCACCTGATTGTACACTTCAGGTGAAACTGTCAAAATCTTCAAAATGAGCAAAAGCACAATGCAATTAATGCTGGAATCATTTTCAAGTTGCTAAAATACACTAATGACAGCAAAAAGTTTGAGTCTACAACATTTAGTTAAGGTGTGAGAGCCTAAATGAACTTTGTATTGCTTTAAACGCGTTTTCAGCCCTTGATTGTACACTTCATATGAAACTGTCAAAATCTTCAAAATGAGCAAAAGCACAATGAAATTAATGCTGGAATCATCTTCAAGTTGCTAAAATACACTAATGACAGCAAAAAGTTTGAGTTTACAACATTTAGTTAAGGTGTGAGAGCCAAAATGAACTTTGTATTGCTTTAAATGCATTTTCAGCCCGATTGGACACTTCAAGTGAAACTGTCAAAATCTTCAAAATGAGCAAAAGCACAATGAAATTAATGCTGTAATCATCTTCAAGTTTCTAAAATACACTAATGACAGCAAAAACTTTGAGTCTACAACATTTAGTTAAGGTGTGAGAGCCAAAATGAACTTTGTATTGCTTTAAATGCACTTTCAGCCCTTGATTGTACACTTCAGGTGAAACTGTCAAAATCTTCAAAATGAGCAAAAGCACAATGCAATTAATGCTGGAATCATCTTCAAGTTGCTAAAATACACTAATGACAGTAAAAAGTTTGAGTCTACAACATTTAGTTAAGGTGTGAGAGCCAAAATGAACTTTGTATTGCTTTAAATGCACTTTCAGCCCGAATGTACACTTCAGGTGAAACTGTCAAAATCTTCAAAATGAGCAAAAGCACAATGAAATTAATGCTGGAAACATCTTCAAGTTGCTAAAATACACTAATGAAAGCAAAAAGTTTGAGTCTACAACATTTAGTTAAGGTGTGAGAGCCAAAATGAACTTTTTATTGCTTTAAATGCATTTTCAGCCCGATTGTACACTTCAGGTGAAACTGTCAAAATCTTCAAAATGAGCAAAAGCACAATGAAATTAATGCTGGAATCATCTTCAAGTTGCTAAAATACACTAATGACAGCAAAAAGTTTGAGTTTACAACATTTAGTTAAGGTGTGAGAGCCAAAATGAACTTTGTATTGCTTTAAATGCATTTTCAGCCCGATTGGACACTTCAAGTGAAACTGTCAAAATCTTCAAAATGAGCAAAAGCACAATGAAATTAATGCTGTAATCATCTTCAAGTTTCTAAAATACACTAATGACAGCAAAAACTTTGAGTCTACAACATTTAGTTAAGGTGTGAGAGCCAAAATGAACTTTGTATTGCTGTAAACGCGTTTTCAGCACCTGATTGTACACTTCAGGTGAAACTGTCAAAATCTTCAAAATGAGCAAAAGCACAATGCAATTAATGCTGGAATCATCTTCAAGTTGCTAAAATACACTAATGACAGCAAAAAGTTTGAGTCTACAACATTTAGTTAAGGTGTGAGAGCCAAAATTAACTTTTTATTGCTTTAAACGCGTTTTCAGCCCTTGATTGTACACTTCAGGTGAAACTGTCAAAATCTTCAAAATGAGCAAAAGCACAATGAAATTAATGCTGGAATCTTCTTCAAGTTGCTAAAATACACTAATGACAGTAAAAAGTTTGAGTCTACAACATTTAGTTAAGGTGTGAGAGCCAAAATGAACTTTGTATTGCTTTAAATGCGCTTTCAGCCCGAATGTACACTTCAGATGAAACTGTCAAAATCTTCAAAATGAGCAAAAGCACAATGAAATTAATGCTGGAATCATCTTCAAGTTGCTAAAATACACTAATGACAGCAAAAAGTTTGAGTCTAAAACATTTAGTTAAGGTGTGAGAGCCAAAATGAACTTTGTATTGCTTTAAATGCATTTTCAGCCCGATAGTACACTTCAGGTGAAACTGTCAAAATCTTCAAAATGAGCAAAAGCACAATGAAATTAATGCTGGAATCATCTTCAAGTTGCTAAAATACACTAATGACAGCAAAAAGTTTGAGTCTACAACATTTAGTTAAGGTGTGAGAGCCAAAATTAACTTTTTATTGCTTTAAACGCGTTTTCAGCCCTTGATTGTACACTTCAGGTGAAACTGTCAAAATCTTCAAAATGAGCAAAAGCACAATGAAATTAATGCTGGAATCTTCTTCAAGTTGCTAAAATACACTAATGACAGTAAAAAGTTTGAGTCTACAACATTTAGTTAAGGTGTGAGAGCCAAAATGAACTTTGTATTGCTTTAAATGCGCTTTCAGCCCGAATGTACACTTCAGATGAAACTGTCAAAATCTTCAAAATGAGCAAAAGCACAATGAAATTAATGCTGGAATCATCTTCAAGTTGCTAAAATACACTAATGACAGCAAAAAGTTTGAGTCTACAACATTTAGTTAAGGTGTGAGAGCCAAAATGAACTTTGTATTGCTGTAAACGCGTTTTCAGCACCTGATTGTACACTTCAGGTGAAACTGTCAAAATCTTCAAAATGAGCAAAAGCACAATGCAATTAATGCTGGAAACATCTTCAAGTTGCTAAAATACACTAATGACAGCAAAAAGTTTGAGTCTACAACATTTAGTTAAGGTGTGAGAGCCAAAATGAACTTTTTATTGCTTTAAATGCATTTTCAGCCCGATTGTACACTTCAGGTGAAACTGTCAAAATCTTCAAAATGAGCAAAAGCACAATGAAATTAATGCTGGAATCATCTTCAAGTTGCTAAAATACACTAATGACAGCAAAAAGTTTGAGTCTACAACATTTAGTTAAGGTGTGAGAGCCAAAATGAACTTTGTATTGCTGTAAACGCGTTTTCAGCACCTGATTGTACACTTCAGGTGAAACTGTCAAAATCTTCAAAATGAGCAAAAGCACAATGCAATTAATGCTGGAATCATCTTCAAGTTGCTAAAATACACTAATCACAGCAAAAAGTTTGAGTCTACAACATTTAGTTAAGGTGTGAGAGCCTAAATGAACTTTGTATTGCTTTAAACGCGTTTTCAGCCCTTGATTGTACACTTCATATGAAACTGTCAAAATCTTCAAAATGAGCAAAAGCACAATGAAACTAATGCTGGAATCATATTCAAGTTGCTAAAATACACTAATGACAATAAAAAGTTTGAGTTTACATTATTTAGTTAAGGTGTGAGAGCCAAAATTAACTTTGTATTGCTTTAAATGCATTTTCAGCCCGATTGGACACTTCAAGTGAAACTGTCAAAATCTTCAAAATGAGCAAAAGCACAATGAAATTAATGCTGGAAACATCTTCAAGTTGCTAAAATCTACTAATGACAGCAAAAAGTTTGAGTCTACAACATTTAGTTAAGGTGTGAGAGCCTAAATGAACTTTTTATTGCTTTAAACGCGTTTTCAGCCCTTGATTGTACACTTCAGGTGAAACTGTCAAAATCTTCAAAATGAGCAAAAGCACAATGAAATTAATGCTGGAATCATCTTCAAGTTTCTAAAATACACTAATGACAGTAAAAAGTTTGAGTCTACAACATTTAGTTAAGGTGTGAGAGCCAAAATGAACTTTGTATTGCTTTAAATGCACTTTCAGCCCGAATGTACACTTCAGGTGAAACTGTCAAAATCTTCAAAATGAGCAAAAGCACAATGAAATTAATGCTGGAAACATCTTCAAGTTGCTAAAATACACTAATGAAAGCAAAAAGTTTGAGTCTACAACATTTAGTTAAGGTGTGAGAGCCAAAATGAACTTTTTATTGCTTTAAATGCATTTTCAGCCCGATTGTACACTTCAGGTGAAACTGTCAAAATCTTCAAAATGAGCAAAAGCACAATGAAATTAATGCTGGAATCATCTTCAAGTTGCTAAAATACACTAATGACAGCAAAAAGTTTGAGTTTACAACATTTAGTTAAGGTGTGAGAGCCAAAATGAACTTTGTATTGCTTTAAATGCATTTTCAGCCCGATTGGACACTTCAAGTGAAACTGTCAAAATCTTCAAAATGAGCAAAAGCACAATGAAATTAATGCTGTAATCATCTTCAAGTTTCTAAAATACACTAATGACAGCAAAAACTTTGAGTCTACAACATTTAGTTAAGGTGTGAGAGCCAAAATGAACTTTGTATTGCTGTAAACGCGTTTTCAGCACCTGATTGTACACTTCAGGTGAAACTGTCAAAATCTTCAAAATGAGCAAAAGCACAATGCAATTAATGCTGGAATCATCTTCAAGTTGCTAAAATACACTAATGACAGCAAAAAGTTTGAGTCTACAACATTTAGTTAAGGTGTGAGAGCCAAAATTAACTTTTTATTGCTTTAAACGCGTTTTCAGCCCTTGATTGTAAACTTCAGGTGAAACTGTCAAAATCTTCAAAATGAGCAAAAGCACAATGAAATTAATGCTGGAATCTTCTTCAAGTTGCTAAAATACACTAATGACAGTAAAAAGTTTGAGTCTACAACATTTAGTTAAGGTGTGAGAGCCAAAATGAACTTTGTATTGCTTTAAATGCGCTTTCAGCCCGAATGTACACTTCAGATGAAACTGTCAAAATCTTCAAAATGAGCAAAAGCACAATGAAATTAATGCTGGAATCATCTTCAAGTTGCTAAAATACACTAATGACAGCAAAAGGTTTGAGTCTACAACATTTAGTTAAGGTGTGAGAGCCAAAATGAACTTTGTATTGCTGTAAACGCGTTTTCAGCACCTGATTGTACACTTCAGGTGAAACTGTCAAAATGACCTTTTTATTGCTTTAAATGTATTTTCAGCCCGATTGTACACTTCAGGTGAAACTGTCAAAATCTTCAAAATGAGCAAAAGCACAATGAAATTAATGCTGGAATCATCTTCAAGTTGCTAAAATACACTAATGACAGCAAAAAGTTTGAGTCTACAACATTTAGTTAAGGTGTGAGAGCCAAAATGAACTTTGTATTGCTTTAAATGCACTTTCAGCCCTTGATTGTACACTTCAGGTGAAACTGTCAAAATCTTCAAAATGAGCAAAAGCACAATGAAATTAATGCTGGAATCATCTTCAAGTTGCTAAAATACACTAATGACAGTAAAAAGTTTGAGTCTACAACATTTAGTTAAGGTGTGAGAGCCAAAATTAACTTTGTATTGCTTTAAATTCACTTTCAGCCCGAATGTACACTTCAGATGAAACTGTCAAAATCTTCAAAATGAGCAAAAGCACAATGAAATTAATGCTGGAATCATCTTCAAGTTGCTAAAATACACTAATGACAGCAACAAGTTTGAGTCTACAACATTTAGTCAAGGTGTGAGAGCCAAAATGAACTTTTTATTGCTTTAAATGCATTTTCAGCCCGATTGTACACTTCAGGTGAAACTGTCAAAATCTTCAAAATGAGCAAAAGCACAATGAAATTAATGCTGGAATCATCTTCAAGTTGCTAAAATACACTAATGACAGCAAAAAGTTTGAGTTTACAACATTTAGTTAAGGTGTGAGAGCCAAAATGAACTTTGTATTGCTTTAAATGCATTTTCAGCCCGATTGGACACTTCAAGTGAAACTGTCAAAATCTTCAAAATGAGCAAAAGCACAATGCAATTAATGCTGGAATCATCTTCAAGTTGCTAAAATACACTCATGACAGCAAAAAGTTTGAGTCTACAACATTTAGTTAAGGTGTGAGAGCCAAAATTAACTTTTTATTGCTTTAAACGCGTTTTCAGCCCTTGATTGTACACTTCAGATGAAACTGTCAAAATCTTCAAAATGAGCAAAAGCACAATGCAATTAAGGCTTGAATCATCTTCAAGTTGCTAAAATACACTCATGACAGCAAAAAGTTTGAGTCTACAACATTTAGTTAAGGTGTGAGAGCCAAAATGAACTTTGTATTGCTTTAAATGCACTTTCAGCCCTTGATTGTACACTTCAGGTGAAACTGTCAAAATCTTCAAAATGAGCAAAAGCACAATGAAATTAATGCTGGAATCATCTTCAAGTTGCTAAAATACACTAATGACAGTAAAAAGTTTGAGTCTACAACATTTAGTTAAGGTGTGAGAGCCAAAATTAACTTTGTATTGCTTTAAATTCACTTTCAGCCCGAATGTACACTTCAGATGAAACTGTCAAAATCTTCAAAATGAGCAAAAGCACAATGAAATTAATGCTGGAATCATCTTCAAGTTGCTAAAATACACTAATGACAGCAACAAGTTTGAGTCTACAACATTTAGTCAAGGTGTGAGAGCCAAAATGAACTTTTTATTGCTTTAAATGCATTTTCAGCCCGATTGTACACTTCAGGTGAAACTGTCAAAATCTTCAAAATGAGCAAAAGCACAATGAAATTAATGCTGGAATCATCTTCAAGTTGCTAAAATACACTAATGACAGCAAAAAGTTTGAGTTTACAACATTTAGTTAAGGTGTGAGAGCCAAAATTAACTTTGTATTGCTTTAAATGCATTTTCAGCCCGATTGGACACTTCAAGTGAAACTGTCAAAATCTTCAAAATGAGCAAAAGCACAATGCAATTAATGCTGGAATCATCTTCAAGTTGCTAAAATACACTCATGACAGCAAAAAGTTTGAGTCTACAACATTTAGTTAAGGTGTGAGAGCCAAAATTAACTTTTTATTGCTTTAAACGCGTTTTCAGCCCTTGATTGTACACTTCAGATGAAACTGTCAAAATCTTCAAAATGAGCAAAAGCACAATGCAATTAATGCTGGAATCATCTTCAAGTTGCTAAAATACACTCATGACAGCAAAAAGTTTGAGTCTACAACATTTAGTTAAGGTGTGAGAGCCTAAATGAACTTTTTATTGCTTTAAACGCGTTTTCATTCCTTGATTGTACACTTCAGGTGAAACTGTCAAAATCTTCAAAATGAGCAAAAGCACAATGAAATAAATGCTGGAATCATCTTCAAGTTGCTAAAATACACTAATGACAGCAAAAAGTTTGAGTTTACAACATTTAGTTAAGGTGTGAGAGCCAAAATGAACTTTGTATTGCTTTAAATGCATTTTCAGCACGATTGTACACTTCAGGTGATACTGTCAAAATCTTCAAAAAGACCAAAAGCACAATGAAATTAATGCTGGAATCATCTTCAAGTTGCTAAAATACACTAATGACAGCAAAAGGTTTGAGTCTACAACATTTAGTTAAGGTGTGAGAGCCAAAATTAACTTTGTATTGCTGTAAACGCGTTTTCAGCACCTGATTGTACACTTCAGGTGAAACTGTCAAAATGAACTTTTTATTGCTTTAAATGTATTTTCAGCCCGATTGTACACTTCAGGTGAAACTGTCAAAATCTTCAAAATGAGCAAAAGCGCAATGAAATTAATGCTGGAATCATCTTCAAGTTGCTACAATACACTAATGACAGTAAAAAGTTTGAGTTTACAACATTTAGTTAAGGTGTGAGAGCCAAAATGAACTTTGTATTGCTTTAAATGCATTTTCAGCACGATTGTACACTTCAGGTGATACTGTCAAAATCTTCAAAAAGACCAAAAGCACAATGAAATTAATGCTGGAATCATCTTCAAGTTGCTAAAATACACTAATGACAGCAAAAAGTTTGAGTCTACAACATTTAGTTAAGGTGTGAGAGCCAAAATGAACTTTGTATTGCTGTAAACGCGTTTTCAGCACCTGATTGTACACTTCAGGTGAAACTGTCAAAATCTTCAAAATGAGCAAAAGCACAATGCAATTAATGCTGGAATCATCTTCAAGTTGCTAAAATACACTAATGACAGCAAAAAGTTTGAGTCTACAACATTTAGTTAAGGTGTGAGAGCCTAAATGAACTTTGTATTGCTTTAAACGCGTTTTCAGCCCTTGATTGTACACTTCATATGAAACTGTCAAAATCTTCAAAATGAGCAAAAGCACAATGAAATTAATGCTGGAATCATCTTCAAGTTGCTAAAATACACTAATGACAGCAAAAAGTTTGAGTTTACATTATTTAGTTAAGGTGTGAGAGCCAAAATTAACTTTGTATTGCTTTAAATGCATTTTCAGCCCGATTGGACACTTCAAGTGAAACTGTCAAAATCTTCAAAATGAGCAAAAGCACAATGCAATTAATGCTGGAAACATCTTCAAGTTGCTAAAATACACTAATGACAGCAAAAAGTTTGAGTCTACAACATTTAGTTAAGGTGTGAGAGCCAAAATGAACTTTGTATTAATGTAAACGCGTTTTCAGCACCTGATTGTACATTTCAGGTGAAACTGTCAAAATCTTCAAAATGAGCAAAAGCACAATGCAATTAATGCTGGAATCATCTTCAAGTTGCTAAAATACACTAATGACAGCAAAAAGTTTGAGTCTACAACATTTAGTTAAGGTGTGAGAGCCAAAATTAACTTTGTATTGCTTTAAATGCATTTTCAGCCCGATTGGACACTTCAAGTGAAACTGTCAAAATCTTCAAAATGAGCAAAAGCACAATGAAATTAATGCTGGAATCATCTTCAAGTTTCTAAAATACACTAATGACAGCAAAAAGTTTGAGTCTACAACATTTAGTTAAGGTGTGAGAGCCAAAATGAACTTTGTATTGCTGTAAACGCGTTTTCAGCACCTGATTGTACACTTCAGGTGAAACTGTCAAAATCTTCAAAATGAGCAAAAGCACAATGCAATTAATGCTGGAATCATCTTCAAGTTGCTAAAATACACTAATGACAGCAAAAAGTTTGAGTCTACAACATTTAGTTAAGGTGTGAGAGCCTAAATGAACTTTGTATTGCTTTAAATGCGCTTTCAGCCCGAATGTACACTTCAGATGAAACTGTCAAAATCTTCAAAATGAGCAAAAGCACAATGAAATTAATGCTGGAATCATCTTCAAGTTGCTAAAATACACTAATGACAGCAAAAAGTTTGAGTCTACAACATTTAGTTAAGGTGTGAGAGCCAAAATGAACTTTGTATTGCTGTAAACGCGTTTTCAGCACCTGATTGTACACTTCAGGTGAAACTGTCAAAATCTTCAAAATGAGCAAAAGCACAATGCAATTAATGCTGGAAACATCTTCAAGTTGCTAAAATACACTAATGACAGCAAAAAGTTTGAGTCTACAACATTTAGTTAAGGTGTGAGAGCCAAAATGAACTTTTTATTGCTTTAAATGCATTTTCAGCCCGATTGTACACTTCAGGTGAAACTGTCAAAATCTTCAAAATGAGCAAAAGCACAATGAAATTAATGCTGGAATCATCTTCAAGTTTCTAAAATACACTAATGACAGCAAAAAGTTTGAGTCTACAACATTTAGTTAAGGTGTGAGAGCCAAAATGAACTTTGTATTGCTGTAAACGCGTTTTCAGCACCTGATTGTACACTTCAGGTGAAACTGTCAAAATCTTCAAAATGAGCAAAAGCACAATGCAATTAATGCTGGAATCATCTTCAAGTTGCTAAAATACACTAATGACAGCAAAAAGTTTGAGTCTACAACATTTAGTTAAGGTGTGAGAGCCAAAATGAACTTTTTATTGCTTTAAACGCGTTTTCAGCCCTTGATTGTACACTTCATATGAAACTGTCAAAATCTTCAAAATGAGCAAAAGCACAATGAAATTAATGCTGGAATCATCTTCAAGTTGCTAAAATACACTAATGACAGCAAAAAGTTTGAGTTTACATTATTTAGTTAAGGTGTGAGAGCCTAAATGAACTTTGTATTGCTTTAAACGCGTTTTCAGCCGCTGATTGTACACTTCAGGTGAAACTGTCAAAATCTTCAAAATGAGCAAAAGCACAATGAAATTAATGCTGGAATCATCTTCAAGTTGCTAAAATACACTAATGACAGCAAAAAGTTTGAGTCTACAACATTTAGTTAAGGTGTGAGAGCCTAAATGAACTTTTTATTGCTTTAAACGCGTTTTCAGCCCTTGATTGTACACTTCAGGTGAAACTGTCAAAATCTTCAAAATGAGCAAAAGCACAATGAAATTAATGCTGGAATCATCTTCAAGTTTCTAAAATACACTAATGACAGTAAAAAGTTTGAGTCTACAACATTTAGTTAAGGTGTGAGAGCCAAAATGAACTTTGTATTGCTTTAAATGCACTTTCAGCCCGAATGTACACTTCAGGTGAAACTGTCAAAATCTTCAAAATGAGCAAAAGCACAATGAAATTAATGCTGGAAACATCTTCAAGTTGCTAAAATACACTAATGAAAGCAAAAAGTTTGAGTCTACAACATTTAGTTAAGGTGTGAGAGCCAAAATGAACTTTTTATTGCTTTAAATGCATTTTCAGCCCGATTGTACACTTCAGGTGAAACTGTCAAAATCTTCAAAATGAGCAAAAGCACAATGAAATTAATGCTGGAATCATCTTCAAGTTGCTAAAATACACTAATGACAGCAAAAAGTTTGAGTTTACAACATTTAGTTAAGGTGTGAGAGCCAAAATGAACTTTGTATTGCTTTAAATGCATTTTCAGCCCGATTGGACACTTCAAGTGAAACTGTCAAAATCTTCAAAATGAGCAAAAGCACAATGAAATTAATGCTGTAATCATCTTCAAGTTTCTAAAATACACTAATGACAGCAAAAACTTTGAGTCTACAACATTTAGTTAAGGTGTGAGAGCCAAAATGAACTTTGTATTGCTGTAAACGCGTTTTCAGCACCTGATTGTACACTTCAGGTGAAACTGTCAAAATCTTCAAAATGAGCAAAAGCACAATGCAATTAATGCTGGAATCATCTTCAAGTTGCTAAAATACACTAATGACAGCAAAAAGTTTGAGTCTACAACATTTAGTTAAGGTGTGAGAGCCAAAATTAACTTTTTATTGCTTTAAACGCGTTTTCAGCCCTTGATTGTAAACTTCAGGTGAAACTGTCAAAATCTTCAAAATGAGCAAAAGCACAATGAAATTAATGCTGGAATCTTCTTCAAGTTGCTAAAATACACTAATGACAGTAAAAAGTTTGAGTCTACAACATTTAGTTAAGGTGTGAGAGCCAAAATGAACTTTGTATTGCTTTAAATGCGCTTTCAGCCCGAATGTACACTTCAGATGAAACTGTCAAAATCTTCAAAATGAGCAAAAGCACAATGAAATTAATGCTGGAATCATCTTCAAGTTGCTAAAATACACTAATGACAGCAAAAGGTTTGAGTCTACAACATTTAGTTAAGGTGTGAGAGCCAAAATGAACTTTGTATTGCTGTAAACGCGTTTTCAGCACCTGATTGTACACTTCAGGTGAAACTGTCAAAATGAACTTTTTATTGCTTTAAATGTATTTTCAGCCCGATTGTACACTTCAGGTGAAACTGTCAAAATCTTCAAAATGAGCAAAAGCACAATGAAATTAATGCTGGAATCATCTTCAAGTTGCTAAAATACACTAATGACAGCAAAAAGTTTGAGTCTACAACATTTAGTTAAGGTGTGAGAGCCAAAATGAACTTTGTATTGCTTTAAATGCACTTTCAGCCCTTGATTGTACACTTCAGGTGAAACTGTCAAAATCTTCAAAATGAGCAAAAGCACAATGAAATTAATGCTGGAATCATCTTCAAGTTGCTAAAATACACTAATGACAGTAAAAAGTTTGAGTCTACAACATTTAGTTAAGGTGTGAGAGCCAAAATTAACTTTGTATTGCTTTAAATTCACTTTCAGCCCGAATGTACACTTCAGATGAAACTGTCAAAATCTTCAAAATGAGCAAAAGCACAATGAAATTAATGCTGGAATCATCTTCAAGTTGCTAAAATACACTAATGACAGCAACAAGTTTGAGTCTACAACATTTAGTCAAGGTGTGAGAGCCTAAATGAACTTTTTATTGCTTTAAATGCATTTTCAGCCCGATTGTACACTTCAGGTGAAACTGTCAAAATCTTCAAAATGAGCAAAAGCACAATGAAATTAATGCTGGAATCATCTTCAAGTTGCTAAAATACACTAATGACAGCAAAAAGTTTGAGTTTACAACATTTAGTTAAGGTGTGAGAGCCAAAATGAACTTTGTATTGCTTTAAATGCATTTTCAGCCCGATTGGACACTTCAAGTGAAACTGTCAAAATCTTCAAAATGAGCAAAAGCACAATGCAATTAATGCTGGAATCATCTTCAAGTTGCTAAAATACACTCATGACAGCAAAAAGTTTGAGTCTACAACATTTAGTTAAGGTGTGAGAGCCTAAATGAACTTTGTATTGCTTTAAACGCGTTTTCAGCCCTTGATTGTACACTTCATATGAAACTGTCAAAATCTTCAAAATGAGCAAAAGCACAATGAAATTAATGCTGGAATCATCTTCAAGTTGCTAAAATACACTAATGACAGCAAAAAGTTTGAGTTTACAACATTTAGTTAAGGTGTGAGAGCCAAAATGAACTTTGTATTGCTTTAAATGCATTTTCAGCCCGATTGGACACTTCAAGTGAAACTGTCAAAATCTTCAAAATGAGCAAAAGCACAATGAAATTAATGCTGTAATCATCTTCAAGTTTCTAAAATACACTAATGACAGCAAAAACTTTGAGTCTACAACATTTAGTTAAGGTGTGAGAGCCAAAATGAACTTTGTATTGCTGTAAACGCGTTTTCAGCACCTGATTGTACACTTCAGGTGAAACTGTCAAAATCTTCAAAATGAGCAAAAACACAATGCAATTAATGCTGGAATCATCTTCAAGTTGCTAAAATACACTAATGACAGCAAAAAGTTTGAGTCTACAACATTTAGTTAAGGTGTGAGAGCCAAAATGAACTTTGTATTGCTGTAAACGCGTTTTCAGCACCTGATTGTACACTTCAGGTGAAACTGTCAAAATCTTCAAAATGAGCAAAAGCACAATGAAATTAATGCTGGAATCTTCTTCAAGTTGCTAAAATACACTAATGACAGTAAAAAGTTTGAGTCTACAACATTTAGTTAAGGTGTGAGAGCCAAAATGAACTTTTTATTGCTTTAAATGCATTTTCAGCCCGATTGTACACTTCAGGTGAAACTGTCAAAATCTTCAAAATGAGCAAAAGCACAATGAAATTAATGCTGGAATCATCTTCAAGTTGCTAAAATACACTAATGACAGCAAAAAGTTTGAGTTTACAACATTTAGTTAAGGTGTGAGAGCCAAAATGAACTTTGTATTGCTTTAAATGCATTTTCAGCCCGATTGGACACTTCAAGTGAAACTGTCAAAATCTTCAAAATGAGCAAAAGCACAATGAAATTAATGCTGTAATCATCTTCAAGTTTCTAAAATACACTAATGACAGCAAAAACTTTGAGTCTACAACATTTAGTTAAGGTGTGAGAGCCAAAATGAACTTTGTATTGCTGTAAACGCGTTTTCAGCACCTGATTGTACACTTCAGGTGAAACTGTCAAAATCTTCAAAATGAGCAAAAGCACAATGCAATTAATGCTGGAATCATCTTCAAGTTGCTAAAATACACTAATGACAGCAAAAAGTTTGAGTCTACAACATTTAGTTAAGGTGTGAGAGCCAAAATGAACTTTGTATTGCTGTAAACGCGTTTTCAGCACCTGATTGTACACTTCAGGTGAAACTGTCAAAATCTTCAAAATGAGCAAAAGCACAATGAAATTAATGCTGGAATCTTCTTCAAGTTGCTAAAATACACTAATGACAGTAAAAAGTTTGAGTCTACAACATTTAGTTAAGGTGTGAGAGCCAAAATGAACTTTGTATTGCTTTAAATGCACTTTTAGCCCGAATGTACACTTCAGGTGAAACTGTCAAAATCTTCAAAATGAGCAAAAGCACAATGAAATTAATGCTGGAATCATCTTCAAGTTGCTAAAATACACTAATGACAGCAAAAAGTTTGAGTCTACAACATTTAGTTAAGGTGTGAGAGCCAAAATGAACTTTTTATTGCTTTAAATGCATTTTCAGCCCGATTGTACACTTCAGGTGAAACTGTCAAAATCTTCAAAATGAGCAAAAGCACAATGAAATGAATGCTGGAATCATCTTCAAGTTGCTAAAATACACTAATGACAGCAAAAAGTTTGAGTTTACAACATTTAGTTAAGGTGTGAGAGCCAAAATGAACTTTGTATTGCTTTAAATGCATTTTCAGCTCGATTGGACACTTCAAGTGAAACTGTCAAAATCTTCAAAATGAGCAAAAGCACAATGAAATTAATGCTGGAATCATCTTCAAGTTTCTAAAATACACTAATGACAGCAAAAAGTTTGAGTCTACAACATTTAGTTAAGGTGTGAGAGCCAAAATGAACTTTGTATTGCTGTAAACGCGTTTTCAGCACCTGATTGTACACTTCAGGTGAAACTGTCAAAATCTTCAAAATGAGCAAAAGCACAATGCAATTAATGCTGGAATCATTTTCAAGTTGCTAAAATACACTAATGACAGCAAAAAGTTTGAGTCTACAACATTTAGTTAAGGTGTGAGAGCCTAAATGAACTTTGTATTGCTTTAAACGCGTTTTCAGCCCTTGATTGTACACTTCATATGAAACTGTCAAAATCTTCAAAATGAGCAAAAGCACAATGAAATTAATGCTGGAATCATCTTCAAGTTGCTAAAATACACTAATGACAGCAAAAAGTTTGAGTTTACAACATTTAGTTAAGGTGTGAGAGCCAAAATGAACTTTGTATTGCTTTAAATGCATTTTCAGCCCGATTGGACACTTCAAGTGAAACTGTCAAAATCTTCAAAATGAGCAAAAGCACAATGAAATTAATGCTGTAATCATCTTCAAGTTTCTAAAATACACTAATGACAGCAAAAACTTTGAGTCTACAACATTTAGTTAAGGTGTGAGAGCCAAAATGAACTTTGTATTGCTTTAAATGCACTTTCAGCCCTTGATTGTACACTTCAGGTGAAACTGTCAAAATCTTCAAAATGAGCAAAAGCACAATGCAATTAATGCTGGAATCATCTTCAAGTTGCTAAAATACACTAATGACAGTAAAAAGTTTGAGTCTACAACATTTAGTTAAGGTGTGAGAGCCAAAATGAACTTTGTATTGCTTTAAATGCACTTTCAGCCCGAATGTACACTTCAGGTGAAACTGTCAAAATCTTCAAAATGAGCAAAAGCACAATGAAATTAATGCTGGAAACATCTTCAAGTTGCTAAAATACACTAATGAAAGCAAAAAGTTTGAGTCTACAACATTTAGTTAAGGTGTGAGAGCCAAAATGAACTTTTTATTGCTTTAAATGCATTTTCAGCCCGATTGTACACTTCAGGTGAAACTGTCAAAATCTTCAAAATGAGCAAAAGCACAATGAAATTAATGCTGGAATCATCTTCAAGTTGCTAAAATACACTAATGACAGCAAAAAGTTTGAGTTTACAACATTTAGTTAAGGTGTGAGAGCCAAAATGAACTTTGTATTGCTTTAAATGCATTTTCAGCCCGATTGGACACTTCAAGTGAAACTGTCAAAATCTTCAAAATGAGCAAAAGCACAATGAAATTAATGCTGTAATCATCTTCAAGTTTCTAAAATACACTAATGACAGCAAAAACTTTGAGTCTACAACATTTAGTTAAGGTGTGAGAGCCAAAATGAACTTTGTATTGCTGTAAACGCGTTTTCAGCACCTGATTGTACACTTCAGGTGAAACTGTCAAAATCTTCAAAATGAGCAAAAGCACAATGCAATTAATGCTGGAATCATCTTCAAGTTGCTAAAATACACTAATGACAGCAAAAAGTTTGAGTCTACAACATTTAGTTAAGGTGTGAGAGCCAAAATGAACTTTTTATTGCTTTAAATGCATTTTCAGCCCGATTGTACACTTCAGGTGAAACTGTCAAAATCTTCAAAATGAGCAAAAGCACAATGAAATTAATGCTGGAATCATCTTCAAGTTGCTAAAATACACTAATGACAGCAAAAAGTTTGAGTTTACAACATTTAGTTAAGGTGTGAGAGCCAAAATGAACTTTGTATTGCTTTAAATGCATTTTCAGCTCGATTGGACACTTCAAGTGAAACTGTAAAAATCTTCAAAATGAGCAAAAGCACAATGAAATTAATGCTGGAATCATCTTCAAGTTTCTAAAATACACTAATGACAGCAAAAAGTTTGAGTCTACAACATTTAGTTAAGGTGTGAGAGCCAAAATGAACTTTGTATTGCTGTAAACGCGTTTTCAGCACCTGATTGTACACTTCAGGTGAAACTGTCAAAATCTTTTAAATGAGCAAAAGCACAATGCAATTAATGCTGGAATCATTTTCAAGTTGCTAAAATACACTAATGACAGCAAAAAGTTTGAGTCTACAACATTTAGTTAAGGTGTGAGAGCCTAAATGAACTTTGTATTGCTTTAAACGCGTTTTCAGCCCTTGATTGTACACTTCATATGAAACTGTCAAAATCTTCAAAATGAGCAAAAGCACAATGAAATTAATGCTGGAATCATCTTCAAGTTGCTAAAATACACTAATGACAGCAAAAAAGTTTGAGTTTACAACATTTAGTTAAGGTGTGAGAGCCAAAATTAACTTTGTATTGCTTTAAATGCATTTTCAGCCCGATTGGACACTTCAAGTGAAACTGTCAAAATCTTCAAAATGAGCAAAAGCACAATGAAATTAATGCTGGAATCATCTTCAAGTTTCTAAAATACACTAATGACAGCAAAAAGTTTGAGTCTACAACATTTAGTTAAGGTGTGAGAGCCAAAATGAACTTTGTATTGCTGTAAACGCGTTTTCAGCACCTGATTGTACACTTCAGGTGAAACTGTCAAAATCTTCAAAATGAGCAAAAGCACAATGCAATTAATGCTGGAATCATCTTCAAGTTGCTAAAATACACTAATGACAGCAAAAAGTTTGAGTCTACAACATTTAGTTAAGGTGTGAGAGCCTAAATGAACTTTGTATTGCTTTAAATGCGCTTTCAGCCCGAATGTACACTTCAGATGAAACTGTCAAAATCTTCAAAATGAGCAAAAGCACAATGAAATTAATGCTGGAATCATCTTCAAGTTGCTAAAATACACTAATGACAGCAAAAAGTTTGAGTCTACAACATTTAGTTAAGGTGTGAGAGCCAAAATGAACTTTGTATTGCTGTAAACGCGTTTTCAGCACCTGATTGTACACTTCAGGTGAAACTGTCAAAATCTTCAAAATGAGCAAAAGCACAATGCAATTAATGCTGGAAACATCTTCAAGTTGCTAAAATACACTAATGACAGCAAAAAGTTTGAGTCTACAACATTTAGTTAAGGTGTGAGAGCCAAAATGAACTTTTTATTGCTTTAAATGCATTTTCAGCCCGATTGTACACTTCAGGTGAAACTGTCAAAATCTTCAAAATGAGCAAAAGCACAATGAAATTAATGCTGGAATCATCTTCAAGTTTCTAAAATACACTAATGACAGCAAAAAGTTTGAGTCTACAACATTTAGTTAAGGTGTGAGAGCCAAAATGAACTTTGTATTGCTGTAAACGCGTTTTCAGCACCTGATTGTACACTTCAGGTGAAACTGTCAAAATCTTCAAAATGAGCAAAAGCACAATGCAATTAATGCTGGAATCATCTTCAAGTTGCTAAAATACACTAATGACAGCAAAAAGTTTGAGTCTACAACATTTAGTTAAGGTGTGAGAGCCTAAATGAACTTTGTATTGCTTTAAACGCGTTTTCAGCCCTTGATTGTACACTTCATATGAAACTGTCAAAATCTTCAAAATGAGCAAAAGCACAATGAAATTAATGCTGGAATCATCTTCAAGTTGCTAAAATACACTAATGACAGCAAAAAGTTTGAGTTTACATTATTTAGTTAAGGTGTGAGAGCCAAAATTAACTTTGTATTGCTTTAAATGCATTTTCAGCCCGATTGGACACTTCAAGTGAAACTGTCAAAATCTTCAAAATGAGCAAAAGCACAATGCAATTAATGCTGGAAACATCTTCAAGTTGCTAAAATACACTAATGACAGCAAAAAGTTTGAGTCTACAACATTTAGTTAAGGTGTGAGAGCCAAAATGAACTTTTTATTGCTTTAAATGCATTTTCAGCCCGATTGTACACTTCAGGTGAAACTGTCAAAATCTTCAAAATGAGCAAAAGCACAATGAAATTAATGCTGGAATCATCTTCAAGTTTCTAAAATACACTAATGACAGTAAAAAGTTTGAGTCTACAACATTTAGTTAAGGTGTGAGAGCCAAAATGAACTTTGTATTGCTTTAAATGCACTTTCAGCCCGAATGTACACTTCAGGTGAAACTGTCAAAATCTTCAAAATGAGCAAAAGCACAATGAAATTAATGCTGGAAACATCTTCAAGTTGCTAAAATACACTAATGAAAGCAAAAAGTTTGAGTCTACAACATTTAGTTAAGGTGTGAGAGCCAAAATGAACTTTTTATTGCTTTAAATGCATTTTCAGCCCGATTGTACACTTCAGGTGAAACTGTCAAAATCTTCAAAATGAGCAAAAGCACAATGAAATTAATGCTGGAATCATCTTCAAGTTGCTAAAATACACTAATGACAGCAAAAAGTTTGAGTTTACAACATTTAGTTAAGGTGTTAGAGCCAAAATGAACTTTGTATTGCTTTAAATGCATTTTCAGCCCGATTGGACACTTCAAGTGAAACTGTCAAAATCTTCAAAATGAGCAAAAGCACAATGAAATTAATGCTGTAATCATCTTCAAGTTTCTAAAATACACTAATGACAGCAAAAACTTTGAGTCTACAACATTTAGTTAAGGTGTGAGAGCCAAAATGAACTTTGTATTGCTGTAAACGCGTTTTCAGCACCTGATTGTACACTTCAGGTGAAACTGTCAAAATCTTCAAAATGAGCAAAAGCACAATGCAATTAATGCTGGAATCATCTTCAAGTTGCTAAAATACACTAATGACAGCAAAAAGTTTGAGTCTACAACATTTAGTTAAGGTGTGAGAGCCAAAATTAACTTTTTATTGCTTTAAACGCGTTTTCAGCCCTTGATTGTAAACTTCAGGTGAAACTGTCAAAATCTTCAAAATGAGCAAAAGCACAATGAAATTAATGCTGGAATCTTCTTCAAGTTGCTAAAATACACTAATGACAGTAAAAAGTTTGAGTCTACAACATTTAGTTAAGGTGTGAGAGCCAAAATGAACTTTGTATTGCTTTAAATGCGCTTTCAGCCCGAATGTACACTTCAGATGAAACTGTCAAAATCTTCAAAATGAGCAAAAGCACAATGAAATTAATGCTGGAATCATCTTCAAGTTGCTAAAATACACTAATGACAGCAAAAGGTTTGAGTCTACAACATTTAGTTAAGGTGTGAGAGCCAAAATTAACTTTGTATTGCTGTAAACGCGTTTTCAGCACCTGATTGTACACTTCAGGTGAAACTGTCAAAATGAACTTTTTATTGCTTTAAATGTATTTTCAGCCCGATTGTACACTTCAGGTGAAACTGTCAAAATCTTCAAAATGAGCAAAAGCACAATGAAATTAATGCTGGAATCATCTTCAAGTTGCTAAAATACACTAATGACAGCAAAAAGTTTGAGTCTACAACATTTAGTTAAGGTGTGAGAGCCAAAATTAACTTTGTATTGCTTTAAATGCACTTTCAGCCCTTGATTGTACACTTCAGGTGAAACTGTCAAAATCTTCAAAATGAGCAAAAGCACAATGAAATTAATGCTGGAATCATCTTCAAGTTGCTAAAATACACTAATGACAGTAAAAAGTTTGAGTCTACAACATTTAGTTAAGGTGTGAGAGCCAAAATGAACTTTGTATTGCTTTAAATGCACTTTCAGCCCGAATGTACACTTCAGATGAAACTGTCAAAATCTTCAAAATGAGCAAAAGCACAATGAAATTAATGCTGGAATCATCTTCAAGTTGCTAAAATACACTAATGACAGCAACAAGTTTGAGTCTACAACATTTAGTCAACGTGTGAGAGCCAAAATGAACTTTGTATTGCTTTAAATGCATTTTCAGCCCGATTGGACACTTCAAGTGAAACTGTCAAAATCTTCAAAATGAGCAAAAGCACAATGAAATTAATGCTGTAATCATCTTCAAGTTTCTAAAATACACTAATGACAGCAAAAACTTTGAGTCTACAACATTTAGTTAAGGTGTGAGAGCCAAAATGAACTTTGTATTGCTGTAAACGCGTTTTCAGCACCTGATTGTACACTTCAGGGGAAACTGTCAAAATCTTCAAAATGAGCAAAAGCACAATGCAATTAATGCTGGAATCATCTTCAAGTTGCTAAAATACACTAATGACAGCAAAAAGTTTGAGTCTACAACATTTAGTTAAGGTGTGAGAGCCAAAATGAACTTTGTATTGCTTTAAATGCATTTTCAGCCCGATTGGACACTTCAAGTGAAACTGTCAAAATCTTCAAAATGAGCAAAAGCACAATGAAATTAATGCTGGAATCTTCTTCAAGTTGCTAAAATACACTAATGACAGTAAAAAGTTTGAGTCTACAACATTTAGTTAAGGTGTGAGAGCCTAAATGAACTTTGTATTGCTTTAAATGCGCTTTCAGCCCGAATGTACACTTCAGATGAAACTGTCAAAATCTTCAAAATGAGCAAAAACACAATGAAATTAATGCTGGAATCATCTTCAAGTTTCTAAAATACACTAATGACAGCAAAAAGTTTGAGTCTACAACATTTAGTTAAGGTGTGAGAGCCAAAATGAACTTTGTATTGCTGTAAACGCGTTTTCAGCACCTGATTGTACACTTCAGGTGAAACTGTCAAAATCTTCAAAATGAGCAAAAGCACAATGCAATTAATGCTGGAATCATCTTCAAGTTGCTAAAATACACTAATGACAGTAAAAAGTTTGAGTCTACAACATTTAGTTAAGGTGTGAGAGCCAAAATGAACTTTGTATTGCTTTAAATGCACTTTCAGCCCGAATGTACACTTCAGGTGAAACTGTCAAAATCTTCAAAATGAGCAAAAGCACAATGAAATTAATGCTGGAAACATCTTCAAGTTGCTAAAATACACTAATGAAAGCAAAAAGTTTGAGTCTACAACATTTAGTTAAGGTGTGAGAGCCAAAATGAACTTTTTATTGCTTTAAATGCATTTTCAGCCCGATTGTAGACTTCAGGTGAAACTGTCAAAATCTTCAAAATGAGCAAAAGCACAATGAAATTAATGCTGGAATCATCTTCAAGTTGCTAAAATACACTAATGACAGCAAAAAGTTTGAGTTTACAACATTTAGTTAAGGTGTGAGAGCCAAAATGAACTTTGTATTGCTTTAAATGCATTTTCAGCCCGATTGGACACTTCAAGTGAAACTGTCAAAATCTTCAAAATGAGCAAAAGCACAATGAAATTAATGCTGGAATCTTCTTCAAGTTGCTAAAATACACTAATGAAAGCAAAAAGTTTGAGTCTACAACATTTAGTTAAGGTGTGAGAGCCAAAATGAACTTTTTATTGCTTTAAATGCATTTTCAGCCCGATTGTACACTTCAGGTGAAACTGTCAAAATCTTCAAAATGAGCAAAAGCACAATGAAATTAATGCTGGAATCATCTTCAAGTTGCTAAAATACACTAATGACAGCAAAAAGTTTGAGTTTACAACATTTAGTTAAGGTGTGAGAGCCAAAATGAACTTTGTATTGCTTTAAATGCATTTTCAGCCCGATTGGACACTTCAAGTGAAACTGTCAAAATCTTCAAAATGAGCAAAAGCACAATGAAATTAATGCTGTAATCATCTTCAAGTTTCTAAAATACACTAATGACAGCAAAAACTTTGAGTCTACAACATTTAGTTAAGGTGTGAGAGCCAAAATGAACTTTTTATTGCTGTAAACGCGTTTTCAGCACCTGATTGTACACTTCAGGTGAAACTGTCAAAATCTTCAAAATGAGCAAAAGCACAATGCAATTAATGCTGGAATCATCTTCAAGTTGCTAAAATACACTAATGACAGCAAAAAGTTTGAGTTTACAACATTTAGTTAAGGTGTGAGAGCCAAAATGAACTTTGTATTGCTGTAAACGCGTTTTCAGCACCTGATTGTACACTTCAGGTGAAACTGTCAAAATCTTCCAAATGAGCAAAAGCACAATGAAATTAATGCTGGAATCTTCTTCAAGTTGCTAAAATACACTAATGACAGTAAAAAGTTTGAGTCTACAACATTTAGTTAAGGTGTGAGAGCCAAAATGAACTTTGTATTGCTTTAAATGCACTTTTAGCCCGAATGTACACTTCAGGTGAAACTGTCAAAATCTTCAAAATGAGCAAAAGCACAGTGAAATTAATGCTGGAATCATCTTCAAGTTGCTAAAATACACTAATGACAGCAAAAAGTTTGAGTCTACAACATTTAGTTAAGGTGTGAGAGCCAAAAGGAACTTTTTATTGCTTTAAATGCATTTTCAGCCCGATTGTACACTTCAGGTGAAACTGTCAAAATCTTCAAAATGAGCAAAAGCACAATGAAATTAATGCTGGAATCATCTTCAAGTTGCTAAAATACACTAATGACAGCAAAAAGTTTGAGTTTACAACATTTAGTTAAGGTGTGAGAGCCAAAATGAACTTTGTATTGCTTTAAATGCATTTTCAGCTCGATTGGACACTTCAAGTGAAACTGTCAAAATCTTCAAAATGAGCAAAAGCACAATGAAATTAATGCTGGAATCATCTTCAAGTTTCTAAAATACACTAATGACAGCAAAAAGTTTGAGTCTACAACATTTAGTTAAGGTGTGAGAGCCAAAATGAACTTTGTATTGCTGTAAACGCGTTTTCAGCACCTGATTGTACACTTCAGGTGAAACTGTCAAAATCTTCAAAATGAGCAAAAGCACAATGCAATTAATGCTGGAAACATCTTCAAGTTGCTAAAATACACTAATGACAGCAAAAAGTTTGAGTCTACAACATTTAGTTAAGGTGTGAGAGCCAAAATGAACTTTTTATTGCTTTAAATGCATTTTCAGCCCGATTGTACACTTCAGGTGAAACTGTCAAAATCTTCAAAATGAGCAAAAGCACAATGAAATTAATGCTGGAATCATCTTCAAGTTTCTAAAATACACTAATGACAGCAAAAAGTTTGAGTCTACAACATTTAGTTAAGGTGTGAGAGCCAAAATGAACTTTGTATTGCTGTAAACGCGTTTTCAGCACCTGATTGTACACTTCAGGTGAAACTGTCAAAATCTTCAAAATGAGCAAAAGCACAATGCAATTAATGCTGGAATCATCTTCAAGTTGCTAAAATACACTAATGACAGCAAAAAGTTTGAGTCTACAACATTTAGTTAAGGTGTGAGAGCCTAAATGAACTTTGTATTGCTTTAAACGCGTTTTCAGCCCTTGATTGTACACTTCATATGAAACTGTCAAAATCTTCAAAATGAGCAAAAGCACAATGAAATTAATGCTGGAATCATCTTCAAGTTGCTAAAATACACTAATGACAGCAAAAAGTTTGAGTTTACATTATTTAGTTAAGGTGTGAGAGCCAAAATTAACTTTGTATTGCTTTAAATGCATTTTCAGCCCGATTGGACACTTCAAGTGAAACTGTCAAAATCTTCAAAATGAGCAAAAGCACAATGCAATTAATGCTGGAAACATCTTCAAGTTGCTAAAATACACTAATGACAGCAAAAAGTTTGAGTCTACAACATTTAGTTAAGGTGTGAGAGCCAAAATGAACTTTTTATTGCTTTAAATGCATTTTCAGCCCGATTGTACACTTCAGGTGAAACTGTCAAAATCTTCAAAATGAGCAAAAGCACAATGAAATTAATGCTGGAATCATCTTCAAGTTTCTAAAATACACTAATGACAGCAAAAAGTTTGAGTCTACAACATTTAGTTAAGGTGTGAGAGCCTAAATGAACTTTTTATTGCTTTAAACGCGTTTTCAGCCCTTGATTGTACACTTCAGGTGAAACTGTCAAAATCTTCAAAATGAGCAAAAGCACAATGAAATTAATGCTGGAATCATCTTCAAGTTTCTAAAATACACTAATGACAGTAAAAAGTTTGAGTCTACAACATTTAGTTAAGGTGTGAGAGCCAAAATGAACTTTGTATTGCTTTAAATGCACTTTCAGCCCGAATGTACACTTCAGGTGAAACTGTCAAAATCTTCAAAATGAGCAAAAGCACAATGAAATTAATGCTGGAAACATCTTCAAGTTGCTAAAATACACTAATGAAAGCAAAAAGTTTGAGTCTACAACATTTAGTTAAGGTGTGAGAGCCAAAATGAACTTTTTATTGCTTTAAATGCATTTTCAGCCCGATTGTACACTTCAGGTGAAACTGTCAAAATCTTCAAAATGAGCAAAAGCACAATGAAATTAATGCTGGAATCATCTTCAAGTTGCTAAAATACACTAATGACAGCAAAAAGTTTGAGTTTACAACATTTAGTTAAGGTGTGAGAGCCAAAATGAACTTTGTATTGCTGTAAACGCGTTTTCAGCACCTGATTGTACACTTCAGGTGAAACTGTCAAAATCTTCAAAATGAGCAAAAGCACAATGAAATTAATGCTGGAATCATCTTCAAGTTGCTAAAATACACTAATGACAGCAAAAAGTTTGAGTTTACATTATTTAGTTAAGGTGTGAGAGCCAAAATTAACTTTGTATTGCTTTAAATGCATTTTCAGCCCGATTGGACACTTCAAGTGAAACTGTCAAAATCTTCAAAATGAGCAAAAGCACAATGCAATTAATGCTGGAAACATCTTCAAGTTGCTAAAATACACTAATGACAGCAAAAAGTTTGAGTCTACAACATTTAGTTAAGGTGTGAGAGCCAAAATGAACTTTTTATTGCTTTAAATGCATTTTCAGCCCGATTGTACACTTCAGGTGAAACTGTCAAAATCTTCAAAATGAGCAAAAGCACAATGAAATTAATGCTGGAATCATCTTCAAGTTTCTAAAATACACTAATGACAGCAAAAAGTTTGAGTCTACAACATTTAGTTAAGGTGTGAGAGCCTAAATGAACTTTTTATTGCTTTAAACGCGTTTTCAGCCCTTGATTGTACACTTCAGGTGAAACTGTCAAAATCTTCAAAATGAGCAAAAGCACAATGAAATTAATGCTGGAATCATCTTCAAGTTTCTAAAATACACTAATGACAGTAAAAAGTTTGAGTCTACAACATTTAGTTAAGGTGTGAGAGCCAAAATGAACTTTGTATTGCTTTAAATGCACTTTCAGCCCGAATGTACACTTCAGGTGAAACTGTCAAAATCTTCAAAATGAGCAAAAGCACAATGAAATTAATGCTGGAAACATCTTCAAGTTGCTAAAATACACTAATGAAAGCAAAAAGTTTGAGTCTACAACATTTAGTTAAGGTGTGAGAGCCAAAATGAACTTTTTATTGCTTTAAATGCATTTTCAGCCCGATTGTACACTTCAGGTGAAATTGTCAAAATCTTCAAAATGAGCAAAAGCACAATGAAATTAATGCTGGAATCATCTTCAAGTTGCTAAAATACACTAATGACAGCAAAAAGTTTGAGTTTACAACATTTAGTTAAGGTGTGAGAGCCAAAATGAACTTTGTATTGCTTTAAATGCATTTTCAGCCCGATTGGACACTTCAAGTGAAACTGTCAAAATCTTCAAAATGAGCAAAAGCACAATGAAATTAATGCTGTAATCATCTTCAAGTTTCTAAAATACACTAATGACAGCAAAAACTTTGAGTCTACAACATTTAGTTAAGGTGTGAGAGCCAAAATGAACTTTGTATTGCTGTAAACGCGTTTTCAGCACCTGATTGTACACTTCAGGTGAAACTGTCAAAATCTTCAAAATGAGCAAAAGCACAATGCAATTAATGCTGGAATCATCTTCAAGTTGCTAAAATACACTAATGACAGCAAAAAGTTTGAGTCTACAACATTTAGTTAAGGTGTGAGAGCCAAAATGAACTTTGTATTGCTGTAAACGCGTTTTCAGCACCTGATTGTACACTTCAGGTGAAACTGTCAAAATCTTCAAAATGAGCAAAAGCACAATGCAATTAATGCTGGAAACATCTTCAAGTTGCTAAAATACACTAATGACAGCAAAAAGTTTGAGTCTACAACATTTAGTTAAGGTGTGAGAGCCAAAATGAACTTTTTATTGCTTTAAATGCATTTTCAGCCCGATTGTACACTTCAGGTGAAACTGTCAAAATCTTCAAAATGAGCAAAAGCACAATGAAATTAATGCTGGAATCATCTTCAAGTTTCTAAAATACACTAATGACAGCAAAAAGTTTGAGTCTACAACATTTAGTTAAGGTGTGAGAGCCAAAATGAACTTTGTATTGCTGTAAACGCGTTTTCAACACCTGATTGTACACTTCAGGTGAAACTGTCAAAATCTTCAAAATGAGCAAAAGCACAATGCAATTAATGCTGGAATCATCTTCAAGTTGCTAAAATACACTAATGACAGCAAAAAGTTTGAGTCTACAACATTTAGTTAAGGTGTGAGAGCCTAAATGAACTTTGTATTGCTTTAAACGCGTTTTCAGCCCTTGATTGTACACTTCATATGAAACTGTCAAAATCTTCAAAATGAGCAAAAGCACAATGAAATTAATGCTGGAATCATCTTCAAGTTGCTAAAATACACTAATGACAGCAAAAAGTTTGAGTTTACATTATTTAGTTAAGGTGTGAGAGCCAAAATTAACTTTGTATTGCTTTAAATGCATTTTCAGCCCGATTGGACACTTCAAGTGAAACTGTCAAAATCTTCAAAATGAGCAAAAGCACAATGCAATTAATGCTGGAAACATCTTCAAGTTGCTAAAATACACTAATGACAGCAAAAAGTTTGAGTCTACAACATTTAGTTAAGGTGTGAGAGCCAAAATGAACTTTTTATTGCTTTAAATGCATTTTCAGCCCGATTGTACACTTCAGGTGAAACTGTCAAAATCTTCAAAATGAGCAAAAGCACAATGAAATTAATGCTGGAATCATCTTCAAGTTTCTAAAATACACTAATGACAGCAAAAAGTTTGAGTCTACAACATTTAGTTAAGGTGTGAGAGCCAAAATGAACTTTTTATTGCTTTAAATGCATTTTCAGCCCGATTGTACACTTCAGGTGAAATTGTCAAAATCTTCAAAATGAGCAAAAGCACAATGAAATTAATGCTGGAATCATCTTCAAGTTGCTAAAATACACTAATGACAGCAAAAAGTTTGAGTTTACAACATTTAGTTAAGGTGTGAGAGCCAAAATGAACTTTGTATTGCTTTAAATGCATTTTCAGCCCGATTGGACACTTCAAGTGAAACTGTCAAAATCTTCAAAATGAGCAAAAGCACAATGAAATTAATGCTGTAATCATCTTCAAGTTTCTAAAATACACTAATGACAGCAAAAACTTTGAGTCTACAACATTTAGTTAAGGTGTGAGAGCCAAAATGAACTTTGTATTGCTGTAAACGCGTTTTCAGCACCTGATTGTACACTTCAGGTGAAACTGTCAAAATCTTCAAAATGAGCAAAAGCACAATGCAATTAATGCTGGAATCATCTTCAAGTTGCTAAAATACACTAATGACAGCAAAAAGTTTGAGTCTACAACATTTAGTTAAGGTGTGAGAGCCAAAATGAACTTTGTATTGCTGTAAACGCGTTTTCAGCACCTGATTGTACACTTCAGGTGAAACTGTCAAAATCTTCAAAATGAGCAAAAGCACAATGAAATTAATGCTGGAATCTTCTTCAAGTTGCTAAAATACACTAATGACAGCAAAAAGTTTGAGTCTACAACATTTAGTTAAGGTGTGAGAGCCAAAATGAACTTTGTATTGCTTTAAATGCACTTTTAGCCCGAATGTACACTTCAGGTGAAACTGTCAAAATCTTCAAAATGAGCAAAAGCACAATGAAATTAATGCTGGAATCATCTTCAAGTTGCTAAAATATACTAATGACAGCAAAAAGTTTGAGTCTACAACATTTAGTTAAGGTGTGAGAGCCAAAATGAACTTTTTATTGCTTTAAATGCATTTTCAGCCCGATTGTACACTTCAGGTGAAACTGTCAAAATCTTCAAAATGAGCAAAAGCACAATGAAATTAATGCTGGAATCATCTTCAAGTTGCTAAAATACACTAATGACAGCAAAAAGTTTGAGTTTACAACATTTAGTTAAGGTGTGAGAGCCAAAATGAACTTTGTATTGCTTTAAATGCATTTTCAGCCCGATTGGACACTTCAAGTGAAACTGTCAAAATCTTCAAAATGAGCAAAAGCACAATGAAATTAATGCTGTAATCATCTTCAAGTTTCTAAAATACACTAATGACAGCAAAAACTTTGAGTCTACAACATTTAGTTAAGGTGTGAGAGCCAAAATGAACTTTGTATTGCTGTAAACGCGTTTTCAGCACCTGATTGTACACTTCAGGTGAAACTGTCAAAATCTTCAAAATGAGCAAAAGCACAATGCAATTAATGCTGGAATCATCTTCAAGTTGCTAAAATACACTAATGACAGCAAAAAGTTTGAGTCTACAACATTTAGTTAAGGTGTGAGAGCCAAAATGAACTTTGTATTGCTGTAAACGCGTTTTCAGCACCTGATTGTACACTTCAGGTGAAACTGTCAAAATCTTCA
This sequence comes from Leptonotus elevatus, assembly GCF_054856555.1. NCBI lineage: Eukaryota > Metazoa > Chordata > Actinopteri > Syngnathiformes > Syngnathidae > Leptonotus > Leptonotus elevatus. The sequence goes on from NC_141249.1 coordinate 673,291, forward strand.
AAATGAGCAAAAGCACAATGCAATTAATGCTGGAAACATCTTCAAGTTGCTAAAATACACTAATGACAGCAAAAAGTTTGAGTCTACAACATTTAGTTAAGGTGTGAGAGCCAAAATGAACTTTTTATTGCTTTAAATGCATTTTCAGCCCGATTGTACACTTCAGGTGAAACTGTCAAAATCTTCAAAATGAGCAAAAGCACAATGAAATTAATGCTGGAATCATCTTCAAGTTTCTAAAATACACTAATGACAGCAAAAAGTTTGAGTCTACAACATTTAGTTAAGGTGTGAGAGCCAAAATGAACTTTGTATTGCTGTAAACGCGTTTTCAACACCTGATTGTACACTTCAGGTGAAACTGTCAAAATCTTCAAAATGAGCAAAAGCACAATGCAATTAATGCTGGAATCATCTTCAAGTTGCTAAAATACACTAATGACAGCAAAAAGTTTGAGTCTACAACATTTAGTTAAGGTGTGAGAGCCTAAATGAACTTTGTATTGCTTTAAACGCGTTTTCAGCCCTTGATTGTACACTTCATATGAAACTGTCAAAATCTTCAAAATGAGCAAAAGCACAATGAAATTAATGCTGGAATCATCTTCAAGTTGCTAAAATACACTAATGACAGCAAAAAGTTTGAGTTTACATTATTTAGTTAAGGTGTGAGAGCCAAAATTAACTTTGTATTGCTTTAAATGCATTTTCAGCCCGATTGGACACTTCAAGTGAAACTGTCAAAATCTTCAAAATGAGCAAAAGCACAATGCAATTAATGCTGGAAACATCTTCAAGTTGCTAAAATACACTAATGACAGCAAAAAGTTTGAGTCTACAACATTTAGTTAAGGTGTGAGAGCCAAAATGAACTTTTTATTGCTTTAAATGCATTTTCAGCCCGATTGTACACTTCAGGTGAAACTGTCAAAATCTTCAAAATGAGCAAAAGCACAATGAAATTAATGCTGGAATCATCTTCAAGTTTCTAAAATACACTAATGACAGCAAAAAGTTTGAGTCTACAACATTTAGTTAAGGTGTGAGAGCCTAAATGAACTTTTTATTGCTTTAAACGCGTTTTCAGCCCTTGATTGTACACTTCAGGTGAAACTGTCAAAATCTTCAAAATGAGCAAAAGCACAATGAAATTAATGCTGGAATCATCTTCAAGTTTCTAAAATACACTAATGACAGTAAAAAGTTTGAGTCTACAACATTTAGTTAAGGTGTGAGAGCCAAAATGAACTTTGTATTGCTTTAAATGCACTTTCAGCCCGAATGTACACTTCAGGTGAAACTGTCAAAATCTTCAAAATGAGCAAAAGCACAATGAAATTAATGCTGGAAACATCTTCAAGTTGCTAAAATACACTAATGAAAGCAAAAAGTTTGAGTCTACAACATTTAGTTAAGGTGTGAGAGCCAAAATGAACTTTTTATTGCTTTAAATGCATTTTCAGCCCGATTGTACACTTCAGGTGAAATTGTCAAAATCTTCAAAATGAGCAAAAGCACAATGAAATTAATGCTGGAATCATCTTCAAGTTGCTAAAATACACTAATGACAGCAAAAAGTTTGAGTTTACAACATTTAGTTAAGGTGTGAGAGCCAAAATGAACTTTGTATTGCTGTAAACGCGTTTTCAGCACCTGATTGTACACTTCAGGTGAAACTGTCAAAATCTTCAAAATGAGCAAAAGCACAATGCAATTAATGCTGGAATCATCTTCAAGTTGCTAAAATACACTAATGACAGCAAAAAGTTTGAGTCTACAACATTTAGTTAAGGTGTGAGAGCCAAAATGAACTTTGTATTGCTGTAAACGCGTTTTCAGCACCTGATTGTACACTTCAGGTGAAACTGTCAAAATCTTCAAAATGAGCAAAAGCACAATGCAATTAATGCTGGAAACATCTTCAAGTTGCTAAAATACACTAATGACAGCAAAAAGTTTGAGTCTACAACATTTAGTTAAGGTGTGAGAGCCAAAATGAACTTTTTATTGCTTTAAATGCATTTTCAGCCCGATTGTACACTTCAGGTGAAACTGTCAAAATCTTCAAAATGAGCAAAAGCACAATGAAATTAATGCTGGAATCATCTTCAAGTTTCTAAAATACACTAATGACAGCAAAAAGTTTGAGTCTACAACATTTAGTTAAGGTGTGAGAGCCAAAATGAACTTTGTATTGCTGTAAACGCGTTTTCAACACCTGATTGTACACTTCAGGTGAAACTGTCAAAATCTTCAAAATGAGCAAAAGCACAATGCAATTAATGCTGGAATCATCTTCAAGTTGCTAAAATACACTAATGACAGCAAAAAGTTTGAGTCTACAACATTTAGTTAAGGTGTGAGAGCCTAAATGAACTTTGTATTGCTTTAAACGCGTTTTCAGCCCTTGATTGTACACTTCATATGAAACTGTCAAAATCTTCAAAATGAGCAAAAGCACAATGAAATTAATGCTGGAATCATCTTCAAGTTGCTAAAATACACTAATGACAGCAAAAAGTTTGAGTTTACATTATTTAGTTAAGGTGTGAGAGCCAAAATTAACTTTGTATTGCTTTAAATGCATTTTCAGCCCGATTGGACACTTCAAGTGAAACTGTCAAAATCTTCAAAATGAGCAAAAGCACAATGCAATTAATGCTGGAAACATCTTCAAGTTGCTAAAATACACTAATGACAGCAAAAAGTTTGAGTCTACAACATTTAGTTAAGGTGTGAGAGCCAAAATGAACTTTTTATTGCTTTAAATGCATTTTCAGCCCGATTGTACACTTCAGGTGAAACTGTCAAAATCTTCAAAATGAGCAAAAGCACAATGAAATTAATGCTGGAATCATCTTCAAGTTTCTAAAATACACTAATGACAGCAAAAAGTTTGAGTCTACAACATTTAGTTAAGGTGTGAGAGCCTAAATGAACTTTTTATTGCTTTAAACGCGTTTTCAGCCCTTGATTGTACACTTCAGGTGAAACTGTCAAAATCTTCAAAATGAGCAAAAGCACAATGAAATTAATGCTGGAATCATCTTCAAGTTTCTAAAATACACTAATGACAGTAAAAAGTTTGAGTCTACAACATTTAGTTAAGGTGTGAGAGCCAAAATGAACTTTGTATTGCTTTAAATGCACTTTCAGCCCGAATGTACACTTCAGGTGAAACTGTCAAAATCTTCAAAATGAGCAAAAGCACAATGAAATTAATGCTGGAAACATCTTCAAGTTGCTAAAATACACTAATGAAAGCAAAAAGTTTGAGTCTACAACATTTAGTTAAGGTGTGAGAGCCAAAATGAACTTTTTATTGCTTTAAATGCATTTTCAGCCCGATTGTACACTTCAGGTGAAATTGTCAAAATCTTCAAAATGAGCAAAAGCACAATGAAATTAATGCTGGAATCATCTTCAAGTTGCTAAAATACACTAATGACAGCAAAAAGTTTGAGTTTACAACATTTAGTTAAGGTGTGAGAGCCAAAATGAACTTTGTATTGCTTTAAATGCATTTTCAGCCCGATTGGACACTTCAAGTGAAACTGTCAAAATCTTCAAAATGAGCAAAAGCACAATGAAATTAATGCTGTAATCATCTTCAAGTTTCTAAAATACACTAATGACAGCAAAAACTTTGAGTCTACAACATTTAGTTAAGGTGTGAGAGCCAAAATGAACTTTGTATTGCTGTAAACGCGTTTTCAGCACCTGATTGTACACTTCAGGTGAAACTGTCAAAATCTTCAAAATGAGCAAAAGCACAATGCAATTAATGCTGGAATCATTTTCAAGTTGCTAAAATACACTAATGACAGCAAAAAGTTTGAGTCTACAACATTTAGTTAAGGTGTGAGAGCCTAAATGAACTTTGTATTGCTTTAAACGCGTTTTCAGCCCTTGATTGTACACTTCATATGAAACTGTCAAAATCTTCAAAATGAGCAAAAGCACAATGAAATTAATGCTGGAATCATCTTCAAGTTGCTAAAATACACTAATGACAGCAAAAAGTTTGAGTTTACAACATTTAGTTAAGGTGTGAGAGCCAAAATTAACTTTGTATTGCTTTAAATGCATTTTCAGCCCGATTGGACACTTCAAGTGAAACTGTCAAAATCTTCAAAATGAGCAAAAGCACAATGAAATTAATGCTGGAATCATCTTCAAGTTTCTAAAATACACTAATGACAGCAAAAAGTTTGAGTCTACAACATTTAGTTAAGGTGTGAGAGCCAAAATGAACTTTGTATTGCTGTAAACGCGTTTTCAGCACCTGATTGTACACTTCAGGTGAAACTGTCAAAATCTTCAAAATGAGCAAAAGCACAATGCAATTAATGCTGGAATCATCTTCAAGTTGCTAAAATACACTAATGACAGCAAAAAGTTTGAGTCTACAACATTTAGTTAAGGTGTGAGAGCCTAAATGAACTTTGTATTGCTTTAAATGCGCTTTCAGCCCGAATGTACACTTCAGATGAAACTGTAAAAATCTTCAAAATGAGCAAAAGCACAATGAAATTAATGCTGGAATCATCTTCAAGTTGCTAAAATACACTAATGACAGCAAAAAGTTTGAGTCTACAACATTTAGTTAAGGTGTGAGAGCCAAAATGAACTTTGTATTGCTGTAAACGCGTTTTCAGCACCTGATTGTACACTTCAGGTGAAACTGTCAAAATCTTCAAAATGAGCAAAAGCACAATGCAATTAATGCTGGAAACATCTTCAAGTTGCTAAAATACACTAATGACAGCAAAAAGTTTGAGTCTACAACATTTAGTTAAGGTGTGAGAGCCAAAATGAACTTTTTATTGCTTTAAATGCATTTTCAGCCCGATTGTACACTTCAGGTGAAACTGTCAAAATCTTCAAAATGAGCAAAAGCACAATGAAATTAATGCTGGAATCATCTTCAAATTTCTAAAATACACTAATGACAGCAAAAAGTTTGAGTCTACAACATTTAGTTAAGGTGTGAGAGCCAAAATGAACTTTGTATTGCTGTAAACGCGTTTTCAGCACCTGATTGTACACTTCAGGTGAAACTGTCAAAATCTTCAAAATGAGCAAAAGCACAATGCAATTAATGCTGGAATCATCTTCAAGTTGCTAAAATACACTAATGACAGCAAAAAGTTTGAGTCTACAACATTTAGTTAAGGTGTGAGAGCCTAAATGAACTTTGTATTGCTTTAAACGCGTTTTCAGCCCTTGATTGTACACTTCATATGAAACTGTCAAAATCTTCAAAATGAGCAAAAGCACAATGAAATTAATGCTGGAATCATCTTCAAGTTGCTAAAATACACTAATGACAGCAAAAAGTTTGAGTTTACATTATTTAGTTAAGGTGTGAGAGCCAAAATTAACTTTGTATTGCTTTAAATGCATTTTCAGCCCGATTGGACACTTCAAGTGAAACTGTCAAAATCTTCAAAATGAGCAAAAGCACAATGAAATTAATGCTGGAAACATCTTCAAGTTGCTAAAATCTACTAATGACAGTAAAAAGTTTGAGTCTACAACATTTAGTTAAGGTGTGAGAGCCAAAATGAACTTTGTATTGCTTTAAATGCACTTTCAGCCGAATGTACACTTCAGATGAAACTGTCAAAATCTTCAAAATGAGCAAAAGCACAATGAAATTAATGCTGGAATCGTCTTCAAGTTGCTAAAATACACTAATGACAGCAAAAAGTTTGAGTCTACAACATTTAGTTAAGGTGTGAGAGCCTAAATGAACTTTTTATTGCTTTAAACGCGTTTTTAGCCCTTGATTGTACACTTCATATGACACTGTCAAAATCTTCAAAATGAGCAAAAGCACAATGAAATTAATGCTGGAATCATCTTCAAGTTGCTAAAATACACTAATGACAGCAAAAAGTTTGAGTCTACAACATTTAGTTAAGGTGTGAGAGCCTAAATGAACTTTTTATTGCTTTAAATGCATTTTCAGCCCGATTGTACACTTCAGGTGAAACTGTCAAAATCTTCAAAATGAGCAAAAGCACAATGAAATAAATGCTGGAATCATCTTCAAGTTGCTAAAATACACTAATGACAGCAAAAAGTTTGAGTTTACAACATTTAGTTAAGGTGTGAGAGCCAAAATGAACTTTGTATTGCTTTAAATGCATTTTCAGCACGATTGTACACTTCAGGTGATACTGTCAAAATCTTCAAAAAGACCAAAAGCACAATGAAATTAATGCTGGAATCATCTTCAAGTTGCTAAAATACACTAATGACAGCAAAAGGTTTGAGTCTACAACATTTAGTTAAGGTGTGAGAGCCAAAATTAACTTTGTATTGCTGTAAACGCGTTTTCAGCACCTGATTGTACACTTCAGGTGAAACTGTCAAAATGAACTTTTTATTGCTTTAAATGTATTTTCAGCCCGATTGTACACTTCAGGTGAAACTGTCAAAATCTTCAAAATGAGCAAAAGCACAATGAAATTAATGCTGGAATCATCTTCAATTTGCTACAATACACTAAAGACAGTAAAAAGTTTGAGTTTACAAAAATTTAGTTAAGGTGTGAGAGCCAAAATGAACTTTGTATTGCTTTAAATGCATTTTCAGCACGATTGTACACTTCAGGTGATACTGTCAAAATCTTCAAAAAGACCAAAAGCACAATGAAATTAATGCTGGAATCATCTTCAAGTTGCTAAAATACACTAATGACAGCAAAAAGTTTGAGTCTAAAACATTTAGTTAAGGTGTGAGAGCCAAAATGAACTTTGTATTGCTTTAAATGCATTTTCAGCCCGATAGTACACTTCAGGTGAAACTGTCAAAATCTTCAAAATGAGCAAAAGCACAATGAAATTAATGCTGGAATCATCTTCAAGTTGCTAAAATACACTAATGACAGCAAAAAGTTTGAGTCTACAACATTTAGTTAAGGTGTGAGAGCCAAAATTAACTTTTTATTGCTTTAAACGCGTTTTCAGCCCTTGATTGTAAACTTCAGGTGAAACTGTCAAAATCTTCAAAATGAGCAAAAGCACAATGAAATTAATGCTGGAATCTTCTTCAAGTTGCTAAAATACACTAATGACAGTAAAAAGTTTGAGTCTACAACATTTAGTTAAGGTGTGAGAGCCAAAATGAACTTTGTATTGCTTTAAATGCGCTTTCAGCCCGAATGTACACTTCAGATGAAACTGTCAAAATCTTCAAAATGAGCAAAAGCACAATGAAATTAATGCTGGAATCATCTTCAAGTTGCTAAAATACACTAATGACAGCAAAAGGTTTGAGTCTACAACATTTAGTTAAGGTGTGAGAGCCAAAATGAACTTTGTATTGCTGTAAACGCGTTTTCAGCACCTGATTGTACACTTCAGGTGAAACTGTCAAAATGAACTTTTTATTGCTTTAAATGCATTTTCAGCCCGATTGTACACTTCAGGTGAAACTGTCAAAATCTTCAAAATGAGCAAAAGCACAATGAAATTAATGCTGGAATCATCTTCAAGTTGCTAAAATACACTAATGACAGCAAAAAGTTTGAGTTTACAACATTTAGTTAAGGTGTGAGAGCCAAAATGAACTTTGTATTGCTTTAAATGCATTTTCAGCCCGATTGGACACTTCAAGTGAAACTGTCAAAATCTTCAAAATGAGCAAAAGCACAATGCAATTAATGCTGGAATCATCTTCAAGTTGCTAAAATACACTCATGACAGCAAAAAGTTTGAGTCTACAACATTTAGTTAAGGTGTGAGAGCCAAAATTAACTTTTTATTGCTTTAAACGCGTTTTCAGCCCTTGATTGTACACTTCAGATGAAACTGTCAAAATCTTCAAAATGAGCAAAAGCACAATGAAATTAATGCTGGAATCATCTTCAAGTTGCTAAAATACACTAATGACAGCAAAAAGTTTGAGTCTACAACATTTAGTTAAGGTGTGAGAGCCTAAATGAACTTTTTATTGCTTTAAACGCGTTTTCAGCCCTTGATTGTACACTTCAGGTGAAACTGTCAAAATCTTCAAAATGAGCAAAAGCACAATGAAATTAATGCTGGAATCATCTTCAAGTTTCTAAAATACACTAATGACAGTAAAAAGTTTGAGTCTACAACATTTAGTTAAGGTGTGAGAGCCAAAATTAACTTTTTATTGCTTTAAACGCGTTTTCAGCCCTTGATTGTAAACTTCAGGTGAAACTGTCAAAATCTTCAAAATGAGCAAAAGCACAATGAAATTAATGCTGGAATCTTCTTCAAGTTGCTAAAATACACTAATGACAGTAAAAAGTTTGAGTCTACAACATTTAGTTAAGGTGTGAGAGCCAAAATGAACTTTGTATTGCTGTAAACGCGTTTTCAGCACCTGATTGTACACTTCAGGTGAAACTGTCAAAATGAACTTTTTATTGCTTTAAATGTATTTTCAGCCCGATTGTACACTTCAGGTGAAACTGTCAAAATCTTCAAAATGAGCAAAAGCACAATGAAATTAATGCTGGAATCATCTTCAAGTTGCTAAAATACACTAATGACAGCAAAAAGTTTGAGTCTACAACATTTAGTTAAGGTGTGAGAGCCAAAATGAACTTTGTATTGCTTTAAATGCACTTTCAGCCCTTGATTGTACACTTCAGGTGAAACTGTCAAAATCTTCAAAATGAGCAAAAGCACAATGAAATTAATGCTGGAATCATCTTCAAGTTGCTAAAATACACTAATGACAGTAAAAAGTTTGAGTCTACAACATTTAGTTAAGGTGTGAGAGCCAAAATGAACTTTGTATTGCTTTAAATGCACTTTCAGCCCGAATGTACACTTCAGATGAAACTGTCAAAATCTTCAAAATGAGCAAAAGCACAATGAAATTAATGCTGGAATCATCTTCAAGTTGCTAAAATACACTAATGACAGCAACAAGTTTGAGTCTACAACATTTAGTCAAGGTGTGAGAGCCAAAATGAACTTTTTATTGCTTTAAATGCATTTTCAGCCCGATTGTACACTTCAGGTGAAACTGTCAAAATCTTCAAAATGAGCAAAAGCACAATGAAATTAATGCTGGAATCATCTTCAAGTTGCTAAAATACACTAATGACAGCAAAAAGTTTGAGTTTACAACATTTAGTTAAGGTGTGAGAGCCAAAATGAACTTTGTATTGCTTTAAATGCATTTTCAGCCCGATTGGACACTTCAAGTGAAACTGTCAAAATCTTCAAAATGAGCAAAAGCACAATGCAATTAATGCTGGAATCATCTTCAAGTTGCTAAAGTACACTAATGACAGCAAAAAGTTTGAGTCTACAACATTTAGTTAAGGTGTGAGAGCCAAAATTAACTTTTTATTGCTTTAAACGCGTTTTCAGCCCTTGATTGTACACTTCAGATGAAACTGTCAAAATCTTCAAAATGAGCAAAAGCACAATGAAATTAATGCTGGAATCATCTTCAAGTTTCTAAAATACACTAATGACAGTAAAAAGTTTGAGTCTACAACATTTAGTTAAGGTGTGAGAGCCAAAATGAACTTTGTATTGCTTTAAATGCACTTTCAGCCCGAATGTACACTTCAGGTGAAACTGTCAAAATCTTCAAAATGAGCAAAAGCACAATGAAATTAATGCTGGAAACATCTTCAAGTTGCTAAAATACACTAATGAAAGCAAAAAGTTTGAGTCTACAACATTTAGTTAAGGTGTGAGAGCCTAAATGAACTTTTTATTGCTTTAAACGCGTTTTTAGCCCTTGATTGTACACTTCATATGAAACTGTCAAAATCTTCAAAATGAGCAAAAGCACAATGAAATTAATGCTGGAATCATCTTCAAGTTGCTAAAATACACTAATGACAGCAAAAAGTTTGAGTCTACAACATTTAGTTAAGGTGTGAGAGCCTAAATGAACTTTTTATTGCTTTAAATGCATTTTCAGCCCGATTGTACACTTCAGGTGAAACTGTCAAAATCTTCAAAATGAGCAAAAGCACAATGAAATAAATGCTGGAATCATCTTCAAGTTGCTAAAATACACTAATGACAGCAAAAAGTTTGAGTTTACAACATTTAGTTAAGGTGTGAGAGCCAAAATGAACTTTGTATTGCTGTAAACGCGTTTTCAGCACCTGATTGTACACTTCAGGTGAAACTGTCAAAATGAACTTTTTATTGCTTTAAATGCATTTTCAGCCCGATTGTACACTTCAGGTGAAACTGTCAAAATCTTCAAAATGAGCAAAAGCACAATGAAATTAATGCTGGAATCATCTTCAAGTTGCTAAAATACACTAATGACAGCAAAAAGTTTGAGTCTACAACATTTAGTTAAGGTGTGAGAGCCAAAATGAACTTTGTATTGCTTTAAATGCACTTTCAGCCCTTGATTGTACACTTCAGGTGAAACTGTCAAAATCTTCAAAATGAGCAAAAGCACAATGAAATTAATGCTGGAATCATCTTCAAGTTGCTAAAATACACTAATGACAGTAAAAAGTTTGAGTCTACAACATTTAGTTAAGGTGTGAGAGCCAAAATGAACTTTGTATTGCTGTAAACGCGTTTTCAGCACCTGATTGTACACTTCAGGTGAAACTGTCAAAATGAACTTTTTATTGCTTTAAATGCACTTTCAGCCCGAATGTACACTTCAGATGAAACTGTCAAAATCTTCAAAATGAGCAAAAGCACAATGAAATTAATGCTGGAATCATCTTCAAGTTGCTAAAATACACTAATGACAGCAACAAGTTTGAGTCTACAACATTTAGTCAAGGTGTGAGAGCCAAAATGAACTTTTTATTGCTTTAAATGCATTTTCAGCCCGATTGTACACTTTAGGTGAAACTGTCAAAATCTTCAAAATGAGCAAAAGCACAATGAAATTAATGCTGGAATCATCTTCAAGTTGCTAAAATACACTAATGACAGCAAAAAGTTTGAGTTTACAACATTTAGTTAAGGTGTGAGAGCCAAAATGAACTTTGTATTGCTTTAAATGCATTTTCAGCCCGATTGGACACTTCAAGTGAAACTGTCAAAATCTTCAAAATGAGCAAAAGCACAATGCAATTAATGCTGGAATCATCTTCAAGTTGCTAAAATACACTCATGACAGCAAAAAGTTTGAGTCTACAACATTTAGTTAAGGTGTGAGAGCCAAAATTAACTTTTTATTGCTTTAAACGCGTTTTCAGCCCTTGATTGTACACTTCAGATGAAACTGTCAAAATCTTCAAAATGAGCAAAAGCACAATGAAATTAATGCTGGAATCATCTTCAAGTTGCTAAAATACACTAATGACAGCAAAAAGTTTGAGTCTACAACATTTAGTTAAGGTGTGAGAGCCTAAATGAACTTTTTATTGCTTTAAACGCGTTTTCAGCCCTTGATTGTACACTTCAGGTGAAACTGTCAAAATCTTCAAAATGAGCAAAAGCACAATGAAATTAATGCTGGAATCATCTTCAAGTTTCTAAAATACACTAATGACAGTAAAAAGTTTGAGTCTACAACATTTAGTTAAGGTGTGAGAGCCAAAATTAACTTTTTATTGCTTTAAATGCACTTTCAGCCCGAATGTACACTTCAGGTGAAACTGTCAAAATCTTCAAAATAAGCAAAAGCACAATGAAATTAATGCTGGAAACATCTTCAAGTTGCTAAAATATACTAATGAAAGCAAAAAGTTTGAGTCTACAACATTTAGTTAAGGTGTGAGAGCCAAAATGAACTTTTTATTGCTTTAAATGCATTTTCAGCCCGATTGTACACTTCAGGTGAAACTGTCAAAATCTTCAAAATGAGCAAAAGCACAATGAAATTAATGCTGGAATCATCTTCAAGTTGCTAAAATACACTAATGACAGCAAAAAGTTTGAGTTTACAACATTTAGTTAAGGTGTGAGAGCCAAAATGAACTTTGTATTGCTTTAAATGCATTTTCAGCCCGATTGGACACTTCAAGTGAAACTGTCAAAATCATCAAAATGAGCAAAAGCACAATGAAATTAATGCTGTAATCATCTTCAAGTTTCTAAAATACACTAATGACAGCAACAACTTTGAGTCTACAACATTTAGTTAAGGTGTGAGAGCCAAAATGAACTTTGTATTGCTGTAAACGCGTTTTCAGCACCTGATTGTACACTTCAGGTGAAACTGTCAAAATCTTCAAAATGAGCAAAAGCACAATGCAATTAATGCTGGAATCATCTTCAAGTTGCTAAAATACACTAATGACAGCAAAAAGTTTGAGTCTACAACATTTAGTTAAGGTGTGAGAGCCAAAATGAACTTTGTATTGCTGTAAACGCGTTTTCAGCACCTGATTGTACACTTCAGGTGAAACTGTCAAAATCTTCAAAATGAGCAAAAGCACAATGAAATTAATGCTGGAATCTTCTTCAAGTTGCTAAAATACACTAATGACAGTAAAAAGTTTGAGTCTACAACATTTAGTTAAGGTGTGAGAGCCAAAATGAACTTTGTATTGCTTTAAATGCACTTTTAGCCCGAAATACACTTCAGGTGAAACTGTCAAAATCTTCAAAATGAGCAAAAGCACAATGAAATTAATGCTGGAATCATCTTCCTTTTGCTAAAATACACTAATGACAGCAAAAAGTTTGAGTCTACAACATTTAGTTAACGTGTGAGAGCCAAAATGAACTTTTTATTGCTTTAAATGCATTTTCAGCCCGATTGTACAATTCAGCTGAAACTGTCAGAATCTTCAAAATGAGCAAAAGCACAATGAAATTAATGCTGGAATCATCTTCAAGTTGCTAAAATACACTAATGACAGCAAAAAGTTTGAGTTTACAACATTTAGTTAAGGTGTGAGAGCCAAAATGAACTTTGTATTGCTTTAAATGCATTTTCAGCTCGATTGGACACTTCAAGTGAAACTGTCAAAATCTTCAAAATGAGCAAAAGCACAATGAAATTAATGCTGGAATCATCTTCAAGTTTCTAAAATACACTAATGACAGCAAAAAGTTTGAGTCTACAACATTTAGTTAAGGTGTGAGAGCCAAAATGAACTTTGTATTGCTGTAAACGCGTTTTCAGCACCTGATTGTACACTTCAGGTGAAACTGTCAAAATCTTCAAAATGAGCAAAAGCACAATGCAATTAATGCTGGAATCATTTTCAAGTTGCTAAAATACACTAATGACAGCAAAAAGTTTGAGTCTACAACATTTAGTTAAGGTGTGAGAGCCTAAATGAACTTTGTATTGCTTTAAACGCGTTTTCAGCCCTTGATTGTACACTTCATATGAAACTGTCAAAATCTTCAAAATGAGCAAAAGCACAATGAAATTAATGCTGGAATCATCTTCAAGTTGCTAAAATACACTAATGACAGCAAAAAGTTTGAGTTTACAACATTTAGTTAAGGTGTGAGAGCCAAAATTAACTTTGTATTGCTTTAAATGCATTTTCAGCCCGATTGGACACTTCAAGTGAAACTGTCAAAATCTTCAAAATGAGCAAAAGCACAATGAAATTAATGCTGGAATCATCTTCAAGTTTCTAAAATACACTAATGACAGCAAAAAGTTTGAGTCTACAACATTTAGTTAAGGTGTGAGAGCCAAAATGAACTTTGTATTGCTGTAAACGCGTTTTCAGCACCTGATTGTACACTTCAGGTGAAACTGTCAAAATCTTCAAAATGAGCAAAAGCACAATGCAATTAATGCTGGAATCATCTTCAAGTTGCTAAAATACACTAATGACAGCAAAAAGTTTGAGTCTACAACATTTAGTTAAGGTGTGAGAGCCTAAATTAACTTTGTATTGCTTTAAACGCGTTTTCAGCCCCTGATTGTACACTTCAGGTGAAACTGTCAAAATCTTCAAAATGAGCAAAAGCACAATGAAATTAATGCTGGATTCATCTTCAAGTTGCTAAAATACACTAATGACAGCAAAAAGTTTGAGTTTACAACATTTAGTTAAGGTGTGAGAGCCAAAATGAACTTTGTATTGCTTTATATGCATTTTCAGCCCGATTGGACACTTCAAGTGAAACTGTCAAAATCTTCAAAATGAGCAAAAGCACAATGAAATTAATGCTGGAATCATCTTCAAGTTTCTAAAATACACTAATGACAGCAAAAAGTTTGAGTCTACAACATTTAGTTAAGGTGTGAGAGCCAAAATGAACTTTGTATTGCTGTAAACGCGTTTTCAGCACCTGATTGTACATTTCAGGTGAAACTGTCAAAATCTTCAAAATGAGCAAAAGCACAATGAAATTAATGCTGGAATCATCTTCAAGTTTCTAAAATACACTAATGACAGCAAAAAGTTTGAGTCTACAACATTTAGTTAAGGTGTGAGAGCCAAAATGAACTTTGTATTGCTTTAAATGCATTTTCAGCCCGATAATACACTTCAGGTGAAACTGTCAAAATCTTCAAAATGAGCAAAAGCACAATGAAATTAATGCTGGAATCATCTTCAAGTTTCTAAAATACACTAATGACAGCAAAAAGTTTGAGTCTACAACATTTAGTTAAGGTGTGAGAGCCAAAATGAACTTTGTATTGCTGTAAACGCGTTTTCAGCACCTGATTGTACACTTCAGGTGAAACTGTCAAAATGAACTTTTTATTGCTTTAAATGCATTTTCAGCCCGATTGTACACTTCAGGTGAAACTGTCAAAATCTTCAAAATGAGCAAAAGCACAATGAAATTAATGCTGGAATCATCTTCAAGTTGCTAAAATACACTAATGACAGCAAAAAGTTTGAGTCTACAACATTTAGTTAAGGTGTGAGAGCCAAAATGAACTTTTTATTGCTGTAAACGCGTTTTCAGCACCTGATTGTACACTTCAGGTGAAACTGTCAAAATCTTCAAAATGAGCAAAAGCACAATGAAATTAATGCTGGAATCATTTTCAAGTTGCTAAAATACACTAATGACAGCAAAAAGTTTGAGTCTACAACATTTAGTTAAGGTGTGAGAGCCAAAATGAACTTTGTATTGCTTTAAATGCATTTTCAGCCCGATAATACACTTCAGGTGAAACTGTCAAAATCTTCAAAATGAGCAAAAGCACAATTAAATTAATGCTGGAATCATCTTCAAGTTGCTAAAATACACTAATGACAGCAAAAAGTTTGAGTCTACAACATTTAGTTAAGGTGTGAGAGCCAAAATGAACTTTGTATTGCTTTAAATGCATTTTCAGCCCGATTGGACACTTCAAGTGAAACTGTCAAAATCTTCAAAATGAGCAAAAGCACAATGAAATTAATGCTGGAATCATCTTCAAGTTTCTAAAATACACTAATGACAGCAAAAAGTTTGAGTCTACAACATTTAGTTAAGGTGTGAGAGCCAAAATGAACTTTGTATTGCTTTAAATGCATTTTCAGCCCGATTGGACACTTCAAGTGAAACTGTCAAAATCTTCAAAATGAGCAAAAGCACAATGAAATTAATGCTGGAATCATCTTCAAGTTTCTAAAATACACTAATGACAGCAAAAAGTTTGAGTCTACAACATTTAGTTAAGGTGTGAGAGCCAAAATGAACTTTGTATTGCTGTAAACGCGTTTTCAGCACCTGATTGTACACTTCAGGTGAAACTGTCAAAATGAACTTTTTATTGCTTTAAATGCATTTTCAGCCCGATTGTACACTTCAGGTGAAACTGTCAAAATCTTCAAAATGAGCAAAAGCACAATGAAATTAATGCTGGAATCATCTTCAAGTTGCTAAAATACACTAATGACAGCAAAAAGTTTGAGTCTACAACATTTAGTTAAGGTGTGAGAGCCAAAATGAACTTTTTATTGCTTTAAATGCACTTTCAGCCCTTGATTGTACACTTCAGGTGAAACTGTCAAAATCTTCAAAATGAGCAAAAGCACAATGAAATTAATGCTGGAATCATCTTCAAGTTGCTAAAATACACTAATGACAGCAAAAAGTTTGAGTCTACAACATTTAGTTAAGGTGTGAGAGCCAAAATGAACTTTTTATTGCTGTAAACGCGTTTTCAGCACCTGATTGTACACTTCAGGTGAAACTGTCAAAATCTTCAAAATGAGCAAAAGCACAATGAAATTAATGCTGGAATCATTTTCAAGTTGCTAAAATACACTAATGACAGCAAAAAGTTTGAGTCTACAACATTTAGTTAAGGTGTGAGAGCCAAAATGAACTTTGTATTGCTTTAAATGCATTTTCAGCCCGATAATACACTTCAGGTGAAACTGTCAAAATCTTCAAAATGAGCAAAAGCACAATTAAATTAATGCTGGAATCATCTTCAAGTTGCTAAAATACACTAATGACAGCAAAAAGTTTGAGTCTACAACATTTAGTTAAGGTGTGAGAGCCAAAATGAACTTTGTATTGCTTTAAATGCATTTTCAGCCCGATTGGACACTTCAAGTGAAACTGTCAAAATCTTCAAAATGAGCAAAAGCACAATGAAATTAATGCTGGAATCATCTTCAAGTTTCTAAAATACACTAATGACAGCAAAAAGTTTGAGTCTACAACATTTAGTTAAGGTGTGAGAGCCAAAATGAACTTTGTATTGCTTTAAATGCATTTTCAGCCCGATTGGACACTTCAAGTGAAACTGTCAAAATCTTCAAAATGAGCAAAAGCACAATGAAATTAATGCTGGAATCATCTTCAAGTTTCTAAAATACACTAATGACAGCAAAAAGTTTGAGTCTACAACATTTAGTTAAGGTGTGAGAGCCAAAATGAACTTTGTATTGCTGTAAACGCGTTTTCAGCACCTGATTGTACACTTCAGGTGAAACTGTCAAAATGAACTTTTTATTGCTTTAAATGCATTTTCAGCCCGATTGTACACTTCAGGTGAAACTGTCAAAATCTTCAAAATGAGCAAAAGCACAATGAAATTAATGCTGGAATCATCTTCAAGTTGCTAAAATACACTAATGACAGCAAAAAGTTTGAGTCTACAACATTTAGTTAAGGTGTGAGAGCCAAAATGAACTTTGTATTGCTTTAAATGCACTTTCAGCCCTTGATTGTACACTTCAGGTGAAACTGTCAAAATCTTCAAAATGAGCAAAAGCACAATGAAATTAATGCTGGAATCATCTTCAAGTTGCTAAAATACACTAATGACAGTAAAAAGTTTGAGTCTACAACATTTAGTTAAGGTGTGAGAGCCAAAATGAACTTTGTATTGCTTTAAATGCACTTTCAGCCCGAATGTACACTTCAGATGAAACTGTCAAAATCTTCAAAATGAGCAAAAGCACAATGAAATTAATGCTGGAATCATCTTCAAGTTGCTAAAATACACTAATGACAGCAAAAAGTTTGAGTCTACAACATTTAGTTAAGGTGTGAGAGCCAAAATGAACTTTGTATTGCTTTAAATGCACTTTCAGCCCGAATGTACACTTCAGATGAAACTGTCAAAATCTTCAAAATGAGCAAAAGCACAATGAAATTAATGCTGGAATCATCTTCAAGTTGCTAAAATACACTAATGACAGCAAAAAGTTTGAGTCTACAACATTTAGTTAAGGTGTGAGAGCCAAAATGAACTTTGTATTGCTTTAAATGCACTTTCAGCCCTTGATTGTACACTTCAGGTGAAACTGTCAAAATCTTCAAAATGAGCAAAAGCACAATGAAATTAATGCTGGAATCATCTTCAAGTTGCTAAAATACACTAATGACAGCAAAAAGTTTGAGTCTACAACATTTAGTTAAGGTGTGAGAGCCAAAATGAACTTTGTATTGCTGTAAACGCGTTTTCAGCACCTGATTGTACACTTCAGGTGAAACTGTCAAAATGAACTTTTTATTGCTTTAAATGTATTTTCAGCCCGATTGTACACTTCAGGTGAAACTGTCAAAATCTTCAAAATGAGCAAAAGCACAATGAAATTAATGCTGGAATCATCTTCAAGTTGCTAAAATACACTAATGACAGCAAAAAGTTTGAGTCTACAACATTTAGTTAAGGTGTGAGAGCCAAAATGAACTTTGTATTGCTTTAAATGCACTTTCAGCCCTTGATTGTACACTTCAGGTGGAACTGTCAAAATCTTCAAAATGAGCAAAAGCACAATGAAATTAATGCTGGAATCATCTTCAAGTTGCTAAAATACACTAATGACAGTAAAAAGTTTGAGTCTACAACATTTAGTTAAGGTGTGAGAGCCAAAATGAACTTTGTATTGCTTTAAATGCACTTTCAGCCCGAATGTACACTTCAGATGAAACTGTCAAAATCTTCAAAATGAGCAAAAGCACAATGAAATTAATGCTGGAATCATCTTCAAGTTGCTAAAATACACTAATGACAGCAACAAGTTTGAGTCTACAACATTTAGTCAAGGTGTGAGAGCCAAAATGAACTTTTTATTGCTTTAAATGCATTTTCAGCCCGATTGTACACTTCAGGTGAAACTGTCAAAATCTTCAAAATGAGCAAAAGCACAAAGAAATTAATGCTGGAATCATCTTCAAGTTGCTAAAATACACTAATGACAGCAAAAAGTTTGAGTTTACAACATTTAGTTAAGGTGTGAGAGCCAAAATGAACTTTGTATTGCTTTAAATGCATTTTCAGCCCGATTGGACACTTCAAGTGAAACTGTCAAAATCTTCAAAATGAGCAAAAGCACAATGAAATTAATGCTGGAATCATCTTCAAGTTGCTAAAATACACTAATGACAGCAAAAAGTTTGAGTCTACAACATTTAGTTAAGGTGTGAGAGCCTAAATGAACTTTTTATTGCTTTAAACGCGTTTTCAGCCCTTGATTGTACACTTCAGGTGAAACTGTCAAAATCTTCAAAATGAGCAAAAGCACAATGAAATTAATGCTGGAATCATCTTCAAGTTGCTAAAATACACTAATGACAGCAAAAAGTTTGAGTTTACATTATTTAGTTAAGGTGTGAGAGCCAAAATTAACTTTGTATTGCTTTAAATGCATTTTCAGCCCGATTGGACACTTCAAGTGAAACTGTCAAAATCTTCAAAATGAGCAAAAGCACAATGAAATTAATGCTGGAAACATCTTCAAGTTGCTAAAATCTACTAATGACAGTAAAAAGTTTGAGTCTACAACATTTAGTTAAGGTGTGAGAGCCAAAATGAACTTTGTATTGCTTTAAATGCACTTTCAGCCGAATGTACACTTCAGATGAAACTGTCAAAATCTTCAAAATGAGCAAAAGCACAATGAAATTAATGCTGGAATCGTCTTCAAGTTGCTAAAATACACTAATGACAGTAAAAAGTTTGAGTCTACAACATTTAGTTAAGGTGTGAGAGCCAAAATGAACTTTGTATTGCTTTAAATGCACTTTCAGCCCGAATGTACACTTCAGGTGAAACTGTCAAAATCTTCAAAATGAGCAAAAGCACAATGAAATTAATGCTGGAAACATCTTCAAGTTGCTAAAATACACTAATGACAGCAAAAAGTTTAAGTCTACAACATTTAGTTAAGGTGTGAGAGCCAAAATGAACTTTTTATTGCTTTAAATGCATTTTCAGCCCGATTGTACACTTCAGGTGAAACTGTCAAAATCTTCAAAATGAGCAAAAGCACAATGAAATTAATGCTGGAATCATCTTCAAGTTGCTAAAATACACTAATGACAGCAAAAAGTTTGAGTCTACAACATTTAGTTAAGGTGTGAGAGCCAAAATGAACTTTGTATTGCTTTAAATGCATTTTCAGCCCGATAATACACTTCAGGTGAAACTGTCAAAATCTTCAAAATGAGCAAAAGCACAATGAAATTAATGCTGGAATCATCTTCAAGTTGCTAAAATACACTAATGACAGCAAAAAGTTTGAGTCTACAACATTTAGTTAAGGTGTGAGAGCCAAAATGAACTTTGTATTGCTTTAAATGCATTTTCAGCCCGATTGGACACTTCAAGTGAAACTGTCAAAATCTTCAAAATGAGCAAAAGCACAATGAAATTAATGCTGGAATCATCTTCAAGTTTCTAAAATACACTAATGACAGCAAAAAGTTTGAGTCTACAACATTTAGTTAAGGTGTGAGAGCCAAAATGAACTTTGTATTGCTTTAAATGCATTTTCAGCCCGATTGGACACTTCAAGTGAAACTGTCAAAATCTTCAAAATGAGCAAAAGCACAATGAAATTAATGCTGGAATCATCTTCAAGTTTCTAAAATACACTAATGACAGCAAAAAGTTTGAGTCTACAACATTTAGTTAAGGTGTGAGAGCCAAAATGAACTTTGTATTGCTGTAAACGCGTTTTCAGCACCTGATTGTACACTTCAGGTGAAACTGTCAAAATGAACTTTTTATTGCTTTAAATGCATTTTCAGCCCGATTGTACACTTCAGGTGAAACTGTCAAAATCTTCAAAATGAGCAAAAGCACAATGAAATTAATGCTGGAATCATCTTCAAGTTGCTAAAATACACTAATGACAGCAAAAAGTTTGAGTCTACAACATTTAGTTAAGGTGTGAGAGCCAAAATGAACCTTGTATTGCTTTAAATGCACTTTCAGCCCTTGATTGTACACTTCAGGTGGATATGTCAAAATCTTCAAAATGAGCAAAAGCACAATGAAATTAATGCTGGAATCATCTTCAAGTTGCTAAAATACACTAATGACAGTAAAAAGTTTGAGTCTACAACATTTAGTTAAGGTGTGAGAGCCAAAATGAACTTTGTATTGCTTTAAATGCACTTTCAGCCCGAATGTACACTTCAGATGAAACTGTCAAAATCTTCAAAATGAGCAAAAGCACAATGAAATTAATGCTGGAATCATCTTCAAGTTGCTAAAATACACTAATGACAGCAACAAGTTTGAGTCTACAACATTTAGTCAAGGTGTGAGAGCCAAAATGAACTTTTTATTGCTTTAAATGCATTTTCAGCCCGATTGTACACTTCAGGTGAAACTGTCAAAATCTTCAAAATGAGCAAAAGCACAAAGAAATTAATGCTGGAATCATCTTCAAGTTGCTAAAATACACTAATGACAGCAAAAAGTTTGAGTTTACAACATTTAGTTAAGGTGTGAGAGCCAAAATGAACTTTGTATTGCTTTAAATGCATTTTCAGCCCGATTGGACACTTCAAGTGAAACTGTCAAAATCTTCAAAATGAGCAAAAGCACAATGAAATTAATGCTGGAATCATCTTCAAGTTGCTAAAATACACTAATGACAGCAAAAAGTTTGAGTCTACAACATTTAGTTAAGGTGTGAGAGCCTAAATGAACTTTTTATTGCTTTAAACGCGTTTTCAGCCCTTGATTGTACACTTCAGGTGAAACTGTCAAAATCTTCAAAATGAGCAAAAGCACAATGAAATTAATGCTGGAATCATCTTCAAGTTGCTAAAATACACTAATGACAGCAAAAAGTTTGAGTTTACATTATTTAGTTAAGGTGTGAGAGCCAAAATTAACTTTGTATTGCTTTAAATGCATTTTCAGCCCGATTGGACACTTCAAGTGAAACTGTCAAAATCTTCAAAATGAGCAAAAGCACAATGAAATTAATGCTGGAAACATCTTCAAGTTGCTAAAATCTACTAATGACAGTAAAAAGTTTGAGTCTACAACATTTAGTTAAGGTGTGAGAGCCAAAATGAACTTTGTATTGCTTTAAATGCACTTTCAGCCGAATGTACACTTCAGATGAAACTGTCAAAATCTTCAAAATGAGCAAAAGCACAATGAAATTAATGCTGGAATCGTCTTCAAGTTGCTAAAATACACTAATGACAGTAAAAAGTTTGAGTCTACAACATTTAGTTAAGGTGTGAGAGCCAAAATGAACTTTGTATTGCTTTAAATGCACTTTCAGCCCGAATGTACACTTCAGGTGAAACTGTCAAAATCTTCAAAATGAGCAAAAGCACAATGAAATTAATGCTGGAAACATCTTCAAGTTGCTAAAATACACTAATGACAGCAAAAAGTTTAAGTCTACAACATTTAGTTAAGGTGTGAGAGCCAAAATGAACTTTTTATTGCTTTAAATGCATTTTCAGCCCGATTGTACACTTCAGGTGAAACTGTCAAAATCTTCAAAATGAGCAAAAGCACAATGAAATTAATGCTGGAATCATCTTCAAGTTGCTAAAATACACTAATGACAGCAAACAGTTTGAGTCTACAACATTTAGTTAAGGTGTGAGAGCCAAAATGAACTTTGTATTGCTTTAAATGCATTTTCAGCCCGATAATACACTTCAGGTGAAACTGTCAAAATCTTCAAAATGAGCAAAAGCACAATGAAATTAATGCTGGAATCATCTTCAAGTTGCTAAAATACACTAATGACAGCAAAAAGTTTGAGTCTACAACATTTAGTTAAGGTGTGAGAGCCAAAATGAACTTTGTATTGCTTTAAATGCATTTTCAGCCCGATTGGACACTTCAAGTGAAACTGTCAAAATCTTCAAAATGAGCAAAAGCACAATGAAATTAATGCTGGAATCATCTTCAAGTTTCTAAAATACACTAATGACAGCAAAAAGTTTGAGTCTACAACATTTAGTTAAGGTGTGAGAGCCAAAATGAACTTTGTATTGCTTTAAATGCATTTTCAGCCCGATTGGACACTTCAAGTGAAACTGTCAAAATCTTCAAAATGAGCAAAAGCACAATGAAATTAATGCTGGAATCATCTTCAAGTTTCTAAAATACACTAATGACAGCAAAAAGTTTGAGTCTACAACATTTAGTTAAGGTGTGAGAGCCAAAATGAACTTTGTATTGCTGTAAACGCGTTTTCAGCACCTGATTGTACACTTCAGGTGAAACTGTCAAAATGAACTTTTTATTGCTTTAAATGCATTTTCAGCCCGATTGTACACTTCAGGTGAAACTGTCAAAATCTTCAAAATGAGCAAAAGCACAATGAAATTAATGCTGGAATCATCTTCAAGTTGCTAAAATACACTAATGACAGCAAAAAGTTTGAGTCTACAACATTTAGTTAAGGTGTGAGAGCCAAAATGAACCTTGTATTGCTTTAAATGCACTTTCAGCCCTTGATTGTACACTTCAGGTGGAACTGTCAAAATCTTCAAAATGAGCAAAAGCACAATGAAATTAATGCTGGAATCATCTTCAAGTTGCTAAAATACACTAATGACAGTAAAAAGTTTGAGTCTACAACATTTAGTTAAGGTGTGAGAGCCAAAATGAACTTTGT
Organism: Leptonotus elevatus; assembly: GCF_054856555.1. Classification (NCBI taxonomy): domain Eukaryota; kingdom Metazoa; phylum Chordata; class Actinopteri; order Syngnathiformes; family Syngnathidae; genus Leptonotus; species Leptonotus elevatus. The sequence goes on from NC_141249.1 coordinate 696,488, forward strand.
ATTGCTTTAAATGCACTTTCAGCCCGAATGTACACTTCAGATGAAACTGTCAAAATCTTCAAAATGAGCAAAAGCACAATGAAATTAATGCTGGAATCATCTTCAAGTTGCTAAAATACACTAATGACAGCAACAAGTTTGAGTCTACAACATTTAGTCAAGGTGTGAGAGCCAAAATGAACTTTTTATTGCTTTAAATGCATTTTCAGCCCGATTGTACACTTCAGGTGAAACTGTCAAAATCTTCAAAATGAGCAAAAGCACAAAGAAATTAATGCTGGAATCATCTTCAAGTTGCTAAAATACACTAATGACAGCAAAAAGTTTGAGTTTACAACATTTAGTTAAGGTGTGAGAGCCAAAATGAACTTTGTATTGCTTTAAATGCATTTTCAGCCCGATTGGACACTTCAAGTGAAACTGTCAAAATCTTCAAAATGAGCAAAAGCACAATGAAATTAATGCTGGAATCATCTTCAAGTTGCTAAAATACACTAATGACAGCAAAAAGTTTGAGTCTACAACATTTAGTTAAGGTGTGAGAGCCTAAATGAACTTTTTATTGCTTTAAACGCGTTTTCAGCCCTTGATTGTACACTTCAGGTGAAACTGTCAAAATCTTCAAAATGAGCAAAAGCACAATGAAATTAATGCTGGAATCATCTTCAAGTTGCTAAAATACACTAATGACAGCAAAAAGTTTGAGTTTACATTATTTAGTTAAGGTGTGAGAGCCAAAATTAACTTTGTATTGCTTTAAATGCATTTTCAGCCCGATTGGACACTTCAAGTGAAACTGTCAAAATCTTCAAAATGAGCAAAAGCACAATGAAATTAATGCTGGAAACATCTTCAAGTTGCTAAAATCTACTAATGACAGTAAAAAGTTTGAGTCTACAACATTTAGTTAAGGTGTGAGAGCCAAAATGAACTTTGTATTGCTTTAAATGCACTTTCAGCCGAATGTACACTTCAGATGAAACTGTCAAAATCTTCAAAATGAGCAAAAGCACAATGAAATTAATGCTGGAATCGTCTTCAAGTTGCTAAAATACACTAATGACAGTAAAAAGTTTGAGTCTACAACATTTAGTTAAGGTGTGAGAGCCAAAATGAACTTTGTATTGCTTTAAATGCACTTTCAGCCCGAATGTACACTTCAGGTGAAACTGTCAAAATCTTCAAAATGAGCAAAAGCACAATGAAATTAATGCTGGAATCATCTTCAAGTTGCTAAAATACACTAATGACAGCAAAAAGTTTGAGTCTACAACATTTAGTTAAGGTGTGAGAGCCAAAATGAACTTTGTATTGCTTTAAATGCACTTTCAGCCCTTGATTGTACACTTCAGGTGAAACTGTCAAAATCTTCAAAATGAGCAAAAGCACAATGAAATTAATGCTGGAATCATCTTCAAGTTGCTAAAATACACTAATGACAGTAAAAAGTTTGAGTCTACAACATTTAGTTAAGGTGTGAGAGCCAAAATGAACTTTGTATTGCTTTAAATGCACTTTCAGCCCGAATGTACACTTCAGATGAAACTGTCAAAATCTTCAAAATGAGCAAAAGCACAATGAAATTAATGCTGGAATCATCTTCAAGTTGCTAAAATACACTAATGACAGCAAAACGTTTGAGTCTACAACATTTAGTTAAGGTGTGAGAGCCAAAATGAACTTTGTATTGCTTTAAATGCACTTTCAGCCCTTGATTGTACACTTCAGGTGAAACTGTCAAAATCTTCAAAATGAGCAAAAGCACAATGAAATTAATGCTGGAATCATCTTCAAGTTGCTAAAATACACTAATGACAGCAAAAAGTTTGAGTCTACAACATTTAGTTAAGGTGTGAGAGCCAAAATGAACTTTGTATTGCTGTAAACGCGTTTTCAGCACCTGATTGTACACTTCAGGTGAAACTGTCAAAATGAACTTTTTATTGCTTTAAATGTATTTTCAGCCCGATTGTACACTTCAGGTGAAACTGTCAAAATCTTCAAAATGAGCAAAAGCACAATGAAATTAATGCTGGAATCATCTTCAAGTTGCTAAAATACACTAATGACAGCAAAAAGTTTGAGTCTACAACATTTAGTTAAGGTGTGAGAGCCAAAATGAACTTTGTATTGCTTTAAATGCACTTTCAGCCCTTGATTGTACACTTCAGGTGAAACTGTCAAAATCTTCAAAATGAGCAAAAGCACAATGAAATTAATGCTGGAATCATCTTCAAGTTGCTAAAATACACTAATGACAGTAAAAAGTTTGAGTCTACAACATTTAGTTAAGGTGTGAGAGCCAAAATGAACTTTGTATTGCTTTAAATGCACTTTCAGCCCGAATGTACACTTCAGATGAAACTGTCAAAATCTTCAAAATGAGCAAAAGCACAATGAAATTAATGCTGGAATCATCTTCAAGTTGCTAAAATACACTAATGACAGCAACAAGTTTGAGTCTACAACATTTAGTCAAGGTGTGAGAGCCAAAATGAACTTTTTATTGCTTTAAATGCATTTTCAGCCCGATTGTACACTTCAGGTGAAACTGTCAAAATCTTCAAAATGAGCAAAAGCACAAAGAAATTAATGCTGGAATCATCTTCAAGTTGCTAAAATACACTAATGACAGCAAAAAGTTTGAGTTTACAACATTTAGTTAAGGTGTGAGAGCCAAAATGAACTTTGTATTGCTTTAAATGCATTTTCAGCCCGATTGGACACTTCAAGTGAAACTGTCAAAATCTTCAAAATGAGCAAAAGCACAATGAAATTAATGCTGGAATCATCTTCAAGTTGCTAAAATACACTAATGACAGCAAAAAGTTTGAGTCTACAACATTTAGTTAAGGTGTGAGAGCCTAAATGAACTTTTTATTGCTTTAAACGCGTTTTCAGCCCTTGATTGTACACTTCAGGTGAAACTGTCAAAATCTTCAAAATGAGCAAAAGCACAATGAAATTAATGCTGGAATCATCTTCAAGTTGCTAAAATACACTAATGACAGTAAAAAGTTTGAGTCTACAACATTTAGTTAAGGTGTGAGAGCCAAAATGAACTTTGTATTGCTTTAAATGCACTTTCAGCCCGAATGTACACTTCAGGTGAAACTGTCAAAATCTTCAAAATGAGCAAAAGCACAATGAAATTAATGCTGGAAACATCTTCAAGTTGCTAAAATACACTAATGACAGCAAAAAGTTTAAGTCTACAACATTTAGTTAAGGTGTGAGAGCCAAAATGAACTTTTTATTGCTTTAAATGCATTTTCAGCCCGATTGTACACTTCAGGTGAAACTGTCAAAATCTTCAAAATGAGCAAAAGCACAATGAAATTAATGCTGGAATCATCTTCAAGTTGCTAAAATACACTAATGACAGCAAAAAGTTTGAGTTTACAACATTTAGTTAAGGTGTGAGAGCCTAAATTATTATTTTTTCCTTTAAATGCATTTTCAGCCCGATTGTACACTTCAGGTAAAACTGTCAAAATCTTCAAAATGAGCAAAAGCACAATGAAATTAATGCTGGATTCATCTTCAAGTTGCTAAAATACACTAATGACAGCAAAAAGTTTGAGTTTACAACATTTAGTTAAGGTGTGAGAGCCAAAATTAACTTTGTATTGCTTTAAATGCATTTTCAGCCCGATTGTACACTTCAGGTGAAACTGTCAAAATCTTCAAAATGAGCAAAAGCACAATGAAATTAATGCTGGAATCATCTTCAAGTTGCTAAAATACACTAATGACAGCAAAAAGTTTGAGTCTACAAAATTTAGTTAAGGTGTGAGAGCCAAAATGAACTTTTTATTGCTGTAAACGCGTTTTCAGCACCTGATTGTACACTTCAGGTGAAACTGTCAAAATCTTCAAAATGAGCAAAAGCACAATGAAATTAATGCTGGAATCATTTTCAAGTTGCTAAAATACACTAATGACAGCAAAAAGTTTGAGTCTACAACATTTAGTTAAGGTGTGAGAGCCAAAATGAACTTTGTATTGCTTTAAATGCATTTTCAGCCCGATAATACACTTCAGGTGAAACTGTCAAAATCTTCAAAATGAGCAAAAGCACAATGAAATTAATGCTGGAATCATCTTCAAGTTGCTAAAATACACTAATGACAGCAAAAAGTTTGAGTCTACAACATTTAGTTAAGGTGTGAGAGCCAAAATGAACTTTGTATTGCTTTAAATGCATTTTCAGCCCGATTGGACACTTCAAGTGAAACTGTCAAAATCTTCAAAATGAGCAAAAGCACAATGCAATTAATGCTGGAATCATCTTCAAGTTTCTAAAATACACTAATGACAGCAAAAAGTTTGAGTCTACAACATTTAGTTAAGGTGTGAGAGCCAAAATGAACTTTGTATTGCTTTAAATGCATTTTCAGCCCGATTGGACACTTCAAGTGAAACTGTCAAAATCTTCAAAATGAGCAAAAGCACAATGAAATTAATGCTGGAGTCATCTTCAAGTTGCTAAAATACACTAATGACAGCAAAAAGTTTGAGTTTACAACATTTAGTTAAGGTGTGAGAGCCAAAATGAACTTTGTATTGCTGTAAACGCGTTTTCAGCACCTGATTGTACACTTCAGGTGAAACTGTCAAAATGAACTTTTTATTGCTTTAAATGCATTTTCAGCCCGATTGTACACTTCAGGTGAAACTGTCAAAATCTTCAAAATGAGCAAAAGCACAATGAAATTAATGCTGGAATCATCTTCAAGTTGCTAAAATACACTAATGACAGCAAAAAGTTTGAGTCTACAACATTTAGTTAAGGTGTGAGAGCCAAAATGAACTTTGTATTGCTTTAAATGCACTTTCAGCCCTTGATTGTACACTTCAGGTGAAACTGTCAAAATCTTCAAAATGAGCAAAAGCACAATGAAATTAATGCTGGAATCATCTTCAAGTTGCTAAAATACACTAATGACAGTAAAAAGTTTGAGTCTACAACATTTAGTTAAGGTGTGAGAGCCAAAATGAACTTTGTATTGCTTTAAATGCACTTTCAGCCCGAATGTACACTTCAGATGAAACTGTCAAAATCTTCAAAATGAGCAAAAGCACAATGAAATTAATGCTGGAATCATCTTCAAGTTGCTAAAATACACTAATGACAGCAACAAGTTTGAGTCTACAACATTTAGTAAAGGTGTGAGAGCCAAAATGAACTTTGTATTGCTGTAAACGCGTTTTCAGCACCTGATTGTACACTTCAGGTGAAACTGTCAAAATGAACTTTTTATTGCTTTAAATGTATTTTCAGCCCGATTGTACACTTCAGGTGAAACTGTCAAAATCTTCAAAATGAGCAAAAGCACAATGAAATTAATGCTGGAATCATCTTCAAGTTGCTAAAATACACTAATGACAGCAAAAAGTTTGAGTCTATAACATTTAGTTAAGGTGTGAGAGCCTAAATGAACTTTGTATTGCTTTAAATGCATTTTCAGCCCGATTGTACACTTCAGGTAAAACTGTCAAAATCTTCAAAATGAGCAAAAGCACAATGAAATTAATGCTGGAATCATCTTCAAGTTGCTAAATTACACTAATGACAGCAAAAAGTTTGAGTCTACAACATTTAGTTAAGGTGTGAGAGCCAAAATGAACTTTTTATTGGTGTAAACGCGTTTTCAGCACCTGATTGTACACTTCAGGTGAAACTGTCAAAATCTTCAAAATGAGCAAAAGCACAATGAAATTAATGCTGGAATCATCTTCAAGTTGCTAAAATACACTAATGACAGCAAAAAGTTTGAGTCTACAACATTTAGTTAAGGTGTGAGAGCCAAAATGAACTTTGTATTGCTTTAAATGCATTTTCAGCCCGATAATACACTTCAGGTGAAACTGTCAAAATCTTCAAAATGAGCAAAAGCACAATGAAATTAATGCTGGAATCATCTTCAAGTTGCTAAAATACACTAATGACAGCAAAAAGTTTGAGTCTACAACATTTAGTTAAGGTGTGAGAGCCAAAATGAACTTTGTATTGCTTTAAATGCATTTTCAGCCCGATTGGACACTTCAAGTGAAACTGTCAAAATCTTCAAAATGAGCAAAAGCACAATGAAATTAATGCTGGAATCATCTTCAAGTTTCTAAAATACACTAATGACAGCAAAAAGTTTGAGTCTACAACATTTAGTTAAGGTGTGAGAGCCAAAATGAACTTTGTATTGCTTTAAATGCATTTTCAGCCCGATTGGACACTTCAAGTGAAACTGTCAAAATCTTCAAAATGAGCAAAAGCACAATGAAATTAATGCTGGAATCATCTTCAAGTTTCTAAAATACACTAATGACAGCAAAACGTTTGAGTCTACAACATTTAGTTAAGGTGTGAGAGCCAAAATGAACTTTGTATTGCTGTAAACGCGTTTTCAGCACCTGATTGTACACTTCAGGTGAAACTGTCAAAATGAACTTTTTATTGCTTTAAATGCATTTTCAGCCCGATTGTACACTTCAGGTGAAACTGTCAAAATCTTCAAAATGAGCAAAAGCACAATGAAATTAATGCTGGAATCATCTTCAAGTTGCTAAAATACACTAATGACAGCAAAAAGTTTGAGTCTACAACATTTAGTTAAGGTGTGAGAGCCAAAATGAACTTTTTATTGCTGTAAACGCGTTTTCAGCACCTGATTGTACACTTCAGGTGAAACTGTCAAAATCTTCAAAATGAGCAAAAGCACAATGAAATTAATGCTGGAATCATTTTCAAGTTGCTAAAATACACTAATGACAGCAAAAAGTTTGAGTCTACAACATTTAGTTAAGGTGTGAGAGCCAAAATGAACTTTGTATTGCTTTAAATGCACTTTCAGCCCTTGATTGTACACTTCAGGTGAAACTGTCAAAATCTTCAAAATGAGCAAAAGCACAATGAAATTAATGCTGGAATCATCTTCAAGTTGCTAAAATACACTAATGACAGTAAAAAGTTTGAGTCTACAACATTTAGTTAAGGTGTGAGAGCCAAAATGAACTTTGTATTGCTTTAAATGCACTTTCAGCCCGAATGTACACTTCAGATGAAACTGTCAAAATCTTCAAAATGAGCAAAAGCACAATGAAATTAATGCTGGAATCATCTTCAAGTTGCTAAAATACACTAATGACAACAAAAAGTTTGAGTCTACAACATTTAGTTAAGGTGTGAGAGCCAAAATGAACTTTGTATTGCTTTAAATGCACTTTCAGCACCTGATTGTACACTTCAGGTGAAACTGTCAAAATCTTCAAAATGAGCAAAAGCACAATGCAATTAATGCTGGAATCATCTTCAAGTTGCTAAAATACACTAATGACAGCAAAAAGTTTGAGTCTACAACATTTAGTTAAGGTGTGAGAGCCTAAATGAACTTTGTATTGCTTTAAACGCACTTTCAGCCCTTGATTGTACACTTCAGGTGAAACTGTCAAAATCTTCAAAATGAGCAAAAGCACAATGAAATTAATGCTGGAATCATCTTCAAGTTGCTAAAATACACTATCGACAGTAAAAAGTTTGAGTCTACAACATTTAGTTAAGGTGTGAGAGCCAAAATGAACTTTGTATTGCTTTAAATGCACTTTCAGCCCGAATGTACACTTCAGATGAAACTGTCAAAATCTTCAAAATGAGCAAAAGCACAATGAAATTAATGCTGGAATCATCTTCAAGTTGCTAAAATACACTAATGACAACAAAAAGTTTGAGTCTACAACATTTAGTTAAGGTGTGAGAGCCAAAATGAACTTTGTATTGCTTTAAATGCACTTTCAGCACCTGATTGTACACTTCAGGTGAAACTGTCAAAATCTTCAAAATGAGCAAAAGCACAATGCAATTAATGCTGGAATCATCTTCAAGTTGCTAAAATACACTAATGACAGCAAAAAGTTTGAGTCTACAACATTTAGTTAAGGTGTGAGAGCCTAAATGAACTTTGTATTGCTTTAAACGCGTTTTCAGCCCCTGATTGTACACTTCAGGTGAAACTGTCAAAATCTTCAAAATGAGCAAAAGCACAATGAAATTAATGCTGGAATCATCTTCAAGTTGCTAAAATACACTAATGACAGCAAAAAGTTTGAGTCTACAACATTTAGTTAAGGTGTGAGAGCCTAAATGAACTTTGTATTGCTTTAAATGCATTTTCAGCCCGATTGTACACTTCAGGTAAAACTGTCAAAATCTTCAAAATGAGCAAAAGCACAATGAAATTAATGCTGGAATCATCTTCAAGTTGCTAAAATACACTAATGACAGCAAAAAGTTTGAGTCTACAACATTTAGTTAAGGTGTGAGAGCCTAAATGAACTTTGTATTGCTTTAAACGCGTTTTCAGCCCCTGATTGTACACTTCAGGTGAAACTGTCAAAATCTTCAAAATGAGCAAAAGCACAATGAAATTAATGCTGGAATCATCTTCAAGTTGCTAAAATACACTAATGACAGCAAAAAGTTTGAGTTTACAACATTTAGTTAAGGTGTGAGAGCCAAAATGAACTTTGTATTGCTTTAAATGCATTTTCAGCCCGATTGGACACTTCAAGTGAAACTGTCAAAATCTTCAAAATGAGCAAAAGCACAATGAAATTAATGCTGGAATCATCTTCAAGTTTCTAAAATACACTAATGACAGCAAAAAGTTTGAGTCTACAACATTTAGTTAAGGTGTGAGAGCCAAAATGAACTTTGTATTGCTGTAAACGCGTTTTCAGCACCTGATTGTACACTTCAGGTGAAACTGTCAAAATCTTCAAAATGAGCAAAAGCACAATGCAATTAATGCTGGAATCATCTTCAAGTTGCTAAAATACACTAATGACAGCAAAAAGTTTGAGTCTACAACATTTAGTTAAGGTGTGAGAGCCTAAATGAACTTTGTATTGCTTTAAACGCGTTTTCAGCCCCTGATTGTACACTTCAGGTGAAACTGTCAAAATCTTCAAAATGAGCAAAAGCACAATGAAATTAATGCTGGAATCATCTTCAAGTTGCTAAAATACACTAATGACAGCAAAAAGTTTGAGTCTACAACATTTAGTTAAGGTGTGAGAGCCTAAATGAACTTTGTATTGCTTTAAATGCATTTTCAGCCCGATTGTACACTTCAGGTAAAACTGTCAAAATCTTCAAAATGAGCAAAAGCACAATGAAATTAATGCTGGAATCATCTTCAAGTTGCTAAAATACACTAATGACAGCAAAAAGTTTGAGTCTACAACATTTAGTTAAGGTGTGAGAGCCAAAATGAACTTTTTATTGCTGTAAACGCGTTTTCAGCACCTGATTGTACACTTCAGGTGAAACTGTCAAAATGAACTTTTTATTGCTTTAAATGTATTTTCAGCCCGATTGTACACTTCAGGTGAAAGTGTCAAAATCTTCAAAATGAGCAAAAGCACAATGAAATTAATGCTGGAATCATCTTCAAGTTGCTAAAATACACTAATGACAGCAAAAAGTTTGAGTCTACAACATTTAGTTAAGGTGTGAGAGCCAAAATGAACTTTGTATTGCTTTAAATGCACTTTCAGCCCTTGATTGTACACTTCAGGTGAAACTGTCAAAATCTTCAAAATGAGCAAAAGCACAATGAAATTAATGCTGGAATCATCTTCAAGTTGCTAAAATACACTAATGACAGTAAAAAGTTTGAGTCTACAACATTTAGTTAAGGTGTGAGAGCCAAAATGAACTTTTTATTGCTTTAAATGCATTTTCAGCCCGATTGTACACTTCAGGTGAAACTGTCAAAATCTTCAAAATGAGCAAAAGCACAAAGAAATTAATGCTGGAATCATCTTCAAGTTGCTAAAATACACTAATGACAGCAAAAAGTTTGAGTTTACAACATTTAGTTAAGGTGTGAGAGCCAAAATGAACTTTGTATTGCTTTAAATGCATTTTCAGCCCGATTGGACACTTCAAGTGAAACTGTCAAAATCTTCAAAATGAGCAAAAGCACAATGCAATTAATGCTGGAATCATCTTCAAGTTGCTAAAATACACTCATGACAGCAAAAAGTTTGAGTCTACAACATTTAGTTAAGGTGTGAGAGCCAAAATTAACTTTTTATTGCTTTAAACGCGTTTTCAGCCCTTGATTGTACACTTCAGATGAAACTGTCAAAATCTTCAAAATGAGCAAAAGCACAATGAAATTAATGCTGGAATCATCTTCAAGTTGCTAAAATACACTAATGACAGCAAAAAGTTTGAGTCTACAACATTTAGTTAAGGTGTGAGAGCCTAAATGAACTTTTTATTGCTTTAAACGCGTTTTCAGCCCTTGATTGTACACTTCAGGTGAAACTGTCAAAATCTTCAAAATGAGCAAAAGCACAATGAAATTAATGCTGGAATCATCTTCAAGTTGCTAAAATACACTAATGACAGTAAAAAGTTTGAGTCTACAACATTTAGTTAAGGTGTGAGAGCCAAAATGAACTTTGTATTGCTTTAAATGCACTTTCAGCCCGAATGTACACTTGAGGTGAAACTGTCAAAATCTTCAAAATGAGCAAAAGCACAATGAAATTAATGCTGGAAACATCTTCAAGTTGCTAAAATACACTAATGACAGCAAAAAGTTTGAGTCTACAACATTTAGTTAAGGTGTGAGAGCCAAAATGAACTTTTTATTGCTTTAAATGCATTTTCAGCCCGATTGTACACTTCAGGTGAAACTGTCAAAATCTTCAAAATGAGCAAAAGCACAATGAAATTAATGCTGGAATCATCTTCAAGTTGCTAAAATACACTAATGACAGCAAAAAGTTTGAGTTTACAACATTTAGTTAAGGTGTGAGAGCCAAAATGAACTTTGTATTGCTTTAAATGCATTTTCAGCCCGATTGGACACTTCAAGTGAAACTGTCAAAATCTTCAAAATGAGCAAAAGCACAATGCAATTAATGCTGGAATCATCTTCAAGTTGCTAAAATACACTAATGACAGCAAAAAGTTTGAGTCTACAACATTTAGTTAAGGTGTGAGAGCCAAAATGAACTTTGTATTGCTGTAAACGCGTTTTCAGCACCTGATTGTACACTTCAGGTGAAACTGTCAAAATCTTCAAAATGAGCAAAAGCACAATGCAATTAATGCTGGAATCATCTTCAAGTTGCTACAATACACTAATGACAGCAAAAAGTTTGAGTCTACAACATTTAGTTAAGGTGTGAGAGCCTAAATTATTATTTTTTCCTTTAAATGCATTTTCAGCCCGATTGTACACTTCAGGTAAAACTGTCAAAATCTTCAAAATGAGCAAAAGCACAATGAAATTAATGCTGGAATCATCTTCAAGTTGCTAAAATACACTAATGACAGCAAAAAGTTTGAGTTTACAACATTTAGTTAAGGTGTGAGAGCCAAAATTAACTTTGTATTGCTTTAAATGCATTTTCAGCCCGATTGGACACTTCAAGTGAAACTGTCAAAATCTTCAAAATGAGCAAAAGCACAATGAAATTAATGCTGGAATCATCTTCAAGTTTCTAAAATACACTAATGACAGCAAAAAGTTTGAGTCTACAACATTTAGTTAAGGTGTGAGAGCCAAAATTAACTTTGTATTGCTGTAAACGCGTTTTCAGCACCTGATTGTACACTTCAGGTGAAACTGTCAAAATCTTCAAAATGAGCAAAAGCACAATGCAATTAATGCTGGAATCATCTTCAAGTTGCTAAAATACACTAATGACAGCAAAAAGTTTGAGTCTACAACATTTAGTTAAGGTGTGAGAGCCTAAATGAACTTTGTATTGCTTTAAACGCGTTTTCAGCCCCTGATTGTACACTTCAGGTGAAACTGTCAAAATCTTCAAAATGAGCAAAAGCACAATGAAATTAATGCTGGAATCATCTTCAAGTTGCTAAAATACACTAATGACAGCAAAAAGTTTGAGTCTACAACATTTAGTTAAGGTGTGAGAGCCTAAATGAACTTTGTATTGCTTTAAATGCATTTTCAGCCCGATTGTACACTTCAGGTAAAACTGTCAAAATCTTCAAAATGAGCAAAAGCACAATGAAATTAATGCTGGAATCATCTTCAAGTTGCTAAAATACACTAATGACAGCAAAAAGTTTGAGTCTACAACATTTAGTTAAGGTGTGAGAGCCAAAATGAACTTTTTATTGCTGTAAACGCGTTTTCAGCACCTGATTGTACACTTCAGGTGAAACTGTCAAAATCTTCAAAATGACCAAAAGCACAATGAAATTAATGCTGGAATCATCTTCAAGTTGCTAAAATACACTAATGACAGCAAAAAGTTTGAGTCTACAACATTTAGTTAAGGTGTGAGAGCCTAAATGAACTTTGTATTGCTTTAAACGCGTTTTCAGCCCCTGATTGTACACTTCAGGTGTAACTGTAAAAATCTTCAAAATGAGCAAAAGCACAATGAAATTAATGCTGGAATCATCTTCAAGTTGCTAAAATACACTAATGACAGCAAAAAGTTTGAGTCTACAACATTTAGTTAAGGTGTGAGAGCCAAAATGAACTTTGTATTGCTTTAAATGCATTTTCAGCCCGATTGGACACTTCAAGTGAAACTGTCAAAATCTTCAAAATGAGCAAAAGCACAATGAAATTAATGCTGGAATCATCTTCAAGTTTCTAAAATACACTAATGACAGCAAAAAGTTTGAGTCTACAACATTTAGTTAAGGTGTGAGAGCCAAAATGAACTTTGTATTGCTTTAAATGCATTTTCAGCCCGATTGGACACTTCAAGTGAAACTGTCAAAATCTTCAAAATGAGCAAAAGCACAATGAAATTAATGCTGGAATCATCTTCAAGTTTCTAAAATACACTAATGACAGCAAAAAGTTTGAGTCTACAACATTTAGTTAAGGTGTGAGAGCCAAAATGAACTTTGTATTGCTGTAAACGCGTTTTCAGCACCTGATTGTACACTTCAGGTGAAACTGTCAAAATGAACTTTTTATTGCTTTAAATGCATTTTCAGCCCGATTGTACACTTCAGGTGAAACTGTCAAAATCTTCAAAATGAGCAAAAGCACAATGAAATTAATGCTGGAATCATCTTCAAGTTGCTAAAATACACTAATGACAGCAAAAAGTTTGAGTCTACAACATTTAGTTAAGGTGTGAGAGCCAAAATGAACTTTTTATTGCTGTAAACGCGTTTTCAGCACCTGATTGTACACTTCAGGTGAAACTGTCAAAATCTTCAAAATGAGCAAAAGCACAATGAAATTAATGCTGGAATCATCTTCAAGTTTCTAAAATACACTAATGACAGTAAAAAGTTTGAGTCTACAACATTTAGTTAAGGTGTGAGAGCCAAAATGAACTTTGTATTGCTTTAAATGCACTTTCAGCCCGAATGTACACTTCAGATGAAACTGTCAAAATCTTCAAAATGAGCAAAAGCACAATGAAATTAATGCTGGAATCATCTTCAAGTTGCTAAAATACACTAATGACAGCAAAAAGTTTGAGTCTACAACATTTAGTTAAGGTGTGAGAGCCAAAATGAACTTTGTATTGCTTTAAATGCACTTTCAGCCCTTGATTGTACACTTCAGGTGAAACTGTCAAAATCTTCAAAATGAGCAAAAGCACAATGAAATTAATGCTGGAATCATCTTCAAGTTGCTAAAATACACTAATGACAGCAAAAAGTTTGAGTTTACAACATTTAGTTAAGGTGTGAGAGCCAAAATGAACTTTGTATTGCTTTAAATGCATTTTCAGCCCGATTGGACACTTCAAGTGAAACTGTCAAAATCTTCAAAATGAGCAAAAGCACAATGAAATTAATGCTGGAATCATATTCAAGTTTCTAAAATACACTAATGACAGCAAAAAGTTTGAGTCTACAACATTTAGTTAAGGTGTGAGAGCCAAAATGAACTTTGTATTGCTGTAAACGCGTTTTCAGCACCTGATTGTACACTTCAGGTGAAACTGTCAAAATCTTCAAAATGAGCAAAAGCACAATGAAATTAATGCTGGAATCATCTTCAAGTTGCTAAAATACACTAATGACAGCAAAAAGTTTGAGTCTACAACATTTAGTTAAGGTGTGTGAGACAAAATGACCTTTGTATTGCTTTAAATGCATTTTCAGCCCGATTGGACACTTCAGGTGAAACTGTCAAAATGAACTTTTTATTGCTTTAAATGCATTTTCAGCCCGATTGTACACTTCAGGTGAAACTGTCAAAATCTTCAAAATGAGCAAAAGCACAATGAAATTAATGCTGGAATCATCTTCAAGTTGCTAAAATACACTAATGACAGCAAAAAGTTTGAGTCTACAACATTTAGTTAAGGTGTGAGAGCCAAAATGAACTTTTTATTGCTGTAAACGCGTTTTCAGCACCTGATTGTACACTTCAGGTGAAACTGTCAAAATCTTCAAAATGAGCAAAAGCACAATGAAATTAATGCTGGAATCATCTTCAAGTTGCTAAAATACACTAATGACAGCAAAAAGTTTGAGTTTACAACATTTAGTTAAGGTGTGAGAGCCAAAATGAACTTTGTATTGCTTTAAATGCATTTTCAGCCCGATTGGACACTTCAAGTGAAACTGTCAAAATCTTCAAAATGAGCAAAAGCACAATGAAATTAATGCTGGAATCATCTTCAAGTTTCTAAAATACACTAATGACAGCAAAAAGTTTGAGTCTACAACATTTAGTTAAGGTGTGAGAGCCAAAATGAACTTTGTATTGCTGTAAACGCGTTTTCAGCACCTGATTGTACACTTCAGGTGAAACTGTCAAAATCTTCAAAATGAGCAAAAGCACAATGCAATTAATGCTGGAATCATCTTCAAGTTGCTAAAATACACTAATGACAGCAAAAAGTTTGAGTCTACAACATTTAGTTAAGGTGTGAGGGCCTAAATGAACTTTGTATTGCTTTAAACGCGTTTTCAGCCCCTGATTGTACACTTCAGGTGAAACTGTCAAAATCTTCAAAATGAGCAAAAGCACAATGAAATTAATGCTGGAATCATCTTCAAGTTGCTAAAATACACTAATGACAGCAAAAAGTTTGAGTCTACAACATTTAGTTAAGGTGTGAGAGCCTAAATGAACTTTGTATTGCTTTAAATGCATTTTCTGCCCGATTGTACACTTCAGGTAAAACTGTCAAAATCTTCAAAATGAGCAAAAGCACAATGAAATTAATGCTGGAATCATCTTCAAGTTGCTAAAATACACTAATGACAGCAAAAAGTTTGAGTCTACAACATTTAGTTAAGGTGTGAGAGCCAAAATGAACTTTTTATTGCTGTAAACGCATTTTCAGCACCTGATTGTACACTTCAGGTGAAACTGTCAAAATCTTCAAAATGAGCAAAAGCACAATGAAATTAATGCTGGAATCATCTTCAAGTTGCTAAAATACACTAATGACAGCAAAAAGTTTGAGTCTACAACATTTAGTTAAGGTGTGAGAGCCAAAATGAACTTTGTATTGCTTTAAATGCATTTTCAGCCCGATTGTACACTTTAGGTAAAACTGTCAAAATCTTCAAAATGAGCAAAAGCACAATGAAATTAATGCTGGAATCATCTTCAAGTTGCTAAAATACACTAATGACAGCAAAAAGTTTGAGTCTACAACATTTAGTTAAGGTGTGAGAGCCAAAATGAACTTTTTATTGCTGTAAACGCGTTTTCAGCACCTGATTGTACACTTCAGGTGAAACTGTCAAAATCTTCAAAATGAGCAAAAGCACAATGAAATTAATGCTGGAATCATCTTCAAGTTGCTAAAATACACTAATGACAGCAAAAAGTTTGAGTCTACAACATTTAGTTAAGGTGTGAGAGCCAAAATGAACTTTGTATTGCTTTAAATGCATTTTCAGCCCGATAATACACTTCAGGTGAAACTGTCAAAATCTTCAAAATGAGCAAAAGCACAATGAAATTAATGCTGGAATCATCTTCAAGTTGCTAAAATACACTAATGACAGCAAAAAGTTTGAGTCTACAACATTTAGTTAAGGTGTGAGAGCCAAAATGAACTTTGTATTGCTTTAAATGCATTTTCAGCCCGATAATACACTTCAGGTGAAACTGTCAAAATCTTCAAAATGAGCAAAAGCACAATAAAATTAATGCTGGAATCATCTTCAAGTTGCTAAAATACACTAATGACAGCAAAAAGTTTGAGTCTACAACATTTAGTTAAGGTGTGAGAGCCAAAATGAACTTTGTATTGCTGTAAACGCGTTTTCAGCACCTGATTGTACACTTCAGGTGAAACTGTCAAAATGAACTTTTTATTGCTTTAAATGTATTTTCAGCCCGATTGTACACTTCAGGTGAAACTGTCAAAATCTTCAAAATGAGCAAAAGCACAATGAAATTAATGCTGGAATCATCTTCAAGTTGCTAAAATACACTAATGACAGCAAAAAGTTTGAGTCTACAACATTTAGTTAAGGTGTGAGAGCCAAAATGAACTTTGTATTGCTTTAAATGCACTTTCAGCCCTTGATTGTACACTTCAGGTGAAACTGTCAAAATCTTCAAAATGAGCAAAAGCACAATGAAATTAATGCTGGAATCATCTTCAAGTTGCTAAAATACACTAATGACAGTAAAAAGTTTGAGTCTACAACATTTAGTTAAGGTGTGAGAGCCAAAATGAACTTTGTATTGCTTTAAATGCACTTTCAGCCCGAATGTACACTTCAGATGAAACTGTCAAAATCTTCAAAATGAGCAAAAGCACAATGAAATTAATGCTGGAATCATCTTCAAGTTGCTAAAATACACTAATGACAGCAACAAGTTTGAGTCTACAACATTTAGTCAAGGTGTGAGAGCCAAAATGAACTTTTTATTGCTTTAAATGCATTTTCAGCCCGATTGTACACTTCAGGTGAAACTGTCAAAATCTTCAAAATGAGCAAAAGCACAAAGAAATTAATGCTGGAATCATCTTCAAGTTGCTAAAATACACTAATGACAGCAAAAAGTTTGAGTTTACAACATTTAGTTAAGGTGTGAGAGCCAAAATGAACTTTGTATTGCTTTAAATGCATTTTCAGCCCGATTGGACACTTCAAGTGAAACTGTCAAAATCTTCAAAATGAGCAAAAGCACAATGCAATTAATGCTGGAATCATCTTCAATTTGCTAAAATACACTCATGACAGCAAAAAGTTTGAGTCTACAACATTTAGTTAAGGTGTGAGAGCCAAATATAACTTTTTATTGCTTTAAACGCGTTTTCAGCCCTTGATTGTACACTTCAGATGAAACTGTCAAAATCTTCAAAATGAGCAAAAGCACAATGAAATTAATGCTGGAATCATCTTCAAGTTGCTAAAATACACTAATGACAGCAAAAAGTTTGAGTCTACAACATTTAGTTAAGGTGTGAGAGCCAAAATGAACTTTGTATTGCTTTAAATGCACTTTCAGCCCGAATGTACACTTCAGGTGAAACTGTCAAAATCTTCAAAATGAGCAAAAGCACAATGAAATTAATGCTGGAAACATCTTCAAGTTGCTAAAATACACTAATGACAGCAAAAAGTTTGAGTCTACAACATTTAGTTAAGGAGTGAGAGCCAAAATGAACTTTTTATTGCTTTAAATGCATTTTCAGCCCGATTGTACACTTCAGGTGAAACTGTCAAAATCTTCAAAATGAGCAAAAGCACAATGAAATTAATGCTGGAATCATCTTCAAGTTGCTAAAATACACTAATGACAGCAAAAAGTTTGAGTTTACAACATTTAGTTAAGGTGTGAGAGCCAAAATGAACTTTGTATTGCTTTAAATGCATTTTCAGCCCGATTGGACACTTCAAGTGAAACTGTCAAAATCTTCAAAATGAGCAAAAGCACAATGCAATTAATGCTGGAATCATCTTCAAGTTGCTAAAATACACTAATGACAGCAAAAAGTTTGAGTCTACAACATTTAGTTAAGGTGTGAGAGCCAAAATGAACTTTGTATTGCTGTAAACGCGTTTTCAGCACCTGATTGTACACTTCAGGTGAAACTGTCAAAATCTTCAAAATGAGCAAAAGCACAATGCAATTAATGCTGGAATCATCTTCAAGTTGCTACAATACACTAATGACAGCAAAAAGTTTGAGTCTACAACATTTAGTTAAGGTGTGAGAGCCTAAATTATTATTTTTTCCTTTAAATGCATTTTCAGCCCGATTGTACACTTCAGGTAAAACTGTCAAAATCTTCAAAATGAGCAAAAGCACAATGAAATTAATGCTGGAATCATCTTCAAGTTGCTAAAATACACTAATGACAGCAAAAAGTTTGAGTTTACAACATTTAGTTAAGGTGTGAGAGCCAAAATTAACTTTGTATTGCTTTAAATGCATTTTCAGCCCGATTGGACACTTCAAGTGAAACTGTCAAAATCTTCAAAATGAGCAAAAGCACAATGAAATTAATGCTGGAATCATCTTCAAGTTTCTAAAATACACTAATGACAGCAAAAAGTTTGAGTCTACAACATTTAGTTAAGGTGTGAGAGCCAAAATTAACTTTGTATTGCTGTAAACGCGTTTTCAGCACCTGATTGTACACTTCAGGTGAAACTGTCAAAATCTTCAAAATGAGCAAAAGCACAATGCAATTAATGCTGGAATCATCTTCAAGTTGCTAAAATACACTAATGACAGCAAAAAGTTTGAGTCTACAACATTTAGTTAAGGTGTGAGAGCCTAAATGAACTTTGTATTGCTTTAAACGCGTTTTCAGCCCCTGATTGTACACTTCAGGTGAAACTGTCAAAATCTTCAAAATGAGCAAAAGCACAATGAAATTAATGCTGGAATCATCTTCAAGTTGCTAAAATACACTAATGACAGCAAAAAGTTTGAGTCTACAACATTTAGTTAAGGTGTGAGAGCCTAAATGAACTTTGTATTGCTTTAAATGCATTTTCAGCCCGATTGTACACTTCAGGTAAAACTGTCAAAATCTTCAAAATGAGCAAAAGCACAATGAAATTAATGCTGGAATCATCTTCAAGTTGCTAAAATACACTAATGACAGCAAAAAGTTTGAGTCTACAACATTTAGTTAAGGTGTGAGAGCCAAAATGAACTTTTTATTGCTGTAAACGCGTTTTCAGCACCTGATTGTACACTTCAGGTGAAACTGTCAAAATCTTCAAAATGAGCAAAAGCACAATGAAATTAATGCTGGAATCATCTTCAAGTTGCTAAAATACACTAATGACAGCAAAAAGTTTGAGTCTACAACATTTAGTTAAGGTGTGAGAGCCTAAATGAACTTTGTATTGCTTTAAACGCGTTTTCAGCCCCTGATTGTACACTTCAGGTGTAACTGTAAAAATCTTCAAAATGAGCAAAAGCACAATGAAATTAATGCTGGAATCATCTTCAAGTTGCTAAAATACACTAATGACAGCAAAAAGTTTGAGTCTACAACATTTAGTTAAGGTGTGAGAGCCAAAATGAACTTTGTATTGCTTTAAATGCATTTTCAGCCCGATTGGACACTTCAAGTGAAACTGTCAAAATCTTCAAAATGAGCAAAAGCACAATGAAATTAATGCTGGAATCATCTTCAAGTTTCTAAAATACACTAATGACAGCAAAAAGTTTGAGTCTACAACATTTAGTTAAGGTGTGAGAGCCAAAATGAACTTTGTATTGCTGTAAACGCGTTTTCAGCACCTGATTGTACACTTCAGGTGAAACTGTCAAAATGAACTTTTTATTGCTTTAAATGCATTTTCAGCCCGATTGTACACTTCAGGTGAAACTGTCAAAATCTTCAAAATGAGCAAAAGCACAATGAAATTAATGCTGGAATCATCTTCAAGTTGCTAAAATACACTAATGACAGCAAAAAGTTTGAGTCTACAACATTTAGTTAAGGTGTGAGAGCCAAAATGAACTTTTTATTGCTGTAAACGCGTTTTCAGCACCTGATTGTACACTTCAGGTGAAACTGTCAAAATCTTCAAAATGAGCAAAAGCACAATGAAATTAATGCTGGAATCATCTTCAAGTTTCTAAAATACACTAATGACAGTAAAAAGTTTGAGTCTACAACATTTAGTTAAGGTGTGAGAGCCAAAATGAACTTTGTATTGCTTTAAATGCACTTTCAGCCCGAATGTACACTTCAGATGAAACTGTCAAAATCTTCAAAATGAGCAAAAGCACAATGAAATTAATGCTGGAATCATCTTCAAGTTGCTAAAATACACTAATGACAGCAAAAAGTTTGAGTCTACAACATTTAGTTAAGGTGTGAGAGCCAAAATGAACTTTGTATTGCTTTAAATGCACTTTCAGCCCTTGATTGTACACTTCAGGTGAAACTGTCAAAATCTTCAAAATGAGCAAAAGCACAATGAAATTAATGCTGGAATCATCTTCAAGTTGCTAAAATACACTAATGACAGCAAAAAGTTTGAGTTTACAACATTTAGTTAAGGTGTGAGAGCCAAAATTAACTTTGTATTGCTTTAAATGCATTTTCAGCCCGATTGGACACTTCAGGTGAAACTGTCAAAATCTTCAAAATGAGCAAAAGCACAATGCAATTAATGCTGGAATCATCTTCAAGTTGCTAAAATACACTAATGACAGCAAAAAGTTTGAGTCTACAACATTTAGTTAAGGTGTGAGAGCCTACATGAACTTTGTATTGCTTTAAACGCGTTTTCAGCCCCTGATTGTACAATTCAGGTGAAACTGTCAAAATCTTCAAAATGAGCAAAAGCACAATGAAATTAATGCTGGAATCATCTTCAAGTTGCTAAAATACACTAATGACAGCAAAAAGTTTGAGTCTACAACATTTAGTTAAGGTGTGAGAGCCTAAATGAACTTTGTATTGCTTTAAATGCATTTTCAGCCCGATTGTACACTTCAGGTAAAACTGTCAAAATCTTCAAAATGAGCAAAAGCACAATGAAATTAATGCTGGAATCATCTTCAAGTTGCTAAAATACACTAATGACAGCAAAAAGTTTGAGTCTACAACATTTAGTTAAGGTGTGAGAGCCAAAATGAACTTTTTATTGCTGTAAACGCGTTTTCAGCACCTGATTGTACACTTCAGGTGAAACTGTCAAAATCTTTAAAATGAGCAAAAGCACAATGAAATTAATGCTGGAATCATCTTCAAGTTGCTAAAATACACTAATGACAGCAAAAAGTTTGAGTCTACAACATTTAGTTAAGGTGTGAGAGCCTAAATGAACTTTGTATTGCTTTAAACGCGTTTTCAGCCCCTGATTGTACACTTCAGGTGTAACTGTAAAAATCTTCAAAATGAGCAAAAGCACAATGAAATTAATGCTGGAATCATCTTCAAGTTGCTAAAATACACTAATGACAGCAAAAAGTTTGAGTCTACAACATTTAGTTAAGGTGTGAGAGCCAAAATGAACTTTGTATTGCTTTAAATGCATTTTCAGCCCGATTGGACACTTCAAGTGAAACTGTCAAAATCTTCAAAATGAGCAAAAGCACAATGAAATTAATGCTGGAATCATCTTCAAGTTTCTAAAATACACTAATGACAGCAAAAAGTTTGAGTCTACAACATTTAGTTAAGGTGTGAGAGCCAAAATGAACTTTGTATTGCTTTAAATGCATTTTCAGCCCGATTGGACACTTCAAGTGAAACTGTCAAAATCTTCAAAATGAGCAAAAGCACAATGAAATTAATGCTGGAATCATCTTCAAGTTTCTAAAATACACTAATGACAGCAAAAAGTTTGAGTCTACAACATTTAGTTAAGGTGTGAGAGCCAAAATGAACTTTGTATTGCTGTAAACGCGTTTTCAGCACCTGATTGTACACTTCAGGTGAAACTGTCAAAATGAACTTTTTATTGCTTTAAATGCATTTTCAGCCCGATTGTACACTTCAGGTGAAACTGTCAAAATCTTCAAAATGAGCAAAAGCACAATGAAATTAATGCTGGAATCATCTTCAAGTTGCTAAAATACACTAATGACAGCAAAAAGTTTGAGTCTACAACATTTAGTTAAGGTGTGAGAGCCAAAATGAACTTTTTATTGCTGTAAACGCGTTTTCAGCACCTGATTGTACACTTCAGGTGAAACTGTCAAAATCTTCAAAATGAGCAAAAGCACAATGAAATTAATGCTGGAATCATCTTCAAGTTTCTAAAATACACTAATGACAGTAAAAAGTTTGAGTCTACAACATTTAGTTAAGGTGTGAGAGCCAAAATGAACTTTGTATTGCTTTAAATGCACTTTCAGCCCGAATGTACACTTCAGATGAAACTGTCAAAATCTTCAAAATGAGCAAAAGCACAATGAAATTAATGCTGGAATCATCTTCAAGTTGCTAAAATACACTAATGACAGCAAAAAGTTTGAGTCTACAACATTTAGTTAAGGTGTGAGAGCCAAAATGAACTTTGTATTGCTTTAAATGCACTTTCAGCCCTTGATTGTACACTTCAGGTGAAACTGTCAAAATCTTCAAAATGAGCAAAAGCACAATGAAATTAATGCTGGAATCATCTTCAAGTTGCTAAAATACACTAATGACAGCAAAAAGTTTGAGTTTACAACATTTAGTTAAGGTGTGAGAGCCAAAATGAACTTTGTATTGCTTTAAATGCATTTTCAGCCCGATTGGACACTTCAAGTGAAACTGTCAAAATCTTCAAAATGAGCAAAAGCACAATGAAATTAATGCTGGAATCATATTCAAGTTTCTAAAATACACTAATGACAGCAAAAAGTTTGAGTCTACAACATTTAGTTAAGGTGTGAGAGCCAAAATGAACTTTGTATTGCTGTAAACGCGTTTTCAGCACCTGATTGTACACTTCAGGTGAAACTGTCAAAATCTTCAAAATGAGCAAAAGCACAATGAAATTAATGCTGGAATCATCTTCAAGTTGCTAAAATACACTAATGACAGCAAAAAGTTTGAGTCTACAACATTTAGTTAAGGTGTGAGAGCCAAAATGACCTTTGTATTGCTTTAAATGCATTTTCAGCCCGATTGGACACTTCAGGTGAAACTGTCAAAATGAACTTTTTATTGCTTTAAATGCATTTTCAGCCCGATTGTACACTTCAGGTGAAACTGTCAAAATCTTCAAAATGAGCAAAAGCACAATGAAATTAATGCTGGAATCATCTTCAAGTTGCTAAAATACACTAATGACAGCAAAAAGTTTGAGTCTACAACATTTAGTTAAGGTGTGAGAGCCAAAATGAACTTTTTATTGCTGTAAACGCGTTTTCAGCACCTGATTGTACACTTCAGGTGAAACTGTCAAAATCTTCAAAATGAGCAAAAGCACAATGAAATTAATGCTGGAATCATCTTCAAGTTGCTAAAATACACTAATGACAGCAAAAAGTTTGAGTTTACAACATTTAGTTAAGGTGTGAGAGCCAAAATGAACTTTGTATTGCTTTAAATGCATTTTCAGCCCGATTGGACACTTCAAGTGAAACTGTCAAAATCTTCAAAATGAGCAAAAGCACAATGAAATTAATGCTGGAATCATCTTCAAGTTTCTAAAATACACTAATGACAGCAAAAAGTTTGAGTCTACAACATTTAGTTAAGGTGTGAGAGCCAAAATGAACTTTGTATTGCTGTAAACGCGTTTTCAGCACCTGATTGTACACTTCAGGTGAAACTGTCAAAATCTTCAAAATGAGCAAAAGCACAATGCAATTAATGCTGGAATCATCTTCAAGTTGCTAAAATACACTAATGACAGCAAAAAGTTTGAGTCTACAACATTTAGTTAAGGTGTGAGAGCCAAAATGAACTTTTTATTGCTGTAAACGCGTTTTCAGCACCTGATTGTACACTTCAGGTGAAACTGTCAAAATCTTCAAAATGAGCAAAAGCACAATGAAATTAATGCTGGAATCATCTTCAAGTTTCTAAAATACACTAATGACAGTAAAAAGTTTGAGTCTACAACATTTAGTTAAGGTGTGAGAGCCAAAATGAACTTTGTATTGCTTTAAATGTACTTTCAGCCCGAATGTACACTTCAGATGAAACTGTCAAAATCTTCAAAATGAGCAAAAGCACAATGAAATTAATGCTGGAATCATCTTCAAGTTGCTAAAATACACTAATGACAGCAAAAAGTTTGAGTCTACAACATTTAGTTAAGGTGTGAGAGCCAAAATGAACTTTGTATTGCTTTAAATGCACTTTCAGCCCTTGATTGTACACTTCAGGTGAAACTGTCAAAATCTTCAAAATGAGCAAAAGCACAATGAAATTAATGCTGGAATCATCTTCAAGTTTCTAAAATACACTAATGACAGTAAAAAGTTTGAGTCTACAACATTTAGTTAAGGTGTGAGAGCCAAAATGAACTTTGTATTGCTTTAAATGCACTTTCAGCCCGAATGTACACTTCAGATGAAACTGTCAAAATCTTCAAAATGAGCAAAAGCACAATGAAATTAATGCTGGAATCATCTTCAAGTTGCTAAAATACACTAATGACAGCAAAAAGTTTGAGTCTACAACATTTAGTTAAGGTGTGAGAGCCAAAATGAACTTTGTATTGCTTTAAATGCACTTTCAGCCCTTGATTGTACACTTCAGGTGAAACTGTCAAAATCTTCAAAATGAGCAAAAGCACAATGAAATTAATGCTGGAATCATCTTCAAGTTGCTAAAATACACTAATGACAGCAAAAAGTTTGAGTTTACAACATTTAGTTAAGGTGTGAGAGCCAAAATGAACTTTGTATTGCTTTAAATGCATTTTCAGCCCGATTGGACACTTCAAGTGAAACTGTCAAAATCTTCAAAATGAGCAAAAGCACAATGAAATTAATGCTGGAATCATATTCAAGTTTCTAAAATACACTAATGACAGCAAAAAGTTTGAGTCTACAACATTTAGTTAAGGTGTGAGAGCCAAAATGAACTTTGTATTGCTGTAAACGCGTTTTCAGCACCTGATTGTACACTTCAGGTGAAACTGTCAAAATCTTCAAAATGAGCAAAAGCACAATGAAATTAATGCTGGAATCATCTTCAAGTTGCTAAAATACACTAATGACAGCAAAAAGTTTGAGTCTACAACATTTAGTTAAGGTGTGAGAGCCAAAATGACCTTTGTATTGCTTTAAATGCATTTTCAGCCCGATTGGACACTTCAGGTGAAACTGTCAAAATGAACTTTTTATTGCTTTAAATGCATTTTCAGCCCGATTGTACACTTCAGGTGAAACTGTCAAAATCTTCAAAATGAGCAAAAGCACAATGAAATTAATGCTGGAATCATCTTCAAGTTGCTAAAATACACTAATGACAGCAAAAAGTTTGAGTCTACAACATTTAGTTAAGGTGTGAGAGCCAAAATGAACTTTTTATTGCTGTAAACGCGTTTTCAGCACCTGATTGTACACTTCAGGTGAAACTGTCAAAATCTTCAAAATGAGCAAAAGCACAATGAAATTAATGCTGGAATCATCTTCAAGTTGCTAAAATACACTAATGACAGCAAAAAGTTTGAGTTTACAACATTTAGTTAAGGTGTGAGAGCCAAAATGAACTTTGTATTGCTTTAAATGCATTTTCAGCCCGATTGGACACTTCAAGTGAAACTGTCAAAATCTTCAAAATGAGCAAAAGCACAATGAAATTAATGCTGGAATCATCTTCAAGTTTCTAAAATACACTAATGACAGCAAAAAGTTTGAGTCTACAACATTTAGTTAAGGTGTGAGAGCCAAAATGAACTTTGTATTGCTGTAAACGCGTTTTCAGCACCTGATTGTACACTTCAGGTGAAACTGTCAAAATCTTCAAAATGAGCAAAAGCACAATGCAATTAATGCTGGAATCATCTTCAAGTTGCTAAAATACACTAATGACAGCAAAAAGTTTGAGTCTACAACATTTAGTTAAGGTGTGAGGGCCTAAATGAACTTTGTATTGCTTTAAACGCGTTTTCAGCCCCTGATTGTACACTTCAGGTGAAACTGTCAAAATCTTCAAAATGAGCAAAAGCACAATGAAATTAATGCTGGAATCATCTTCAAGTTGCTAAAATACACTAATGACAGCAAAAAGTTTGAGTCTACAACATTTAGTTAAGGTGTGAGAGCCTAAATGAACTTTGTATTGCTTTAAATGCATTTTCAGCCCGATTGTACACTTCAGGTAAAACTGTCAAAATCTTCAAAATGAGCAAAAGCACAATGAAATTAATGCTGGAATCATCTTCAAGTTTTTAAAATACACTAATGACAGCAAAAAGTTTGAGTCTACAACATTTAGTTAAGGTGTGAGAGCCAAAATGAACTTTTTATTGCTGTAAACGCATTTTCAGCACCTGATTGTACACTTCAGGTGAAACTGTCAAAATCTTCAAAATGAGCAAAAGCACAATGAAATTAATGCTGGAATCATCTTCAAGTTGCTAAAATACACTAATGACAGCAAAAAGTTTGAGTCTACAACATTTAGTTAAGGTGTGAGAGCCAAAATGAACTTTGTATTGCTTTAAATGCATTTTCAGCCCGATTGTACACTTTAGGTAAAACTGTCAAAATCTTCAAAATGAGCAAAAGCACAATGAAATTAATGCTGGAATCATCTTCAAGTTGCTAAAATACACTAATGACAGCAAAAAGTTTGAGTCTACAACATTTAGTTAAGGTGTGAGAGCCAAAATGAACTTTGTATTGCTGTAAACGCGTTTTCAGCACCTGATTGTACACTTCAGGTGAAACTGTCAAAATCTTCAAAATGAGCAAAAGCACAATGCAATTAATGCTGGAATCATCTTCAAGTTGCTAAAATACACTAATGACAGCAAAAAGTTTGAGTCTACAACATTTAGTTAAGGTGTGAGGGCCTAAATGAACTTTGTATTGCTTTAAACGCGTTTTCAGCCCCTGATTGTACACTTCAGGTGAAACTGTCAAAATCTTCAAAATGAGCAAAAGCACAATGAAATTAATGCTGGAATCATCTTCAAGTTGCTAAAATACACTAATGACAGCAAAAAGTTTGAGTCTACAACATTTAGTTAAGGTGTGAGAGCCTAAATGAACTTTGTATTGCTTTAAATGCATTTTCAGCCCGATTGTACACTTCAGGTAAAACTGTCAAAATCTTCAAAATGAGCAAAAGCACAATGAAATTAATGCTGGAATCATCTTCAAGTTTTTAAAATACACTAATGACAGCAAAAAGTTTGAGTCTACAACATTTAGTTAAGGTGTGAGAGCCAAAATGAACTTTTTATTGCTGTAAACGCATTTTCAGCACCTGATTGTACACTTCAGGTGAAACTGTCAAAATCTTCAAAATGAGCAAAAGCACAATGAAATTAATGCTGGAATCATCTTCAAGTTGCTAAAATACACTAATGACAGCAAAAAGTTTGAGTCTACAACATTTAGTTAAGGTGTGAGAGCCAAAATGAACTTTGTATTGCTTTAAATGCATTTTCAGCCCGATTGTACACTTTAGGTAAAACTGTCAAAATCTTCAAAATGAGCAAAAGCACAATGAAATTAATGCTGGAATCATCTTCAAGTTGCTAAAATACACTAATGACAGCAAAAAGTTTGAGTCTACAACATTTAGTTAAGGTGTGAGAGCCAAAATGAACTTTTTATTGCTGTAAACGCGTTTTCAGCACCTGATTGTACACTTCAGGTGAAACTGTCAAAATCTTCAAAATGAGCAAAAGCACAATGAAATTAATGCTGGAATCATCTTCAAGTTGCTAAAATACACTAATGACAGCAAAAAGTTTGAGTCTACAACATTTAGTTAAGGTGTGAGAGCCAAAATGAACTTTGTATTGCTTTAAATGCATTTTCAGCCCGATAATACACTTCAGGTGAAACTGTCAAAATCTTCAAAATGAGCAAAAGCACAATGAAATTAATGCTGGAATCATCTTCAAGTTGCTAAAATACACTAATGACAGCAAAAAGTTTGAGTCTACAACATTTAGTTAAGGTGTGAGAGCCAAAATGAACTTTGTATTGCTGTAAACGCGTTTTCAGCACCTGATTGTACACTTCAGGTGAAACTGTCAAAATGAACTTTTTATTGCTTTAAATGTATTTTCAGCCCGATTGTACACTTCAGGTGAAACTGTCAAAATCTTCAAAATGAGCAAAAGCACAATGAAATTAATGCTGGAATCATCTTCAAGTTGCTAAAATACACTAATGACAGCAAAAAGTTTGAGTCTACAACATTTAGTTAAGGTGTGAGAGCCAAAATGAACTTTGTATTGCTTTAAATGCACTTTCAGCCCTTGATTGTACACTTCAGGTGAAACTGTCAAAATCTTCAAAATGAGCAAAAGCACAATGAAATTAATGCTGGAATCATCTTCAAGTTGCTAAAATACACTAATGACAGCAAAAAGTTTGAGTTTACAACATTTAGTTAAGGTGTGAGAGCCAAAATTAACTTTGTATTGCTTTAAATGCATTTTCAGCCCGATTGGACACTTCAAGTGAAACTGTCAAAATCTTCAAAATGAGCAAAAGCACAATGAAATTAATGCTGGAATCATATTCAAGTTTCTAAAATACACTAATGACAGCAAAAAGTTTGAGTCTACAACATTTAGTTAAGGTGTGAGAGCCAAAATGAACTTTGTATTGCTGTAAACGCGTTTTCAGCACCTGATTGTACACTTCAGGTGAAACTGTCAAAATCTTCAAAATGAGCAAAAGCACAATGCAATTAATGCTGGAATCATCTTCAAGTTGCTAAAATACACTAATGACAGCAAAAAGTTTGAGTCTACAACATTTAGTTAAGGTGTGAGAGCCTAAATGAACTTTGTATTGCTTTAAATGCATTTTCAGCCCGATTGTACACTTCAGGTAAAACTGTCAAAATCTTCAAAATGAGCAAAAGCACAATGAAATTAATGCTGGAATCATCTTCAAGTTGCTAAAATACACTAATGACAGCAAAAAGTTTGAGTCTACAACATTTAGTTAAGGTGTGAGAGCCAAAATGACCTTTGTATTGCTTTAAATGCATTTTCAGCCCGATTGGACACTTCAGGTGAAACTGTCAAAATGAACTTTTTATTGCTTTAAATGCATTTTCAGCCCGATTGTACACTTCAGGTGAAACTGTCAAAATCTTCAAAATGAGCAAAAGCACAATGAAATTAATGCTGGAATCATCTTCAAGTTGCTAAAATACACTAATGACAGCAAAAAGTTTGAGTCTACAACATTTAGTTAAGGTGTGAGAGCCAAAATGAACTTTTTATTGCTGTAAACGCGTTTTCAGCACCTGATTGTACACTTCAGGTGAAACTGTCAAAATCTTCAAAATGAGCAAAAGCACAATGAAATTAATGCTGGAATCATCTTCAAGTTGCTAAAATACACTAATGACAGCAAAAAGTTTGAGTTTACAACATTTAGTTAAGGTGTGAGAGCCAAAATGAACTTTGTATTGCTTTAAATGCATTTTCAGCCCGATTGGACACTTCAAGTGAAACTGTCAAAATCTTCAAAATGAGCAAAAGCACAATGAAATTAATGCTGGAATCATCTTCAAGTTTCTAAAATACACTAATGACAGCAAAAAGTTTGAGTCTACAACATTTAGTTAAGGTGTGAGAGCCAAAATGAACTTTGTATTGCTGTAAACGCGTTTTCAGCACCTGATTGTACACTTCAGGTGAAACTGTCAAAATCTTCAAAATGAGCAAAAGCACAATGCAATTAATGCTGGAATCATCTTCAAGTTGCTAAAATACACTAATGACAGCAAAAAGTTTGAGTCTACAACATTTAGTTAAGGTGTGAGGGCCTAAATGAACTTTGTATTGCTTTAAACGCGTTTTCAGCCCCTGATTGTACACTTCAGGTGAAACTGTCAAAATCTTCAAAATGAGCAAAAGCACAATGAAATTAATGCTGGAATCATCTTCAAGTTTCTAAAATACACTAATGACAGCAAAAAGTTTGAGTCTACAACATTTAGTTATGGTGTGAGAGCCTAAATGAACTTTGTATTGCTTTAAATGCATTTTCAGCCCGATTGTACACTTCAGGTAAAACTGTCAAAATCTTCAAAATGAGCAAAAGCACAATGAAATTAATGCTGGAATCATCTTCAAGTTGCTAAAATACACTAATGACAGCAAAAAGTTTGAGTCTACAACATTTAGTTAAGGTGTGATAGCCAAAATGAACTTTTTATTGCTGTAAACGCATTTTCAGCACCTGATTGTACACTTCAGGTGAAACTGTCAAAATCTTCAAAATGAGCAAAAGCACAATGAAATTAATGCTGGAATCATCTTCAAGTTGCTAAAATACACTAATGACAGCAAAAAGTTTGAGTCTACAACATTTAGTTAAGGTGTGAGAGCCAAAATGAACTTTGTATTGCTTTAAATGCATTTTCAGCCCGATTGTACACTTTAGGTAAAACTGTCAAAATCTTCAAAATGAGCAAAAGCACAATGAAATTAATGCTGGAATCATCTTCAAGTTGCTAAAATACACTAATGACAGCAAAAAGTTTGAGTCTACAACATTTAGTTAAGGTGTGAGAGCCAAAATGAACTTTTTATTGCTGTAAACGCGTTTTCAGCACCTGATTGTACACTTCAGGTGAAACTGTCAAAATCTTCAAAATGAGCAAAAGCACAATGAAATTAATGCTGGAATCATCTTCAAGTTGCTAAAATACACTAATGACAGCAAAAAGTTTGAGTCTACAACATTTAGTTAAGGTGTGAGAGCCAAAATGAACTTTGTATTGCTTTAAATGCATTTTCAGCCCGATAATACACTTCAGGTGAAACTGTCAAAATCTTCAAAATGAGCAAAACACAATGAAATTAATGCTGGAATCATCTTCAAGTTGCTAAAATACACTAATGACAGCAAAAAGTTTGAGTCTACAACATTTAGTTAAGGTGTGAGAGCCAAAATGAACTTTGTATTGCTTTAAATGCATTTTCAGCCCGATAATACACTTCAGGTGAAACTGTCAAAATCTTCAAAATGAGCAAAAGCACAATAAAATTAATGCTGGAATCATCTTCAAGTTGCTAAAATACACTAATGACAGCAAAAAGTTTGAGTCTACAACATTTAGTTAAGGTGTGAGAGCCAAAATGAACTTTGTATTGCTGTAAACGCGTTTTCAGCACCTGATTGTACACTTCAGGTGAAACTGTCAAAATGAACTTTTTATTGCTTTAAATGTATTTTCAGCCCGATTGTACACTTCAGGTGAAACTGTCAAAATCTTCAAAATGAGCAAAAGCACAATGAAATTAATGCTGGAATCATCTTCAAGTTGCTAAAATACACTAATGACAGCAAAAAGTTTGAGTCTACAACATTTAGTTAAGGTGTGAGAGCCAAAATGAACTTTGTATTGCTTTAAATGCACTTTCAGCCCTTGATTGTACACTTCAGGTGAAACTGTCAAAATCTTCAAAATGAGCAAAAGCACAATGAAATTAATGCTGGAATCATCTTCAAGTTGCTAAAATACACTAATGACAGTAAAAAGTTTGAGTCTACAACATTTAGTTAAGGTGTGAGAGCCAAAATGAACTTTGTATTGCTTTAAATGCACTTTCAGCCCGAATGTACACTTCAGATGAAACTGTCAAAATCTTCAAAATGAGCAAAAGCACAATGAAATTAATGCTGGAATCATCTTCAAGTTGCTAAAATACACTAATGACAGCAACAAGTTTGAGTCTACAACATTTAGTCAAGGTGTGAGAGCCAAAATGAACTTTTTATTGCTTTAAATGCATTTTCAGCCCGATTGTACACTTCAGGTGAAACTGTCAAAATCTTCAAAATGAGCAAAAGCACGATGAAATTAATGCTGGAATCATCTTCAAGTTGCTAAAATACACTAATGACAGCAAAAAGTTTGAGTCTACAACATTTAGTTAAGGTGTGAGAGCCTAAATGAACTTTGTATTGCTTTAAATGCATTTTCAGCCCGATTGTACACTTCAGGTAAAACTGTCAAAATCTTCAAAATGAGCAAAAGCACAATGCAATTAATGCTGGAATCATCTTCAAGTTGCTAAAATACACTAATGACAGCAAAAAGTTTGAGTCTACAACATTTAGTTAAGGTGTGAGGGCCTAAATGAACTTTGTATTGCTTTAAACTCGTTTTCAGCCCCTGATTGTACACTTCAGGTGAAACTGTCAAAATCTTCAAAATGAGCAAAAGCACAATGAAATTAATGCTGGAATCATCTTCAAGTTGCTAAAATACACTAATGACAGCAAAAAGTTTGAGTCTACAACATTTAGTTAAGGTGTGAGAGCCTAAATGAACTTTGTATTGCTTTAAATGCATTTTCAGCCCGATTGTACACTTCAGGTAAAACTGTCAAAATCTTCAAAATGAGCAAAAGCACAATGAAATTAATGCTGGAATCATCTTCAAGTTGCTAAAATACACTAATGACAGCAAAAAGTTTGAGTCTACAACATTTAGTTAAGGTGTGAGAGCCAAAATGAACTTTTTATTGCTGTAAACGCGTTTTCAGCACCTGATTGTACACTTCAGGTGAAACTGTCAAAATCTTCAAAATGAGCAAAAGCACAATGAAATTAATGCTGGAATCATCTTCAAGTTGCTAAAATACACTAATGACAGCAAAAAGTTTGAGTCTACAACATTTAGTTAAGGTGTGAGAGCCTAAATGAACTTTGTATTGCTTTAAACGCGTTTTCAGCCCCTGATTGTACACTTCAGGTGTAACTGTAAAAATCTTCAAAATGAGCAAAAGCACAATGAAATTAATGCTGGAATCATCTTCAAGTTGCTAAAATACACTAATGACAGCAAAAAGTTTGAGTCTACAACATTTAGTTAAGGTGTGAGAGCCAAAATGAACTTTGTATTGCTTTAAATGCATTTTCAGCCCGATTGGACACTTCAAGTGAAACTGTCAAAATCTTCAAAATGAGCAAAAGCACAATGAAATTAATGCTGGAATCATCTTCAAGTTTCTAAAATACACTAATGACAGCAAAAAGTTTGAGTCTACAACATTTAGTTAAGGTGTGAGAGCCAAAATGAACTTTGTATTGCTGTAAACGCGTTTTCAGCACCTGATTGTACACTTCAGGTGAAACTGTCAAAATGAACTTTTTATTGCTTTAAATGCATTTTCAGCCCGATTGTACACTTCAGGTGAAACTGTCAAAATCTTCAAAATGAGCAAAAGCACAATGAAATTAATGCTGGAATCATCTTCAAGTTGCTAAAATACACTAATGACAGCAAAAAGTTTGAGTCTACAACATTTAGTTAAGGTGTGAGAGCCAAAATGAACTTTTTATTGCTGTAAACGCGTTTTCAGCACCTGATTGTACACTTCAGGTGAAACTGTCAAAATCTTCAAAATGAGCAAAAGCACAATGAAATTAATGCTGGAATCATCTTCAAGTTTCTAAAATACACTAATGACAGTAAAAAGTTTGAGTCTACAACATTTAGTTAAGGTGTGAGAGCCAAAATGAACTTTGTATTGCTTTAAATGCACTTTCAGCCCGAATGTACACTTCAGATGAAACTGTCAAAATCTTCAAAATGAGCAAAAGCACAATGAAATTAATGCTGGAATCATCTTCAAGTTGCTAAAATACACTAATGACAGCAAAAAGTTTGAGTCTACAACATTTAGTTAAGGTGTGAGAGCCAAAATGAACTTTGTATTGCTTTAAATGCACTTTCAGCCCTTGATTGTACACTTCAGGTGAAACTGTCAAAATCTTCAAAATGAGCAAAAGCACAATGAAATTAATGCTGGAATCATCTTCAAGTTGCTAAAATACACTAATGACAGCAAAAAGTTTGAGTTTACAACATTTAGTTAAGGTGTGAGAGCCAAAATTAACTTTGTATTGCTTTAAATGCATTTTCAGCCCGATTGGACACTTCAGGTGAAACTGTCAAAATCTTCAAAATGAGCAAAAGCACAATGCAATTAATGCTGGAATCATCTTCAAGTTGCTAAAATACACTAATGACAGCAAAAAGTTTGAGTCTACAACATTTAGTTAAGGTGTGAGAGCCTAAATGAACTTTGTATTGCTTTAAACGCGTTTTCAGCCCCTGATTGTACAATTCAGGTGAAACTGTCAAAATCTTCAAAATGAGCAAAAGCACAATGAAATTAATGCTGGAATCATCTTCAAGTTGCTAAAATACACTAATGACAGCAAAAAGTTTGAGTCTACAACATTTAGTTAAGGTGTGAGAGCCTAAATGAACTTTGTATTGCTTTAAATGCATTTTCAGCCCGATTGTACACTTCAGGTAAAACTGTCAAAATCTTCAAAATGAGCAAAAGCACAATGAAATTAATGCTGGAATCATCTTCAAGTTGCTAAAATACACTAATGACAGCAAAAAGTTTGAGTCTACAACATTTAGTTAAGGTGTGAGAGCCAAAATGAACTTTTTATTGCTGTAAACGCGTTTTCAGCACCTGATTGTACACTTCAGGTGAAACTGTCAAAATCTTTAAAATGAGCAAAAGCACAATGAAATTAATGCTGGAATCATCTTCAAGTTGCTAAAATACACTAATGACAGCAAAAAGTTTGAGTCTACAACATTTAGTTAAGGTGTGAGAGCCTAAATGAACTTTGTATTGCTTTAAACGCGTTTTCAGCCCCTGATTGTACACTTCAGGTGTAACTGTAAAAATCTTCAAAATGAGCAAAAGCACAATGAAATTAATGCTGGAATCATCTTCAAGTTGCTAAAATACACTAATGACAGCAAAAAGTTTGAGTCTACAACATTTAGTTAAGGTGTGAGAGCCAAAATGAACTTTGTATTGCTTTAAATGCATTTTCAGCCCGATTGGACACTTCAAGTGAAACTGTCAAAATCTTCAAAATGAGCAAAAGCACAATGAAATTAATGCTGGAATCATCTTCAAGTTTCTAAAATACACTAATGACAGCAAAAAGTTTGAGTCTACAACATTTAGTTAAGGTGTGAGAGCCAAAATGAACTTTGTATTGCTTTAAATGCATTTTCAGCCCGATTGGACACTTCAAGTGAAACTGTCAAAATCTTCAAAATGAGCAAAAGCACAATGAAATTAATGCTGGAATCATCTTCAAGTTTCTAAAATACACTAATGACAGCAAAAAGTTTGAGTCTACAACATTTAGTTAAGGTGTGAGAGCCAAAATGAACTTTGTATTGCTGTAAACGCGTTTTCAGCACCTGATTGTACACTTCAGGTGAAACTGTCAAAATGAACTTTTTATTGCTTTAAATGCATTTTCAGCCCGATTGTACACTTCAGGTGAAACTGTCAAAATCTTCAAAATGAGCAAAAGCACAATGAAATTAATGCTGGAATCATCTTCAAGTTGCTAAAATACACTAATGACAGCAAAAAGTTTGAGTCTACAACATTTAGTTAAGGTGTGAGAGCCAAAATGAACTTTTTATTGCTGTAAACGCGTTTTCAGCACCTGATTGTACACTTCAGGTGAAACTGTCAAAATCTTCAAAATGAGCAAAAGCACAATGAAATTAATGCTGGAATCATCTTCAAGTTTCTAAAATACACTAATGACAGTAAAAAGTTTGAGTCTACAACATTTAGTTAAGGTGTGAGAGCCAAAATGAACTTTGTATTGCTTTAAATGCACTTTCAGCCCGAATGTACACTTCAGATGAAACTGTCAAAATCTTCAAAATGAGCAAAAGCACAATGAAATTAATGCTGGAATCATCTTCAAGTTGCTAAAATACACTAATGACAGCAAAAAGTTTGAGTCTACAACATTTAGTTAAGGTGTGAGAGCCAAAATGAACTTTGTATTGCTTTAAATGCACTTTCAGCCCTTGATTGTACACTTCAGGTGAAACTGTCAAAATCTTCAAAATGAGCAAAAGCACAATGAAATTAATGCTGGAATCATCTTCAAGTTGCTAAAATACACTAATGACAGCAAAAAATTTGAGTTTACAACATTTAGTTAAGGTGTGAGAGCCAAAATGAACTTTGTATTGCTTTAAATGCATTTTCAGCCCGATTGGACACTTCAAGTGAAACTGTCAAAATCTTCAAAATGAGCAAAAGCACAATGAAATTAATGCTGGAATCATCTTCAAGTTGCTAAAATACACTAATGACAGCAAAAAGTTTGAGTCTACAACATTTAGTTAAGGTGTGAGAGCCAAAATGAACTTTTTATTGCTGTAAACGCGTTTTCAGCACCTGATTGTACACTTCAGGTGAAACTGTCAAAATCTTCAAAATGAGCAAAAGCACAATGAAATTAATGCTGGAATCATCTTCAAGTTTCTAAAATACACTAATGACAGTAAAAAGTTTGAGTCTACAACATTTAGTTAAGGTGTGAGAGCCAAAATGAACTTTGTATTGCTTTAAATGCACTTTCAGCCCGAATGTACACTTCAGATGAAACTGTCAAAATCTTCAAAATGAGCAAAAGCACAATGAAATTAATGCTGGAATCATCTTCAAGTTGCTAAAATACACTAATGACAGCAAAAAGTTTGAGTCTACAACATTTAGTTAAGGTGTGAGAGCCAAAATGAACTTTGTATTGCTTTAAATGCACTTTCAGCCCTTGATTGTACACTTCAGGTGAAACTGTCAAAATCTTCAAAATGAGCAAAAGCACAATGAAATTAATGCTGGAATCATCTTCAAGTTGCTAAAATACACTAATGACAGCAAAAAGTTTGAGTTTACAACATTTAGTTAAGGTGTGAGAGCCAAAATGAACTTTGTATTGCTTTAAATGCATTTTCAGCCCGATTGGACACTTCAAGTGAAACTGTCAAAATCTTCAAAATGAGCAAAAGCACAATGAAATTAATGCTGGAATCATATTCAAGTTTCTAAAATACACTAATGACAGCAAAAAGTTTGAGTCTACAACATTTAGTTAAGGTGTGAGAGCCAAAATGAACTTTGTATTGCTGTAAACGCGTTTTCAGCACCTGATTGTACACTTCAGGTGAAACTGTCAAAATCTTCAAAATGAGCAAAAGCACAATGAAATTAATGCTGGAATCATCTTCAAGTTGCTAAAATACACTAATGACAGCAAAAAGTTTGAGTCTACAACATTTAGTTAAGGTGTGAGAGCCAAAATGACCTTTGTATTGCTTTAAATGCATTTTCAGCCCGATTGGACACTTCAGGTGAAACTGTCAAAATGAACTTTTTATTGCTTTAAATGCATTTTCAGCCCGATTGTACACTTCAGGTGAAACTGTCAAAATCTTCAAAATGAGCAAAAGCACAATGAAATTAATGCTGGAATCATCTTCAAGTTGCTAAAATACACTAATGACAGCAAAAAGTTTGAGTCTACAACATTTAGTTAAGGTGTGAGAGCCAAAATGAACTTTTTATTGCTGTAAACGCGTTTTCAGCACCTGATTGTACACTTCAGGTGAAACTGTCAAAATCTTCAAAATGAGCAAAAGCACAATGAAATTAATGCTGGAATCATCTTCAAGTTGCTAAAATACACTAATGACAGCAAAAAGTTTGAGTTTACAACATTTAGTTAATGTGTGAGAGCCAAAATGAACTTTGTATTGCTTTAAATGCATTTTCAGCCCGATTGGACACTTCAAGTGAAACTGTCAAAATCTTCAAAATGAGCAAAAGCACAATGAAATTAATGCTGGAATCATCTTCAAGTTTCTAAAATACACTAATGACAGCAAAAAGTTTGAGTCTACAACATTTAGTTAAGGTGTGAGAGCCAAAATGAACTTTGTATTGCTGTAAACGCGTTTTCAGCACCTGATTGTACACTTCAGGTGAAACTGTCAAAATCTTCAAAATGAGCAAAAGCACAATGCAATTAATGCTGGAATCATCTTCAAGTTGCTAAAATACACTAATGACAGCAAAAAGTTTGAGTCTACAACATTTAGTTAAGGTGTGAGGGCCTAAATGAACTTTGTATTGCTTTAAACGCGTTTTCAGCCCCTGATTGTACACTTCAGGTGAAACTGTCAAAATCTTCAAAATGAGCAAAAGCACAATGAAATTAATGCTGGAATCATCTTCAAGTTGCTAAAATACACTAATGACAGCAAAAAGTTTGAGTCTACAACATTTAGTTAAGGTGTGAGAGCCTAAATGAACTTTGTATTGCTTTAAATGCATTTTCAGCCCGATTGTACACTTCAGGTAAAACTGTCAAAATCTTCAAAATGAGCAAAAGCACAATGAAATTAATGCTGGAATCATCTTCAAGTTTTTAAAATACA
This sequence comes from Leptonotus elevatus, assembly GCF_054856555.1. Lineage (NCBI taxonomy): Eukaryota > Metazoa > Chordata > Actinopteri > Syngnathiformes > Syngnathidae > Leptonotus > Leptonotus elevatus. The sequence goes on from NC_141249.1 coordinate 734,810, forward strand.
CTAATGACAGCAAAAAGTTTGAGTCTACAACATTTAGTTAAGGTGTGAGAGCCAAAATGAACTTTTTATTGCTGTAAACGCATTTTCAGCACCTGATTGTACACTTCAGGTGAAACTGTCAAAATCTTCAAAATGAGCAAAAGCACAATGAAATTAATGCTGGAATCATCTTCAAGTTGCTAAAATACACTAATGACAGCAAAAAGTTTGAGTCTACAACATTTAGTTAAGGTGTGAGAGCCAAAATGAACTTTGTATTGCTTTAAATGCATTTTCAGCCCGATTGTACACTTTAGGTAAAACTGTCAAAATCTTCAAAATGAGCAAAAGCACAATGAAATTAATGCTGGAATCATCTTCAAGTTGCTAAAATACACTAATGACAGCAAAAAGTTTGAGTCTACAACATTTAGTTAAGGTGTGAGAGCCAAAATGAACTTTTTATTGCTGTAAACGCGTTTTCAGCACCTGATTGTACACTTCAGGTGAAACTGTCAAAATCTTCAAAATGAGCAAAAGCACAATGAAATTAATGCTGGAATCATCTTCAAGTTGCTAAAATACACTAATGACAGCAAAAAGTTTGAGTCTACAACATTTAGTTAAGGTGTGAGAGCCAAAATGAACTTTGTATTGCTTTAAATGCATTTTCAGCCCGATAATACACTTCAGGTGAAACTGTCAAAATCTTCAAAATGAGCAAAAGCACAATGAAATTAATGCTGGAATCATCTTCAAGTTGCTAAAATACACTAATGACAGCAAAAAGTTTGAGTCTACAACATTTAGTTAAGGTGTGAGAGCCAAAATGAACTTTGTATTGCTGTAAACGCGTTTTCAGCACCTGATTGTACACTTCAGGTGAAACTGTCAAAATGAACTTTTTATTGCTTTAAATGTATTTTCAGCCCGATTGTACACTTCAGGTGAAACTGTCAAAATCTTCAAAATGAGCAAAAGCACAATGAAATTAATGCTGGAATCATCTTCAAGTTGCTAAAATACACTAATGACAGCAAAAAGTTTGAGTCTACAACATTTAGTTAAGGTGTGAGAGCCAAAATGAACTTTGTATTGCTTTAAATGCACTTTCAGCCCTTGATTGTACACTTCAGGTGAAACTGTCAAAATCTTCAAAATGAGCAAAAGCACAATGAAATTAATGCTGGAATCATCTTCAAGTTGCTAAAATACACTAATGACAGCAAAAAGTTTGAGTTTACAACATTTAGTTAAGGTGTGAGAGCCAAAATTAACTTTGTATTGCTTTAAATGCATTTTCAGCCCGATTGGACACTTCAAGTGAAACTGTCAAAATCTTCAAAATGAGCAAAAGCACAATGAAATTAATGCTGGAATCATATTCAAGTTTCTAAAATACACTAATGACAGCAAAAAGTTTGAGTCTACAACATTTAGTTAAGGTGTGAGAGCCAAAATGAACTTTGTATTGCTGTAAACGCGTTTTCAGCACCTGATTGTACACTTCAGGTGAAACTGTCAAAATCTTCAAAATGAGCAAAAGCACAATGCAATTAATGCTGGAATCATCTTCAAGTTGCTAAAATACACTAATGACAGCAAAAAGTTTGAGTCTACAACATTTAGTTAAGGTGTGAGAGCCTAAATGAACTTTGTATTGCTTTAAATGCATTTTCAGCCCGATTGTACACTTCAGGTAAAACTGTCAAAATCTTCAAAATGAGCAAAAGCACAATGAAATTAATGCTGGAATCATCTTCAAGTTGCTAAAATACACTAATGACAGCAAAAAGTTTGAGTCTACAACATTTAGTTAAGGTGTGAGAGCCAAAATGACCTTTGTATTGCTTTAAATGCATTTTCAGCCCGATTGGACACTTCAGGTGAAACTGTCAAAATGAACTTTTTATTGCTTTAAATGCATTTTCAGCCCGATTGTACACTTCAGGTGAAACTGTCAAAATCTTCAAAATGAGCAAAAGCACAATGAAATTAATGCTGGAATCATCTTCAAGTTGCTAAAATACACTAATGACAGCAAAAAGTTTGAGTCTACAACATTTAGTTAAGGTGTGAGAGCCAAAATGAACTTTTTATTGCTGTAAACGCGTTTTCAGCACCTGATTGTACACTTCAGGTGAAACTGTCAAAATCTTCAAAATGAGCAAAAGCACAATGAAATTAATGCTGGAATCATCTTCAAGTTGCTAAAATACACTAATGACAGCAAAAAGTTTGAGTTTACAACATTTAGTTAAGGTGTGAGAGCCAAAATGAACTTTGTATTGCTTTAAATGCATTTTCAGCCCGATTGGACACTTCAAGTGAAACTGTCAAAATCTTCAAAATGAGCAAAAGCACAATGAAATTAATGCTGGAATCATCTTCAAGTTTCTAAAATACACTAATGACAGCAAAAAGTTTGAGTCTACAACATTTAGTTAAGGTGTGAGAGCCAAAATGAACTTTGTATTGCTGTAAACGCGTTTTCAGCACCTGATTGTACACTTCAGGTGAAACTGTCAAAATCTTCAAAATGAGCAAAAGCACAATGCAATTAATGCTGGAATCATCTTCAAGTTGCTAAAATACACTAATGACAGCAAAAAGTTTGAGTCTACAACATTTAGTTAAGGTGTGAGGGCCTAAATGAACTTTGTATTGCTTTAAACGCGTTTTCAGCCCCTGATTGTACACTTCAGGTGAAACTGTCAAAATCTTCAAAATGAGCAAAAGCACAATGAAATTAATGCTGGAATCATCTTCAAGTTTCTAAAATACACTAATGACAGCAAAAAGTTTGAGTCTACAACATTTAGTTATGGTGTGAGAGCCTAAATGAACTTTGTATTGCTTTAAATGCATTTTCAGCCCGATTGTACACTTCAGGTAAAACTGTCAAAATCTTCAAAATGAGCAAAAGCACAATGAAATTAATGCTGGAATCATCTTCAAGTTGCTAAAATACACTAATGACAGCAAAAAGTTTGAGTCTACAACATTTAGTTAAGGTGTGAGAGCCAAAATGAACTTTTTATTGCTGTAAACGCATTTTCAGCACCTGATTGTACACTTCAGGTGAAACTGTCAAAATCTTCAAAATGAGCAAAAGCACAATGAAATTAATGCTGGAATCATCTTCAAGTTGCTAAAATACACTAATGACAGCAAAAAGTTTGAGTCTACAACATTTAGTTAAGGTGTGAGAGCCAAAATGAACTTTGTATTGCTTTAAATGCATTTTCAGCCCGATTGTACACTTTAGGTAAAACTGTCAAAATCTTCAAAATGAGCAAAAGCACAATGAAATTAATGCTGGAATCATCTTCAAGTTGCTAAAATACACTAATGACAGCAAAAAGTTTGAGTCTACAACATTTAGTTAAGGTGTGAGAGCCAAAATGAACTTTTTATTGCTGTAAACGCGTTTTCAGCACCTGATTGTACACTTCAGGTGAAACTGTCAAAATCTTCAAAATGAGCAAAAGCACAATGAAATTAATGCTGGAATCATCTTCAAGTTGCTAAAATACACTAATGACAGCAAAAAGTTTGAGTCTACAACATTTAGTTAAGGTGTGAGAGCCAAAATGAACTTTGTATTGCTTTAAATGCATTTTCAGCCCGATAATACACTTCAGGTGAAACTGTCAAAATCTTCAAAATGAGCAAAACACAATGAAATTAATGCTGGAATCATCTTCAAGTTGCTAAAATACACTAATGACAGCAAAAAGTTTGAGTCTACAACATTTAGTTAAGGTGTGAGAGCCAAAATGAACTTTGTATTGCTTTAAATGCATTTTCAGCCCGATAATACACTTCAGGTGAAACTGTCAAAATCTTCAAAATGAGCAAAAGCACAATAAAATTAATGCTGGAATCATCTTCAAGTTGCTAAAATACACTAATGACAGCAAAAAGTTTGAGTCTACAACATTTAGTTAAGGTGTGAGAGCCAAAATGAACTTTGTATTGCTGTAAACGCGTTTTCAGCACCTGATTGTACACTTCAGGTGAAACTGTCAAAATGAACTTTTTATTGCTTTAAATGTATTTTCAGCCCGATTGTACACTTCAGGTGAAACTGTCAAAATCTTCAAAATGAGCAAAAGCACAATGAAATTAATGCTGGAATCATCTTCAAGTTGCTAAAATACACTAATGACAGCAAAAAGTTTGAGTCTACAACATTTAGTTAAGGTGTGAGAGCCAAAATGAACTTTGTATTGCTTTAAATGCACTTTCAGCCCTTGATTGTACACTTCAGGTGAAACTGTCAAAATCTTCAAAATGAGCAAAAGCACAATGAAATTAATGCTGGAATCATCTTCAAGTTGCTAAAATACACTAATGACAGTAAAAAGTTTGAGTCTACAACATTTAGTTAAGGTGTGAGAGCCAAAATGAACTTTGTATTGCTTTAAATGCACTTTCAGCCCGAATGTACACTTCAGATGAAACTGTCAAAATCTTCAAAATGAGCAAAAGCACAATGAAATTAATGCTGGAATCATCTTCAAGTTGCTAAAATACACTAATGACAGCAACAAGTTTGAGTCTACAACATTTAGTCAAGGTGTGAGAGCCAAAATGAACTTTTTATTGCTTTAAATGCATTTTCAGCCCGATTGTACACTTCAGGTGAAACTGTCAAAATCTTCAAAATGAGCAAAAGCACGATGAAATTAATGCTGGAATCATCTTCAAGTTGCTAAAATACACTAATGACAGCAAAAAGTTTGAGTCTACAACATTTAGTTAAGGTGTGAGAGCCTAAATGAACTTTGTATTGCTTTAAATGCATTTTCAGCCCGATTGTACACTTCAGGTAAAACTGTCAAAATCTTCAAAATGAGCAAAAGCACAATGCAATTAATGCTGGAATCATCTTCAAGTTGCTAAAATACACTAATGACAGCAAAAAGTTTGAGTCTACAACATTTAGTTAAGGTGTGAGGGCCTAAATGAACTTTGTATTGCTTTAAACGCGTTTTCAGCCCCTGATTGTACACTTCAGGTGAAACTGTCAAAATCTTCAAAATGAGCAAAAGCACAATGAAATTAATGCTGGAATCATCTTCAAGTTGCTAAAATACACTAATGACAGCAAAAAGTTTGAGTCTACAACATTTAGTTAAGGTGTGAGAGCCAAAATGAACTTTGTATTGCTTTAAATGCATTTTCAGCCCGATTGTACACTTTAGGTAAAACTGTCAAAATCTTCAAAATGAGCAAAAGCACAATGAAATTAATGCTGGAATCATCTTCAAGTTGCTAAAATACACTAATGACAGCAAAAAGTTTGAGTCTACAACATTTAGTTAAGGTGTGAGAGCCAAAATGAACTTTTTATTGCTGTAAACGCGTTTTCAGCACCTGATTGTACACTTCAGGTGAAACTGTCAAAATCTTCAAAATGAGCAAAAGCACAATGAAATTAATGCTGGAATCATCTTCAAGTTGCTAAAATACACTAATGACAGCAAAAAGTTTGAGTTTACAACATTTAGTTAAGGTGTGAGAGCCAAAATGAACTTTGTATTGCTTTAAATGCATTTTCAGCCCGATTGGACACTTCAAGTGAAACTGTCAAAATCTTCAAAATGAGCAAAAGCACAATGAAATTAATGCTGGAATCATCTTCAAGTTTCTAAAATACACTAATGACAGCAAAAAGTTTGAGTCTACAACATTTAGTTAAGGTGTGAGAGCCAAAATGAACTTTGTATTGCTGTAAACGCGTTTTCAGCACCTGATTGTACACTTCAGGTGAAACTGTCAAAATCTTCAAAATGAGCAAAAGCACAATGCAATTAATGCTGGAATCATCTTCAAGTTGCTAAAATACACTAATGACAGCAAAAAGTTTGAGTCTACAACATTTAGTTAAGGTGTGAGGGCCTAAATGAACTTTGTATTGCTTTAAACGCGTTTTCAGCCCCTGATTGTACACTTCAGGTGAAACTGTCAAAATCTTCAAAATGAGCAAAAGCACAATGAAATTAATGCTGGAATCATCTTCAAGTTTCTAAAATACACTAATGACAGCAAAAAGTTTGAGTCTACAACATTTAGTTAAGGTTTGAGAGCCTAAATGAACTTTGTATTGCTTTAAATGCATTTTCAGCCCGATTGTACACTTCAGGTAAAACTGTCAAAATCTTCAAAATGAGCAAAAGCACAATGAAATTAATGCTGGAATCATCTTCAAGTTGCTAAAATACACTAATGACAGCAAAAAGTTTGAGTCTACAACATTTAGTTAAGGTGTGAGAGCCAAAATGAACTTTTTATTGCTGTAAACGCATTTTCAGCACCTGATTGTACACTTCAGGTGAAACTGTCAAAATCTTCAAAATGAGCAAAAGCACAATGAAATTAATGCTGGAATCATCTTCAAGTTGCTAAAATACACTAATGACAGCAAAAAGTTTGAGTCTACAACATTTAGTTAAGGTGTGAGAGCCAAAATGAACTTTGTATTGCTTTAAATGCATTTTCAGCCCGATTGTACACTTTAGGTAAAACTGTCAAAATCTTCAAAATGAGCAAAAGCACAATGAAATTAATGCTGGAATCATCTTCAAGTTGCTAAAATACACTAATGACAGCAAAAAGTTTGAGTCTACAACATTTAGTTAAGGTGTGAGAGCCAAAATGAACTTTTTATTGCTGTAAACGCGTTTTCAGCACCTGATTGTACACTTCAGGTGAAACTGTCAAAATCTTCAAAATGAGCAAAAGCACAATGAAATTAATGCTGGAATCATCTTCAAGTTGCTAAAATACACTAATGACAGCAAAAAGTTTGAGTCTACAACATTTAGTTAAGGTGTGAGAGCCAAAATGAACTTTGTATTGCTTTAAATGCATTTTCAGCCCGATAATACACTTCAGGTGAAACTGTCAAAATCTTCAAAATGAGCAAAACACAATGAAATTAATGCTGGAATCATCTTCAAGTTGCTAAAATACACTAATGACAGCAAAAAGTTTGAGTCTACAACATTTAGTTAAGGTGTGAGAGCCAAAATGAACTTTGTATTGCTTTAAATGCATTTTCAGCCCGATAATACACTTCAGGTGAAACTGTCAAAATCTTCAAAATGAGCAAAAGCACAATAAAATTAATGCTGGAATCATCTTCAAGTTGCTAAAATACACTAATGACAGCAAAAAGTTTGAGTCTACAACATTTAGTTAAGGTGTGAGAGCCAAAATGAACTTTGTATTGCTGTAAACGCGTTTTCAGCACCTGATTGTACACTTCAGGTGAAACTGTCAAAATGAACTTTTTATTGCTTTAAATGTATTTTCAGCCCGATTGTACACTTCAGGTGAAACTGTCAAAATCTTCAAAATGAGCAAAAGCACAATGAAATTAATGCTGGAATCATCTTCAAGTTGCTAAAATACACCAATGACAGCAAAAAGTTTGAGTCTACAACATTTAGTTAAGGTGTGAGAGCCAAAATGAACTTTGTATTGCTTTAAATGCACTTTCAGCCCTTGATTGTACACTTCAGGTGAAACTGTCAAAATCTTCAAAATGAGCAAAAGCACAATGAAATTAATGCTGGAATCATCTTCAAGTTGCTAAAATACACTAATGACAGTAAAAAGTTTGAGTCTACAACATTTAGTTAAGGTGTGAGAGCCAAAATGAAGTTTGTATTGCTTTAATTGCACTTTCAGCCCGAATGTACACTTCAGATGAAACTGTCAAAATCTTCAAAATGAGCAAAAGCACAATGAAATTAATGCTGGAATCATCTTCAAGTTGCTAAAATACACTAATGACAGCAACAAGTTTGAGTCTACAACATTTAGTCAAGGTGTGAGAGCCAAAATGAACTTTTTATTGCTTTAAATGCATTTTCAGCCCGATTGTACACTTCAGGTGAAACTGTCAAAATCTTCAAAATGAGCAAAAGCACGATGAAATTAATGCTGGAATCATCTTCAAGTTGCTAAAATACACTAATGACAGCAAAAAGTTTGAGTCTACAACATTTAGTTAAGGTGTGAGAGCCTAAATGAACTTTGTATTGCTTTAAATGCATTTTCAGCCCGATTGTACACTTCAGGTAAAACTGTCAAAATCTTCAAAATGAGCAAAAGCACAATGCAATTAATGCTGGAATCATCTTCAAGTTGCTAAAATACACTAATGACAGCAAAAAGTTTGAGTCTACAACATTTAGTTAAGGTGTGAGGGCCTAAATGAACTTTGTATTGCTTTAAACGCGTTTTCAGCCCCTGATTGTACACTTCAGGTGAAACTGTCAAAATCTTCAAAATGAGCAAAAGCACAATGAAATTAATGCTGGAATCATCTTCAAGTTGCTAAAATACACTAATGACAGCAAAAAGTTTGAGTCTACAACATTTAGTTAAGGTGTGAGAGCCTAAATGAACTTTGTATTGCTTTAAATGCATTTTCAGCCCGATTGTACACTTCAGGTAAAACTGTCAAAATCTTCAAAATGAGCAAAAGCACAATGAAATTAATGCTGGAATCATCTTCAAGTTGCTAAAATACACTAATGACAGCAAAAAGTTTGAGTCTACAACATTTAGTTAAGGTGTGAGAGCCAAAATGAACTTTTTATTGCTGTAAACGCATTTTTAGCACCTGATTGTACACTTCAGGTGAAACTGTCAAAATCTTCAAAATGAGCAAAAGCACAATGAAATTAATGCTGGAATCATCTTCAAGTTGCTAAAATACACTAATGACAGCAAAAAGTTTGAGTCTACAACATTTAGTTAAGGTGTGAGAGCCAAAATGAACTTTGTATTGCTTTAAATGCATTTTCAGCCCGATTGTACACTTTAGGTAAAACTGTCAAAATCTTCAAAATGAGCAAAAGCACAATGAAATTAATGCTGGAATCATCTTCAAGTTGCTAAAATACACTAATGACAGCAAAAAGTTTGAGTCTACAACATTTAGTTAAGGTGTGAGAGCCAAAATGAACTTTTTATTGCTGTAAACGCGTTTTCAGCACCTGATTGTACACTTCAGGTGAAACTGTCAAAATCTTCAAAATGAGCAAAAGCACAATGAAATTAATGCTGGAATCATCTTCAAGTTGCTAAAATACACTAATGACAGCAAAAAGTTTGAGTCTACAACATTTAGTTAAGGTGTGAGAGCCAAAATGAACTTTGTATTGCTTTAAATGCATTTTCAGCCCGATAATACACTTCAGGTGAAACTGTCAAAATCTTCAAAATGAGCAAAAGCACAATGAAATTAATGCTGGAATCATCTTCAAGTTGCTAAAATACACTAATGACAGCAAAAAGTTTGAGTCTACAACATTTTGTTAAGGTGTGAGAGCCAAAATGAACTTTGTATTGCTTTAAATGCATTTTCAGCCCGATAATACACTTCAGGTGAAACTGTCAAAATCTTCAAAATGAGCAAAAGCACAATAAAATTAATGCTGGAATCATCTTCAAGTTGCTAAAATACACTAATGACAGCAAAAAGTTTGAGTCTACAACATTTAGTTAAGGTGTGAGAGCCAAAATGAACTTTGTATTGCTGTAAACGCGTTTTCAGCACCTGATTGTACACTTCAGGTGAAACTGTCAAAATGAACTTTTTATTGCTTTAAATGTATTTTCAGCCCGATTGTACACTTCAGGTGAAACTGTCAAAATCTTCAAAATGAGCAAAAGCACAATGAAATTAATGCTGGAATCATCTTCAAGTTGCTAAAATACACTAATGACAGCAAAAAGTTTGAGTCTACAACATTTAGTTAAGGTGTGAGAGCCAAAATGAACTTTGTATTGCTTTAAATGCACTTTCAGCCCTTGATTGTACACTTCAGGTGAAACTGTCAAAATCTTCAAAATGAGCAAAAGCACAATGAAATTAATGCTGGAATCATCTTCAAGTTGCTAAAATACACTAATGACAGCAAAAAGTTTGAGTGTACAACATTTAGTTAAGGTGTGAGAGCCAAAATGACCTTTGTATTGCTTTAAATGCATTTTCAGCCCGATTGGACACTTCAGGTGAAACTGTCAAAATCTTCAAAATGAGCAAAAGCACAATGAAATTAATGCTGGAATCATCTTCAAGTTGCTAAAATACACTAATGACAGCAAAAAGTTTGAGTCTACAACATTTAGTTAAGGTGTGAGAGCCAAAATGAACTTTTTATTGCTGTAAACGCGTTTTCAGCACCTGATTGTACACTTCAGGTGAAACTGTCAAAATCTTCAAAATGAGCAAAAGCACAATGAAATTAATGCTGGAATCATCTTCAAGTTGCTAAAATACACTAATGACAGCAAAAAGTTTGAGTTTACAACATTTAGTTAAGGTGTGAGAGCCAAAATGAACTTTGTATTGCTTTAAATGCATTTTCAGCCCGATTGGACACTTCAAGTGAAACTGTCAAAATCTTCAAAATGAGCAAAAGCACAATGAAATTAATGCTGGAATCATCTTCAAGTTTCTAAAATACACTAATGACAGCAAAAAGTTTGAGTCTACAACATTTAGTTAAGGTGTGAGAGCCAAAATGAACTTTGTATTGCTGTAAACGCGTTTTCAGCACCTGATTGTACACTTCAGGTGAAACTGTCAAAATCTTCAAAATGAGCAAAAGCACAATGCAATTAATGCTGGAATCATCTTCAAGTTGCTAAAATACACTAATGACAGCAAAAAGTTTGAGTCTACAACATTTAGTTAAGGTGTGAGGGCCTAAATGAACTTTGTATTGCTTTAAACGCGTTTTCAGCCCCTGATTGTACACTTCAGGTGAAACTGTCAAAATCTTCAAAATGAGCAAAAGCACAATGAAATTAATGCTGGAATCATCTTCAAGTTGCTAAAATACACTAATGACAGCAAAAAGTTTGAGTCTACAACATTTAGTTAAGGTGTGAGAGCCTAAATGAACTTTGTATTGCTTTAAATGCATTTTCAGCCCGATTGTACACTTCAGGTAAAACTGTCAAAATCTTCAAAATGAGCAAAAGCACAATGAAATTAATGCTGGAATCATCTTCAAGTTGCTAAAATACACTAATGACAGCAAAAAGTTTGAGTCTACAACATTTAGTTAAGGTGTGAGAGCCAAAATGAACTTTTTATTGCTGTAAACGCATTTTCAGCACCTGATTGTACACTTCAGGTGAAACTGTCAAAATCTTCAAAATGAGCAAAAGCACAATGAAATTAATGCTGGAATCATCTTCAAGTTGCTAAAATACACTAATGACAGCAAAAAGTTTGAGTTTACAACATTTAGTTAAGGTGTGAGAGCCAAAATTAACTTTGTATTGCTTTAAATGCATTTTCAGCCCGATTGTACACTTTAGGTAAAACTGTCAAAATCTTCAAAATGAGCAAAAGCACAATGAAATTAATGCTGGAATCATCTTCAAGTTGCTAAAATACACTAATGACAGCAAAAAGTTTGAGTCTACAACATTTAGTTAAGGTGTGAGAGCCAAAATGAACTTTTTATTGCTGTAAACGCGTTTTCAGCACCTGATTGTACACTTCAGGTGAAACTGTCAAAATCTTCAAAATGAGCAAAAGCACAATGAAATTAATGCTGGAATCATCTTCAAGTTGCTAAAATACACTAATGACAGCAAAAAGTTTGAGTCTACAACATTTAGTTAAGGTGTGAGAGCCAAAATGAACTTTGTATTGCTTTAAATGCATTTTCAGCCCGATAATACACTTCAGGTGAAACTGTCAAAATCTTCAAAATGAGCAAAAGCACAATGAAATTAATGCTGGAATCATCTTCAAGTTGCTAAAATACACTAATGACAGCAAAAAGTTTGAGTCTACAACATTTAGTTAAGGTGTGAGAGCCAAAATGAACTTTGTATTGCTTTAAATGCATTTTCAGCCCGATAATACACTTCAGGTGAAACTGTCAAAATCTTCAAAATGAGCAAAAGCACAATAAAATTAATGCTGGAATCATCTTCAAGTTGCTAAAATACACTAATGACAGCAAAAAGTTTGAGTCTACAACATTTAGTTAAGGTGTGAGAGCCAAAATGAACTTTGTATTGCTGTAAACGCGTTTTCAGCACCTGATTGTACACTTCAGGTGAAACTGTCAAAATGAACTTTTTATTGCTTTAAATGTATTTTCAGCCCGATTGTACACTTCAGGTGAAACTGTCAAAATCTTCAAAATGAGCAAAAGCACAATGAAATTAATGCTGGAATCATCTTCAAGTTGCTAAAATACACTAATGACAGCAAAAAGTTTGAGTCTACAACATTTAGTTAAGGTGTGAGAGCCAAAATGAACTTTGTATTGCTTTAAATGCACTTTCAGCCCTTGATTGTACACTTCAGGTGAAACTGTCAAAATCTTCAAAATGAGCAAAAGCACAATGAAATTAATGCTGGAATCATCTTCAAGTTGCTAAAATACACTAATGACAGTAAAAAGTTTGAGTCTACAACATTTAGTTAAGGTGTGAGAGCCAAAATGAACTTTGTATTGCTTTAAATGCACTTTCAGCCCGAATGTACACTTCAGATGAAACTGTCAAAATCTTCAAAATGAGCAAAAGCACAATGAAATTAATGCTGGAATCATCTTCAAGTTGCTAAAATACACTAATGACAGCAACAAGTTTGAGTCTACAACATTTAGTCAAGGTGTGAGAGCCAAAATGAACTTTGTATTGCTTTAAATGCATTTTCAGCCCGATTGTACACTTCAGGTGAAACTGTCAAAATCTTCAAAATGAGCAAAAGCACAAAGAAATTAATGCTGGAATCATCTTCAAGTTGCTAAAATACACTAATGACAGCAAAAAGTTTGAGTTTACAACATTTAGTTAAGGTGTGAGAGCCAAAATGAACTTTGTATTGCTTTAAATGCATTTTCAGCCCGATTGGACACTTCAAGTGAAACTGTCAAAATCTTCAAAATGAGCAAAAGCACAATGCAATTAATGCTGGAATCATCTTCAATTTGCTAAAATACACTCATGACAGCAAAAAGTTTGAGTCTACAACATTTAGTTAAGGTGTGAGAGCCAAATATAACTTTTTATTGCTTTAAACGCGTTTTCAGCCCTTGATTGTACACTTCAGATGAAACTGTCAAAATCTTCAAAATGAGCAAAAGCACAATGAAATTAATGCTGGAATCATCTTCAAGTTGCTAAAATACACTAATGACAGCAAAAAGTTTGAGTCTACAACATTTAGTTAAGGTGTGAGAGCCAAAATGAACTTTGTATTGCTTTAAATGCACTTTCAGCCCGAATGTACACTTCAGGTGAAACTGTCAAAATCTTCAAAATGAGCAAAAGCACAATGAAATTAATGCTGGAAACATCTTCAAGTTGCTAAAATACACTAATGACAGCAAAAAGTTTGAGTCTACAACATTTAGTTAAGGAGTGAGAGCCAAAATGAACTTTTTATTGCTTTAAATGCATTTTCAGCCCGATTGTACACTTCAGGTGAAACTGTCAAAATCTTCAAAATGAGCAAAAGCACAATGAAATTAATGCTGGAATCATCTTCAAGTTGCTAAAATACACTAATGACAGCAAAAAGTTTGAGTTTACAACATTTAGTTAAGGTGTGAGAGCCAAAATGAACTTTGTATTGCTTTAAATGCATTTTCAGCCCGATTGGACACTTCAAGTGAAACTGTCAAAATCTTCAAAATGAGCAAAAGCACAATGCAATTAATGCTGGAATCATCTTCAAGTTGCTAAAATACACTAATGACAGCAAAAAGTTTGAGTCTACAACATTTAGTTAAGGTGTGAGAGCCAAAATGAACTTTGTATTGCTGTAAACGCGTTTTCAGCACCTGATTGTACACTTCAGGTGAAACTGTCAAAATCTTCAAAATGAGCAAAAGCACAATGCAATTAATGCTGGAATCATCTTCAAGTTGCTACAATACACTAATGACAGCAAAAAGTTTGAGTCTACAACATTTAGTTAAGGTGTGAGAGCCTAAATTATTATTTTTTCCTTTAAATGCATTTTCAGCCCGATTGTACACTTCAGGTAAAACTGTCAAAATCTTCAAAATGAGCAAAAGCACAATGAAATTAATGCTGGAATCATCTTCAAGTTGCTAAAATACACTAATGACAGCAAAAAGTTTGAGTTTACAACATTTAGTTAAGGTGTGAGAGCCAAAATTAACTTTGTATTGCTTTAAATGCATTTTCAGCCCGATTGGACACTTCAAGTGAAACTGTCAAAATCTTCAAAATGAGCAAAAGCACAATGAAATTAATGCTGGAATCATCTTCAAGTTTCTAAAATACACTAATGACAGCAAAAAGTTTGAGTCTACAACATTTAGTTAAGGTGTGAGAGCCAAAATTAACTTTGTATTGCTGTAAACGCGTTTTCAGCACCTGATTGTACACTTCAGGTGAAACTGTCAAAATCTTCAAAATGAGCAAAAGCACAATGCAATTAATGCTGGAATCATCTTCAAGTTGCTAAAATACACTAATGACAGCAACAAGTTTGAGTCTACAACATTTAGTTAAGGTGTGAGAGCCTAAATGAACTTTGTATTGCTTTAAACGCGTTTTCAGCCCCTGATTGTACACTTCAGGTGAAACTGTCAAAATCTTCAAAATGAGCAAAAGCACAATGAAATTAATGCTGGAATCATCTTCAAGTTGCTAAAATACACTAATGACAGCAAAAAGTTTGAGTCTACAACATTTAGTTAAGGTGTGAGAGCCTAAATGAACTTTGTATTGCTTTAAATGCATTTTCAGCCCGATTGTACACTTCAGGTAAAACTGTCAAAATCTTCAAAATGAGCAAAAGCACAATGAAATTAATGCTGGAATCATCTTCAAGTTGCTAAAATACACTAATGACAGCAAAAAGTTTGAGTCTACAACATTTAGTTAAGGTGTGAGAGCCAAAATGAACTTTTTATTGCTGTAAACGCGTTTTCAGCACCTGATTGTACACTTCAGGTGAAACTGTCAAAATCTTCAAAATGAGCAAAAGCACAATGAAATTAATGCTGGAATCATCTTCAAGTTGCTAAAATACACTAATGACAGCAAAAAGTTTGAGTCTACAACATTTAGTTAAGGTGTGAGAGCCAAAATGAACTTTGTATTGCTTTAAATGCATTTTCAGCCCGATTGGACACTTCAAGTGAAACTGTCAAAATCTTCAAAATGAGCAAAAGCACAATGAAATTAATGCTGGAATCATCTTCAAGTTTCTAAAATACACTAATGACAGCAAAAAGTTTGAGTCTACAACATTTAGTTAAGGTGTGAGAGCCAAAATGAACTTTGTATTGCTGTAAACGCGTTTTCAGCACCTGATTGTACACTTCAGGTGAAACTGTCAAAATGAACTTTTTATTGCTTTAAATGCATTTTCAGCCCGATTGTACACTTCAGGTGAAACTGTCAAAATCTTCAAAATGAGCAAAAGCACAATGAAATTAATGCTGGAATCATCTTCAAGTTGCTAAAATACACTAATGACAGCAAAAAGTTTGAGTCTACAACATTTAGTTAAGGTGTGAGAGCCAAAATGAACTTTTTATTGCTGTAAACGCGTTTTCAGCACCTGATTGTACACTTCAGGTGAAACTGTCAAAATCTTCAAAATGAGCAAAAGCACAATGAAATTAATGCTGGAATCATCTTCAAGTTTCTAAAATACACTAATGACAGTAAAAAGTTTGAGTCTACAACATTTAGTTAAGGTGTGAGAGCCAAAATGAACTTTGTATTGCTTTAAATGCACTTTCAGCCCGAATGTACACTTCAGATGAAACTGTCAAAATCTTCAAAATGAGCAAAAGCACAATGAAATTAATGCTGGAATCATCTTCAAGTTGCTAAAATACACTAATGACAGCAAAAAGTTTGAGTCTACAACATTTAGTTAAGGTGTGAGAGCCAAAATGAACTTTGTATTGCTTTAAATGCACTTTCAGCCCTTGATTGTACACTTCAGGTGAAACTGTCAAAATCTTCAAAATGAGCAAAAGCACAATGAAATTAATGCTGGAATCATCTTCAAGTTGCTAAAATACACTAATGACAGCAAAAAGTTTGAGTTTACAACATTTAGTTAAGGTGTGAGAGCCAAAATTAACTTTGTATTGCTTTAAATGCATTTTCAGCCCGATTGGACACTTCAGGTGAAACTGTCAAAATCTTCAAAATGAGCAAAAGCACAATGCAATTAATGCTGGAATCATCTTCAAGTTGCTAAAATACACTAATGACAGCAAAAAGTTTGAGTCTACAACATTTAGTTAAGGTGTTAGAGCCTAAATGAACTTTGTATTGCTTTAAACGCGTTTTCAGCCCCTGATTGTACAATTCAGGTGAAACTGTCAAAATCTTCAAAATGAGCAAAAGCACAATGAAATTAATGCTGGAATCATCTTCAAGTTGCTAAAATACACTAATGACAGCAAAAAGTTTGAGTCTACAACATTTAGTTAAGGTGTGAGAGCCTAAATGAACTTTGTATTGCTTTAAATGCATTTTCAGCCCGATTGTACACTTCAGGTAAAACTGTCAAAATCTTCAAAATGAGCAAAAGCACAATGAAATTAATGCTGGAATCATCTTCAAGTTGCTAAAATACACTAATGACAGCAAAAAGTTTGAGTCTACAACATTTAGTTAAGGTGTGAGAGCCAAAATGAACTTTTTATTGCTGTAAACGCATTTTCAGCACCTGATTGTACACTTCAGGTGAAACTGTCAAAATCTTCAAAATGAGCAAAAGCACAATGAAATTAATGCTGGAATCATCTTCAAGTTGCTAAAATACACTAATGACAGCAAAAAGTTTGAGTTTACAACATTTAGTTAAGGTGTGAGAGCCAAAATTAACTTTGTATTGCTTTAAATGCATTTTCAGCCCGATTGTACACTTTAGGTAAAACTGTCAAAATCTTCAAAATGAGCAAAAGCACAATGAAATTAATGCTGGAATCATCTTCAAGTTGCTAAAATACACTAATGACAGCAAAAAGTTTGAGTCTACAACATTTAGTTAAGGTGTGAGAGCCAAAATGAACTTTTTATTGCTGTAAACGCGTTTTCAGCACCTGATTGTACACTTCAGGTGAAACTGTCAAAATCTTCAAAATGAGCAAAAGCACAATGAAATTAATGCTGGAATCATCTTCAAGTTGCTAAAATACACTAATGACAGCAAAAAGTTTGAGTCTACAACATTTAGTTAAGGTGTGAGAGCCAAAATGAACTTTGTATTGCTTTAAATGCATTTTCAGCCCGATAATACACTTCAGGTGAAACTGTCAAAATCTTCAAAATGAGCAAAAGCACAATGAAATTAATGCTGGAATCATCTTCAAGTTGCTAAAATACACTAATGACAGCAAAAAGTTTGAGTCTACAACATTTAGTTAAGGTGTGAGAGCCAAAATGAACTTTGTATTGCTTTAAATGCATTTTCAGCCCGATAATACACTTCAGGTGAAACTGTCAAAATCTTCAAAATGAGCAAAAGCACAATAAAATTAATGCTGGAATCATCTTCAAGTTGCTAAAATACACTAATGACAGCAAAAAGTTTGAGTCTACAACATTTAGTTAAGGTGTGAGAGCCAAAATGAACTTTGTATTGCTGTAAACGCGTTTTCAGCACCTGATTGTACACTTCAGGTGAAACTGTCAAAATGAACTTTTTATTGCTTTAAATGTATTTTCAGCCCGATTGTACACTTCAGGTGAAACTGTCAAAATCTTCAAAATGAGCAAAAGCACAATGAAATTAATGCTGGAATCATCTTCAAGTTGCTAAAATACACTAATGACAGCAAAAAGTTTGAGTCTACAACATTTAGTTAAGGTGTGAGAGCCAAAATGAACTTTGTATTGCTTTAAATGCACTTTCAGCCCTTGATTGTACACTTCAGGTGAAACTGTCAAAATCTTCAAAATGAGCAAAAGCACAATGAAATTAATGCTGGAATCATCTTCAAGTTGCTAAAATACACTAATGACAGTAAAAAGTTTGAGTCTACAACATTTAGTTAAGGTGTGAGAGCCAAAATGAACTTTGTATTGCTTTAAATGCACTTTCAGCCCGAATGTACACTTCAGATGAAACTGTCAAAATCTTCAAAATGAGCAAAAGCACAATGAAATTAATGCTGGAATCATCTTCAAGTTGCTAAAATACACTAATGACAGCAACAAGTTTGAGTCTACAACATTTAGTCAAGGTGTGAGAGCCAAAATGAACTTTTTATTGCTTTAAATGCATTTTCAGCCCGATTGTACACTTCAGGTGAAACTGTCAAAATCTTCAAAATGAGCAAAAGCACAAAGAAATTAATGCTGGAATCATCTTCAAGTTGCTAAAATACACTAATGACAGCAAAAAGTTTGAGTTTACAACATTTAGTTAAGGTGTGAGAGCCAAAATGAACTTTGTATTGCTTTAAATGCATTTTCAGCCCGATTGGACACTTCAAGTGAAACTGTCAAAATCTTCAAAATGAGCAAAAGCACAATGCAATTAATGCTGGAATCATCTTCAATTTGCTAAAATACACTCATGACAGCAAAAAGTTTGAGTCTACAACATTTAGTTAAGGTGTGAGAGCCAAATATAACTTTTTATTGCTTTAAACGCGTTTTCAGCCCTTGATTGTACACTTCAGATGAAACTGTCAAAATCTTCAAAATGAGCAAAAGCACAATGAAATTAATGCTGGAATCATCTTCAAGTTGCTAAAATACACTAATGACAGCAAAAAGTTTGAGTCTACAACATTTAGTTAAGGTGTGAGAGCCAAAATGAACTTTGTATTGCTTTAAATGCACTTTCAGCCCGAATGTACACTTCAGGTGAAACTGTCAAAATCTTCAAAATGAGCAAAAGCACAATGAAATTAATGCTGGAAACATCTTCAAGTTGCTAAAATACACTAATGACAGCAAAAAGTTTGAGTCTACAACATTTAGTTAAGGAGTGAGAGCCAAAATGAACTTTTTATTGCTTTAAATGCATTTTCAGCCCGATTGTACACTTCAGGTGAAACTGTCAAAATCTTCAAAATGAGCAAAAGCACAATGAAATTAATGCTGGAATCATCTTCAAGTTGCTAAAATACACTAATGACAGCAAAAAGTTTGAGTTTACAACATTTAGTTAAGGTGTGAGAGCCAAAATGAACTTTGTATTGCTTTAAATGCATTTTCAGCCCGATTGGACACTTCAAGTGAAACTGTCAAAATCTTCAAAATGAGCAAAAGCACAATGCAATTAATGCTGGAATCATCTTCAAGTTGCTAAAATACACTAATGACAGCAAAAAGTTTGAGTCTACAACATTTAGTTAAGGTGTGAGAGCCAAAATGAACTTTGTATTGCTGTAAACGCGTTTTCAGCACCTGATTGTACACTTCAGGTGAAACTGTCAAAATCTTCAAAATGAGCAAAAGCACAATGCAATTAATGCTGGAATCATCTTCAAGTTGCTACAATACACTAATGACAGCAAAAAGTTTGAGTCTACAACATTTAGTTAAGGTGTGAGAGCCTAAATTATTATTTTTTCCTTTAAATGCATTTTCAGCCCGATTGTACACTTCAGGTAAAACTGTCAAAATCTTCAAAATGAGCAAAAGCACAATGAAATTAATGCTGGAATCATCTTCAAGTTGCTAAAATACACTAATGACAGCAAAAAGTTTGAGTTTACAACATTTAGTTAAGGTGTGAGAGCCAAAATTAACTTTGTATTGCTTTAAATGCATTTTCAGCCCGATTGGACACTTCAAGTGAAACTGTCAAAATCTTCAAAATGAGCAAAAGCACAATGAAATTAATGCTGGAATCATCTTCAAGTTTCTAAAATACACTAATGACAGCAAAAAGTTTGAGTCTACAACATTTAGTTAAGGTGTGAGAGCCAAAATTAACTTTGTATTGCTGTAAACGCGTTTTCAGCACCTGATTGTACACTTCAGGTGAAACTGTCAAAATCTTCAAAATGAGCAAAAGCACAATGCAATTAATGCTGGAATCATCTTCAAGTTGCTAAAATACACTAATGACAGCAACAAGTTTGAGTCTACAACATTTAGTTAAGGTGTGAGAGCCTAAATGAACTTTGTATTGCTTTAAACGCGTTTTCAGCCCCTGATTGTACACTTCAGGTGAAACTGTCAAAATCTTCAAAATGAGCAAAAGCACAATGAAATTAATGCTGGAATCATCTTCAAGTTGCTAAAATACACTAATGACAGCAAAAAGTTTGAGTCTACAACATTTAGTTAAGGTGTGAGAGCCTAAATGAACTTTGTATTGCTTTAAATGCATTTTCAGCCCGATTGTACACTTCAGGTAAAACTGTCAAAATCTTCAAAATGAGCAAAAGCACAATGAAATTAATGCTGGAATCATCTTCAAGTTGCTAAAATACACTAATGACAGCAAAAAGTTTGAGTCTACAACATTTAGTTAAGGTGTGAGAGCCAAAATGAACTTTTTATTGCTGTAAACGCGTTTTCAGCACCTGATTGTACACTTCAGGTGAAACTGTCAAAATCTTCAAAATGAGCAAAAGCACAATGAAATTAATGCTGGAATCATCTTCAAGTTGCTAAAATACACTAATGACAGCAAAAAGTCTGAGTCTACAACATTTAGTTAAGGTGTGAGAGCCTAAATGAACTTTGTATTGCTTTAAACGCGTTTTCAGCCCCTGATTGTACACTTCAGGTGTAACTGTAAAAATCTTCAAAATGAGCAAAAGCACAATGAAATTAATGCTGGAATCATCTTCAAGTTGCTAAAATACACTAATGACAGCAAAAAGTTTGAGTCTACAACATTTAGTTAAGGTGTGAGAGCCAAAATGAACTTTGTATTGCTTTAAATGCATTTTCAGCCCGATTGGACACTTCAAGTGAAACTGTCAAAATCTTCAAAATGAGCAAAAGCACAATGAAATTAATGCTGGAATCATCTTCAAGTTTCTAAAATACACTAATGACAGCAAAAAGTTTGAGTCTACAACATTTAGTTAAGGTGTGAGAGCCAAAATGAACTTTGTATTGCTGTAAACGCGTTTTCAGCACCTGATTGTACACTTCAGGTGAAACTGTCAAAATGAACTTTTTATTGCTTTAAATGCATTTTCAGCCCGATTGTACACTTCAGGTGAAACTGTCAAAATCTTCAAAATGAGCAAAAGCACAATGAAATTAATGCTGGAATCATCTTCAAGTTGCTAAAATACACTAATGACAGCAAAAAGTTTGAGTCTACAACATTTAGTTAAGGTGTGAGAGCCAAAATGAACTTTTTATTGCTGTAAACGCGTTTTCAGCACCTGATTGTACACTTCAGGTGAAACTGTCAAAATCTTCAAAATGAGCAAAAGCACAATGAAATTAATGCTGGAATCATCTTCAAGTTTCTAAAATACACTAATGACAGTAAAAAGTTTGAGTCTACAACATTTAGTTAAGGTGTGAGAGCCAAAATGAACTTTGTATTGCTTTAAATGCACTTTCAGCCCGAATGTACACTTCAGATGAAACTGTCAAAATCTTCAAAATGAGCAAAAGCACAATGAAATTAATGCTGGAATCATCTTCAAGTTGCTAAAATACACTAATGACAGCAAAAAGTTTGAGTCTACAACATTTAGTTAAGGTGTGAGAGCCAAAATGAACTTTGTATTGCTTTAAATGCACTTTCAGCCCTTGATTGTACACTTCAGGTGAAACTGTCAAAATCTTCAAAATGAGCAAAAGCACAATGAAATTAATGCTGGAATCATCTTCAAGTTGCTAAAATACACTAATGACAGCAAAAAGTTTGAGTTTACAACATTTAGTTAAGGTGTGAGAGCCAAAATTAACTTTGTATTGCTTTAAATGCATTTTCAGCCCGATTGGACACTTCAGGTGAAACTGTCAAAATCTTCAAAATGACCAAAAGCACAATGCAATTAATGCTGGAATCATCTTCAAGTTGCTAAAATACACTAATGACAGCAAAAAGTTTGAGTCTACAACATTTAGTTAAGGTGTTAGAGCCTAAATGAACTTTGTATTGCTTTAAACGCGTTTTCAGCCCCTGATTGTACAATTCAGGTGAAACTGTCAAAATCTTCAAAATGAGCAAAAGCACAATGAAATTAATGCTGGAATCATCTTCAAGTTGCTAAAATACACTAATGACAGCAAAAAGTTTGAGTCTACAACATTTAGTTAAGGTGTGAGAGCCTAAATGAACTTTGTATTGCTTTAAATGCATTTTCAGCCCGATTGTACACTTCAGGTAAAACTGTCAAAATCTTCAAAATGAGCAAAAGCACAATGAAATTAATGCTGGAATCATCTTCAAGTTGCTAAAATACACTAATGACAGCAAAAAGTTTGAGTCTACAACATTTAGTTAAGGTGTGAGAGCCAAAATGAACTTTTTATTGCTGTAAACGCGTTTTCAGCACCTGATTGTACACTTCAGGTGAAACTGTCAAAATCTTTAAAATGAGCAAAAGCACAATGAAATTAATGCTGGAATCATCTTCAAGTTGCTAAAATACACTAATGACAGCAAAAAGTTTGAGTCTACAACATTTAGTTAAGGTGTGAGAGCCTAAATGAACTTTGTATTGCTTTAAACGCGTTTTCAGCCCCTGATTGTACACTTCAGGTGTAACTGTAAAAATCTTCAAAATGAGCAAAAGCACAATGAAATTAATGCTGGAATCATCTTCAAGTTGCTAAAATACACTAATGACAGCAAAAAGTTTGAGTCTACAACATTTAGTTAAGGTGTGAGAGCCAAAATGAACTTTGTATTGCTTTAAATGCATTTTCAGCCCGATTGGACACTTCAAGTGAAACTGTCAAAATCTTCAAAATGAGCAAAAGCACAATGAAATTAATGCTGGAATCATCTTCAAGTTTCTAAAATACACTAATGACAGCAAAAAGTTTGAGTCTACAACATTTAGTTAAGGTGTGAGAGCCAAAATGAACTTTGTATTGCTTTAAATGCATTTTCAGCCCGATTGGACACTTCAAGTGAAACTGTCAAAATCTTCAAAATGAGCAAAAGCACAATGAAATTAATGCTGGAATCATCTTCAAGTTTCTAAAATACACTAATGACAGCAAAAAGTTTGAGTCTACAACATTTAGTTAAGGTGTGAGAGCCAAAATGAACTTTGTATTGCTGTAAACGCGTTTTCAGCACCTGATTGTACACTTCAGGTGAAACTGTCAAAATGAACTTTTTATTGCTTTAAATGCATTTTCAGCCCGATTGTACACTTCAGGTGAAACTGTCAAAATCTTCAAAATGAGCAAAAGCACAATGAAATTAATGCTGGAATCATCTTCAAGTTGCTAAAATACACTAATGACAGCAAAAAGTTTGAGTCTACAACATTTAGTTAAGGTGTGAGAGCCAAAATGAACTTTTTATTGCTGTAAACGCGTTTTCAGCACCTGATTGTACACTTCAGGTGAAACTGTCAAAATCTTCAAAATGAGCAAAAGCACAATGAAATTAATGCTGGAATCATCTTCAAGTTTCTAAAATACACTAATGACAGTAAAAAGTTTGAGTCTACAACATTTAGTTAAGGTGTGAGAGCCAAAATGAACTTTGTATTGCTTTAAATGCACTTTCAGCCCGAATGTACACTTCAGATGAAACTGTCAAAATCTTCAAAATGAGCAAAAGCACAATGAAATTAATGCTGGAATCATCTTCAAGTTGCTAAAATACACTAATGACAGCAAAAAGTTTGAGTCTACAACATTTAGTTAAGGTGTGAGAGCCAAAATGAACTTTGTATTGCTTTAAATGCACTTTCAGCCCTTGATTGTACACTTCAGGTGAAACTGTCAAAATCTTCAAAATGAGCAAAAGCACAATGAAATTAATGCTGGAATCATCTTCAAGTTGCTAAAATACACTAATGACAGCAAAAAGTTTGAGTTTACAACATTTAGTTAAGGTGTGAGAGCCAAAATGAACTTTGTATTGCTTTAAATGCATTTTCAGCCCGATTGGACACTTCAAGTGAAACTGTCAAAATCTTCAAAATGAGCAAAAGCACAATGAAATTAATGCTGGAATCATATTCAAGTTTCTAAAATACACTAATGACAGCAAAAAGTTTGAGTCTACAACATTTAGTTAAGGTGTGAGAGCCAAAATGAACTTTGTATTGCTGTAAACGCGTTTTCAGCACCTGATTGTACACTTCAGGTGAAACTGTCAAAATCTTCAAAATGAGCAAAAGCACAATGAAATTAATGCTGGAATCATCTTCAAGTTGCTAAAATACACTAATGACAGCAAAAAGTTTGAGTCTACAACATTTAGTTAAGGTGTGAGAGCCAAAATGACCTTTGTATTGCTTTAAATGCATTTTCAGCCCGATTGGACACTTCAGGTGAAACTGTCAAAATGAACTTTTTATTGCTTTAAATGCATTTTCAGCCCGATTGTACACTTCAGGTGAAACTGTCAAAATCTTCAAAATGAGCAAAAGCACAATGAAATTAATGCTGGAATCATCTTCAAGTTGCTAAAATACACTAATGACAGCAAAAAGTTTGAGTCTACAACATTTAGTTAAGGTGTGAGAGCCAAAATGAACTTTTTATTGCTGTAAACGCGTTTTCAGCACCTGATTGTACACTTCAGGTGAAACTGTCAAAATCTTCAAAATGAGCAAAAGCACAATGAAATTAATGCTGGAATCATCTTCAAGTTGCTAAAATACACTAATGACAGCAAAAAGTTTGAGTTTACAACATTTAGTTAAGGTGTGAGAGCCAAAATGAACTTTGTATTGCTTTAAATGCATTTTCAGCCCGATTGGACACTTCAAGTGAAACTGTCAAAATCTTCAAAATGAGCAAAAGCACAATGAAATTAATGCTGGAATCATCTTCAAGTTTCTAAAATACACTAATGACAGCAAAAAGTTTGAGTCTACAACATTTAGTTAAGGTGTGAGAGCCAAAATGAACTTTGTATTGCTGTAAACGCGTTTTCAGCACCTGATTGTACACTTCAGGTGAAACTGTCAAAATCTTCAAAATGAGCAAAAGCACAATGCAATTAATGCTGGAATCATCTTCAAGTTGCTAAAATACACTAATGACAGCAAAAAGTTTGAGTCTACAACATTTAGTTAAGGTGTGAGGGCCTAAATGAACTTTGTATTGCTTTAAACGCGTTTTCAGCCCCTGATTGTACACTTCAGGTGAAACTGTCAAAATCTTCAAAATGAGCAAAAGCACAATGAAATTAATGCTGGAATCATCTTCAAGTTGCTAAAATACACTAATGACAGCAAAAAGTTTGAGTCTACAACATTTAGTTAAGGTGTGAGAGCCTAAATGAACTTTGTATTGCTTTAAATGCATTTTCAGCCCGATTGTACACTTCAGGTAAAACTGTCAAAATCTTCAAAATGAGCAAAAGCACAATGAAATTAATGCTGGAATCATCTTCAAGTTTTTAAAATACACTAATGACAGCAAAAAGTTTGAGTCTACAACATTTAGTTAAGGTGTGAGAGCCAAAATGAACTTTTTATTGCTGTAAACGCATTTTCAGCACCTGATTGTACACTTCAGGTGAAACTGTCAAAATCTTCAAAATGAGCAAAAGCACAATGAAATTAATGCTGGAATCATCTTCAAGTTGCTAAAATACACTAATGACAGCAAAAAGTTTGAGTCTACAACATTTAGTTAAGGTGTGAGAGCCAAAATGAACTTTGTATTGCTTTAAATGCATTTTCAGCCCGATTGTACACTTTAGGTAAAACTGTCAAAATCTTCAAAATGAGCAAAAGCACAATGAAATTAATGCTGGAATCATCTTCAAGTTGCTAAAATACACTAATGACAGCAAAAAGTTTGAGTCTACCACATTTAGTTAAGGTGTGAGAGCCAAAATGAACTTTTTATTGCTGTAAACGCGTTTTCAGCACCTGATTGTACACTTCAGGTGAAACTGTCAAAATCTTCAAAATGAGCAAAAGCACAATGAAATTAATGCTGGAATCATCTTCAAGTTGCTAAAATACACTAATGACAGCAAAAAGTTTGAGTCTACAACATTTAGTTAAGGTGTGAGAGCCAAAATGAACTTTGTATTGCTTTAAATGCATTTTCAGCCCGATAATACACTTCAGGTGAAACTGTCAAAATCTTCAAAATGAGCAAAAGCACAATGAAATTAATGCTGGAATCATCTTCAAGTTGCTAAAATACACTAATGACAGCAAAAAGT
Source organism: Leptonotus elevatus (assembly GCF_054856555.1). Classification (NCBI taxonomy): domain Eukaryota; kingdom Metazoa; phylum Chordata; class Actinopteri; order Syngnathiformes; family Syngnathidae; genus Leptonotus; species Leptonotus elevatus. The sequence continues at coordinate 761,103 of NC_141249.1, forward strand.
TTGAGTCTACAACATTTAGTTAAGGTGTGAGAGCCAAAATGAACTTTGTATTGCTGTAAACGCGTTTTCAGCACCTGATTGTACACTTCAGGTGAAACTGTCAAAATGAACTTTTTATTGCTTTAAATGTATTTTCAGCCCGATTGTACACTTCAGGTGAAACTGTCAAAATCTTCAAAATGAGCAAAAGCACAATGAAATTAATGCTGGAATCATCTTCAAGTTGCTAAAATACACTAATGACAGCAAAAAGTTTGAGTCTACAACATTTAGTTAAGGTGTGAGAGCCAAAATGAACTTTGTATTGCTTTAAATGCACTTTCAGCCCTTGATTGTACACTTCAGGTGAAACTGTCAAAATCTTCAAAATGAGCAAAAGCACAATGAAATTAATGCTGGAATCATCTTCAAGTTGCTAAAATACACTAATGACAGCAAAAAGTTTGAGTTTACAACATTTAGTTAAGGTGTGAGAGCCAAAATTAACTTTGTATTGCTTTAAATGCATTTTCAGCCCGATTGGACACTTCAAGTGAAACTGTCAAAATCTTCAAAATGAGCAAAAGCACAATGAAATTAATGCTGGAATCATATTCAAGTTTCTAAAATACACTAATGACAGCAAAAAGTTTGAGTCTACAACATTTAGTTAAGGTGTGAGAGCCAAAATGAACTTTGTATTGCTGTAAACGCGTTTTCAGCACCTGATTGTACACTTCAGGTGAAACTGTCAAAATCTTCAAAATGAGCAAAAGCACAATGCAATTAATGCTGGAATCATCTTCAAGTTGCTAAAATACACTAATGACAGCAAAAAGTTTGAGTCTACAACATTTAGTTAAGGTGTGAGAGCCTAAATGAACTTTGTATTGCTTTAAATGCATTTTCAGCCCGATTGTACACTTCAGGTAAAACTGTCAAAATCTTCAAAATGAGCAAAAGCACAATGAAATTAATGCTGGAATCATCTTCAAGTTGCTAAAATACACTAATGACAGCAAAAAGTTTGAGTCTACAACATTTAGTTAAGGTGTGAGAGCCAAAATGACCTTTGTATTGCTTTAAATGCATTTTCAGCCCGATTGGACACTTCAGGTGAAACTGTCAAAATGAACTTTTTATTGCTTTAAATGCATTTTCAGCCCGATTGTACACTTCAGGTGAAACTGTCAAAATCTTCAAAATGAGCAAAAGCACAATGAAATTAATGCTGGAATCATCTTCAAGTTGCTAAAATACACTAATGACAGCAAAAAGTTTGAGTCTACAACATTTAGTTAAGGTGTGAGAGCCAAAATGAACTTTTTATTGCTGTAAACGCGTTTTCAGCACCTGATTGTACACTTCAGGTGAAACTGTCAAAATCTTCAAAATGAGCAAAAGCACAATGAAATTAATGCTGGAATCATCTTCAAGTTGCTAAAATACACTAATGACAGCAAAAAGTTTGAGTTTACAACATTTAGTTAAGGTGTGAGAGCCAAAATGAACTTTGTATTGCTTTAAATGCATTTTCAGCCCGATTGGACACTTCAAGTGAAACTGTCAAAATCTTCAAAATGAGCAAAAGCACAATGAAATTAATGCTGGAATCATCTTCAAGTTTCTAAAATACACTAATGACAGCAAAAAGTTTGAGTCTACAACATTTAGTTAAGGTGTGAGAGCCAAAATGAACTTTGTATTGCTGTAAACGCGTTTTCAGCACCTGATTGTACACTTCAGGTGAAACTGTCAAAATCTTCAAAATGAGCAAAAGCACAATGCAATTAATGCTGGAATCATCTTCAAGTTGCTAAAATACACTAATGACAGCAAAAAGTTTGAGTCTACAACATTTAGTTAAGGTGTGAGGGCCTAAATGAACTTTGTATTGCTTTAAACGCGTTTTCAGCCCCTGATTGTACACTTCAGGTGAAACTGTCAAAATCTTCAAAATGAGCAAAAGCACAATGAAATTAATGCTGGAATCATCTTCAAGTTTCTAAAATACACTAATGACAGCAAAAAGTTTGAGTCTACAACATTTAGTTAAGGTGTGAGAGCCTAAATGAACTTTGTATTGCTTTAAATGCATTTTCAGCCCGATTGTACACTTCAGGTAAAACTGTCAAAATCTTCAAAATGAGCAAAAGCACAATGAAATTAATGCTGGAATCATCTTCAAGTTGCTAAAATACACTAATGACAGCAAAAAGTTTGAGTCTACAACATTTAGTTAAGGTGTGAGAGCCAAAATGAACTTTTTATTGCTGTAAACGCATTTTCAGCACCTGATTGTACACTTCAGGTGAAACTGTCAAAATCTTCAAAATGAGCAAAAGCACAATGAAATTAATGCTGGAATCATCTTCAAGTTGCTAAAATACACTAATGACAGCAAAAAGTTTGAGTCTACAACATTTAGTTAAGGTGTGAGAGCCAAAATGAACTTTGTATTGCTTTAAATGCATTTTCAGCCCGATTGTACACTTTAGGTAAAACTGTCAAAATCTTCAAAATGAGCAAAAGCACAATGAAATTAATGCTGGAATCATCTTCAAGTTGCTAAAATACACTAATGACAGCAAAAAGTTTGAGTCTACAACATTTAGTTAAGGTGTGAGAGCCTAAATGAACTTTGTATTGCTTTAAATGCATTTTCAGCCCGATTGTACACTTCAGGTAAAACTGTCAAAATCTTCAAAATGAGCAAAAGCACAATGAAATTAATGCTGGAATCATCTTCAAGTTGCTAAAATACACTAATGACAGCAAAAAGTTTGAGTCTACAACATTTAGTTAAGGTGTGAGAGCCAAAATGAACTTTTTATTGCTGTAAACGCGTTTTCAGCACCTGATTGTACACTTCAGGTGAAACTGTCAAAATCTTCAAAATGAGCAAAAGCACAATGAAATTAATGCTGGAATCATCTTCAAGTTGCTAAAATACACTAATGACAGCAAAAAGTTTGAGTCTACAACATTTAGTTAAGGTGTGAGAGCCAAAATGAACTTTGTATTGCTTTAAATGCATTTTCAGCCCGATAATACACTTCAGGTGAAACTGTCAAAATCTTCAAAATGAGCAAAACACAATGAAATTAATGCTGGAATCATCTTCAAGTTGCTAAAATACACTAATGACAGCAAAAAGTTTGAGTCTACAACATTTAGTTAAGGTGTGAGAGCCAAAATGAACTTTGTATTGCTTTAAATGCATTTTCAGCCCGATAATACACTTCAGGTGAAACTGTCAAAATCTTCAAAATGAGCAAAAGCACAATAAAATTAATGCTGGAATCATCTTCAAGTTGCTAAAATACACTAATGACAGCAAAAAGTTTGAGTCTACAACATTTAGTTAAGGTGTGAGAGCCAAAATGAACTTTGTATTGCTGTAAACGCGTTTTCAGCACCTGATTGTACACTTCAGGTGAAACTGTCAAAATGAACTTTTTATTGCTTTAAATGTATTTTCAGCCCGATTGTACACTTCAGGTGAAACTGTCAAAATCTTCAAAATGAGCAAAAGCACAATGAAATTAATGCTGGAATCATCTTCAAGTTGCTAAAATACACTAATGACAGCAAAAAGTTTGAGTCTACAACATTTAGTTAAGGTGTGAGAGCCAAAATGAACTTTGTATTGCTTTAAATGCACTTTCAGCCCTTGATTGTACACTTCAGGTGAAACTGTCAAAATCTTCAAAATGAGCAAAAGCACAATGAAATTAATGCTGGAATCATCTTCAAGTTGCTAAAATACACTAATGACAGTAAAAAGTTTGAGTCTACAACATTTAGTTAAGGTGTGAGAGCCAAAATGAACTTTGTATTGCTTTAAATGCACTTTCAGCCCGAATGTACACTTCAGATGAAACTGTCAAAATCTTCAAAATGAGCAAAAGCACAATGAAATTAATGCTGGAATCATCTTCAAGTTGCTAAAATACACTAATGACAGCAACAAGTTTGAGTCTACAACATTTAGTCAAGGTGTGAGAGCCAAAATGAACTTTTTATTGCTTTAAATGCATTTTCAGCCCGATTGTACACTTCAGGTGAAACTGTCAAAATCTTCAAAATGAGCAAAAGCACGATGAAATTAATGCTGGAATCATCTTCAAGTTGCTAAAATACACTAATGACAGCAAAAAGTTTGAGTCTACAACATTTAGTTAAGGTGTGAGAGCCTAAATGAACTTTGTATTGCTTTAAATGCATTTTCAGCCCGATTGTACACTTCAGGTAAAACTGTCAAAATCTTCAAAATGAGCAAAAGCACAATGCAATTAATGCTGGAATCATCTTCAAGTTGCTAAAATACACTAATGACAGCAAAAAGTTTGAGTCTACAACATTTAGTTAAGGTGTGAGGGCCTAAATGAACTTTGTATTGCTTTAAACGCGTTTTCAGCCCCTGATTGTACACTTCAGGTGAAACTGTCAAAATCTTCAAAATGAGCAAAAGCACAATGAAATTAATGCTGGAATCATCTTCAAGTTGCTAAAATACACTAATGACAGCAAAAAGTTTGAGTCTACAACATTTAGTTAAGGTGTGAGAGCCAAAATGAACTTTGTATTGCTTTAAATGCATTTTCAGCCCGATTGTACACTTTAGGTAAAACTGTCAAAATCTTCAAAATGAGCAAAAGCACAATGAAATTAATGCTGGAATCATCTTCAAGTTGCTAAAATACACTAATGACAGCAAAAAGTTTGAGTCTACAACATTTAGTTAAGGTGTGAGAGCCAAAATGAACTTTTTATTGCTGTAAACGCGTTTTCAGCACCTGATTGTACACTTCAGGTGAAACTGTCAAAATCTTCAAAATGAGCAAAAGCACAATGAAATTAATGCTGGAATCATCTTCAAGTTGCTAAAATACACTAATGACAGCAAAAAGTTTGAGTTTACAACATTTAGTTAAGGTGTGAGAGCCAAAATGAACTTTGTATTGCTTTAAATGCATTTTCAGCCCGATTGGACACTTCAAGTGAAACTGTCAAAATCTTCAAAATGAGCAAAAGCACAATGAAATTAATGCTGGAATCATCTTCAAGTTTCTAAAATACACTAATGACAGCAAAAAGTTTGAGTCTACAACATTTAGTTAAGGTGTGAGAGCCAAAATGAACTTTGTATTGCTGTAAACGCGTTTTCAGCACCTGATTGTACACTTCAGGTGAAACTGTCAAAATCTTCAAAATGAGCAAAAGCACAATGCAATTAATGCTGGAATCATCTTCAAGTTGCTAAAATACACTAATGACAGCAAAAAGTTTGAGTCTACAACATTTAGTTAAGGTGTGAGGGCCTAAATGAACTTTGTATTGCTTTAAACGCGTTTTCAGCCCCTGATTGTACACTTCAGGTGAAACTGTCAAAATCTTCAAAATGAGCAAAAGCACAATGAAATTAATGCTGGAATCATCTTCAAGTTTCTAAAATACACTAATGACAGCAAAAAGTTTGAGTCTACAACATTTAGTTAAGGTTTGAGAGCCTAAATGAACTTTGTATTGCTTTAAATGCATTTTCAGCCCGATTGTACACTTCAGGTAAAACTGTCAAAATCTTCAAAATGAGCAAAAGCACAATGAAATTAATGCTGGAATCATCTTCAAGTTGCTAAAATACACTAATGACAGCAAAAAGTTTGAGTCTACAACATTTAGTTAAGGTGTGAGAGCCAAAATGAACTTTTTATTGCTGTAAACGCATTTTCAGCACCTGATTGTACACTTCAGGTGAAACTGTCAAAATCTTCAAAATGAGCAAAAGCACAATGAAATTAATGCTGGAATCATCTTCAAGTTGCTAAAATACACTAATGACAGCAAAAAGTTTGAGTCTACAACATTTAGTTAAGGTGTGAGAGCCAAAATGAACTTTGTATTGCTTTAAATGCATTTTCAGCCCGATTGTACACTTTAGGTAAAACTGTCAAAATCTTCAAAATGAGCAAAAGCACAATGAAATTAATGCTGGAATCATCTTCAAGTTGCTAAAATACACTAATGACAGCAAAAAGTTTGAGTCTACAACATTTAGTTAAGGTGTGAGAGCCAAAATGAACTTTTTATTGCTGTAAACGCGTTTTCAGCACCTGATTGTACACTTCAGGTGAAACTGTCAAAATCTTCAAAATGAGCAAAAGCACAATGAAATTAATGCTGGAATCATCTTCAAGTTGCTAAAATACACTAATGACAGCAAAAAGTTTGAGTCTACAACATTTAGTTAAGGTGTGAGAGCCAAAATGAACTTTGTATTGCTTTAAATGCATTTTCAGCCCGATAATACACTTCAGGTGAAACTGTCAAAATCTTCAAAATGAGCAAAACACAATGAAATTAATGCTGGAATCATCTTCAAGTTGCTAAAATACACTAATGACAGCAAAAAGTTTGAGTCTACAACATTTAGTTAAGGTGTGAGAGCCAAAATGAACTTTGTATTGCTTTAAATGCATTTTCAGCCCGATAATACACTTCAGGTGAAACTGTCAAAATCTTCAAAATGAGCAAAAGCACAATAAAATTAATGCTGGAATCATCTTCAAGTTGCTAAAATACACTAATGACAGCAAAAAGTTTGAGTCTACAACATTTAGTTAAGGTGTGAGAGCCAAAATGAACTTTGTATTGCTGTAAACGCGTTTTCAGCACCTGATTGTACACTTCAGGTGAAACTGTCAAAATGAACTTTTTATTGCTTTAAATGTATTTTCAGCCCGATTGTACACTTCAGGTGAAACTGTCAAAATCTTCAAAATGAGCAAAAGCACAATGAAATTAATGCTGGAATCATCTTCAAGTTGCTAAAATACACCAATGACAGCAAAAAGTTTGAGTCTACAACATTTAGTTAAGGTGTGAGAGCCAAAATGAACTTTGTATTGCTTTAAATGCACTTTCAGCCCTTGATTGTACACTTCAGGTGAAACTGTCAAAATCTTCAAAATGAGCAAAAGCACAATGAAATTAATGCTGGAATCATCTTCAAGTTGCTAAAATACACTAATGACAGTAAAAAGTTTGAGTCTACAACATTTAGTTAAGGTGTGAGAGCCAAAATGAAGTTTGTATTGCTTTAATTGCACTTTCAGCCCGAATGTACACTTCAGATGAAACTGTCAAAATCTTCAAAATGAGCAAAAGCACAATGAAATTAATGCTGGAATCATCTTCAAGTTGCTAAAATACACTAATGACAGCAACAAGTTTGAGTCTACAACATTTAGTCAAGGTGTGAGAGCCAAAATGAACTTTTTATTGCTTTAAATGCATTTTCAGCCCGATTGTACACTTCAGGTGAAACTGTCAAAATCTTCAAAATGAGCAAAAGCACGATGAAATTAATGCTGGAATCATCTTCAAGTTGCTAAAATACACTAATGACAGCAAAAAGTTTGAGTCTACAACATTTAGTTAAGGTGTGAGAGCCTAAATGAACTTTGTATTGCTTTAAATGCATTTTCAGCCCGATTGTACACTTCAGGTAAAACTGTCAAAATCTTCAAAATGAGCAAAAGCACAATGCAATTAATGCTGGAATCATCTTCAAGTTGCTAAAATACACTAATGACAGCAAAAAGTTTGAGTCTACAACATTTAGTTAAGGTGTGAGGGCCTAAATGAACTTTGTATTGCTTTAAACGCGTTTTCAGCCCCTGATTGTACACTTCAGGTGAAACTGTCAAAATCTTCAAAATGAGCAAAAGCACAATGAAATTAATGCTGGAATCATCTTCAAGTTGCTAAAATACACTAATGACAGCAAAAAGTTTGAGTCTACAACATTTAGTTAAGGTGTGAGAGCCTAAATGAACTTTGTATTGCTTTAAATGCATTTTCAGCCCGATTGTACACTTCAGGTAAAACTGTCAAAATCTTCAAAATGAGCAAAAGCACAATGAAATTAATGCTGGAATCATCTTCAAGTTGCTAAAATACACTAATGACAGCAAAAAGTTTGAGTCTACAACATTTAGTTAAGGTGTGAGAGCCAAAATGAACTTTTTATTGCTGTAAACGCATTTTTAGCACCTGATTGTACACTTCAGGTGAAACTGTCAAAATCTTCAAAATGAGCAAAAGCACAATGAAATTAATGCTGGAATCATCTTCAAGTTGCTAAAATACACTAATGACAGCAAAAAGTTTGAGTCTACAACATTTAGTTAAGGTGTGAGAGCCAAAATGAACTTTGTATTGCTTTAAATGCATTTTCAGCCCGATTGTACACTTTAGGTAAAACTGTCAAAATCTTCAAAATGAGCAAAAGCACAATGAAATTAATGCTGGAATCATCTTCAAGTTGCTAAAATACACTAATGACAGCAAAAAGTTTGAGTCTACAACATTTAGTTAAGGTGTGAGAGCCAAAATGAACTTTTTATTGCTGTAAACGCGTTTTCAGCACCTGATTGTACACTTCAGGTGAAACTGTCAAAATCTTCAAAATGAGCAAAAGCACAATGAAATTAATGCTGGAATCATCTTCAAGTTGCTAAAATACACTAATGACAGCAAAAAGTTTGAGTCTACAACATTTAGTTAAGGTGTGAGAGCCAAAATGAACTTTGTATTGCTTTAAATGCATTTTCAGCCCGATAATACACTTCAGGTGAAACTGTCAAAATCTTCAAAATGAGCAAAAGCACAATGAAATTAATGCTGGAATCATCTTCAAGTTGCTAAAATACACTAATGACAGCAAAAAGTTTGAGTCTACAACATTTAGTTAAGGTGTGAGAGCCAAAATGAACTTTGTATTGCTTTAAATGCATTTTCAGCCCGATAATACACTTCAGGTGAAACTGTCAAAATCTTCAAAATGAGCAAAAGCACAATAAAATTAATGCTGGAATCATCTTCAAGTTGCTAAAATACACTAATGACAGCAAAAAGTTTGAGTCTACAACATTTAGTTAAGGTGTGAGAGCCAAAATGAACTTTGTATTGCTGTAAACGCGTTTTCAGCACCTGATTGTACACTTCAGGTGAAACTGTCAAAATGAACTTTTTATTGCTTTAAATGTATTTTCAGCCCGATTGTACACTTCAGGTGAAACTGTCAAAATCTTCAAAATGAGCAAAAGCACAATGAAATTAATGCTGGAATCATCTTCAAGTTGCTAAAATACACTAATGACAGCAAAAAGTTTGAGTCTACAACATTTAGTTAAGGTGTGAGAGCCAAAATGAACTTTGTATTGCTTTAAATGCACTTTCAGCCCTTGATTGTACACTTCAGGTGAAACTGTCAAAATCTTCAAAATGAGCAAAAGCACAATGAAATTAATGCTGGAATCATCTTCAAGTTGCTAAAATACACTAATGACAGCAAAAAGTTTGAGTGTACAACATTTAGTTAAGGTGTGAGAGCCAAAATGACCTTTGTATTGCTTTAAATGCATTTTCAGCCCGATTGGACACTTCAGGTGAAACTGTCAAAATGAACTTTTTATTGCTTTAAATGCATTTTCAGCCCGATTGTACACTTCAGGTGAAACTGTCAAAATCTTCAAAATGAGCAAAAGCACAATGAAATTAATGCTGGAATCATCTTCAAGTTGCTAAAATACACTAATGACAGCAAAAAGTTTGAGTCTACAACATTTAGTTAAGGTGTGAGAGCCAAAATGAACTTTTTATTGCTGTAAACGCGTTTTCAGCACCTGATTGTACACTTCAGGTGAAACTGTCAAAATCTTCAAAATGAGCAAAAGCACAATGAAATTAATGCTGGAATCATCTTCAAGTTGCTAAAATACACTAATGACAGCAAAAAGTTTGAGTTTACAACATTTAGTTAAGGTGTGAGAGCCAAAATGAACTTTGTATTGCTTTAAATGCATTTTCAGCCCGATTGGACACTTCAAGTGAAACTGTCAAAATCTTCAAAATGAGCAAAAGCACAATGAAATTAATGCTGGAATCATCTTCAAGTTTCTAAAATACACTAATGACAGCAAAAAGTTTGAGTCTACAACATTTAGTTAAGGTGTGAGAGCCAAAATGAACTTTGTATTGCTGTAAACGCGTTTTCAGCACCTGATTGTACACTTCAGGTGAAACTGTCAAAATCTTCAAAATGAGCAAAAGCACAATGCAATTAATGCTGGAATCATCTTCAAGTTGCTAAAATACACTAATGACAGCAAAAAGTTTGAGTCTACAACATTTAGTTAAGGTGTGAGGGCCTAAATGAACTTTGTATTGCTTTAAACGCGTTTTCAGCCCCTGATTGTACACTTCAGGTGAAACTGTCAAAATCTTCAAAATGAGCAAAAGCACAATGAAATTAATGCTGGAATCATCTTCAAGTTGCTAAAATACACTAATGACAGCAAAAAGTTTGAGTCTACAACATTTAGTTAAGGTGTGAGAGCCTAAATGAACTTTGTATTGCTTTAAATGCATTTTCAGCCCGATTGTACACTTCAGGTAAAACTGTCAAAATCTTCAAAATGAGCAAAAGCACAATGAAATTAATGCTGGAATCATCTTCAAGTTGCTAAAATACACTAATGACAGCAAAAAGTTTGAGTCTACAACATTTAGTTAAGGTGTGAGAGCCAAAATGAACTTTTTATTGCTGTAAACGCATTTTCAGCACCTGATTGTACACTTCAGGTGAAACTGTCAAAATCTTCAAAATGAGCAAAAGCACAATGAAATTAATGCTGGAATCATCTTCAAGTTGCTAAAATACACTAATGACAGCAAAAAGTTTGAGTTTACAACATTTAGTTAAGGTGTGAGAGCCAAAATTAACTTTGTATTGCTTTAAATGCATTTTCAGCCCGATTGTACACTTTAGGTAAAACTGTCAAAATCTTCAAAATGAGCAAAAGCACAATGAAATTAATGCTGGAATCATCTTCAAGTTGCTAAAATACACTAATGACAGCAAAAAGTTTGAGTCTACAACATTTAGTTAAGGTGTGAGAGCCAAAATGAACTTTTTATTGCTGTAAACGCGTTTTCAGCACCTGATTGTACACTTCAGGTGAAACTGTCAAAATCTTCAAAATGAGCAAAAGCACAATGAAATTAATGCTGGAATCATCTTCAAGTTGCTAAAATACACTAATGACAGCAAAAAGTTTGAGTCTACAACATTTAGTTAAGGTGTGAGAGCCAAAATGAACTTTGTATTGCTTTAAATGCATTTTCAGCCCGATAATACACTTCAGGTGAAACTGTCAAAATCTTCAAAATGAGCAAAAGCACAATGAAATTAATGCTGGAATCATCTTCAAGTTGCTAAAATACACTAATGACAGCAAAAAGTTTGAGTCTACAACATTTAGTTAAGGTGTGAGAGCCAAAATGAACTTTGTATTGCTTTAAATGCATTTTCAGCCCGATAATACACTTCAGGTGAAACTGTCAAAATCTTCAAAATGAGCAAAAGCACAATAAAATTAATGCTGGAATCATCTTCAAGTTGCTAAAATACACTAATGACAGCAAAAAGTTTGAGTCTACAACATTTAGTTAAGGTGTGAGAGCCAAAATGAACTTTGTATTGCTGTAAACGCGTTTTCAGCACCTGATTGTACACTTCAGGTGAAACTGTCAAAATGAACTTTTTATTGCTTTAAATGTATTTTCAGCCCGATTGTACACTTCAGGTGAAACTGTCAAAATCTTCAAAATGAGCAAAAGCACAATGAAATTAATGCTGGAATCATCTTCAAGTTGCTAAAATACACTAATGACAGCAAAAAGTTTGAGTCTACAACATTTAGTTAAGGTGTGAGAGCCAAAATGAACTTTGTATTGCTTTAAATGCACTTTCAGCCCTTGATTGTACACTTCAGGTGAAACTGTCAAAATCTTCAAAATGAGCAAAAGCACAATGAAATTAATGCTGGAATCATCTTCAAGTTGCTAAAATACACTAATGACAGTAAAAAGTTTGAGTCTACAACATTTAGTTAAGGTGTGAGAGCCAAAATGAACTTTGTATTGCTTTAAATGCACTTTCAGCCCGAATGTACACTTCAGATGAAACTGTCAAAATCTTCAAAATGAGCAAAAGCACAATGAAATTAATGCTGGAATCATCTTCAAGTTGCTAAAATACACTAATGACAGCAACAAGTTTGAGTCTACAACATTTAGTCAAGGTGTGAGAGCCAAAATGAACTTTTTATTGCTTTAAATGCATTTTCAGCCCGATTGTACACTTCAGGTGAAACTGTCAAAATCTTCAAAATGAGCAAAAGCACAAAGAAATTAATGCTGGAATCATCTTCAAGTTGCTAAAATACACTAATGACAGCAAAAAGTTTGAGTTTACAACATTTAGTTAAGGTGTGAGAGCCAAAATGAACTTTGTATTGCTTTAAATGCATTTTCAGCCCGATTGGACACTTCAAGTGAAACTGTCAAAATCTTCAAAATGAGCAAAAGCACAATGCAATTAATGCTGGAATCATCTTCAATTTGCTAAAATACACTCATGACAGCAAAAAGTTTGAGTCTACAACATTTAGTTAAGGTGTGAGAGCCAAATATAACTTTTTATTGCTTTAAACGCGTTTTCAGCCCTTGATTGTACACTTCAGATGAAACTGTCAAAATCTTCAAAATGAGCAAAAGCACAATGAAATTAATGCTGGAATCATCTTCAAGTTGCTAAAATACACTAATGACAGCAAAAAGTTTGAGTCTACAACATTTAGTTAAGGTGTGAGAGCCAAAATGAACTTTGTATTGCTTTAAATGCACTTTCAGCCCGAATGTACACTTCAGGTGAAACTGTCAAAATCTTCAAAATGAGCAAAAGCACAATGAAATTAATGCTGGAAACATCTTCAAGTTGCTAAAATACACTAATGACAGCAAAAAGTTTGAGTCTACAACATTTAGTTAAGGAGTGAGAGCCAAAATGAACTTTTTATTGCTTTAAATGCATTTTCAGCCCGATTGTACACTTCAGGTGAAACTGTCAAAATCTTCAAAATGAGCAAAAGCACAATGAAATTAATGCTGGAATCATCTTCAAGTTGCTAAAATACACTAATGACAGCAAAAAGTTTGAGTTTACAACATTTAGTTAAGGTGTGAGAGCCAAAATGAACTTTGTATTGCTTTAAATGCATTTTCAGCCCGATTGGACACTTCAAGTGAAACTGTCAAAATCTTCAAAATGAGCAAAAGCACAATGCAATTAATGCTGGAATCATCTTCAAGTTGCTAAAATACACTAATGACAGCAAAAAGTTTGAGTCTACAACATTTAGTTAAGGTGTGAGAGCCAAAATGAACTTTGTATTGCTGTAAACGCGTTTTCAGCACCTGATTGTACACTTCAGGTGAAACTGTCAAAATCTTCAAAATGAGCAAAAGCACAATGCAATTAATGCTGGAATCATCTTCAAGTTGCTACAATACACTAATGACAGCAAAAAGTTTGAGTCTACAACATTTAGTTAAGGTGTGAGAGCCTAAATTATTATTTTTTCCTTTAAATGCATTTTCAGCCCGATTGTACACTTCAGGTAAAACTGTCAAAATCTTCAAAATGAGCAAAAGCACAATGAAATTAATGCTGGAATCATCTTCAAGTTGCTAAAATACACTAATGACAGCAAAAAGTTTGAGTTTACAACATTTAGTTAAGGTGTGAGAGCCAAAATTAACTTTGTATTGCTTTAAATGCATTTTCAGCCCGATTGGACACTTCAAGTGAAACTGTCAAAATCTTCAAAATGAGCAAAAGCACAATGAAATTAATGCTGGAATCATCTTCAAGTTTCTAAAATACACTAATGACAGCAAAAAGTTTGAGTCTACAACATTTAGTTAAGGTGTGAGAGCCAAAATTAACTTTGTATTGCTGTAAACGCGTTTTCAGCACCTGATTGTACACTTCAGGTGAAACTGTCAAAATCTTCAAAATGAGCAAAAGCACAATGCAATTAATGCTGGAATCATCTTCAAGTTGCTAAAATACACTAATGACAGCAAAAAGTTTGAGTCTACAACATTTAGTTAAGGTGTGAGAGCCTAAATGAACTTTGTATTGCTTTAAACGCGTTTTCAGCCCCTGATTGTACACTTCAGGTGAAACTGTCAAAATCTTCAAAATGAGCAAAAGCAAAATGAAATTAATGCTGGAATCATCTTCAAGTTGCTAAAATACACTAATGACAGCAAAAAGTTTGAGTCTACAACATTTAGTTAAGGTGTGAGAGCCTAAATGAACTTTGTATTGCTTTAAATGCATTTTCAGCCCGATTGTACACTTCAGGTAAAACTGTCAAAATCTTCAAAATGAGCAAAAGCACAATGAAATTAATGCTGGAATCATCTTCAAGTTGCTAAAATACACTAATGACAGCAAAAAGTTTGAGTCTACAACATTTAGTTAAGGTGTGAGAGCCAAAATGAACTTTTTATTGCTGTAAACGCGTTTTCAGCACCTGATTGTACACTTCAGGTGAAACTGTCAAAATCTTCAAAATGAGCAAAAGCACAATGAAATTAATGCTGGAATCATCTTCAAGTTGCTAAAATACACTAATGACAGCAAAAAGTTTGAGTCTACAACATTTAGTTAAGGTGTGAGAGCCAAAATGAACTTTGTATTGCTTTAAATGCATTTTCAGCCCGATAATACACTTCAGGTGAAACTGTCAAAATCTTCAAAATGAGCAAAAGCACAATGAAATTAATGCTGGAATCATCTTCAAGTTGCTGTAAACGCGTTTTCAGCACCTGATTGTACACTTCAGGTGAAACTGTCAAAATCTTCAAAATGAGCAAAAGCACAATGAAATTAATGCTGGAATCATCTTCAAGTTGCTAAAATACACTAATGACAGCAAAAAGTTTGAGTCTACAACATTTAGTTAAGGTGTGAGAGCCAAAATGAACTTTGTATTGCTTTAAATGCATTTTCAGCCCGATAATACACTTCAGGTGAAACTGTCAAAATCTTCAAAATGAGCAAAAGCACAATGAAATTAATGCTGGAATCATCTTCAAGTTGCTAAAATACACTAATGACAGCAAAAAGTTTGAGTCTACAACATTTAGTTAAGGTGTGAGAGCCAAAATGAACTTTGTATTGCTTTAAATGCATTTTCAGCCCGATTGGACACTTCAAGTGAAACTGTCAAAATCTTCAAAATGAGCAAAAGCACAATGAAATTAATGCTGGAATCATCTTCAAGTTTCTAAAATACACTAATGACAGCAAAAAGTTTGAGTCTACAACATTTAGTTAAGGTGTGAGAGCCAAAATGAACTTTGTATTGCTTTAAATGCATTTTCAGCCCGATTGGACACTTCAAGTGAAACTGTCAAAATCTTCAAAATGAGCAAAAGCACAATGAAATTAATGCTGGAATCATCTTCAAGTTTCTAAAATACACTAATGACAGCAAAAAGTTTGAGTTTACAACATTTAGTTAAGGTGTGAGAGCCAAAATGAACTTTGTATTGCTTTAAATGCATTTTCAGCCCGATTGGACACTTCAAGTGAAACTGTCAAAATCTTCAAAATGAGCAAAAGCACAATGCAATTAATGCTGGAATCATCTTCAATTTGCTAAAATACACTCATGACAGCAAAAAGTTTGAGTCTACAACATTTAGTTAAGGTGTGAGAGCCAAAATTAACTTTTTATTGCTTTAAATGCATTTTCAGCCCGATTGTACACTTCAGGTAAAACTGTCAAAATCTTCAAAATGAGCAAAAGCACAATGAAATTAATGCTGGAATCATCTTCAAGTTGCTAAAATACACTAATGACAGCAAAAAGTTTGAGTCTACAACATTTAGTTAAGGTGTGAGAGCCAAAATGAACTTTTTATTGCTGTAAACGCGTTTTCAGCACCTGATTGTACACTTCAGGTGAAACTGTCAAAATCTTCAAAATGAGCAAAAGCACAATGAAATTAATGCTGGAATCATCTTCAAGTTGCTAAAATACACTAATGACAGTAAAAAGTTTGAGTCTACAACATTTAGTTAAGGTGTGAGAGCCAAAATGAACTTTGTATTGCTTTAAATGCATTTTCAGCCCGATAATACACTTCAGGTGAAACTGTCAAAATCTTCAAAATGAGCAAAAGCACAATGAAATTAATGCTGGAATCATCTTCAAGTTGCTAAAATACACTAATGACAGTAAAAAGTTTGAGTCTACAACATTTAGTTAAGGTGTGAGAGCCAAAATGAACTTTGTATTGCTTTAAATGCATTTTCAGCCCGATAATACACTTCAGGTGAAACTGTCAAAATCTTCAAAATGAGCAAAAGCACAATGAAATTAATGCTGGAATCATCTTCAAGTTGCTAAAATACACTAATGACAGCAAAAAGTTTGAGTCTACAACATTTAGTTAAGGTGTGAGAGCCAAAATGAACTTTGTATTGCTTTAAATGCATTTTCAGCCCGATTGGACACTTCAGGTGAAACTGTCAAAATCTTCAAAATGAGCAAAAGCACAATGCAATTAATGCTGGAATCATCTTCAAGTTGCTAAAATACACTAATGACAGCAAAAAGTTTGAGTCTACAACATTTAGTTAAGGTGTGAGAGCCAAAATGAACTTTGTATTGCTGTAAACGCGTTTTCAGCACCTGATTGTACACTTCAGGTGAAACTGTCAAAATCTTCAAAATGAGCAAAAGCACAATGCAATTAATGCTGGAATCATCTTCAAGTTGCTACAATACACTAATGACAGCAAAAAGTTTGAGTCTACAACATTTAGTTAAGGTGTGAGAGCCTAAATTATTATTTTTTCCTTTAAATGCATTTTCAGCCCGATTGTACACTTCAGGTAAAACTGTCAAAATCTTCAAAATGAGCAAAAGCACAATGAAATTAATGCTGGAATCATCTTCAAGTTGCTAAAATACACTAATGACAGCAAAAAGTTTGAGTTTACAACATTTAGTTAAGGTGTGAGAGCCAAAATTAACTTTGTATTGCTTTAAATGCATTTTCAGCCCGATTGGACACTTCAAGTGAAACTGTCAAAATCTTCAAAATGAGCAAAAGCACAATGAAATTAATGCTGGAATCATCTTCAAGTTTCTAAAATACACTAATGACAGCAAAAAGTTTGAGTCTACAACATTTAGTTAAGGTGTGAGAGCCAAAATTAACTTTGTATTGCTGTAAACGCGTTTTCAGCACCTGATTGTACACTTCAGGTGAAACTGTCAAAATCTTCAAAATGAGCAAAAGCACAATGCAATTAATGCTGGAATCATCTTCAAGTTGCTAAAATACACTAATGACAGCAAAAAGTTTGAGTCTACAACATTTAGTTAAGGTGTGAGAGCCTAAATGAACTTTGTATTGCTTTAAACGCGTTTTCAGCCCCTGATTGTACACTTCAGGTGAAACTGTCAAAATCTTCAAAATGAGCAAAAGCAAAATGAAATTAATGCTGGAATCATCTTCAAGTTGCTAAAATACACTAATGACAGCAAAAAGTTTGAGTCTACAACATTTAGTTAAGGTGTGAGAGCCTAAATGAACTTTGTATTGCTTTAAATGCATTTTCAGCCCGATTGTACACTTCAGGTAAAACTGTCAAAATCTTCAAAATGAGCAAAAGCACAATGAAATTAATGCTGGAATCATCTTCAAGTTGCTAAAATACACTAATGACAGCAAAAAGTTTGAGTCTACAACATTTAGTTAAGGTGTGAGAGCCAAAATGAACTTTTTATTGCTGTAAACGCGTTTTCAGCACCTGATTGTACACTTCAGGTGAAACTGTCAAAATCTTCAAAATGAGCAAAAGCACAATGAAATTAATGCTGGAATCATCTTCAAGTTGCTAAAATACACTAATGACAGCAAAAAGTTTGAGTCTACAACATTTAGTTAAGGTGTGAGAGCCAAAATGAACTTTGTATTGCTTTAAATGCATTTTCAGCCCGATAATACACTTCAGGTGAAACTGTCAAAATCTTCAAAATGAGCAAAAGCACAATGAAATTAATGCTGGAATCATCTTCAAGTTGCTGTAAACGCGTTTTCAGCACCTGATTGTACACTTCAGGTGAAACTGTCAAAATCTTCAAAATGAGCAAAAGCACAATGAAATTAATGCTGGAATCATCTTCAAGTTGCTAAAATACACTAATGACAGCAAAAAGTTTGAGTCTACAACATTTAGTTAAGGTGTGAGAGCCAAAATGAACTTTGTATTGCTTTAAATGCATTTTCAGCCCGATAATACACTTCAGGTGAAACTGTCAAAATCTTCAAAATGAGCAAAAGCACAATGAAATTAATGCTGGAATCATCTTCAAGTTGCTAAAATACACTAATGACAGCAAAAAGTTTGAGTCTACAACATTTAGTTAAGGTGTGAGAGCCAAAATGAACTTTGTATTGCTTTAAATGCATTTTCAGCCCGATTGGACACTTCAAGTGAAACTGTCAAAATCTTCAAAATGAGCAAAAGCACAATGAAATTAATGCTGGAATCATCTTCAAGTTTCTAAAATACACTAATGACAGCAAAAAGTTTGAGTCTACAACATTTAGTTAAGGTGTGAGAGCCAAAATGAACTTTGTATTGCTTTAAATGCATTTTCAGCCCGATTGGACACTTCAAGTGAAACTGTCAAAATCTTCAAAATGAGCAAAAGCACAATGAAATTAATGCTGGAATCATCTTCAAGTTTCTAAAATACACTAATGACAGCAAAAAGTTTGAGTTTACAACATTTAGTTAAGGTGTGAGAGCCAAAATGAACTTTGTATTGCTTTAAATGCATTTTCAGCCCGATTGGACACTTCAAGTGAAACTGTCAAAATCTTCAAAATGAGCAAAAGCACAATGCAATTAATGCTGGAATCATCTTCAATTTGCTAAAATACACTCATGACAGCAAAAAGTTTGAGTCTACAACATTTAGTTAAGGTGTGAGAGCCAAAATTAACTTTTTATTGCTTTAAATGCATTTTCAGCCCGATTGTACACTTCAGGTAAAACTGTCAAAATCTTCAAAATGAGCAAAAGCACAATGAAATTAATGCTGGAATCATCTTCAAGTTGCTAAAATACACTAATGACAGCAAAAAGTTTGAGTCTACAACATTTAGTTAAGGTGTGAGAGCCAAAATGAACTTTTTATTGCTGTAAACGCGTTTTCAGCACCTGATTGTACACTTCAGGTGAAACTGTCAAAATCTTCAAAATGAGCAAAAGCACAATGAAATTAATGCTGGAATCATCTTCAAGTTGCTAAAATACACTAATGACAGTAAAAAGTTTGAGTCTACAACATTTAGTTAAGGTGTGAGAGCCAAAATGAACTTTGTATTGCTTTAAATGCATTTTCAGCCCGATAATACACTTCAGGTGAAACTGTCAAAATCTTCAAAATGAGCAAAAGCACAATGAAATTAATGCTGGAATCATCTTCAAGTTGCTAAAATACACTAATGACAGTAAAAAGTTTGAGTCTACAACATTTAGTTAAGGTGTGAGAGCCAAAATGAACTTTGTATTGCTTTAAATGCATTTTCAGCCCGATAATACACTTCAGGTGAAACTGTCAAAATCTTCAAAATGAGCAAAAGCACAATGAAATTAATGCTGGAATCATCTTCAAGTTGCTAAAATACACTAATGACAGCAAAAAGTTTGAGTCTACAACATTTAGTTAAGGTGTAAGAGCCAAAATGAACTTTGTATTGCTTTAAATGCATTTTCAGCCCGATTGGACACTTCAAGTGAAACTGTCAAAATCTTCAAAATGAGCAAAAGCACAATGAAATTAATGCTGGAATCATCTTCAAGTTTCTAAAATACACTAATGACAGCAAAAAGTTTGAGTCTACAACATTTAGTTAAGGTGTGAGAGCCAAAATGAACTTTGTATTGCTTTAAATGCATTTTCAGCCCGATTGGACACTTCAAGTGAAACTGTCAAAATCTTCAAAATGAGCAAAAGCACAATGAAATTAATGCTGGAATCATCTTCAAGTTTCTAAAATACACTAATGACAGCAAAAAGTTTGAGTTTACAACATTTAGTTAAGGTGTGAGAGCCAAAATGAACTTTGTATTGCTTTAAATGCATTTTCAGCCCGATTGGACACTTCAAGTGAAACTGTCAAAATCTTCAAAATGAGCAAAAGCACAATGCAATTAATGCTGGAATCATCTTCAATTTGCTAAAATACACTCATGACAGCAAAAAGTTTGAGTCTACAACATTTAGTTAAGGTGTGAGAGCCAAAATTAACTTTTTATTGCTTTAAACGCGTTTTCAGCCCTTGATTGTACACTTCAGATGAAACTGTCAAAATCTTCAAAATGAGCAAAAGCACAATGAAATTAATGCTGGAATCATCTTCAAGTTGCTAAAATGCACTAATGACAGCAAAAAGTTTGAGTCTACAACATTTAGTTAAGGTGTGAGAGCCAAAATGAACTTTGTATTGCTTTAAATGCACTTTCAGCCCGAATGTACACTTCAGGTGAAACTGTCAAAATCTTCAAAATGAGCAAAAGCACAATGAAATTAATGCTGGAAACATCTTCAAGTTGCTAAAATACACTAATGACAGCAAAAAGTTTGAGTCTACAACATTTAGTTAAGGAGTGAGAGCCAAAATGAACTTTTTATTGCTTTAAATGCATTTTCAGCCCGATTGTACACTTCAGGTGAAACTGTCAAAATCTTCAAAATGAGCAAAAGCACAATGAAATTAATGCTGGAATCATCTTCAAGTTGCTAAAATACACTAATGACAGCAAAAAGTTTGAGTTTACAACATTTAGTTAAGGTGTGAGAGCCAAAATGAACTTTGTATTGCTTTAAATGCATTTTCAGCCCGATTGGACACTTCAAGTGAAACTGTCAAAATCTTCAAAATGAGCAAAAGCACAATGCAATTAATGCTGGAATCATCTTCAAGTTGCTAAAATACACTAATGACAGCAAAAAGTTTGAGTCTACAACATTTAGTTAAGGTGTGAGAGCCAAAATGAACTTTGTATTGCTGTAAATGCGTTTTCAGCACCTGATTGTACACTTCAGGTGAAACTGTCAAAATCTTCAAAATGAGCAAAAGCACAATGCAATTAATGCTGGAATCATCTTCAAGTTGCTACAATACACTAATGACAGCAAAAAGTTTGAGTCTACAACATTTAGTTAAGGTGTGAGAGCCTAAATTATTATTTTTTCCTTTAAATGCATTTTCAGCCCGATTGTACACTTCAGGTAAAACTGTCAAAATCTTCAAAATGAGCAAAAGCACAATGAAATTAATGCTGGAATCATCTTCAAGTTGCTAAAATACACTAATGACAGCAAAAAGTTTGAGTTTACAACATTTAGTTAAGGTGTGAGAGCCAAAATTAACTTTGTATTGCTTTAAATGCATTTTCAGCCCGATTGGACACTTCAAGTGAAACTGTCAAAATCTTCAAAATGAGCAAAAGCACAATGAAATTAATGCTGGAATCATCTTCAAGTTTCTAAAATACACTAATGACAGCAAAAAGTTTGAGTCTACAACATTTAGTTAAGGTGTGAGAGCCAAAATTAACTTTGTATTGCTGTAAACGCGTTTTCAGCACCTGATTGTACACTTCAGGTGAAACTGTCAAAATCTTCAAAATGAGCAAAAGCACAATGCAATTAATGCTGGAATCATCTTCAAGTTGCTAAAATACACTAATGACAGCAAAAAGTTTGAGTCTACAACATTTAGTTAAGGTGTGAGAGCCTAAATGAACTTTGTATTGCTTTAAATGCATTTTCAGCCCGATTGTACACTTCAGGTAAAACTGTCAAAATCTTCAAAATGAGCAAAAGCACAATGAAATTAATGCTGGAATCATCTTCAAGTTGCTAAAATACACTAATGACAGCAAAAAGTTTGAGTCTACAACATTTAGTTAAGGTGTGAGAGCCAAAATGAACTTTTTATTGCTGTAAACGCGTTTTCAGCACCTGATTGTACACTTCAGGTGAAACTGTCAAAATCTTCAAAATGAGCAAAAGCACAATGAAATTAATGCTGGAATCATCTTCAAGTTGCTAAAATACACTAATGACAGCAAAAAGTTTGAGTCTACAACATTTAGTTAAGGTGTGAGAGCCAAAATGAACTTTGTATTGCTTTAAATGCATTTTCAGCCCGATAATACACTTCAGGTGAAACTGTCAAAATCTTCAAAATGAGCAAAAGCACAATGAAATTAATGCTGGAATCATCTTCAAGTTGCTAAAATACACTAATGACAGCAAAAAGTTTGAGTCTACAACATTTAGTTAAGGTGTGAGAGCCAAAATGAACTTTGTATTGCTTTAAATGCATTTTCAGCCCGATTGGACACTTCAAGTGAAACTGTCAAAATCTTCAAAATGAGCAAAAGCACAATGAAATTAATGCTGGAATCATCTTCAAGTTTCTAAAATACACTAATGACAGCAAAAAGTTTGAGTCTACAACATTTAGTTAAGGTGTGAGAGCCAAAATGAACTTTGTATTGCTTTAAATGCATTTTCAGCCCGATTGGACACTTCAAGTGAAACTGTCAAAATCTTCAAAATGAGCAAAAGCACAATGAAATTAATGCTGGAATCATCTTCAAGTTTCTAAAATACACTAATGACAGCAAAAAGTTTGAGTCTACAACATTTAGTTAAGGTGTGAGAGCCAAAATGAACTTTGTATTGCTGTAAACGCGTTTTCAGCACCTGATTGTACACTTCAGGTGAAACTGTCAAAATGAACTTTTTATTGCTTTAAATGCATTTTCAGCCCGATTGTACACTTCAGGTGAAACTGTCAAAATCTTCAAAATGAGCAAAAGCACAATGAAATTAATGCTGGAATCATCTTCAAGTTTTTTAAAATACACTAATGACAGTAAAAAGTTTGAGTCTACAACATTTAGTTAAGGTGTGAGAGCCAAAATGAACTTTGTATTGCTTTAAATGCACTTTCAGCCCGAATGTACACTTCAGATGAAACTGTCAAAATCTTCAAAATGAGCAAAAGCACAATGAAATTAATGCTGGAATCATCTTCAAGTTGCTAAAATACACTAATGACAGCAAAAAGTTTGAGTCTACAACATTTAGTTAAGGTGTGAGAGCCAAAATGAACTTTGTATTGCTTTAAATGCACTTTCAGCCCTTGATTGTACACTTCAGGTGAAACTGTCAAAATCTTCAAAATGAGCAAAAGCACAATGAAATTAATGCTGGAATCATCTTCAAGTTGCTAAAATACACTAATGACAGCAAAAAGTTTGAGTTTACAACATTTAGTTAAGGTGTGAGAGCCAAAATGAACTTTGTATTGCTTTAAATGCATTTTCAGCCCGATTGGACACTTCAAGTGAAACTGTCAAAATCTTCAAAATGAGCAAAAGCACAATGAAATTAATGCTGGAATCATATTCAAGTTTCTAAAATACACTAATGACAGCAAAAAGTTTGAGTCTACAACATTTAGTTAAGGTGTGAGAGCCAAAATGAACTTTGTATTGCTGTAAACGCGTTTTCAGCACCTGATTGTACACTTCAGGTGAAACTGTCAAAATCTTCAAAATGAGCAAAAGCACAATGCAATTAATGCTGGAATCATCTTCAAGTTGCTAAAATACACTAATGACAGCAAAAAGTTTGAGTCTACAACATTTAGTTAAGGTGTGAGAGCCTAAATGAACTTTGTATTGCTTTAAACGCGTTTTCAGCCCCTGATTGTACACTTCAGGTGAAACTGTCAAAATCTTCAAAATGAGCAAAAGCACAATGAAATTAATGCTGGAATCATCTTCAAGTTGCTAAAATACACTAATGACAGCAAAAAGTTTGAGTCTACAACATTTAGTTAAGGTGTGAGAGCCTAAATGAACTTTGTATTGCTTTAAATGCATTTTCAGCCCGATTGTACACTTCAGGTAAAACTGTCAAAATCTTCAAAATGAGCAAAAGCACAATGAAAATAATGCTGGAATCATCTTCAAGTTGCTAAAATACACTAATGACAGCAAAAAGTTTGAGTCTACAACATTTAGTTAAGGTGTGAGAGCCTAAATGAACTTTGTATTGCTTTAAACGCGTTTTCAGCCCCTGATTGTACACTTCAGGTGAAACTGTCAAAATCTTCAAAATGAGCAAAAGCACAATGAAATTAATGCTGGAATCATCTTCAAGTTGCTAAAATACACTAATGACAGCAAAAAGTTTGAGTTTACAACATTTAGTTAAGGTGTGAGAGCCAAAATGAACTTTGTATTGCTTTAAATGCATTTTCAGCCCGATTGGACACTTCAAGTGAAACTGTCAAAATCTTCAAAATGAGCAAAAGCACAATGAAATTAATGCTGGAATCATCTTCAAGTTTCTAAAATACACTAATGACAGCAAAAAGTTTGAGTCTACAACATTTAGTTAAGGTGTGAGAGCCAAAATGAACTTTGTATTGCTGTAAACGCGTTTTCAGCACCTGATTGTACACTTCAGGTGAAACTGTCAAAATCTTCAAAATGAGCAAAAGCACAATGCAATTAATGCTGGAATCATCTTCAAGTTGCTAAAATACACTAATGACAGCAAAAAGTTTGAGTCTACAACATTTAGTTAAGGTGTGAGGGCCTAAATGAACTTTGTATTGCTTTAAACGCGTTTTCAGCCCCTGATTGTACACTTCAGGTGAAACTGTCAAAATCTTCAAAATGAGCAAAAGCACAATGAAATTAATGCTGGAATCATCTTCAAGTTGCTAAAATACACTAATGACAGCAAAAAGTTTGAGTCTACAACATTTAGTTAAGGTGTGAGAGCCTAAATGAACTTTGTATTGCTTTAAATGCATTTTCAGCCCGATTGTACACTTCAGGTAAAACTGTCAAAATCTTCAAAATGAGCAAAAGCACAATGAAATTAATGCTGGAATCATCTTCAAGTTGCTAAAATACACTAATGACAGCAAAAAGTTTGAGTCTACAACATTTAGTTAAGGTGTGAGAGCCAAAATGAACTTTTTATTGCTGTAAACGCATTTTCAGCACCTGATTGTACACTTCAGGTGAAACTGTCAAAATCTTCAAAATGAGCAAAAGCACAATGAAATTAATGCTGGAATCATCTTCAAGTTGCTAAAATACACTAATGACAGCAAAAAGTTTGAGTCTACAACATTTAGTTAAGGTGTGAGAGCCAAAATGAACTTTGTATTGCTTTAAATGCATTTTCAGCCCGATTGTACACTTCAGGTAAAACTGTCAAAATCTTCAAAATGAGCAAAAGCACAATGAAATTAATGCTGGAATCATCTTCAAGTTGCTAAAATACACTAATGACAGCAAAAAGTTTGAGTCTACAACATTTAGTTAAGGTGTGAGAGCCAAAATGAACTTTGTATTGCTTTAAATGCACTTTCAGCCCTTGATTGTACACTTCAGGTGAAACTGTCAAAATCTTCAAAATGAGCAAAAGCACAATGAAATTAATGCTGGAATCATCTTCAAGTTGCTAAAATACACTAATGACAGCAAAAAGTTTGAGTCTACAACATTTAGTTAAGGTGTGAGAGCCAAAATGAACTTTGTATTGCTGTAAACGCGTTTTCAGCACCTGATTGTACACTTCAGGTGAAACTGTCAAAATGAACTTTTTATTGCTTTAAATGTATTTTCAGCCCGATTGTACACTTCAGGTGAAACTGTCAAAATCTTCAAAATGAGCAAAAGCACAATGAAATTAATGCTGGAATCATCTTCAAGTTGCTAAAATACACTAATGACAGCAAAAAGTTTGAGTCTACAACATTTAGTTAAGGTGTGAGAGCCAAAATGAACTTTGTATTGCTTTAAATGCACTTTCAGCCCTTGATTGTACACTTCAGGTGAAACTGTCAAAATCTTCAAAATGAGCAAAAGCACAATGAAATTAATGCTGGAATCATCTTCAAGTTGCTAAAATACACTAATGACAGTAAAAAGTTTGAGTCTACAACATTTAGTTAAGGTGTGAGAGCCAAAATGAACTTTGTATTGCTTTAAATGCACTTTCAGCCCGAATGTACACTTCAGATGAAACTGTCAAAATCTTCAAAATGAGCAAAAGCACAATGAAATTAATGCTGGAATCATCTTCAAGTTGCTAAAATACACTAATGACAGCAACAAGTTTGAGTCTACAACATTTAGTCAAGGTGTGAGAGCCAAAATGAACTTTTTATTGCTTTAAATGCATTTTCAGCCCGATTGTACACTTCAGGTGAAACTGTCAAAATCTTCAAAATGAGCAAAAGCACAAAGAAATTAATGCTGGAATCATCTTCAAGTTGCTAAAATACACTAATGACAGCAAAAAGTTTGAGTTTACAACATTTAGTTAAGGTGTGAGAGCCAAAATGAACTTTGTATTGCTTTAAATGCATTTTCAGCCCGATTGGACACTTCAAGTGAAACTGTCAAAATCTTCAAAATGAGCAAAAGCACAATGCAATTAATGCTGGAATCATCTTCAATTTGCTAAAATACACTCATGACAGCAAAAAGTTTGAGTCTACAACATTTAGTTAAGGTGTGAGAGCCTAAATTAACTTTTTATTGCTTTAAACGCGTTTTCAGCCCTTGATTGTACACTTCAGGTGAAACTGTCAAAATCTTCAAAATGAGCAAAAGCACAATGAAATTAATGCTGGAATCATCTTCAAGTTGCTAAAATACACTAATGACAGTAAAAAGTTTGAGTCTACAACATTTAGTTAAGGTGTGAGAGCCAAAATGAACTTTGTATTGCTTTAAATGCACTTTCAGCCCGAATGTACACTTCAGGTGAAACTGTCAAAATCTTCAAAATGAGCAAAAGCACAATGAAATTAATGCTGGAAACATCTTCAAGTTGCTAAAATACACTAATGACAGCAAAAAGTTTGAGTCTACAACATTTAGTTAAGGAGTGAGAGCCAAAATGAACTTTTTATTGCTTTAAATGCATTTTCAGCCCGATTGTACACTTCAGGTGAAACTGTCAAAATCTTCAAAATGAGCAAAAGCACAATGAAATTAATGCTGGAATCATCTTCAAGTTGCTAAAATACCCTAATGACAGCAAAAAGTTTGAGTTTACAACATTTAGTTAAGGTGTGAGAGCCAAAATGAACTTTGTATTGCTTTAAATGCATTTTCAGCCCGATTGGACACTTCAAGTGAAACTGTCAAAATCTTCAAAATGAGCAAAAGCACAATGCAATTAATGCTGGAATCATCTTCAAGTTGCTAAAATACACTAATGACAGCAAAAAGTTTGAGTCTACAACATTTAGTTAAGGTGTGAGAGCCAAAATGAACTTTGTATTGCTGTAAACGCGTTTTCAGCACCTGATTGTACACTTCAGGTGAAACTGTCAAAATCTTCTAAATGAGCAAAAGCACAATGCAATTAATGCTGGAATCATCTTCAAGTTGCTACAATACACTAATGACAGCAAAAAGTTTGAGTCTACAACATTTAGTTAAGGTGTGAGAGCCTAAATTATTATTTTTTCCTTTAAATGCATTTTCAGCCCGATTGTACACTTCAGGTAAAACTGTCAAAATCTTCAAAATGAGCAAAAGCACAATGAAATTAATGCTGGAATCATCTTCAAGTTTCTAAAATACACTAATGACAGCAAAAAGTTTGAGTCTACAACATTTAGTTAAGGTGTGAGAGCCAAAATGAACTTTGTATTGCTTTAAATGCATTTTCAGCCCGATTGGACACTTCAAGTGAAACTGTCAAAATCTTCAAAATGAGCAAAAGCACAATGAAATTAATGCTGGAATCATCTTCAAGTTGCTAAAATACACTAATGACAGCAAAAAGTTTGAGTCTACAACATTTAGTTAAGGTGTGAGAGCCAAAATTGACTTTGTATTGCTTTAAATGCATTTTCAGCCCGTTTATACACTTCAGGTGAAACTGTCAAAATCTTCAAAATAAACAAAAGCACAATGCAATTAATGCTGGAATCATCTTCAAGTTGCTAAAATACACTAATGACAGCAAAAATATTGAGTCTACAACATTTAGTTAAGGTGTGAGAGCCAAAATGAACTTTTTAGTGCTGTAAACTCGTTTTCAGCACCTGATTGTACACTTCAGGTGAAACTGTCAAAATCTTCAAAATGAGCAAAAGCACAATGAAATTAATGCTGGAATCATCTTCAAGTTGCTAAAATACACTAATGACAGCAAAAAGTTTGAGTCTACAACATTTAGTTAAGGTGTGAGAGCCTAAATGAACTTTTTATTGCTTTAAATGCATTTTCAGCCCGAATGTACACTTCAGGTGAAACTGTCAAAATCTTCAAAATGAGCAAAAGCACAATGAAATTAATGCTGGAATCATCTTCAAGTTGCTAAAATACACTAATGACAGCAAAAAGTTTGAGTCTACAACATTTAGTTAAGGTGTGAGAGCCTAAATTAACTTTTTATTGCTTTAAATGCATTTTCAGCCCGATTGGACACTTCAAGTGAAACTGTCAAAATCTTCAAAATGAGCAAAAGCACAATGAAATTAACGCTGGAATCATCTTCAAGTTTCTAAAATACACTAATGACAGCAAAAAGTTTGAGTCTACAACATTTAGTTAAGGTGTGAGAGCCAAAATGAACTTTTTATTGCTTTAAATGCATTTTCAGCCCGATTGGACACTTCAAGTGAAACTGTCAAAATCTTCAAAATGAGCAAAAGCACAATGAAATTAATGCTGGAAACATCTTCAAGTTGCTAAAATACACTAATGACAGTAAAAAGTTTGAGTCTACAACATTTAGTTAAGGTGTGAGAGCCAAAATGAACTTTGTATTGCTTTAAATGCACTTTCAGCCGAATGTACACTTCAGATGAAACTGTCAAAATCTTCAAAATGAGCAAAAGCACAATGAAATTAATGCTGGAATCATCTTCAAGTTGCTAAAATACACTAATGACAGCAAAAAGTTTGAGTCTACAACATTTAGTTAAGGTGTGAGAGCCAAAATTAACTTTGTATTGCTTTAAATGCACTTTCAGCCCTTGATTGTACACTTCAGGTGAAACTGTCAAAATCTTCAAAATGAGCAAAAGCACAATGAAATTAATGCTGGAATCATCTTCAAGTTGCTAAAATACACTAATGACAGTAAAAAGTTTGAGTCTACAACATTTAGTTAAGGTGTGAGAGCCAAAATGAACTTTGTATTGCTTTAAATGCACTTTCAGCCCGAATGTACACTTCAGATGAAACTGTCAAAATCTTCAAAATGAGCAAAAGCACAATGAAATTAATGCTGGAATCATCTTCAAGTTGCTAAAATACACTAATGACAGCAACAAGTTTGAGTCTACAACATTTAGTCAAGGTGTGAGAGCCAAAATGAACTTTTTATTGCTTTAAATGCATTTTCAGCCCGATTGTACACTTCAGGTGAAACTGTCAAAATCTTCAAAATGAGCAAAAGCACAAAGAAATTAATGCTGGAATCATCTTCAAGTTGCTAAAATACACTCATGACAGCAAAAAGTTTGAGTCTACAACATTTAGTTAAGGTGTGAGAGCCTAAATGAACTTTGTATTGCTTTAAACGCGTTTTCAGCCCCTGATTGTACACTTCAGGTGAAACTGTCAAAATCTTCAAAATGAGCAAAAGCACAATGAAAATAATGCTGGAATCATCTTCAAGTTGCTAAAACACACTAATGACAGCAAAAAGTTTGAGTCTACAACATTTAGTTAAGGTGTGAGAGCCTAAATGAACTTTGTATTGCTTTAAATGCATTTTCAGCCCGATTGTACACTTCAGGTAAAACTGTCAAAATCTTCAAAATGAGCAAAAGCACAATGAAATTAATGCTGGAATCATCTTCAAGTTGCTAAAATACACTAATGACAGCAAAAAGTTTGAGTCTACAACATTTAGTTAAGGTGTGAGAGCCAAAATGAACTTTTTATTGCTGTAAACGCGTTTTCAGCACCTGATTGTACACTTCAGGTGAAACTGTCAAAATCTTCAAAATGAGCAAAAGCACAATGAAATTAATGCTGGAATCATCTTCAAGTTGCTAAAATACACTAATGACAGCAAAAAGTTTGAGTCTACAACATTTAGTTAAAGTGTGAGAGCCAAAATGAACTTTGTATTGCTTTAAATACATTTTCAGCCCGATAATACACTTCAGGTGAAACTGTCAAAATCTTCAAAATGAGCAAAAGCACAATGAAATTAATGCTGGAATCATCTTCAAGTTGCTAAAATACACTAATGACAGCAAAAAGTTTGAGTCTACAACATTTAGTTAAGGTGTGAGAGCCAAAATGAACTTTGTATTGCTTTAAATGCACTTTCAGCCCTTGATTGTACACTTCAGGTGAAACTGTCAAAATCTTCAAAATGAGCAAAAGCACAATGAAATTAATGCTGGAATCATCTTCAAGTTTCTAAAATACACTAATGACAGCAAAAAGTTTGAGTCTACAACATTTAGTTAAGGTGTGAGAGCCAAAATGAACTTTGTATTGCTGTAAACGCGTTTTCAGCACCTGATTGTACACTTCAGGTGAAACTGTCAAAATGAACTTTTTATTGCTTTAAATGCATTTTCAGCCCGATTGTACACTTCAGGTGAAACTGTCAAAATCTTCAAAATGAGCAAAAGCACAATGAAATTAATGCTGGAATCATCTTCAAGTTTTTTAAAATACACTAATGACAGTAAAAAGTTTGAGTCTACAACATTTAGTTAAGGTGTGAGAGCCAAAATGAACTTTGTATTGCTTTAAATGCACTTTCAGCCCGAATGTACACTTCAGATGAAACTGTCAAAATCTTCAAAATGAGCAAAAGCACAATGAAATTAATGCTGGAATCATCTTCAAGTTGCTAAAATACACTAATGACAGCAAAAAGTTTGAGTCTACAACATTTAGTTAAGGTGTGAGAGCCAAAATGAACTTTGTATTGCTTTAAATGCACTTTCAGCCCTTGATTGTACACTTCAGGTGAAACTGTCAAAATCTTCAAAATGAGCAAAAGCACAATGAAATTAATGCTGGAATCATCTTCAAGTTGCTAAAATACACTAATGACAGCAAAAAGTTTGAGTTTACAACATTTAGTTAAGGTGTGAGAGCCAAAATGAACTTTGTATTGCTTTAAATGCATTTTCAGCCCGATTGGACACTTCAAGTGAAACTGTCAAAATCTTCAAAATGAGCAAAAGCACAATGAAATAAATGCTGGAATCATCTTCAAGTTGCTAAAATACACTAATGACAGCAAAAAGTTTGAGTCTACAACATTTAGTTAAGGTGTGAGAGCCAAAATGAACTTTGTATTGCTTTAAATGCACTTTCAGCCCTTGATTGTACACTTCAGGTGAAACTGTCAAAATCTTCAAAATGAGCAAAAGCACAATGAAATTAATGCTGGAATCATCTTCAAGTTGCTAAAATACACTAATGACAGTAAAAAGTTTGAGTCTACAACATTTAGTTAAGGTGTGAGAGCCAAAATGAACTTTGTATTGCTTTAAATGCACTTTCAGCCCGAATGTACACTTCAGATGAAACTGTCAAAATCTTCAAAATGAGCAAAAGCACAATGAAATTAATGCTGGAATCATCTTCAAGTTGCTAAAATACACTAATGACAGCAACAAGTTTGAGTCTACAACATTTAGTCAAGGTGTGAGAGCCAAAATGAACTTTTTATTGCTTTAAATGCATTTTCAGCCCGATTGTACACTTCAGGTGAAACTGTCAAAATCTTCAAAATGAGCAAAAGCACAAAGAAATTAATGCTGGAATCATCTTCAAGTTGCTAAAATACACTAATGACAGCAAAAAGTTTGAGTTTACAACATTTAGTTAAGGTGTGAGAGCCAAAATTAACTTTTTATTGCTTTAAACGCGTTTTCAGCCCTTGATTGTACACTTCAGATGAAACTGTCAAAATCTTCAAAATGAGCAAAAGCACAATGAAATTAATGCTGGAATCATCTTCAAGTTGCTAAAATACACTAATGACAGCAAAAAGTTTGAGTCTACAACATTTAGTTAAGGTGTGAGAGCCTAAATTAACTTTTTATTGCTTTAAACGCGTTTTCAGCCCTTGATTGTACACTTCAGGTGAAACTGTCAAAATCTTCAAAATGAGCAAAAGCACAATGAAATTAATGCTGGAATCATCTTCAAGTTGCTAAAATACACTAATGACAGTAAAAAGTTTGAGTCTACAACATTTAGTTAAGGTGTGAGAGCCAAAATGAACTTTGTATTGCTTTAAATGCACTTTCAGCCCGAATGTACACTTCAGGTGAAACTGTCAAAATCTTCAAAATGAGCAAAAGCACAATGAAATTAATGCTGGAAACATCTTCAAGTTGCTAAAATACACTAATGACAGCAAAAAGTTTGAGTCTACAACATTTAGTTAAGGAGTGAGAGCCAAAATGAACTTTTTATTGCTTTAAATGCATTTTCAGCCCGATTGTACACTTCAGGTGAAACTGTCAAAATCTTCAAAATGAGCAAAAGCACAATGAAATTAATGCTGGAATCATCTTCAAGTTGCTAAAATACACTAATGACAGCAAAAAGTTTGAGTTTACAACATTTAGTTAAGGTGTGAGAGCCAAAATGAACTTTGTATTGCTTTAAATGCATTTTCAGCCCGATTGGACACTTCAAGTGAAACTGTCAAAATCTTCAAAATGAGCAAAAGCACAATGCAATTAATGCTGGAATCATCTTCAAGTTGCTAAAATACACTAATGACAGCAAAAAGTTTGAGTCTACAACATTTAGTTAAGGTGTGAGAGCCAAAATGAACTTTGTATTGCTGTAAACGCGTTTTCAGCACCTGATTGTACACTTCAGGTGAAACTGTCAAAATCTTCAAAATGAGCAAAAGCACAATGCAATTAATGCTGGAATCATCTTCAAGTTGCTACAATACACTAATGACAGCAAAAAGTTTGAGTCTACAACATTTAGTTAAGGTGTGAGAGCCTAAATTATTATTTTTTCCTTTAAATGCATTTTCAGCCCGATTGTACACTTCAGGTAAAACTGTCAAAATCTTCAAAATGAGCAAAAGCACAATGAAATTAATGCTGGAATCATCTTCAAGTTGCTAAAATACACTAATGACAGCAAAAAGTTTGAGTTTACAACATTTAGTTAAGGTGTGAGAGCCAAAATTAACTTTGTATTGCTTTAAATGCATTTTCAGCCCGATTGGACACTTCAAGTGAAACTGTCAAAATCTTCAAAATGAGCAAAAGCACAATGAAATTAATGCTGGAATCATCTTCAAGTTTCTAAAATACACTAATGACAGCAAAAAGTTTGAGTCTACAACATTTAGTTAAGGTGTGAGAGCCAAAATTAACTTTGTATTGCTGTAAACGCGTTTTCAGCACCTGATTGTACACTTCAGGTGAAACTGTCAAAATCTTCAAAATGAGCAAAAGCACAATGCAATTAATGCTGGAATCATCTTCAAGTTGCTAAAATACACTAATGACAGCAAAAAGTTTGAGTCTACAACATTTAGTTAAGGTGTGAGAGCCTAAATGAACTTTGTATTGCTTTAAACGCGTTTTCAGCCCCTGATTGTACACTTCAGGTGAAACTGTCAAAATCTTCAAAATGAGCAAAAGCACAATGAAATTAATGCTGGAATCATCTTCAAGTTGCTAAAATACACTAATGACAGCAAAAAGTTTGAGTCTACAACATTTAGTTAAGGTGTGAGAGCCTAAATGAACTTTGTATTGCTTTAAATGCATTTTCAGCCCGATTGTACACTTCAGGTAAAACTGTCAAAATCTTCAAAATGAGCAAAAGCACAATGAAATTAATGCTGGAATCATCTTCAAGTTGCTAAAATACACTAATGACAGCAAAAAGTTTGAGTCTACAACATTTAGTTAAGGTGTGAGAGCCAAAATGAACTTTTTATTGCTGTAAACGCGTTTTCAGCCCTTGATTGTACACTTCAGATGAAACTGTCAAAATCTTCAAAATGAGCAAAAGCACAATGAAATTAATGCTGGAATCATCTTCAAGTTGCTAAAATACACTAATGACAGCAAAAAGTTTGAGTCTACAACATTTAGTTAAGGTGTGAGAGCCTAAATTAACTTTTTATTGCTTTAAACGCGTTTTCAGCCCTTGATTGTACACTTCAGGTGAAACTGTCAAAATCTTCAAAATGAGCAAAAGCACAATGAAATTAATGCTGGAATCATCTTCAAGTTGCTAAAATACACTAATGACAGTAAAAAGTTTGAGTCTACAACATTTAGTTAAGGTGTGAGAGCCAAAATGAACTTTGTATTGCTTTAAATGCACTTTCAGCCCGAATGTACACTTCAGGTGAAACTGTCAAAATCTTCAAAATGAGCAAAAGCACAATGAAATTAATGCTGGAAACATCTTCAAGTTGCTAAAATACACTAATGACAGCAAAAAGTTTGAGTCTACAACATTTAGTTAAGGAGTGAGAGCCAAAATGAACTTTTTATTGCTTTAAATGCATTTTCAGCCCGATTGTACACTTCAGGTGAAACTGTCAAAATCTTCAAAATGAGCAAAAGCACAATGAAATTAATGCTGGAATCATCTTCAAGTTGCTAAAATACACTAATGACAGCAAAAAGTTTGAGTTTACAACATTTAGTTAAGGTGTGAGAGCCAAAATGAACTTTGTATTGCTTTAAATGCATTTTCAGCCCGATTGGACACTTCAAGTGAAACTGTCAAAATCTTCAAAATGAGCAAAAGCACAATGCAATTAATGCTGGAATCATCTTCAAGTTGCTAAAATACACTAATGACAGCAAAAAGTTTGAGTCTACAACATTTAGTTAAGGTGTGAGAGCCAAAATGAACTTTGTATTGCTGTAAACGCGTTTTCAGCACCTGATTGTACACTTCAGGTGAAACTGTCAAAATCTTCAAAATGAGCAAAAGCACAATGCAATTAATGCTGGAATCATCTTCAAGTTGCTACAATACACTAATGACAGCAAAAAGTTTGAGTCTACAACATTTAGTTAAGGTGTGAGAGCCTAAATTATTATTTTTTCCTTTAAATGCATTTTCAGCCCGATTGTACACTTCAGGTAAAACTGTCAAAATCTTCAAAATGAGCAAAAGCACAATGAAATTAATGCTGGAATCATCTTCAAGTTGCTAAAATACACTAATGACAGCAAAAAGTTTGAGTCTACAACATTTAGTTAAGGTGTGAGAGCCTAAATGAACTTTGTATTGCTTTAAACGCGTTTTCAGCCCCTGATTGTACACTTCAGGTGAAACTGTCAAAATCTTCAAAATGAGCAAAAGCACAATGAAATTAATGCTGGAATCATCTTCAAGTTGCTAAAATACACTAATGACAGCAAAAAGTTTGAGTCTACAACATTTAGTTAAGGTGTGAGAGCCTAAATGAACTTTGTATTGCTTTAAATGCATTTTCAGCCCGATTGTACACTTCAGGTAAAACTGTCAAAATCTTCAAAATGAGCAAAAGCACAATGAAATTAATGCTGGAATCATCTTCAAGTTGCTAAAATACACTAATGACAGCAAAAAGTTTGAGTCTACAACATTTAGTTAAGGTGTGAGAGCCAAAATGAACTTTTTATTGCTGTAAACGCGTTTTCAGCACCTGATTGTACACTTCAGGTGAAACTGTCAAAATCTTCAAAATGAGCAAAAGCACAATGAAATTAATGCTGGAATCATCTTCAAGTTGCTAAAATACACTAATGACAGCAAAAAGTTTGAGTCTACAACATTTAGTTAAGGTGTGAGAGCCAAAATGAACTTTGTATTGCTTTAAATGCATTTTCAGCCCGATAATACACTTCAGGTAAAACTGTCAAAATCTTCAAAATGAGCAAAAGCACAATGAAATTAATGCTGGAATCATCTTCAAGTTGCTAAAATACACTAATGACAGCAAAAAGTTTGAGTCTACAACATTTAGTTAAGGTGTGAGAGCCAAAATGAACTTTGTATTGCTTTAAATGCATTTTCAGCCCGATTGGACACTTCAAGTGAAACTGTCAAAATCTTCAAAATAAGCAAAAGCACAATGAAATTAATGCTGGAATCATCTTCAAGTTTCTAAAATACACTAATGACAGCAAAAAGTTTGAGTCTACAACATTTAGTTAAGGTGTGAGAGCCAAAATGAACTTTGTATTGCTTTAAATGCATTTTCAGCCCGATTGGACACTTCAAGTGAAACTGTCAAAATCTTCAAAATGAGCAAAAGCACAATGAAATTAATGCTGGAATCATCTTCAAGTTTCTAAAATACACTAATGACAGCAAAAAGTTTGAGTCTACAACATTTAGTTAAGGTGTGAGAGCCAAAATGAACTTTGTATTGCTGTAAACGCGTTTTCAGCACCTGATTGTACACTTCAGGTGAAACTGTCAAAATGAACTTTTTATTGCTTTAAATGCATTTTCAGCCCGATTGTACACTTCAGGTGAAACTGTCAAAATCTTCAAAATGAGCAAAAGCACAATGAAATTAATGCTGGAATCATCTTCAAGTTTCTAAAATACACTAATGACAGTAAAAAGTTTGAGTCTACAACATTTAGTTAAGGTGTGAGAGCCAAAATGAACTTTGTATTGCTTTAAATGCACTTTCAGCCCGAATGTACACTTCAGATGAAACTGTCAAAATCTTCAAAATGAGCAAAAGCACAATGAAATTAATGCTGGAATCATCTTCAAGTTGCTAAAATACACTAATGACAGCAAAAAGTTTGAGTCTACAACATTTAGTTAAGGTGTGAGAGCCAAAATGAACTTTGTATTGCTTTAAATGCACTTTCAGCCCTTGATTGTACACTTCAGGTGAAACTGTCAAAATCTTCAAAATGAGCAAAAGCACAATGAAATTAATGCTGGAATCATCTTCAAGTTGCTAAAATACACTAATGACAGCAAAAAGTTTGAGTTTACAACATTTAGTTAAGGTATGAGAGCCAAAATGAACTTTGTATTGCTTTAAATGCATTTTCAGCCCGATTGGACACTTCAAGTGAAACTGTCAAAATCTTCAAAATGAGCAAAAGCACAATGAAATTAATGCTGGAATCATATTCAAGTTTCTAAAATACACTAATGACAGCAAAAAGTTTGAGTCTACAACATTTAGTTAAGGTGTGAGAGCCAAAATGAACTTTGTATTGCTGTAAACGCGTTTTCAGCACCTGATTGTACACTTCAGGTGAAACTGTCAAAATCTTCAAAATGAGCAAAAGCACAATGCAATTAATGCTGGAATCATCTTCAAGTTGCTAAAATACACTAATGACAGCAAAAAGTTTGAGTCTACAACATTTAGTTAAGGTGTGAGAGCGTAAATGAACTTTGTATTGCTTTAAACGCGTTTTCAGCCCCTGATTGTACACTTCAGGTGAAACTGTCAAAATCTTCAAAATGAGCAAAAGCACAATGAAATTAATGCTGGAATCATCTTCAAGTTGCTAAAATACACTAATGACAGCAAAAAGTTTGAGTCTACAACATTTAGTTAAGGTGTGAGAGCCAAAATGAACTTTGTATTGCTTTAAATGCATTTTCAGCCCGATAATACACTTCAGGTAAAACTGTCAAAATCTTCAAAATGAGCAAAAGCACAATGAAATTAATGCTGGAATCATCTTCAAGTTGCTAAAATACACTAATGACAGCAAAAAGTTTGAGTCTACAACATTTAGTTAAGGTGTGAGAGCCAAAATGAACTTTGTATTGCTTTAAATGCATTTTCAGCCCGATTGGACACTTCAAGTGAAACTGTCAAAATCTTCAAAATAAGCAAAAGCACAATGAAATTAATGCTGGAATCATCTTCAAGTTTCTAAAATACACTAATGACAGCAAAAAGTTTGAGTCTACAACATTTAGTTAAGGTGTGAGAGCCAAAATGAACTTTGTATTGCTTTAAATGCATTTTCAGCCCGATTGGACACTTCAAGTGAAACTGTCAAAATCTTCAAAATGAGCAAAAGCACAATGAAATTAATGCTGGAATCATCTTCAAGTTTCTAAAATACACTAATGACAGCAAAAAGTTTGAGTCTACAACATTTAGTTAAGGTGTGAGAGCCAAAATGAACTTTGTATTGCTGTAAACGCGTTTTCAGCACCTGATTGTACACTTCAGGTGAAACTGTCAAAATGAACTTTTTATTGCTTTAAATGCATTTTCAGCCCGATTGTACACTTCAGGTGAAACTGTCAAAATCTTCAAAATGAGCAAAAGCACAATGAAATTAATGCTGGAATCATCTTCAAGTTTCTAAAATACACTAATGACAGTAAAAAGTTTGAGTCTACAACATTTAGTTAAGGTGTGAGAGCCAAAATGAACTTTGTATTGCTTTAAATGCACTTTCAGCCCGAATGTACACTTCAGATGAAACTGTCAAAATCTTCAAAATGAGCAAAAGCACAATGAAATTAATGCTGGAATCATCTTCAAGTTGCTAAAATACACTAATGACAGCAAAAAGTTTGAGTCTACAACATTTAGTTAAGGTGTGAGAGCCAAAATGAACTTTGTATTGCTTTAAATGCACTTTCAGCCCTTGATTGTACACTTCAGGTGAAACTGTCAAAATCTTCAAAATGAGCAAAAGCACAATGAAATTAATGCTGGAATCATCTTCA
The DNA here is from genome assembly GCF_054856555.1 of Leptonotus elevatus. Lineage (NCBI taxonomy): Eukaryota > Metazoa > Chordata > Actinopteri > Syngnathiformes > Syngnathidae > Leptonotus > Leptonotus elevatus. The sequence goes on from NC_141249.1 coordinate 799,810, forward strand.
AGTTGCTAAAATACACTAATGACAGTAAAAAGTTTGAGTCTACAACATTTAGTTAAGGTGTGAGAGCCAAAATGAACTTTGTATTGCTTTAAATGCACTTTCAGCCCGAATGTACACTTCAGATGAAACTGTCAAAATCTTCAAAATGAGCAAAAGCACAATGAAATTAATGCTGGAATCATCTTCAAGTTGCTAAAATACACTAATGACAGCAACAAGTTTGAGTCTACAACATTTAGTCAAGGTGTGAGAGCCAAAATGAACTTTTTATTGCTTTAAATGCATTTTCAGCCCGATTGTACACTTCAGGTAAAACTGTCAAAATCTTCAAAATGAGCAAAAGCACAAAGAAATTAATGCTGGAATCATCTTCAAGTTGCTAAAATACACTAATGACAGCAAAAAGTTTGAGTTTACAACATTTAGTTAAGGTGTGAGAGCCAAAATGAACTTTGTATTGCTTTAAATGCATTTTCAGCCCGATTGGACACTTCAAGTGAAACTGTCAAAATCTTCAAAATGAGCAAAAGCACAATGCAATTAATGCTGGAATCATCTTCAATTTGCTAAAATACACTCATGACAGCAAAAAGTTTGAGTCTACAACATTTAGTTAAGGTGTGAGAGCCTAAATTAACTTTTTATTGCTTTAAACGCGTTTTCAGCCCTTGATTGTACACTTCAGGTGAAACTGTCAAAATCTTCAAAATGAGCAAAAGCACAATGAAATTAATGCTGGAATCATCTTCAAGTTGCTAAAATACACTAATGACAGTAAAAAGTTTGAGTCTACAACATTTAGTTAAGGTGTGAGAGCCAAAATGAACTTTGTATTGCTTTAAATGCACTTTCAGCCCGAATGTACACTTCAGGTGAAACTGTCAAAATCTTCAAAATGAGCAAAAGCACAATGAAATTAATGCTGGAAACATCTTCAAGTTGCTAAAATACACTAATGACAGCAAAAAGTTTGAGTCTACAACATTTAGTTAAGGAGTGAGAGCCAAAATGAACTTTTTATTGCTTTAAATGCATTTTCAGCCCGATTGTACACTTCAGGTGAAACTGTCAAAATCTTCAAAATGAGCAAAAGCACAATGAAATTAATGCTGGAATCATCTTCAAGTTGCTAAAATACCCTAATGACAGCAAAAAGTTTGAGTTTACAACATTTAGTTAAGGTGTGAGAGCCAAAATGAACTTTGTATTGCTTTAAATGCATTTTCAGCCCGATTGGACACTTCAAGTGAAACTGTCAAAATCTTCAAAATGAGCAAAAGCACAATGCAATTAATGCTGGAATCATCTTCAAGTTGCTAAAATACACTAATGACAGCAAAAAGTTTGAGTCTACAACATTTAGTTAAGGTGTGAGAGCCAAAATGAACTTTGTATTGCTGTAAACGCGTTTTCAGCACCTGATTGTACACTTCAGGTGAAACTGTCAAAATCTTCTAAATGAGCAAAAGCACAATGCAATTAATGCTGGAATCATCTTCAAGTTGCTACAATACACTAATGACAGCAAAAAGTTTGAGTCTACAACATTTAGTTAAGGTGTGAGAGCCTAAATTATTATTTTTTCCTTTAAATGCATTTTCAGCCCGATTGTACACTTCAGGTAAAACTGTCAAAATCTTCAAAATGAGCAAAAGCACAATGAAATTAATGCTGGAATCATCTTCAAGTTTCTAAAATACACTAATGACAGCAAAAAGTTTGAGTCTACAACATTTAGTTAAGGTGTGAGAGCCAAAATGAACTTTGTATTGCTTTAAATGCATTTTCAGCCCGATTGGACACTTCAAGTGAAACTGTCAAAATCTTCAAAATGAGCAAAAGCACAATGAAATTAATGCTGGAATCATCTTCAAGTTGCTAAAATACACTAATGACAGCAAAAAGTTTGAGTCTACAACATTTAGTTAAGGTGTGAGAGCCAAAATTGACTTTGTATTGCTTTAAATGCATTTTCAGCCCGTTTATACACTTCAGGTGAAACTGTCAAAATCTTCAAAATAAACAAAAGCACAATGCAATTAATGCTGGAATCATCTTCAAGTTGCTAAAATACACTAATGACAGCAAAAATATTGAGTCTACAACATTTAGTTAAGGTGTGAGAGCCAAAATGAACTTTTTAGTGCTGTAAACTCGTTTTCAGCACCTGATTGTACACTTCAGGTGAAACTGTCAAAATCTTCAAAATGAGCAAAAGCACAATGAAATTAATGCTGGAATCATCTTCAAGTTGCTAAAATACACTAATGACAGCAAAAAGTTTGAGTCTACAACATTTAGTTAAGGTGTGAGAGCCTAAATGAACTTTTTATTGCTTTAAATGCATTTTCAGCCCGAATGTACACTTCAGGTGAAACTGTCAAAATCTTCAAAATGAGCAAAAGCACAATGAAATTAATGCTGGAATCATCTTCAAGTTGCTAAAATACACTAATGACAGCAAAAAGTTTGAGTCTACAACATTTAGTTAAGGTGTGAGAGCCTAAATGAACTTTTTATTGCTTTAAATGCATTTTCAGCCCGATTGGACACTTCAAGTGAAACTGTCAAAATCTTCAAAATGAGCAAAAGCACAATGAAATTAATGCTGGAATCATCTTCAAGTTTCTAAAATACACTAATGACAGCAAAAAGTTTGAGTCTACAACATTTAGTTAAGGTGTGAGAGCCAAAATGAACTTTTTATTGCTTTAAATGCATTTTCAGCCCGATTGGACACTTCAAGTGAAACTGTCAAAATCTTCAAAATGAGCAAAAGCACAATGAAATTAATGCTGGAAACATCTTCAAGTTGCTAAAATACACTAATGACAGTAAAAAGTTTGAGTCTACAACATTTAGTTAAGGTGTGAGAGCCAAAATGAACTTTGTATTGCTTTAAATGCACTTTCAGCCGAATGTACACTTCAGATGAAACTGTCAAAATCTTCAAAATGAGCAAAAGCACAATGAAATTAATGCTGGAATCATCTTCAAGTTGCTAAAATACACTAATGACAGCAAAAAGTTTGAGTCTACAACATTTAGTTAAGGTGTGAGAGCCAAAATTAACTTTGTATTGCTTTAAATGCACTTTCAGCCCTTGATTGTACACTTCAGGTGAAACTGTCAAAATCTTCAAAATGAGCAAAAGCACAATGAAATTAATGCTGGAATCATCTTCAAGTTGCTAAAATACACTAATGACAGTAAAAAGTTTGAGTCTACAACATTTAGTTAAGGTGTGAGAGCCAAAATGAACTTTGTATTGCTTTAAATGCACTTTCAGCCCGAATGTACACTTCAGATGAAACTGTCAAAATCTTCAAAATGAGCAAAAGCACAATGAAATTAATGCTGGAATCATCTTCAAGTTGCTAAAATACACTAATGACAGCAACAAGTTTGAGTCTACAACATTTAGTCAAGGTGTGAGAGCCAAAATGAACTTTTTATTGCTTTAAATGCATTTTCAGCCCGATTGTACACTTCAGGTGAAACTGTCAAAATCTTCAAAATGAGCAAAAGCACAAAGAAATTAATGCTGGAATCATCTTCAAGTTGCTAAAATACACTCATGACAGCAAAAAGTTTGAGTCTACAACATTTAGTTAAGGTGTGAGAGCCTAAATGAACTTTGTATTGCTTTAAACGCGTTTTCAGCCCCTGATTGTACACTTCAGGTGAAACTGTCAAAATCTTCAAAATGAGCAAAAGCACAATGAAAATAATGCTGGAATCATCTTCAAGTTGCTAAAACACACTAATGACAGCAAAAAGTTTGAGTCTACAACATTTAGTTAAGGTGTGAGAGCCTAAATGAACTTTGTATTGCTTTAAATGCATTTTCAGCCCGATTGTACACTTCAGGTAAAACTGTCAAAATCTTCAAAATGAGCAAAAGCACAATGAAATTAATGCTGGAATCATCTTCAAGTTGCTAAAATACACTAATGACAGCAAAAAGTTTGAGTCTACAACATTTAGTTAAGGTGTGAGAGCCAAAATGAACTTTTTATTGCTGTAAACGCGTTTTCAGCACCTGATTGTACACTTCAGGTGAAACTGTCAAAATCTTCAAAATGAGCAAAAGCACAATGAAATTAATGCTGGAATCATCTTCAAGTTGCTAAAATACACTAATGACAGCAAAAAGTTTGAGTCTACAACATTTAGTTAAGGTGTGAGAGCCAAAATGAACTTTGTATTGCTTTAAATACATTTTCAGCCCGATAATACACTTCAGGTGAAACTGTCAAAATCTTCAAAATGAGCAAAAGCACAATGAAATTAATGCTGGAATCATCTTCAAGTTGCTAAAATACACTAATGACAGCAAAAAGTTTGAGTCTACAACATTTAGTTAAGGTGTGAGAGCCAAAATGAACTTTGTATTGCTTTAAATGCACTTTCAGCCCTTGATTGTACACTTCAGGTGAAACTGTCAAAATCTTCAAAATGAGCAAAAGCACAATGAAATTAATGCTGGAATCATCTTCAAGTTTCTAAAATACACTAATGACAGCAAAAAGTTTGAGTCTACAACATTTAGTTAAGGTGTGAGAGCCAAAATGAACTTTGTATTGCTGTAAACGCGTTTTCAGCACCTGATTGTACACTTCAGGTGAAACTGTCAAAATGAACTTTTTATTGCTTTAAATGCATTTTCAGCCCGATTGTACACTTCAGGTGAAACTGTCAAAATCTTCAAAATGAGCAAAAGCACAATGAAATTAATGCTGGAATCATCTTCAAGTTTTTTAAAATACACTAATGACAGTAAAAAGTTTGAGTCTACAACATTTAGTTAAGGTGTGAGAGCCAAAATGAACTTTGTATTGCTTTAAATGCACTTTCAGCCCGAATGTACACTTCAGATGAAACTGTCAAAATCTTCAAAATGAGCAAAAGCACAATGAAATTAATGCTGGAATCATCTTCAAGTTGCTAAAATACACTAATGACAGCAAAAAGTTTGAGTCTACAACATTTAGTTAAGGTGTGAGAGCCAAAATGAACTTTGTATTGCTTTAAATGCACTTTCAGCCCTTGATTGTACACTTCAGGTGAAACTGTCAAAATCTTCAAAATGAGCAAAAGCACAATGAAATTAATGCTGGAATCATCTTCAAGTTGCTAAAATACACTAATGACAGCAAAAAGTTTGAGTTTACAACATTTAGTTAAGGTGTGAGAGCCAAAATGAACTTTGTATTGCTTTAAATGCATTTTCAGCCCGATTGGACACTTCAAGTGAAACTGTCAAAATCTTCAAAATGAGCAAAAGCACAATGAAATAAATGCTGGAATCATCTTCAAGTTGCTAAAATACACTAATGACAGCAAAAAGTTTGAGTCTACAACATTTAGTTAAGGTGTGAGAGCCAAAATGAACTTTGTATTGCTTTAAATGCACTTTCAGCCCTTGATTGTACACTTCAGGTGAAACTGTCAAAATCTTCAAAATGAGCAAAAGCACAATGAAATTAATGCTGGAATCATCTTCAAGTTGCTAAAATACACTAATGACAGTAAAAAGTTTGAGTCTACAACATTTAGTTAAGGTGTGAGAGCCAAAATGAACTTTGTATTGCTTTAAATGCACTTTCAGCCCGAATGTACACTTCAGATGAAACTGTCAAAATCTTCAAAATGAGCAAAAGCACAATGAAATTAATGCTGGAATCATCTTCAAGTTGCTAAAATACACTAATGACAGCAACAAGTTTGAGTCTACAACATTTAGTCAAGGTGTGAGAGCCAAAATGAACTTTTTATTGCTTTAAATGCATTTTCAGCCCGATTGTACACTTCAGGTGAAACTGTCAAAATCTTCAAAATGAGCAAAAGCACAAAGAAATTAATGCTGGAATCATCTTCAAGTTGCTAAAATACACTAATGACAGCAAAAAGTTTGAGTTTACAACATTTAGTTAAGGTGTGAGAGCCAAAATTAACTTTTTATTGCTTTAAACGCGTTTTCAGCCCTTGATTGTACACTTCAGATGAAACTGTCAAAATCTTCAAAATGAGCAAAAGCACAATGAAATTAATGCTGGAATCATCTTCAAGTTGCTAAAATACACTAATGACAGCAAAAAGTTTGAGTCTACAACATTTAGTTAAGGTGTGAGAGCCTAAATTAACTTTTTATTGCTTTAAACGCGTTTTCAGCCCTTGATTGTACACTTCAGGTGAAACTGTCAAAATCTTCAAAATGAGCAAAAGCACAATGAAATTAATGCTGGAATCATCTTCAAGTTGCTAAAATACACTAATGACAGTAAAAAGTTTGAGTCTACAACATTTAGTTAAGGTGTGAGAGCCAAAATGAACTTTGTATTGCTTTAAATGCACTTTCAGCCCGAATGTACACTTCAGGTGAAACTGTCAAAATCTTCAAAATGAGCAAAAGCACAATGAAATTAATGCTGGAAACATCTTCAAGTTGCTAAAATACACTAATGACAGCAAAAAGTTTGAGTCTACAACATTTAGTTAAGGAGTGAGAGCCAAAATGAACTTTTTATTGCTTTAAATGCATTTTCAGCCCGATTGTACACTTCAGGTGAAACTGTCAAAATCTTCAAAATGAGCAAAAGCACAATGAAATTAATGCTGGAATCATCTTCAAGTTGCTAAAATACACTAATGACAGCAAAAAGTTTGAGTTTACAACATTTAGTTAAGGTGTGAGAGCCAAAATGAACTTTGTATTGCTTTAAATGCATTTTCAGCCCGATTGGACACTTCAAGTGAAACTGTCAAAATCTTCAAAATGAGCAAAAGCACAATGCAATTAATGCTGGAATCATCTTCAAGTTGCTAAAATACACTAATGACAGCAAAAAGTTTGAGTCTACAACATTTAGTTAAGGTGTGAGAGCCAAAATGAACTTTGTATTGCTGTAAACGCGTTTTCAGCACCTGATTGTACACTTCAGGTGAAACTGTCAAAATCTTCAAAATGAGCAAAAGCACAATGCAATTAATGCTGGAATCATCTTCAAGTTGCTACAATACACTAATGACAGCAAAAAGTTTGAGTCTACAACATTTAGTTAAGGTGTGAGAGCCAAAATGAACTTTTTAGTGCTGTAAACTCGTTTTCAGCACCTGATTGTACACTTCAGGTGAAACTGTCAAAATCTTCAAAATGAGCAAAAGCACAATGAAATTAATGCTGGAATCATCTTCAAGTTGCTAAAATACACTAATGACAGCAAAAAGTTTGAGTTTACAACATTTAGTTAAGGTGTGAGAGCCAAAATTAACTTTGTATTGCTTTAAATGCATTTTCAGCCCGATTGGACACTTCAAGTGAAACTGTCAAAATCTTCAAAATGAGCAAAAGCACAATGAAATTAATGCTGGAATCATCTTCAAGTTTCTAAAATACACTAATGACAGCAAAAAGTTTGAGTCTACAACATTTAGTTAAGGTGTGAGAGCCAAAATTAACTTTGTATTGCTGTAAACGCGTTTTCAGCACCTGATTGTACACTTCAGGTGAAACTGTCAAAATCTTCAAAATGAGCAAAAGCACAATGCAATTAATGCTGGAATCATCTTCAAGTTGCTAAAATACACTAATGACAGCAAAAAGTTTGAGTCTACAACATTTAGTTAAGGTGTGAGAGCCTAAATGAACTTTGTATTGCTTTAAACGCGTTTTCAGCCCCTGATTGTACACTTCAGGTGAAACTGTCAAAATCTTCAAAATGAGCAAAAGCACAATGAAATTAATGCTGGAATCATCTTCAAGTTGCTAAAATACACTAATGACAGCAAAAAGTTTGAGTCTACAACATTTAGTTAAGGTGTGAGAGCCTAAATGAACTTTGTATTGCTTTAAATGCATTTTCAGCCCGATTGTACACTTCAGGTAAAACTGTCAAAATCTTCAAAATGAGCAAAAGCACAATGAAATTAATGCTGGAATCATCTTCAAGTTGCTAAAATACACTAATGACAGCAAAAAGTTTGAGTCTACAACATTTAGTTAAGGTGTGAGAGCCAAAATGAACTTTTTATTGCTGTAAACGCGTTTTCAGCCCTTGATTGTACACTTCAGATGAAACTGTCAAAATCTTCAAAATGAGCAAAAGCACAATGAAATTAATGCTGGAATCATCTTCAAGTTGCTAAAATACACTAATGACAGCAAAAAGTTTGAGTCTACAACATTTAGTTAAGGTGTGAGAGCCTAAATTAACTTTTTATTGCTTTAAACGCGTTTTCAGCCCTTGATTGTACACTTCAGGTGAAACTGTCAAAATCTTCAAAATGAGCAAAAGCACAATGAAATTAATGCTGGAATCATCTTCAAGTTGCTAAAATACACTAATGACAGTAAAAAGTTTGAGTCTACAACATTTAGTTAAGGTGTGAGAGCCAAAATGAACTTTGTATTGCTTTAAATGCACTTTCAGCCCGAATGTACACTTCAGGTGAAACTGTCAAAATCTTCAAAATGAGCAAAAGCACAATGAAATTAATGCTGGAAACATCTTCAAGTTGCTAAAATACACTAATGACAGCAAAAAGTTTGAGTCTACAACATTTAGTTAAGGAGTGAGAGCCAAAATGAACTTTTTATTGCTTTAAATGCATTTTCAGCCCGATTGTACACTTCAGGTGAAACTGTCAAAATCTTCAAAATGAGCAAAAGCACAATGAAATTAATGCTGGAATCATCTTCAAGTTGCTAAAATACACTAATGACAGCAAAAAGTTTGAGTTTACAACATTTAGTTAAGGTGTGAGAGCCAAAATGAACTTTGTATTGCTTTAAATGCATTTTCAGCCCGATTGGACACTTCAAGTGAAACTGTCAAAATCTTCAAAATGAGCAAAAGCACAATGCAATTAATGCTGGAATCATCTTCAAGTTGCTAAAATACACTAATGACAGCAAAAAGTTTGAGTCTACAACATTTAGTTAAGGTGTGAGAGCCAAAATGAACTTTGTATTGCTGTAAACGCGTTTTCAGCACCTGATTGTACACTTCAGGTGAAACTGTCAAAATCTTCAAAATGAGCAAAAGCACAATGCAATTAATGCTGGAATCATCTTCAAGTTGCTACAATACACTAATGACAGCAAAAAGTTTGAGTCTACAACATTTAGTTAAGGTGTGAGAGCCTAAATTATTATTTTTTCCTTTAAATGCATTTTCAGCCCGATTGTACACTTCAGGTAAAACTGTCAAAATCTTCAAAATGAGCAAAAGCACAATGAAATTAATGCTGGAATCATCTTCAAGTTGCTAAAATACACTAATGACAGCAAAAAGTTTGAGTCTACAACATTTAGTTAAGGTGTGAGAGCCTAAATGAACTTTGTATTGCTTTAAACGCGTTTTCAGCCCCTGATTGTACACTTCAGGTGAAACTGTCAAAATCTTCAAAATGAGCAAAAGCACAATGAAATTAATGCTGGAATCATCTTCAAGTTGCTAAAATACACTAATGACAGCAAAAAGTTTGAGTCTACAACATTTAGTTAAGGTGTGAGAGCCTAAATGAACTTTGTATTGCTTTAAATGCATTTTCAGCCCGATTGTACACTTCAGGTAAAACTGTCAAAATCTTCAAAATGAGCAAAAGCACAATGAAATTAATGCTGGAATCATCTTCAAGTTGCTAAAATACACTAATGACAGCAAAAAGTTTGAGTCTACAACATTTAGTTAAGGTGTGAGAGCCAAAATGAACTTTTTATTGCTGTAAACGCGTTTTCAGCACCTGATTGTACACTTCAGGTGAAACTGTCAAAATCTTCAAAATGAGCAAAAGCACAATGAAATTAATGCTGGAATCATCTTCAAGTTGCTAAAATACACTAATGACAGCAAAAAGTTTGAGTCTACAACATTTAGTTAAGGTGTGAGAGCCAAAATGAACTTTGTATTGCTTTAAATGCATTTTCAGCCCGATAATACACTTCAGGTAAAACTGTCAAAATCTTCAAAATGAGCAAAAGCACAATGAAATTAATGCTGGAATCATCTTCAAGTTGCTAAAATACACTAATGACAGCAAAAAGTTTGAGTCTACAACATTTAGTTAAGGTGTGAGAGCCAAAATGAACTTTGTATTGCTTTAAATGCATTTTCAGCCCGATTGGACACTTCAAGTGAAACTGTCAAAATCTTCAAAATAAGCAAAAGCACAATGAAATTAATGCTGGAATCATCTTCAAGTTTCTAAAATACACTAATGACAGCAAAAAGTTTGAGTCTACAACATTTAGTTAAGGTGTGAGAGCCAAAATGAACTTTGTATTGCTTTAAATGCATTTTCAGCCCGATTGGACACTTCAAGTGAAACTGTCAAAATCTTCAAAATGAGCAAAAGCACAATGAAATTAATGCTGGAATCATCTTCAAGTTTCTAAAATACACTAATGACAGCAAAAAGTTTGAGTCTACAACATTTAGTTAAGGTGTGAGAGCCAAAATGAACTTTGTATTGCTGTAAACGCGTTTTCAGCACCTGATTGTACACTTCAGGTGAAACTGTCAAAATGAACTTTTTATTGCTTTAAATGCATTTTCAGCCCGATTGTACACTTCAGGTGAAACTGTCAAAATCTTCAAAATGAGCAAAAGCACAATGAAATTAATGCTGGAATCATCTTCAAGTTTCTAAAATACACTAATGACAGTAAAAAGTTTGAGTCTACAACATTTAGTTAAGGTGTGAGAGCCAAAATGAACTTTGTATTGCTTTAAATGCACTTTCAGCCCGAATGTACACTTCAGATGAAACTGTCAAAATCTTCAAAATGAGCAAAAGCATAATGAAATTAATGCTGGAATCATCTTCAAGTTGCTAAAATACACTAATGACAGCAAAAAGTTTGAGTCTACAACATTTAGTTAAGGTGTGAGAGCCAAAATGAACTTTGTATTGCTTTAAATGCACTTTCAGCCCTTGATTGTACACTTCAGGTGAAACTGTCAAAATCTTCAAAATGAGCAAAAGCACAATGAAATTAATGCTGGAATCATCTTCAAGTTGCTAAAATACACTAATGACAGCAAAAAGTTTGAGTTTACAACATTTAGTTAAGGTATGAGAGCCAAAATGAACTTTGTATTGCTTTAAATGCATTTTCAGCCCGATTGGACACTTCAAGTGAAACTGTCAAAATCTTCAAAATGAGCAAAAGCACAATGAAATTAATGCTGGAATCATATTCAAGTTTCTAAAATACACTAATGACAGCAAAAAGTTTGAGTCTACAACATTTAGTTAAGGTGTGAGAGCCAAAATGAACTTTGTATTGCTGTAAACGCGTTTTCAGCACCTGATTGTACACTTCAGGTGAAACTGTCAAAATCTTCAAAATGAGCAAAAGCACAATGCAATTAATGCTGGAATCATCTTCAAGTTGCTAAAATACACTAATGACAGCAAAAAGTTTGAGTCTACAACATTTAGTTAAGGTGTGAGAGCGTAAATGAACTTTGTATTGCTTTAAACGCGTTTTCAGCCCCTGATTGTACACTTCAGGTGAAACTGTCAAAATCTTCAAAATGAGCAAAAGCACAATGAAATTAATGCTGGAATCATCTTCAAGTTGCTAAAATACACTAATGATAGCAAAAAGTTTGAGTCTACAACATTTAGTTAAGGTGTGAGAGCCAAAATGAACTTTGTATTGCTTTAAATGCATTTTCAGCCCGATAATACACTTCAGGTAAAACTGTCAAAATCTTCAAAATGAGCAAAAGCACAATGAAATTAATGCTGGAATCATCTTCAAGTTGCTAAAATACACTAATGACAGCAAAAAGTTTGAGTCTACAACATTTAGTTAAGGTGTGAGAGCCAAAATGAACTTTGTATTGCTTTAAATGCATTTTCAGCCCGATTGGACACTTCAAGTGAAACTGTCAAAATCTTCAAAATAAGCAAAAGCACAATGAAATTAATGCTGGAATCATCTTCAAGTTTCTAAAATACACTAATGACAGCAAAAAGTTTGAGTCTACAACATTTAGTTAAGGTGTGAGAGCCAAAATGAACTTTGTATTGCTTTAAATGCATTTTCAGCCCGATTGGACACTTCAAGTGAAACTGTCAAAATCTTCAAAATGAGCAAAAGCACAATGAAATTAATGCTGGAATCATCTTCAAGTTTCTAAAATACACTAATGACAGCAAAAAGTTTGAGTCTACAACATTTAGTTAAGGTGTGAGAGCCAAAATGAACTTTGTATTGCTGTAAACGCGTTTTCAGCACCTGATTGTACACTTCAGGTGAAACTGTCAAAATGAACTTTTTATTGCTTTAAATGCATTTTCAGCCCGATTGTACACTTCAGGTGAAACTGTCAAAATCTTCAAAATGAGCAAAAGCACAATGAAATTAATGCTGGAATCATCTTCAAGTTTCTAAAATACACTAATGACAGTAAAAAGTTTGAGTCTACAACATTTAGTTAAGGTGTGAGAGCCAAAATGAACTTTGTATTGCTTTAAATGCACTTTCAGCCCGAATGTACACTTCAGATGAAACTGTCAAAATCTTCAAAATGAGCAAAAGCACAATGAAATTAATGCTGGAATCATCTTCAAGTTGCTAAAATACACTAATGACAGCAAAAAGTTTGAGTCTACAACATTTAGTTAAGGTGTGAGAGCCAAAATGAACTTTGTATTGCTTTAAATGCACTTTCAGCCCTTGATTGTACACTTCAGGTGAAACTGTCAAAATCTTCAAAATGAGCAAAAGCACAATGAAATTAATGCTGGAATCATCTTCAAGTTGCTAAAATACACTAATGACAGCAAAAAGTTTGAGTTTACAACATTTAGTTAAGGTATGAGAGCCAAAATGAACTTTGTATTGCTTTAAATGCATTTTCAGCCCGATTGGACACTTCAAGTGAAACTGTCAAAATCTTCAAAATGAGCAAAAGCACAATGAAATTAATGCTGGAATCATATTCAAGTTTCTAAAATACACTAATGACAGCAAAAAGTTTGAGTCTACAACATTTAGTTAAGGTGTGAGAGCCAAAATGAACTTTGTATTGCTGTAAACGCGTTTTCAGCACCTGATTGTACACTTCAGGTGAAACTGTCAAAATCTTCAAAATGAGCAAAAGCACAATGCAATTAATGCTGGAATCATCTTCAAGTTGCTAAAATACACTAATGACAGCAAAAAGTTTGAGTCTACAACATTTAGTTAAGGTGTGAGAGCCTAAATGAACTTTGTATTGCTTTAAACGCGTTTTCAGCCCCTGATTGTACACTTCAGGTGAAACTGTCAAAATCTTCAAAATGAGCAAAAGCACAATGAAATTAATGCTGGAATCATCTTCAAGTTGCTAAAATACACTAATGACAGCAAAAAGTTTGAGTCTACAACATTTAGTTAAGGTGTGAGAGCCTAAATGAACTTTGTATTGCTTTAAATGCATTTTCAGCCCGATTGTACACTTCAGGTAAAACTGTCAAAATCTTCAAAATGAGCAAAAGCACAATGAAATTAATGCTGGAATCATCTTCAAGTTGCTAAAATACACTAATGACAGCAAAAAGTTTGAGTCTACAACATTTAGTTAAGGTGTGAGAGCCTAAATGAACTTTGTATTGCTTTAAACGCGTTTTCAGCCCCTGATTGTACACTTCAGGTGAAACTGTCAAAATCTTCAAAATGAGCAAAAGCACAATGAAATTAATGCTGGAATCATCTTCAAGTTGCTAAAATACACTAATGACAGCAAAAAGTTTGAGTTTACAACATTTAGTTAAGGTGTGAGAGCCAAAATGAACTTTGTATTGCTTTAAATGCATTTTCAGCCCGATTGGACACTTCAAGTGAAACTGTCAAAATCTTCAAAATGAGCAAAAGCACAATGAAATTAATGCTGGAATCATCTTCAAGTTTCTAAAATACACTAATGACAGCAAAAAGTTTGAGTCTACAACATTTAGTTAAGGTGTGAGAGCCAAAATGAACTTTGTATTGCTGTAAACGCGTTTTCAGCACCTGATTGTACACTTCAGGTGAAACTGTCAAAATCTTCAAAATGAGCAAAAGCACAATGCAATTAATGCTGGAATCATCTTCAAGTTGCTAAAATACACTAATGACAGCAAAAAGTTTGAGTCTACAACATTTAGTTAAGGTGTGAGGGCCTAAATGAACTTTGTATTGCTTTAAACGCGTTTTCAGCCCCTGATTGTACACTTCAGGTGAAACTGTCAAAATCTTCAAAATGAGCAAAAGCACAATGAAATTAATGCTGGAATCATCTTCAAGTTGCTAAAATACACTAATGACAGCAAAAAGTTTGAGTCTACAACATTTAGTTAAGGTGTGAGAGCCTAAATGAACTTTGTATTGCTTTAAATGCATTTTCAGCCCGATTGTACACTTCAGGTAAAACTGTCAAAATCTTCAAAATGAGCAAAAGCACAATGAAATTAATGCTGGAATCATCTTCAAGTTGCTAAAATACACTAATGACAGCAAAAAGTTTGAGTCTACAACATTTAGTTAAGGTGTGAGAGCCAAAATGAACTTTTTATTGCTGTAAACGCATTTTCAGCACCTGATTGTACACTTCAGGTGAAACTGTCAAAATCTTCAAAATGAGCAAAAGCACAATGAAATTAATGCTGGAATCATCTTCAAGTTGCTAAAATACACTAATGACAGCAAAAAGTTTGAGTCTACAACATTTAGTTAAGGTGTGAGAGCCAAAATGAACTTTGTATTGCTGTAAACGCGTTTTCAGCACCTGATTGTACACTTCAGGTGAAACTGTCAAAATGAACTTTTTATTGCTTTAAATGTATTTTCAGCCCGATTGTACACTTCAGGTGAAACTGTCAAAATCTTCAAAATGAGCAAAAGCACAATGAAATTAATGCTGGAATCATCTTCAAGTTGCTAAAATACACTAATGACAGCAAAAAGTTTGAGTCTACAACATTTAGTTAAGGTGTGAGAGCCAAAATGAACTTTGTATTGCTTTAAATGCACTTTCAGCCCTTGATTGTACACTTCAGGTGAAACTGTCAAAATCTTCAAAATGAGCAAAAGCACAATGAAATTAATGCTGGAATCATCTTCAAGTTGCTACAATACACTAATGACAGCAAAAAGTTTGAGTCTACAACATTTAGTTAAGGTGTGAGAGCCAAAATGAACTTTTTATGGCTTTAAATGCATTTTCAGCCTGATTGTACACTTCAGGTGAAAATGTCAAAATCTTCAAAATGAGCAAAAGCACAATGAAATTAATGCTTGAATCATCTTCATTTTGCTAACATACACTAATGACAGCAAAAAGTTTGAGTCTACAACATTTAGTTAAGGTGTGAGAGCCAAAATGATTTTTTTATGGCTTTAAATGCATTTTCAGCCCGATTGTACACTTCAGGTGAAAATGTCAAAATCTTCAAAATGAGCAAAAGCACAATAAAATTAATGCTTGAATCATCTTCATTTTGCTAAAATATACTAATGACAGCAAAAAGTTTGAGTCTACAACATTTAGTTAAGGTGTGAGTGCCAAAATGAACTTTTTATGGCTTTAAATGCATTTTCAGCCCGATTGTACACTTCAGGTAAAACTGTCAAAATCTTCAAAATGAGCAAAAGCACAATGAAATTAATGCTGGAATCATCTTCAAGTTTCTAAAATACACTAATGACAGCAAAAAGTTTGAGTCTACAACATTTAGTTAAGGTGTGAGAGCCAAAATGAACTTTGTATTGCTTTAAATGCATTTTCAGCCCGATTGGACACTTCAGGTGAAACTGTCAAAATCTTCAAAATGAGCAAAAGCACAATGAAATTAATGCTGGAATCATCTTCAAGTTGCTAAAATACACTAATGACAGCAAAAAGTTTGAGTCTACAACATTTAGTTAAGGTGTGAGAGCCAAAATTGACTTTGTATTGCTTTAAATGCATTTTCAGCCCGTTTATACACTTCAGGTGAAACTGTCAAAATCTTCAAAATAAACAAAAGCACAATGCAATTAATGCTGGAATCATCTTCAAGTTGCTAAAATACACTAATGACAGCAAAAATATTGAGTCTACAACATTTAGTTAAGGTGTGAGAGCCAAAATGAACTTTTTAGTGCTGTAAACTCGTTTTCAGCACCTGATTGTACACTTCAGGTGAAACTGTCAAAATCTTCAAAATGAGCAAAAGCACAATGAAATTAATGCTGGAATCATCTTCAAGTTGCTAAAATACACTAATGACAGCAAAAAGTTTGAGTCTACAACATTTAGTTAAGGTGTGAGAGCCTAAATGAACTTTTTATTGCTTTAAATGCATTTTCAGCCCGAATGTACACTTCAGGTGAAACTGTCAAAATCTTCAAAATGAGCAAAAGCACAATGAAATTAATGCTGGAATCATCTTCAAGTTGCTAAAATACACTAATGACAGCAAAAAGTTTGAGTCTACAACATTTAGTTAAGGTGTGAGAGCCTAAATGAACTTTTTATTGCTTTAAATGCATTTTCAGCCCGATTGGACACTTCAAGTGAAACTGTCAAAATCTTCAAAATGAGCAAAAGCACAATGAAATTAATGCTGGAATCATCTTCAAGTTTCTAAAATACACTAATGACAGCAAAAAGTTTGAGTCTACAACATTTAGTTAAGGTGTGAGAGCCAAAATGAACTTTTTATTGCTTTAAATGCATTTTCAGCCCGATTGTACACTTCAGGTGAAACTGTCAAAATCTTCAAAATGAGCAAAAGCACAAAGAAATTAATGCTGGAATCATCTTCAAGTTGCTAAAATACACTCATGACAGCAAAAAGTTTGTGTCTACAACATTTAGTTAAGGTGTGAGAGCCTAAATGAACTTTGTATTGCTTTAAACGCGTTTTCAGCCCCTGATTGTACACTTCAGGTGAAACTGTCAAAATCTTCAAAATGAGCAAAAGCACAATGAAATTAATGCTGGAATCATCTTCAAGTTGCTAAAATACACTAATGACAGCAAAAAGTTTGAGTCTACAACATTTAGTTAAGGTGTGAGAGCCAAAATGAACTTTTTATTGCTGTAAACGCGTTTTCAGCACCTGATTGTACACTTCAGGTGAAACTGTCAAAATCTTCAAAATGAGCAAAAGCACAATGAAATTAATGCTGGAATCATCTTCAAGTTGCTAAAATACACTAATGACAGCAAAAAGTTTGAGTCTACAACATTTAGTTAAGGTGTGAGAGCCAAAATGAACTTTGTATTGCTTTAAATGCATTTTCAGCCCGATAATACACTTCAGGTGAAACTGTCAAAATCTTCAAAATGAGCAAAAGCACAATGAAATTAATGCTGGAATCATCTTCAAGTTGCTAAAATACACTAATGACAGCAAAAAGTTTGAGTCTACAACATTTAGTTAAGGTGTGAGAGCCAAAATGAACTTTGTATTGCTTTAAATGCACTTTCAGCCCTTGATTGTACACTTCAGGTGAAACTGTCAAAATCTTCAAAATGAGCAAAAGCACAATGAAATTAATGCTGGAATCATCTTCAAGTTTCTAAAATACACTAATGACAGCAAAAAGTTTGAGTCTACAACATTTAGTTAAGGTGTGAGAGCCAAAATGAACTTTGTATTGCTGTAAACGCGTTTTCAGCACCTGATTGTACACTTCAGGTGAAACTGTCAAAATGAACTTTTTATTGCTTTAAATGCATTTCAGCCCGATTGTACACTTCAGGTGAAACTGTCAAAATCTTCAAAATGAGCAAAAGCACAATGAAATTAATGCTGGAATCATCTTCAAGTTTTTTAAAATACACTAATGACAGTAAAAAGTTTGAGTCTACAACATTTAGTTAAGGTGTGAGAGCCAAAATAAACTTTGTATTGCTTTAAATGCACTTTCAGCCCGAATGTACACTTCAGATGAAACTGTCAAAATCTTCAAAATGAGCAAAAGCACAATGAAATTAATGCTGGAATCATCTTCAAGTTGCTAAAATACACTAATGACAGCAAAAAGTTTGAGTCTACAACATTTAGTTAAGGTGTGAGAGCCAAAATGAACTTTGTATTGCTTTAAATGCACTTTCAGCCCTTGATTGTACACTTCAGGTGAAACTGTCAAAATCTTCAAAATGAGCAAAAGCACAATGAAATTAATGCTGGAATCATCTTCAAGTTGCTAAAATACACTAATGACAGCAAAAAGTTTGAGTTTACAACATTTAGTTAAGGTGTGAGAGCCAAAATGAACTTTGTATTGCTTTAAATGCATTTTCAGCCCGATTGGACACTTCAAGTGAAACTGTCAAAATCTTCAAAATGAGCAAAAGCACAATGAAATTAATGCTGGAATCATATTCAAGTTTCTAAAATACACTAATGACAGCAAAAAGTTTGAGTCTACAACATTTAGTTAAGGTGTGAGAGCCAAAATGAACTTTGTATTGCTGTAAACGCGTTTTCAGCACCTGATTGTACACTTCAGGTGAAACTGTCAAAATCTTCAAAATGAGCAAAAGCACAATGCAATTAATGCTGGAATCATCTTCAAGTTGCTAAAATACACTAATGACAGCAAAAAGTTTGAGTCTACAACATTTAGTTAAGGTGCGAGAGCCTAAATGAACTTTGTATTGCTTTAAACGCGTTTTCAGCCCCTGATTGTACACTTCAGGTGAAACTGTCAAAATCTTCAAAATGAGCAAAAGCACAATGAAATTAATGCTGGAATCATCTTCAAGTTGCTAAAATACACTAATGACAGCAAAAAGTTTGAGTCTACAACATTTAGTTAAGGTGTGAGAGCCTAAATGAACTTTGTATTGCTTTAAATGCATTTTCAGCCCGATTGTACACTTCAGGTAAAACTGTCAAAATCTTCAAAATGAGCAAAAGCACAATGAAATAAATGCTGGAATCATCTTCAAGTTGCTAAAATACACTAATGACAGCAAAAAGTTTGAGTCTACAACATTTAGTTAAGGTGTGAGAGCCTAAATGAACTTTGTATTGCTTTAAACGCGTTTTCAGCCCCTGATTGTACACTTCAGGTGAAACTGTCAAAATCTTCAAAATGAGCAAAAGCACAATGAAATTAATGCTGGAATCAACTTCAAGTTGCTAAAATACACTAATGACAGCAAAAAGTTTGAGTTTACAACATTTAGTTAAGGTGTGAGAGCCAAAATGAACTTTGTATTGCTTTAAATGCATTTTCAGCCCGATTGGACACTTCAAGTGAAACTGTCAAAATCTTCAAAATGAGCAAAAGCACAATGAAATTAATGCTGGAATCATCTTCAAGTTTCTAAAATACACTAATGACAGCAAAAAGTTTGAGTCTACAACATTTAGTTAAGGTGTGAGAGCCAAAATGAACTTTGTATTGCTGTAAACGCGTTTTCAGCACCTGATTGTACACTTCAGGTGAAACTGTCAAAATCTTCAAAATGAGCAAAAGCACAATGCAATTAATGCTGGAATCATCTTCAAGTTGCTAAAATACACTAATGACAGCAAAAAGTTTGAGTCTACAACATTTAGTTAAGGTGTGAGGGCCTAAATGAACTTTGTATTGCTTTAAACGCGTTTTCAGCCCCTGATTGTACACTTCAGGTGAAACTGTCAAAATCTTCAAAATGAGCAAAAGCACAATGAAATTAATGCTGGAATCATCTTCAAGTTGCTAAAATACACTAATGACAGCAAAAAGTTTGAGTCTACAACATTTAGTTAAGGTGTGAGAGCCTAAATGAACTTTGTATTGCTTTAAATGCATTTTCAGCCCGATTGTACACTTCAGGTAAAACTGTCAAAATCTTCAAAATGAGCAAAAGCACAATGAAATTAATGCTGGAATCATCTTCAAGTTGCTAAAATACACTAATGACAGCAAAAAGTTTGAGTCTACAACATTTAGTTAAGGTGTGAGAGCCAAAATGAACTTTTTATTGCTGTAAACGCATTTTTAGCACCTGATTGTACACTTCAGGTGAAACTGTCAAAATCTTCAAAATGAGCAAAAGCACAATGAAATTAATGCTGGAATCATCTTCAAGTTGCTAAAATACACTAATGACAGCAAAAAGTTTGAGTCTACAACATTTAGTTAAGGTGTGAGAGCCAAAATGAACTTTGTATTGCTTTAAATGCATTTTCAGCCCGATTGTACACTTCAGGTAAAACTGTCAAAATCTTCAAAATGAGCAAAAGCACAATGAAATTAATGCTGGAATCATCTTCAAGTTGCTAAAATACACTAATGACAGCAAAAAGTTTGAGTCTACAACATTTAGTTAAGGTGTGAGAGCCAAAATGAACTTTGTATTGCTTTAAATGCACTTTCAGCCCTTGATTGTACACTTCAGGTGAAACTGTCAAAATCTTCAAAATGAGCAAAAGCACAATGAAATTAATGCTGGAATCATCTTCAAGTTGCTAAAATACACTAATGACAGCAAAAAGTTTGAGTCTACAACATTTAGTTAAGGTGTGAGAGCCAAAATGAACTTTGTATTGCAGTAAACGCGTTTTCAGCACCTGATTGTACACTTCAGGTGAAACTGTCAAAATCTTCAAAATGAGCAAAAGCACAATGAAATTAATGCTGGAATCATATTCAAGTTTCTAAAATACACTAATGACAGCAAAAAGTTTGAGTCTACAACATTTAGTTAAGGTGTGAGAGCCAAAATGAACTTTGTATTGCTGTAAACGCGTTTTCAGCACCTGATTGTACACTTCAGGTGAAACTGTCAAAATCTTCAAAATGAGCAAAAGCACAATGCAATTAATGCTGGAATCATCTTCAAGTTGCTAAAATACACTAATGACAGCAAAAAGTTTGAGTCTACAACATTTAGTTAAGGTGCGAGAGCCTAAATGAACTTTGTATTGCTTTAAACGCGTTTTCAGCCCCTGATTGTACACTTCAGGTGAAACTGTCAAAATCTTCAAAATGAGCAAAAGCACAATGAAATTAATGCTGGAATCATCTTCAAGTTGCTAAAATACACTAATGACAGCAAAAAGTTTGAGTCTACAACATTTAGTTAAGGTGTGAGAGCCTAAATGAACTTTGTATTGCTTTAAATGCATTTTCAGCCCGATTGTACACTTCAGGTAAAACTGTCAAAATCTTCAAAATGAGCAAAAGCACAATGAAATAAATGCTGGAATCATCTTCAAGTTGCTAAAATACACTAATGACAGCAAAAAGTTTGAGTCTACAACATTTAGTTAAGGTGTGAGAGCCTAAATGAACTTTGTATTGCTTTAAACGCGTTTTCAGCCCCTGATTGTACACTTCAGGTGAAACTGTCAAAATCTTCAAAATGAGCAAAAGCACAATGAAATTAATGCTGGAATCATCTTCAAGTTGCTAAAATACACTAATGACAGCAAAAAGTTTGAGTTTACAACATTTAGTTAAGGTGTGAGAGCCAAAATGAACTTTGTATTGCTTTAAATGCACTTTCAGCCCTTGATTGTACACTTCAGGTGAAACTGTCAAAATCTTCAAAATGAGCAAAATCACAATGAAATTAATGCTGGAATCATCTTCAAGTTGCTAAAATACACTAATGACAGCAAAAAGTTTGAGTCTACAACATTTAGTTAAGGTGTGAGAGCCAAAATGAACTTTGTATTGCAGTAAACGCGTTTTCAGCACCTGATTGTACACTTCAGGTGAAACTGTCAAAATGAACTTTTTATTGCTTTAAATGTATTTTCAGCCCGATTGTACACTTCAGGTGAAACTGTCAAAATCTTCAAAATGAGCAAAAGCACAATGAAATTAATGCTGGAATCATCTTCAAGTTGCTAAAATACACTAATGACAGCAAAAAGTTTGAGTCTACAACATTTAGTTAAGGTGTGAGAGCCAAAATGAACTTTGTATTGCTTTAAATGCACTTTCAGCCCTTGATTGTACACTTCAGGTGAAACTGTCAAAATCTTCAAAATGAGCAAAAGCACAATGAAATTAATGCTGGAATCATCTTCAAGTTGCTAAAATACACTAATGACAGTAAAAAGTTTGAGTCTACAACATTTAGTTAAGGTGTGAGAGCCAAAATGAACTTTGTATTGCTTTAAATGCACTTTCAGCCCGAATGTACACTTCAGATGAAACTGTCAAAATCTTCAAAATGAGCAAAAGCACAATGAAATTAATGCTGGAATCATCTTCAAGTTGCTAAAATACACTAATGACAGCAACAAGTTTGAGTCTACAACATTTAGTCAAGGTGTGAGAGCCAAAATGAACTTTTTATTGCTTTAAATGCATTTTCAGCCCGATTGTACACTTCAGGTGAAACTGTCAAAATCTTCAAAATGAGCAAAAGCACAAAGAAATTAATGCTGGAATCATCTTCAAGTTGCTAAAATACACTAATGACAGCAAAAAGTTTGAGTTTACAACATTTAGTTAAGGTGTGAGAGCCAAAATGAACTTTGTATTGCTTTAAATGCATTTTCAGCCCGATTGGACACTTCAAGTGAAACTGTCAAAATCTTCAAAATGAGCAAAAGCACAATGCAATTAATGCTGGAATCATCTTCAATTTGCTAAAATACACTCATGACAGCAAAAAGTTTGAGTCTACAACATTTAGTTAAGGTGTGAGAGCCAAAATTAACTTTTTATTGCTTTAAACGCGTTTTCAGCCCTTGATTGTACACTTCAGATGAAACTGTCAAAATCTTCAAAATGAGCAAAAGCACAATGAAATTAATGCTGGAATCATCTTCAAGTTGCTAAAATACACTAATGACAGCAAAAAGTTTGAGTCTACAACATTTAGTTAAGGTGTGAGAGCCTAAATTAACTTTTTATTGCTTTAAACGCGTTTTCAGCCCTTGATTGTACACTTCAGGTGAAACTGTCAAAATCTTCAAAATGAGCAAAAGCACAATGAAATTAATGCTGGAATCATCTTCAAGTTTTTTAAAATACACTAATGACAGTAAAAAGTTTGAGTCTACAACATTTAGTTAAGGTGTGAGAGCCAAAATGAACTTTGTATTGCTTTAAATGCACTTTCAGCCCGAATGTACACTTCAGATGAAACTGTCAAAATCTTCAAAATGAGCAAAAGCACAATGAAATTAATGCTGGAATCATCTTCAAGTTGCTAAAATACACTAATGACAGCAAAAAGTTTGAGTCTACAACATTTAGTTAAGGTGTGAGAGCCAAAATGAACTTTGTATTGCTTTAAATGCACTTTCAGCCCTTGATTGTACACTTCAGGTGAAACTGTCAAAATCTTCAAAATGAGCAAAAGCACAATGAAATTAATGCTGGAATCATCTTCAAGTTGCTAAAATACACTAATGACAGCAAAAAGTTTGAGTTTACAACATTTAGTTAAGGTGTGAGAGCCAAAATGAACTTTGTATTGCTTTAAATGCATTTTCAGCCCGATTGGACACTTCAAGTGAAACTGTCAAAATCTTCAAAATGAGCAAAAGCACAATGAAATTAATGCTGGAATCATATTCAAGTTTCTAAAATACACTAATGACAGCAAAAAGTTTGAGTCTACAACATTTAGTTAAGGTGTGAGAGCCAAAATGAACTTTGTATTGCTGTAAACGCGTTTTCAGCACCTGATTGTACACTTCAGGTGAAACTGTCAAAATCTTCAAAATGAGCAAAAGCACAATGCAATTAATGCTGGAATCATCTTCAAGTTGCTAAAATACACTAATGACAGCAAAAAGTTTGAGTCTACAACATTTAGTTAAGGTGCGAGAGCCTAAATGAACTTTGTATTGCTTTAAACGCGTTTTCAGCCCCTGATTGTACACTTCAGGTGAAACTGTCAAAATCTTCAAAATGAGCAAAAGCACAATGAAATTAATGCTGGAATCATCTTCAAGTTGCTAAAATACACTAATGACAGCAAAAAGTTTGAGTCTACAACATTTAGTTAAGGTGTGAGAGCCTAAATGAACTTTGTATTGCTTTAAATGCATTTTCAGCCCGATTGTACACTTCAGGTAAAACTGTCAAAATCTTCAAAATGAGCAAAAGCACAATGAAATTAATGCTGGAATCATCTTCAAGTTGCTAAAATACACTAATGACAGCAAAAAGTTTGAGTCTACAACATTTAGTTAAGGTGTGAGAGCCAAAATGAACTTTTTATTGCTGTAAACGCATTTTTAGCACCTGATTGTACACTTCAGGTGAAACTGTCAAAATCTTCAAAATGAGCAAAAGCACAATGAAATTAATGCTGGAATCATCTTCAAGTTGCTAAAATACACTAATGACAGCAAAAAGTTTGAGTCTACAACATTTAGTTAAGGTGTGAGAGCCAAAATGAACTTTGTATTGCTTTAAATGCATTTTCAGCCCGATTGTACACTTCAGGTAAAACTGTCAAAATCTTCAAAATGAGCAAAAGCACAATGAAATTAATGCTGGAATCATCTTCAAGTTGCTAAAATACACTAATGACAGCAAAAAGTTTGAGTCTACAACATTTAGTTAAGGTGTGAGAGCCAAAATGAACTTTGTATTGCTTTAAATGCACTTTCAGCCCTTGATTGTACACTTCAGGTGAAACTGTCAAAATCTTCAAAATGAGCAAAAGCACAATGAAATTAATGCTGGAATCATCTTCAAGTTGCTAAAATACACTAATGACAGCAAAAAGTTTGAGTCTACAACATTTAGTTAAGGTGTGAGAGCCAAAATGAACTTTGTATTGCAGTAAACGCGTTTTCAGCACCTGATTGTACACTTCAGGTGAAACTGTCAAAATGAACTTTTTATTGCTTTAAATGTATTTTCAGCCCGATTGTACACTTCAGGTGAAACTGTCAAAATCTTCAAAATGAGCAAAAGCACAATGAAATTAATGCTGGAATCATCTTCAAGTTGCTAAAATACACTAATGACAGCAAAAAGTTTGAGTCTACAACATTTAGTTAAGGTGTGAGAGCCAAAATGAACTTTGTATTGCTTTAAATGCACTTTCAGCCCTTGATTGTACACTTCAGGTGAAACTGTCAAAATCTTCAAAATGAGCAAAAGCACAATGAAATTAATGCTGGAATCATCTTCAAGTTGCTAAAATACACTAATGACAGTAAAAAGTTTGAGTCTACAACATTTAGTTAAGGTGTGAGAGCCAAAATGAACTTTGTATTGCTTTAAATGCACTTTCAGCCCGAATGTACACTTCAGATGAAACTGTCAAAATCTTCAAAATGAGCAAAAGCACAATGAAATTAATGCTGGAATCATCTTCAAGTTGCTAAAATACACTAATGACAGCAACAAGTTTGAGTCTACAACATTTAGTCAAGGTGTGAGAGCCAAAATGAACTTTTTATTGCTTTAAATGCATTTTCAGCCCGATTGTACACTTCAGGTGAAACTGTCAAAATCTTCAAAATGAGCAAAAGCACAAAGAAATTAATGCTGGAATCATCTTCAAGTTGCTAAAATACACTAATGACAGCAAAAAGTTTGAGTTTACAACATTTAGTTAAGGTGTGAGAGCCAAAATGAACTTTGTATTGCTTTAAATGCATTTTCAGCCCGATTGGACACTTCAAGTGAAACTGTCAAAATCTTCAAAATGAGCAAAAGCACAATGCAATTAATGCTGGAATCATCTTCAATTTGCTAAAATACACTCATGACAGCAAAAAGTTTGAGTCTACAACATTTAGTTAAGGTGTGAGAGCCAAAATTAACTTTTTATTGCTTTAAACGCGTTTTCAGCCCTTGATTGTACACTTCAGATGAAACTGTCAAAATCTTCAAAATGAGCAAAAGCACAATGAAATTAATGCTGGAATCATCTTCAAGTTGCTAAAATACACTAATGACAGCAAAAAGTTTGAGTCTACAACATTTAGTTAAGGTGTGAGAGCCTAAATTAACTTTTTATTGCTTTAAACGCGTTTTCAGCCCTTGATTGTACACTTCAGGTGAAACTGTCAAAATCTTCAAAATGAGCAAAAGCACAATGAAATTAATGCTGGAATCATCTTCAAGTTGCTAAAATACACTAATGACAGCAAAAAGTTTGAGTCTACAACATTTAGTTAAGGTGTGAGAGCCTAAATGAACTTTGTATTGCTTTAAATGCATTTTCAGCCCGATTGTACACTTCAGGTAAAACTGTCAAAATCTTCAAAATGAGCAAAAGCACAATGAAATAAATGCTGGAATCATCTTCAAGTTGCTAAAATACACTAATGACAGCAAAAAGTTTGAGTCTACAACATTTAGTTAAGGTGTGAGAGCCTAAATGAACTTTGTATTGCTTTCAACGCGTTTTCAGCCCCTGATTGTACACTTCAGGTGAAACTGTCAAAATCTTCAAAATGAGCAAAAGCACAATGAAATTAATGCTGGAATCATCTTCAAGTTGCTAAAATACACTAATGACAGCAAAAAGTTTGAGTTTACAACATTTAGTTAAGGTGTGAGAGCCAAAATGAACTTTGTATTGCTTTAAATGCATTTTCAGCCCGATTGGACACTTCAAGTGAAACTGTCAAAATCTTCAAAATGAGCAAAAGCACAATGAAATTAATGCTGGAATCATCTTCAAGTTGCTAAAATACACTAATGACAGCAAAAAGTTTGAGTCTACAACATTTAGTTAAGGTGTGAGAGCCAAAATGAACTTTGTATTGCTTTAAATGCACTTTCAGCCCTTGATTGTACACTTCAGGTGAAACTGTCAAAATCTTCAAAATGAGCAAAAGCACAATGAAATTAATGCTGGAATCATCTTCAAGTTGCTAAAATACACTAATGACAGCAAAAAGTTTGAGTCTACAACATTTAGTTAAGGTGTGAGAGCCAAAATGAACTTTGTATTGCAGTAAACGCGTTTTCAGCACCTGATTGTACACTTCAGGTGAAACTGTCAAAATGAACTTTTTATTGCTTTAAATGTATTTTCAGCCCGATTGTACACTTCAGGTGAAACTGTCAAAATCTTCAAAATGAGCAAAAGCACAATGAAATTAATGCTGGAATCATCTTCAAGTTGCTAAAATACACTAATGACAGCAAAAAGTTTGAGTCTACAACATTTAGTTAAGGTGTGAGAGCCAAAATGAACTTTGTATTGCTTTAAATGCACTTTCAGCCCTTGATTGTACACTTCAGGTGAAACTGTCAAAATCTTCAAAATGAGCAAAAGCACAATGAAATTAATGCTGGAATCATCTTCAAGTTGCTAAAATACACTAATGACAGTAAAAAGTTTGAGTCTACAACATTTAGTTAAGGTGTGAGAGCCAAAATGAACTTTGTATTGCTTTAAATGCACTTTCAGCCCGAATGTACACTTCAGATGAAACTGTCAAAATCTTCAAAATGAGCAAAAGCACAATGAAATTAATGCTGGAATCATCTTCAAGTTGCTAAAATACACTAATGACAGCAACAAGTTTGAGTCTACAACATTTAGTCAAGGTGTGAGAGCCAAAATGAACTTTTTATTGCTTTAAATGCATTTTCAGCCCGATTGTACACTTCAGGTGAAACTGTCAAAATCTTCAAAATGAGCAAAAGCACAAAGAAATTAATGCTGGAATCATCTTCAAGTTGCTAAAATACACTAATGACAGCAAAAAGTTTGAGTTTACAACATTTAGTTAAGGTGTGAGAGCCAAAATGAACTTTGTATTGCTTTAAATGCATTTTCAGCCCGATTGGACACTTCAAGTGAAACTGTCAAAATCTTCAAAATGAGCAAAAGCACAATGCAATTAATGCTGGAATCATCTTCAATTTGCTAAAATACACTCATGACAGCAAAAAGTTTGAGTCTACAACATTTAGTTAAGGTGTGAGAGCCAAAATTAACTTTTTATTGCTTTAAACGCGTTTTCAGCCCTTGATTGTACACTTCAGATGAAACTGTCAAAATCTTCAAAATGAGCAAAAGCACAATGAAATTAATGCTGGAATCATCTTCAAGTTGCTAAAATACACTAATGACAGCAAAAAGTTTGAGTCTACAACATTTAGTTAAGGTGTGAGAGCCTAAATTAACTTTTTATTGCTTTAAACGCGTTTTCAGCCCTTGATTGTACACTTCAGGTGAAACTGTCAAAATCTTCAAAATGAGCAAAAGCACAATGAAATTAATGCTGGAATCATCTTCAAGTTTTTTAAAATACACTAATGACAGTAAAAAGTTTGAGTCTACAACATTTAGTTAAGGTGTGAGAGCCAAAATGAACTTTGTATTGCTTTAAATGCACTTTCAGCCCGAATGTACACTTCAGATGAAACTGTCAAAATCTTCAAAATGAGCAAAAGCACAATGAAATTAATGCTGGAATCATCTTCAAGTTGCTAAAATACACTAATGACAGCAAAAAGTTTGAGTCTACAACATTTAGTTAAGGTGTGAGAGCCAAAATGAACTTTGTATTGCTTTAAATGCACTTTCAGCCCTTGATTGTACACTTCAGGTGAAACTGTCAAAATCTTCAAAATGAGCAAAAGCACAATGAAATTAATGCTGGAATCATCTTCAAGTTGCTAAAATACACTAATGACAGCAAAAAGTTTGAGTCTACAACATTTAGTTAAGGTGTGAGAGCCAAAATGAACTTTGTATTGCTTTAAATGCATTTTCAGCCCGATTGGACACTTCAAGTGAAACTGTCAAAATCTTCAAAATGAGCAAAAGCACAATGAAATTAATGCTGGAATCATATTCAAGTTTCTAAAATACACTAATGACAGCAAAAAGTTTGAGTCTACAACATTTAGTTAAGGTGTGAGAGCCAAAATGAACTTTGTATTGCTGTAAACGCGTTTTCAGCACCTGATTGTACACTTCAGGTGAAACTGTCAAAATCTTCAAAATGAGCAAAAGCACAATGCAATTAATGCTGGAATCATCTTCAAGTTACTAAAATACACTAATGACAGCAAAAAGTTTGAGTCTACAACATTTAGTTAAGGTGCGAGAGCCTAAATGAACTTTGTATTGCTTTAAACGCGTTTTCAGCCCCTGATTGTACACTTCAGGTGAAACTGTCAAAATCTTCAAAATGAGCAAAAGCACAATGAAATTAATGCTGGAATCATCTTCAAGTTGCTAAAATACACTAATGACAGCAAAAAGTTTGAGTCTACAACATTTAGTTAAGGTGTGAGAGCCTAAATGAACTTTGTATTGCTTTAAATGCATTTTCAGCCCGATTGTACACTTCAGGTAAAACTGTCAAAATCTTCAAAATGAGCAAAAGCACAATGAAATAAATGCTGGAATCATCTTCAAGTTGCTAAAATACACTAATGACAGCAAAAAGTTTGAGTCTACAACATTTAGTTAAGGTGTGAGAGCCTAAATGAACTTTGTATTGCTTTAAACGCGTTTTCAGCCCCTGATTGTACACTTCAGGTGAAACTGTCAAAATCTTCAAAATGAGCAAAAGCACAATGCAATTAATGCTGGAATCATCTTCAAGTTGCTAAAATACACTAATGACAGCAAAAAGTTTGAGTCTACAACATTTAGTTAAGGTGTGAGGGCCTAAATGAACTTTGTATTGCTTTAAACGCGTTTTCAGCCCCTGATTGTACACTTCAGGTGAAACTGTCAAAATCTTCAAAATGAGCAAAAGCACAATGAAATTAATGCTGGAATCATCTTCAAGTTGCTAAAATACACTAATGACAGCAAAAAGTTTGAGTCTACAACATTTAGTTAAGGTGTGAGAGCCTAAATGAACTTTGTATTGCTTTAAATGCATTTTCAGCCCGATTGTACACTTCAGGTAAAACTGTCAAAATCTTCAAAATGAGCAAAAGCACAATGAAATTAATGCTGGAATCATCTTCAAGTTGCTAAAATACACTAATGACAGCAAAAAGTTTGAGTCTACAACATTTAGTTAAGGTGTGAGAGCCAAAATGAACTTTTTATTGCTGTAAACGCATTTTCAGCCCGATTGTACACTTCAGGTAAAACTGTCAAAATCTTCAAAATGAGCAAAAGCACAATGAAATTAATGCTGGAATCATCTTCAAGTTGCTAAAATACACTAATGACAGCAAAAAGTTTGAGTCTACAACATTTAGTTAAGGTGTGAGAGCCAAAATGAACTTTGTATTGCTTTAAATGCACTTTCAGCCCTTGATTGTACACTTCAGGTGAAACTGTCAAAATCTTCAAAATGAGCAAAAGCACAATGAAATTAATGCTGGAATCATCTTCAAGTTGCTAAAATACACTAATGACAGCAAAAAGTTTGAGTCTACAACATTTAGTTAAGGTGTGAGAGCCAAAATGAACTTTGTATTGCTGTAAACGCGTTTTCAGCACCTGATTGTACACTTCAGGTGAAACTGTCAAAATGAACTTTTTATTGCTTTAAATGTATTTTCAGCCCGATTGTACACTTCAGGTGAAACTGTCAAAATCTTCAAAATGAGCAAAAGCACAATGAAATTAATGCTGGAATCATCTTCAAGTTGCTAAAATACACTAATGACAGCAAAAAGTTTGAGTCTACAACATTTAGTTAAGGTGTGAGAGCCAAAATGAACTTTGTATTGCTTTAAATGCACTTTCAGCCCTTGATTGTACACTTCAGGTGAAACTGTCAAAATCTTCAAAATGAGCAAAAGCACAATGAAATTAATGCTGGAATCATCTTCAAGTTGCTAAAATACACTAATGACAGTAAAAAGTTTGAGTCTACAACATTTAGTTAAGGTGTGAGAGCCAAAATGAACTTTGTATTGCTTTAAATGCACTTTCAGCCCGATTGTACACTTCAGATGAAACTGTCAAAATCTTCAAAATGAGCAAAAGCACAATGAAATTAATGCTGGAATCATCTTCAAGTTGCTAAAATACACTAATGACAGCAACAAGTTTGAGTCTACAACATTTAGTCAAGGTGTGAGAGCCAAAATGAACTTTTTATTGCTTTAAATGCATTTTCAGCCCGATTGTACACTTCAGGTGAAACTGTCAAAATCTTCAAAATGAGCAAAAGCACAAAGAAATTAATGCTGGAATCATCTTCAAGTTGCTAAAATACACTAATGACAGCAAAAAGTTTGAGTTTACAACATTTAGTTAAGGTGTGAGAGCCAAAATGAACTTTGTATTGCTTTAAATGCATTTTCAGCCCGATTGGACACTTCAAGTGAAACTGTCAAAATCTTCAAAATGAGCAAAAGCACAATGCAATTAATGCTGGAATCATCTTCAATTTGCTAAAATACACTCATGACAGCAAAAAGTTTGAGTCTACAACATTTAGTTAAGGTGTGAGAGCCAAAATTAACTTTTTATTGCTTTAAACGCGTTTTCAGCCCTTGATTGTACACTTCAGATGAAACTGTCAAAATCTTCAAAATGAGCAAAAGCACAATGAAATTAATGCTGGAATCATCTTCAAGTTGCTAAAATACACTAATGACAGCAAAAAGTTTGAGTCTACAACATTTAGTTAAGGTGTGAGAGCCTAAATTAACTTTTTATTGCTTTAAACGCGTTTTCAGCCCTTGATTGTACACTTCAGGTGAAACTGTCAAAATCTTCAAAATGAGCAAAAGCACAATGAAATTAATGCTGGAATCATCTTCAAGTTTTTTAAAATACACTAATGACAGTAAAAAGTTTGAGTCTACAACATTTAGTTAAGGTGTGAGAGCCAAAATGAACTTTGTATTGCTTTAAATGCACTTTCAGCCCGAATGTACACTTCAGATGAAACTGTCAAAATCTTCAAAATGAGCAAAAGCACAATGAAATTAATGCTGGAATCATCTTCAAGTTGCTAAAATACACTAATGACAGCAAAAAGTTTGAGTCTACAACATTTAGTTAAGGTGTGAGAGCCAAAATGAACTTTGTATTGCTTTAAATGCACTTTCAGCCCTTGATTGTACACTTCAGGTGAAACTGTCAAAATCTTCAAAATGAGCAAAAGCACAATGAAATTAATGCTGGAATCATCTTCAAGTTGCTAAAATACACTAATGACAGCAAAAAGTTTGAGTCTACAACATTTAGTTAAGGTGCGAGAGCCTAAATGAACTTTGTATTGCTTTAAACGCGTTTTCAGCCCCTGATTGTACACTTCAGGTGAAACTGTCAAAATCTTCAAAATGAGCAAAAGCACAATGAAATTAATGCTGGAATCATCTTCAAGTTGCTAAAATACACTAATGACAGCAAAAAGTTTGAGTCTACAACATTTAGTTAAGGTGTGAGAGCCTAAATGAACTTTGTATTGCTTTAAATGCATTTTCAGCCCGATTGTACACTTCAGGTAAAACTGTCAAAATCTTCAAAATGAGCAAAAGCACAATGAAATAAATGCTGGAATCATCTTCAAGTTGCTAAAATACACTAATGACAGCAAAAAGTTTGAGTCTACAACATTTAGTTAAGGTGTGAGAGCCTAAATGAACTTTGTATTGCTTTAAACGCGTTTTCAGCCCCTGATTGTACACTTCAGGTGAAACTGTCAAAATCTTCAAAATGAGCAAAAGCACAATGAAATTAATGCTGGAATCATCTTCAAGTTGCTAAAATACACTAATGACAGCAAAAAGTTTGAGTTTACAACATTTAGTTAAGGTGTGAGAGCCAAAATGAACTTTGTATTGCTTTAAATGCATTTTCAGCCCGATTGGACACTTCAAGTGAAACTGTCAAAATCTTCAAAATGAGCAAAAGCACAATGAAATTAATGCTGGAATCATCTTCAAGTTTCTAAAATACACTAATGACAGCAAAAAGTTTGAGTCTACAACATTTAGTTAAGGTGTGAGAGCCAAAATGAACTTTGTATTGCTGTAAACGCGTTTTCAGCACCTGATTGTACACTTCAGGTGAAACTGTCAAAATCTTCAAAATGAGCAAAAGCACAATGCAATTAATGCTGGAATCATCTTCAAGTTGCTAAAATACACTAATGACAGCAAAAAGTTTGAGTCTACAACATTTAGTTAAGGTGTGAGGGCCTAAATGAACTTTGTATTGCTTTAAACGCGTTTTCAGCCCCTGATTGTACACTTCAGGTGAAACTGTCAAAATCTTCAAAATGAGCAAAAGCACAATGAAATTAATGCTGGAATCATCTTCAAGTTGCTAAAATACACTAATGACAGCAAAAAGTTTGAGTCTACAACATTTAGTTAAGGTGTGAGAGCCTAAATGAACTTTGTATTGCTTTAAATGCATTTTCAGCCCGATTGTACACTTCAGGTAAAACTGTCAAAATCTTCAAAATGAGCAAAAGCACAATGAAATTAATGCTGGAATCATCTTCAAGTTGCTAAAATACACTAATGACAGCAAAAAGTTTGAGTCTACAACATTTAGTTAAGGTGTGAGAGCCTAAATGAACTTTTTATTGCTGTAAACGCATTTTCAGCACCTGATTGTACACTTCAGGTGAAACTGTCAAAATCTTCAAAATGAGCAAAAGCACAATGAAATTAATGCTGGAATCATCTTCAAGTTGCTAAAATACACTAATGACAGCAAAAAGTTTGAGTCTACAACATTTAGTTAAGGTGTGAGAGCCAAAATGAACTTTGTATTGCTTTAAATGCATTTTCAGCCCGATTGTACACTTCAGGTAAAACTGTCAAAATCTTCAAAATGAGCAAAAGCACAATGAAATTAATGCTGGAATCATCTTCAAGTTGCTAAAATACACTAATGACAGCAAAAAGTTTGAGTCTACAACATTTAGTTAAGGTGTGAGAGCCAAAATGAACTTTGTATTGCTTTAAATGCACTTTCAGCCCTTGATTGTACACTTCAGGTGAAACTGTCAAAATCTTCAAAATGAGCAAAAGCACAATGAAATTAATGCTGGAATCATCTTCAAGTTGCTAAAATACACTAATGACAGCAAAAAGTTTGAGTCTACAACATTTAGTTAAGGTGTGAGAGCCAAAATGAACTTTGTATTGCTGTAAACGCGTTTTCAGCACCTGATTGTACACTTCAGGTGAAACTGTCAAAATGAACTTTTTATTGCTTTAAATGTATTTTCAGCCCGATTGTACACTTCAGGTGAAACTGTCAAAATCTTCAAAATGAGCAAAAGCACAATGAAATTAATGCTGGAATCATCTTCAAGTTGCTAAAATACACTAATGACAGCAAAAAGTTTGAGTCTACAACATTTAGTTAAGGTGTGAGAGCCAAAATGAACTTTGTATTGCTTTAAATGCACTTTCAGCCCTTGATTGTACACTTCAGGTGAAACTGTCAAAATCTTCAAAATGAGCAAAAGCACAATGAAATTAATGCTGGAATCATCTTCAAGTTGCTAAAATACACTAATGACAGTAAAAAGTTTGAGTCTACAACATTTAGTTAAGGTGTGAGAGCCAAAATGAACTTTGTATTGCTTTAAATGCACTTTCAGCCCAAATGTACACTTCAGATGAAACTGTCAAAATCTTCAAAATGAGCAAAAGCACAATGAAATTAATGCTGGAATCATCTTCAAGTTGCTAAAATACACTAATGACAGCAACAAGTTTGAGTCTACAACATTTAGTCAAGGTGTGAGAGCCAAAATGAACTTTTTATTGCTTTAAATGCATTTTCAGCCCGATTGTACACTTCAGGTGAAACTGTCAAAATCTTCAAAATGAGCAAAAGCACAAAAAAATTAATGCTGGAATCATCTTCAAGTTGCTAAAATACACTAATGACAGCAAAAAGTTTGAGTTTACAACATTTAGTTAAGGTGTGAGAGCCAAAATGAACTTTGTATTGCTTTAAATGCATTTTCAGCCCGATTGGACACTTCAAGTGAAACTGTCAAAATCTTCAAAATGAGCAAAAGCACAATGCAATTAATGCTGGAATCATCTTCAATTTGCTAAAATACACTCATGACAGCAAAAAGTTTGAGTCTACAACATTTAGTTAAGGTGTGAGAGCCAAAATTAACTTTTTATTGCTTTAAACGCGTTTTCAGCCCTTGATTGTACACTTCAGATGAAACTGTCAAAATCTTCAAAATGAGCAAAAGCACAATGAAATTAATGCTGGAATCATCTTCAAGTTGCTAAAATACACTAATGACAGTAAAAAGTTTGAGTCTACAACATTTAGTTAAGGTGTGAGAGCCAAAATGAACTTTGTATTGCTTTAAATGCACTTTCAGCCCGAATGTACACTTCAGGTGAAACTGTCAAAATCTTCAAAATGAGCAAAAGCACAATGAAATTAATGCTGGAAACATCTTCAAGTTGCTAAAATACACTAATGACAGCAAAAAGTTTGAGTCTACAACATTTAGTTAAGGAGTGAGAGCCAAAATGAACTTTTTATTGCTTTAAATGCATTTTCAGCCCGATTGTACACTTCAGGTGAAACTGTCAAAATCTTCAAAATGAGCAAAAGCACAATGAAATTAATGCTGGAATCATCTTCAAGTTGCTAAAATACACTAATGACAGCAAAAAGTTTGAGTTTACAACATTTAGTTAAGGTGTGAGAGCCAAAATGAACTTTGTATTGCTTTAAATGCATTTTCAGCCCGATTGGACACTTCAAGTGAAACTGTCAAAATCTTCAAAATGAGCAAAAGCACAATGCAATTAATGCTGGAATCATCTTCAAGTTGCTAAAATACACTAATGACAGCAAAAAGTTTGAGTCTACAACATTTAATTAAGGTGTGAGAGCCAAAATGAACTTTGTATTGCTGTAAACGCGTTTTCAGCACCTGATTGTACACTTCAGGTGAAACTGTCAAAATCTTCAAAATGAGCAAAAGCACAATGCAATTAATGCTGGAATCATCTTCAAGTTGCTACAATACACTAATGACAGCAAAAAGTTTGAGTCTACAACATTTAGTTAAGGTTTGAGAGCCTAAATTATTATTTTTTCCTTTAAATGCATTTTCAGCCCGATTGTACACTTCAGGTAAAACTGTCCAAATCTACAAAATGAGCAAAAGCACAATGAAATTAATGCTGGAATCATCTTCAAGTTGCTAAAATACACTAATGACAGCAAAAAGTTTGAGTTTACAACATTTAGTTAAGGTGTGAGAGCCAAAATTAACTTTGTATTGCTTTAAATGCATTTTCAGCCCGATTGGACACTTCAAGTGAAACTGTCAAAATCTTCAAAATGAGCAAAAGCACAATTAAATTAATGCTGGAATCATCTTCAAGTTTCTAAAATACACTAATGACAGCAAAAAGTTTGAGTCTACAACATTTAGTTAAGGTGTGAGAGCCAAAATTAACTTTGTATTGCTGTAAACGCGTTTTCAGCACCTGATTGTACACTTCAGGTGAAACTGTCAAAATCTTCAAAATGAGCAAAAGCACAATGCAATTAATGCTGGAATCATCTTCAAGTTGCTAAAATACACTAATGACAGCAAAAAGTTTGAGTCTACAACATTTAGTTAAGGTGTGAGAGCCTAAATGAACTTTGTATTGCTTTAAACGCGTTTTCAGCCCCTGATTGTACACTTCAGGTGAAACTGTCAAAATCTTCAAAATGAGCAAAAGCACAATGAAATTAATGCTGGAATCATCTTCAAGTTGCTAAAATACACTAATGACAGCAAAAAGTTTGAGTCTACAACATTTAGTTAAGGTGTGAGAGCCTAAATGAACTTTGTATTGCTTTAAATGCATTTTCAGCCCGATTGTACACTTCAGGTAAAACTGTCAAAATCTTCAAAATGAGCAAAAGCACAATGAAATTAATGCTGGAATCATCTTCAAGTTGCTAAAATACACTAATGACAGCAAAAAGTTTGAGTCTACAACATTTAGTTAAGGTGTGAGAGCCAAAATGAACTTTTTATTGCTGTAAACGCGTTTTCAGCACCTGATTGTACACTTCAGGTGAAACTGTCAAAATCTTCAAAATGAGCAAAAGCACAATGAAATTAATGCTGGAATCATCTTCAAGTTGCTAAAATACACTAATGACAGCAAAAAGTTTGAGTCTACAACATTTAGTTAAGGTGTGAGAGCCAAAATGAACTTTGTATTGCTTTAAATGCATTTTCAGCCCGATAATACACTTCAGGTGAAACTGTCAAAATCTTCAAAATGAGCAAAAGCACAATGAAATTAATGCTGGAATCATCTTCAAGTTGCTAAAATACACTAATGACAGCAAAAAGTTTGAGTCTACAACATTTAGTTAAGGTGTGAGAGCCAAAATGAACTTTGTATTGCTTTAAATGCATTTTCAGCCCGATTGGACACTTCAAGTGAAACTGTCAAAATCTTCAAAATGAGCAAAAGTACAATGAAATTAATGCTGGAATCATCTTCAAGTTTCTAAAATACACTAATGACAGCAAAAAGTTTGAGTCTACAACATTTAGTTAAGGTGTGAGAGCCAAAATGAACTTTGTATTGCTTTAAATGCATTTTCAGCCCGATTGGACACTTCAAGTGAAACTGTCAAAATCTTCAAAATGAGCAAAAGCACAATGAAATTAATGCTGGAATCATCTTCAAGTTTCTAAAATACACTAATGACAGCAAAAAGTTTGAGTCTACAACATTTAGTTAAGGTGTGAGAGCCAAAATGAACTTTGTATTGCTGTAAACGCGTTTTCAGCACCTGATTGTACACTTCAGGTGAAACTGTCAAAATGAACTTTTTATTGCTTTAAATGCATTTTCAGCCCGATTGTACACTTCAGGTGAAACTGTCAAAATCTTCAAAATGAGCAAAAGCACAATGAAATTAATGCTGGAATCATCTTCAAGTTTCTAAAATACACTAATGACAGTAAAAAGTTTGAGTCTACAACATTTAGTTAAGGTGTGAGAGCCAAAATGAACTTTGTATTGCTTTAAATGCATTTTCAGCCCGATAATACACTTCAGGTGAAACTGTCAAAATCTTCAAAATGAGCAAAGCACAATGAAATTAATGCTGAAATCATCTTCAAGTTGCTAAAATACACTAATGACAGCAAAAAGTTTGAGTCTACAACATTTAGTTAAGGTGTGAGAGCCAAAATGAACTTTGTATTGCTTTAAAT
The DNA here is from genome assembly GCF_054856555.1 of Leptonotus elevatus. Classification (NCBI taxonomy): domain Eukaryota; kingdom Metazoa; phylum Chordata; class Actinopteri; order Syngnathiformes; family Syngnathidae; genus Leptonotus; species Leptonotus elevatus. Next base: position 837,838 of record NC_141249.1, read on the forward strand.
GCACTTTCAGCCCTTGATTGTACACTTCAGGTGAAACTGTCAAAATCTTCAAAATGAGCAAAAGCACAATGAAATTAATGCTGGAATCATCTTCAAGTTGCTAAAATACACTAATGACAGCAAAAAGTTTGAGTTTACAACATTTAGTTAAGGTGTGAGAGCCAAAATGAACTTTGTATTGCTTTAAATGCATTTTCAGCCCGATTGGACACTTCAAGTGAAACTGTCAAAATCTTCAAAATGAGCAAAAGCACAATGAAATTAATGCTGGAATCATATTCAAGTTTCTAAAATACACTAATGACAGCAAAAAGTTTGAGTCTACAACATTTAGTTAAGGTGTGAGAGCCAAAATGAACTTTGTATTGCTGTAAACGCGTTTTCAGCACCTGATTGTACACTTCAGGTGAAACTGTCAAAATCTTCAAAATGAGCAAAAGCACAATGCAATTAATGCTGGAATCATCTTCAAGTTGCTAAAATACACTAATGACAGCAAAAAGTTTGAGTCTACAACATTTAGTTAAGGTGTGAGAGCCTAAATGAACTTTGTATTGCTTTAAACGCGTTTTCAGCCCCTGATTGTACACTTCAGGTGAAACTGTCAAAATCTTCAAAATGAGCAAAAGCACAATGAAATTAATGCTGGAATCATCTTCAAGTTGCTAAAATACACTAATGACAGCAAAAAGTTTGAGTCTACAACATTTAGTTAAGGTGTGAGAGCCTAAATGAACTTTGTATTGCTTTAAACGCGTTTTCAGCCCCTGATTGTACACTTCAGGTGAAACTGTCAAAATCTTCAAAATGAGCAAAAGCACAATGAAATTAATGCTGGAATCATCTTCAAGTTGCTAAAATACACTAATGACAGAAAAAAGTTTGAGTTTACAACATTTAGTTAAGGTGTGAGAGCCAAAATGAACTTTGTATTGCTTTAAATGCATTTTCAGCCCGATTGGACACTTCAAGTGAAACTGTCAAAATCTTCAAAATGAGCAAAAGCACAATGAAATTAATGCTGGAATCATCTTCAAGTTTCTAAAATACACTAATGACAGCAAAAAGTTTGAGTCTACAACATTTAGTTAAGGTGTGAGAGCCAAAATGAACTTTGTATTGCTGTAAACGCGTTTTCAGCACCTGATTGTACACTTCAGGTGAAACTGTCAAAATCTTCAAAATGAGCAAAAGCACAATGCAATTAATGCTGGAATCATCTTCAAGTTGCTAAAATACACTAATGACAGCAAAAAGTTTGAGTCTACAACATTTAGTTAAGGTGTGAGGGCCTAAATGAACTTTGTATTGCTTTAAACGCGTTTTCAGCCCCTGATTGTACACTTCAGGTGAAACTGTCAAAATCTTCAAAATGAGCAAAAGCACAATGAAATTAATGCTGGAATCATCTTCAAGTTGCTAAAATACACTAATGACAGCAAAAAGTTTGAGTCTACAACATTTAGTTAAGGTGTGAGAGCCTAAATGAACTTTGTATTGCTTTAAATGCATTTTCAGCCCGATTGTACACTTCAGGTAAAACTGTCAAAATCTTCAAAATGAGCAAAAGCACAATGAAATTAATGCTGGAATCATCTTCAAGTTGCTAAAATACACTAATGACAGCAAAAAGTTTGAGTCTACAACATTTAGTTAAGGTGTGAGAGCCAAAATGAACTTTTTATTGCTGTAAACGCATTTTCAGCACCTGATTGTACACTTCAGGTGAAACTGTCAAAATCTTCAAAATGAGCAAAAGCACAATGAAATTAATGCTGGAATCATCTTCAAGTTGCTAAAATACACTAATGACAGCAAAAAGTTTGAGTCTACAACATTTAGTTAAGGTGTGAGAGCCAAAATGAACTTTGTATTGCTTTAAATGCATTTTCAGCCCGATTGTACACTTCAGGTAAAACTGTCAAAATCTTCAAAATGAGCAAAAGCACAATGAAATTAATGCTGGAATCATCTTCAAGTTGCTAAAATACACTAATGACAGCAAAAAGTTTGAGTCTACAACATTTAGTTAAGGTGTGAGAGCCAAAATGAACTTTGTATTGCTTTAAATGCACTTTCAGCCCTTGATTGTACACTTCAGGTGAAACTGTCAAAATCTTCAAAATGAGCAAAAGCACAATGAAATTAATGCTGGAATCATCTTCAAGTTGCTAAAATACACTAATGACAGCAAAAAGTTTGAGTCTACAACATTTAGTTAAGGTGTGAGAGCCAAAATGAACTTTGTATTGCTGTAAACGCGTTTTCAGCACCTGATTGTACACTTCAGGTGAAACTGTCAAAATGAACTTTTTATTGCTTTAAATGTATTTTCAGCCCGATTGTACACTTCAGGTGAAACTGTCAAAATCTTCAAAATGAGCAAAAGCACAATGAAATTAATGCTGGAATCATCTTCAAGTTGCTAAAATACACTAATGACAGCAAAAAGTTTGAGTCTACAACATTTAGTTAAGGTGTGAGGGCCAAAATGAACTTTGTATTGCTTTAAATGCACTTTCAGCCCTTGATTGTACACTTCAGGTGAAACTGTCAAAATCTTCAAAATGAGCAAAAGCACAATGAAATTAATGCTGGAATCATCTTCAAGTTGCTAAAATACACTAATGACAGTAAAAAGTTTGAGTCTACAACATTTAGTTAAGGTGTGAGAGCCAAAATGAACTTTGTATTGCTTTAAATGCACTTTCAGCCCGAATGTACACTTCAGATGAAACTGTCAAAATCTTCAAAATGAGCAAAAGCACAATGAAATTAATGCTGGAATCATCTTCAAGTTGCTAAAATACACTAATGACAGCAACAAGTTTGAGTCTACAACATTTAGTCAAGGTGTGAGAGCCAAAATGAACTTTTTATTGCTTTAAATGCATTTTCAGCCCGATTGTACACTTCAGGTGAAACTGTCAAAATCTTCAAAATGAGCAAAAGCACAAAGAAATTAATGCTGGAATCATCTTCAAGTTGCTAAAATACACTAATGACAGCAAAAAGTTTGAGTTTACAACATTTAGTTAAGGTGTGAGAGCCAAAATGAACTTTGTATTGCTTTAAATGCATTTTCAGCCCGATTGGACACTTCAAGTGAAACTGTCAAAATCTTCAAAATGAGCAAAAGCACAATGCAATTAATGCTGGAATCATCTTCAATTTGCTAAAATACACTCATGACAGCAAAAAGTTTGAGTCTACAACATTTAGTTAAGGTGTGAGAGCCAAAATTAACTTTTTATTGCTTTAAACGCGTTTTCAGCCCTTGATTGTACACTTCAGATGAAACTGTCAAAATCTTCAAAATGAGCAAAAGCACAATGAAATTAATGCTGGAATCATCTTCAAGTTGCTAAAATACACTAATGACAGCAAAAAGTTTGAGTCTACAACATTTAGTTAAGGTGTGAGAGCCTAAATTAACTTTTTATTGCTTTAAACGCGTTTTCAGCCCTTGATTGTACACTTCAGGTGAAACTGTCAAAATCTTCAAAATGAGCAAAAGCACAATGAAATTAATGCTGGAATCATCTTCAAGTTGCTAAAATACACTAATGACAGTAAAAAGTTTGAGTCTACAACATTTAGTTAAGGTGTGAGAGCCAAAATGAACTTTGTATTGCTTTAAATGCACTTTCAGCCCGAATGTACACTTCAGGTGAAACTGTCAAAATCTTCAAAATGAGCAAAAGCACAATGAAATTAATGCTGGAAACATCTTCAAGTTGCTAAAATACACTAATGACAGCAAAAAGTTTGAGTCTACAACATTTAGTTAAGGAGTGAGAGCCAAAATGAACTTTTTATTGCTTTAAATGCATTTTCAGCCCGATTGTACACTTCAGGTGAAACTGTCAAAATCTTCAAAATGAGCAAAAGCACAATGAAATTAATGCTGGAATCATCTTCAAGTTGCTAAAATACACTAATGACAGCAAAAAGTTTGAGTTTACAACATTTAGTTAAGGTGTGAGAGCCAAAATGAACTTTGTATTGCTTTAAATGCATTTTCAGCCCGATTGGACACTTCAAGTGAAACTGTCAAAATCTTCAAAATGAGCAAAAGCACAATGCAATTAATGCTGGAATCATCTTCAAGTTGCTAAAATACACTAATGACAGCAAAAAGTTTGAGTCTACAACATTTAGTTAAGGTGTGAGAGCCAAAATGAACTTTGTATTGCTGTAAACGCGTTTTCAGCACCTGATTGTACACTTCAGGTGAAACTGTCAAAATCTTCAAAATGAGCAAAAGCACAATGCAATTACTGCTGGAATCATCTTCAAGTTGCTACAATACACTAATGACAGCAAAAAGTTTGAGTCTACAACATTTAGTTAAGGTGTGAGAGCCTAAATTATTATTTTTTCCTTTAAATGCATTTTCAGCCCGATTGTACACTTCAGGTAAAACTGTCAAAATCTTCAAAATGAGCAAAAGCACAATAAAATTAATGCTGGAATCATCTTCAAGTTTCTAAAATACACTAATGACAGCAAAAAGTTTGAGTCTACAACATTTAGTTAAGGTGTGAGAGCCAAAATGAACTTTGTATTGCTTTAAATGCATTTTCAGCCCGATTGGACACTTCAAGTGAAACTGTCAAAATCTTCAAAATGAGCAAAAGCACAATGAAATTAATGCTGGAATCATCTTCAAGTTGCTAAAATACACTAATGACAGCAAAAAGTTTGAGTCTACAACATTTAGTTAAGGTGTGAGAGCCAAAATTGACTTTGTATTGCTTTAAATGCATTTTCAGCCCGATTGTACACTTCAGGTGAAACTGTCAAAATCTTCAAAATGAGCAAAAGCACAATGAAATTAATGCTGGAATCATCTTCAAGTTGCTAAAATACACTAATGACAGCAAAAATTTTGAGTCTACAACATTTAGTTAAGGTGTGAGAGCCAAAATGAATTTTGTATTGCTTTAAATGCATTTTCAGCCCGATTGGACACTTCAAGTGAAACTGTCAAAATCTTCAAAATGAGCAAAAGCACAATTAAATTAATGCTGGAATCATCTTCAAGTTGCTAAAATACACTAATGACAGCAAAAAGTTTGAGTCTACAACATTTAGTTAAGGTGTGAGAGCCTAAATGAACTTTTTATTGCTTTAAACGCGTTTTCAGCCCTTGATTGTACACTTCAGGTGACACTGTCAAAATCTTCAAAATGAGCAAAAGCACAATGAAATTAATGCTGGAATCATCTTCAAGTTGCTAAAATACACTAATGACAGTAAAAAGTTTGAGTCTACAACATTTAGTTAAGGTTTGAGAGCCAAAATGAACTTTGTATTGCTTTAAATGCACTTTCAGCCCGAATGTACACTTCAGGTGAAACTGTCAAAATCTTCAAAATGAGCAAAAGCACAATGAAATTAATGCTGGAAACATCTTCAAGTTGCTAAAATACACTAATGACAGCAAAAAGTTTGAGTCTACAACATTTAGTCAAGGTGTGAGAGCCAAAATGAACTTTTTATTGCTTTAAATGCATTTTCAGCCCGATTGTACACTTCAGGTGAAACTGTCAAAATCTTCAAAATGAGCAAAAGCACAATGAAATTAATGCTGGAATCATCTTCAAGTTGCTAAAATACACTAATGACAGCAAAAAGTTTGAGTCTACAACATTTAGTTAAGGTGTGAGAGCCAAAATGAACTTTGTATTGCTGTAAACGCGTTTTCAGCACCTGATTGTACACTTCAGGTGAAACTGTCAAAATCTTCAAAATGAGCAAAAGCGCAATGCAATTAATGCTGGAATCATCTTCAAGTTGCTAAAATACACTAATGACAGTAAAAAGTTTGAGTCTACAACATTTAGTTAAGGTGTGAGAGCCAAAATGAACTTTGTATTGCTTTAAATGCACTTTCAGCCCGAATGTACACTTCAGATGAAACTGTCAAAATCTTCAAAATGAGCAAAAGCACAATGAAATTAATGCTGGAATCGTCTTCAAGTTGCTAAAATACACTAATGACAGCAAAAAGTTTGAGTCTACAACATTTAGTTAAGGTGTGAGAGCCAAAATTAACTTTTTATTGCTTTAAACGCGTTTTCAGCCCTTGATTGTACACTTCAGGTGAAACTGTCAAAATCTTCAAAATGAGCAAAAGCACAATGAAATTAATGCTGGAATCATCTTCAAGTTGCTAAAATACACTAATGACAGCAAAAAGTTTGAGTCTACAACATTTAGTTAAGGTGTGAGAGCCAAAATGAACTTTGTATTGCTTTAAATGCACTTTCAGCCCTTGATTGTACACTTCAGGTGAAACTGTCAAAATCTTCAAAATGAGCAAAAGCACAATGAAATTAATGCTGGAATCATCTTCAAGTTGCTAAAATACACTAATGACAGTAAAAAGTTTGAGTCTACAACATTTAGTTAAGGTGTGAGAGCCAAAATGAACTTTGTATTGCTTTAAATGCACTTTCAGCCCGAATGTACACTTCAGATGAAACTGTCAAAATCTTCAAAATGAGCAAAAGCACAATGAAATTAATGCTGGAATCGTCTTCAAGTTGCTAAAATCCACTAATGACAGCAAAAAGTTTGAGTCTACAACATTTAGTTAAGGTGTGAGAGCCAAAATTAACTTTTTATTGCTTTAAACGCGTTTTCAGCCCTTGATTGTACACTTCAGGTGAAACTGTCAAAATCTTCAAAATGAGCAAAAGCACAATGAAATTAATGCTGGAATCTTCTTCAAGTTGCTAAAATACACTAATGACAGTAAAAAGTTTGAGTCTACAACATTTAGTCAAGGTGTGAGAGCCAAAATGAACTTTGTATTGCTTTAAATGCACTTTCAGCCCGAATGTACACTTCAGATGAAACTGTCAAAATCTTCAAAATGAGCAAAAGCACAATGAAATTAATGCTGGAATCATCTTCAAGTTGCTAAAATACACTAATGACAGCAAAAAGTTTGAGTCTACAACATTTAGTTAAGGTGTGAGAGCCTAAATGAACTTTTTATTGCTTTAAACGCGTTTTCAGCCCTTGATTGTACACTTCATATGAAACTGTCAAAATCTTCAAAATGAGCAAAAGCACAATGAAATTGATGCTGGAATCATCTTCAAGTTGCTAAAATACACTAATGACAGTAAAAAGTTTGAGTCTACAACATTTAGTTAAGGTGTGAGAGCCAAAATTAACTTTGTATTGCTTTAAATGCATTTTCAGCCCGATTGTACACTTCAGGTGAAACTGTCAAAATCTTCAAAATGAGCAAAAGCACAATGAAATTAATGCTGGAATCATCTTCAAGTTGGTAAAATACACTAATGACAGCAAAAATTTTGAGTCTACAACATTTAGTTAAGGTGTGAGAGCCAAAATGAATTTTGTATTGCTTTAAATGCATTTTCAGCCCGATTGGACACTTCAAGTGAAACTGTCAAAATCTTCAAAATGAGCAAAAGCACAATGAAATTAATGCTGGAATCATCTTCAAGTTGCTAAAATACACTAATGACAGCAAAAAGTTTGAGTCTACAACATTTAGTTAAGGTGTGAGAGCCAAAATGAACTTTGTATTGCTTTAAATGCATTTTCAGCCCGATAATACACTTCAGGTGAAACTGTCAAAATCTTCAAAATGAGCAAAAGCACAATGAAATTAATGCTGGAATCATCTTCAAGTTGCTAAAATACACTAATGACAGCAAAAAGTTTGAGTCTACAACATTTAGTTAAGGTGTGAGAGCCAAAATTGACTTTGTATTGCTTTAAATGCACTTTCAGCCCGAATGTACACTTCAGATGAAACTGTCAAAATCTTCAAAATGAGCAAAAGCACAATGAAATTAATGCTGGAATCATCTTCAAGTTGCTAAAATACACTAATGACAGCAAAAAGTTTGAGTCCACAACATTTAGTTAAGGTGTGAGAGCCTAAATGAACTTTTTATTGCTTTAAACGCGTTTTCAGCCCTTGATTGTACACTTCATATGAAACTGTCAAAATCTTCAAAATGAGCAAAAGCGCAATGCAATTAATGCTGGAATCATCTTCAAGTTGCTAAAATACACTAATGACAGTAAAAAGTTTGAGTCTACAACATTTAGTTAAGGTGTGAGAGCCAAAATGAACTTTGTATTGCTTTAAATGCACTTTCAGCCCGAATGTACACTTCAGATGAAACTGTCAAAATCTTCAAAATGAGCAAAAGCACAATGAAATTAATGCTGGAATCGTCTTCAAGTTGCTAAAATACACTAATGACAGCAAAAAGTTTGAGTCTACAACATTTAGTTAAGGTGTGAGAGCCAAAATTAACTTTTTATTGCTTTAAACGCGTTTTCAGCCCTTGATTGTACACTTCAGGTGAAACTGTCAAAATCTTCAAAATGAGCAAAAGCACAATGAAATTAATGCTGGAATCATCTTCAAGTTGCTAAAATACACTAATGACAGCAAAAAGTTTGAGTCTACAACATTTAGTTAAGGTGTGAGAGCCAAAATGAACTTTGTATTGCTTTAATTGCACTTTCAGCCCTTGATTGTACACTTCAGGTGAAACTGTCAAAATCTTCAAAATGAGCAAAAGCACACTGAAATTAATGCTGGAATCATCTTCAAGTTGCTAAAATACACTAATGACAGCAAAAAGTTATAGTCTACAACATTTAGTTAAGGTGTGAGAGCCTAAATGAACTTTGTATTACTTTAAATGCATTTTCAGCCCGATTGTACACTTCAGGTGAAACTGTCAAAATCTTCAAAATGAGTAAAAGCACAATGAAATTAATGCTGGAATCATCTTCAAGTTGCTAAAATACACTAATGACAGCAACAAGTTTGAGTCTACAACATTTAGTTAAGGTGTGAGAGCCAAAATTAACTTTTTATTGCTTTAAATGCATTTTCAGCCCGATTGTACACTTCAGGTGAAACTGTCAAAATCTTCAAAATGAGCAAAAGCACAATGAAATTAATGCTAGAATCATCTTCAAGTTGCTACAATACACTAATGACAGCAAAAAGTTTGAGTCTACAACATTTAGTTAAGGTGTGAGAGCCTAAATTATTATTTTTTCCTTTAAATGCATTTTCAGCCCGATTGTACACTTCAGGTAAAACTGTCAAAATCTTCAAAATGAGCAAAAGCACAATGAAATTAATGCTGGAATCATCTTCAAGTTGCTAAAATACACTAATGACAGCAAAAAGTTTGAGTCTACAACATTTAGTTAAGGTGTGAGAGCCAAAATGAACTTTTTATTGCTGTAAACGCGTTTTCAGCACCTGATTGTACACTTCAGGTGAAACTGTCAAAATCTTCAAAATGAGCAAAAGCACAATGAAATTAATGCTGGAATCATCTTCAAGTTGCTAAAATACACTAATGACAGCAAAAAGTTTGAGTCTACAACATTTAGTTAAGGTGTGAGAGCCAAAATGAACTTTGTATTGCTTTAAATGCATTTTCAGCCCGATAATACACTTCAGGTGAAACTGTCAAAATCTTCAAAATGAGCAAAAGCACAATGAAATTAATGCTGGAATCATCTTCAAGTTGCTAAAATACACTAATGACAGCAAAAAGTTTGAGTCTACAACATTTAGTTAAGGTGTGAGAGCCAAAATGAACTTTGTATTGCTGTAAACGCGTTTTCAGCACCTGATTGTACACTTCAGGTGAAACTGTCAAAATCTTCAAAATGAGCAAAAGTACAATGCAATTAATGCTGGAAACATCTTCAAGTTGCTAAAATACACTAATGACAGCAAAAAGTTTGAGTCTACAACATTTAGTTAAGGTGTGAGAGCCAAAATGAACTTTGTATTGCTTTAAATGCATTTTAAGCCCGATTGGACACTTCAGGTGAAACTGTCAAAATTAACTTTTTATTGCTTTAAATGCATTTTCAACCCGAATGTACACTTCAGGTGAAACTGTCAAAATCTTCAAAATGAGCAAAAGCACAATGAAATTAATGCTGGAATCATCTTCAAGTTGCTAAAATACACTAATGACAGCAAAAAGTTATAGTCTACAACATTTAGTTAAGGTGTGAGAGCCTAAATGAACTTGCAATACAAAGTTCATTTTGGCTTCTTACACCTTAACTAAATGTTGTAAACTCAAACTTTTTGCTGTCATTAGTGTATTTTAGCAACTTGAAGATGATTCCAGCATTAATTTCATTGTGCTTTTGCTCATTTTGAAGATTTTGACAGTTTCACCTGAAGTGTACAATCGGGCTGAAAATGCATTTAAAGCAATAAAAAGTTCATTTAGGCTCTCACACCTTAACTAAATGTTGTAGACTCAAACTTTTTGCTGTCATTAGTGTATTTTAGCAACTTGAAGATGATTCCAGCATTAATTTCATTGTGCTTTTGCTCATTTTGAAGATTTTGACAGTTTCATATTAAGTGTACAATCAAGGGCTGAAAACGCGTTTAAAGCAATAAAAAGTTCATTTAGGCTCTCACACCTTAACTAAATGTTGTAGACTCAAACTTTTTGCTGTCATTAGTGAATTTTAGCAACTTGAAGACGATTCCAGCATTAATTTCATTGTGCTTTTGCTCATTTTGAAGATTTTGACAGTTTCATCTGAAGTGTACATTCGGGCTGAAAGTGCATTTAAAGTAATACAAAGTTCATTTAGGCTCTCACACCTTAACTAAATGTTGTAGACTATAACTTTTTGCTGTCTTTAGTGTATTTTAGCATCCTGCAGATGATTTAAGCATGCATTTCATTGTGCTAATGCTCATGTTGAAGATTTTGACAGTTTCAGCTGAAGAATACAATCAGGGGCTTAAAACGCATTTCAAGCAATAAAAAGTTAATCTTGTTTCTCACACCTATACTAAACCGTTGTAGACTCAAAATTCTTATTGTAATTAGTGTATTTTAGAATCCTGAAGATGATTTCAGCATGCATCTCATTGTGTGCATGTTCATTTTAAAGATTTTGAAAGTTTCACCTGAAGTGTACAATCAGGGGCTAAAAATGCATTTAAAGCAATCAAAAGTTTAACTTGGCTCTCACACCTAAACTAAACGTTGTAGACTCAAAATGTTTGCTGTATTTAGTGTATTTTAGCATCCTGAAGATGATTCCAGCATTAATTTCATTGTGCTTATACTCATTTTGAAGATTTTGACAGTTTCACCTAAAGAGTACAATCAGGGGCTGAAAACGCGTTTAAAGCAATAAAAAGTTAATTTTGGCTCTCACAGCTTAACTAAATGTTGTAGACTCAAACTTTTTAATGTCATTAGTGTATTTTAGCAACTTGAAGATGATTCCAGCATTAATTTCATTGTGCTTTTGCTCATTTTGAAGATTTTGACAGTTTCACCTGAAGTGTACAATCAGGTGCTGAAAACACGTTTACAGCAATAAAAAGTAAATTTTGGCTCTCACACCTAAACTAAACGTTGTAAAAACAAAATGTTTGTTGTCTTTAGTGCATTTTAGCATTCTGAAGATGATTCCAGCATGCATTTCATTGTGCGCATGTTCATTTTAAAGATTTTGAAAGTTGCACCTGAAGTGTACAATCAGGGTCTGAAAACGCATTTAAAGCAATAAAAAGTTAATCTTGTTTCTCACACCTATACTAAACGTTGTAGACTCAAAATTATTACTGTAATTAGTGTATTTTAGCATTCTGCAGATGATTCCAGCATGCATTTCATTGTGCGCATGTTCGTTTTAAAGATTTTGAAAGTTTCACCTGAAGTGTACAATCAGGGGCTGAAAACGCATTTAAAGCAATAAAAAGTTAATCTTGTTTCTCACACCTATACTAAACCGTTGTAGACGCAAAATTCTTATTGTAATTAGTGTATTTTAGAATCCTGAAGATGATTACAGCATGCATTTCATTGTGTGCATGTTCATTTTAAAGACTTTGAAAGTTGCACCTGAAGTGTACAATCAGGGGCTGAAAACGCATTTAAAGCAATAAAAAGTTAATCTTGTTTCTCACACCTATACTAAACGTTGTAGACTCAAAATTATTACTGTAATTAGTGTATTTTAGCATTCTGCAGATGATTCCAGCATGCATTTCATTGTGCGCATGTTCGTTTTAAAGATTTTGAAAGTTTCACCTGAAGTGTACAATCATAGGCTGAAAACGCATTTAAAGCAATAAAAAGTTCATCTTGGCTCTCACACCTAAACTAAACGTTGTAGACTCAAATTTTTTGCTGTCTTTAATGTATTTTAGCATTCTGAAGATGATTCCAGCATGCATTTCATTGTGCGCATGTTCGTTTTAAAGACTTTGAAAGTTCCACCTGAAGTATACAATCAGGGGCTGAAAACGCATTTAAAGCAATAAAAAGTTAATTTTGGCTCTCACACCTAAAGTAAATGTTTTAGACTCAAATTTTTTGCTGTCTTTAGTGTATTTTAGCATCCTGCAGATGATTTAAGCATGCATTTCATTGTGCTAATGCTCATGTTGAAGATTTTGACAGTTTCAGCTGAAGAATACAATCAGGGGCTGAAAACGCATTTAAAGCAATAAAAAGTTAATCTTGTTTCTCACACCTATACTAAACCGTTGTAGACTCAAAATTCAAATTGTAATTAGTGTATTTTAGAATCCTGAAGATGATTTCAGCATGCATTTCATTGTGTGCATGTTCATTTTAAAGATTTTGAAAGTTTCACCTGAAGTGTACAATCAGGGGCTAAAAACGCATTTAAAGCAATAAAAAGTTAATCTTGTTTCTCACACCTATACTAAACCGTTGTAGACGCAAAATTCTTATTGTAATTAGTGTATTTTAGAATCCTGAAGATGATTACAGCATGCATTTCATTGTGTGCATGTTAATTTTAAAGATTTTGAAAGTTGCACCTGAAGTGTACAATCAGGGGCTTAAAACGCATTTAAAGCAATAAAAAGTTAATCTTGTTTCTCACACCTATACTAAACGTTGTAGACTCAAAATTATTACTGTAATTAGTGTATTTTAGCATTCTGCAGATGATTCCAGCATGCATTTCATTGTGCGCATGTTCGTTTTAAAGATTTTGAAAGTTTCACCTGAAGTGTACAATCATAGGCTGAAAACGCATTTAAAGCAATAAAAAGTTCATCTTGGCTCTCACACCTAAACTAAACGTTGTAGACTCAAATTTTTTGCTGTCTTTAATGTATTTTAGCATTCTGAAGATGATTCCAGCATGCATTTCATTGTGCGCATGTTCATTTTAAAGATTTTGAAAGTTTCACCTGAAGTGTACAATCAGGGGCTAAAAATGCATTTAAAGCAATCAAAAGTTTAACTTGGCTCTCACACCTAAACTAAACGTTGTAGACTCAAAATGTTTGCTGTATTTAGTGTATTTTAGCATCCTGAAGATGATTCCAGCATTAATTTCATTGTGCTTATACTCATTTTGAAGATTTTGACAGTTTCACCTAAAGAGTACAATCAGGGGCTGAAAACGCGTTTAAAGCAATAAAAAGTTAATTTTGGCTCTCACAGCTTAACTAAATGTTGTAGACTCAAACTTTTTGCTGTCATTAGTGTATTTTAGCAACTTGAAGATGATTCCAGCATTAATTTCATTGTGCTTTTGCTCATTTTGAAGATTTTGACAGTTTCACCTGAAGTGTACAATCAGGTGCTGAAAACACGTTTACAGCAATAAAAAGTTAATTTTGGCTCTCACACCTAAACTAAACGTTGTAGAATCAAAATGTTTGTTGTCTTTAGTGCATTTTAGCATTCTGAAGATGATTCCAGCATGCATTTCATTGTGCGCATGTTCATTTTAAAGATTTTGAAAGTTGCACCTGAAGTGTACAATCAGGGTCTGAAAACGCATTAAAAGCAATAAAAAGTTATTCTTGTTTCTCACACCTATACTAAACGTTGTAGACTCAAAATTATTACTGTAATTAGTGTATTTTAGCATTCTGCAGATGATTCCAGGATGCATTTCATTGTGCGCATGTTCGTTTTAAAGATTTTGAAAGTTTCACCTGAAGTGTACAATCAGGGGCTGAAAACGCATTTAAAGCAATAAAAAGTTAATCTTGTTTCTCACACCTATACTAAACCGTTGTAGACGCAAAATTCTTATTGTAATTAGTGTATTTTAGAATCCTGAAGATGATTACAGCATGCATTTCATTGTGTGCATGTTCATTTTAAAGATTTTGAAAGTTGCACCTGAAGTGTACAATCAGGGGCTGAAAACGCATTTAAAGCAATAAAAAGTTAATCTTGTTTCTCACACCTATACTAAACGTTGTAGACTCAAAATTATTACTGTAATTAGTGTATTTTAGCATTCTGCAGATGATTCCAGCATGCATTTCATTGTGCGCATGTTCGTTTTAAAGATTTTGAAAGTTTCACCTGAAGTGTACAATCATAGGCTGAAAACGCATTTAAAGCAATAAAAAGTTCATCTTGGCTCTCACACCTAAACTAAACGTTGTAGACTCAAATTTTTTGCTGTCTTTAATGTATTTTAGCATTCTGAAGATGATTCCAGCATGCATTTCATTGTGCGCATGTTCGTTTTAAAGACTTTGAAAGTTCCACCTGAAGTATACAATCAGGGGCTGAAAACGCATTTAAAGCAATAAAAAGTTAATTTTGGCTCTCACACCTAAAGTAAATGTTTTAGACTCAAATTTTTTGCTGTCTTTAGTGTATTTTAGCATCCTGCAGATGATTTAAGCATGCATTTCATTGTGCTAATGCTCATGTTGAAGATTTTGACAGTTTCAGCTGAAGAATACAATCAGGGGCTGAAAACGCATTTAAAGCAATAAAAAGTTAATCTTGTTTCTCACACCTATACTAAACCGTTGTAGACTCAAAATTCAAATTGTAATTAGTGTATTTTAGAATCCTGAAGATGATTTCAGCATGCATTTCATTGTGTGCATGTTCATTTTAAAGATTTTGAAAGTTTCACCTGAAGTGTACAATCGGGGGCTAAAAACGCATTTAAAGCAATAAAAAGTTAATCTTGTTTCTCACACCTATACTAAACCGTTGTAGACGCAAACTTCTTATTGTAATTAGTGTATTTTAGAATCCTGAAGATGATTACAGCATGCATTTCATTGTGTGCATGTTCATTTTAAAGATTTTGAAAGTTGCACCTGAAGTGTACAATCAGGGGCTGAAAATGCATTTAAAGCAATAAAAAGTTAATCTTGTTTCTCACACCTATACTAAACGTTGTAGACTCAAAATTATTACTGTAATTAGTGTATTTTAGCATTCTGCAGATGATTCCAGCATGCATTTCATTGTGCGCATGTTCGTTTTAAAGATTTTGAAAGTTTCACCTGAAGTGTACAATCATAGGCTGAAAACGCATTTAAAGCAATAAAAAGTTCATCTTGGCTCTCACACCTAAACTAAACGTTGTAGACTCAAATTTTTTGCTGTCTTTAATGTATTTTAGCATTCTGAAGATGATTCCAGCATGCATTTCATTGTGCGCATGTTCATTTTAAAGATTTTGAAAGTTTCACCTGAAGTGTACAATCAGGGGCTAAAAATGCATTTAAAGCAATCAAAAGTTTAACTTGGCTCTCACACCTAAACTAAACGTTGTAGACTCAAAATGTTTGCTGTATTTAGTGTATTTTAGCATCCTGAAGATGATTCCAGCATTAATTTCATTGTGCTTTTGCTCATTTTGAAGATTTTGACAGTTTCACCTGAAGTGTACAATCAGGTGCTGAAAACACGTTTACAGCAATAAAAAGTTAATTTTGGCTCTCACACCTAAACTAAACGTTGTAGAATCAAAATGTTTGTTGTCTTTAGTGCATTTTAGCATTCTGAAGATGATTCCAGCATGCATTTCATTGTGCGCATGTTCATTTTAAAGATTTTGAAAGTTGCACCTGAAGTGTACAAGCAGGGTCTGAAAACGCATTTAAAGCAATAAAAAGTTAATCTTGTTTCTCACACCTATACTAAACGTTGTAGACTCAAAATTATTACTGTAATTAGTGTATTTTAGCATTCTGCAGATGATTCCAGGATGCATTTCATTGTGCGCATGTTCGTTTTAAAGATTTTGAAAGTTTCACCTGAAGTGTACAATCAGGGTCTGAAAACGCATTTAAAGCAATAAAAAGTTAATCTTGTTTCTCACACCTATACTAAACGTTGTAGACTCAAAATTATTACTGTACTTAGTGTATTTTAGCATTCTGCAGATGATTCCAGCATGCATTTCATTGTGCGCATGTTCGTTTTAAAGATTTTGAAAGTTTCACCTGAAGTGTACAATCAGGGGCTGAAAACGCATTTAAAGCAATAAAAAGTTAATCTTGTTTCTCACACCTATACTAAACCGTTGTAGACGCAAAATTCTTATTGTAATTAGTGTATTTTAGAATCCTGAAGATGATTACAGCATGCATTTCATTGTGTGCATGTTCATTTTAAAGATTTTGAAAGTTGCACCTAAAGTGTACAATCAGGGGCTGAAAACGCATTTAAAGCAATAAAAAGTTAATCTTGTTTCTCACACCTATACTAAACCGTTGTAGACGCAAAATTCTTATTGTAATTAGTGTATTTTAGAATCCTGAAGATGATTACAGCATGCATTTCATTGTGTGCATGTTCATTTTAAAGATTTTGAAAGTTGCACCTGAAGTGTACAATCAGGGGCTGAAAACGCATTTAAAGCAATAAAAAGTTAATCTTGTTTCTCACACCTATACTAAACGTTGTAGACTCAAAATTATTACTGTAATTAGTGTATTTTAGCATTCTGCAGATGATTCCAGCATGCATTTCATTGTGCGCATGTTCGTTTTAAAGATTTTGAAAGTTTCACCTGAAGTGTACAATCATAGGCTGAAAACGCATTTAAAGCAATAAAAAGTTCATCTTGGCTCTCACACCTAAACTAAACGTTGTAGACTCAAATTTTTTGCTGTCTTTAATGTATTTTAGCATTCTGAAGATGATTCCAGCATGCATTTCATTGTGCGCATGTTCGTTTTAAAGACTTTGAAAGTTCCACCTGAAGTATACAATCAGGGGCTGAAAACGCATTTAAAGCAATAAAAAGTTAATTTTGGCTCTCACACCTAAAGTAAATGTTTTAGACTCAAATTTTTTGCTGTCTTTAGTGTATTTTAGCATCCTGCAGATGATTTAAGCATGCATTTCATTGTGCTAATGCTCATGTTGAAGATTTTGACAGTTTCAGCTGAAGAATACAATCAGGGGCTGAAAACGCATTTAAAGCAATAAAAAGTTAATCTTGTTTCTCACACCTATACTAAACCGTTGTAGACTCAAAATTCAAATTGTAATTAGTGTATTTTAGAATCCTGAAGATGATTTCAGCATGCATTTCATTGTGTGCATGTTCATTTTAAAGATTTTGAAAGTTTCACCTGAAGTGTACAATCAGGGGCTAAAAATGCATTTAAAGCAATCAAAAGTTTAACTTGGCTCTCACACCTAAACTAAACGTTGTAGACTCAAAATGTTTGCTGTATTTAGTGTATTTTAGCATCCTGAAGATGATTCCAGCATTAATTTCATTGTGCTTATACTCATTTTGAAGATTTTGACAGTTTCACCTAAAGAGTACAATCAGGGGCTGAAAACGCGTTTAAAGCAATAAAAAGTTAATTTTGGCTCTCACAGCTTAACTAAATGTTGTAGACTCAAACTTTTTGCTGTCATTAGTGTATTTTAGCAACTTGAAGATGATTCCAGCATTAATTTCATTGTGCTTTTGCTCATTTTGAAGATTTTGACAGTTTCACCTGAAGTGTACAATCAGGTGCTGAAAACACGTTTACAGCAATAAAAAGTTAATTTTGGCTCTCACACCTAAACTAAACGTTGTAGAATCAAAATGTTTGTTGTCTTTAGTGCATTTTAGCATTCTGAAGATGATTCCAGCATGCATTTCATTGTGCGCATGTTCATTTTAAAGATTTTGAAAGTTGCACCTGAAGTGTACAATCAGGGTCTGAAAACGCATTTAAAGCAATAAAAAGTTCATCTTGGCTCTCACACCTAAACTAAACATTGTAGACTCAAAATGTTTGCTGTATTTAGTGTATTTTAGCATCCTGAAGATGATTCCAGCATTAATTTCATTGTGCTTATACTCATTTTGAAGATTTTGACAGTTTCACCTGAAGAGTACAATCAGGGGCTGAAAACGCGTTTAAAGCAATAAAAAGTTAATTTTGGCTCTCACAGCTTAACTAAATGTTGTAGACTCAAAATGTTTGTTGTCTTTAGTGCATTTTAGCATTCTGAAGATGATTCCAGCATGCATTTCATTGTGCGCATGTTCATTTTAAAGATTTTGAAAGTTGCACCTGAAGTGTACAATCAGGGTCTGAAAACGCATTTAAAGCAATAAAAAGTTAATCTTGTTTCTCACACCTATACTAAACGTTGTAGACTCAAAATTATTACTGTACTTAGTGTATTTTAGCATTCTGCAGATGATTCCAGCATGCATTTCATTGTGCGCATGTTCGTTTTAAAGATTTTGAAAGTTTCACCTGAAGTGTACAATCAGGGGCTGAAAACGCATTTAAAGCAATAAAAAGTTAATCTTGTTTCTCACACCTATACTAAACCGTTGTAGACGCAAAATTCTTATTGTAATTAGTGTATTTTAGAATCCTGAAGATGATTACAGCATGCATTTCATTGTGTGCATGTTCATTTTAAAGATTTTGAAAGTTGCACCTGAAGTGTACAATCAGGGGCTGAAAACGCATTTAAAGCAATAAAAAGTTAATCTTGTTTCTCACACCTATACTAAACGTTGTAGACTCAAAATTATTACTGTAATTAGTGTATTTTAGCATTCTGCAGATGATTCCAGCATGCATTTCATTGTGCGCATGTTCGTTTTAAAGATTTTGAAAGTTTT
This sequence comes from Leptonotus elevatus, assembly GCF_054856555.1. Lineage (NCBI taxonomy): Eukaryota > Metazoa > Chordata > Actinopteri > Syngnathiformes > Syngnathidae > Leptonotus > Leptonotus elevatus. The sequence goes on from NC_141249.1 coordinate 856,762, forward strand.
ACCTGAAGTGTACAATCAGAGGCTGAAAACACATTTAAAGCAATAAAAAGTTCATCTTGGCTCTCACACCTAAACTAAACGTTGTAGACTCAAAATGTTTGCTGTATTTAGTGTATTTTAGCATCCTGAAGATGATTCCAGCATTAATTTCATTGTGCTTATGCTCATTTTGAAGATTTTGACAGTTTCACCTGAAGAGTAAAATCAGGGGCTGAAAACGCATTTAAAGCAATAAAAAGTTCATCTTGGCTCTCACACCTAAACTAAATGTTGTAAACTCAAAATGTTTGCTGTATTTAGTGTATTTTAGCATCCTGAAGATGATTTCAGCATGCATTTCATTGTGCTAATGCTCATGTTGAAGATTTTGACAGTTTCACCTGAAGAGTAAAATCAGGGGCTGAAAACGCATTTAAAGCAATAAAAAGTTCATCTTGTTTCTCACACCTATACTAAACGTTGTAGACTCAAAATTCTTATTGTAATTAGTGTATTTTAGCAACTTGAAGATGATTCCAGCATTAATTTAATTGTGCTTTGGCTCATTTTGAAGATTTTGACAGTTTCACCTGAAGTGTACAATAGGGCAGAAAATGCATTTAAAACAATAAAAAGTTCATTTTGGCTCTCACACCTTAACTAAATGTTGTAGACTCAAACTTTTTGCTGTCATTAGTGTATTTTAGCAACCTGAAGATGATTCCAGCATTAATTTCATTGTGCTTTTGCTCATTTTGAAGATGTTGACAGTTTCACCTGAAATGTACAATCGGGCTGAAAATGCATTTAAAGCAATAAAAAGTTCATTTTGGCTCTCACACCATAACTAAATGTTGTAGACTCAAACTTTTTGCTGTCATTAGTGTATTTTAGCAACCTGAAGATGATTCCAGCATTAATTTCATTGTGCTTTTGCTCATTTTGAAGATTTTGACAGGTTCACCTGAAGTGTACAATCGGGCTGAAAATGCATTTAAAGTAATAAAAAGTTCATTTTGGCTCTCACACCTTAACTAAATGTTGTAGACTCAAACTTTTTGCTGTCATTAGCGTATTTTAGCAACCTGAAGATGATTCCAGCATTAATTTCATTGTGCTTTTGCTCATTTTGAAGATTTTGACAGTTTCACATGAAGTGTACAATCGGGCTGAAAATGCATTTAAAGCAATAAAAAGTTCATTTTGGCTCTCACACCTTAACTAAATGTTGTAGACTCAAACTTTTGGCTGTCATTAGTGTATTTTAGCAACCTGAAGATGATTCCAGCATTAATTTCATTGTGCTTTTGCTCATTTTGAAGATTTTGACAGTTTCGCCTGAAGTGTACAATCGTGCTGAAAATGCATTTAAAGCAATAAAAAGTTCATTTTGGCTCTCACACCTTAACTAAATGTTGTAGACTCAAGTTTTTTGCTGTATTTAGTGTATTTTAGCATCCTGCAGATTATTTAAGCATGCATTTCATTGTGCTAATGCTCATTTTGAAGATTTTGACAGTTTCAGCTGAAGAATACAATCAGGGGCTGAAAACGCATTTAAAGCAATAAAAAGTTCATCTTGGCTCTCACACCTAAACTAAACGTTGTAGACTCAAATTTTTTGCTGTCTTTAATGTATTTTAGCATTCTGAAGATGATTTCAGCATGCATTTCATTGTGCGCATGTTCATTTTAAAGATTTTGAAAGTTTCACCTGAAGTGTACAATCAGGGGCTAAAAATGCATTTAAAGCAATCAAAAGTTTAACTTGGCTCTCACACCTAAACTAAACGTTGTAGACTCAAAATGTTTGCTGTATTTAGTGTATTTTAGCATCCTGAAGATGATTCCAGCATGCATTTCATTGTGCGCATGTTCATTTTAAAGATTTTGAAAGTTGCACCTGAAGTGTACAATCAGGGTCTGAAAACGCATTTAAAGCAATAAAAAGTTCATCTTGGCTCTCACACCTAAAATAAACGTTGTAGACTCAAAATGTTTGCTGTATTTAGTGTATTTTAGCATCCTGAAGATGATTCCAGCATTAATTTCATTGTGCTTATACTCATTTTGAAGATTTTGACAGTTTCACCTGAAGAGTACAATCAGGGGCTGAAAACGCGTTTAAAGCAATAAAAAAGTTAATTTTGGCTCTCACAGCTTAACTAAATGTTGTAGACTCAAACTTTTTGCTGTCGTTAGTGTATTTTAGCAACTTGAAGATGATTCCAGCATTAATTTCATTGTGCTTTTGCTCATTTTGAAGATTTTGACAGTTTCACCTGAAGTGTACAATCAGGTGCTGAAAACACGTTTACAGCAATAAAAAGTTAATTTTGGCTCTCACACCTAAACTAAACGTTGTAGAATCAAAATGTTTGTTGTCTTTAGTGCATTTTAGCATTCTGAAGATGATTCCAGCATGCATTTCATTGTGCGCATGTTCATTTTAAAGATTTTGAAAGTTGCACCTGAAGTGTACAATCAGGGTCTGAAAACGCATTTAAAGCAATAAAAAGTTAATCTTGTTTCTCACACCTATACTAAACGTTGTAGACTCAAAATTATTACTGTACTTAGTGTATTTTAGCATTCTGCAGATGATTCCAGCATGCATTTCATTGTGCGCATGTTCGTTTTAAAGATTTTGAAAGTTTCACCTGAAGTGTACAATCAGGGGCTGAAAACGCATTTAAAGCAATAAAAAGTTAATCTTGTTTCTCACACCTATACTAAACCGTTGTAGACGCAAAATTCTTATTGTAATTAGTGTATTTTAGAATCCTGAAGATGATTACAGCATGCATTTCATTGTGTGCATGTTCATTTTAAAGATTTTGAAAGTTGCACCTAAAGTGTACAATCAGGGGCTGAAAACGCATTTAAAGCAATAAAAAGTTAATCTTGTTTCTCACACCTATACTAAACGTTGTAGACTCAAAATTATTACTGTAATTAGTGTATTTTAGCATTCTGCAGATGATTCCAGCATGCATTTCATTGTGCGCATGTTCGTTTTAAAGATTTTGAAAGTTTTACCTGAAGTGTACAATCAGAGGCTGAAAACACATTTAAAGCAATAAAAAGTTTATTTTGTCTCTCACACCTAAAGTAAACGTTTTAGACTCAAAATGTTTGCTGTATTTAGTGTATTTTAGCATCCTGAAGATGATTCCAGCATTAATTTCATTGTGCTTATGCTTATTTTGAAGATTTTGACAGTTTCACCTGAAGAGTAAAATCAGGGGCTGAAAACGCATTTAAAGCAATAAAAAGTTCATCTTGGCTCTCACACCTAAACTAAACGTTGTAAACTCAAAATGTTTGCTGTATTTAGTGTATTTTAGCATCCTGAAGATGATTTCAGCATGCATTTCATTGTGCTAATGCTCATGTTGAAGATTTTGACAGTTTCACCTGAAGAGTAAAATCAGGGGCTGAAAACGCATTTAAAGCAATAAAAAGTTCATCTTGTTTCTCACACCTATACTAAACGTTGTAGACTCAAAATTCTTATTGTAATTAGTGTATTTTAGCAACTTGAAGATGATTCCAGCATTAATTTAATTGTGCTTTGGCTCATTTTGAAGATTTTGACAGTTTCACCTGAAGTGTACAATAGGGCAGAAAATGCATTTAAAACAATAAAAAGTTAATTTTGGCTCTCACACCTTAACTAAATGTTGTAGACTCAAACTTTTTGCTGTCATTAGTGTATTTTAGCAACCTGAAGATGATTCCAGCATTAATTTCATTGTGCTTTTGCTCATTTTGAAGATGTTGACAGTTTCACCTGAAATGTACAATCGGGCTGAAAATGCATTTAAAGCAATAAAAAGTTCATTTTGGCTCTCACACCATAACTAAATGTTGTAGACTCAAACTTTTTGCTGTCATTAGTGTATTTTAGCAACCTGAAGATGATTCCAGCATTAATTTCATTGTGCTTTTGCTCATTTTGAAGATTTTGACAGTTTCACATGAAGTGTACAATCGGGCTGAAAATGCATTTAAAGCAATAAAAAGTTCATTTTGGCTCTCACACCTTAACTAAATGTTGTAGACTCAAACTTTTGGCTGTCATTAGTGTATTTTAGCAACCTGAAGATGATTCCAGCATTAATTTCATTGTGCTTTTGCTCATTTTGAAGATTTTGACAGTTTCGCCTGAAGTGTACAATCGTGCTGAAAATGCATTTAAAGCAATAAAAAGTTCATTTTGGCTCTCACACCTTAACTAAATGTTGTAGACTCAAGTTTTTTGCTGTATTTAGTGTATTTTAGCATCCTGCAGATGATTTAAGCATGCATTTCATTGTGCTAATGCTCATTTTGAAGATTTTGACAGTTTCAGCTGAAGAATACAATCAGGGGCTGAAAACGCATTTAAAGCAATAAAAAGTTCATCTTGGCTCTCACACCTAAACTAAACGTTGTAGACTCAAATTTTTTGCTGTCTTTAATGTATTTTAGCATTCTGAAGATGATTTCAGCATGCATTTCATTGTGCGCATGTTCATTTTAAAGATTTTGAAAGTTTCACCTGAAGTGTACAATCAGGGGCTAAAAATGCATTTAAAGCAATCAAAAGTTTAACTTGGCTCTCACACCTAAACTAAACGTTGTAGACTCAAAATGTTTGCTGTATTTAGTGTATTTTAGCATCCTGAAGATGATTCCAGCATTAATTTCATTGTGCTTATACTCATTTTGAAGATTTTGACAGTTTCACCTGAAGAGTACAATCAGGGGCTGAAAACGCGTTTAAAGCAATAAAAAGTTAATTTTGGCTCTCACACCTTAACTAAATGTTGTAGACTCAAACTTTTTGCTGTCATTAGTGTATTTTAGCAACTTGAAGATGATTCCAGCATTAATTTCATTGTGCTTTTGCTCATTTTGAAGATTTTGACAGTTTCACCTGAAGTGTACAATCAGGTGCTGAAAACACGTTTACAGCAATAAAAAGTTCATTTTGGCTCTCACACCTTAACTAAATGTTGTAGACTAAAACTTTTTGCTGTCATTAGTGTATTTTAGCAACCTGAAGATGATTTCAGCATTAATTTCATTGTGCTTTTGCTCATTTTGAAGATTTTGACAGTTTCACCTGAAGTGTACAATCGGGCTGAAAATGCATTTAAAGCAATAAAAAGTTCATTTTGGCTCTCACACCTTAACTAAATGTTGTAGACTCAAACTTTTTGCTGTCATTAGCGTATTTTAGCAACCTTAAGATGATTCCAGCATTAATTTCATTGTGCTTTTGCTCATTTTGAAGATTTTGACAGTTTCACCTGAAGTGTACAATCGGGCTGAAAATGCATTTAACTCTTTGACTGCCAGACGTTTTCAGAAAAGGGATGCCGTCAGTGCCAGCCGATTTAAGCATTTTGACTGATCTTTCAAGGTCCACAGAAAATGTTCTGTTTGGACTATGGAAACACACGTACTACCAAATGAAAGATTGGACTTTCATCTTTCATCAGAAAAAAAAAGTTTGTTTCTACCTTATTCTGTTCTTTAGTAATCAACAATAGAAAATGGTTAGTTTCCTCCAATTTCGCCTGTTTTGGACCAAAATACGGAGAAATCAAGCTTTTAGTGAAACGATATTATTTCATGCATTCTAGTGAATTTTACACTTCTTTTTGTCCATGAATGATGCCACAAACACCTAAATAGTGTTTTACTTCTATAAAACACTACCACCAAGAATGAAAAATTGTTTTTTGATAGCAAAATAACAGTATATTTACATTCAACATTCAACAGTGTAATACAACAAACGTGTGCAACTGTGCAACTGTGCATATGTGGTGTGTGTATGTGTTTCTATTTACAATTCTGTGGATGTTTCAACTACACAAGTTTTTTTTTGGTGTGGTATATAGTGTAACATTGCCCTGGGTGCAAGGGGACGCAGCAGGATTTGCACCACAGATTTATTTCGCTGCGAATGCCCCTTCGCGTGCAGACCCTACACTTTCTTGCTGGCTTTTTTTTCCGGGGGGTAGCAGGTATGTATTGCAGTGTGTGTTTTGCCATGTTGCCATCAAGTCGACTTTCAGGATCGTTATACGGTGACCTGGTGTTCTGTCTGGCTTCCTCATGTCCTTCAGTTTGTATGTTTGTAGCAATGTCCTCCTCCTGGTCTTGTGGTAAGAGCCACCCTCTCACCACCTGCTGGATAAACTCCAAAAAAATTTGACATTTGCCAGGATGTTTTGCTTTGTACAGGATAAAGGCATTGAACAAACATATTTGAAACAGATACGCAACACATTTTTTGTGCCATTTCAACGTCTTCCTCGTGAATGGGTGGTAAGAAATGTTTTGATCTATCTTATCCACGCCATTCATCGTGGAATTGTAGTCCAAAACACATACAGGTTTCGGGAAAGGCACTCTTTTTTTTAGTGCCTTCCGCCACACATCAACTGTCCGCATTTCATCTTTGTGAAAAGTAGTCACCATCCTCAACAAACGCTTGTCCTGCCATGCCACAACCAAAACATTTGTGTTGTGTCTCACCAGTTTCCCCCCCACCCCAAGGCCAGTGTTTGTAAGAGAAGTGATCTCATTTGGTTCACCCCTATTTATTTTCAGTGTTCCACAAACATTTGTACGTGCTGCCAGGAGACGTTCACACAACCCAATTGAATTATAAAAATTGTCCATAAAGAGCGTGTACCCATTTCCTGGCAGACGATCTAGCAAATTGAACACGGTATCAGGCAGAGAACAACTAGTACCAACATAAGGTTGCATATTAAAACAATATCCTGTTTGGGAGTCACACAGGATGTATGACTTAATTCCATATTTGATTGGTTTTTGGGGGTTGTAAACTTTAAACGATAGACGGCCCTGAAAATTCATCATTCCCTCATCAATACATACATTCCTCCCGGGTTGGAACAGTTCTTTAAATTTTTTTACAATATGGTTGAACACAGGACGGATTTTAAATAATTTGTCGTCTGAACTGTGTCTCTCATTATTGTTAAAATGTAGGAAACTCCAGATAAGCTGGAAGCGGTTTCGAGGCATCGCGCGACTAAAAAATGGTGTGGTTTCAATTTCATCCTGAGTCCAATACATTTCTATACTGGGCTTTTTTATATACCCAGTAAGAAATTGGAGTGCAAAAAATGTTTTCAATTCTGATACAGACACTGGCTTCCAAGCACGACTCCTGCAGTGTGGCAGACTTTCAGTCTGCTTCTGCATGGATTGACGTGCATATAAATTTGTTTGATCAGCAATGTGCTGGAGAAGTTCGTCTGAGATGAATAGTTGCAGGAAGTCAGCTGGCAGGATTGAATTTAGCTCTGCTGCGGCACCCATGGTCCTGGAGTTTCGGTAAACGGGAATGTGTTTGGCTGCCAGCCTGTTTCATGCCAGCCAGAACTTTTGGGATCTGCAAATATACATTTCAATATCATATAATATTTATTTTAGATCAGTGTGAAGCAATATATATATATAAATATATATGTTTACCTTTTTTCTTGGATCCACTGGTTGATGCACATTCTGTAAATTATAGAAGACATTTACCATCAAATCTTATACTCGTGCTGTGTTTGAGAATCATTTTTTTTTACCTTTATTCTGCTCACTGTGAGACGCGTCACCTTGAGCCCGACGAGCTACAGCTGAAAGAAATATTACAATTACAATCATATCGAAAGACCGTTTTCTTTTGTTGTTGCGGTGTATTGAAAACACGTTTTTTATACCTCTCTTTGTCGTGGAAACTGTAGGTTGTCGCTGTGAGCACGATCCACGATCTATGAATTGTACATTCACGTTACACGAGGTGCTAGCAGCGTGCCGGAAAAGTATCTCATAGCAAGTTTGCGCTTACCTTCACAGTCTTCTGCGGATGAAATGCTGTCCGAATCACTTTCTCGAAGATCCGACTGTACCCACTCCTCCGAAGAATATCCATCGGACTCGGGGTACTCTTCGTCGTCCGAATCAACGTCCGCGTTTGCAGAAGTGCTTGGTCGTGCACCACGTTTTCCGGCGTTAGCATCGCTAACCGGGGTCGCTTTAAGACGTGGCCGAAGACGTCGCGTCAAAGCCGCAACTTCGGCGTCAACCTCGTTGTCGCCATCATCATCATTGCCACCAACGTTCAATTTAGCACTGGTTGTTTCTTTTTGAAAATACCGATCAAGCGTGAGCTGCTTTCCACCGGTCGTCATTTTTGCTTTCTCTTCCTCCATGCTTTTTGCTTTCTCCATTATCCTCTCCACTCCACTCTAGCTCCGCCTCACCTTTTATACTGACGCCCACGGTGGGCGGCCCACCAAAAGTGCAAGGAGAGTCATCGCTGCCATCTAGAGGCCAAAACGAGTCATTATACTAACTTGATCTGCTTGATACTTTCAGCACAGCTGCCCAAGGCTTTCCTCCACCCGTTTCCCCCAAAAAAAAAAAAAAACATAGTGGACGTCTTTTAACGTCCTCGGCGCCCTTCCCTAGGTTTATGCTAAACGTCTTATAACGTTTATGGCGGTCAAAGAGTTAAAGCAATAAAAAGTTCATTTTGGCTCTCACACCTTAACTAAATGTTGTAGACTCAAACTTTTTGCTGTCATTAGTGTATTTTAGCAACCTGAAGATGATTCCAGCATTAATTTCATTGTGCTTTTGCTCATTTTGAAGATTTTGACAGTTTGACCTGAAGTGTACAATCGGGCTGAAAATGCATTTAAAGCAATAAAAGGTTCATTTTGGCTCTCACACCTTAACTAAATGTTGTAGACTCATTTTTTTTTGCTGTCATTAGTGTATTTTAGCAACCTGAAGATGATTCCAGCATTAATTGAATTGTGCTTTTGCTCATTTTGAAGATGTTGACAGTTTCACCTGAAGTGTACAATCGGGCTGAAAATGCAATTAAAGCAATAAAAAGTTAATTTTGGCTCTCACACCTTAACTAAATGTTGTAGACTCAAACTTGTTGCTTTCATTAGTGTATTTTAGCAACCTGAAGATGATTCCAGCATTAATTTCATTGTGCTTTTGCTCATTTTGAAGATTTTGACAGTTTCACCTGAAGAATAAAATCAGGGGCTGAAAACGCATTTAAAGCAATAAAAAGTTCATCTTGGCTCTCACACCTAAACTAAACGTTGTAGACTAAAAATGTTTGCTGTATTTAGTGTATTTTAGCATCCTGAAGATGATTCCAGCATTAATTTCATTGTGCTTATGCTCATTTTGAAGATTTTGACAGTTTCATCTGAAGAGTACAATCAGGGGCTGAAAACGCATTTAAAGCAATAAAAAGTTAATCTTGTTTCTCACACCTATACTAAAGGTTGTAGACTCAAAATTCTTATTGTAATTAGTGTATTTTAGAATCCTGAAGATGATTTCAGCATGCATTTCATTGTGTGCATGTTCATTTTAAAGATTTTGACAGTTTCACCTGAAGAGTACAATCAGGGGCTGAAAACACATTTAAAGCAATAAAAAGTTCATCTTGGCTCTCACACCTAAACTAAACGTTGTAGACTCAAAATGTTTGCTGTAATTAGTGTATTTTAGCATCCTGAAGATGATTCCAGCATTAATTTCATTGTGCTTATGCACATTTTGAAGATTTTGACAGTTTCATCTGAAGAGTACAATCAGGGGCTGAAAACGCATTTAAAGCAATAAAAAGTTAATCTTGTTTCTCACACCTATACTAAAGGTTGTAGACTCAAAATTCTTATTGTAATTAGTGTATTTTAATATCCTGAAGATGATTTCAGCATGCATTTCATTGTGTGCATGTTCATTTGAAAGATTTTGACAGTTTCACCAGAAGAGTACAATCAGGGGCTGAAAACGCATTTAAAGCAATACAAAGTTCATCTTGGCTCTCACACCTTAACTAAACATTGTAGAATTAAAATTCTTATTGTAATTAGTGTATTTTAGCAACTTGAAGATGATTCCAGCATTAATTTCATTGTGCTTTTGCTCATTTTGAAGATTTTGACAGTTTCACCTGAAGTGTACAATCGGGCTGAAAATGCATTTAAAGCCATAAAAAGTTCATTTTGGCTCTCACACCTTAACTAAATGTTGTAGACTCAAACTTTTTGCTGTCATTAGTGTATGTTAGCAAAATGAAGATGATTCAAGCATTAATTTCATTGTGCTTTTGCTCATTTTGAAGATTTTGACATTTTCACCTGAAGTGTACAATCGGGCTGAAAATGCATTTAAAGCCATAAAAAGTTCATTTTGGCTCTCACACCTTAACTAAATGTTGTAGACTCAAACTTTTTGCTGTCATTAGTGTATTTTAGCAACCTGAAGATGATTCCAGCATGCATTTCATTGTGCGCATGTTCGTTTTAAAGATTTTGAAAGTTTCACCTGAAGTGTACAATCAGGGGCTGAAAACGCATTTAAAGCAATAAAAAGTTAATTTTGGCTCTCACACCTAAAGTAAACGTTTTAGACTCAAATTTTTTGCTGTCTTTAGTGTATTTTAGCATCCTGCAGATGATTTAAGCATGCATTTCATTGTGCTAATGCTCATGTTGAAGATTTTGACAGTTTCACCTGAAGAATACAATCAGGGGCTGAAAACGCATTTAAAGCAATAAAAAGTTAATCTTGGCTCTCACACCTAAACTAAACGTTGTAGACTCAAAATGTTTGCTGTCTTTAGTGTATTTTAGCATTCTGAAGATGATTCCAGCATGCATTTCATTGTGCGCATGTTCATTTTAAAGATTTTGAAAGTTTCACCTGAAGTGTACAATCAGGGGCTAAAAACGCATTTAAAGCAATCAAAAGTTTATCTTGGCTCTCACACCTAAACTAAACGTTGTATACTCAAAATGTTTGCTGTATTTAGTGTATTTTAGCATCCTGAAGATGATTTCAGCATTAATTTCATTGTACTTATGCTCATTTTGAAAAGATTTTGACAGTTTCACCTGAAGAGTACAATCAGGGGCTGAAAACGCATTTAAAGCAAAACAAAGTTAATTTTGGCTCTCACACCTAAACTAAATATTGTAGACTCAACATTTTTGCTGTCATTAGTGTATTTTAGCAACCTGAAGATGATTCCAGCATTAATTTCATCGTAATTATGCTCATTTTGAAGATTTTGACAGTTTCACCTTAAGAGTACAATCAGGGGCTAAAAACGCATTTAAAGCAATAAAAAGTTAATTTTGGCTCTCACACCTAAACCAAACGTTGTAGACTCAAACTTTTTGCTGTCTTTAGTGTATTTTAGCATCCTGCAGATTACTTCAGCATGCATTTCATTGTGCTAATGCTCATGTTGAAGATTTTGACAGTTTGACCTGAAGAGTACAATCAGGGGCTGAAAATGCATTTAAAGCAATAAAAAGTTAATCTTGGCTCTCACACCTAAACTAAATGTTGTAGACTCAAACATTTTGCTGTATTTTGTTTATATTAGCATCCTGAAGATGATTCCAGCATGCATTTCGTTGTGCACATGCTCATTTAAAAGATTTTGACAGTTTCACCTGAAGTGTACAATCAGGGGCTGAAAACTCATTTAAAGCAATACAAAGTTAATCTTGTTTCTCACACCTACACTAAACGTTGTAGACTCAAAATTCTTACTGTAATTTGTGTATTTTAGCATCCTGCAGATGATTTCAGCATGCATTTCATTGTGTTAATGCTCATGTTGAAGATTTTGACAGTTTCACCTGAAGAGTACAATCAGGGGCTGAAAACGCATTTAAAGCAATAAAAAGTTAATCTTGGCTCTCACACCTAAACTAAACGTTGTCAACTCAAAATGTTTGCTGTATTTAGTGTATTTTAGCATCCTGAAGATGATTCCAGCATTAATTTCATTGTGCTTATGCTCATTTTGAAGATTTTGACAGTTTCACCTGAAGAGTACAATCAGGGGCTGAAAACGCATTTAAAGCAATAAAAATTTAATTTTGGCTCTCACACCTAAACCAAACATTTTCGACTCAAAATGTTTGCTGTCTTTAATGTATTTTGGCATCCTGCAGATGATTCCAGCATGCATTTCATTGTGCGCATGTTCATTTTAAAGATTTTGAAAGTTTCACCTGAAGTGTACAATCAGGGGCTGAAAACGCATTTAAAGCAATAAAAAGTTAATTTTGGCTCTCACACCTAAACTAAATGTTGTAGACTCAAAATTTTGCTGTATTTTGTTTATATTAGCATCCTGAAGATGATTCCAGCATGCATTTCGTTGTGCACATGCTCATTTAAAAGATTTTGACAGTTTCACCTGAAGTGTACAATCAGGGGCTGAAAACTCATTTAAAGCAATACAAAGTTAATCTTGTTTCTCACACCTATACTAAACGTTGTAGACTCAAAATTCTTACTGTAATTTGTGTATTTTAGCATCCTGCAGATGATTTCAGCATGCATTTCATTGTGTTAATGCTCATGTTGAAGATTTTGACAGTTTCACCTGAAGAGTACAATCAGGGGCTGAAAACGCATTTAAAGCAATAAAAAGTTAATTTTGGCTCTCACACCTAAACTAAACGTTGTAGACTCAAAATGTTTGCTGTCTTTAGTGTATTTTAGCATTCTGAAGATGATTCCAGCATGCATTTCATTGTGCGCATGTTCATTTTAAAGATTTTGAAAGTTTCACCTGAAGTGTACAATCAGGGGCTAAAAACGCATTTAAAGCAATCAAAAGTTTATCTTGGCTCTCACACCTAAACTAAACGTTGTAGACTCAAAATGTTTGCTGTATTTAGTGTATTTTAGCATCCTGAAGATGATTGCAGCATTAATTTCATTGTGCGCATGTTCATTTTAAAGATTTTGAAAGTTTCACCTGAAGTGTACAATCAGGGGCTGAAAACGCATTTAAAGCAATAAAAAGTTAATTTTGGCTCTCACACCTAAAGTAAACGTTGTAGACTAAAAATGTTTGCTGTATTTAGTGTATTTTAGCATCCTGAAGATGATTCCAGCATTAATTTCATTGTGCTTATGCTCATTTTGAAGATTTTGACAGTTTCACCTGAAGAGTACAATCAGGGGCTGAAAACGCATTTAAAGCAATAAAAAGTTAATTTTGGCTCTCACACCTAAACTAAACGTTGTAGACTCAAAATGTTTGCTGTATTTAGTGTATTTTAGCATCCTGAAGATGATTCCAGCATTAATTTCATTGTACTTATGCTCATTTTGAAAAGATTTTGACAGTTTCACCTGAAGAGTACAATCAGGGGCTGAAAACGCATTTAAAGCAAAACAAAGTTAATTTTGGCTCTCACACCTAAACTAAACATTGTAGACTCAACATTTTTGCTGTAATTAGTGTATTTTAGCAACCTGAAGATGATTCCAGCATTAATTTCATTGTAATTATGCTCATTTTGAAGATTTTGACAGTTTCACCTTAAGAGTACAATCAGGGGCTAAAATCGCATTTAAAGCAATAAAAAGTTAATTTTGGCTCTCACACCTAAACCAAACGTTGTAGACTCAAACTTTTTGCTGTCTTTAGTGTATTTTATCATCCTGCAGATTACTTCAGCATGCATTTCATTGTGCTAATGCTCATGTTGAAGATTTTGACAGTTTGACCTGAAGAGTACAATCAGGGGCTGAAAATGCATTTAAAGCAATAAAAAGTTAATCTTGGCTCTCACACCTAAACTAAATGTTGTAGACTCAAACATTTTGCTGTATTTTGTTTATATTAGCATCCTGAAGATGATTCCAGCATGCATTTCGTTGTGCACATGCTCATTTAAAAGATTTTGACAGTTTCACCTGAAGTGTACAATCAGGGGCTGAAAACTCATTTAAAGCAATACAAAGTTAATCTTGTTTCTCACACCTATACTAAACGTTATAGACTCAAAATTCTTACTGTAATTTGTGTATTTTAGCATCCTGCAGATGATTTCAGCATGCATTTCATTGTGTTAATGCTCATGTTGAAGATTTTGACAGTTTCACCTGAAGAGTACAATCAGGGGCTGAAAACGCATTTAAAGCAATAAAAAGTTAATCTTGGCTCTCACACCTAAACTAAACGTTGTCGACTCAAAATGTTTGCTGTATTTAGTGAATTTTAGCATCCTGAAGATGATTCCAGCATTAATTTCATTGTGCTTATGCTCATTTTGAAGATTTTGACAGTTTCACCTGAAGAGTACAATCAGGGGCTGAAAACGCATTTAAAGCAATAAAAATTTAATTTTGGCTCTCACACCTAAACCAAACATTGTCGACTCAAAATGTTTGCTGTCTTTAGTGTATTTTGGCATCCTGCAGATGATTCCAGCATGCATTTCATTGTGCGCATGTTCATTTTAAAGATTTTGAAAGTTTCACCTGAAGTGTACAATCAGGGGCTGAAAACGCATTTAAAGCAATAAAAAGTTAATTTTGGCTCTCACACCTAAAGTAAACGTTTTAGACTCAAATTTTTTGCTGTCTTTAGTGTATTTTAGCATCCTGCAGATGATTTAAGCATGCATTTCATTGTGCTAATGCTCATGTTGAAGATTTTGACAGTTTCACCTGAAGAATACAATCAGGGGCTGAAAACGCATTTAAAGCAATAAAAAGTTAATCTTGGCTCTCACACCTAAACTAAACGTTGTAGCCTAAAAATGTTTGCTGTATTTAGTGTATTTTAGCATCCTGAAGATGATTCCAGCATTAATTTCATTGTGCTTATGCTCATTTTGAAGATTTTGACAGTTTCACCTGAAGAGTACAATCAGGGGCTGAAAACGCATTTAAAGCAATAAAAAGTTAATTTTGGCTCTCACACCTAAACTAAATGTTGTAGACTCAAAATGTTTGCTGTATTTAGTGTATTTTAGCATCCTGAAGATGATTCCAGCATTAATTTCATTGTACTTATGCTCATTTTGAAAAGATTTTGACAGTTTCACCTGAAGAGTACAATCAGGGGCTGAAAACGCATTTAAAGCAAAACAAAGTTAATTTTGGCTCTCACACCTAAACTAAACATTGTAGACTCAACATTTTTGCTGTCATTAGTGTATTTTAGAAACCTGAAGATGATTCCAGCATTAATTTCATTGTAATTATGCTCATTTTGAAGATTTTGACAGTTTCACCTTAAGAGTACAATCAGGGCTAAAAACGCATTTAAAGCAATAAAAAGTTAATTTTGGCTCTCACACCTAAACCAAACGTTGCAGACTCAAACTTTTTGCTGTCTTTAGTGTATTTTAGCATCCTGCAGATTACTTCAGCATGCATTTCATTGTGCTAATGCTCATGTTGAAGATTTTGACAGTTTGACCTGAAGAGTACAATCAGGGGCTGAAAATGCATTTAAAGCAATAAAAAGTTAATCTTGGCTCTCACACCTAAACTAAATGTTGTAGACTCAAACATTTTTGCTGTATTTTGTTTATATTAGCATCCTGAAGATGATTCCAGCATGCATTTCGTTGTGCACATGCTCATTTAAAAGATTTTGACAGTTTCACCTGAAGTGTACAATCAGGGGCTGAAAACTCATTTAAAGCAATACAAAGTTAATCTTGTTTCTCACACCTATACTAAACGTTGTAGACTCAAAATTCTTACTGTAATTTGTGTATTTTAGCATCCTGCAGATGATTTCAGCATGCATTTCATTGTGTTAATGCTCATGTTGAAGATTTTGACAGTTTCACCTGAAGAGTACAATCAGGGGCTGAAAACGCATTTAAAGCAATAAAAAGTTAATTTTGGCTCTCACACCTAAACTAAACGTTGTAGACTCAAAATGTTTGCTGTCTTTAGTGTATTTTAGCATTCTGAAGATGATTCCCGCATGCATTTAATTGTGCGCATGTTCATTTTAAAGATTTTGAAAGTTTCACCTGAAGTGTACAATCAGGGGCTAAAAACGCATTTAAAGCAATCAAAAGTTTATCTTGGCTCTCACACCTAAACTAAACGTTGTAGACTCAAAATGTTTGCTGTATTTAGTGTATTTTAGCATCCTGAAGATGATTCCAGCATTAATTTCATTGTGCGCATGTTCATTTTAAAGATTTTGAAAGTTTCACCTGAAGTGTACAATCAGGGGCTGAAAACGCATTTAAAGCAATAAAAAGTTAATTTTGGCTCTCACACCTAAAGTAAACGTTGTAGACTAAAAATGTTTGCTGTATTTAGTGTATTTTAGCATCCTGAAGATGATTCCAGCATTAATTTCATTGTGCTTATGCTCATTTCGAAGATTTTGACAGTTTCACCTGAAGAGTACAATCAGGGGCTGAAAACGCATTTAAAGCAATAAAAAGTTAATTTTGGCTCTCACACCTAAACTAAACGTTGTAGACTCAAAATGTTTGCTGTCTTTAGTGTATTTTAGCATTCTGAAGATGATTCCAGCATGCATTTCATTGTGCGCATGTTCATTTTAAAGATTTTGAAAGTTTCACCTGAAGTGTACAATCAGGGGCTGAAAACGCATTTAAAGCAATAAAAAGTTAATTTTGGCTCTCACACCTAAACTAAACGTTGTAGACTCAAAATGTTTGCTCTCTTTAGTGTATTTTAGCATTCTGAAGATGATTCCAGCATGCATTTCATTGTGCGCATGTTCATTTTAAAGATTTTGAAAGTTTCACCTGAAGTGTACAATCAGGGGCTAAAAAAGCATTTAAAGCAATCAAAAGTTTATCTTGGCTCTCACACCTAAACTAAACGTTGTAGACTCAAAATGTTTGCTGTATTTAGTGTATTTTAGCATCCTGAAGATGATTCCAGCATTAATTTCATTGTACTTATGCTCATTTTGAAAAGATTTTGACAGTTTCACCTGAAGAGTACAATCAGGGGCTGAAAACGCATTTAAAGCAAAACAAAGTTAATTTTGGCTCTCACACCTAAACTAAACATTGTAGACTCAACATTTTTGCTGTAATTAGTGTATTTTAGCAACCTGAAGATGATTCCAGCATTAATTTCATTGTAATTATGCTCATTTTGAAGATTTTGACAGTTTCACCTTAAGAGTACAATCAGGGGCTAAAAACGCATTTAAAGCAATAAAAAGTTAATTTTGGCTCTCACACCTAAACCAAACGTTGTAGACTCAAACTTTTTGCTGTCTTTAGTGTATTTTATCATCCTGCAGATTACTTCAGCATGCATTTCATTGTGCTAATGCTCATGTTGAAGATTTTGACAGTTTGACCTGAAGAGTACAATCAGGGGCTGAAAATGCATTTAAAGCAATAAAAAGTTAATCTTGGCTCTCACACCTAAACTAAATGTTGTAGACTCAAACATTTTGCTGTATTTTGTTTATATTAGCATCCTGAAGATGATTCCAGCATGCATTTCGTTGTGCACATGCTCATTTAAAAGATTTTGACAGTTTCACCTGAAGTGTACAATCAGGGGCTGAAAACTCATTTAAAGCAATACAAAGTTAATCTTGTTTCTCACACCTATACTAAACGTTATAGACTCAAAATTCTTACTGTAATTTGTGTATTTTAGCATCCTGCAGATGATTTCAGCATGCATTTCATTGTGTTAATGCTCATGTTGAAGATTTTGACAGTTTCACCTGAAGAGTACAATCAGGGGCTGAAAACGCATTTAAAGCAATAAAAAGTTAATCTTGGCTCTCACACCTAAACTAAACGTTGTCGACTCAAAATGTTTGCTGTATTTAGTGAATTTTAGCATCCTGAAGATGATTCCAGCATTAATTTCATTGTGCTTATGCTCATTTTGAAGATTTTGACAGTTTCACCTGAAGAGTACAATCAGGGGCTGAAAACGCATTTAAAGCAATAAAAATTTAATTTTGGCTCTCACACCTAAACCAAACATTGTCGACTCAAAATGTTTGCTGTCTTTAGTGTATTTTGGCATCCTGCAGATGATTCCAGCATGCATTTCATTGTGCGCATGTTCATTTTAAAGATTTTGAAAGTTTCACCTGAAGTGTACAATCAGGGGCTGAAAACGCATTTAAAGCAATAAAAAGTTAATTTTGGCTCTCACACCTAAAGTAAACGTTTTAGACTCAAATTTTTTGCTGTCTTTAGTGTATTTTAGCATCCTGCAGATGATTTAAGCATGCATTTCATTGTGCTAATGCTCATGTTGAAGATTTTGACAGTTTCACCTGAAGAATACAATCAGGGGCTGAAAACGCATTTAAAGCAATAAAAAGTTAATCTTGGCTCTCACACCTAAACTAAACGTTGTAGCCTAAAAATGTTTGCTGTATTTAGTGTATTTTAGCATCCTGAAGATGATTCCAGCATTAATTTCATTGTGCTTATGCTCATTTTGAAGATTTTGACAGTTTCACCTGAAGAGTACAATCAGGGGCTGAAAACGCATTTAAAGCAATAAAAAGTTAATTTTGGCTCTCACACCTAAACTAAACGTTGTAGACTCAAAATGTTTGCTGTATTTAGTGTATTTTAGCATCCTGAAGATGATTCCAGCATTAATTTCATTGTACTTATGCTCATTTTGAAAAGATTTTGACAGTTTCACCTGAAGAGTACAATCAGGGGCTGAAAACGCATTTAAAGCAAAACAAAGTTAATTTTGGCTCTCACACCTAAACTAAACATTGTAGACTCAACATTTTTGCTGTCATTAGTGTATTTTAGCAACCTGAAGATGATTCCAGCATTAATTTCATTGTAATTATGCTCATTTTGAAGATTTTGACAGTTTCACCTTAAGAGTACAATCAGGGCTAAAAACGCATTTAAAGCAATAAAAAGTTAATTTTGGCTCTCACACCTAAACCAAACGTTGCAGACTCAAACTTTTTGCTGTCTTTAGTGTATTTTAGCATCCTGCAGATTACTTCAGCATGCATTTCATTGTGCTAATGCTCATGTTGAAGATTTTGACAGTTTGACCTGAAGAGTACAATCAGGGGCTGAAAATGCATTTAAAGCAATAAAAAGTTAATCTTGGCTCTCACACCTAAACTAAATGTTGTAGACTCAAACATTTTGCTGTATTTTGTTTATATTAGCATCCTGAAGATGATTCCAGCATGCATTTCGTTGTGCACATGCTCATTTAAAAGATTTTGACAGTTTCACCTGAAGTGTACAATCAGGGGCTGAAAACTCATTTAAAGCAATACAAAGTTAATCTTGTTTCTCACACCTATACTAAACGTTGTAGACTCAAAATTCTTACTGTAATTTGTGTATTTTAGCATCCTGCAGATGATTTCAGCATGCATTTCATTGTGTTAATGCTCATGTTGAAGATTTTGACAGTTTCACCTGAAGAGTACAATCAGGGGCTAAAAACGCATTTAAAGCAATAAAAAGTTAATTTTGGCTCTCACACCTAAACTAAACGTTGTAGACTCAAAATGTTTGCTGTCTTTAGTGTATTTTAGCATTCTGAAGATGATTCCCGCATGCATTTCATTGTGCGCATGTTCATTTTAAAGATTTTGAAAGTTTCACCTGAAGTGTACAATCAGGGGCTAAAAACGCATTTGAAGCAATCAAAAGTTTATCTTGGCTCTCACACCTAAACTAAACGTTGTAGACTCAAAATGTTTGCTGTATTTAGTGTATTTTAGCATCCTGAAGATGATTCCAGCATTAATTTCATTGTGCGCATGTTCATTTTAAAGATTTTGAAAGTTTCACCTGAAGTGTACAATCAGGGGCTGAAAACGCATTTAAAGCAATAAAAAGTTAATTTTGGCTCTCACACCTAAAGTAAACGTTGTAGACTAAAAATGTTTGCTGTATTTAGTGTATTTTAGCATCCTGAAGATGATTCCAGCATTAATTTCATTGTGCGCATGTTCATTTTAAAGATTTTGAAAGTTTCACCTGAAGTGTACAATCAGGGGCTGAAAACGCATTTAAAGCAATAAAAAGTTAATTTTGGCTCTCACACCTAAAGTAAACGTTGTAGACTAAAAATGTTTGCTGTATTTAGTGTATTTTAGCATCCTGAAGATGATTCCAGCATTAATTTCATTGTGCTTATGCTCATTTCGAAGATTTTGACAGTTTCACCTGAAGAGTACAATCAGGGGCTGAAAACGCATTTAAAGCAATAAAAAGTTAATTTTGGCTCTCACACCTAAACTAAACGTTGTAGACTCAAAATGTTTGCTGTCTTTAATGTATTTTAGCATTCTGAAGATGATTCCAGCATGCATTTCATTGTGCGCATGTTCATTTTAAAGATTTTGAAAGTTTCACCTGAAGTGTACAATCAGGGGCTAAAAACGCATTTAAAGCAATCAAAAGTTTATCTTGGCTCTCACACCTAAACTAAACGTTGTAGACTCAAAATGTTTGCTGTATTTAGTGTATTTTAGCATCCTGAAGATGATTCCAGCATTAATTTCATTGTACTTATGCTCATTTTGAAAAGATTTTGACAGTTTCACCTGAAGAGTACAATCAGGGGCTGAAAACGCATTTAAAGCAAAACAAAGTTAATTTTGGCTCTCACACCTAAACTAAACATTGTAGACTCAACATTTTTGCTGTCATTAGTGTATTTTAGCAACCTGAAGATGATTCCAGCATTAATTTCATTGTAATTATGCTCATTTTGAAGATTTTGACAGTTTCACCTTAAGAGTACAATCAGGGGCTAAAAACGCATTTAAAGCAATAAAAAGTTAATTTTGGCTCTCACACCTAAACCAAACGTTGTAGACTCAAACTTTTTGCTGTCTTTAGTGTATTTTAGCATCCTGCAGATTACTTCAGCATGCATTTCATTGTGCTAATGCTCATGTTGAAGATTTTGACAGTTTGAACTGAAGAGTACAATCAGGGGCTGAAAATGCATTTAAAGCAATAAAAAGTTAATCTTGGCTCTCACACCTAAACTAAATGTTGTAGACTCAAACGTTTTGCTGTATTTTGTTTATATTAGCATCCTGAAGATGATTCCAGCATGCATTTCGTTGTGCACATGCTCATTTAAAAGATTTTGACAGTTTCACCTGAAGTGTACAATCAGGGGCTGAAAACTCATTTAAAGCAATACAAAGTTAATCTTGTTTCTCACACCTATACTAAACGTTGTAGACTCAAAATTCTTACTGTAATTTGTGTATTTTAGCATCCTGCAGATGATTTCAGCATGCATTTCATTGTGTTAATGCTCATGTTGAAGATTTTGACAGTTTCACCTGAAGAGTACAATCAGGGGCTGAAAACGCATTTAAAGCAATAAAAAGTTAATCTTGGCTCTCAAACCTAAACTAAACGTTGTCGACTCAAAATGTTTGCTGTATTTAGTGTATTTTAGCATCCTGAAGATGATTCCAGCATTAATTTCATTGTGCTTATGCTCATTTTGAAGATTTTGACAGTTTCACCTGAAGAGTACAATCAGGGGCTGAAAACGCATTTAAAGCAATAAAATTTAATTTTGGCTCTCACACCTAAACCAAACATTTTCGACTCAAAATGTTTGCTGTCTTTAGTGTATTTTAGCATTCTGAAGATGATTCCAGCATGCATTTCATTGTGCGCATGTTCATTTTAAAGATTTTGAAAGTTTCACCTGAAGTGTACAATCAGGGGCTAAAAACGCATTTAAAGCAATCAAAAGTTTATCTTGGCTCTCACACCTAAACTAAATGTTGTAGACTCAAACATTTTGCTGTATTTTGTTTATATTAGCATCCTGAAGATGATTCCAGCATGCATTTCGTTGTGCACATGCTCATTTAAAAGATTTTGACAGTTTCACCTGAAGTGTACAATCAGGGGCTGAAAACTCATTTAAAGCAATAAAAAGTTAATTTTGGCTCTCACACCTAAACTAAACGTTGTAGACTCAAAATGTTTGCTGTCTTTAGTGTATTTTAGCATTCTGAAGATGATTCCAGCATGCATTTCATTGTGCGCATGTTCATTTTAAAGATTTTGAAAGTTTCACCTAAAGTGTACAATCGGGGGCTAAAAACGCATTTAAAGCAATCAAAAGTTTATCTTGGCTCTCACACCTAAACTAAACGTTGTAGACTCAAAATGTTTGCTGTATTTAGTGTATTTTAGCATCCTGAAGATGATTCCAGCATTAATTTCATTGTACTTATGCTCATTTTGAAAAGATTTTGACAGTTTCACCTGAAGAGTACAATCAGGGGCTGAAAACGCATTTAAAGCAAAACAAAGTTAATTTTGGCTCTCACACCTAAACTAAACATTGTAGACTCAAAATGTTTGCTGTATTTAGTGTATTTTAGCATCCTGAAGATGATTCCAGCATTAATTTCATTGTGCTTATGCTCATTTTGAAGATTTTGACAGTTTCACCTGAAGAGTACAATCAGGGGCTGAAAACGCATTTAAAGCAATAAAATTTAATTTTGGCTGTCACACCTAAACCAAACATTTTCGACTCAAAATGTTTGCTGTCTTTAGTGTATTTTAGCATTCTGAAGATGATTCCAGCATGCATTTCATTGTGCGCATGTTCATTTTAAAGATTTTGAAAGTTTCACCTGAAGTGTACAATCAGGGGCTAAAAACGCATTTAAAGCAATCAAAAGTTTATCTTGGCTCTCACACCTAAACTAAATGTTGTAGACTCAAACATTTTGCTGTATTTTGTTTATATTAGCATCCTGAAGATGATTCCAGCATGCATTTCGTTGTGCACATGCTCATTTAAAAGATTTTGACAGTTTCACCTGAAGTGTACAATCAGGGGCTGAAAACTCATTTAAAGCAATAAAAAGTTAATTTTGGCTCTCACACCTAAACTAAACGTTGTAGACTCAAAATGTTTGCTGTCTTTAGTGTATTTTAGCATTCTGAAGATGATTCCAGCATGCATTTCATTGTGCGCATGTTCATTTTAAAGATTTTGAAAGTTTCACCTAAAGTGTACAATCGGGGGCTAAAAACGCATTTAAAGCAATCAAAAGTTTATCTTGGCTCTCACACCTAAACTAAACGTTGTAGACTCAAAATGTTTGCTGTATTTAGTGTATTTTAGCATCCTGAAGATGATTCCAGCATTAATTTCATTGTACTTATGCTCATTTTGAAAAGATTTTGACAGTTTCACCTGAAGAGTACAATCAGGGGCTGAAAACGCATTTAAAGCAAAACAAAGTTAATTTTGGCTCTCACACCTAAACTAAACATTGTAGACTCAACATTTTTGCTGTATTTAGTGTATTTTAGCATCCTGAAGATGATTCCAGCATTAATTTCATTGTGCTTATGCTCATTTTGAAGATTTTGACAGTTTGACCTGAAGAGTACAATCAGGGGCTGAAAATGCATTTAAAGCAATAAAAAGTTAATCTTGGCTCTCACACCTAAACTAAACGTTGTAGACTCAAAATTCTTACTGTAATTTGTGTATTTTAGCATCCTGCAGATGATTTCAGCATGCATTTCATTGTGTTAATGCTCATGTTGAAGATTTTGACAGTTTCACCTGAAGAGTACAATCAGGGGCTGAAAACGCATTTAAAGCAATAAAAAGTTAATCTTGGCTCTCACACCTAAACTAAACGTTGTCGACTCAAACTTTTTGCTGTCTTTAGTGTATTTTAGCATCCTGCAGATTACTTCAGCATGCATTTCATTGTGCTAATGCTCATGTTGAAGATTTTGACAGTTTGACCTGAAGAGTACAATCAGGGGCTGAAAATGCATTTAAAGCAATAAAAAGTTAATCTTGGCTCTCACACCTAAACTAAACGTTGTAGACTCAAAATGTTTGCTGTCTTTAGTGTATTTTAGCATTCTGAAGATGATTCCAGCATGCATTTCATTGTGCGCATGTTCATTTTAAAGATTTTGAAAGTTTCACCTGAAGTGTACAATCAGGGGCTAAAAACGTATTTAAAGCAATCAAAAGTTTATCTTGGCTCTCACACCTAAACTAAACGTTGTAGACTCAAAATGTTTGCTGTATTTAGTGTATTTTAGCATCCTGAAGATGATTCCAGCATTAATTTCATTGTACTTATGCTCATTTTGAAAATATTTTGACAGTTTCACCTGAAGAGTACAATCAGGGGCTGAAAACGCATTTAAAGCAAAACAAAGTTAATTTTGGCTCTCACACCTAAACTAAACATTGTAGACTCAACATTTTTGCTGTCATTAGTGTATTTTAGCAACCTGAAGATGATTCCAGCATTAATTTCATTGTAATTATGCTCATTTTGAAGATTTTGACAGTTTCACCTTAAGAGTACAATCAGGGGCTAAAAACGCATTTAAAGCAATAAAAAGTTAATTTTGGCTCTCACACCTAAACCAAACGTTGTAGACTCAAACTTTTTGCTGTCTTTAGTGTATTTTAGCATCCTGCAGATTACTTCAGCATGCATTTCATTGTGCTAATGCTCATGTTGAAGATTTTGACAGTTTGACCTGAAGAGTACAATCAGGGGCTGAAAATGCATTTAAAGCAATAAAAAGTTAATCTTGGCTCTCACACCTAAACTAAATGTTGTAGACTCAAACATTTTGCTGTATTTTGTTTATATTAGCATCCTGAAGATGATTCCAGCATGCATTTCGTTGTGCACATGCTCATTTAAAAGATTTTGACAGTTTCACCTGAAGTGTACAATCAGGGGCTGAAAACTCATTTAAAGCAATACAAAGTTAATCTTGTTTCTCACACCTATACTAAACGTTGTAGACTCAAAATTCTTACTGTAATTTGTGTATTTTAGCATCCTGCAGATGATTTCAGCATGCATTTCATTGTGTTAATGCTCATGTTGAAGATTTTGACAGTTTCACCTGAAGAGTACAATCAGGGGCTGAAAACGCATTTAAAGCAATAAAAAGTTAATCTTGGCTCTCACACCTAAACTAAACGTTGTCGGCTCAAAATGTTTGCTGTATTTAGTGTATTTTAGCATCCTGAAGATGATTCCAGCATTAATTTCATTGTGCTTATGCTCATTTTGAAGATTTTGACAGTTTCACCTGAAGAGTACAATCAGGGGCTGAAAACGCATTTAAAGCAATAAAAATTTAATTTTGGCTCTCACACCTAAACCAAAATTTTCGACTCAAAATGTTTGCTGTCTTTAATGTATTTTGGCATCCTGCAGATGATTCCAGCATGCATTTCATTGTGCGCATGTTCATTTTAAAGATTTTGAAAGTTTCACCTGAAGTGTACAATCAGGGGCTGAAAACGCATTTAAAGCAATAAAAAGTTAATTTTGGCTCTCACACCTAAACTAAATGTTGTAGACTCAAACATTTTGCTGTATTTTGTTTATATTAGCATCCTGAAGATGATTCCAGCATGCATTTCGTTGTGCACATGCTCATTTAAAAGATTTTGACAGTTTCACCTGAAGTGTACAATCAGGGGCTGAAAACTCATTTAAAGCAATACAAAGTTAATCTTGTTTCTCACACCTATACTAAACGTTGTAGACTCAAAATTCTTACTGTAATTTGTGTATTTTAGCATCCTGCAGATGATTTCAGCATGCATTTCATTGTGTTAATGCTCATGTTGAAGATTTTGACAGTTTCACCTGAAGAGTACAATCAGGGGCTGAAAACGCATTTAAAGCAATAAAAAGTTAATTTTGGCTCTCACACCTAAACTAAACGTTGTAGACTCAAAATGTTTGCTGTCTTTAGTGTATTTTAGCAATCTGAAGATGATTCCAGCATGCATTTCATTGTGCGCATGTTCATTTTAAAGATTTTGAAAGTTTCACCTGAAGTGTACAATCAGGGGCTAAAAACGCATTTAAAGCAATCAAAAGTTTATCTTGGCTCTCACACCTAAACTAAACGTTGTAGACTCAAAATGTTTGCTGTATTTAGTGTATTTTAGCATCCTGAAGATGATTCCAGCATTAATTTCATTGTGCGCATGTTCATTTTAAAGATTTTGAAAGTTTCACCTGAAGTGTACAATCAGGGGCTGAAAACGCATTTAAAGCAATAAAAAGTTAATTTTGGCTCTCACACCTAAAGTAAACGTTGTAGACTAAAAATGTTTGCTGTATTTAGTGTATTTTAGCATCCTGAAGATGATTCCAGCATTAATTTCATTGTGCTTATGCTCATTTTGAAGATTTTGACAGTTTCACCTGAAGAGTACAATCAGGGGCTGAAAACGCATTTAAAGCAATAAAAAGTTAATTTTGGCTCTCACACCTAAACTAAACGTTGTAGACTCAAAATGTTTGCTGTCTTTAGTGTATTTTAGCATTCTGAAGATGATTCCAGCATGCATTTGATTGTGCGCATGTTCATTTTAAAGATTTTGAAAGTTTCACCTGAAGTGTACAATCAGGGGCTAAAAACGCATTTAAAGCAATCAAAAGTTTATCTTGGCTCTCACACCTAAACTAAACGTTGTAGACTCAAAATGTTTGCTGTATTTAGTGTATTTTAGCATCCTGAAGATGATTCCAGCATTAATTTCATTGTACTTATGCTCATTTTGAAAAGATTTTGACAGTTTCACCTGAAGAGTACAATCAGGGGCTGAAAACGCATTTAAAGCAAAACAAAGTTAATTTTGGCTCTCACACCTAAACTAAACATTGTAGACTCAACATTTTTGCTGTAATTAGTGTATTTTAGCAACCTGAAGATGATTCCAGCATTAATTTCATTGTAATTATGCTCATTTTGAAGATTTTGACAGTTTCACCTTAAGAGTACAATCAGGGGCTAAAAACGCATTTAAAGCAATAAAAAGTTAATTTTGGCTCTCACACCTAAACCAAACGTTGTAGACTCAAACTTTTTGCTGTCTTTAGTGTATTTTATCATCCTGCAGATTACTTCAGCATGCATTTCATTGTGCTAATGCTCATGTTGAAGATTTTGACAGTTTGACCTGAAGAGTACAATCAGGGGCTGAAAATGCATTTAAAGCAATAAAAAGTTAATCTTGGCTCTCACACCTAAACTAAATGTTGTAGACTCAAACATTTTGCTGTATTTTGTTTATATTAGCATCCTGAAGATGATTCCAGCATGCATTTCGTTGTGCACATGCTCATTTAAAAGATTTTGACAGTTTCACCTGAAGTGTACAATCAGGGGCTGAAAACTCATTTAAAGCAATACAAAGTTAATCTTGTTTCTCACACCTATACTAAACGTTATAGACTCAAAATTCTTACTGTAATTTGTGTATTTTAGCATCCTGCAGATGATTTCAGCATGCATTTCATTGTGTTAATGCTCATGTTGAAGATTTTGACAGTTTCACCTGAAGAGTACAATCAGGGGCTGAAAACGCATTTAAAGCAATAAAAAGTTAATCTTGGCTCTCACACCTAAACTAAACGTTGTCGACTCAAAATGTTTGCTGTATTTAGTGAATTTTAGCATCCTGAAGATGATTCCAGCATTAATTTCATTGTGCTTATGCTCATTTTGAAGATTTTGACAGTTTCACCTGAAGAGTACAATCAGGGGCTGAAAACGCATTTAAAGCAATAAAAATTTAATTTTGGCTCTCACACCTAAACCAAACATTGTCGACTCAAAATGTTTGCTGTCTTTAGTGTATTTTGGCATCCTGCAGATGATTCCAGCATGCATTTCATTGTGCGCATGTTCATTTTAAAGATTTTGAAAGTTTCACCTGAAGTGTACAATCAGGGGCTGAAAACGCATTTAAAGCAATAAAAAGTTAATTTTGGCTCTCACACCTAAAGTAAACGTTTTAGACTCAAATTTTTTGCTGTCTTTAGTGTATTTTAGCATCCTGCAGATGATTTAAGCATGCATTTCATTGTGCTAATGCTCATGTTGAAGATTTTGACAGTTTCACCTGAAGAATACAATCAGGGGCTGAAAACGCATTTAAAGCAATAAAAAGTTAATCTTGGCTCTCACACCTAAACTAAACGTTGTAGCCTAAAAATGTTTGCTGTATTTAGTGTATTTTAGCATCCTGAAGATGATTCCAGCATTAATTTCATTGTGCTTATGCTCATTTTGAAGATTTTGACAGTTTCACCTGAAGAGTACAATCAGGGGCTGAAAACGCATTTAAAGCAATAAAAAGTTAATTTTGGCTCTCACACCTAAACTAAACGTTGTAGACTCAAAATGTTTGCTGTATTTAGTGTATTTTAGCATCCTGAAGATGATTCCAGCATTAATTTCATTGTACTTATGCTCATTTTGAAAATATTTTGACAGTTTCACCTGAAGAGTACAATCAGGGGCTGAAAACGCATTTAAAGCAAAACAAAGTTAATTTTGGCTCTCACACCTAAACTAAACATTGTAGACTCAACATTTTTGCTGTCATTAGTGTATTTTAGCAACCTGAAGATGATTCCAGCATTAATTTCATTGTAATTATGCTCATTTTGAAGATTTTGACAGTTTCACCTTAAGAGTACAATCAGGGCTAAAAACGCATTTAAAGCAATAAAAAGTTAATTTTGGCTCTCACACCTAAACCAAACGTTGCAGACTCAAACTTTTTGCTGTCTTTAGTGTATTTTAGCATCCTGCAGATTACTTCAGCATGCATTTTATTGTGCTAATGCTCATGTTGAAGATTTTGACAGTTTGACCTGAAGAGTACAATCAGGGGCTGAAAATGCATTTAAAGCAATAAAAAGTTAATCTTGGCTCTCACACCTAAACTAAATGTTGTAGACTCAAACATTTTGCTGTATTTTGTTTATATTAGCATCCTGAAGATGATTCCAGCATGCATTTCGTTGTGCACATGCTCATTTAAAAGATTTTGACAGTTTCACCTGAAGTGTACAATCAGGGGCTGAAAACTCATTTAAAGCAATACAAAGTTAATCTTGTTTCTCACACCTATACTAAACGTTGTAGACTCAAAATTCTTACTGTAATTTGTGTATTTTAGCATCCTGCAGATGATTTCAGCATGCATTTCATTGTGTTAATGCTCATGTTGAAGATTTTGACAGTTTCACCTGAAGAGTACAATCAGGGGCTAAAAACGCATTTAAAGCAATAAAAAGTTAATTTTGGCTCTCACACCTAAACTAAACGTTGTAGACTCAAAATGTTTGCTGTCTTTAGTGTATTTTAGCATTCTGAAGATGATTCCCGCATGCATTTCATTGTGCGCATGTTCATTTTAAAGATTTTGAAAGTTTCACCTGAAGTGTACAATCAGGGGCTAAAAACGCATTTGAAGCAATCAAAAGTTTATCTTGGCTCTCACACCTAAACTAAACGTTGTAGACTCAAAATGTTTGCTGTATTTAGTGTATTTTAGCATCCTGAAGATGATTCCAGCATTAATTTCATTGTGCGCATGTTCATTTTAAAGATTTTGAAAGTTTCACCTGAAGTGTACAATCAGGGGCTGAAAACGCATTTAAAGCAATAAAAAGTTAATTTTAGCTCTCACACCTAAAGTAAACGTTGTAGACTAAAAATGTTTGCTGTATTTAGTGTATTTTAGCATCCTGAAGATGATTCCAGCATTAATTTCATTGTGCTTATGCTCATTTCGAAGATTTTGACAGTTTCACCTGAAGAGTACAATCAGGGGCTGAAAACGCATTTAAAGCAATAAAAAGTTAATTTTGGCTCTCACACCTAAACTAAACGTTGTAGACTCAAAATGTTTGCTGTCTTTAGTGTATTTTAGCATTCTGAAGATGATTCCAGCATGCATTTCATTGTGCGCATGTTCATTTTAAAGATTTTGAAAGTTTCACCTGAAGTGTACAATCAGGGGCTAAAAACGCATTTAAAGCAATCAAAAGTTTATCTTGGCTCTCACACCTAAACTAAACGTTGTAGACTCAAAATGTTTGCTGTATTTAGTGTATTTTAGCATCCTGAAGATGATTCCAGCATTAATTTCATTGTACTTATGCTCATTTTGAAAAGATTTTGACAGTTTCACCTGAAGAGTACAATCAGGGGCTGAAAACGCATTTAAAGCAAAACAAAGTTAATTTTGGCTCTCACACCTAAACTAAACATTGTAGACTCAACATTTTTGCTGTCATTAGTGTATTTTAGCAACCTGAAGATGATTCCAGCATTAATTTCATTGTAATTATGCTCATTTTGAAGATTTTGACAGTTTCACCTTAAGAGTACAATCAGGGGCTAAAAACGCATTTAAAGCAATAAAAAGTTAATTTTGGCTCTCACACCTAAACCAAACGTTGTAGACTCAAACTTTTTGCTGTCTTTAGTGTATTTTAGCATCCTGCAGATTACTTCAGCATGCATTTCATTGTGCTAATGCTCATGTTGAAGATTTTGACAGTTTGAACTGAAGAGTACAATCAGGGGCTGAAAATGCATTTAAAGCAATAAAAAGTTAATCTTGGCTCTCACACCTAAACTAAATGTTGTAGACTCAAACGTTTTGCTGTATTTTGTTTATATTAGCATCCTGAAGATGATTCCAGCATGCATTTCGTTGTGCACATGCTCATTTAAAAGATTTTGACAGTTTCACCTGAAGTGTACAATCAGGGGCTGAAAACTCATTTAAAGCAATACAAAGTTAATCTTGTTTCTCACACCTATACTAAACGTTGTAGACTCAAAATTCTTACTGTAATTTGTGTATTTTAGCATCCTGCAGATGATTTCAGCATGCATTTCATTGTGTTAATGCTCATGTTGAAGATTTTGACAGTTTCACCTGAAGAGTACAATCAGGGGCTGAAAACGCATTTAAAGCAATAAAAAGTTAATCTTGGCTCTCACACCTAAACTAAACGTTGTCGACTCAAAATGTTTGCTGTATTTAGTGTATTTTAGCATCCTGAAGATGATTCCAGCATTAATTTCATTGTGCTTATGCTCATTTTGAAGATTTTGACAGTTTCACCTGAAGAGTACAATCAGGGGCTGAAAACGCATTTAAAGCAATAAAATTTAATTTTGGCTCTCACACCTAAACCAAACATTTTCGACTCAAAATGTTTGCTGTCTTTAGTGTATTTTAGCATTCTGAAGATGATTCCAGCATGCATTTCATTGTGCGCATGTTCATTTTAAAGATTTTGAAAGTTTCACCTGAAGTGTACAATCAGGGGCTAAAAACGCATTTAAAGCAATCAAAAGTTTATCTTGGCTCTCACACCTAAACTAAATGTTGTAGACTCAAACATTTTGCTGTATTTTGTTTATATTAGCATCCTGAAGATGATTCCAGCATGCATTTCGTTGTGCACATGCTCATTTAAAAGATTTTGACAGTTTCACCTGAAGTGTACAATCAGGGGCTGAAAACTCATTTAAAGCAATAAAAAGTTAATTTTGGCTCTCACACCTAAACTAAACGTTGTAGACTCAAAATGTTTGCTGTCTTTAGTGTATTTTAGCATTCTGAAGATGATTCCAGCATGCATTTCATTGTGCGCATGTTCATTTTAAAGATTTTGAAAGTTTCACCTAAAGTGTACAATCGGGGGCTAAAAACGCATTTAAAGCAATCAAAAGTTTATCTTGGCTCTCACACCTAAACTAAACGTTGTAGACTCAAAATGTTTGCTGTATTTAGTGTATTTTAGCATCCTGAAGATGATTCCAGCATTAATTTCATTGTACTTATGCTCATTTTGAAAAGATTTTGACAGTTTCACCTGAAGAGTACAATCAGGGGCTGAAAACGCATTTAAAGCAAAACAAAGTTAATTTTGGCTCTCACACCTAAACTAAACATTGTAGACTCAACATTTTTGCTGTATTTAGTGTATTTTAGCATCCTGAAGATGATTCCAGCATTAATTTCATTGTGCTTATGCTCATTTTGAAGATTTTGACAGTTTGACCTGAAGAGTACAATCAGGGGCTGAAAATGCATTTAAAGCAATAAAAAGTTAATCTTGGCTCTCACACCTAAACTAAACGTTGTAGACTCAAAATTCTTACTGTAATTTGTGTATTTTAGCATCCTGCAGATGATTTCAGCATGCATTTCATTGTGTTAATGCTCATGTTGAAGATTTTGACAGTTTCACCTGAAGAGTACAATCAGGGGCTGAAAACGCATTTAAAGCAATAAAAAGTTAATCTTGGCTCTCACACCTAAACTAAACGTTGTCGACTCAAACTTTTTGCTGTCTTTAGTGTATTTTAGCATCCTGCAGATTACTTCAGCATGCATTTCATTGTGCTAATGCTCATGTTGAAGATTTTGACAGTTTGACCTGAAGAGTACAATCAGGGGCTGAAAATGCATTTAAAGCAATAAAAAGTTAATCTTGGCTCTCACACCTAAACTAAACGTTGTAGACTCAAAATGTTTGCTGTCTTTAGTGTATTTTAGCATTCTGAAGATGATTCCAGCATGCATTTCATTGTGCGCATGTTCATTTTAAAGATTTTGAAAGTTTCACCTGAAGTGTACAATCAGGGGCTAAAAACGTATTTAAAGCAATCAAAAGTTTATCTTGGCTCTCACACCTAAACTAAACGTTGTAGACTCAAAATGTTTGCTGTATTTAGTGTATTTTAGCATCCTGAAGATGATTCCAGCATTAATTTCATTGTACTTATGCTCATTTTGAAAAGATTTTGACAGTTTCACCTGAAGAGTACAATCAGGGGCTGAAAACGCATTTAAAGCAAAACAAAGTTAATTTTGGCTCTCACACCTAAACTAAACATTGTAGACTCAACATTTTTGCTGTCATTAGTGTATTTTAGCAACCTGAAGATGATTCCAGCATTAATTTCATTGTAATTATGCTCATTTTGAAGATTTTGACAGTTTCACCTTAAGAGTACAATCAGGGGCTAAAAACGCATTTAAAGCAATAAAAAGTTAATTTTGGCTCTCACACCTAAACCAAACGTTGTAGACTCAAACTTTTTGCTGTCTTTAGTGTATTTTAGCATCCTGCAGATTACTTCAGCATGCATTTCATTGTGCTAATGCTCATGTTGAAGATTTTGACAGTTTGACCTGAAGAGTACAATCAGGGGCTGAAAATGCATTTAAAGCAATAAAAAGTTAATCTTGGCTCTCACACCTAAACTAAATGTTGTAGACTCAAACATTTTGCTGTATTTTGTTTATATTAGCATCCTGAAGATGATTCCAGCATGCATTTCGTTGTGCACATGCTCATTTAAAAGATTTTGACAGTTTCACCTGAAGTGTACAATCAGGGGCTGAAAACTCATTTAAAGCAATACAAAGTTAATCTTGTTTCTCACACCTATACTAAACGTTGTAGACTCAAAATTCTTACTGTAATTTGTGTATTTTAGCATCCTGCAGATGATTTCAGCATGCATTTCATTGTGTTAATGCTCATGTTGAAGATTTTGACAGTTTCACCTGAAGAGTACAATCAGGGGCTGAAAACGCATTTAAAGCAATAAAAAGTTAATCTTGGCTCTCACACCTAAACTAAACGTTGTCGACTCAAAATGTTTGCTGTATTTAGTGTATTTTAGCATCCTGAAGATGATTCCAGCATTAATTTCATTGTGCTTATGCTCATTTTGAAGATTTTGACAGTTTCACCTGAAGAGTACAATCAGGGGCTGAAAACGCATTTAAAGCAATAAAAATTTAATTTTGGCTCTCACACCTAAACCAAACATTTTCGACTCAAAATGTTTGCTGTCTTTAATGTATTTTGGCATCCTGCAGATGATTCCAGCATGCATTTCATTGTGCGCATGTTCATTTTAAAGATTTTGAAAGTTTCACCTGAAGTGTACAATCAGGGGCTGAAAACGCATTTAAAGCAATAAAAAGTTAATTTTGGCTCTCACACCTAAACTAAATGTTGTAGACTCAAACATTTTGCTGTATTTTGTTTATATTAGCATCCTGAAGATGATTCCAGCATGCATTTCGTTGTGCACATGCTCATTTAAAAGATTTTGACAGTTTCACCTGAAGTGTACAATCAGGGGCTGAAAACTCATTTAAAGCAATACAAAGTTAATCTTGTTTCTCACACCTATACTAAACGTTGTAGACTCAAAATTCTTACTGTAATTTGTGTATTTTAGCATCCTGCAGATGATTTCAGCATGCATTTCATTGTGTTAATGCTCATGTTGAAGATTTTGACAGTTTCACCTGAAGAGTACAATCAGGGGCTGAAAACGCATTTAAAGCAATAAAAAGTTAATTTTGGCTCTCACACCTAAACTAAACGTTGTAGACTCAAAATGTTTGCTGTCTTTAGTGTATTTTAGCATTCTGAAGATGATTCCAGCATGCATTTCATTGTGCGCATGTTCATTTTAAAGATTTTGAAAGTTTCACCTGAAGTGTACAATCAGGGGCTAAAAACGCATTTAAAGCAATCAAAAGTTTATCTTGGCTCTCACACCTAAACTAAACGTTGTAGACTCAAAATGTTTGCTGTATTTAGTGTATTTTAGCATCCTGAAGATGATTCCAGCATTAATTTCATTGTGCGCATGTTCATTTTAAAGATTTTGAAAGTTTCACCTGAAGTGTACAATCAGGGGCTGAAAACGCATTTAAAGCAATAAAAAGTTAATTTTGGCTCTCACACCTAAAGTAAACGTTGTAGACTAAAAATGTTTGCTGTATTTAGTGTATTTTAGCATCCTGAAGATGATTCCAGCATTAATTTCATTGTGCTTATGCTCATTTTGAAGATTTTGACAGTTTCACCTGAAGAGTACAATCAGGGGCTGAAAACGCATTTAAAGCAATAAAAAGTTAATTTTGGCTCTCACACCTAAACTAAACGTTGTAGACTCAAAATGTTTGCTGTCTTTAGTGTATTTTAGCATTCTGAAGATGATTCCAGCATGCATTTCATTGTGCGCATGTTCATTTTAAAGATTTTGAAAGTTTCACCTAAAGTGTACAATCGGGGGCTAAAAACGCATTTAAAGCAATCAAAAGTTTATCTTGGCTCTCACACCTAAACTAAACGTTGTAGACTCAAAATGTTTGCTGTATTTAGTGTATTTTAGCATCCTGAAGATGATTCCAGCATTAATTTCATTGTACTTATGCTCATTTTGAAAAGATTTTGACAGTTTCACCTGAAGAGTACAATCAGGGGCTGAAAACGCATTTAAAGCAAAACAAAGTTAATTTTGGCTCTCACACCTAAACTAAACATTGTAGACTCAACATTTTTGCTGTATTTAGTGTATTTTAGCATCCTGAAGATGATTCCAGCATTAATTTCATTGTGCTTATGCTCATTTTGAAGATTTTGACAGTTTGACCTGAAGAGTACAATCAGGGGCTGAAAATGCATTTAAAGCAATAAAAAGTTAATCTTGGCTCTCACACCTAAACTAAACGTTGTAGACTCAAAATTCTTACTGTAATTTGTGTATTTTAGCATCCTGCAGATGATTTCAGCATGCATTTCATTGTGTTAATGCTCATGTTGAAGATTTTGACAGTTTCACCTGAAGAGTACAATCAGGGGCTGAAAACGCATTTAAAGCAATAAAAAGTTAATCTTGGCTCTCACACCTAAACTAAACGTTGTCGACTCAAACTTTTTGCTGTCTTTAGTGTATTTTAGCATCCTGCAGATTACTTCAGCATGCATTTCATTGTGCTAATGCTCATGTTGAAGATTTTGACAGTTTGACCTGAAGAGTACAATCAGGGGCTGAAAATGCATTTAAAGCAATAAAAAGTTAATCTTGGCTCTCACACCTAAACTAAACGTTGTAGACTCAAAATGTTTGCTGTCTTTAGTGTATTTTAGCATTCTGAAGATGATTCCAGCATGCATTTCATTGTGCGCATGTTCATTTTAAAGATTTTGAAAGTTTCACCTGAAGTGTACAATCAGGGGCTAAAAACGTATTTAAAGCAATCAAAAGTTTATCTTGGCTCTCACACCTAAACTAAACGTTGTAGACTCAAAATGTTTGCTGTATTTAGTGTATTTTAGCATCCTGAAGATGATTCCAGCATTAATTTCATTGTACTTATGCTCATTTTGAAAAGATTTTGACAGTTTCACCTGAAGAGTACAATCAGGGGCTGAAAACGCATTTAAAGCAAAACAAAGTTAATTTTGGCTCTCACACCTAAACTAAACATTGTAGACTCAACATTTTTGCTGTCATTAGTGTATTTTAGCAACCTGAAGATGATTCCAGCATTAATTTCATTGTAATTATGCTCATTTTGAAGATTTTGACAGTTTCACCTTAAGAGTACAATCAGGGGCTAAAAACGCATTTAAAGCAATAAAAAGTTAATTTTGGCTCTCACACCTAAACCAAACGTTGTAGACTCAAACTTTTTGCTGTCTTTAGTGTATTTTAGCATCCTGCAGATTACTTCAGCATGCATTTCATTGTGCTAATGCTCATGTTGAAGATTTTGACAGTTTGACCTGAAGAGTACAATCAGGGGCTGAAAATGCATTTAAAGCAATAAAAAGTTAATCTTGGCTCTCACACCTAAACTAAATGTTGTAGACTCAAACATTTTGCTGTATTTTGTTTATATTAGCATCCTGAAGATGATTCCAGCATGCATTTCGTTGTGCACATGCTCATTTAAAAGATTTTGACAGTTTCACCTGAAGTGTACAATCAGGGGCTGAAAACTCATTTAAAGCAATACAAAGTTAATCTTGTTTCTCACACCTATACTAAACGTTGTAGACTCAAAATTCTTACTGTAATTTGTGTATTTTAGCATCCTGCAGATGATTTCAGCATGCATTTCATTGTGTTAATGCTCATGTTGAAGATTTTGACAGTTTCACCTGAAGAGTACAATCAGGGGCTGAAAACGCATTTAAAGCAATAAAAAGTTAATCTTGGCTCTCACACCTAAACTAAACGTTGTCGACTCAAAATGTTTGCTGTATTTAGTGTATTTTAGCATCCTGAAGATGATTCCAGCATTAATTTCATTGTGCTTATGCTCATTTTGAAGATTTTGACAGTTTCACCTGAAGAGTACAATCAGGGGCTGAAAACGCATTTAAAGCAATAAAAATTTAATTTTGGCTCTCACACCTAAACCAAACATTTTTGACTCAAAATGTTTGCTGTCTTTAATGTATTTTGGCATCCTGCAGATGATTCCAGCATGCATTTCATTGTGCGCATGTTCATTTTAAAGATTTTGAAAGTTTCACCTGAAGTGTACAATCAGGGGCTGAAAACGCATTTAAAGCAATAAAAAGTTAATTTTGGCTCTCACACCTAAACTAAATGTTGTAGACTCAAACATTTTGCTGTATTTTGTTTATATTAGCATCCTGAAGATGATTCCAGCATGCATTTCGTTGTGCACATGCTCATTTAAAAGATTTTGACAGTTTCACCTGAAGTGTACAATCAGGGGCTGAAAACTCATTTAAAGCAATACAAAGTTAATCTTGTTTCTCACACCTATACTAAACGTTGTAGACTCAAAATTCTTACTGTAATTTGTGTATTTTAGCATCCTGCAGATGATTTCAGCATGCATTTCATTGTGTTAATGCTCATGTTGAAGATTTTGACAGTTTCACCTGAAGAGTACAATCAGGGGCTGAAAACGCATTTAAAGCAATAAAAAGTTAATTTTGGCTCTCACACCTAAACTAAACGTTGTAGACTCAAAATGTTTGCTGTCTTTAGTGTATTTTAGCATTCTGAAGATGATTCCAGCATGCATTTCATTGTGCGCATGTTCATTTTAAAGATTTTGAAAGTTTCACCTGAAGTGTACAATCAGGGGCTAAAAACGCATTTAAAGCAATCAAAAGTTTATCTTGGCTCTCACACCTAAACTAAACGTTGTAGACTCAAAATGTTTGCTGTATTTAGTGTATTTTAGCATCCTGAAGATGATTCCAGCATTAATTTCATTGTGCGCATGTTCATTTTAAAGATTTTGAAAGTTTCACCTGAAGTGTACAATCAGGGGCTGAAAACGCATTTAAAGCAATAAAAAGTTAATTTTGGCTCTCACACCTAAAGTAAACGTTGTAGACTAAAAATGTTTGCTGTATTTAGTGTATTTTAGCATCCTGAAGATGATTCCAGCATTAATTTCATTGTGCTTATGCTCATTTTGAAGATTTTGACAGTTTCACCTGAAGAGTACAATCAGGGGCTGAAAACGCATTTAAAGCAATAAAAAGTTAATTTTGGCTCTCACACCTAAACTAAACGTTGTAGACTCAAAATGTTTGCTGTCTTTAGTGTATTTTAGCATTCTGAAGATGATTCCAGCATGCATTTGATTGTGCGCATGTTCATTTTAAAGATTTTGAAAGTTTCACCTGAAGTGTACAATCAGGGGCTAAAAACGCATTTAAAGCAATCAAAAGTTTATCTTGGCTCTCACACCTAAACTAAACGTTGTAGACTCAAAATGTTTGCTGTATTTAGTGTATTTTAGCATCCTGAAGATGATTCCAGCATTAATTTCATTGTACTTATGCTCATTTTGAAAAGATTTTGACAGTTTCACCTGAAGAGTACAATCAGGGGCTGAAAACGCATTTAAAGCAAAACAAAGTTAATTTTGGCTCTCACACCTAAACTAAACATTGTAGACTCAACATTTTTGCTGTATTTAGTGTATTTTAGCATCCTGAAGATGATTCCAGCATTAATTTCATTGTGCTTATGCTCATTTTGAAGATTTTGACAGTTTGACCTGAAGAGTACAATCAGGGGCTGAAAATGCATTTAAAGCAATAAAAAGTTAATATTGGCTCTCCCACCTAAACTAAACGTTGTAGACTCAAAATTCTTACTGTAATTTGTGTATTTTAGCATCCTGCAGATGATTTCAGCATGCATTTCATTGTGTTAATGCTCATGTTGAAGATTTTGACAGTTTCACCTGAAGAGTACAATCAGGGGCTGAAAACGCATTTAAAGCAATAAAAAGTTAATCTTGGCTCTCACACCTAAACTAAACGTTGTCGACTCAAACTTTTTGCTGTCTTTAGTGTATTTTAGCATCCTGCAGATTACTTCAGCATGCATTTCATTGTGCTAATGCTCATGTTGAAGATTTTGACAGTTTGACCTGAAGAGTACAATCAGGGGCTGAAAATGCATTTAAAGCAATAAAAAGTTAATCTTGGCTCTCACACCTAAACTAAACGTTGTAGACTCAAAATGTTTGCTCTCTTTAGTGTATTTTAGCATTCTGAAGATGATTCCAGCATGCATTTCATTGTGCGCATGTTCATTTTAAAGATTTTGAAAGTTTCACCTGAAGTGTACAATCAGGGGCTAAAAACGCATTTAAAGCAATCAAAAGTTTATCTTGGCTCTCACACCTAAACTAAACGTTGTAGACTCAAAATGTTTGCTGTATTTAGTGTATTTTAGCATCCTGAAGATGATTCCAGCATTAATTTCATTGTACTTATGCTCATTTTGAAAAGATTTTGACAGTTTCACCTGAAGAGTACAATCAGGGGCTGAAAACGCATTTAAAGCAAAACAAAGTTAATTTTGGCTCTCACACCTAAACTAAACATTGTAGACTCAACATTTTTGCTGTCATTAGTGTATTTTAGCAACCTGAAGATGATTCCAGCATTAATTTCATTGTAATTATGCTCATTTTGAAGATTTTGACAGTTTCACCTTAAGAGTACAATCAGGGGCTAAAAACGCATTTAAAGCAATAAAAAGTTAATTTTGGCTCTCACACCTAAACCAAACGTTGTAGACTCAAACTTTTTGCTGTCTTTAGTGTATTTTAGCATCCTGCAGATTACTTCAGCATGCATTTCATTGTGCTAATGCTCATGTTGAAGAGTTTGACAGTTTGACCTGAAGAGTACAATCAGGGGCTGAAAATGCATTTAAAGCAATAAAAAGTTAATCTTGGCTCTCACACCTAAACTAAATGTTGTAGACTCAAACATTTTGCTGTATTTTGTTTATATTAGCATCCTGAAGATGATTCCAGCATGCATTTCGTTGTGCACATGCTCATTTAAAAGATTTTGACAGTTTCACCTGAAGTGTACAATCAGGGGCTGAAAACTCATTTAAAGCAATACAAAGTTAATCTTGTTTCTCACACCTATACTAAACGTTGTAGACTCAAAATTCTTACTGTAATTTGTGTATTTTAGCAACCTGCAGATGATTTCAGCATGCATTTCATTGTGTTAATGCTCATGTTGAAGATTTTGACAGTTTCACCTGAAGAGTACAATCAGGGGCTGAAAACGCATTTAAAGCAATAAAAAGTTAATCTTGGCTCTCACACCTAAACTAAACGTTGTCGACTCAAAATGTTTTCTGTATTTAGTGTATTTTAGCATCCTGAAGATGATTCCAGCATTAATTTCATTGTGCTTATGCTCATTTTGAAGATTTTGACAGTTTCACCTGAAGAGTACAATCAGGGGCTGAAAACGCATTTAAAGCAATAAAAATTTAATTTTGGCTCTCACACCTAAACCAAACATTTTCGACTCAAAATGTTTGCTGTCTTTAATGTATTTTGGCATCCTGCAGATGATTCCAGCATGCATTTCATTGTGCGCATGTTCATTTTAAAGATTTTGAAAGTTTCACCTGAAGTGTACAATCAGGGGCTGAAAACGCATTTAAAGCAATAAAAAGTTAATTTTGGCTCTCACACCTAAACTAAATGTTGTAGACTCAAACATTTTGCTGTATTTTGTTTATATTAGCATCCTGAAGATGATTCCAGCATGCATTTCGTTGTGCACATGCTCATTTAAAAGATTTTGACAGTTTGACCTGAAGTGTACAATCAGGGGCTGAAAACTCATTTAAAGCAATAAAAAGTTAATTTTGGCTCTCACACCTAAACTAAACGTTGTAGACTCAAAATGTTTGCTGTCTTTAGTGTATTTTAGCATTCTGAAGATGATTCCAGCATGCATTTCATTGTGCGCATGTTCATTTTAAAGATTTTGAAAGTTTCACCTGAAGTGTACAATCAGGGGCTAAAAACGCATTTAAAGCAATCAAAAGTTTATCTTGGCTCTCACACCTAAACTAAACGTTGTAGACTCAAAATGTTTGCTGTATTTAGTGTATTTTAGCATCCTGAAGATGATTCCAGCATTAATTTCATTGTACTTATGCTCATTTTGAAAAGATTTTGACAGTTTCACCTGAAGAGTACAATCAGGGGCTGAAAACGCATTTAAAGCAAAACAAAGTTAATTTTGGCTCTCACACCTAAACTAAACATTGTAGACTCAACATTTTTGCTGTATTTAGTGTATTTTAGCATCCTGAAGATGATTCCAGCATTAATTTCATTGTGCTTATGCTCATTTTGAAGATTTTGACAGTTTGACCTGAAGAGTACAATCAGGGGCTGAAAATGCATTTAAAGCAATAAAAAGTTAATCTTGGCTCTCACACCTAAACTAAACGTTGTAGACTCAAAATTCTTACTGTAATTTGTGTATTTTAGCATCCTGCAGATGATTTCAGCATGCATTTCATTGTGTTAATGCTCATGTTGAAGATTTTGACAGTTTCACCTGAAGAGTACAATCAGGGGCTGAAAACGCATTTAAAGCAATAAAAAGTTAATCTTGGCTCTCACACCTAAACTAAACGTTG
This sequence comes from Leptonotus elevatus, assembly GCF_054856555.1. Taxonomy (NCBI): domain Eukaryota; kingdom Metazoa; phylum Chordata; class Actinopteri; order Syngnathiformes; family Syngnathidae; genus Leptonotus; species Leptonotus elevatus. The sequence goes on from NC_141249.1 coordinate 898,239, forward strand.
TCGACTCAAACTTTTTGCTGTCTTTAGTGTATTTTAGCATCCTGCAGATTACTTCAGCATGCATTTCATTGTGCTAATGCTCATGTTGAAGATTTTGACAGTTTGACCTGAAGAGTACAATCAGGGGCTGAAAATGCATTTAAAGCAATAAAAAGTTAATCTTGGCTCTCACACCTAAACTAAACGTTGTAGACTCAAAATGTTTGCTCTCTTTAGTGTATTTTAGCATTCTGAAGATGATTCCAGCATGCATTTCATTGTGCGCATGTTCATTTTAAAGATTTTGAAAGTTTCACCTGAAGTGTACAATCAGGGGCTAAAAACGCATTTAAAGCAATCAAAAGTTTATCTTGGCTCTCACACCTAAACTAAACGTTGTAGACTCAAAATGTTTGCTGTATTTAGTGTATTTTAGCATCCTGAAGATGATTCCAGCATTAATTTCATTGTACTTATGCTCATTTTGAAAAGATTTTGACAGTTTCACCTGAAGAGTACAATCAGGGGCTGAAAACGCATTTAAAGCAAAACAAAGTTAATTTTGGCTCTCACACCTAAACTAAACATTGTAGACTCAACATTTTTGCTGTCATTAGTGTATTTTAGCAACCTGAAGATGATTCCAGCATTAATTTCATTGTAATTATGCTCATTTTGAAGATTTTGACAGTTTCACCTTAAGAGTACAATCAGGGGCTAAAAACGCATTTAAAGCAATAAAAAGTTAATTTTGGCTCTCACACCTAAACCAAACGTTGTAGACTCAAACTTTTTGCTGTCTTTAGTGTATTTTAGCATCCTGCAGATTACTTCAGCATGCATTTCATTGTGCTAATGCTCATGTTGAAGAGTTTGACAGTTTGACCTGAAGAGTACAATCAGGGGCTGAAAATGCATTTAAAGCAATAAAAAGTTAATCTTGGCTCTCACACCTAAACTAAATGTTGTAGACTCAAACATTTTGCTGTATTTTGTTTATATTAGCATCCTGAAGATGATTCCAGCATGCATTTCGTTGTGCACATGCTCATTTAAAAGATTTTGACAGTTTCACCTGAAGTGTACAATCAGGGGCTGAAAACTCATTTAAAGCAATACAAAGTTAATCTTGTTTCTCACACCTATACTAAACGTTGTAGACTCAAAATTCTTACTGTAATTTGTGTATTTTAGCAACCTGCAGATGATTTCAGCATGCATTTCATTGTGTTAATGCTCATGTTGAAGATTTTGACAGTTTCACCTGAAGAGTACAATCAGGGGCTGAAAACGCATTTAAAGCAATAAAAAGTTAATCTTGGCTCTCACACCTAAACTAAACGTTGTCGACTCAAAATGTTTTCTGTATTTAGTGTATTTTAGCATCCTGAAGATGATTCCAGCATTAATTTCATTGTGCTTATGCTCATTTTGAAGATTTTGACAGTTTCACCTGAAGAGTACAATCAGGGGCTGAAAACGCATTTAAAGCAATAAAAATTTAATTTTGGCTCTCACACCTAAACCAAACATTTTCGACTCAAAATGTTTGCTGTCTTTAATGTATTTTGGCATCCTGCAGATGATTCCAGCATGCATTTCATTGTGCGCATGTTCATTTTAAAGATTTTGAAAGTTTCACCTGAAGTGTACAATCAGGGGCTGAAAACGCATTTAAAGCAATAAAAAGTTAATTTTGGCTCTCACACCTAAACTAAATGTTGTAGACTCAAACATTTTGCTGTATTTTGTTTATATTAGCATCCTGAAGATGATTCCAGCATGCATTTCGTTGTGCACATGCTCATTTAAAAGATTTTGACAGTTTGACCTGAAGTGTACAATCAGGGGCTGAAAACTCATTTAAAGCAATAAAAAGTTAATTTTGGCTCTCACACCTAAACTAAACGTTGTAGACTCAAAATGTTTGCTGTCTTTAGTGTATTTTAGCATTCTGAAGATGATTCCAGCATGCATTTCATTGTGCGCATGTTCATTTTAAAGATTTTGAAAGTTTCACCTGAAGTGTACAATCAGGGGCTAAAAACGCATTTAAAGCAATCAAAAGTTTATCTTGGCTCTCACACCTAAACTAAACGTTGTAGACTCAAAATGTTTGCTGTATTTAGTGTATTTTAGCATCCTGAAGATGATTCCAGCATTAATTTCATTGTACTTATGCTCATTTTGAAAATATTTTGACAGTTTCACCTGAAGAGTACAATCAGGGGCTGAAAACGCATTTAAAGCAAAACAAAGTTAATTTTGGCTCTCACACCTAAACTAAACATTGTAGACTCAACATTTTTGCTGTATTTAGTGTATTTTAGCATCCTGAAGATGATTCCAGCATTAATTTCATTGTGCTTATGCTCATTTTGAAGATTTTGACAGTTTGACCTGAAGAGTACAATCAGGGGCTGAAAATGCATTTAAAGCAATAAAAAGTTAATCTTGGCTCTCACACCTAAACTAAACGTTGTAGACTCAAAATTCTTACTGTAATTTGTGTATTTTAGCATCCTGCAGATGATTTCAGCATGCATTTCATTGTGTTAATGCTCATGTTGAAGATTTTGACAGTTTCACCTGAAGAGTACAATCAGGGGCTGAAAACGCATTTAAAGCAATAAAAAGTTAATCTTGGCTCTCACACCTAAACTAAACGTTGTCGACTCAAACTTTTTGCTGTCTTTAGTGTATTTTAGCATCCTGCAGATTACTTCAGCATGCATTTCATTGTGCTAATGCTCATGTTGAAGATTTTGACAGTTTGACCTGAAGAGTACAATCAGGGGCTGAAAATGCATTTAAAGCAATAAAAAGTTAATCTTGGCTCTCACACCTAAACTAAACGTTGTAGACTCAAAATGTTTGCTGTCTTTAGTGTATTTTAGCATTCTGAAGATGATTCCAGCATGCATTTCATTGTGCGCATGTTCATTTTAAAGATTTTGAAAGTTTCACCTGAAGTGTACAATCAGGGGCTAAAAACGCATTTAAAGCAATAAAAAGTTTATCTTGGCTCTCACACCTAAACTAAACGTTGTAGACTCAAAATGTTTGCTGTATTTAGTGTATTTTAGCATCCTGAAGATGATTCCAGCATTAATTTCATTGTACTTATGCTCATTTTGAAAAGATTTTGACAGTTTCACCTGAAGAGTACAATCAGGGGCTGAAAACGCATTTAAAGCAAAACAAAGTTAATTTTGGCTCTCACACCTAAACTAAACATTGTAGACTCAACATTTTTGCTGTCATTAGTGTATTTTAGCAACCTGAAGATGATTCCAGCATTAATTTCATCGTAATTATGCTCATTTTGAAGATTTTGACAGTTTCACCTTAAGAGTACAATCAGGGGCTAAAAACGCATTTAAAGCAATAAAAAGTTAATTTTGGCTCTCACACCTAAACCAAACGTTGTAGACTCAAACTTTTTGCTGTCTTTAGTGTATTTTAGCATCCTGCAGATTACTTCAGCATGCATTTCATTGTGCTAATGCTCATGTTGAAGAGTTTGACAGTTTGACCTGAAGAGTACAATCAGGGGCTGAAAATGCATTTAAAGCAATAAAAAGTTAATCTTGGCTCTCACACCTAAACTAAATGTTGTAGACTCAAACATTTTGCTGTATTTTGTTTATATTAGCATCCTGAAGATGATTCCAGCATGCATTTCGTTGTGCACATGCTCATTTAAAAGATTTTGACAGTTTCACCTGAAGTGTACAATCAGGGGCTGAAAACTCATTTAAAGCAATACAAAGTTAATCTTGTTTCTCACACCTATACTAAACGTTGTAGACTCAAAATTCTTACTGTAATTTGTGTATTTTAGCAACCTGCAGATGATTTCAGCATGCATTTCATTGTGTTAATGCTCATGTTGAAGATTTTGACAGTTTCACCTGAAGAGTACAATCAGGGGCTGAAAACGCATTTAAAGCAATAAAAAGTTAATCTTGGCTCTCACACCTAAACTAAACGTTGTCGACTCAAAATGTTTGCTGTATTTAGTGTATTTTAGCATCCTGAAGATGATTCCAGCATTAATTTCATTGTGCTTATGCTCATTTTGAAGATTTTGACAGTTTCACCTGAAGAGTACAATCAGGGGCTGAAAACGCATTTAAAGCAATAAAAATTTAATTTTGGCTCTCACACCTAAACCAAACATTTTCGACTCAAAATGTTTGCTGTCTTTAATGTATTTTGGCATCCTGCAGATGATTCCAGCATGCATTTCATTGTGCGCATGTTCATTTTAAAGATTTTGAAAGTTTCACCTGAAGTGTACAATCAGGGGCTGAAAACGCATTTAAAGCAATAAAAAGTTAATTTTGGCTCTCACACCTAAACTAAATGTTGTAGACTCAAACATTTTGCTGTATTTTGTTTATATTAGCATCCTGAAGATGATTCCAGCATGCATTTCGTTGTGCACATGCTCATTTAAAAGATTTTGACAGTTTGACCTGAAGTGTACAATCAGGGGCTGAAAACTCATTTAAAGCAATAAAAAGTTAATTTTGGCTCTCACACCTAAACTAAACGTTGTAGACTCAAAATGTTTGCTGTCTTTAGTGTATTTTAGCATTCTGAAGATGATTCCAGCATGCATTTCATTGTGCGCATGTTCATTTTAAAGATTTTGAAAGTTTCACCTGAAGTGTACAATCAGGGGCTAAAAACGCATTTAAAGCAATCAAAAGTTTATCTTGGCTCTCACACCTAAAGTAAACGTTGTAGACTCAAAATGTTTGCTGTATTTAGTGTATTTTAGCATCCTGAAGATGATTCCAGCATTAATTTCATTGTACTTATGCTCATTTTGAAAAGATTTTGACAGTTTCACCTGAAGAGTACAATCAGGGGCTGAAAACGCATTTAAAGCAAAACAAAGTTAATTTTGGCTCTCACACCTAAACTAAACATTGTAGACTCAACATTTTTGCTGTATTTAGTGTATTTTAGCATCTTGAAGATGATTCCAGCATTAATTTCATTGTGCTTATGCTCATTTTGAAGATTTTGACAGTTTGACCTGAAGAGTACAATCAGGGGCTGAAAATGCATTTAAAGCAATAAAAAGTTAATCTTGGCTCTCACACCTAAACTAAACGTTGTAGACTCAAAATTCTTACTGTAATTTGTGTATTTTAGCATCCTGCAGATGATTTCAGCATGCATTTCATTGTGTTAATGCTCATGTTGAAGATTTTGACAGTTTCACCTGAAGAGTACAATCAGGGGCTGAAAACGCATTTAAAGCAATAAAAAGTTAATCTTGGCTCTCACACCTAAACTAAACGTTGTCGACTCAAACTTTTTGCTGTCTTTAGTGTATTTTAGCATCCTGCAGATTACTTCAGCATGCATTTCATTGTGCTAATGCTCATGTTGAAGATTTTGACAGTTTGACCTGAAGAGTACAATCAGGGGCTGAAAATGCATTTAAAGCAATAAAAAGTTAATCTTGGCTCTCACACCTAAACTAAACGTTGTAGACTCAAAATGTTTGCTGTCTTTAGTGTATTTTAGCATTCTGAAGATGATTCCAGCATGCATTTCATTGTGCGCATGTTCATTTTAAAGATTTTGAAAGTTTCACCTGAAGTGTACAATCAGGGGCTAAAAACGCATTTAAAGCAATAAAAAGTTTATCTTGGCTCTCACACCTAAACTAAACGTTGTAGACTCAAAATGTTTGCTGTATTTAGTGTATTTTAGCATCCTGAAGATGATTCCAGCATTAATTTCATTGTACTTATGCTCATTTTGAAAATATTTTGACAGTTTCACCTGAAGAGTACAATCAGGGGCTGAAAACGCATTTAAAGCAAAACAAAGTTAATTTTGGCTCTCACACCTAAACTAAACATTGTAGACTCAACATTTTTGCTGTCATTAGTGTATTTTAGCAACCTGAAGATGATTCCAGCATTAATTTCATCGTAATTATGCTCATTTTGAAGATTTTGACAGTTTCACCTTAAGAGTACAATCAGGGGCTAAAAACGCATTTAAAGCAATAAAAAGTTAATTTTGGCTCTCACACCTAAACCAAACGTTGTAGACTCAAACTTTTTGCTGTCTTTAGTGTATTTTAGCATCCTGCAGATTACTTCAGCATGCATTTCATTGTGCTAATGCTCATGTTGAAGAGTTTGACAGTTTGACCTGAAGAGTACAATCAGGGGCTGAAAATGCATTTAAAGCAATAAAAAGTTAATCTTGGCTCTCACACCTAAACTAAATGTTGTAGACTCAAACATTTTGCTGTATTTTGTTTATATTAGCATCCTGAATATGATTCCAGCATGCATTTCGTTGTGCACATGCTCATTTAAAAGATTTTGACAGTTTCACCTGAAGTGTACAATCAGGGGCTGAAAACTCATTTAAAGCAATACAAAGTTAATCTTGTTTCTCACACCTATACTAAACGTTGTAGACTCAAAATTCTTACTGTAATTTGTGTATTTTAGCATCCTGCAGATGATTTCAGCATGCATTTCATTGTGTTAATGCTCATGTTGAAGATTTTGACAGTTTCACCTGAAGAGTACAATCAGGGGCTGAAAACGCATTTAAAGCAATAAAAAGTTAATCTTGGCTCTCACACCTAAACTAAACGTTGTCGACTCAAAATGTTTGCTGTATTTAGTGTATTTTAGCATCCTGAAGATGATTCCAGCATTAATTTCATTGTGCTTATGCTCATTTTGAAGATTTTGACAGTTTCACCTGAAGAGTACAATCAGGGGCTGAAAACGCATTTAAAGCAATAAAAATTTAATTTTGGCTCTCACACCTAAACCAAACATTTTCGACTCAAAATGTTTGCTGTCTTTAATGTATTTTGGCATCCTGCAGATGATTCCAGCATGCATTTCATTGTGCGCATGTTCATTTTAAAGATTTTGAAAGTTTCACCTGAAGTGTACAATCAGGGGCTGAAAACGCATTTAAAGCAATAAAAAGTTAATTTTGGCTCTCACACCTAAACTAAATGTTGTAGACTCAAACATTTTGCTGTATTTTGTTTATATTAGCATCCTGAAGATGATTCCAGCATGCATTTCGTTGTGCACATGCTCATTTAAAAGATTTTGACAGTTTCACCTGAAGTGTACAATCAGGGGCTGAAAACTCATTTAAAGCAATACAAAGTTAATCTTGTTTCTCACACCTATACTAAACGTTGTAGACTCAAAATTCTTACTGTAATTTGTGTATTTTAGCATCCTGCAGATGATTTCAGCATGCATTTCATTGTGTTAATGCTCATGTTGAAGATTTTGACAGTTTCACCTGAAGAGTACAATCAGGGGCTGAAAACGCATTTAAAGCAATAAAAAGTTAATTTTGGCTCTCACACCTAAACTAAACGTTGTAGACTCAAAATGTTTGCTGTCTTTAGTGTATTTTAGCATTCTGAAGATGATTCCAGCATGCATTTCATTGTGCTAATGCTCATGTTGAAGAGTTTGACAGTTTGACCTGAAGAGTACAATCAGGGGCTGAAAATGCATTTAAAGCAATAAAAAGTTAATCTTGGCTCTCACACCTAAACTAAATGTTGTAGACTCAAACATTTTGCTGTATTTTGTTTATATTAGCATCCTGAAGATGATTCCAGCATGCATTTCGTTGTGCACATGCTCATTTAAAAGATTTTGACAGTTTCACCTGAAGTGTACAATCAGGGGCTGAAAACTCATTTAAAGCAATACAAAGTTAATCTTGTTTCTCACACCTATACTAAACGTTGTAGACTCAAAATTCTTACTGTAATTTGTGTATTTTAGCAACCTGCAGATGATTTCAGCATGCATTTCATTGTGTTAATGCTCATGTTGAAGATTTTGACAGTTTCACCTGAAGAGTACAATCAGGGGCTGAAAACGCATTTAAAGCAATAAAAAGTTAATCTTGGCTCTCACACCTAAACTAAACGTTGTCGACTCAAAATGTTTTCTGTATTTAGTGTATTTTAGCATCCTGAAGATGATTCCAGCATTAATTTCATTGTGCTTATGCTCATTTTGAAGATTTTGACAGTTTCACCTGAAGAGTACAATCAGGGGCTGAAAACGCATTTAAAGCAATAAAAATTTAATTTTGGCTCTCACACCTAAACCAAACATTTTCGACTCAAAATGTTTGCTGTCTTTAATGTATTTTGGCATCCTGCAGATGATTCCAGCATGCATTTCATTGTGCGCATGTTCATTTTAAAGATTTTGAAAGTTTCACCTGAAGTGTACAATCAGGGGCTGAAAACGCATTTAAAGCAATAAAAAGTTAATTTTGGCTCTCACACCTAAACTAAATGTTGTAGACTCAAACATTTTGCTGTATTTTGTTTATATTAGCATCCTGAAGATGATTCCAGCATGCATTTCGTTGTGCACATGCTCATTTAAAAGATTTTGACAGTTTGACCTGAAGTGTACAATCAGGGGCTGAAAACTCATTTAAAGCAATAAAAAGTTAATTTTGGCTCTCACACCTAAACTAAACGTTGTAGACTCAAAATGTTTGCTGTCTTTAGTGTATTTTAGCATTCTGAAGATGATTCCAGCATGCATTTCATTGTGCGCATGTTCATTTTAAAGATTTTGAAAGTTTCACCTGAAGTGTACAATCAGGGGCTAAAAACGCATTTAAAGCAATCAAAAGTTTATCTTGGCTCTCACACCTAAACTAAACGTTGTAGACTCAAAATGTTTGCTGTATTTAGTGTATTTTAGCATCCTGAAGATGATTCCAGCATTAATTTCATTGTACTTATGCTCATTTTGAAAAGATTTTGACAGTTTCACCTGAAGAGTACAATCAGGGGCTGAAAACGCATTTAAAGCAAAACAAAGTTAATTTTGGCTCTCACACCTAAACTAAACATTGTAGACTCAACATTTTTGCTGTATTTAGTGTATTTTAGCATCCTGAAGATGATTCCAGCATTAATTTCATTGTGCTTATGCTCATTTTGAAGATTTTGACAGTTTGACCTGAAGAGTACAATCAGGGGCTGAAAATGCATTTAAAGCAATAAAAAGTTAATCTTGGCTCTCACACCTAAACTAAACGTTGTAGACTCAAAATTCTTACTGTAATTTGTGTATTTTAGCATCCTGCAGATGATTTCAGCATGCATTTCATTGTGTTAATGCTCATGTTGAAGATTTTGACAGTTTCACCTGAAGAGTACAATCAGGGGCTGAAAACGCATTTAAAGCAATAAAAAGTTAATCTTGGCTCTCACACCTAAACTAAACGTTGTCGACTCAAACTTTTTGCTGTCTTTAGTGTATTTTAGCATCCTGCAGATTACTTCAGCATGCATTTCATTGTGCTAATGCTCATGTTGAAGATTTTGACAGTTTGACCTGAAGAGTACAATCAGGGGCTGAAAATGCATTTAAAGCAATAAAAAGTTAATCTTGGCTCTCACACCTAAACTAAACGTTGTAGACTCAAAATGTTTGCTGTCTTTAGTGTATTTTAGCATTCTGAAGATGATTCCAGCATGCATTTCATTGTGCGCATGTTCATTTTAAAGATTTTGAAAGTTTCACCTGAAGTGTACAATCAGGGGCTAAAAACGCATTTAAAGCAATAAAAAGTTTATCTTGGCTCTCACACCTAAACTAAACGTTGTAGACTCAAAATGTTTGCTGTATTTAGTGTATTTTAGCATCCTGAAGATGATTCCAGCATTAATTTCATTGTACTTATGCTCATTTTGAAAAGATTTTGACAGTTTCACCTGAAGAGTACAATCAGGGGCTGAAAACGCATTTAAAGCAAAACAAAGTTAATTTTGGCTCTCACACCTAAACTAAACATTGTAGACTCAACATTTTTGCTGTCATTAGTGTATTTTAGCAACCTGAAGATGATTCCAGCATTAATTTCATCGTAATTATGCTCATTTTGAAGATTTTGACAGTTTCACCTTAAGAGTACAATCAGGGGCTAAAAACGCATTTAAAGCAATAAAAAGTTAATTTTGGCTCTCACACCTAAACCAAACGTTGTAGACTCAAACTTTTTGCTGTCTTTAGTGTATTTTAGCATCCTGCAGATTACTTCAGCATGCATTTCATTGTGCTAATGCTCATGTTGAAGAGTTTGACAGTTTGACCTGAAGAGTACAATCAGGGGCTGAAAATGCATTTAAAGCAATAAAAAGTTAATCTTGGCTCTCACACCTAAACTAAATGTTGTAGACTCAAACATTTTGCTGTATTTTGTTTATATTAGCATCCTGAAGATGATTCCAGCATGCATTTCGTTGTGCACATGCTCATTTAAAAGATTTTGACAGTTTCACCTGAAGTGTACAATCAGGGGCTGAAAACTCATTTAAAGCAATACAAAGTTAATCTTGTTTCTCACACCTATACTAAACGTTGTAGACTCAAAATTCTTACTGTAATTTGTGTATTTTAGCAACCTGCAGATGATTTCAGCATGCATTTCATTGTGTTAATGCTCATGTTGAAGATTTTGACAGTTTCACCTGAAGAGTACAATCAGGGGCTGAAAACGCATTTAAAGCAATAAAAAGTTAATCTTGGCTCTCACACCTAAACTAAACGTTGTCGACTCAAAATGTTTGCTGTATTTAGTGTATTTTAGCATCCTGAAGATGATTCCAGCATTAATTTCATTGTGCTTATGCTCATTTTGAAGATTTTGACAGTTTCACCTGAAGAGTACAATCAGGGGCTGAAAACGCATTTAAAGCAATAAAAATTTAATTTTGGCTCTCACACCTAAACCAAACATTTTCGACTCAAAATGTTTGCTGTCTTTAATGTATTTTGGCATCCTGCAGATGATTCCAGCATGCATTTCATTGTGCGCATGTTCATTTTAAAGATTTTGAAAGTTTCACCTGAAGTGTACAATCAGGGGCTGAAAACGCATTTAAAGCAATAAAAAGTTAATTTTGGCTCTCACACCTAAACTAAATGTTGTAGACTCAAACATTTTGCTGTATTTTGTTTATATTAGCATCCTGAAGATGATTCCAGCATGCATTTCGTTGTGCACATGCTCATTTAAAATATTTTGACAGTTTGACCTGAAGTGTACAATCAGGGGCTGAAAACTCATTTAAAGCAATAAAAAGTTAATTTTGGCTCTCACACCTAAACTAAACGTTGTAGACTCAAAATGTTTGCTGTCTTTAGTGTATTTTAGCATTCTGAAGATGATTCCAGCATGCATTTCATTGTGCGCATGTTCATTTTAAAGATTTTGAAAGTTTCACCTGAAGTGTACAATCAGGGGCTAAAAACGCATTTAAAGCAATCAAAAGTTTATCTTGGCTCTCACACCTAAAGTAAACGTTGTAGACTCAAAATGTTTGCTGTATTTAGTGTATTTTAGCATCCTGAAGATGATTCCAGCATTAATTTCATTGTACTTATGCTCATTTTGAAAAGATTTTGACAGTTTCACCTGAAGAGTACAATCAGGGGCTGAAAACGCATTTAAAGCAAAACAAAGTTAATTTTGGCTCTCACACCTAAACTAAACATTGTAGACTCAACATTTTTGCTGTATTTAGTGTATTTTAGCATCTTGAAGATGATTCCAGCATTAATTTCATTGTGCTTATGCTCATTTTGAAGATTTTGACAGTTTGACCTGAAGAGTACAATCAGGGGCTGAAAATGCATTTAAAGCAATAAAAAGTTAATCTTGGCTCTCACACCTAAACTAAACGTTGTAGACTCAAAATTCTTACTGTAATTTGTGTATTTTAGCATCCTGCAGATGATTTCAGCATGCATTTCATTGTGTTAATGCTCATGTTGAAGATTTTGACAGTTTCACCTGAAGAGTACAATCAGGGGCTGAAAACGCATTTAAAGCAATAAAAAGTTAATCTTGGCTCTCACACCTAAACTAAACGTTGTCGACTCAAACTTTTTGCTGTCTTTAGTGTATTTTAGCATCCTGCAGATTACTTCAGCATGCATTTCATTGTGCTAATGCTCATGTTGAAGATTTTGACAGTTTGACCTGAAGAGTACAATCAGGGGCTGAAAATGCATTTAAAGCAATAAAAAGTTAATCTTGGCTCTCACACCTAAACTAAACGTTGTAGACTCAAAATGTTTGCTGTCTTTAGTGTATTTTAGCATTCTGAAGATGATTCCAGCATGCATTTCATTGTGCGCATGTTCATTTTAAAGATTTTGAAAGTTTCACCTGAAGTGTACAATCAGGGGCTAAAAACGCATTTAAAGCAATAAAAAGTTTATCTTGGCTCTCACACCTAAACTAAACGTTGTAGACTCAAAATGTTTGCTGTATTTAGTGTATTTTAGCATCCTGAAGATGATTCCAGCATTAATTTCATTGTACTTATGCTCATTTTGAAAATATTTTGACAGTTTCACCTGAAGAGTACAATCAGGGGCTGAAAACGCATTTAAAGCAAAACAAAGTTAATTTTGGCTCTCACACCTAAACTAAACATTGTAGACTCAACATTTTTGCTGTCATTAGTGTATTTTAGCAACCTGAAGATGATTCCAGCATTAATTTCATCGTAATTATGCTCATTTTGAAGATTTTGACAGTTTCACCTTAAGAGTACAATCAGGGGCTAAAAACGCATTTAAAGCAATAAAAAGTTAATTTTGGCTCTCACACCTAAACCAAACGTTGTAGACTCAAACTTTTTGCTGTCTTTAGTGTATTTTAGCATCCTGCAGATTACTTCAGCATGCATTTCATTGTGCTAATGCTCATGTTGAAGAGTTTGACAGTTTGACCTGAAGAGTACAATCAGGGGCTGAAAATGCATTTAAAGCAATAAAAAGTTAATCTTGGCTCTCACACCTAAACTAAATGTTGTAGACTCAAACATTTTGCTGTATTTTGTTTATATTAGCATCCTGAATATGATTCCAGCATGCATTTCGTTGTGCACATGCTCATTTAAAAGATTTTGACAGTTTCACCTGAAGTGTACAATCAGGGGCTGAAAACTCATTTAAAGCAATACAAAGTTAATCTTGTTTCTCACACCTATACTAAACGTTGTAGACTCAAAATTCTTACTGTAATTTGTGTATTTTAGCATCCTGCAGATGATTTCAGCATGCATTTCATTGTGTTAATGCTCATGTTGAAGATTTTGACAGTTTCACCTGAAGAGTACAATCAGGGGCTGAAAACGCATTTAAAGCAATAAAAAGTTAATCTTGGCTCTCACACCTAAACTAAACGTTGTCGACTCAAAATGTTTGCTGTATTTAGTGTATTTTAGCATCCTGAAGATGATTCCAGCATTAATTTCATTGTGCTTATGCTCATTTTGAAGATTTTGACAGTTTCACCTGAAGAGTACAATCAGGGGCTGAAAACGCATTTAAAGCAATAAAAATTTAATTTTGGCTCTCACACCTAAACCAAACATTTTCGACTCAAAATGTTTGCTGTCTTTAATGTATTTTGGCATCCTGCAGATGATTCCAGCATGCATTTCATTGTGCGCATGTTCATTTTAAAGATTTTGAAAGTTTCACCTGAAGTGTACAATCAGGGGCTGAAAACGCATTTAAAGCAATAAAAAGTTAATTTTGGCTCTCACACCTAAACTAAATGTTGTAGACTCAAACATTTTGCTGTATTTTGTTTATATTAGCATCCTGAAGATGATTCCAGCATGCATTTCGTTGTGCACATGCTCATTTAAAAGATTTTGACAGTTTCACCTGAAGTGTACAATCAGGGGCTGAAAACTCATTTAAAGCAATACAAAGTTAATCTTGTTTCTCACACCTATACTAAACGTTGTAGACTCAAAATTCTTACTGTAATTTGTGTATTTTAGCATCCTGCAGATGATTTCAGCATGCATTTCATTGTGTTAATGCTCATGTTGAAGATTTTGACAGTTTCACCTGAAGAGTACAATCAGGGGCTGAAAACGCATTTAAAGCAATAAAAAGTTAATTTTGGCTCTCACACCTAAACTAAACGTTGTAGACTCAAAATGTTTGCTGTCTTTAGTGTATTTTAGCATTCTGAAGATGATTCCAGCATGCATTTCATTGTGCGCATGTTCATTTTAAAGATTTTGAAAGTTTCACCTGAAGTGTACAATCAGGGGCTAAAAACGCATTTAAAGCAATCAAAAGTTTATCTTGGCTCTCACACCTAAACTAAACGTTGTAGACTCAAAATGTTTGCTGTATTTAGTGTATTTTAGCATCCTGAAGATGATTGCAGCATTAATTTCATTGTGCGCATGTTCATTTTAAAGATTTTGAAAGTTTCACCTGAAGTGTACAATCAGGGGCTGAAAACGCATTTAAAGCAATAAAAAGTTAATTTTGGCTCTCACACCTAAAGTAAACGTTGTAGACTAAAAATGTTTGCTGTATTTAGTGTATTTTAGCATCCTGAAGATGATTCCAGCATTAATTTCATTGTGCTTATGCTCATTTTGAAGATTTTGACAGTTTCACCTGAAGAGTACAATCAGGGGCTGAAAACGCATTTAAAGCAATAAAAAGTTAATTTTGGCTCTCACACCTAAACTAAACGTTGTAGACTCAAAATGTTTGCTGTATTTAGTGTATTTTAGCATCCTGAAGATGATTCCAGCATTAATTTCATTGTACTTATGCTCATTTTGAAAAGATTTTGACAGTTTCACCTGAAGAGTACAATCAGGGGCTGAAAACGCATTTAAAGCAAAACAAAGTTAATTTTGGCTCTCACACCTAAACTAAACATTGTAGACTCAACATTTTTGCTGTAATTAGTGTATTTTAGCAACCTGAAGATGATTCCAGCATTAATTTCATTGTAATTATGCTCATTTTGAAGATTTTGACAGTTTCACCTTAAGAGTACAATCAGGGGCTAAAAACGCATTTAAAGCAATAAAAAGTTAATTTTGGCTCTCACACCTAAACCAAACGTTGTAGACTCAAACTTTTTGCTGTCTTTAGTGTATTTTATCATCCTGCAGATTACTTCAGCATGCATTTCATTGTGCTAATGCTCATGTTGAAGATTTTGACAGTTTGACCTGAAGAGTACAATCAGGGGCTGAAAATGCATTTAAAGCAATAAAAAGTTAATCTTGGCTCTCACACCTAAACTAAATGTTGTAGACTCAAACATTTTGCTGTATTTTGTTTATATTAGCATCCTGAAGATGATTCCAGCATGCATTTCGTTGTGCACATGCTCATTTAAAAGATTTTGACAGTTTCACCTGAAGTGTACAATCAGGGGCTGAAAACTCATTTAAAGCAATACAAAGTTAATCTTGTTTCTCACACCTATACTAAACGTTATAGACTCAAAATTCTTACTGTAATTTGTGTATTTTAGCATCCTGCAGATGATTTCAGCATGCATTTCATTGTGTTAATGCTCATGTTGAAGATTTTGACAGTTTCACCTGAAGAGTACAATCAGGGGCTGAAAACGCATTTAAAGCAATAAAAAGTTAATCTTGGCTCTCACACCTAAACTAAACGTTGTCGACTCAAAATGTTTGCTGTATTTAGTGAATTTTAGCATCCTGAAGATGATTCCAGCATTAATTTCATTGTGCTTATGCTCATTTTGAAGATTTTGACAGTTTCACCTGAAGAGTACAATCAGGGGCTGAAAACGCATTTAAAGCAATAAAAATTTAATTTTGGCTCTCACACCTAAACCAAACATTGTCGACTCAAAATGTTTGCTGTCTTTAGTGTATTTTGGCATCCTGCAGATGATTCCAGCATGCATTTCATTGTGCGCATGTTCATTTTAAAGATTTTGAAAGTTTCACCTGAAGTGTACAATCAGGGGCTGAAAACGCATTTAAAGCAATAAAAAGTTAATTTTGGCTCTCACACCTAAAGTAAACGTTTTAGACTCAAATTTTTTGCTGTCTTTAGTGTATTTTAGCATCCTGCAGATGATTTAAGCATGCATTTCATTGTGCTAATGCTCATGTTGAAGATTTTGACAGTTTCACCTGAAGAATACAATCAGGGGCTGAAAACGCATTTAAAGCAATAAAAAGTTAATCTTGGCTCTCACACCTAAACTAAACGTTGTAGCCTAAAAATGTTTGCTGTATTTAGTGTATTTTAGCATCCTGAAGATGATTCCAGCATTAATTTCATTGTGCTTATGCTCATTTTGAAGATTTTGACAGTTTCACCTGAAGAGTACAATCAGGGGCTGAAAACGCATTTAAAGCAATAAAAAGTTAATTTTGGCTCTCACACCTAAACTAAACATTGTAGACTCAACATTTTTGCTGTCATTAGTGTATTTTAGCAACCTGAAGATGATTCCAGCATTAATTTCATTGTAATTATGCTCATTTTGAAGATTTTGACAGTTTCACCTTAAGAGTACAATCAGGGCTAAAAACGCATTTAAAGCAATAAAAAGTTAATTTTGGCTCTCACACCTAAACCAAACGTTGCAGACTCAAACTTTTTGCTGTCTTTAGTGTATTTTAGCATCCTGCAGATTACTTCAGCATGCATTTCATTGTGCTAATGCTCATGTTGAAGATTTTGACAGTTTGACCTGAAGAGTACAATCAGGGGCTGAAAATGCATTTAAAGCAATAAAAAGTTAATCTTGGCTCTCACACCTAAACTAAATGTTGTAGACTCAAACATTTTGCTGTATTTTGTTTATATTAGCATCCTGAAGATGATTCCAGCATGCATTTCGTTGTGCACATGCTCATTTAAAAGATTTTGACAGTTTCACCTGAAGTGTACAATCAGGGGCTGAAAACTCATTTAAAGCAATACAAAGTTAATCTTGTTTCTCACACCTATACTAAACGTTGTAGACTCAAAATTCTTACTGTAATTTGTGTATTTTAGCATCCTGCAGATGATTTCAGCATGCATTTCATTGTGTTAATGCTCATGTTGAAGATTTTGACAGTTTCACCTGAAGAGTACAATCAGGGGCTGAAAACGCATTTAAAGCAATAAAAAGTTAATTTTGGCTCTCACACCTAAACTAAACGTTGTAGACTCAAAATGTTTGCTGTCTTTAGTGTATTTTAGCATTCTGAAGATGATTCCCGCATGCATTTCATTGTGCGCATGTTCATTTTAAAGATTTTGAAAGTTTCACCTAAAGTGTACAATCAGGGGCTAAAAACGCATTTAAAGCAATCAAAAGTTTATCTTGGCTCTCACACCTAAACTAAACGTTGTAGACTCAAAATGTTTGCTGTATTTAGTGTATTTTAGCATCCTGAAGATGATTCCAGCATTAATTTCATTGTGCGCATGTTCATTTTAAAGATTTTGAAAGTTTCACCTGAAGTGTACAATCAGGGGCTGAAAACGCATTTAAAGCAATAAAAAGTTAATTTTGGCTCTCACACCTAAACTAAACGTTGTAGACTCAAAATGTTTGCTGTCTTTAGTGTATTTTAGCATTCTGAAGATGATTCCCGCATGCATTTCATTGTGCGCATGTTCATTTTAAAGATTTTGAAAGTTTCACCTAAAGTGTACAATCAGGGGCTAAAAACGCATTTAAAGCAATCAAAAGTTTATCTTGGCTCTCACACCTAAACTAAACGTTGTAGACTCAAAATGTTTGCTGTCTTTAGTGTATTTTAGCATCCTGCAGATTACTTCAGCATGCATTTCATTGTGCTAATGCTCATGTTGAAGAGTTTGACAGTTTGACCTGAAGAGTACAATCAGGGGCTGAAAATGCATTTAAAGCAATAAAAAGTTAATCTTGGCTCTCACACCTAAACTAAATGTTGTAGACTCAAACATTTTGCTGTATTTTGTTTATATTAGCATCCTGAAGATGATTCCAGCATGCATTTCGTTGTGCACATGCTCATTTAAAAGATTTTGACAGTTTCACCTGAAGTGTACAATCAGGGGCTGAAAACTCATTTAAAGCAATACAAAGTTAATCTTGTTTCTCACACCTATACTAAACGTTGTAGACTCAAAATTCTTACTGTAATTTGTGTATTTTAGCAACCTGCAGATGATTTCAGCATGCATTTCATTGTGTTAATGCTCATGTTGAAGATTTTGACAGTTTCACCTGAAGAGTACAATCAGGGGCTGAAAACGCATTTAAAGCAATAAAAAGTTAATCTTGGCTCTCACACCTAAACTAAACGTTGTCGACTCAAAATGTTTGCTGTATTTAGTGTATTTTAGCATCCTGAAGATGATTCCAGCATTAATTTCATTGTGCTTATGCTCATTTTGAAGATTTTGACAGTTTCACCTGAAGAGTACAATCAGGGGCTGAAAACGCATTTAAAGCAATAAAAATTTAATTTTGGCTCTCACACCTAAACCAAACATTTTCGACTCAAAATGTTTGCTGTCTTTAATGTATTTTGGCATCCTGCAGATGATTCCAGCATGCATTTCATTGTGCGCATGTTCATTTTAAAGATTTTGAAAGTTTCACCTGAAGTGTACAATCAGGGGCTGAAAACGCATTTAAAGCAATAAAAAGTTAATTTTGGCTCTCACACCTAAACTAAATGTTGTAGACTCAAACATTTTGCTGTATTTTGTTTATATTAGCATCCTGAAGATGATTCCAGCATGCATTTCGTTGTGCACATGCTCATTTAAAAGATTTTGACAGTTTGACCTGAAGTGTACAATCAGGGGCTGAAAACTCATTTAAAGCAATAAAAAGTTAATTTTGGCTCTCACACCTAAACTAAACGTTGTAGACTCAAAATGTTTGCTGTCTTTAGTGTATTTTAGCATTCTGAAGATGATTCCAGCATGCATTTCATTGTGCGCATGTTCATTTTAAAGATTTTGAAAGTTTCACCTGAAGTGTACAATCAGGGGCTAAAAACGCATTTAAAGCAATCAAAAGTTTATCTTGGCTCTCACACCTAAAGTAAACGTTGTAGACTCAAAATGTTTGCTGTATTTAGTGTATTTTAGCATCCTGAAGATGATTCCAGCATTAATTTCATTGTACTTATGCTCATTTTGAAAAGATTTTGACAGTTTCACCTGAAGAGTACAATCAGGGGCTGAAAACGCATTTAAAGCAAAACAAAGTTAATTTTGGCTCTCACACCTAAACTAAACATTGTAGACTCAACATTTTTGCTGTATTTAGTGTATTTTAGCATCTTGAAGATGATTCCAGCATTAATTTCATTGTGCTTATGCTCATTTTGAAGATTTTGACAGTTTGACCTGAAGAGTACAATCAGGGGCTGAAAATGCATTTAAAGCAATAAAAAGTTAATCTTGGCTCTCACACCTAAACTAAACGTTGTAGACTCAAAATTCTTACTGTAATTTGTGTATTTTAGCATCCTGCAGATGATTTCAGCATGCATTTCATTGTGTTAATGCTCATGTTGAAGATTTTGACAGTTTCACCTGAAGAGTACAATCAGGGGCTGAAAACGCATTTAAAGCAATAAAAAGTTAATCTTGGCTCTCACACCTAAACTAAACGTTGTCGACTCAAACTTTTTGCTGTCTTTAGTGTATTTTAGCATCCTGCAGATTACTTCAGCATGCATTTCATTGTGCTAATGCTCATGTTGAAGATTTTGACAGTTTGACCTGAAGAGTACAATCAGGGGCTGAAAATGCATTTAAAGCAATAAAAAGTTAATCTTGGCTCTCACACCTAAACTAAACGTTGTAGACTCAAAATGTTTGCTGTCTTTAGTGTATTTTAGCATTCTGAAGATGATTCCAGCATGCATTTCATTGTGCGCATGTTCATTTTAAAGATTTTGAAAGTTTCACCTGAAGTGTACAATCAGGGGCTAAAAACGCATTTAAAGCAATAAAAAGTTTATCTTGGCTCTCACACCTAAACTAAACGTTGTAGACTCAAAATGTTTGCTGTATTTAGTGTATTTTAGCATCCTGAAGATGATTCCAGCATTAATTTCATTGTACTTATGCTCATTTTGAAAATATTTTGACAGTTTCACCTGAAGAGTACAATCAGGGGCTGAAAACGCATTTAAAGCAAAACAAAGTTAATTTTGGCTCTCACACCTAAACTAAACATTGTAGACTCAACATTTTTGCTGTCATTAGTGTATTTTAGCAACCTGAAGATGATTCCAGCATTAATTTCATCGTAATTATGCTCATTTTGAAGATTTTGACAGTTTCACCTTAAGAGTACAATCAGGGGCTAAAAACGCATTTAAAGCAATAAAAAGTTAATTTTGGCTCTCACACCTAAACCAAACGTTGTAGACTCAAACTTTTTGCTGTCTTTAGTGTATTTTAGCATCCTGCAGATTACTTCAGCATGCATTTCATTGTGCTAATGCTCATGTTGAAGAGTTTGACAGTTTGACCTGAAGAGTACAACCAGGGGCTGAAAATGCATTTAAAGCAATAAAAAGTTAATCTTGGCTCTCACACCTAAACTAAATGTTGTAGACTCAAACATTTTGCTGTATTTTGTTTATATTAGCATCCTGAATATGATTCCAGCATGCATTTCGTTGTGCACATGCTCATTTAAAAGATTTTGACAGTTTCACCTGAAGTGTACAATCAGGGGCTGAAAACTCATTTAAAGCAATACAAAGTTAATCTTGTTTCTCACACCTATACTAAACGTTGTAGACTCAAAATTCTTACTGTAATTTGTGTATTTTAGCATCCTGCAGATGATTTCAGCATGCATTTCATTGTGTTAATGCTCATGTTGAAGATTTTGACAGTTTCACCTGAAGAGTACAATCAGGGGCTGAAAACGCATTTAAAGCAATAAAAAGTTAATCTTGGCTCTCACACCTAAACTAAACGTTGTCGACTCAAAATGTTTGCTGTATTTAGTGTATTTTAGCATCCTGAAGATGATTCCAGCATTAATTTCATTGTGCTTATGCTCATTTTGAAGATTTTGACAGTTTCACCTGAAGAGTACAATCAGGGGCTGAAAACGCATTTAAAGCAATAAAAATTTAATTTTGGCTCTCACACCTAAACCAAACATTTTCGACTCAAAATGTTTGCTGTCTTTAATGTATTTTGGCATCCTGCAGATGATTCCAGCATGCATTTCATTGTGCGCATGTTCATTTTAAAGATTTTGAAAGTTTCACCTGAAGTGTACAATCAGGGGCTGAAAACGCATTTAAAGCAATAAAAAGTTAATTTTGGCTCTCACACCTAAACTAAATGTTGTAGACTCAAACATTTTGCTGTATTTTGTTTATATTAGCATCCTGAAGATGATTCCAGCATGCATTTCGTTGTGCACATGCTCATTTAAAAGATTTTGACAGTTTCACCTGAAGTGTACAATCAGGGGCTGAAAACTCATTTAAAGCAATACAAAGTTAATCTTGTTTCTCACACCTATACTAAACGTTGTAGACTCAAAATTCTTACTGTAATTTGTGTATTTTAGCATCCTGCAGATGATTTCAGCATGCATTTCATTGTGTTAATGCTCATGTTGAAGATTTTGACAGTTTCACCTGAAGAGTACAATCAGGGGCTGAAAACGCATTTAAAGCAATAAAAAGTTAATTTTGGCTCTCACACCTAAACTAAACGTTGTAGACTCAAAATGTTTGCTGTCTTTAGTGTATTTTAGCATTCTGAAGATGATTCCAGCATGCATTTCATTGTGCGCATGTTCATTTTAAAGATTTTGAAAGTTTCACCTGAAGTGTACAATCAGGGGCTAAAAACGCATTTAAAGCAATCAAAAGTTTATCTTGGCTCTCACACCTAAACTAAACGTTGTAGACTCAAAATGTTTGCTGTATTTAGTGTATTTTAGCATCCTGAAGATGATTGCAGCATTAATTTCATTGTGCGCATGTTCATTTTAAAGATTTTGAAAGTTTCACCTGAAGTGTACAATCAGGGGCTGAAAACGCATTTAAAGCAATAAAAAGTTAATTTTGGCTCTCACACCTAAAGTAAACGTTGTAGACTAAAAATGTTTGCTGTATTTAGTGTATTTTAGCATCCTGAAGATGATTCCAGCATTAATTTCATTGTGCTTATGCTCATTTTGAAGATTTTGACAGTTTCACCTGAAGAGTACAATCAGGGGCTGAAAACGCATTTAAAGCAATAAAAAGTTAATTTTGGCTCTCACACCTAAACTAAACGTTGTAGACTCAAAATGTTTGCTGTATTTAGTGTATTTTAGCATCCTGAAGATGATTCCAGCATTAATTTCATTGTACTTATGCTCATTTTGAAAAGATTTTGACAGTTTCACCTGAAGAGTACAATCAGGGGCTGAAAACGCATTTAAAGCAAAACAAAGTTAATTTTGGCTCTCACACCTAAACTAAACATTGTAGACTCAACATTTTTGCTGTAATTAGTGTATTTTAGCAACCTGAAGATGATTCCAGCATTAATTTCATTGTAATTATGCTCATTTTGAAGATTTTGACAGTTTCACCTTAAGAGTACAATCAGGGGCTAAAAACGCATTTAAAGCAATAAAAAGTTAATTTTGGCTCTCACACCTAAACCAAACGTTGTAGACTCAAACTTTTTGCTGTCTTTAGTGTATTTTATCATCCTGCAGATTACTTCAGCATGCATTTCATTGTGCTAATGCTCATGTTGAAGATTTTGACAGTTTGACCTGAAGAGTACAATCAGGGGCTGAAAATGCATTTAAAGCAATAAAAAGTTAATCTTGGCTCTCACACCTAAACTAAATGTTGTAGACTCAAACATTTTGCTGTATTTTGTTTATATTAGCATCCTGAAGATGATTCCAGCATGCATTTCGTTGTGCACATGCTCATTTAAAAGATTTTGACAGTTTCACCTGAAGTGTACAATCAGGGGCTGAAAACTCATTTAAAGCAATACAAAGTTAATCTTGTTTCTCACACCTATACTAAACGTTATAGACTCAAAATTCTTACTGTAATTTGTGTATTTTAGCATCCTGCAGATGATTTCAGCATGCATTTCATTGTGTTAATGCTCATGTTGAAGATTTTGACAGTTTCACCTGAAGAGTACAATCAGGGGCTGAAAACGCATTTAAAGCAATAAAAAGTTAATCTTGGCTCTCACACCTAAACTAAACGTTGTCGACTCAAAATGTTTGCTGTATTTAGTGAATTTTAGCATCCTGAAGATGATTCCAGCATTAATTTCATTGTGCTTATGCTCATTTTGAAGATTTTGACAGTTTCACCTGAAGAGTACAATCAGGGGCTGAAAACGCATTTAAAGCAATAAAAATTTAATTTTGGCTCTCACACCTAAACCAAACATTGTAGACTCAAAATGTTTGCTGTCTTTAGTGTATTTTGGCATCCTGCAGATGATTCCAGCATGCATTTCATTGTGCGCATGTTCATTTTAAAGATTTTGAAAGTTTCACCTGAAGTGTACAATCAGGGGCTGAAAACGCATTTAAAGCAATAAAAAGTTAATTTTGGCTCTCACACCTAAAGTAAACGTTTTAGACTCAAATTTTTTGCTGTCTTTAGTGTATTTTAGCATCCTGCAGATGATTTAAGCATGCATTTCATTGTGCTAATGCTCATGTTGAAGATTTTGACAGTTTCACCTGAAGAATACAATCAGGGGCTGAAAACGCATTTAAAGCAATAAAAAGTTAATCTTGGCTCTCACACCTAAACTAAACGTTGTAGCCTAAAAATGTTTGCTGTATTTAGTGTATTTTAGCATCCTGAAGATGATTCCAGCATTAATTTCATTGTGCTTATGCTCATTTTGAAGATTTTGACAGTTTCACCTGAAGAGTACAATCAGGGGCTGAAAACGCATTTAAAGCAATAAAAAGTTAATTTTGGCTCTCACACCTAAACTAAACATTGTAGACTCAACATTTTTGCTGTCATTAGTGTATTTTAGCAACCTGAAGATGATTCCAGCATTAATTTCATTGTAATTATGCTCATTTTGAAGATTTTGACAGTTTCACCTTAAGAGTACAATCAGGGCTAAAAACGCATTTAAAGCAATAAAAAGTTAATTTTGGCTCTCACACCTAAACCAAACGTTGCAGACTCAAACTTTTTGCTGTCTTTAGTGTATTTTAGCATCCTGCAGATTACTTCAGCATGCATTTCATTGTGCTAATGCTCATGTTGAAGATTTTGACAGTTTGACCTGAAGAGTACAATCAGGGGCTGAAAATGCATTTAAAGCAATAAAAAGTTAATCTTGGCTCTCACACCTAAACTAAATGTTGTAGACTCAAACATTTTGCTGTATTTTGTTTATATTAGCATCCTGAAGATGATTCCAGCATGCATTTCGTTGTGCACATGCTCATTTAAAAGATTTTGACAGTTTCACCTGAAGTGTACAATCAGGGGCTGAAAACTCATTTAAAGCAATACAAAGTTAATCTTGTTTCTCACACCTATACTAAACGTTGTAGACTCAAAATTCTTACTGTAATTTGTGTATTTTAGCATCCTGCAGATGATTTCAGCATGCATTTCATTGTGTTAATGCTCATGTTGAAGATTTTGACAGTTTCACCTGAAGAGTACAATCAGGGGCTGAAAACGCATTTAAAGCAATAAAAAGTTAATTTTGGCTCTCACACCTAAACTAAACGTTGTAGACTCAAAATGTTTGCTGTCTTTAGTGTATTTTAGCATTCTGAAGATGATTCCCGCATGCATTTCATTGTGCGCATGTTCATTTTAAAGATTTTGAAAGTTTCACCTAAAGTGTACAATCAGGGGCTAAAAACGCATTTAAAGCAATCAAAAGTTTATCTTGGCTCTCACACCTAAACTAAACGTTGTAGACTCAAAATGTTTGCTGTATTTAGTGTATTTTAGCATCCTGAAGATGATTCCAGCATTAATTTCATTGTGCGCATGTTCATTTTAAAGATTTTGAAAGTTTCACCTGAAGTGTACAATCAGGGGCTGAAAACGCATTTAAAGCAATAAAAAGTTAATTTTGGCTCTCACACCTAAACTAAACGTTGTAGACTCAAAATGTTTGCTGTCTTTAGTGTATTTTAGCATTCTGAAGATGATTCCCGCATGCATTTCATTGTGCGCATGTTCATTTTAAAGATTTTGAAAGTTTCACCTAAAGTGTACAATCAGGGGCTAAAAACGCATTTAAAGCAATCAAAAGTTTATCTTGGCTCTCACACCTAAACTAAACGTTGTAGACTCAAAATGTTTGCTGTATTTAGTGTATTTTAGCATCCTGAAGATGATTCCAGCATTAATTTCATTGTGCGCATGTTCATTTTAAAGATTTTGAAAGTTTCACCTGAAGTGTACAATCAGGGGCTGAAAACGCATTTAAAGCAATAAAAAGTTAATTTTGGCTCTCACACCTAAAGTAAACGTTGTAGACTAAAAATGTTTGCTGTATTTAGTGTATTTTAGCATCCTGAAGATGATTCCAGCATTAATTTCATTGTGCTTATGCTCATTTCGAAGATTTTGACAGTTTCACCTGAAGAGTACAATCAGGGGCTGAAAACGCATTTAACCTTCGTCTTGTGTTAGGGTCGGCAGCGACCCGTTTTTAGGTTTAACATGCATAAAATAACCATATAAATTAGTTTATTGCATCAAGGCTTTTTGACTTTGTCAGGAACCTCTATTTCAACAAAATAAAACAAAAAAAAATGTTTTCACTAAATTCTAAAATGCTCTGGTTGAAATTATTACATTTGTGTTGTTAGGGTCGGTTTCGACCCAGTTATAAAAATAAGATTATAAAGCAATAATTAGAGCCAAAACTGGATTCATAATTGCACTGTCAGCCAACACACTGGCAGACAGCTCCTCTCCCAATCGTGTGAGCTGTAGGGGATTCTCATTTTGCCGTGTTTTCTAGTGCACAAAAACAAAACAAACAGAGATGGGCATGACCTGACATGTTAGGTCAATTCATTCATTTGAAGGGTCATTTGACTTGCAGAGTGCACATCTCCAATTTGCAGCATACAAACATGAGAAGAACATTTACAGCGACCCAAGTTCTGGATAATCTTTTTGATGAAAATGAGGAAGAGGACACAGAGCAGCATAGCGATGTGGATGAGCAGGTTTCTGAGGAAGACAATGTGGAGTATCATCCAGAAGACACAGACATATCTGATGAGTCTGATGAGGAGGTCACTGGTGGTGAAGCTCATCCCACTGAAAGATTCAAGTCCAAAAATGGTAAGATCTTTTGGAGCTCAGTACCTCATGATGTACATGGCAGGGCAGCTGCTGCAAATGTCATAAAAATTACCCCTGGAATCACAAGGTTTGCTGTGACAAGAGTCAGTAACATCAAGACATGTTTCGAGCTATTCATGCCATTGTCACTAAAAAGAGTCATCATGGCTATGACAAACCTTGAAGGAAAAAAAGTCCATGACGACATGTGGAAAGACATTGATGAGGAATATCTGGATGCTTACATTGGTGTTCTTCTTCTTGCTGGAGCGTACAGATCCTTTAATGAGGCCACTGATAGTCTCTAGGACGCATCGACAGGCATAAATATTTTCCGGGCAACAATGTCACTTCAGACCTTTCGAGTGATATCAAGAGTCCTCAGATTTGACAAACGAAATAGCAGAGCAAGATCTGACAAGCTTGCCCCCATCAGGGATGTCTGGGAGAGATGGACGCAACTCATCAGGAAGTGACAAAAAGCCCACAATTATCCTCGACTATAACAAAAATAAAGGAGGAGTGGACAACCTGGACAAGCTGACTGCTACCTACACTGGCCAGCGAATGACCAGGAGGTGGCCAATGGTTGTGTTTTACAACATCCTTGATGTGTCTACATGTAATGCATTTGTGTTGTGGACCGAAATCCACCAAGGGTGGAACTCAACCAAAAAAAGCAAGCGAAGAATGTTTCTTGAGGAGCTGGGAAATACACTTGTCAAGCCACACATTGAGCGAAGGGAACGGGTGCCCCGAACCCCAGATGCTGCCATCTTGGTCAGACAGCTGCAGAGCTCACCTAGCACTTCGTCCACACCTTCAACACGACAAAGATCTGCTTTTCATTTTGTGTTTATATTTAAGTTCTACTGCTGAAAAAATACTTTTTTTGCATTTTTCTTGAAGTAAATATATATGGGTCGAAATCGACCCATAACACCATAGATGTTACTATAGTCAATAATATTTAAATAAATAAATAAATAAAACAAATTAATTAAAGAGATGTGTTCTAATAGCCCCCAGTAATAGTCAGGTAACACAACAACCTTTTATTTATTTATATGATTCTCTTGGTGTTTATTTTACCATTTTTTTTAAATTGAAATCGAAGGGTATGCTGACAAAAAAAGCCCAGAAGCCCACACCAAAAACATTAAAACTAATATTTTCATGGATAAGGAAGCCTAACAAGCCAACCAAGAGATGAGAAATAAATTGGATGATATCTACTTGTTTTTAGTGTATTTTACAGCTGATTTAAGACACGGGTCGAAACCGACCCGTTAACATAAGAGATGGTAACAGAAAGTTAACACAAGACGAAGGTTAAAGCAATAAAAAGTTAATTTTGGCTCTCACACCTAAACTAAACGTTGTAGACTCAAAATGTTTGCTGTCTTTAGTGTATTTTAGCATTCTGAAGATGATTCCAGCATGCATTTCATTGTGCGCATGTTCATTTTAAAGATTTTGAAAGTTTCACCTGAAGTGTACAATCAGGGGCTAAAAACGCATTTAAAGCAATCAAAAGTTTATCTTGGCTCTCACACCTAAACTAAACGTTGTAGACTCAAAATGTTTGCTGTATTTAGTGTATTTTAGCATCCTGAAGATGATTCCAGCATTAATTTCATTGTACTTATGCTCATTTTGAAAAGATTTTGACAGTTTCACCTGAAGAGTACAATCAGGGGCTGAAAACGCATTTAAAGCAAAACAAAGTTAATTTTGGCTCTCACACCTAAACTAAACATTGTAGACTCAACATTTTTGCTGTCATTAGTGTATTTTAGCAACCTGAAGATGATTCCAGCATTAATTTCATTGTAATTATGCTCATTTTGAAGATTTTGACAGTTTCACCTTAAGAGTACAATCAGGGGCTAAAAACGCATTTAAAGCAATAAAAAGTTAATTTTGGCTCTCACACCTAAACCAAACGTTGTAGACTCAAACTTTTTGCTGTCTTTAGTGTATTTTAGCATCCTGCAGATTACTTCAGCATGCATTTCATTGTGCTAATGCTCATGTTGAAGATTTTGACAGTTTGAACTGAAGAGTACAATCAGGGGCTGAAAATGCATTTAAAGCAATAAAAAGTTAATCTTGGCTCTCACACCTAAACTAAATGTTGTAGACTCAAACATTTTGCTGTATTTTGTTTATATTAGCATCCTGAAGATGATTCCAGCATGCATTTCGTTGTGCACATGCTCATTTAAAAGATTTTGACAGTTTCACCTGAAGTGTACAATCAGGGGCTGAAAACTCATTTAAAGCAATACAAAGTTAATCTTGTTTCTCACACCTATACTAAACGTTGTAGACTCAAAATTCTTACTGTAATTTGTGTATTTTAGCATCCTGCAGATGATTTCAGCATGCATTTCATTGTGTTAATGCTCATGTTGAAGATTTTGACAGTTTCACCTGAAGAGTACAATCAGGGGCTGAAAACGCATTTAAAGCAATAAAAAGTTAATCTTGGCTCTCACACCTAAACTAAACGTTGTCGACTCAAAATGTTTGCTGTATTTAGTGTATTTTAGCATCCTGAAGATGATTCCAGCATTAATTTCATTGTGCTTATGCTCATTTTGAAGATTTTGACAGTTTCACCTGAAGAGTACAATCAGGGGCTGAAAACGCATTTAAAGCAATAAAATTTAATTTTGGCTCTCACACCTAAACCAAACATTTTCGACTCAAAATGTTTGCTGTCTTTAATGTATTTTGGCATCCTGCAGATGATTTCAGCATGCATTTCATTGTGTTAATGCTCATGTTGAAGATTTTGACAGTTTCACCTGAAGAGTACAATCAGGGGCTGAAAACGCATTTAAAGCAATAAAAAGTTAATTTTGGCTCTCACACCTAAAGTAAACGTTTTAGACTCAAATTTTTTGCTGTCTTTAGTGTATTTTAGCATCCTGCAGATGATTTAAGCATGCATTGCATTGTGCTAATGCTCATGTTGAAGATTTTGACAGTTTCACCTGAAGAATACAATCAGGGGCTGAAAACGCATTTAAAGCAATAAAAAGTTAATCTTGGCTCTCACACCTAAACTAAACGTTGTAGACTAAAAATGTTTGCTGTATTTAGTGTATTTTAGCATCCTGAAGATGATTCCAGCATTACTTTCATTGTGCTTATGCTCATTTTGAAGATTTTGACAGTTTCACCTGAAGAGTACAATCAGGGGCTGAAAACGCATTTAAAGCAATAAAAAGATTAATTTTGGCTCTCACACCTAATCTAAACGTTGTAGACTCAAAATGTTTGCTGTCTTTAGTGTATTTTAGCATTCTGAAGATGATTCCAGCATGCATTTCATTGTGCGCATGTTCATTTTAAAGATTTTGAAAGTTTCACCTGAAGTGTACAATCAGGGGCTGAAAACGCATTTAAAGCAATAAAAAGTTAATTTTGGCTCTCACACCTAAAGTAAACGTTTTAGACTCAAAATTTTTGCTGTCTTTAGTGTATTTTAGCATCCTGCAGATAATTTAAGCATGCATTTCATTGTGCTAATGCTCATGTTGAAGATTTTGACAGTTTCACCTGAAGAATACAATCAGGGGCTGAAAACGCATTTAAAGCAATAAAAAGTTAATCTTGGCTCTCACACCTAAACTAAACGTTGTAGACTAAAAATGTTTGCTGTATTTAGTGTATTTTAGCATCCTGAAGATGATTCCAGCATTAATTTCATTGTGCTTATGCTCATTTTGAAGATTTTGACAGTTTCACCTGAAGAGTACAATCAGGGGCTGAAAACGCATTTAAAGCAATAAAAAGTTAATTTTGGCTCTCACACCTAAACTAAACGTTGTAGACTCAAAATGTTTGCTGTCTTTAGTGTATTTTAGCATTCTGAAGATGATTCCAGCATGCATTTCATTGTGCGCATGTTCATTTTAAAGATTTTGAAAGTTTCACCTGAAGTGTACAATCAGGGGCTAAAAACGCATTTAAAGCAATCAAAAGTTTATCTTGGCTCTCACACCTAAACTAAACGTTGTAGACTCAAAATGTTTGCTGTATTTAGTGTATTTTAGCATCCTGAAGATGATTCCAGCATTAATTTCATTGTAATTATGCTCATTTTGAAGATTTTGACAGTTTCACCTAAGAGTACAATCAGGGGCTAAAAACGCATTTAAAGCAATAAAAAGTTAATTTTGGCTCTCACACCTAAACCAAACGTTGTAGACTCAAACTTTTTGCTGTCTTTAGTGTATTTTAGCATCCTGCAGATTACTTCAGCATGCATTTCATTGTGCTAATGCTCATGTTGAAGATTTTGACAGTTTGACCTGAAGAGTACAATCAGGGGCTGAAAATGCATTTAAAGCAATAAAAAGTTAATCTTGGCTCTCACACCTAAACTAAATGTTGTAGACTCAAACATTTTGCTGTATTTTGTTTATATTAGCATCCTGAAGATGATTCCAGCATGCATTTCGTTGTGCACATGCTCATTTAAAAGATTTTGACAGTTTCACCTGAAGTGTACAATCAGGGGCTGAAAACTCATTTAAAGCAATCTTGTTTCTCACACCTATACTAAACGTTGTAGACTCAAAATTCTTACTGTAATTTGTGTATTTTAGCATCCTGCAGATGATTTCAGCATGCATTTCATTGTGTTAATGCTCATGTTGAAGATTTTGACAGTTTCACCTGAAGAGTACAATCAGGGGCTGAAAACGCATTTAAAGCAATAATAAGTTAATCTTGGCTCTCACACCTAAACTAAACGTTGTCGACTCAAAATGTTTGCTGTCTTTAGTGTATTTTGGCATCCTGCAGATGATTCCAGCATGCATTTCATTGTGCGCATGTTCATTTTAAAGATTTTGAAAGTTTCACCTGAAGTGTACAATCAGGGGCTGAAAACGCATTTAAAGCAATAAAAAGTTAATCTTGTTTCTCACACCTATACTAAACGTTGTAGACTCAAAATTATTATTATGGGCCTGCTAAGCGGAGCAAGCAGGCACATATTACTATCCTAGAAAAGGGGTTTATTATTATGGGCCTGCTAAGCGGAGCAAGCAGGCACATATTACTATCCACCCTAGAAAAGGGTTTAATTATGGGCCTGCTAAGCGAAGCTGCTGCTTGCGGAGCAAGCAGGCACATATTACTATCCTAGAAAAAAGGGGTTATTATGGGCCTGCTGCAAAGCAGAAGGCACATATTACTATCCTAGAAAAAGGGAAAAAGGGTTTATTATTTTCCGCAAAAATGCGGCCCGTACCGTAGATCGCACCGGCACAAATGAGGTATCAAACGATGCGGCTTGATCTGACTCGCTGCGCTATTATTTTTACAAGAATTCCCAGTTACCATGGCGACGCTATTCCCAAAAAACTCCCAAAAAAAGTCCCATAGGAATGAATGGGAAACCGAAAGAGATCAACTCCAATCAAACACCTTTTTCCAAGACACGCTGCGCGCGCATACGTTAACCGACTGATGTAAAAATTAGCTCATTTTGTTGGAATTTTTGTCATCTTTAGCTCAATGTCAAAAAAAAATTTAAGGAATGAAAGCTCTCCCCCCTGTGCGGGTTCAAAGACAGTGAGTGAAATTGCCTTTATCCCATTGATTTGTATTGCATGGGCTAGAGCGGCCCAATTAAGAAACAGAGTGTAGACAGGGAAAAAATGTATTTCAAGTTTCACTTCAACTCGTCACCATGGCCACAATCTTTGCTCACTAGACATCAAATTTGCACATTTTGTAGCCACAAGCCTCTGCTTTCTGAAAAACTACGTTTTATTTGGCTAAGGTGTCATTTAGTACCTTTATTTTCACTTTAAGCGAGGAGAAGTCGGACTTTGGCGCCTATCTCCTCCATGTTAATTTCGCCGTTTTTTCCCTCTTCATTTTCGATCAATCATAAGTTTTCAACCTGCTCTCATTTGGTCATTTTTCATCCGATTAAAAAACTGAGAACATGCTCGCGTTCCCCAAACCCTTGCCGTTCTAACGAGCCATTTCTGGAATCTGTATCTTCAACCGTTAAGTCGCGAGAGGCTTTTGTTTGAGGTGAGCGTAATCCTATACAAATCAATGGAACGTTGGTGCGTGACGTCTCCTAACAACTTAAAATCAAATGTGTGTGCGTGAATGTGCATGTTTTGTAAAGGGGCAGTAAGATACTGTTGATTATGGTAGATTCCACATTTCTTGACCGATTTCAATGGTTTGAATTTTAAACTGTTCAGCTCATTGAAATGTTACTTAAAATCAAATGTGTGTGCGTGAATGTGCATGTTTCTTAAAGGGGCAGTAACATACTGTTGATTATGGTTAACTTTTACATTTCTTGAGCGATTTCAATGGTTTAAATTTTAAACTGTTCAGCTCATTGAAATGTTGGTTAAAATCAAATGTGTGTGCGTGAATGTGCATATTTCTTAAAGGGACAGTAAGATACTTTATTTGATCTTGATTATGGTTAACTTCCACATTTCTTGACCGATTTCAATGGTTGAAAGTTTAAACTGTTCAGCTCATTGAAATGTTAGTTAAAATCAAATGTGTGTGCGTGAATGTGCATGTTTCTTAAAGGGGCAGTAATACTTTTAGTAGATTATAACTTCCACATTTCTTGACCGATTTCAACGGTTTAAATTTTAAACTGTTCAGCTCATTGAAAAGAGTTGCAAGAGTTAGCAGGCCCATTCAAAATTTCCGCGGGAATTTTTCTAGTTCAGGAATATCATCTTTAATGGATGGTGAGGCGCTATCACGTGACAATTATTTGACGCTATTTGAAACGCTTGGCGGGTTGTTCCCAATCCCGGAAATTGTCATATCTGACTTGATGTTTGCTCCAAAAGCTGATGAGGAGGCTGCGGCGTTTATTGACCGAGCTCTTGTGGACTATTCGTTGAAAACTGGACACTTGCCAACTGACTCTGCACTGTATTCACAAGTTTTTAGAGCAGCAGTGCTGAAAGGAGTCCCTAGGTCTGTTGTGCAGGCCATGGAGGTGAATCCCGATTTGCCCGGATCTGATCACGCCAGGTGGTTGTCTCATCTTAAACATCATCTGAGAAGGTATGCGAAAGATATTGAATCAAAAACTAAAAAACATAGGAATACTGAATTACAATTGGCAATTATGCAATTACAAACTTTGAAGAAAAAATAGGAGAATTTTGCTCTCCCGGCTCCTACTGTTGACTCATCACCTGTTGTTGTTTCTGAGTGTGCTATGTATCAGTCGGGATCAGTCATCAACCGTGACCAGTGCTTCAGTTGTGGCCGTTCTGGACACTGGGCAAATACCTGCCGACAACACTCACGTGTAAGGGGCAGAGGTAGCAGACGTCAACAGGGCAGACGCGGCTATTACCAGCCAAGGGGACGAGAGTCACAGAATTTTCATCCCAGCAGCCATATCCACCGGTGCCAAATCAGCAGTTCCTGCAGCCACCTAGCGGACAGTTTCCGCAATGACGGAACCCAGAATCCACCTTATTTGGATTGCAGGAGCCTATGATTACATTAAGGTGAGCGGAACTACTTTATCATTTATGGTAGACACTGGAGCACGTCACTCTACCATTATGACATTACCACCTGGAAGTACACTCACCGCTGATGGCATTTCGTTGGTTGGATTCAAGGGAGAAAACACTATTCTGCACATGACAAATCCATTACAAACGCAGTGCTGCACGCAGACTTTTTTGCATTCATTCGTGTATGCCCCGAATTGTCCAGTAAATCTTTTGGGAAGGGATCTTCTCATAAGGATTGCTCCATTGATCCAATGTGGGCCGGACGGGATCACGCTTCGGTTCCCAGATGGACATACTCATTACTGCGTGGGGGACTCCGCCTCCAACGTCTCCTCCCAGTTCCCGGTGGTAACTCAACACGCCATGACATGCACCACTGCTGACATCTACTGGGCAAAGATTGACACTGATTCCTCCGGCTGCAGGGATACGGAAACTTTTTGGACACTTTGGTCATGGTGGGTGAGAAATCTAAGATCATATGATGTGATATCGGACTGTATACATTGCACATTATTT
The DNA here is from genome assembly GCF_054856555.1 of Leptonotus elevatus. Lineage (NCBI taxonomy): Eukaryota > Metazoa > Chordata > Actinopteri > Syngnathiformes > Syngnathidae > Leptonotus > Leptonotus elevatus. Next base: position 932,481 of record NC_141249.1, read on the forward strand.
TATGACAGGTGTGGTGATGAGATATACAGTGAAGCATCCCGTACAGTTGTTGACAACGCCTGGGAGATGCGTGTAGGTGATCTGTTTGCAGGAAAACCCGGCGTGGCTTTTTCTGTTAATCTGACTGAAGAACAATCTCGGTGGTATGAGATGGCAGAACCACCTGATGAATCTGTGCTGGCATGTCATCCTCATATTTCACTGATGGTGTCATCCCAGCACACGGCGAAAGATTTGGGTCCATTTGTCCTGGCCTGCACAAGAGCAACGGATTGGCAACACTCTATACATACAAATTTACTATATTCCAAATCTCTTGATGCCTATTGGATTAAATCTAATTTGTTTATTTCCATGTCTGTCTTAGAACATCAACTTTTGGACCGACATCATGGGCGAGAAACATCTGACAGCGAGCTTGCTGGTGACATGCTACAATCCTTGCCTGCTGCACTGTGGTCTACTGACCCGACTGATGTGGGCCTGTGTAAAGTTGCTCCAGTAACTTTTGAATTAAAACCCGACTCCGTTTGGGTGCCGCAGTACCCATTGAAAAATGAAGGGCGACTTGGCATCTCAGTAACAATTGATGGATTGCTGAAAGCGGGGGTTCTTTGTAAAATTGATAGGTCTAGCTACAATACTCCTATTCTCCCAGTAGTAAAGAAAAATACTGGTGAATTTCGTATGGTGCATGATCTCAGAGCTATTAACGCTAAAGTTTTGACACCAGCACTCCCGGTGCCAAATTCGCATTCTGCGCTGTCACAAATTACTCCATTGCATACGCACTTCCCCTGCATTGATCTTGCAAATGCATTTTTTTGCATCCCTCTTGACCTGTCTATGCAGAAGTATTTTGCATTTACGTGAGTGTTATGAGTGTTACTCCTACACGCGGCTTCCTCAGGGTTTTGTGTTGTCTCCTGGAGTTTTCAATGCTTCCCTTCGACAGCTGCTGTCACCTCTCCAACTTCCTCCTGTTGTTCTTTTAGTGCAGTATGTGGATGATCTACTCCTAGCTGCACCATCCAAGGAGTCGTGCCTTCAAGCTACACAGCTCCTTTTGAGTCACCTGGCTTCGGTGGGTTTGAAGTGCTCCAAAAGCAAACTCCAAATTGCCCGACCTCAGGTTTCATTCTTGGGTCGACTTATCTCGAGGCATGGACCAGGTATTTCTCCATCACACAAAGATGACATTTTGCACCATCCCAAACCGACAAATGTTAAACAAATGTTGGCTTTTCTGGGTCTGTGCAACTATTCCAGACATCATGTTCCGGATTTCGCGGAACTGACTCATTCTCTCAGACAATTAGTGAATGAAAAAGGAATGAGAAAAACCTGTCACATGCTCTTAATTGGACTCCAGCTGCTGAGAACTCTTTTGTTCTGCTGAAACAGTTTTTGTCATCAGCTGCGGCTCTTGTTGTCCCTGATTACACTAAAATGTTCTTCCTGGATGTTTCTGAAAAATCCATCAGTGTGTCGGCTGTTCTTTTTCAGAAGGGGGAAAGTGGTAATAGACATGTTTGCCTTTATGCATCAACACCTCTTGAAAAATATGAACAACGTCATCCTCTGTGTGCAGCTTTTGCTTCAGCATTAGCTCGCCTGATTCAGAAAACATCTCATATTGTGTTACATCACCCGCTGACAGTACGTACATCACATAGAACAGTGCAGTACATAACCAGCCAAGCATTTACTATGACAGGGGGACGGCAGAGAAAGATTGAATCAGTTCTGACACAACCTCACATTTTGTTTGTACATGAGGGAATTAACATGGCAGATGGCATGTTGGAGGGACAATCCCACTGCTGTACTCAGCGAATTTTGGAAGAGAACTCACTGAGAAATTACCTTTACAACATCCCACTGGACGACCCAGACTTGACGTTATTTACGGACGGCTGTTGTTTTAAGGGCAATGATGGACTCCAGTCAGGTTTTGCTGTAACACAGATGATTTGAACAACTTTTGACCTGATAGTGGCAGACGGACTCACAGGGCCGCAGTCAGCTCAAAGAGCAGAAATAGTGGCTGTGACAACTGCATTAAAAATAGCAAAAGATAAAACTGTGAACATTTACACTGATTCTGCGTATGCGCATGTAGTGGTACATACAGCCATAAAAGAATGGCAAAGAAATTACTTCATGACTGCTTCAGGGACGCCTATCAAACACCATCAAGACATCTTTGATTTGAAAGACGCCTTACTACTGCCTAAAGCAGTAGCTGTGATAAAAGGTAAAGGACATTCAAAAAATAATGTTTTTGTGTCAGTAGGAAATGATTCGGCAGACAAGGCGGCAAAACAAGTTGCGGGTTACAGCCCAACACTACAATTGATGGTGAGCGAAGGCGAATTAGGACAAGAAATAACCACAGAAACAATTAAGCTGTGGCAGGAGAAGGCCAGTCCGGAAGAACAAAGTGTGTGGCTGTCAAAAGGAGGACAAAAGGATGGAGCAGGTATATGGCAGAAACAAGGTAAATATATCCCATCGCAGAAACAATTAAAAAACCTGATTTCTGAAGCCCATGGATTGTGCCATGTTGGCACAGAGGAAATATTGAGACGACTGCGCAACTTGTGGCATCCGTACATGAGACAAATTGTTAAAAGTGAACTGCAGGACTGCAGTGTTTGCAATAAATTTAACAGTATGCCTACATCTAAACCTCCTCCGGGCACTCACGATCCAGAAGTGACTGCCCCGGGAGAGGTCATTTCAATGGATTTTACTGACATGATAAAACCAGTGGAAGGATACCGATATTTGTTGGTAATTGTGGACTCCTTTTCCGGATGGCCTGAGGCATATCAATGCAAATCTGAAACAGCAGAGGTCGTGGTAAAACATTTGATTAATCATTACATACCATCACATGGGTTTCCCAGAAAAATTAGATCAGACAATGGAACTCATTTCAGAAATAAACATCTACAAGAAGTAGAAAAAGCATTGGGGCGAAGACATACATTCGGGTCAGTCTATCATCCCCAATCCCAAGGACAGGTTGAGCGAATGAATAGAAATATTAAAGAAAAATTAGCTAAAGCACTGGCCTCGTCAAATTTGAATTGGCTACAAGCTCTTCCTATTGCATTAATGAATGTGCGAATGTCACTAAACTCAGCCAAAAGCTGGACTCCGTTTGAAGGTCACAAAAACAGACCATTTCCGGCTCCGATGGCACCGCTGGAAGAGTCGCACATTGCAGGACCTCCAGTACTAAAACAATTAGTATCTATGTTCTCCAAGCTAACACAAAAGTGGCCAGTTGCTCCTTTAGAAATAAGTGATTGTGAATATGTGTGGTTAAAAGTGACTAAAAGAAAATGGTTTGCTCCTAGATGGACAGGACCCCACAAGGTCACGGAGAGAACATCTTGTGCAGTGCGCTTGCATAAGAAGGGGGACACGTGGTACCACATCTCATCTACCAGGCCCGCCGGATCCGCCTCTGGCTCAGCGATCCCACCACCTGCGGACCACCGGACGGCCCGACCTGAGGGCCACAACTGCTGATCCAGTGATCCAGTGCCCGGTTGTCGAGCTGCCTCCTCTGAGGACATCATTCAACGGAGACTGAGTCAAGTGCCCTTTTTCTGGGCATCATTCCACGATTGAGTCACATTTGGGAAGATAATCCCGGTGACCAATCCTTGCATCTCTGGCAGTTGACCGGGATCATGACAAAAAACTAACACGACACTCTTTTCATTCAACAAAGAACTTCATCACGAGATGGCTTCGAGGCGGGAACACACTCTAAGTGCTGCTACATCACGACACTTTTTCTCATGTTGATGTTGATGCTGATCTGGTATTTCTGTAAACCCCTTGCTCCAACTTTCAGCGTAACTACAACACATCATATTAAGCGAGGTATTGATTCTCCACGCATTCATATCCTGGACTTATGATAACTGAATTGCTGTGATAGTTGCCCCAAACACGAACACCTCTGTTAAAATTCCAATTAAATCTTTGAAGGGATTTAGGAGAGGGAAGCAGACAAAAGGGGGGGACTGGGTGAAATACTGGTGGTATTTGACAGGACATGTTTTACGGCGAGACTGGAGTGCTTTTATAACCACCCAGAACGGACGATACTGGCCTCCGGGAACTAGCGAGGAGGCAATTTTCTTTAGCAAAAGGATAACATTGCGTAAAATAGGAGGTCGACTCGATTTGACCTTTGCTCTTCCTGATGGAAAAATACGGCCGCCTAATGCAACTCTATATAACACCTCCTGTTTTGGGCTATTGTTATGGCCATGGTTTTCCGGAGCTGATCCATATTTTCCCATTTTAGTTTGTGTAAATAAGACTATGAGTAAGTTAGAACTAAATACACGATGGAGACCGGGGTGAAGGCTGTCAGCGTACCGATTGATAGTGTAGTTGAGTGGTTCCGTGTTACGACAGGATTGTCCGGCAGCAGTAACAATTGGCTACTGCTGGCGAACAAAGCGGCTCGTGCCTCTGAAAAAAACTGTGTGGTATGCGTGGGACCACGACCTTTTTTTTCTTTCTTTTTTTTTCTTTTTCTTTTTCTTAAGAGCTCAGTATTGTTCATTCGGAAATGTCATCATCATTGCTCTTTATTTTTATTTTTTATTTTTTATTTTTTATTTTTTATTTTTTATTTTTTATTTTTTATTTTTTAATTTTTTAATTTTTAATTTTTATTTTTTATTTTATATATATATATATATATATATATATATATATATATATATAAATATATATTTTTTTGTATGTGGGTGAGTATGTGTATGTGCGTGTGTGCGTGCGTGCGTGTATTTGTTAGCTCACCAAAAACCTATTAGAAAAAATCCCATACCGTTCACCTAAACCGAACACCGCCGTCAGGAGACCCGAGGGGACCCGAGGGGACCAAATAAAACCAAGGAAGGTGAAATCCAGCACTGACCAGACACCACCCACCGGGCCACCCACCAGAATTCTTCCCCAACCCAAGAAACATCTAAATTCCAACAAATCCAAAAAATAAAAAATAAAAATCAGGTAGACCTCAAGAGACCGAAGGAGAGACTGAGGGAAGGAAGGAAGGACAGACGAAGCCGAGTGAGATCCACAGACACCAGCCTCCGCCGATTCAATGACCTGAGGAGGAAGCAGATTGTGTCTGAGTTTCGGTAGATGCTGGTGTGGTGGATCTGGCATGCATGAAAATCTCCACCAAAGAGGGGAGCCGTCGACCCCTGCCAGGACAGAGCAAGCGCAACACCTCAGGGCCCCCCAGGCCGCGGCAGCGCCAAAGGACGACCCCCGGGCCCCGCCAGGGCCACCGGCCGGAGAGCAAACCCAGGAGCAGGAGCGCCCCCCACCCCAACACGGCCCGCGCCCCCGACCCAACGCAGCAGGACGGGGCACTGCAGGCCCGCCAGGCACCCCACCGGCCCCCAACCCCCGCACCCACCACGACCCCCCCGCCCCCCCCCCCCCCCCCCGCCATCCACCCCAACCCAGCCCCAGCCGCCCCCAAGTCCCCAATCCCCCAGACACCCCCCACCCCCAGCACCCCCCCCCCCGCAACCCCCCCCAACAAAGCCGCCCCCCCCTGACCAACCGGCAGCCCCCCAACCCTCAGCCCCCGGGGACCACCCGCACCCAGGCACTGGCACCGACGAAGGGCCGGACAGCGGAGCGGAGAGGGCAGCCGCGCCCACCCCACCCCCCGCCGCGTGGAGGGATGGAACACCGGGGGCAGAAGGGGAGATGGGGGCACCGGAGGACGGCCGACACCCCCGAACCCAAGGCCCAGCGGGGGAAGGCCCCGGTCGTCACCCCAGCGTTCTTTGTGAAAGTTAACCCCTGTTACTGAGTCCGCCAGCTCGCCGACTGGCGAACTCTACCCCTAAACCGTGAATGTGACCCCACCCAGTGTATATACAAGTGTGTGTGTGTGGACAGGGGACCGCAGCACTGCTCTATACCGCGGTCCCCAACCAATGGCACCCCCACAAGCCCCCCCCCCCCCAGTTGTGTGGTGCATTATAATTGGAGGGGAGTTGTAGGGTGAAGACGGTGTTTCCACCCTACCCCACCCCCCAAAGTGTGTTATGTGCCGTATATGTCTATAAAAGTGTATTGTGCAAAACCTAGTGTAGTGAGTTAAGAGGAGCGACCAGCGGGGCCCTCCCCAACCGGGCGGGAGCAAGAGGCGCACCCGCCCACCAAGCCCCCACCCACCCCACCGGGACCCCCGGAGACGACAAGAAGGGCAGGGGGCAGCGGCAGGGCCGCAGAGAGAGGGGGAGAGGAGGAGAAAGGGTGACGAGGGAGAAGGGACAGGGAGGTGGAGGACGGGCGGGGAGAGGCGAGGAGGGAGAGGCAGCAAGGGGGAGGAAGGGGGAGGGGAGAAGGAACCACCGGGCACCTCGGCGGCCCACAGGCCCCGAACCGCGTCGCCGGGCCCAGAGCGACGGACCGCGCCGGAACGGCGCCGCCCCAGACACCAGGGAAAGCCCCGCAACGCAGCACCCCCCCAAGAGACCCAGGGAACGGCCAAGACGCAGCCGCCACCCAGCAGCCAACAGAGGGGCAGACCCGCCCACGCCCAGCCAGGGAGGACAGCACCCACAGAATTAACCCACTGGCATGCTGTGAATCCGAATATCAACCCCTGGTGCCCATCGGAGGCGAATCCGCTCGATCCCGCTCGCAGCAGCCGGGTTCCTGACTATAAAAACACAACCATTAGTTACAAATTGCCAAATACAGAAACATCAATGCAAGTTATCACGCTGCTGTGGCTCTCGCTAACAGGCAGAATTAAGTAACCAGGTTTAGGTTAAAAAATTCTATATACGTAGACCATGTTTCTTTAAATTTTGACATTTGGTTTTTATTTGAGGCAGATATTTTTTCCATTAAAATGTGATTTATGAGGAGGTTAGACCATTGGTCGATATTCAGAGTTTGTTTATTTTTCCAGTTAACAAGAATTGTTTTTTTTGCGATAGTAAGGGCTACAAGTATAGATTGAAATTGTTTATGTGGTAAGTCAGTTGTTGTTAAGTCACCTAGCAAACACAAGTTTTTGAGAGAACGGTATCCTACAGTCCAAGACAGCGGAAAGTTTTTCTAAGACTTTAGTCCAGAAACACATAACCGGAGTACATAACCATAAAGCATGAAAATAAGTGTCTGTAGTGTTTTGTAAACACTGGAGACAAATGTCGGAGTCTGAGAGTCCCATTTTCTTCATCATATATTGAGTAATGTATGTTCTGTGAATAATTTTATATTGGATAAGTTGTAAATTTGTGTGTTTTGTCATTTTAAAAACGTTTTCACAAACTTGAATCCAAAAGTCAGATTCCGGCGCTATAGACAAGTCTGTTTCCCATTTCGAGATGAGTAAAGACGTTTTATCAGTATATGAAAGTAACTTATATATTTTTGAGAGTTTTGTTGTTTGTTGTCGGAGAAAGCTTGGTAATATCTTTAGCTAAAACAGGCGGTTGGAGCGTACCCTGAAGTGTTGGAATTTGTTTCTTTATCATACTTTTAACTTGCAAATAATGTAAAAAGTTTCCGTTTTTTATTTTGTATTTTTGGAGCAAGGATGTATATGATATAAAGCATATTATCTGAGAAGAGATGGTGGAGATGTGTAATTCCTTTCTGCTCCCACACATTCAAATAAAACGATTGGTTGTTAATTTGAAAGTCGGGGTTATGCCATAGGGGAGAAAGCCCGCAGGGCTCCACTTGGGCTTTTGTCATTTCTAGTGCCTTCCACCAGGCAGTCAGGGTGGCGGAAATCATTGGATTTTTAAAGCAGTTATGTCGCTTAATCGATGTTGTAATAAAGAGTAAATCTAGGAGTCTGAGGTTATTACAATCCTTCTGTTCTAGTTCCAGCCAACAGTTAGTATCTCTATTGGGTTGTGCCCATAAAATAATATATTGTAGCTGGTTGGCTATATAATAGTGCATAAAATTTGGTGCCTCTAGACCTCCTTTGGATTTATTTTTCTGAAGAGTAGATAGACTAATCTTTGCTTTTTTTTTATTCCAGTAAAATTTTGTAACGGCTGAGTCCAACAACTGGAACCAGTTAGCCGTAGGTTTAAATGGAATCATTGAGAAAAAATTGTTTATTTTGGGTAAAACTTTCATTTTAATAGTGGCTATTCGTCCTATTAGAGAAATAGGAAGATTATTCCAGCGCTCCAAGTCACTATAAATGCTATCCAGAAGTGGAGTAAAATTTAAATTAATTAAATCAGTTAATTTAGGTGAGATTTTTATGCCTAAGTATTTTAAATTACCTATAGGAAATGAGTAGTGTGGGTCTTGGCTTGCAGGGTTCCATGAATTTTCTGTAATAGGTAGAAGTGTTGATTTTGTCCAGTTAATAGAATAGTCTGATAACTGTGAGAATTTAGTTATTAAGTTAAATACTTCCCCTAACGAAATAGCAGGCTTTTCTAAATAAAGTAAAATATCATCGGCATATAGATAAATTTTATGTTCTGTTACCCCAGAGTGAATTCCTTGAATCCTTCTTTCCTGGCGTATGGCTAATTAATGCAAGTGGTTCAATAAATATTGCAAATAATAAAGGCGACAGTGGGCATCCCTGTCTTGTGCCTCTCTGTAGAGTAAAACTCTTAGATATAATCCCATTAGTAGTAACAGTAGCTTTAGGAGAATAATATAATACTGACACCCAGTGAATAAATGACTTCCCAAAGCCAAATTTATTTAAAACAGCAAAGAGGAAGGACCAGTTAACTTTATCAAAAGCTTTTTCTGCATCCAATGATATAATAACTGCCTTTTTATCATGCCGCTGTGACATACTAATACGGTTAAAGAGCCTTCTAATATTATTAGTAGAGTGACGCTCTTTAATAAAGCCTGTTTGGTCGCTATGAATGATTGTCGGGATTACTGTTTCTAATCTAGATGTAAAAGCCTTAGTGATAATTTTAATATCAGTGTTAATTAGTGAAATCGGACGGTAACTTGATGGAAGGGTGGGGTCTTTTTCTGGCTTTAATAAAAGTTTAATTGCTGCTGTATTCATGTGTGGGCGTATGTGACCATTAGTTTTAATTTCTGTTACTACTCTTAAGAATAGTGGAGCAAGCATTGACCAGAAGTGCTTTAAAAATATAGCCGGATAACCACCCGGGCCAGGTGCTTTGCCATTTGGCATACTATCTAGAGCACTGTACAACTCGTTTATAGTAAGTGGTGCATCTAACATATCTTTATATTCAGTAGTTAACTGAGGTATATTTAAGCTACTGAGGAATGCCTCAGTATGCTCTGGGTTAGGCTTATTAGTTTCTGAGTATAGGTTGTGATAATAATTATAAAAAATTTGATTAATTTCTTCTGGTGATTGTGTACATTCACCAGTTGTCCCTTTAATAGCCGTTATAAGCGATTTTTCCCGATTACGTTGAAGTTGGTTTGCAAGAAATGTACCTGATTTGTTATTATATTCAAAGTTGTTGTATCTCAATTGTTGTATTATAAACTCTGTCTTTTTAGTTAACATATCGTCTAACTGTATTTTTGTATTTTGTAAGTCAGTCCATATTTGGTTATTTGGGTTTATTGCGTACTCATCCGTCAGTTGTTTAATTTTATCTTCCAAGTCTTTTTCTAATTTTTGATCCTGTTTCTTTTTATAAGATGAATATGATATAATTTTACCTCTAATTACTGCTTTCCCAGCTTCCCAGAGAAGAGCTGGAGATAGGTCTGGAGAGTCATTTATTTCCAAAAAGTCTGCCCATTCTTTTCTTATAATTTTGTCAAATTCTGCGTCGTTTAATAGTGAGATGTTAAAACGCCATGTAGATGGTGGTTTAAAGGTATAATCAACTTGTAGGGAAAGGGAGACTGGTGCATGGTCGCTAATAATAATAGGATGTATTTTTGTAACAGTTTTATCAGCAATAGAATTATTTGTAAGAAAAAAATCTATTCTTGAAAAGGACCGGTGCACAGCGGAAAAGAAGGTAAATTCCTTCTTATTTGGGTTTTTAAGTCTCCAGCTGTCGACGAGGCCAAAGTCATCCATATATTCCCCTATTACTTTTGTAGATTGTGATCGCCTTATACATGTTGTTTTATTAGAACGATCTATTAATGGATTTAAGACTGTGTTAAAGTCTCCTCCAATAATAATAGTAGAGTTCGCTGCTAATTCAAACAGCTTAGAGAAAAATTCATGGAAAAAGGCCGGATCATCATTATTAGGGGCATATAAATTACCAAATGTATATATTTTATTAAATATAGTCACCTGAATAATAATGTATCGGCCCTCTGGGTCTGTTATTGTATTATTTAGAGTAAAGAGTAAATTCTTATGTATGAGTATACAGACTCCCCTTTGTCTACTGTTATAAGGGGCAGAGTACGCTTGGCTAAAATTTTTATCAATAAGTAATTTTTCTTCAGATTTTTGTAGGTGGGTTTCTTGTAGGAGGCAAATATCTGCTTTTAATTTTAAGAGATGGTCTAAAGTTTTTATTATTTTTGCCTGTGAGCGATCGCCACAAACATTCCAGGAAACCAGAACTAATTTATGCATACAAACAATATAAACTCAGTCCTATGTATATATCTGTATAGGCCATTTGCCACCACTGGCATGTTATAGGATAGAATCAAAGTGGTTAGGCGATTTATATAGTTTGTGTAAAATATGAGGTAACGTGTAAGGTAACGTGTAAGTAAATAAAACGAGTAGGGAGGTGAAAGTGAAGGAAATTAACAGGGGATTAAACATAACAATACACCAGTAACCCAAGCGAGATTTTTTTGTTTAAATATACTTTAGATATAGTTGTGTATTAATATTATATTTATAATATAGCCTAAACATAATAAGTATTCATATTTTTGGTTTTATAACCACATGTACAGTATATGTATACACCTAATAATCAAACTAAGTTTAGTTCCACCAATGCCAATTAGAACAGCCAGGGAGTGGAATTGGGGTTCCGGAATAGTTGGCCATCGATATATAACTTATCAACGGCTATCGTAGTCCGTTTACCCTCCTGCCTATTTTGTTTCATTATAGGAAACAGTACCTTTCGCCGCTCATTGATCTCTGTCGGGAATTGATCATTCATTCCAAATGAGGTCCCTTTAAGCTCCCGTACTTTACTTTTTACAAATTCTTTCTGTTTAAAATGCTCAAACTTGGCAATAATAGGACGGGGTTTGTTGCCCCTATGGGCTCCAAGCCGATGTACTCGGTCAAAAGAGATGTTATTTACCATCTCCTGAGCAATTTTTAACGACGTCGTCATAAATATTTTTATCTCAACCTCTGGGTTGTCAGAGGTATTCTCGGATATGCCTGAGAATATTATATTCTCCCGCATACTACGGGATTGGACATCTAAAACTGTTTCTTTTAGCGTTTTATTCTTTTTTTTCATAGTTTCCAGCTCGGCTGAAACAGCCGCGAGTGAAGAATGTAACTCGGCGTTTTCCCGTTGAAGGACACTTACCTGCCTGAGTAATCCCTGCTAATATAGAGGATCACTGTGTAATGGAACTTATGAATAAGACTGTCCCCGATTTCAAATGCTCTCAATGGAAACGTATCCCCTCGTAAATTGGCAGACAACTAAACCAATATTTTCAAACAAAGTTGCGAATGGTAATTGTTCATGTATTAAAATGACAGGTACTGGAGAGCCATTGGGATAACTAAATCACATCACTCACTGCATTTCGGCAATAGATGTGGGACAGAAGTTCCAACCGCGATCCAGGGCGGATATTTGGTGGTGGTGTGGTGATAGCAGAATATTTGATAAGTTGCCTTTGAATACAAGAGGATATTGTGCTCTCATCACCCTCCTCCTGCCAGTACAAATCTACCCCACCTCTGTTGGTAAACTTCTACAAATGATTGATAATTGGGAACCAAAATCTCCTCCTTCTTTTCAGAGAACTAAACGGTATTCTTGGCAAGAGCAGAATGTCCCCACCGATCTTTGAGGCTGTACGCGGCCAGTTAGCTGCCAAATCTTTGATGACATTCCAAAATCGAATTGCACTAGATATGTTACTGGCAGAAAAGGGCGGAGTTTGCTCAATGTTTGGAGATCAGTGTTGCACTTTTATTCCTAACAACACTGCACCAGATGGAAGTTTAACCATTGCAATTGAAGGACTGCGGACACTCAATAAGAAAATGAAAGAGCATTCCGGTGTGGATACTTCTGTATGGGATAATTGGATGGAAGTATTTGGGCGCTATAAAGCTTTAGTTTCCTCAATTTTGATATCTTTTGCTGTTTTCGCTGCTTTGTTAACCACGTGCGGGTGTTGCTGTATTCCATGTATTCGTTCTCTTTGCCTAAGAATTATTACCACTGCTATTGAAAAACAGGACGTACAAAATAAGTAATCTTATATGATGGTAGAGTCTATTGCTTCTGCCAACACTTCCCCATTCATGACCACTGTTGCATCCAATGTGGGGGATGGAGATCCTGCTGGTATTTTCCTCTAAAAAAAAAAAAGTTTAAATGTTTATTGTGGGCTCTTTCAAGCCCAGTTGAAGGAATGTTAACATTGTTAACATTTTTTACTGTTTCAATTTATATTTTAACTGTTTTGAATTTAGTTATAGCTGTGTAGTAATAAGAAAACAGTTTATTCAATTTTATTCGATGTATAGTGCCTTTTGTTCTCTTCCCGGGGAAAGTAATGTCTAGTAAGGTTTCTGAGTTATCTAAAGGAGTATATGTTTGAAAGTGCAAGCAGAGTTTCTGTCCATAAATTATCCAGTCCAGGAAGTGCCAATTATTTTCCTACATCTAGAGTGGACTAAGATACGAGCTGAAGATTTATTATCTGTTTTTGTATTTCACTCTTCCCACAAGGACAGGAGACAGGAGGGGGAGACTATTTTCTGTAAACACTGTTTTTGTATAAGTTGAGATGAGTCCAGAAGGAGGGACATTTAGAGACCACTTCTGATTCAGTAAGGGTCCTGAATGACTTTAGAAATTTCTGAATAAAATCTCTTGCAAGAAAGCCTCTTCACTTGATCTCAACTTTGAGTTTTATTTCAACACGCAAGAAAACAGAGAACGTTTTCTATCAATAGCGACACGGATTGTTGGCACTTGTACTGCCTGGTGTGCTTGTCCCTGTAGTTGCGGGAGCACCGAGGAGCCGTGGTGAACCTGTCGAGGTGGGACCCCCCTCGATAAAGACTTACCTCGACCCCCACTGCCTGTGTCCCTGAGGAGGGGGTTCCAAACACTTTGCTTTTTAAAGAAGAAACTGATTTTTAACGCCCTCCTTCCTTTTGAAGAGTTTTAAATTGTTTTATTTTGAATTATAATGAATGATATATGAATACTTTTTAACAGCTAATTTTTAGTAGGTTTTACTTTTTAAATGTTCTAACCTCTCTTTTTGATATTTGCCCACCTGACGCCCAAACTAAATTGCGCCACTTGAACTTATTGTGTATCTCATTGGTCCCTCAGCGTGCTCTCTACTTTTAGCATGTTTCCTGCAATAACTATTTAAGGTATTTCATTTCATTTTGTAATTATTCACCCCCTTCCCATGTGACAAACCTCACATGAGCAAGGCACAAAATGCTGCATCCAAAGTCCTATATTATTATCGGAATAGTATCGGAATGTTAGGTGTTAGTACTTGCCGATGCCAAAGCCACTGTTTTAATGCCGTATCGGGACCTCTCCCGATACCAGTATCGGCACAACACTACTTTAAACTTTTCTCATATTTATGATACATTAGGTTAATTAATCTTCTAATTCGATGTATGGCTTTACGAGCTTGTTGACTTCTTAGCTGTCGGGCAAGCAATTTATGGGACTTATCCCCCAATTCAAAATGTTTTTGTCCAATCATAAACAATTGCTCATGTAGCTGGTCAGTTAGAATTGTATTATATTTTGGGTTGTCCTTGCCTTTTAGCAGAAACTTTTTTTCTTCAATCGACCTTCCCTTTGCTAGCTCGATTCAACTCACTCCAGTAAGTTGCCCGCCTTATAGCCAATTTGACATATCGCTGGTGCAACTTCCATTTAAAATATTTCACAGATTTGGCAAGTCAAACCTTTCCTTTCTACCTCGTTAAATTGTTCCTTTCTTATTTTTATTTAATTAATTTTTATTCATTTTCTTTTCACTGTAGGATAGTTAGGTAGGCAGTGTTTTGATTCTGTATGTATAACCGTAGTGAATAAATGCATGTTTTTCTAAATTTAATTCAGTCTCAATCGTGCTTGTGTTAGAGTGGATTAGTAATTATTTTATTAATACAAAGAACCACGAACATTGAATTCTGATTATGAATAAATAAATGAGGATTTGGATTTTATTCATTGTTTCTCCAAAAGTGAAAGTAAACAGATTTGTGGTGCCCCTATAGGCGATTGAGGGAATTACGAACTCCTCAAGCGCCGATCAAATTATTAATTCGTCCAAAAAGACAACATTAATTATCGCTACAGTGGTCAGACAGTAGATTAAATGTTTTACAGAAAAAAGTAGGTCTTTAAAAATTTGGACCATATAAATTAAGAAGCATAACATGAAATGAATAAATGTAACAACCAAATACCAAGACAAATCAAGCATTTGTAAAAGCTCATTGTCGCTCATAGTTGAAACATATATAAAAGGAATTGTTTTGCAGATTAAAATTGCCACTCCGCAAGCTTTGCTAGAAAATGTAGACTGAAAAATCTGATTGACCCAACTAATTTGAGCAACTTTTCTTTAGTGGGCCTAATATGTGTTTCTTGCAAATAGATAATGTCAGCAGTCAGGGATTTTAAAAGAGAAAACACTTAAGCTCTTTTAAGATCATGACCGAATCCACGTACATTCCAACTGGTAAAAGTAATGCCTCCACCTTGCAAAGGTGAGCTAGACTGCATTACTTACATTAGTAGTGCACATGTTTATCGCCCTTATTAAATATTGATACAAACAGAAATAAAACACACAAACAAACATACCTCATCCTCCATCCCACTTTCCCAAACAAAGTGAGAACCTAAACCCCAAATACTCAAATAGAGGTCGCCGGGCAATACAGGAGCTCAACATCAGCTAAATTAACATAAGCTCCTTACTCTTTTTACTGGAAACAAATACCTGAACAACATAAACAGCTATAAACATGTCTCGGTCTAAATAATTATGAAATAAAAAATCAGATACCAGAATATACCATAATGTCAGAAAAATACTTAATGGTTCTGCAATGTTTCTACAAATGCCTTCGCATCCCGAGGGGCTGAAAAAACCTTGTCAGATGTGCCATAGGTGACCTGCAGCCATGAAGATGTAGATGAAGTCGCTCCTCGCTCCAGCTTCTCGAAACAACTTCTGTCGCTGCTTCATCACCTCCGCCGGGTAATCAGGGAAGATGTGAATCGCCTTGCAGTTTTAGCGCAAATGAAATTGCTGCCTGGCAAGCTGTAGTATTTTCTCACTCAGGAATGATGGATTTTCACTACCATCACACGAGGCTGGGTGTTGTCTCCAGGAAGCCGGCTTCCAAGCTGATGTGCCCGATCAATCTCCACCGGTTTAGCGAAGTTGTCTGCGCCAAGCAAATCGTTGATGAACTTCATCATAAACTCCGTTGGGCGACCATTTTCGATCTTCTCAGGTAATCTTGATGACTTTAATATTTTGCCGTCTATAGACCACGCCTCAAGATAAATCCCTTTTAGACGAAGTGCTTCGTTTTCTGACTGCATTGTTGTGCACATCTGCTCAACCAACAAAAGACATTGGCCATGTTCAGGGCTTGCGTTTTCCATCTCCTGTATTTGATTGCAGAGGCTCGCCAAAGATGCCTCTTAAATCATTAAATCTGTCAGTCATCGTCTAATGACAAACTCAAACGACACAACTTTTTTGTCTTTCGCGATAAATTCACTCTGTGTCGTTGATCGTCTGAACCCAACAAGACACCACCCGATCATCGCGACCGCTTCGGCACTGCTAGTCGGGCAGGTGGAACAATAAAAGAGGCAGGCCAGGGAGCGACTTTACGTGCCACTCTGCATAAACATGAGTGCATTGCTCACGCTCCCTGTTCGGTAGTGTTTAAAATATGATTTAGTCGCTAATTAGTACTGTATTTAAATTTATTTACATGCGTCGGGGTAATACCCTATTTTGTTAATTAATTAGGGGGTTCCATTATTATTATTTTATCAAACACTTGCCACTCGCGATCAATTAAGTCCAACTGAAGTCACAAGTCAAGTTGAGTTGCAAGTCTTTTAACATTTTGTCAAAACGAGTCTAAAGTCATCAAATTTATGACTTGAATCTGACTCGGATCCAATTCATATGACTCGAGTCCAAACCTCTGCCATGCAGGGCGCTGCCAGGATCACTGGGATCAAATTGTGGTTCAGTGTCTTTCTCAAGGACAGTTCAACATGGTCAAAAGGGCTAAGGATCGAAGTTGGGAGATGACCCTTCTACCACTGAGCCATGCCGCCAATGATGGTTTCAATGTGTTTAAATTAGCAGTGTGGCAGCCGTGGCTCAGGAGGTAAAGCCGATCGTCCAGTAAAAGGAAGCCTCGCTGTTCGATTCCAGCTTTCTCAAAGTCATGTGTGGTTGTGTCCTTGGGCAAGACACTTCACACACATTGCCTCTAGTGCCACTCATATTGGTGTATGAATGGTGCAAATGTTTGGTGGTAGTCGGAGGGGCCGTAGGCAGCTGTGGCTACTTAGGTAGTTTACCGCCACCAGAATGCAAATGCTTACCAAATGAACTCTGAGCTCTTAAAAAAAGGAAAAAAAGAAAAAAATAATGCAAATGCTTGAGTGCATGAGTAATGTATCCATTGTAAAGTGCTTTTGAGTGTCCAGAAAAGCGCTATATAAATCTGATGTATTATTAGGGCCCAAGCAGCTACCGCTGCGAGGTCCCGATTGTTTTTGTTTGAATTATTATTATTAGGGCCCGAGTAGCTATCGCTGCGAGGTCCCTTTTGTTTTTGTAAGAATTCTTCTTCTTCTTCTCCGTAAACAATCTCATTTTTGGGGACTACGAAAACTCACCAAATTTTGCACATGTGCGCATGTCATTTTTTTTGCCCATTTGCCAACAGTTTTCATCCGATTTACTTTTATCTTGGCATGTATCATCTCAAGACCTGGGACAACAACTGGGGAAAAAATCTTGACTTTTTGAAATACTATATGTTGGGGGCGGGGCGTCAAATTTTGCCTTTAATATTTCCTTCATCAAAAAAGAGAAAATGCTTAATAATTACGCTGTACAAGCTCAAAAAATACCCAAACTTCTCATGCATCTTAATAGCCACGACCTGAAAACATCGATAAGATAATATTCGGTTAGAAATGTAGTTCCACCTAGTGGTGACAAGAAATGTCATACTTTACATTTTTATCCTTTTATCCTCCATTTTCTCCCATTTTTGCACATTCACCGGTGTCATAAATTTGACCCATTTTCCTAGACGATACATTTAATTGAGTTCAAACTTGGCCTGTCTCATCTCAAGACCTGGGACAACAACTGGGAGGAAAATCTCGAGTTTTTTAAAAACTATATGATGGGGGCGGGGCCTCAAACTTTCCGTTACATATTTGTTTTGCCACAAAGGAGAACATGTTTAATAACTCCTCTGTACATGCTCCAAAAAATGGCAAACTTCTCATGTATGTTAATAGTCACGACCTGAAGGCATCTATATGATAATATTTGGTGATATCTATAGCGCCACCTAGTGGTGACAAAAATTGAATTGTTTTACATTTTCATCTACTCCACCAAGCTCGTGAAAGGGATCCAGTTGAAAATGTGTCACAAAAGTCTTAACATGTTGATCATGGCCCACACTAAATATCGTGATTTTTTGGCAAATGGCGTGGCCATGACGGTGCTGCAAATTCTGATAACTCACCGTGACAATAAAAGCTGCTTTAACTTGACCCAGATGATCCTATCTTCTCCAAATTTCCCACATTTGATGACAGTCCAGTGCTGAAGACATCTATGAACTTATATTTCATCATACTGATAGCGCCACCTAATGGCAATTTTTTTTAAACGTCTTTTTCTTCAACATTTTTATCTAACCACTTTAACTGGATCTACCTCATATTTGCTCAGAAGAGTGTTAGGACTTCATGATGTCATAAAACAAAGTTATGAATTATGAGTTTTTGCAAATTACTCTGGGCGTGGCAAGGCATTGTTCGCCAAGAATACAACGCCGATTTTGAGGGCCTAAACATGCACAGAAACTCATTAAACTTGGGAGACACATCTGGCCTGGCAAAATTACCAATATTTTATCATGTATTGTGCGATTCTTTTTCACTAGCACCCTCTATAATTTTTTAATGAAGCAGCTCCGGTTGTACGTTTAAGCAAGATCTACGAAAAAAATTTGGTATTTGAGAGAGCACAAGACCTACAAGAAAAACTCTTGCACCCATATGCTTAAATGAACAGGAAGTGAGCTACAAAATTTTGTATGTCCGATTTAGCCCATTTTTGCACATTCACCGGGGTCATAAATTTTAATTAATACAAAAATGTTTAACTAGCGCCCCCTACAAATCTATAATGAAGTAGCCCTTGGGTCGACAAAAAAAAAAAAAAATGCAACACCTAAGGTCTTTTGTCCCAAATTTGGATACTCTCTGTAAGTGTGATAACTGTCATTTATGAATATTTTTTTACTTTCCACCACTCAAAATGTTCAGTGACATCAGAACAATCCATACATATGTACTTGTATTCATTTATTTATGATGCCCTTTATGGACAATAAAAGCAATATTGTGGTATATATATATATATATATATATATATATATATATATATTGACCTTTTGCACATGATGTCACAGCCAAAGAGCCACTTGCCTGTATTGTAACCATTGAATCTCGTGCAGCGTTAAGTCCTTTATCTAATTGATTATTTTATAAAATGGTCATATCTTGCTGTGCGGTCGGTTGTACAGACAGACAAAGTAGTAAAACAAATGTTGCTTTTTATCACATACCTACTAATGAAGACGCACGACGTTGATATATAGCAGGAAGTGAGCTACGAATTTTTTAATGTACGATTTTTACCGTTTTTTATACATTTACTATTGACTTATTGACTATATTGACTTCAAATTTGGCCTGAACCATGTCAAGACCTGGCCCATGAACAGGGGAAAAAATATTGACTTTTAGAAATACTATTCGCTGGGGGCGAGGCATCAGTCTTTGTGTTTCATATTTCCTCACTCAAAATGTTCAGTGTCATCACACCTATCCATACATATGTACTTTTTATTCATTTATTTATTTTTGATGCCCTTTATAGACAATATTGTGCTATGAGTAAAACTAACGATTAAATATGTATATTTGTACTGTAAAAATTGTACTGTAAAAATTGCCAATCGGGGCAACTCTTTGCCAAAAATAAAAAAGGACGCTGATTTTTGAGGGTTGTATCATTTACCAAAAGTCATTGATTTTTACACACTCATCACACCTGGCAAAAAATTAATAAATTTGTAAAGGTTTATTATACCATTTAATAAAAAAAATTCTGCTTCAAATATGCCAATACCCCAACGTGCAATTATCCCAAAGTGGCCTGGGCTGCGAGGGCCCTTTATAGCTGCCCGCAGCTCTAGTTATTAATTTTATTATTATTAAAGTATCAGAATAATGTAGCACTGGAATTTTATATGAAAGTGATGGTACAATAAATGTATTAATTCTCAACATAGATTGCAAAACTCTTCCTCATAGTTCCATCTGATATTTAGACATTTTTATTTCTTCTTTTACCTAGTCCCAGGCCATAGTTACAGGACTGATTTCACCATAGTCTTGAAGGAATGTTTTTCTGACAATCCTTTCAGGAAACTCAACTAAAATTAATTAATAGGGGTAAAATTCATCTTTTTTTTATTTTATTAAGAAAGTAAAGTGTCATGCGCACATTGTGTTGAAATCTACATATCCCTCTGGTCCCCAAGATTTCTTTGGAACTGTCTACATATCCTTGGGTTCAGTCTTGCTGCGGCAGTTGTACTCCAAGCCACTCATTGAATAGAATGACTATAAAGCATTGATGCTCAAAGTGCAGCATTAAATATTTTAATTGTTCTAATGTTAATTTTTTCACAATTTTCAAACTCGAAAATACAAGAATGCAAAAGTTCTTTAGGTTTTCCTTGTGCGTATTGCATACTTTTCCGATAATGTTTTTGTCTTTTCTGATGTTTTCATCTGAAAAACAATGTATCCATTCATAAAATACATGCCAAAATTGCTTTGACTAGAATCTGCCCTGTCATACTCTACAGTGCATTGAGTATGTATTCCCAGGTCACTCAGCCCCAAGCAGATTCTAATACTTTGTACTTCCAGACTACACAGTTGTCTTGCTGTATTCTAAGTAAGAGTAAAAATGCTGAAAAATATATCGTAATGTTTCTATATTGTTATATTAATCTTAGTGTTTTGTACTTCTTGATTTTTTTGATTTTTATCACCCAAAAAGGTGCCTTACAACCTGTGATGATAACGTCAGTACAACCAGTGTTTCAGGCTGTTAGCCCCTGACAGAGTATTTTAAGCCTCTAAAACAGGACTGGCATTAGAGTCTTGCCTGTTTGAGTGGACACCTGGACTATACTCGGGTGGTGGAATGTGAGTGTGGGTGGGGAAGAGTGTTATTTTGTTGGCTGCTAGGAAAGGTGCTGAAAGAGTGGAGGGAGGTAAGCCGTCCAATAGTACTGGGAATCATGGTAATGGTGTTTGGCGTCATGAGAGGGATATCATCTGGTGAGCGCCTTAAGGCCAAAGTATAGTCTGGTGGGCAAGTAGTCCTCAGCAACATATCATGAGGATTCAGTGAATCACCCAGCCGCCTGCAGTCTTGGTCTAGGTCTGAGTGTTGCTTCATCTGAAGAGACATTATCTCCTCTTCCTGTGTATGAGCAAGGTTGTTGGTTGCACTCTGTTGAGGGCTGCAGCGCTTGTGGATGTCATGCCGGTGCTTGTCTTTTTTGTAATAAAGAGCTGCAAAAGCCAGAATGTTGAGGAAGAGCAGAGATGCTCCCACAGCGATAGTCACGGACAACTCAGTGGAATAGTCACGCTGGTCCACCAGATGTGGTTGGTTGTGGATGTCCTGGTTCTCTGTTGGGAGGGGAGTTGGGTTGGGATTCTTAGTCACTAGAACCTTTGGCTTTGGGGTGCGGTTGCTTGCGCCTGATGGAGAAATCTGAAGAAACCATACACACAAATATATTATTATTACATAATAAACAATTGGTTGATAATAATTCTGTCCCCACCTAGGGGCAGGGTGGCATTGAAATGCGGCACAACTCCCAAGCGGCCAATCTATTTCAGGTTGATCTGATCAAATGTTTTTGCTTTGCATCTGTAAGCAGTGTCAGGTCTGTCATCTCGGCACCCTGAGTTTGTGTGTGGTGGTCAATTGGAATCTTTATTTACTATTTACCCACACGTGTGTACTGACTAACAGAATATATTTTTGAGAGCGGTTTTGGTTCTACTTGGGCTGTCAAAAATAAAGTGTTAACTTTGAAGATTAATTTTAATTCTTTAAAGCGTTAAAAGAAATTAACTCGCGTTGTTTAGGGCGGGACGAAACCACAAGTGGGGGGAGGGGGGTGTTGGGGGGACAAACACAACTAATAGATGAATAGACGCAGCAATTAATTCTGTTCTCGCAGAATTACTCACCATTTCCTTCTTGAATGTTGAACAGCTTCGTGCATTTTTATTTGGTAAAGATGTTCGTGCTTTTTCTCCCCCACCCCTTAAGACAAGACTGAAGACGACATTTTCATCCGTTGCGCCTTGATTGGTCAAAACAAACGTGCAAAGATGCCGCATCGTCCAATCAGCTCAAAATATTGTACAGCAAGTCCCTCCTTTCCCAAACGGATGTGCCGAGTGAAGTTCCAGATTAACATTGTGTATTCCCTTGAGTTAATCACAATTATCGATCTGGCTTGTGAGGTTAGCATTTTCATCCTTCATTTTCAAACTTAAGCATTACATTACCACTTTATCATCTTTTTATTTTATCTTATGTTATTTTCATAAGTCTAGGGACTTAGTGGGCTAAACTGGAACCTTAAGGGATTGACAGCGAGAAATTAAATTCGTAAGAGTGTATTCATACCTGCACTGTTTGATTCACTTTAAACGGAGCAGAGTTTGTTTCCCCCGCTGATCCGGACCTTTTGTGCAGGTCTGAACCCACTGAGCCATAGACGTCTATTAGACGTCTCGTCTAAGTTTAGACCGACATTAGACCGTCTATAACTGGTCTATATTTTAGCCCGAATCTAGACAACACAATTAATCAAGTAAATATTAATAAATAAATAATAATTAATAAAATAAAATAAATAACTGTAGCTTGCATAAATTATGGCAAAATGTTGGATTACTACGTTTAAACAGCCACTGATTAATGTACAGTGTAGTTTAAATATAGATTTGATTTAGACGTCTAAATCAAGTTCTCATTTGAACTCTCTTTAGACCAAATCCAAAGGATTGAATTAAATACAATGAATATCGTGTATTGACAAAAACAAGTAAAGAAATAACTGCACAACTGGATTTTTAATGTCAATCAAAATGCCACATCGCACGACTCACGAATAAAGCAGCCAAATACGCATATGAGCATTGGGCGTACGAAAACGTGCTGGACTGTCATCAGTGGGTCTTTACAACGCTATGATACCTCCCCACCACTAGGGGGCAGAAACGTGCTTAAGCTTCCAGTCGTTTTGAAAGAAGAAAAAAGTGCAAACAAGTCATTGGTTGTAAACTTCTCATCAGTCGACGCTTTGAAAACAAATAAACACTTTCTCAAAGACATAGAGAAGGTGAGTGCTCGAGGCCTCGTTATTGAAATGTTTAGTCCTGCAATGTTTGTTCATTTAATTGTTTTCATCCGTGACCGAAGTTAACTTATCCGCTAGGTTAGCTTGCAGTTAAGCAATCATGGTGTTGTTTTCTTTTTTGAATAATTTAAGATAGAAGTGCTTCTGAGGTTAAGGTTAAAGGACAAAGGGGGTTAGGGAGTTAGCTTTTTATTTATTTTATGCTTGCTACAATTTTTTTTAATGTATGTAATGATTATGGCCATTTAAATCTGCTGTTTAAGATGCTACTTTTTTGAGAAATATTGCACATAATGAATTGATATACTATCCGATCTGATTTCAAACATAACCCTTTAGCAAAATTTGTGATTAGTTAATGCACATGTATCTTTCTAAATATTAATGTACGTATTATTGATCATTTATACCTTCTACAACACTCTGTTATACAGCAAGAGGACAAAGTACATAAGTTATTAGCTAAACCGCCTATACAGCACTATATCAAACGTGACTAGGGATGCACCGAAAATGAGAAATGCTTGACCGAAAACCGTAACGCCGAAAAAAAATTAGGCCAATTTTTACTTTCATTGCATTTATTATAATAAATTTAAATTACAATATTATTATAAAATATTTATTTAGCACTGGCATTTTAACAAAGCACAATATAAATTGAAATGTGCCCACACCACAGACATGTTGGCTAATGGTACATTAAACACCAAATGAGGGTTGAGCATTTTCTGGCGTTGCGATAGCACTTTATAGTCAATGTAGTTCGCACAGGCGGGCACGGATGCGTGCGATAGGACAAGGTGCGGCGCACTTAAAATTCGCACATTAACATTACCAATGTTTAAAAATAAATAAATACATTTGTACGCACCAGCTAATCGGCTTTGGGAACGGACTGCAAAGTCACACACAGCGTCCTGTACAGGTCTGTAGCCGCCCGGCGATAGCAGTAAGTTGTTTTTGTGTTAAAAATTGTTGATACCAAGAGTGCTAGCATTAGCTTAAGTATTTAGCACGGCCATCGTAATGGCAAAAATAGCAATTTTTGGCCCAAAGTTTTCGGTGGCCAAATATTCGGTTCATCACTAAATGTGACTAATGTTGCAAGTATGATTTCCATTTGTTCTCCGAGCAGGTAATCAATGGCACACGCGCACACACACACACACACACACACAAGATGTTGCACGCTCTGCTGCGACAGCCCTGACCTACCACCCTACGTCTTTTTATGTGCGTTTTGATGTGCTTGTTCTATGGTTAACTGTTACACTATTGTAACGAATATTGCCCGTCACCGTATTTTTTTTTCATTTGCCTTTTTAAACACTTCCCCCTGGGGAAGCCTTAACCCTGTGTTTTCTCAAACCACCCAGAGACAGTTCAAAAGGAAAACTCTTTGAATTTCCCTCCAGCAGGGACTGGATGTCGTTTTCACAACCCACAGGAAACACATACCTCAGCGCCTACTGAGATCTAAAAGTCTGTTTAGCAAGCAGACTAGCGATAAGACTGCTTATCAGTCCCCAAACCACTTTTATGGTCTGGTCTATCTACAGGAATCAGCCATATGTTTTGGAAACAACGCCCCATGGAAGTTATATGATAGAACAGTGCCCTCCAGTGGCCACTATCGATATTATCCTCAAGAATCCTGCTGCTCGTAATTAATCTGAAGTCTACATAATTCGGGACATAAACGGACTCTATGTACTTGACTTGGATCAAGTGACTTCTGTTGTTTATCTTTGTACACAACCTGTATGTCTATCTCAAATAAATGATGTGTGTAACTCCTGCAGCCACCTAAGTTCAGCTAATTACTAAGTTTAGCGGATTCAATAACTTTATGATCGCGGTAATGTTTGTGAATGATAAATGAAGCACCTGGCTTGTCAATTCTGATAAAAAAATATTAAATGCTATCCCAAAAGCTTGGTCTCAGTCGACAAAGTCTGCTTCAAGCTCACGGAAAAGGCGGGACTACTGCTTGACCCCCCGGAAACAAGTTTAAAAGTCAGCGCACTAAGGAACTTCCTCCTCGTCTTCGCTCTTCTCCCTCTTCGCCTCTTCTCTTCTTGCCCCATGAACTTCTCCTGACCATCACCACGCTGAGAGCGACCAAGTGGCTTCCTTCTTTGGGCCGCGCACTCCAAAGCACGCATCACGCAAGGACTCGCAACCACACTGCGCGTCCCAAAACGCGCCTGGCTGTTCCTGGCGAGAGCCGACCCACCTACCTTCCGCTCTCTGAATCACACAGCGTCCCGCCGACTCAGTTCTAAGACAGCTGTTAGGCACTGAGCCGCTGCGCGCCAACGACCCATTTCTGCTCCAGCCGTGTGCCCAAGACGCCCCGCAGCAACCAAACCAACTGACTGCGGCCTTTCAACCGCGCAAGCATATCACCACCAACCGGGACTTGTGCTACCCAAACACCTGCCGCGGCCTCCACGCCACACGCGTACCTCGCAACCAACCGGAGACCTGCAGCGGCCTCTCAGTCGTGCGCCCATCACCATCAGCCAAAGACTACTAGACGAGTGCATCGTGGCCCACCAGCCGCAACGGAGTTGTGCTCCGCTTGTTAACCGAAGAGCTAACCGGCCGGCACTGCTAGCATCTGTCTCAAAAACTGTCCGGACTCCACAAGGTACAGATTGAATCACAGTAATCTTGATTATCGAAGTAATCACAACCACCTTGTGCTATCCTTGCATATTGATAATTTATTGGTTGTTTGAATACACTTATGCTAATCCCCAGTCAATTTAAAGCATATTTGAAATGACTATATTGTAATTGCAATCTTCAATACTGATGTTGCATTTATTGCCACCCAGAAACATCCCGGACAGGCCAAAACAAATCTTTTGGACCATACCTTTATTAAAAAAATATATATATATGTTACTTGATATGTACAACCAAATCAAACTACATCATATCCAAAAGCACACACAGAATGCCACATACTTTCTGTAATAAGGCAAAGACTTGTTGTAATTGGAAAATGTTTCAAACTTTCAACTAACATTTATTTCATTTTTCAAGAGCTAGGAAGAGGGTGTACAACTGTGCCATAACGGAAAACAGAAAGGAGGTATTTTATAAGGATTAAACTAATTTAGAAAAAAAAGGTTATATCAGTAGTAATTAAAGTTATTAAGTCTGTTTGTCTAAGAGTTTCAGATGGTCATTGTGGAGACCCTAATGGCCATCCTTGGATGAGTTAAAGAGCCTCGACTCTTTGGGAGAAATCGAAGCTGTGAGTGGACAGTTGCCCATGAAAACTCAGGAGAATTTTGACATGATTTCCTGGGAAATAAAAAATTGGTGTATTTTTTTCTTTTGCATTTTGGTTTATGCATCCCAGGCAGGTAGTGTCAGGTTTTTTTTTGTTTTTTTTACTATTTTTTTTTATTTTGTATTAGACTTTGAGCTACCTTTCCACCCCAATTTCAAAACAAAACAAATGTTTATATTATATTTAATTTCATTGCAATATGTTTAAAAATGTGAGAAGTAATTAAAAATACATTGTTATTGCATGTAGTTTAAATGTTTGTGATGGTTTTGATAATGTTTGACAAACAATGTATTGATTGAGATTTAAGTAGGATAGTTTGGTCAATGTCAACATCAGGAGATGTATTTATATCCAGTAGTAAAATAAGCATATGTTACTGAAATCTAATTAAAAGTTCCAAAACACGTGATGTAAATTGTCTTCCTGGAACTACATCAAGATCAGGTTCACAGGTTAAATTTGGTCCCTTTTTAGACAACCTGATTTAACATTCAATTTGGACAACTTTAATTTCCTTTATTATTGGTTTGTTGTGAATAATGTTTAACAGACATCTATACGACGTATAATGGAGTTAAAATTTGGTGGATACCAGCGGTAAGGGATGCCGTCAAGCTGAAGAAGGAGTCCTATTGGGCCTTTTTAGCCTGTGGGACTCTCGGGAGTCCTCCTCAATTCCTTTGAGGAAGCAGAGTCTGGGGACTCTGAGGTGGGCTCTCCTATCTCTGGGGTTGAAGTCACTGAGGTGGTTGGAAAGCTCCTCGGTGGCAGGGCCCCGGGGGTGGATGAGATCCGCCCGGAGTTCCTAAAGGCTCTGGATGTTGTGGGGCTGTCGTGGTTGACACGCATCTACAACATCGCATGGACATTGGGGACAGTGCTTCTGGATTGGCAAACCGGGGTAGTGGTTCCCCTTTTGAAGAAGGGGGACCCTTCTTAAAAGTTGGGTGTTCCAACTATAGAGGGATTACACTCCTCAGCCTCCCTGGTAAGAGCTGTTCAGGGGTTCTGGAAAGGAGGGTCTGTCAGGAAGTCGAATCTTGGATTCAGGAGCAACAGTGTGGTTTTCGACCCGGCCGTGGAACTGTGGCCCAGCTCTACACCCTCGGCCATGAGGGTGCATGGGAGTTCGCCCAACCAGTCTACATGTGTTTTGTAGATTTGGAGAAGGCATTCGACCGTGTCTCTCGGGAAACCCTGTGGGGGGTGTGTTGTGAGTTCGGGGTACCAAGCCCCTTGATACGGGCTGTTTGGTCCCTGTACGACCGGTGTCAGAGTTTGGTCCGCGTTGCCGGCAGTAAGTCGGATTTGTTTCCAGTGAGGGTTGGACTACGCCAGGGCTGTCCTTTTATCACCGATTCTGTTCATAACTTTTATGGACAGAATTTCTAGGCGCAGCAGTGACGTTGGGGGTGCAGTTTGGTGGCCTGAGCATTGCAACTCTGCTTTTTGCAGATGATGTGGTGCTGTTGTATTCATCAAGCTGTTGACCTCCAACTCTCACTGGAGTGGTTCACAGCCGAGTGTGAAGCGGTTGGGATGAAGATCAGCACCTCAAAATCGGAGACCATGGTCCTCAGTCGGAGAAGGGTGGCGTGCCCTCTCCGGGGAGGAGTCCAAGGATTTTGGGGTCTTGTTCACGAGTGAGGGCAGGATGGAGCGGGAGATCGTCAGACAGATCGGTGCAGCGTCTGCAGTGATGCGGACTCTGTATCCGTCCGTTGTGGTGAAGAAGGAGCTGAGTCGAAAGGCGAAGCTCTCGATCTACCGGTCGATCTACGTTCCTACCCTCACCTATGGTCACGAGCTGTGCGTTGTGACCGAAAAGAACAAGATCCGGGATACAAGCGGACGAAATGAGTTTCCTTCGCAGGGTGTCCGGGCTCTCGGTTAGAGATAGGGTGAGAAGCTCGGTCCGAGTAGAGCCGCTGCTCCTCCGCGTAGAGAAGAGCCAGTTCAGGTGGCTCGAGCATCTGGTTCGGATGCCTCCCTGGAGAGATGTTCCGGGCATGTCCCACCGGCGGGAGGCCCCGGGGATGACCCAGTACACTATGGAGAGACTATGTCTCTCGGCTGGCCTTGGGAACGCCTTGGGATCCCGCTGGAGGAGCTGGTTGAAGTGGCTGGGGAGAGGGAAGTCTGGGCTTCCCTGCTAAAGCTGCTGCCCCCACGACCCGACCTCGGATAAGCAGCATAAGATGGATGAATGGATGGATAAATGGAGATAAAATCTGCTGCTGGAGGGGGTAACTGCTGGGTGGGCTGGCCTTGGTGAGCGCACAGGATTATCAAGATCTGGATGTGAAGAGCTGTACGCACTGTGGAGGCTGTGTCGGGTATGAAGCATTTTAAGCATCATCGGATGCATAAGTGTATGTGATTTATGTGAACATTGGAACTCCCAAGACACTTGATAAACCTTTAATGAAAGTTGGTTATTTTTTATATTATTGGGTAATACTAAACAAGAAAGAAATAGTGTGATACTAAAATATTTGTTTGTGCCTTCCAATAACTCCTGGATATTATTGTAGAGAACATTCAGCCCCAAACTACACAAAACAGTAAAATAAATAAATGAATAAAATAAAAAATAAATAAATTAAAAATGCCCACATTTTTGTGGACCTATGACTTCTTCTTCAAAAACAACAACTTCTGGACCTTTTTACATACATTTCTAATTGAGAATAGATTTTTCTAAATAAAGAAAAGCATTTGTTTATATAGACCAACATATTGATGTCACTAGAGTGTGCTTAAAACCTTACAGTATGAGCTGAACCTGAACGTGATATGACCATTGGAACAATAGCAGCTTTGTTGAATCGCAGGTGCAAGTCATAAAACTCCTGGAAGCAGCTTCAACACGAGGGCATACTCTGGTCAGCCTGTTTTTTTCCGGCCCTTAATGATTGTTAAATCATCTTAATGGGTTACAGTTGTCAAGAAATAATTTTTATGACGGTCAGCTGATGTACATCACGAGTTTGCTTATTTTGCTTGCTTTGTCAATCCAGCCGGTATTTTTTCATGTTTAATATAGAACAGTAGATAAACACAAGATAATTAGTATATAATATATAGTGTCACTTGGGCTGCATTCATACTGCACTATGAACGCTCATCCACACGCATTTGTTTCATACATCAACAAAAGCCGGATATGCGCTCTGCGTGGGCGGGAGAGAATGCTTTGAAGGGAGACAACTGACACATCTGTGACTATATACAAAGCTGTTTTGAGCTGTTTGAACAGTGTAAATTTTGATTTGTCTTTAATTTTATCACACTTGAAACATGAAGCATAAAGTTGACATGTGTGGGCAATAGTAGAAATTTAGCCCCGCAACGTCATCTTTGGTAGACTTCTCAATGAAGTGAGGAGGTCGAGGAGTGTCCCCTTATTTCCCCCAAATATTTCTATTACCTCTTCCAACCTCGCTACTCTGGCGACATAAAATGAAAAAATAAGTTAGACGGATTTATGTTACTGTTTGTAAACAGCACATTCAAAACTGATGCACGAGGAAGCCGAGGACAGCAGCCAAACAGGAGCGAGCGTGAAAACAGTCCACCAACCAGGAGCGCGGGCGTTTGCACAGCTGAACTTGTATAATGTATGCAGACAAGACACATGAATTGAACTCCTAACACGTCCGTGAAACAAGTCCACCAGTCCACCAATCTGTATCATGCGTTGGCACAGCTAAATCTGCATATGACATTGATAAAAGTCGCTTGCCTCGGCGACTTGGCTGGCGGTAAAACATTGGGCTACTTCCGTGAACACTGCAACGTGACGTTGTTTTGGGTGTACGTCACTCGACGTGTGCTCTTTGCGCATCATGGGCGCGTTGCGTTCACATTAGATGTCGCATTTGTTTTTGTAATGTGAACAGTACATAAAAAGATCAGATGTAACAAAAAATCCGAATTGGGCATCATGCCCGGTGTGTGAACGTAGCCTTGGATACCTTTAGAATTGCATATATGGCCAAATTCAAACTTCATCTTGACGTGCGTCATTCTATTCACTTACCTGATGAAATATTATGGTGCATTTTGACTTTTTTTGGTTGCAATGTCCATTTATATAAATCATTTGTGAAGTGACGTTAGAAGTGAGGAACTCCGGGTTATTTTGAGGCAGGATTCCTAGACGCACTGCTAGCTAAACTCGTTGGCTAAAGATGCACTTGTTCTAATAATTGCTTATTTTCAAGCACTTCTATTACAATTTTAACTTTTGTGCTCCTGGGAAATGAAAATAGGGACCTCAAGAAGGTTGTTTTTGGAGAAATCTCAAAGTCAACATTTTTGTTCATGCAATACATTTTTGTGTCTAGCAAATGTTGCCGACATGCAGACCCTGCCAGAGCAGGTCACAAATGGGCTAAAATTAAAACTTATAATATGCCCTTTAAAATTATACCAAACACAGCTCTCTCTCTCTCTAGCTCTCTCACTGAATCTCAATTCTAAGACTGTTCAGTAAATATTTATTCAAGCATATATTTTCTGAGTTTATAAAAAAAAAAGTTCTTACTTTTGTGATGAAAAACACTGATTTGAATCTCAATTCGGCTGTTTTGCCAATAGTTTTCAAATAAACAAAAATTATAGCAACTTTTGATCAATCCATATCAATTTCACACTTTTTTTTAACCATTTATTTTAAGTGTGAAATTGAGAAAAAAATACTACCGATGTAAGCCCCACTTTTTTCCGATCAAACCATGCCTCCGGTTTAGGTCACGCCCACTTCCGGTTTAGGCTACCCCCCCCCCCCCCACACACACACACAAATACAGATAGAGATCATTTAGATGGTTGAACAGATACAGATAGTGTTGTACTCGCTCATCACTAGTTTTTTGTTCTCTCTGTTATTCCTGGCTTTGTTGCCAGTGTTTTGTGTTGTTTGTACAATTCGGACCGGAGACAATAAACCTTGTTGTTACCTCCTACCTGTCTGCATATTTGGGATCCCTTTGCCAACCCTGGGTAACCGGGTAACAGACCAAAATAATTTTGACGCGGATTGGTTTGTTTCAATCAGCTGATATTAAGGCCAATGGTTGAATCTGGTTTGGTTATTGTTGCACACGTGGGTGTTATAAAAATAGTGGAATATAAAACGTCCTGAACGTTAGCCTAGCGTGCTACTCTCTATATTAGCGACATTAGCTAGCTGCGCCAGACACCATAGACATAATAGTAACATAGAGCAAGCCATGTGTTTGGCTCCAATAAGTTCATAATAGTAGCGATTTTGACGTGGATTGGTTTGTTACAAACATCAGACATGCAGTTATGATCAGTGTTGGGCAAGTTACTTCTAAAATGCAACATATTTCATAGTAGTGATTACTTGCATTTGAAAGTAATCAGTTTCTTTACAATATTACCGTCTATGTCGAGCAGAGGTGGGCATTAAGGGCCTGCATGTTTTGCATGTTTCACGGACGTGTTAGGAGTTCAACACAGCTGAAATCTGATCAGCTCATCAGCAAGCTCTGCATAAGCCTGATAATGATCTTGTTGATTACAATCAGCTTGTGCTTGAAGTGAGAAACTTTCAAAACCTGCAGGACTCCGGCCCTCGAGGACCGAGATTGCCCACCTCTGATGTAGAGTAAGAAGTAGGAAAAAATGAATAAAGCAAAACAAAACAATAAAACAAAACAAAAAACTTTTTTTTAAAGTAACTTAAACTTGAGTAACTCACACATAATTGTATTTGCAACATTGACATTCAAAAGAAGGGCTGACGGGTAGAAACCATGGCTTATTAGTAACCCGCCCCATCGATTTTTACTATACGCATCATATACATTGATTATGATAGTCATTGATTCATATCGTTATCAATCCCAGACTTAAGTCTGCACACTCCTTGCTCAGTTCATCTTGAGTAATGTCTGGGTGTAGGTTGCAGCTAGTACCAATCATTTGGAATTGGTAAATCGGTTCCCGGACGCCACCAACAGGCCCATCCAACCAGGCGAGCAGCCAAGGCAAGCGCATGATCGTTCACCTGTAGCGTCTTCACTGACTTTGGATCAGCTTTCACTAATTTTGTGGCTTCCAGAAAAGTAGATCTGCTTGCATTCTTCCCATTGCGTCTACAGCAATGTTCACTCCATTCTGGTCAGTGCAGCCACCACTGTTGCCAGCATCCGATGATGCTTAGATCTTGATACTCCTGAGCGCTCACCAAGGCCAGCCCACCCAGCGGAGTAGCCCCCCTAGCTGCATCCCGGAACCATATTTACCAACCCATTGTAAATATTTAAAACAGATACATTGCAGCCACAATACAACCTTATCACGACAGCCTTGCATGTTACAACAAATGTCCAAACAGAAATATTGCCAGACAATGTTTACATTCTTACAGGAACAGCAATACATGTTATCAATGCAGGTCTATAAACAAGAGTTAACCTTGGCAGTGTCAGTAAGTAATCATCTGCTATATTTATATTATTGAAATCATGACAGCTCCAGTTTTGGGTTAATTAGTAATATGTTACGATAATTTTATTTGTGTAAGACATAATCCACAATTTAATTATGTGAGTTACTGATAGCAGTTATTGTCTCTCAAACACCGCCAATTCTTCCACTCTTTTCACAATCCATATTTTCTTCTGAGAAGATTAGTCTTCTTTTGTTTGGATGAAGATCCGACAGTCTTTTGTCCATTTGTTCTCGATTAATCCATTCTTTCTCAATTGTTGCGCCCTTCTGGCAATGTCAGCATTTCGTTTAGTGAGATTTTCGTTGACGTAGACATGTTTATCTTTAAACTTGTAGCTATCTCTCAAAAGAGCAATCTTTTTCTTCCTGTCAACAAACCTGATCAGAACTGCCGGTGGTCGTGTCCCCCCAGTTGTAAGCAAAAAGCACATCTGAATGTGCGCTGGATCCACAATTAATCTCAAATCTCTGAACGAGTTGTTATTTGCTGTTCCACAGTCTCGTTCGCTGAAGCTTGGTCAGAATCAACTGCACTTGTGCTGGCCGCAGCTCTCGCCCGAGGGCCGCGGCTTAATCTGTATACCAGTAAATATCACATCGTTGATTCAAATATTCTGTTCCAAATCATGAAAGGAAAAGTTTATAAAACTGTGGTGAGACCAGCGATGTTCTTTGGTCTGGAGACAGTGCCAAGGAGGAAAATACAGGAGGCAGAGCTGGAGGTGGCAGAGATGAAGATGCTGAGGTTCTCTTTGGGAGTGACCATGATGGATAGTATCAGGAATGAGTACATCAAAGGGACAGCACATTTTAGAGGCTTTGGAGATAAAGTCAGAGAGGCCAGACTGATCTGACTGACTTGGTTTGGACATGTCCAGAGGAGAGATAGTGAGTATATTGGCAGAAGGATGCTGAGTGTCAAATGCCAGGAGGAAGGTCTAGAGGAAGACCAAAGAGGAGGTTTATGGATGTTGTTAAAGAGGACATGAAGGTAGTTGGTGTGAGAGCAGAGGACAGGGTTAGATAAGAGGCAACTAATTTGCTGTGGCGACCCCTGAAGGGAAAAGCCAAAAGGAAAAGATGAAGAAGAAGACTGTATATATTTATATATATACTGTATGGGCTTTCACATTGGATGCCATATTCTTGAAGTACTGTATTTAACTGCATTTGAAGTAATCCGTTTTAAATATTGGTAATACAGTGGCACTCATGACTCAATATAACGTTACTTGAGTGTGCGTGCATGTCTCTGCTCTTCTCCATTCCGCTCCCAATTAGTCGAATGCGTAATCAAATACTACAAACTGGGAACAAAATAATTTACACTCGACTTATTTTTTAAGGAAAGTGTCAAAAAATGTATCACAACCTGTCACTCTGTCAGTCATCTGGGCTTTTTCTATGCAGACCTGTGATTTCCTACTGTGTGCCTGTTCAATGAACGCACTTTGAGTCCACTGCAGGGCCAGAAGTGATTATTGCTTTTTCTTCTGCTTCTCTGCGAAACACATTTGCTCTTGTTACAAACCATCTTGTCCGTCATGTAAGAATTTTTTTTCCATATGAGCGCTTTTAGGTGTTCAATGCGTGAAGCCTTAATTAGCTCGTTATGCTTCTCAACGAGGAGTGCACAGCCAGTCAGCGCTTCAGTGTTCAGTGCGTGAAGCCATCTTCCTGGGCCCTCTCGCACACAAACTGAAGGAGGCGTGCTGCTTTTATGTGTACCCGCCTTTAAAACAGAGTGTCACATATATATATCACATATCACATCGTTGATTCGAAGATTCTGTTCCAAATCATCCACTTTTTGTTCCAAGGTGAGAATGCGTTGATCTTTTTCTTGTCTCTTTCTTCAACTGCTGAATTTCCTGCAGAAGTGGTTTGATGCTCTTTTTCATTTCAAGTATTTCGGTGACCATTTCTTTGAGTTTTGCAAGAGAAGATTTTATCTCCTCAATTTCGTCAGCTCTTTTTCTGCCAGGCATATTGCAGCAATGTAGTTAAAAATCCCAATGTCAACAAGAAGTTAGAAGTCACGAGCGAGTGCAGGAGCAAGTACAGATGCATCCTTCCTCGACAGACGCATCCTTGATTTTTTTTTACATCGGGGATTTATTTATTTAATTATGAATTTGAGATTTTAAAAAGAAAATGAAAAATTTGCAACCAGAGCTAGTAAAGTTAACTTGTAATGAGGACCTTTAACTATATAGCGTGTGGTATAATGTTAAATATTTTTACTCTATGGTGTGAGATCACTGTATTTGATCCATATTTGTATCAAGATGTATTTTTTCCCAAATATACATATTGGAACTGATATTTGGTCCGGTAAATAAATAATCCCAGACTGTACACCATAAATAAAATTATCAACATACTAAAATGTATTTACATACAAGGGACAGATGAGTTTATATTTCCAATGTGTGTTACTCTTATCAATAACATAATGTATTTTTTTTATGTATGTAAAGAAATTGACTAAAAATAATAGTGATAGAGGAAGTAAAATTGATGGATGGGTGGATGGAAGTGTGTAACAAAAGCAAAAATATATATGTATGTTCACACTGCAGCCCAATTCAGATTTTTTTGGTGCCCATTTATGCGACATGTGTCTGATGTCTCCCCACCCCCACCCCACCCCAATGCAGCAATAGGCTACAATTCCAATTTCTTGTCTTCTTCTTCTTTATAAATTGGATATGTATGTTATGCGTCTGCAAAATGAACGCAAAGTAACATTGTCAAATTTGTATTTGTCTTTAATTTAATTCCATTTGAAACATTCAGCATTAAGTTAACATTTGTGGCAGCCCGGCAGACGGTTTATTTATTCCGCGAATCAATGACGTGACGTCAGCTTTAGTAGACGTCTCGAACTCTCCATACATTGCCTCATTTCCCCAAAACATTTATTGTACCTTCTCCTGTCTCACTACTTTGGCGATATGAGATGAAAAGGCACTGACTTACATGTAAATCCATGTGATAAGGTGATCCCCTTATCATTAACATTAACATTCATCAGTCGTTTGAGCTTTTTCTGTGTATGCTAAGATTTCCAACTGTGTGCGTGGTCATTGGATGCACCTAGAGTCCACTGCGGAATGCGAGCGTGTTTTTGCTTTCTTTTTGTTTATCTGCGATAAATAATATTATTTTTCTTGTTACAAAACCTTGTTTCTAAAACTCAAAAACACATGTGTCTTCCTAATGCATTTATTGAAAAACATTCTTAACCGCGGCAGATAAAGATTTTTTTCGGGGTAACTACTTTGGCACAGCACCACCTCCAAGAGTGCGTGTCAAGATAATTCACTCCTCAATACACTAAGCATGGTTTTAGGAGTCAGTTGTGACAGGAAAGTTAACTTATTACCCACCCAGTGTCTTTGGTAAAGCCCATATCTTACTGAGCAGCACAGGATTGCGAGGGTGTGTGCACATAGCGAGTGTTGCTTTTTTGGCAGGCTTCAAAGCACAAGCAATGAATAAAAACAACACAAGCAATAATGCTACATGGTTATGAGCAGCGCTAATGCCGCGGCTCCCAAATGAGAAAGAGAATTGCGTGTGCTTATGAAGACCCGATGGTGGTCACATGCGAAGCAAAATGTTTAAACTGGTTTTAAAAGCCGCTTTACAGGCTCCGGGTGGCGGAGTGATGTAGGCGGCGTGTTCGCTTACCCGCCCGGGAGACCATGTTCGTGTGTGTGCGTGAGTGAGTGAATAGAAAGGAAAAAAAGCCAGAGTGACAGAGTGAAGCAACGGACCAGCGCGAATGTTGATGACGTATGTAAACAAACACGCACGTACATGGCTGAGAATTACCGCCTCCGGCAAACTGATCAAGCTCATTTTTTATTATTGTGCAATTAATTTATTTATTGCATATCGTGACAGCCCTAACTGAAAGGGGAAAAAAGTTCATACCTTGGTGGTAGTGGGAATAAGTGGAGTGACATCATTGAGGCTGTGCAAATGAGGAACCAGCTCCAACCATAAATTAACCTGAAAATAGAGAACAGAGAAAATTTAAGCAGAAGAAAATGTAAGCAGAAGGATTTGGATCAGTCTGTTTGTAATGTTTGAATGTGAGTTTTTAACTTTGTTTTACAGCCGTGGCAAAAAAAACATTTGTTTTTACATGGAACAGACAATAAAGCTATCTATCTATCTATCTATCTATCTATCTATCTATCTATCTATCTATCTATCTATCTATCTATCTATCTATCTATCTATCTATCTATCTATCTATCTATCTATCTATCTAATAAATAACAGATGCACTTGCTTGTTTGCCTACTGTTTTACATAATTGAATTTAGAGTCCACAATTATTATTTATTTATTTTTTCCTTACGGACATATTATTACAACAACCTTCAACACAAAATTCACAAGTTCACAACATCCAAAAAGAAAAAGGGCTGGCGGGTGAAGCCATGGCTTATTAAACCCTGTCCCCAGTAAACATTTAAAGAGTAACTCAACAGGAAGTCAGAGTCTTGCTCCATCCCTCACTAAGATTTGAAGTCGGCACTCAAAGGGGGTGTTGCCAAATTAGCAGGTGCTAAATTGTTAACGTACCTAAATAACAAGACAATAAAATAACAAGACAAGAAAATGCTAACTTTGATGGCATTTTGACTACACATAAAGGGAAAATAAATACAGATTGTACACACTTGCAAAGCCTTTGTATGATCAGAATTGAAAGCACTCCCCGGTGTAAGAGAGGGGGTAATTCCACGTAGCAGCATTGCTGAGTTGGAAAAAAAAAAGCACTCTTGACACTTCAACGGCAATAGTAATATCATCCAACCTGTCCACCTCACGCATGTATATCATGTCCTGTTCATCAAAGTGAGTGTCAATGCTTTTGCGTGAAAAGTTGATGGATAAACACTAGATTTATCCCTCCTCGTCATTGTAGTCCTACTTTCCTGCCACGGGGCAGAGAAATAGTCACGTGATGTCCGAATATCTATAGCCAACTTAACTGTCTAGCAGTCTCGCCTTTATGTCCTTGTCTCTTCCTCAAAGATTCACACATTTAGCCATGTTTACGTTCTTTCTTGGAATAGGGAGTCTTACTTACATTTCAGAGGCCCGACAAGTTGGCCTTGACAGTACATACAACCTTTGTCTAACTGGTCTCATTGGTGTGCCTATTAAATATATTTTTGTATTGTTTTTTAGAGACAGTTAACATCCCTGCACCAATTACTCCAGGATCCAGTTTATTCCATTGCTTTACCACCAGTACAGGAAATGTGGTTCTTAGGTTTTTTTGTACAAACGCAGCGTTCCCTCTCAAATCATATTTCGATTCGCTTGCCGTTAAGCAAAGTGGTACATTTTTAAGAAGGCAATTGTTAGCCACATTATTCATTATCTGAATAGTTCAGAAGTTAATTAAATCATGGTGTTTGAGTATTGATTAAATATTATTAAGTTAATTATTAAGTATTTAATAATTCATGTGTATGCACCCTGTAGTTGGCATTGTGTATAATTCTGATTCAGCTTTTTTTCTGGAGTAATAGCAAGGGCTAGAAACTGCCTTTCTAAGTGTTGCCCCATGTCTTTGTACAGTAGGTCAGATACGGCAGAATTAATGCACAGTAAATTATATGAAGCACCTTCTGATTTAGCACTTTCTGTGCTCTCCAAAGAATATAATCTAGCTAGTTTACTGCGTAGTTGCCTTATATGAGAGTGCAAATTCAACATGTCATCAATAAATATTCCCAGCACCTTGTGCTCTCTAACATGTTCTATATTTACATTATTTACTTGTATGATTATACCCTGTTTACAGACGTTTTTCCCAAACATGTATTTATTAATTTTTTAGATTCAGTGAATTTTGTTGTTGTTGTTGCAGTAAACTATAGTTGTAGCTAGTGTTGTCACGATACCAACATTTTAACTTTGATACTATACCTGTATAAAATACCTCCATACAGATACTGAAACGGTACCTCGACAAACATCTAAAACATCAGCAAAACCAGAAAAATTTAAACTGACAACAGAACTTATTTTTATTTTTTTTATAATTCAAACTTATTAGGATGCATATATGAAGTGAGAAGGGCATTGAAGATGATGAAGTGTGGAAAGGCACTTGGTCCTTATGATATACCTGTGGAGGTATGGAAGTGTCTAGGAGAGGTAGCAGTAGAATTTCTGACTGGGTTGTTCAACAGGATCTTAGATAGTGAGAAGATGCCTGAGGAGCAGGCTGGAACGGGTGGAGAAAAGTGTCAGGTGTGTGATAGAAGGGTTTCAGCTAAAATGAAAGGAAAAGTTTATAAAACTGTGGTGAGACCAGCGATGTTCTTTGGTCTGGAGACAGTGCCACTGAGGAAAAGACAGGAGGCAGAGATTGAAGTGGCAGAGATGAAGATGCTGAGGTTCTCTTTGGGAGTGACCATGATAGATAGAATCAGGAATGAGTACATCAAAGGGACAGCACATGTAAAGGCTTTGGAGATAAAGTCAGAGAGGCCAGACTGAGATGGTTTGGACATGTCCAGAGGAGAGATAGTGAGTATATTGGCAGAAGGATGCTGAGTTTCAAATGCCAGGCGGAAGGTCTATAGGAAGACCAAAGAGGAGGTTTATGGATGTAGTTAAAGAGGACATGAAGGTAGTTGGTGCGAGAGCAGAGGATGCAGACAGGGTTAGATAAGAGGCAACTGATTTGCTGTGGCGACCCCTGAAGGGAAAAGCGTTAGTGTATGTGCGTGCGTGCGTGTGAGTGTGTGTGTGTATTCATTAGTTCACCAAAAACCTATTAAAAAATCCCATACCGTTCACCTAAACCAAACACCGCCGTCAGGAGACCCGAGGAAGGACCAAAGAAAAGAAAGGAAAGTGAAATCCAGCACCGACCAGACACCATCCACCACCCGAGTCCTTCACCAACCCCAGAAACATCTAAATTCCAACAAATCAGGGAGACCTCAAGAAACCAAAGGAGAGACTGAGGAAAGGAAGGAAGGACAGACAAAGCAGAGTGAGATCCACAGACACCAGCCTCCACCGATTCAATGACCTGGGAAGAAGCAGATTGTGTCTGAGTTTTGATAGATGCTGGTGTGCTGCTTTTATGTGTACCTGCCTTTAAAACAGAGTTGGCGGGCTGTCTCGTATTTATTTACCGGTGCTAAAATAAAATTATACCGAGCCGTTTTTGACACCAAAAACTTCAAGGTACGGTACTGATACCGCTATCCCGTGCAACACTAGTTGCAGCTTTGAAAATTCCTCATTTACAGTTGCTAGCAATTGATTTACCCAGGATTCTTGCCCCATCCCCCCCCCCCCCCTCTCGGATTCTCACCACTCTGCCCACCCAGGCCGGCAACCATCTTGGCTAATTGATTAGGTACAGCCAGGATTCTTGCCCCCTCGTACACCCAGGGCGGCGGCCATCTTGGCCAATTGATTAGGTACGGCGAGGATTCTCGCCCCCCCGCCCACCGAAATTATGGTAGTATAGAAATTGGTCTGTAATTACCAAATTTGTGTACTACTAAGTTTTTTAATTAAAATAATATATATATATATATATATATATCAAAGTTAGTTTTATTAATAGCACAATATTGCTTTTATTGTCCATAGAAGTAATCAAAAATAAATAAATAACTAAAATAAATAAATAGTACATATGTATGGATTGTTCTGATGTCACTAAACATGAGTGCTGGGAAGTAAAAATATATTTAGAAATGACTTAGTTATAATGTTACAATTACTATGCAAGTTTTGGACAAAATACCTTATGTGTCTTTTTTTTTTTTTTTTTGACCCAAGGGCTAGGTGGGGCTGTATTTATAACTGACTATTGTCATAGACATACCTTCAGGTCATGACTATTAACATACAAGTGAAGTTTGGGATTTTTGGGAGCATGTACCGGGGAATTATTATGTATTTTGTCTTTCATAGCGAAGGAAATATGAAACACAAAATATGATGGGCTGCCCCCGTCATATTGTATTTAGAAAAGTCAAGATTTTTTTCCCCTGTTGATGGCCCAGGTCTTGACATGGTCTAGGCCATGGCAAATGTGGCAAATGTGTAGGAGAAATGAGCAAGAGTATGCCCCCTGTAAATGTTAAAAAATTGGCAAAAATCGGACATTCAAAAATTTGTAGGTCACTTCCTGTTCATTTAAGCATATGGGTCCAAGAGACTTTTTTGTAGGTTTTGGGCTCACTCAAATGCCCAAAAATTGTTCGTAGATACCCAAAAAAAATTCGTAGATCTGGGCTGCTTCAGTAAAATATTCTAGGGGGCGCTAGTAAGTCATTTTTGTAAAGGCCTAAAAACTCTTCTGAGCAAATATGAGTTAGATCCAGTTAATGGCTGGAGAAAAAAGTTGAAGTGAAAAAAATTGCCAGTAGGTGGCGCTATCAGTACGAATAAATATAAGTTTGTAGATGTATTCAGACCTGGACTTTCATCAAATGTGTGAAATTTATAGATAAAAAGATAGGATCATCTGGGTTAAGTTATTGCAGCTTTTATTGTCACGGTGAGTTATCAGACTTTGCAGCACCGTAACGGCCACGTCCTTTGGCTTACAGAAACAAAAGGGACCTTGCAGTGGTAGCTGCACGAGCCCTAATAATAAGAACAAAAAACACTAGGGACCTCGCAGCGTTAGCTGCTCGGGCCCTAACTACAGCTGCGGGCAGTTGTGGTGTGGGTACATTGGGCACATTCAAAGCCAAATTTCTTACAAAATGGCATAATAAACCTTTACATATGGATTGCTTTTTTTGTTTTTTGTTTGCCAGGTGTCATGAGTGTGCAAAGCTCAATGTGTTTTGGTCAATGTTAAGAACCTCAAAAATCAGCGTCCTTTTTTTATTTTTTGGCAATGAGTTGCCCCGATTGGCATTACATTATAATACATTCCATATTTACACATAATCGTTAGTTTTACTCAAAGCACAATATTGCTTTTATTGTCCATAGAGGGCATCAAAAATAAACAAATAAATAAAAAGTACATATTTATGGATAGGTCTGATGCCAGTGAACATTTTGAGTGGGGGAAAGCAAAAAAATATTAGTAAATGACTTAGTTATCACATTTACAAAGAGTATCCAAATTTTGGACCAAAATACCCTATGTGTCATAATTTTTTTTGTGGACCCAACGGCTAGGTGGAGCTATATTTATAACTGAATATTGTCATATAGATACCTTCAGGTCATGACTATAAACAAAAATGTGAAGTTGTTGTTTTTTTTAGAGCATTTTGTCTTTCATGACAAAGGAAATATGAAACACAAAATATGATGCCCCGCCCCCGTCAAATAGTATTTGTAAGTAAAGATTTTTTTCCCCTGTTGATGGGCCAGGTGTAGACATGGTTTATAGGCAATCGGATCAAACGTGTAGGAGGAATGGGCAAAAGAATGACCCCTGTAAATGAGCAAAAATCTGCAAAAATCGGACATTAACTCTTTGACCACCATAAACGTTATAAAATGTTTAGTAAAAACCTACGGAGGGGCGCCGAGGACATTAAAAGACGTTCACTATGTTTTTTTTTGTTTTTTTTGGGAAACGGGTGGAGGAAAGCCTTGGGCAGCTGTGTATCAAGTATCAAGCAGATCTAGTTAGTTTAATGACTTGTTTTGGCCCCTAGATGGCAGCGATGACTCTCTTTGCACAAGGTTGGGTGGGTCGCCAACCGTGGGCGTCAGTAGAAGACGTGAGGCGGAAAATTCATGGAACCCTGCAAGCCAGGACCCACACTACTCATTTCCTATAGGTAATTTAAAATACTTAGGCATAAAAATCTCACATAAATTAACTGATTTAATTAATTTAAATTTTACTCCACTTCTGGATAGCATTTATAGTGACTTGGAGCGCTGGAATAATCTTCCTATTTCTCTAATAGGACGAATAGCCACTATTAAAATGAAAGTTTTACCCAAAATAAACTATTTTTTCTCAATGATTCCATTTAAACCTACGGCTAACTGGTTCCAGTTGTTGGACTCAGCCGTTACAAAATTTTACTGGAATAAAAAAAAAAGCAAAGATTAGTCTATCTACTCTTCAGAAAAATAAATCCAAAGGAGGTCTCGAGGCACCAAATTTTATGCACTATTATATAGCCAACCAGCTACAATATATTATTTTATGAGCACAACCCAATAGAGATACTAACTGTTGGCTGGAACTAGAACAGAAGGATTGTAATAACCTCAGACTCCTAGATTTACTCTTTATTACAACATCGATTAAGCGACATAACTGCTTTAAAAATCCAATGATTTCCGCCACCCTGACTGCCTGGTGGAAGGCACTAGAAATGACAAAAGCCCAAGTGGAGCCCTGCGGGCTTTCTCCCCTATGGCATAACCCCGACTTTCAAATTAACAACCAATCATTTTATTTGAATGTGTGGGAGCAGAAAGGAATTACACATCTCCACCATCTCTTCTCAGATAATATGTTTATATCATATACATCCTTGCTCCAAAAATACAAAATAAAAAACGGAAACTTTTTACATTATTTGCAAGTTAAAAGTATGATAAAGAAACAAATTCCAACACTTCAGGGTACGCTCCAACCGCCTGTTTTAGCTAAAGATATTACCAA
Organism: Leptonotus elevatus; assembly: GCF_054856555.1. Taxonomy (NCBI): domain Eukaryota; kingdom Metazoa; phylum Chordata; class Actinopteri; order Syngnathiformes; family Syngnathidae; genus Leptonotus; species Leptonotus elevatus. The sequence continues at coordinate 975,951 of NC_141249.1, forward strand.
GCTTTCTCCGACAACAACAAAAAAACTCTCAAAAATATATAAGTTACTTTCATATACTGATAAAACTTCTTTACCCATCTCCAAATGGGAAACAGACTTGTCTATAGCGCCGGAATCTGACTTTTGGATTCAAGTTTGTGAAAACGTTTTTAAAATGACAAAACACACAAATTTACAACTTATCCAATATAAAATTATTCACAGAACATACATTACTGAATATATGATGAAGAAAATGGGACTCTCAGACTCCGACATTTGTCTCCAGTGTTTACAAAACACTACAGACACTTATTTTCATGCTTTATGGTTATGTACTCCGGTTATGTGTTTCTGGACTAAAGTCTTAGAAAAACTTTCCGCTGTCTTGGACTGTAGGATACCGTTCTCTCCAAACTTGTGTTTGCTAGGTGACTTAACAACAACTGACTTACCACATAAACAATTTCAATCTATACTTGTAGCCCTTACTATCGCAAAAAAAACAATTCTTGTTAACTGGAAAAATAAACAAACTCTGAATATCGACCAATGGTCTAACCTCCTCATAAATCACATTTTAATGGAAAAAATATCTGCCTCAAATAAAAACCAAATGTCAAAATTTAAAGAAACATGGTCTACGTATATAGAATTTTTTAACCTAAACCTGGTTACTTAATTCTGCCTGTTAGCGAGAGCCACAGCAGCGTGATAACTTGCATTGATGTTTCTGTATTTGGCAATTTGTAACTAATGGTTGTGTTTTTATAGTCAGGAACCCGGCTGCTGCCAGCGGGATCGAGCGGATTCACCTCCGATGGGCACCAGGGGTTGATATTCGGATTCACGGCATGCCAGTGGGTTAATTCTATGGGTGCTGTTCCCCCTGGCTGGGCGTGGGCGGGTCTGCCCCTCTGTTGGCTGCTGGGTGGCGGCTGCGTCTTGGCCGTTCCTTGGGTCTCTTGGGGGGTGATGCGTTGCGGGGCTTTCCCTGGTGTCTGGGGCGGCGCCGTTCCGGTCGCGGTCCGTCGGTCTGGGCCCGGCGACGCGGTTCGGGGCCTGTGGGCCGCCGGGGTGCCCGGTGGTTCCCTCTCCCCCTCCCCCTTCCTCCCCCTTGCTGCCTCTCCCTCCTCGCCTCTCCCCGCCCGTCCTCCGCCTCCCTGTCCCTTCTCCCTCGTCACCCTTCCTCCTCCTCTCCCCCTCTCTTTGCGGCCCTGCCGCTGCCCCCTGCCCTTCTTGTCGTCTCCTTCCCCCCTCCCTTCCCCCTCCCCGGTACGCATTCCTTCCCCTCCCCTGGGCCGGGGGCTCCATCCATGGCCCGGGTCTCGGTGCTCCGGGGGCCGGCGGGGTTGGCTGGGGTTTGATGTAGTGCCCGCCCCGCTCCGGTGGGCGTCCTGGCACCTCGGGCGGGACCCAGTATCCGGGGGGCGAGCCCTATCGCCCCGCCGGGCTGGTCCCATATGCCCGCCGGGGTCCCGGTGGGATGCGTAGGGGCTTGGTGGGCGGGTGCGCCTCCTGCCCCCACCCCGTTGGGGAGGGCCCCGCTGGTCGCTCCTCTTAACTCACTACACTAGGTTTGCACAATACACTTTTATAGACATATAGGGCACATAACACACTTTGGGGGGGGGGGGGGTAGGGTGGAAACACCGTCTTCACCCTACAACTGCCCTCCAATTTTAATGCACCACACAACTGGGGGGGGGGGGGGGTGCCACCGGTATAGAGCAGTGCTGCGGTCCCCTGTCCGTGTCCCCTATCTATTTTTTTTTTTAATGCACCACATACACTCAGTAACATGCTTGGGAGGCGGGTAGATCAGAGCGTGGGAATATCATTTCCCTCGGCTCCGGTTCACCTGCTCCTAATTTTAACGCACCCCACACACACACACTTGTATATACACTGGGGGGGGGGGGGTGGTGGTTGCGGGGGGAGGGGTGCTGGGCGGGGTGTCTAGGGGATTGGGGACTTGGGGGCGGCTGGGGCTGGGTTGGGGTGGATGGCGGGGGTGGATGGGGGGCGGGGGGTCGTGGGGGGTGCGGGGGTTGGGGGCCGGTGGGGTGCCTGGCGGGCCTGCAGTGCCCCGTCCTGCTGCGTTGGGCCGGGGGCGCGGGCCGTGTTGGGGTGGGGGGCGCTCCTGCTCCTGGGTTTGCTCTCCGGCCGGTGGCCCTGGCGGGGCCCGGGGGTCGTCCTTTGGCGCTGCCGCGGCCTGGGGGGCCCTGAGGTGTTGCACTTGCTCTGTCCTGGCAGGTGTCGACGGCTCCCCTCTTTGGTGGAGATTTTCATGCATGCCAGATCCACCACACCAGCATCTACCGAAACTCAGACACAATCTGCTTCCTCCTCAGGTCGTTGAATCGGTGGAGGCTGGTGTCTGTGGATCTCACTCGGCTTCGTCTGTCCTTCCTTCCTTCCCTCGGTCTCTCCTTCGGTCTCTTGAGGTCTCCCTGATTTTTTTTTTTTTTTTGGGATTTGTTGGAATTTAGATGTTTCTTGGGTTGGGGAAGAATTCTGGTGGGTGGCCCGGTGGGTGGTGTCTGGTCGGTGCTGGATTTCACCTTCCTTGGTTTTCTTTGGTCCCCTCGGGTCCCCTGACGGCGGTGTTCGGTTTAGGTGAACGGTATGGGATTTTTTTCTAATAGGTTTTTGGTGAGCTAACAAATACACGCACGCATGCACATACACATACTCACCCACATACAAAAAAAATTATATATATATATATATATATTAAAAAAATATATATATATATTAAAAAATATATAAATAAATAAAGAGCAATGATGATGACATTTCCGAATGAACAATACTGAGCTCTTTAAGAAAAAAAGGAGAAAAAAAGAAAAGAAGACGTGAGGCGGAGCTAGAGTGTTGAGGAGACCATGAATGATGATGCAACAATGGCGACCGGTTGCAAGCAGCTCACGCTTGAGCATTTTTTTCAAAGACGGAAAGCATCGATCAATACTAAAAAGCGCATTGATGTCGACGATGATGATGACTCCGAGCTTGACGCCAAAGTTGGAAGCCTTGACGCGACCGTTATGATCACGTAGTAAGCCTCACCGGCTAGCGCTGCTAACGCCGGAAAACGCACAGCACAACCGACCGGGTACTTCTACACAAGCGGAGATTCGATCGGGCGATGGAGAGTTGTCGAAAAGCATCGACCAATGCACATTGATGATGATGATGATGGTGAATCCCGAGGTTGACGCCACAGTTGGACGCCACAGTTGGACGCGGCCTTTATTCTCACGTCATAAAGCCTCACCGGCTAGCGCTGCTAACACCGGAGCTGCACAAGCGGACATTCGGTCGGACAATGAAGAGTACCCCGAGTCCAATGCATATTCATCGGAGGAGCGGGTACAGTCTGATCACGGAGAAGACACTGGTTCTGGACTACGATGCCACCATGAATGGAGTGGATAAGATGGATCAGAACATCTCTTACCACCCGGTATAGCAACTGAAGGACATGAGGAAGCCAGACGTAACACCACCGTAACGTAACCGTAACATGATCCTGATATTAGACTTTATGGCAACACACACTGCAGTATATACTTGCTATTCCCCGGAAAAAACGGCCTGCAAGAAAGTGTAGCTTCTGCACGCGAAGAGGCAATCGCAGTGAAACTAATCTGTTGTGCAAATCATGTTGCGTCTCCTTGCACGCAGGGGAGTGTTTCACAAAAAGAAAAACGTCGTTGAAACATCCACATAATTGTAAATAGCACCACAGTTGCACACATTTGTAAATAGTTTGCCAAATTGTTGTCAAATTGTTACACTGTTGAATGTAAATAAACTTATTTTGCTATCAAAAAACCCTTTTTCATTCTTGGTGGTAGTCTTTTATAGAAGTAAAGCACTATTTAGGTGTTTGTGGCGTCATTCATGGACAAAAAGAAGTGTAAAATTCACTAGAGTGCATGAAATAATATCGTTTCACTAAAAGCTTGATTTCTCCGTATTTTGGTCCAAAACAAGCGCATTTAGAGGGAAACTAACCATTTTCTATTGTTGATTACTAAAGAACGGAATAAGGTAGAAACAAACTTTTTTTTTCTAATGAAAGATGAAAGTTCAATCTTTAATTTGGTAGTATGTGTGTCTCCATAGTCCAAACAGAACATTTTCTGTGGACCTTGAAAGATCAGTCAAAATGCTTAAATCGGCTGGCACTGACAGCATCCCTTTTCTGAAAACGTCTAGCAGTCAAAGAGTTAAAAAATTCGTAGCTCAGTTTCGGTTCATTTTAGCATATGGCTCTAAGAGACTTTTTTAAGATGCATAAGAAGTTTGGGATTTTTTGGAGCTTGTACAGCGGAGTTTTTAAGCATTTCCTCTCTTTAGGTGAAGGAAATATTAAAGGCAAAATTTGAGGCCCAGTCCCCGTCATGTAGTATTTCAAAAAGTCAAGATTTATTTCCCAGGTCTTGAGATGATCCATGCCAAGTTAGAAGTAAATCTGATTGAAAACTGTTGGCAAATGGGCAAAAAGAATGACCACAGTGAATGTGCAAAAATTGGATTTCCAATTCATTAAAATTAGTGCAATGAGGCTACCGAAAGCAACTGCTTTACCTTGAGCGCTTGGAACAAGCATGTCCTCTGGCATAACCCCAAAAATGGCATTGATCGGGTTAGGTTTGTGAAATGCACCACATAGAGCCAACAGACAGTCAAATATAGATTGCCAGAATCTTTTAAGGACAGGGTATGACTAAAACATGTATCCTAGTGACACAGAGTTAGCACACCTTGAACAGATGGGGCAAACATATGGATATATTTTTGCCAGTTTGTCATTAGAACAATGAATCCGATGGAATATCTTAAATTGTATTAGCCTGTGTCTTACACAAATAGAGGATGTATTTATGTTGGTGATGCATGTAGCCCAGACAGTATCCGTAAGCGTGATACCTAAATCCTGCTCCCAAGCCTCCCAAGTTCTAGTATGCGTTGGAGGGTCGATGTTTCGAATTACAAGTCTTGGAGAGAAGATTCCAGGGATTCAAGTTTAGCAAATTATGTGAAAAATTTGCTCGATTTCTTTAATTTTTGGCGATCGGTGATCGATCGATACCTCACAATAATTTCAACCTTGTCCACCGATCGTATCTCCCTTGCATAAGCCCAAAAAGGTAAGCCATTGTCCTCTTCTGCTGAGTAATAGCGCCCGCAAGGTCACGTGTGCAAATGCGCACTTGTGTGCTACAAGCAACAGTAGCTGGAGCGTGGCTCCAACCAAGTATGTCGTCAGTTTGGCAGTATTTCACAATAAACGTAAAACAAACCCAGGATCGCTATTTGTAATCCGTGCAACGCCAAAACAAGTCATGGTGGGACTGCACTGCACGCAAGGCATTCAATACAACTGAGTATGCAGCTTCATAAAGAAATGTTTCGGAAGCCAAACAGGAATGGACACAAACAAATACAGAAATCTCTGTAATACCGTCATCTTAACACCATTAATACGGCTTGCCAGAGACATTAGGAGTCCTGATCACCGTTCCAAGTCTTTCTTTGTGTGATCAAGTAGACTGTCAAAGATTGCTTCTTTAAGTGTGCCATATGAGCTAGTTACATTTACACCTAGGTATTTAAAGGCCTGGTGCTCAGTTTTAAAAGGAAAGGAGTCATAGGACTATGTTCTGCCTTCATCATGAATCGGGAATAATTTTAATATAATTGTATCTTTTGAACAAGTTGTAGCCCGAAAGACCCCAAAAAGTCTGCAAAAGATGTAAATGGTGAGGTATGGACTTAAACGGATTGGCAACAAAAAGGAGCAAGTCATCCGCATATAGTGCAATTTTATTAATCGTGTCTCCTCTCATAACCCCACTGATTTTAGTGTCACTCCTAATAGCAAATATCAAGAGGTTCTATGGCTAAATCAAATAGAAATGGTGACACACAGCAGCCCTGGCACATCCCTTTATTCAGCGGGAAAAGAAGATGGTATTAGCCCATTTGTTTTAACAGCTGAAGTAGGGTTGTCATAGAGAATTCTAATCCAGTTGCAAAATAATTTCCCAAGTCCAAATTTCTCCATGATTTCATGTAGATACGCCCATTCAATTCTATCAAATGCCTTTTCAGCGTCAAGTGACAGAATTACCTGAGGAGATTGTGATAAGTGATTAGAAAAAATTATATTAAAAAGTGGTGAATAAGTGTTGAAATCACATCGATCCAACGATTTGCAAGCGACTTAGTTAAGATTTTATAATCACAACAAAAAAGACGTATGGGTCTAAAGGAAGAGCAATCAAGTGTGAGTCCTTGTCTTTTTTCGATATTAAGGATATGGTGGCTTGAGTGAGGGGTTGGCGGTAGGCTGCCATAAGCCAAAGTTTCATCATACATTGATTTCAGGATAGGCACTAGATGCAAACACTTTATAGTATTCGATGCAAAATCCATCATTTCCTGCTGCCCGACCACCCTGCATGAAATTAATAGCATTTTGTATCTCCTCAACGGTGATAGGCCTATTGAGTAAGGACTGGGTATCCGAGTCAAGAGTGGGGATGTCCAAATAATCAAAAAAAGATTGAATTGTACATGCGCTTGAATCTATGTTTGAATAATTAATCTGTTAATCTGAATAATACTTTTGAAATTGACTATTAATACATTTCGGGTCACATGTGGATATATTTGGACCAATGGTGATCTCCGTTATCTGCGAATTACTGGCTATTTGACGAACAGTTTTTGTTTAGACCTAAGCAAGTTCCTCACTGCCTGTTGAGTAGAAAAATCATTGAACTCCAACGAGAGCAAAGTGCGCTCTTTCTGTAAGTCAGACGAAGTTGACTAGACATTTTTTATCAATTTTCAAAATAGACTGTTCAATCTCAGAGAGACGTTTATTATGCTGTTTTTTTTTACTGATGAGCTATGTAGGAAATTATCTGACCTCTAATGTAGGCATGTCTGGTTTATCATTTGTCTCCAGAAAGAAGTCTATTTGCTCTGCAATAACATTTCTAAAGTCAGCGCACAACAATATAGAAGGGTCTAATTGCCACGTATGCCGGGGATGAACATTATCCGGGAAGTGGATATCCAATTGCATCGGAGAGTGATCCGATACAACAATACTATGGTATTGTGAATTGGTGACGCGTGACAGGAGACTATTATTAATTTAAAAATAGTCAATTCTCAAGTAACTTTTGTGGACAGGCGAACCTGGATTGGGTTTTCTCCAAGGATCAACTCGACTGTAAGAATGCATGAAAACCCAGAGGAAAGCACCAGATTTTGATAAGGGGCTACCAGGTTTGGGATTGGATTTATCAAACTGTGGATGCAGCACACAGTTCATATCCCCAGTATCGGCGCCAGGTAAAGAAGCAAGCAATCTGGTGAAACACTGTGGCTCATCCCAGTTGGGGTCATATATATTTATAAGGACAACTGGAGAGTTGCAAAGTTTTCCGATTAATATAATGAACCTGCCATTGGAATCCGTAACCTTATCAGAGAGAACGGATAGGATTCCCTTCTTAAAACGAAAAGCAACACCCCTTGCATTGTGATTAAAGTTGGAACGATAGACTTGGCCTATCCAGTTATTTCTCAATCTCGTCTGATAGGTAACCTTTAAATGTGTTTTTTGTAGAAAAATTATGTCTGGTTTAAATGAGCTCAGATGATTAAAGATTTTGTTACGTTTAACTGCAATACCCATTCCCCTAACATTCCATGAAACAAGGGAGACTGTCTGTGTGACGTCAGCCAAACAAAGTAGATTGCTCCATCTCCAGACGAGCACACCAGGGGTGTATTTCACAAAGCAAGTTTAGTCAGAACTCTGGGTCAAGAAACCCTGAAATGTGGGAAACTCTGCATTTTCTGTTTCAGAAAGGGAAGTAACTGAAATCAGAGAAAAAGAGGTAACTCTAGCCTTTTTCATAAAAATAGGTCATTTAAGCTCTTGGTCAGTTACCGTAGCAACATGTTCCATGAACAAAACCTGGTCAGTTGCAGGTTTTTCCACAATGAACCTTGAGGTTTTCTCTGTCCCCGCCTCCTTTCAGCCACACACAAAATTTTATTTCCTCATTCATGAAGTCCGCTGCGGCGAGTTTTGGCAAAAATATGCCTATAGTCTGTAGCATAAAGTTGTCTCGAACATGGCATGTCCTTTCGACAATGCCGGTATTGCTGAAGGTGCCACATAATTGTGCAGGGAATTAAATTTTCGCCATGAGATTGTTATCAGACCACACATAGATATGCTGGTATTTCCGGACAGTTATCTTTTTGAGCGGTATCGTTTCACATCACAGTCCATCATCTACATCATACACAACTTAATCCATCCTTACATTTGCAACATTACCGGCGCCGTAGTCATGCGCTCACATCACAGCATATATTGTGTGTTGCACTCTGCTTTTTTTCTTATAACCGTTTGAATAATGTCTTTACATTTCATCTTAAGTCAAGTGCGCTTCTCCCCCGCAGGATTGCACCTAAATAAAATGAATTAATGAGTTATCATTCAACAGGTTTCCCCTATAATATTGTGATTGCAAAGGACTACATTTAAATGTACGCATTGACCTGACACCCGAGCAGCAACGTTCTCCCACGCCGCCACTTTTTTCTAAAGACATGTGCAAAGTCGCCATATGATCGCATTAAGATTTTCAGTTGAGAGGGTTAAAAAATAAAAAAGTGCGGAAGCAGAGGGCGGCGCCACGTTCTGCGCTTCCCCGTTGCCATGGTGACTCGACGAATCGGGGCTCCATTTATGTGGACTTTTTAGTGTAGTGGCAACGCCAGGTGAAACTACTCAGCTGTCCTGGAACCGAAAACGCAGAGTTTCCTTTCTCAGGGCGTCAACTCGCTGTTCAGGGTTAGTCTCTGTGTTTGTTGAACATGCTTTATGAAATGGACCCCAGGAATAGTAGTTAGCAAGCCTCATAGGGCTCAGCATGAAAGGAAAAAAAATGTTGAAAGGGAATTGTCCTCAAAACCAAAATGTCCAAAAAAGTCACTTGAAATGACTGCCATAAAATAATAACAACAGTAATGATTTTGAAAAAAAATATATAAAAAAATATATAAAAAATATATACAAAAAATATATAAATAATAATAATAATAACTAGAGCTGCGAGCAGTTATAAAGGGCCCTCGCAGCCCAGGCCACTTGCACATTGGGGTACAGGTACATTCAAAGCCAAAATTCTTTGAAAATGGCATAATATACCTGTACATATGCATTGTTTTTATATTTTTTTGCCAGGTGTGCTAATGTGTGTAAAGCTCAAAGAGTTTTGGTCAATGTTAAGACCCTCAAAAATCAGCGTCCGTTTTTATTTTTGGGAAATAAGTTGCCCTGATTGTCATTTTTTACAGTACATATATACACATCATGTATAAATAAAATCAATCAATCAATCAATAAAAAGTACATATGTATTGATAGGTCTGATGCCACTGAACATTTTGAGTGGTGGTAAGTACAAAAATATTCATAAATGACTTGGTTATCACACTTACAAAGAGTATGCAAATTTTTGACAAAATATCTGATGTGTCGTAAAAAAAAATTATCGACCCAAGGTCTAGGTGGCACTATATTTATAACTGACTATTGTCATAGAGATACCTTCAGGTCGTGACTATAAACGTAAATGTGAATTTGGGATTTTTTGGAGTATGTACCAAGGAGTTACTACGCATTTCGTCTTTCATGGCGAAGGAAATATGAAACTATGCATCGTCCCCGTTCAATATTATTTCTAAGGGTCAAGATTTATTTCCCCTGTTGATGGGCGAGGTCTTGACATGGGCGAGGTCTTGACATGGTCAAGGCAAAGTTTGAAGTAAATCGGCTGAAACATGTAGGAGAAATGGGCAAAAGAATGCCCCCTGTAAATGTGCAAAAATCTGCAAAAAATGGGACATTCAAAAATTCATAGTTCACTTCCTGTTCTTTTTAGCATATGGGTCCAAGATACTTTTTTTGTAGTTGTTGGGCTCCCTCATATACCTAAAAATTGCAGTAGATCTTGCTTAAACGTACAACCGGGGCTGTTTTGTTAAAAAAATTGTAGGGGGCGCTAGTGAGTAATTTTTGTAAAAATCTTACAATACATGATAAAATATTGCTCATTTTGCCAGAACAGATGTGTGCCAAGTTTCACGAGTTTCTGTGCATGTTTAGGCCCTCAAAATTGGCCTTGTTTTCTTGGCGAACAGTATGTAGCCACAGTGATTTACGAAAAGTCGCAAACTTCATGTTGTAACGTCATGAAGGCCTAAACAGTCCTCTGAGCAAATATGAGGTAGATCTGGTTAACCCGGTTAGAGAACAACATCGAAGAAAAAAAACATGTATTTCATTTGGCCAATAGAGGGCACTATGATGAAATATAAAATCGTAGATGTATTCAGGACTGGACTTTTGAAATTTTGAGAAAATAGGATCATCTGGGTCAAGTTAAAGCAGCTTTTATTGTCACGGTGAATCATCATAATTTGCAGTACCGTCATGGCCACGCCCTTTGACAAAAAGTCACAATAATTGGTGGGGCATGATCAACATGTTAAGGCTTCTGTGACAAATTTTCAACTAAATCCTTTTCATGGGCTTGGTGCACTAGATGAAAATGTAAAAAAATTCAATTTTGTCACCAATAGGTGGCAATATAGATATTAGATAGATACTAAATATTATCATATAGATGCCTTCAGGTCGTGACTATTAATATACATGAGAAGTTTGGGGGTGGGGGGGGAGCATGTACAGGGGAGTTGTTAAACATTTTCTCCTTTGTGGCGAAGCAAATATGAAACACAAAGTTTGAGGCCCCGCCCCCGTCATATAGTATTTAGAAAACTCAAAAAAAATTCCCCCTGTTGATGGTCCAGGCCAAGATTGAAATCAATTGGATCAAACATGTAGGAGAAATGAGCAAGAATATGCGTCTTGTAAATGTTCAGAAATTGGCAAAGATTGGACATTCAAAATGTTTTTGCTCACTTCCAGTTCATTTAAGCATATAGATCCAAGATACTTTTTTTTTTTTTTTTTAGGTCTTGGGCTCCCTCAAATACACACAATTTTTCATAGACCTTGCTTAAATGTACAACTGGGGCTGCTTTGTTAAAAATTTATAGGGGGTGCTAGTTAGTCATTTTTGTAAAAATCGCACAATACACGATCAAATATTGCTTGTTTTGCCAGGCCAGATGTGTGTGCCAAGTTTCATGACTTTCTGTGCATGTTTAGGCCCTCAAAATTGCCGTTGTTTTCTTGGCAAACAGTACCTAGCCACGCCCACTCACAAACTTCGAGTTATGACATCATAAAGGCCTAAACACTCTTCTGAGAAAATATGAGGTAGATCCAGTTAACGTGGTTGGAGAAAAAAGTTGAAGAAAAAAATGTTAAAAAATCAAAAAAAAGTAGGTGGCGCTATCAGTACGAATAAATATACGTTTGTAGATGTATTAAGACTTGGACTCTAATCAAATGTTCAGTGAGTTTTCGTAAATGTTTAGGTCCCCAAAAATGAGATCGCTTACAAAGAAGAAGAAGAACGAAAAACAATAGGGACCTCACAGTGGTCGCTGCTCAGGCCCTAATAAAGAAAGTGAATAATAATAATAATAATAATAATAATAATAATAATAATAATAATAATAATAATAATAATTGAAGCAAGAAGGAAGGTAGATTACACACATTAACTATCAGTGAACCAATAAGCGAAGTGCGCATCTCGGACCGCTCAGTGCATTGTGGGTAGGGGGGCGTTACCCAGCTACCAAACAGTAGTCAGGAGTAATGGAAAGCAATGGAGACCTAAACGATTTCAACAGCATGAAAGTTGATGATTTAATTAAGCGTTTTTGTAGTCACCATGGATTGCCTGTTACAACAAGGACAGCGTTCGGCAACAGACAGAAACAGAAAGACAAACTGGCTTCCCTTGCATATGCTGCATCGATCCAAAAACTACCGGTCTTATTGACAAAGGAGGAAGAGAGAGAAAGATGACTACGTAATTGTTAATCGTTGGAGACAAAGTAACTTCTGACCCCTTGAAGACAAGTGACGAATGGCTGGAAGAAGCCCATGGTTTGAAACTTTGGCTACCTTGCATGTCAGCCGATATTGCTGAATGTGTGCACTTTATTGGGAGTTGGATCGAGGACACAAAACTGGAACGCGATCAAGAGACGGGTAGGATCTTTCTTCACTTAAGGGGTCAATTTGGGCTAGAAGCAGGTTCCTAAATGACCGACACTGCATTAGTCTTATTACACGTACGTCCGCTAGCATGTTTCGTGATGCTTCCGTCTGCTCCCTCGGTTTCAGGATATGGACAAAATGAATGTGTTCAAGAAATTTTCTATTTTAGCCTCTTTATTTTCTGGCTTGAAATTGGGAAGAGTGAACGGAGGTTTACAAGCGTACACTTCCGTCTTCTCGAGCTTTGCAATGGTGTTTTTTTGCCTATGAACTCCATTAGGACAATAAAAAATTGCACCAAGCGCACCTGTTGTTTTGTCACTTAAAGCTGAAAGTCGTTTAAACAATGCTTGCAAGCTTTAAGGTGTGCAGTTACGCAAACACTTTCAGCACTCCATTCGCCGCCATTTAAATGACGGCTTTGTTTGGTAACAAGTTTTTTTTTTTACTTGATTTTCACGCATACGCAAACGTAATGCGCACTTCGCTTATTAACAAAGATGAACCCGTATGAGGGAACAATAACGCACTAACCATTAAAGTCTACTTCCTTCCTTGTCAGTAGAGAGAGATGAGAAAGGGAAAAAAAAGACACAGGTAGAACTGCAGCAAGGGTGGCATGTTGGCGTGAGGTAAACAACCTCTCAGTTACCCAAGTCCCCCGGCTGCAAGTGTCTTTGAACGTAATCTTTCGCTTTGGCCAGGTTGACAAAATATCTTTGCTCACCGTTCGTGGCCGTGATTTTCAACGTCGCAGGAAACAGTAGACCAAACCTGGTGTTAGGGCAGCGTCTCAGCAAATCCCGAACTTCTTTGAAAGTAGTGTTGACAGTCTTCTGCTCAGATTTAATTATAACTGTTTTGATTTAGTTATAACTGTTTAGATTTAGTTATAACTGTTTTAATTTCCTCAGTAAAGCTTGGTGAGTGTTTGAATAAGGTTTTAAGGTGAAGGAATGTCTGAAGATCTTCCTTTCTTTCCGCACCAAGGAGCCATTTGTCTGGGGTGAAGCAAATGTGTTAATAGGATTTCTTTGTAAGTCTTATCTTGTGCTAGGTGCCGTCAGGTCTGAGACCTACTATATTTCCACATCAAAAGGCCATCTGTCAATGTGTATTGAATGCTGTAAAAGTCTGTCTTGGCTGGGGGCAGGGTTGGGGAGAGAGGAGGGGTTTGGGGGTACCGCCTTTCTGATAGTATAAGACTATTGCAATTGTCAGGAATCGACACACTTGTGAGGAGAAGCAGCCATTTGTCTGTCATTCATGTGTGTCCAGAATATTCTGTAAAATAAATCCTTCGAAGCACCTGTTCACCGATCTCCAGTCTGTATTCAGAAAATCAACATTCTCACTACCCGGAACAAAACGAACACGCGGAAAACAAAGATTTTTTTTCCAACAGTAGCTTGCCGCTTCCTCAGCCACCGTAGTTGGGGAAGATGAAGTACCGCTTGTTGTCGTGGTGAATGGAGTGTTTGCTCGCCGCTTTCCTCAGGACATCCATCTTCTCCTGAAAGTAGTGGAATTTTACAATAATCAGCCGTAGATCTCCTCGGCTTCGGCTGCAAACTCCTGTGGGCCCGGGCCTCGAAGTATAATCCAAACTCAGCGCGTCCTCCAACAGTTTGGCCACCGATTGTTCCATGCGTACATCACCAAACCTTCCGTCCACTGCGGCAGTTGTCCCTGCGTTGTATTGACTTTAAAGCATCTGTTTTGGTTGTCAGATGTTTGACTTGAGAGGACAATGATGCGAGCTGTGTCTCAAGCTCAACCACTCGGTTGGAGCCGTCTTCCAAGCCGCGGATCGACGTAGCATGTAGCTTTAGCTTCTGATTAGCACTGTCCAAGGCTTCGTGTAGCTCAGTGCTAACTTTAGCTATTTCTCCGCGCTACTATTTCTTTCTATCTTGGTATGCAGGTTTGTTGAGAGCGCAGCCACCGCGTCTCCTATCTTGGCCAGGACAGATTTTTCGGAGGCTTTGATGGCCTCCATTATGGTAGCGACGGCCAGATCCAGAGGGTCCTTGGGAGGCCCCGCCTCAGGAGAGTCAGCAGGCTTCACTGCCGTTGGTTTTGCCAGATAACTTTACAAAAATCTAAAAATATTTGACTAAATTAAACAGTTTCAAAGTAAGTGCCATATCAGAAACATGGCTTGATAAAGAAATAAATAAGTGACATGGGACTCGAAGGATATGATTTTTTTGCACTTAAAGTCACCAGGAAGTATAAAGACATAAATAGCCCATGGATGACAAAGGGGATAGAGAATGCATTTAAAAAGAAAAATATTAATATAAAAAAATTATAAAATTGAGAACTGTTGATGCTAATAAGAAATATTATTATCATACACTATTGGAGCTAGAAGCAACACATGAAATATGGAAAATATTAAATCATGTAATAAAAAAAAAAAAAAAAAAATGTATCATCCAGAATATTTTTTAAAAGATAAAATTATTGTTATTGATAAAATTACAGAAATAGCTAATGAATTTAATGAGTTCTTTGTCAATATTGGTAATGATTCCTCAGTCAAGAAATACATATGAAGTAAATAATATCAATAACTCCTACACTATGTTTCTTAGTGCAGTAAATGAAACTGAAGTTTTAAATGTTGTAAAAACACAAAAAAGTAAAAAGTCCACTGATTGCTTTAATATTGACATGACATTTGTCAAAAGCATCATCGAACATGTTGTAACACCATTCACATATATCTGTAATTTGTCATTTAAAGCTGGTATCTTTCCATCAAAAATGAAAACCGCTAGTCATTCCTATTTATAATAGATATAGACCAATATCACTTTTCCCACAGTTCTCAAAAATTTTAGAGAAACCTTTTTTACATAGACTGGAAGCAACACAGGCTCTTAAGTGAAAATCAATATGGATTTAGAGAAAAACGATCAACCTCGATGTCACTTGTACAAGCTATAGCTACAAGTATAGATAATAAAGAATTTACTACTGGGATTTTCATAGATTAAAAAAAAGTATTTGATACTATAGATCAGGGGTGGGCACACTCGGTCCTCGAGGGCCAGAGTCCTGCAGGTTTTGGATGTTTTCCTTCTCCAACACAGCTGATATATGATCAGCAAGCTCTGCATAAACTTGGTAACGATCCTGTTGATTGAAATCAGCTGCGTTTCAGCAAGGAAACCTCCAAAACCTGCAGGACGCCGGCCCTTGAGGACCGAGTTTGCCCACCACTGCTATAGATCATTATAGTATATTATTGAATAAATTAGAAAGATTTAATAAAAAATACGGTTTAGCATATAAATAGATTAAAAGTTACCTAGATAACATATATCAGTATTGCAGTTCTACAACATACAATCAAATCAATTGATGATCTATCACGGCATTCCCCAATGGTCAGTGCTTGGCCCTAAGTTATTTATATTACATATAAACAATATCTGCTGTGTCTCCAAAATACTTAAAAGTGTTTGTTTTTTTTGCTCTCTATTGCGCTGGAGAAAATTTCAAACTGTCACGCCGCATAAGCGGGCCTGTGTTGCTCTTATTTTGGTCCATCCATTTCTGGTTTTATTTTGAAAGAACTAACCACCACTCTCACTCCAGGTCACTTGGCCTTCCTCCTGCCATGCTCAATCCCGGTTCCTGAATCCTTCCACCTGTCTCCAATTATCCACCTAATAAATAGACTGCATCAGCCACCCCCTAGTGCTGAAGTGTCACACGCCGTGCATGGAAGCGTTCGCACAGCTCTTGAGCCACAGTCCTTGCCTTGCCTTGCTCCTGTGCCTTTTTCCTCCTGAGTGGAGCGCCTTTAGTTGTCTTTTTTTAGTTTTGTAAATAAACTGCTACTCCCTGCGCCTGGGTCCTCCCTTCCTCGTTGTGTCGGAAACAGCTTCTGATTACGGTGGAAAATTAATTAAAAGTATTTTTAAAAATTGTTTTGAGGACTTCCGGGTTGACAGGAAGCAAGATGGCAGCCTAACTTTTTGCTCTTGCCAGAATGAATCCTGTTAAACTCCACTCAGCGAAAAACAACGAACATAATCAATGTAAAGAGACATGAGTGGGGTAGACAAACGCAAAGGACGACAAACAAGAAGCACCCGAAACAAACCGCAAGAAGATGCCAAAATGAATGGAAATGAGCACTATGCCGAAGCATGCAAGCTAATGGATAATGCTAACACTTTGACACTAAAGAGAGCCTACCTGGCCTAACAAGACTATTTGACGAATTGAGACAAGAAATAAGAAATGGATTTGTGTCGTTCAAGAAGGGAGGTTACAGCTGAAATAAGAAACGAGCTGGATACATTCAAGTTGGAAATAAACAAGCGTCTAGCAGACAACGACAATGAACTGAAGGATCAAAGAGAATGCTTGAAGGACGCACATGCACGCATTTGTAAAGTTGAGGACTGGGATATGGAAGTTAAAGATATCCTGCTGAAAACTGAAAAAACAGATGATTATAAAGGACAAACTGTCGAACCTGGAGGGAAGATCACGACGGAATAATCTGCGCATTTTTGGAGTGCCCGGGGGAGCAGAGGGGTACTCCATGCCCAGCTTCGTGGAGGAACTGCTGCAGAAAGAGCTGGAGCTTCCAGCTGAAACACGGCTCATGATCCAGCGGGCACACAGGGCACTAACCAAGCGACCTGGCCAGGGAGCGTCACCAAGATTCGTTATTGTGAACTTTCACCAGTTCGAAACTAAAGAGTCCATACTCTCATACAAAAACGTCCCAAAATAAACGGGAAACCATTGTTCTTCCATCAGGACTATGCCTTTGAGGTGGTTCCAAAAACGTAAAACCTACAGAGGCATAAAGCGAGTCCTGAAGGAAAATGGGATCGAGTTTCAAACACCAATGACCAATATTAAAATACACTGGACGGCTGGGGACAAAACACATGCAAACCCGCAGGATGCGGCTGATGAGATGAGGAGAAGAGGACTCGATGTGACAATCAAGGCCCCGGAGCAGATTGAGAACGCAATGGAGAGGCGTATACAGCAGGCGAGTACATGGATAAGGGCGCATGCATCTGAGTCGGAGAGCGAAGGAGATACTGCAGGAGTTTCGGCGATAAAGTTATGGAGCAACAAAGGGAAGTAGCAAAAATAACTATAAAACATTCAAGGTTTTAACTGAAGAAATTGTTATATGTAGATTACTTCCTGCAAATGTCGTCATTAAGAAATACAATTAATATAGGCAAGAGACTGTGTAGAATGGAAGGAGTTGAGTCGCTACTTACCGATTTTCACAACTATAAAGCGCACTTTAAAGTCTTACATTTTCTTAAAAATCGAAGCTGTGCCTAATAGTGAGGTGCACCTTATTTAGATGTGTTCAAGTTGTTCAGAATTCCCTTTGTCAAAGATGCAACCTAGCAGTCTGAGGTTCACTTCTCTAAATGTGAATGGCTTAAGCAATCCCCTGAAAAGGGGGATAGGGTTAAGAAGATATGATCACACTATTTAATATGTATGCACCACCTGGATCTGACAAATCATTCTATAAAGCTATCTTTGATTACATTACTTTAGAGACGCAAGGAATATTTGTGCGTGGGGGCGATTGGAATATTACTTTGAAACACACTTTAGATTCATCTAGTGCAAAAAAACACAGCACATGCATGTCAAAGTATATCAATACAACATTAATGGAGCTGGGGATAGTAGACGTTTGTCGTGAGTGCCACCCATTATAGAGGAACTATATATTCTATTCAGCATTTGAGTCACACAAGAAGAGACTATTTTTTCATGAACAAAGAAGATCGGTTTAGAATATTGGAATGTCAGATAGGGGTTGCAGAATTGTCAGATCACTGTGCCTTGAATTTAACATTGGATATAAACAGGACAATTAAGACAACAAACTGGAGATTAAATGTTGGCATGCTAAATAATCAGCAAATTGTAGAAAATATGAAAATTCTAATAAACAATTACTAAAAAAAAAATTGTAATGGAGAAACGGATCCTACAATAATATGGGATGCGATGAAAGCAGTAATAATGGGCAAATTAATATCCCATGTCTTATAATACATTAAAAAAAAAGATTTTGGATTTTCCAAAAGCTACAGATTTAATGCTTTAAAACAACTGCATAAAAAATAATTACCCAGAAACACTCAACAAGATTAGAGAAACGAGGAAAAAAATAGACACAATTTTAACACAGGAGGTAGAAAAATATTTATTAAACAAACTTACTATGAAGAGGGAGCAAAATTAACCAAATCTCTAGCCAGACGTTTAAGAAACCAACAACAACTTAACGTTATTCATAAAATTAGAAACCCTAGATCCAAAACATTAGTATACAAACTTAAAGATTATTAATCAAACCTATATTCACAACCAGAATCTACGACAGAAGAGGCAATTCAAGAGTTTTTAAATTCACTAGATCTACCAAAAATAGGAAAAACACAAAATTCAGTAATAAATTCTCCAATCACTGAAAAAGAATTAAACGGGACGATTAAAAAAACGAGTGCTATCGGATCTGTAAAAAAGAGCTGACCCCATTGCTGTTGGCATCATTTAATCATACACTGCAGAATGGTGTACATGGAGAGAAGCCATAATTACTGTTATACACAAAGAGGGCAAAGACAGAGAGCACTGTGAAAGCTATAAACCAATATCAATATTAAATTGTGACTATAAGATATACACATCAAATATATCCAACAGATTTCAGACTTTCATTTGTAATTTGATTGACAAAGATCAATCAGGCTTTATTAGAGGACGTCAAACCCAAGACAACATCAGGAGGACACAACATGTTATACAACAGCTGCAGGAGAAAAATGAAAGTGCTTTACTCTTAAGTTTAGATGCCGAAAAGGCTTTCGATTGTGTTAGCTTGAATTTTTTTTATATTTGTTTGGAAAGGTCTGGCTTCAACTCACAACCAAATAAATGTGTGAAAACATTATATACAAATCCAAAAGTGAGAATTAAGATAAATGGCAGCCTCACAAACTGGTTTGGGCTGAAAAGGTTGGCCAGGCAGGGATTTAGCCTTTCCAACTTTATATATCAAAACTAATCGTCATTGAAATTATTAAAATTAACTAGAATGGGCAATAATCTGAAATACGTTACCAAATGTTGAATGACGTTTACCAAACCTTTCATGGACCGCAAATGAGGTCTTGGGTCCAAAATAGTGAAGTTTGTTCTTTGAGGTGCCTTAGTAAGATGATGGCTTTGTTAGAACGTTAATCTCTGTGAATGTTGACTTTTGTTGTTTAAATAAAAATATTTGTAAAGTTAAAAACAATAATGTCTGAAAAAGTATATTAATAAATGTTATTTTTTAAGATGTATATATTTCTATTATTTCATGTTCAACCTAGTGTGCACAAATGCTAATTTTGTACCTTTTGAGGGTCCAATGGCTAATAACTAGGGCAGTACCATCAAAGGTACACAAGTGTACCCCCTTAAAGAGGGTACATTTTGGGATCTTTACATATTTATCTAAAATTGTACCAGGGGTTCTTAACTCATTCACTCCCAGCCATTTTCACTGAAGCAACTCCCTTCGCTCCCGGCAGTTTTCCTGGATTTTGACTGATTTTGCAAGTCCCACAGAATATTGTGTCCTATACATGGAATTTACCAAAAGAAAGATTAGCGTCTCTTCTTTCACCAGGAAAAAAAAGTATATTTCTATCTGTTTCCATTTTGCAGCAATTAGTATTAGAATATAGCGAAGTTTCATCATTTTTCACAAATCTGTTTAGAACTGTGGGTAAATGAGCTTTCTCCTTTTTTAACATGGCCCTGGTTGATCTCGTTTTGTCTGCTGCTACCTGCTGGCCGTTTTTGTAATAACTACCATTTCTTCAAACGTTCTCTGCAGTTGAGAGGCTGCATCAAAGCCTTCTGTATGCGGGACATTTAAAACGTTTAAAATTTTGGAGCAAATTTACCTTGGAGAACCAACTTTTCCTGTCAAAAGTGGCCTGGGGCCCATTCAGAAATTATGATTTATGCTGATTTATTATTGTTGGTATTTAATAACTAAGTTAAATCTAGTTAAGGTTTATCAAATAATTATCAAATAACATGATATAATGTGGTCATCAATGACATTTATTTATGTGTAAACACTGACACCCAAGATGCCCAACAAGCAAAGAATTCTGGAATTCTGAGCTTCGTCTCAAGTCAAGCTTTTACCACAAGACTAAGTTATTTTCCCTAATCAAAAATATGTTTTGAAATGACAAATACAATTATGAGGTGATAAAAAAAAGGTGATAACATTTTTTGAATGTCAGAACAAGAGAGATATTTAAATGTTTTACATTATTTTTTTTCAATAAAAAAACAGTCCGTGCTTGTGTGACGTATGGTGGAAGTGACGTCAAAGTTAAGCAGGGTTTGGCTAATTACTGCCGCCTAAAAGCTTGACAAGCTTCTAAATTATCTTAAAAACGCACTTCTCCGTTTTTATGTGGATGTGGGTTTTTTTAAACAAATGGGGCAGTGTGGACAGATTTTTTTTTCTACACGGGGAGGGGGGAAACATTTGGTTTTATGTGTACAAAACCTTAAATGAAAGCTGCCTGTGTGCGGCCTTTGCGGCACACAGTTTAAAAAAATATATATACTTTGCAGCCCACTAGATGGCGCTTGCGGCCCATGGCCCACAGAGAGAATTTGGCCAACTCAGGGTAACGAGATGGCGTCCATATGTCATGTGACCAACAGTTGATTGGTCATGCTGTGATTTGTCAACTGCTGGTCACATGACAAAGAACGCCATCGAGATGGCTCTGATGGCCCAATGTTTAGGAATCACTGCCCTAAGGTACATATTTGCCTACAAAGGTACAAATTAGTCCTAAAATGTACCCTCTTAAAGGGGTACAATATTTGTACCCATTAGGGTACTTCCCCAGTGATGAGCCATTGAACCCTAAAAGGTACAAAATTAACACCTTTTTTCTGACAGTGTACAATAAACATAACAATGTTTTACAACAACACTGAACCATATTTTATAATTTAATATGTACTAGTGGATGATTTCTTTTTTTTAAGTGATTGTGGTAAACAAAAAAAAACAAAAAATTGCGAGCACACACCGCTCGCCGGGTTGTTACCATTCAATTGAATGAGAGCTGCAGCCAGCCGCAAACCAGAGCCTCGTCGCTCCACCGGCCCACGGTTATGACTCCCGCCTCAGGGATGGCGGCTTTGGTGGAGGACTTCGGATGTCGGAGAGTAAGGACGACACGCTGTTGCCTTGGAGACGCGGCCAAAGGAATGAAACTCAGCTCTCCATTCAGAATGAATGAGCGCTCGCGACGGGCATCGTGTGCCGGTCTCGAAATTATGATCACAATATTACAATCATAGTGGTCCATATGGAATTGTATTTGTAATTATTGTCGATTCCAAACTTATGTCACAGTCTGAGTCAGTGAAATTTCCCTTTCTATTTAAAAGCATTGGACTTTGGATCATTGTAATTTGATTTGTGAATATTATTTTGATTTCAAAATGTGATGAAATGTGCAGCTATTAAAACAATCTGCCTTGTTTGTAGGATAGTCACAGGCAAAAGCAATACAATATGCCATTTGTTTTCAACATATAAAGGAACCATTTGCATTGCGTGTTGGGGATATATCAGAAATACCCGGATGTTCAGAATTGTCAATATGTAAAAGCTTCTGTGCATTTGATGGGATGTATTTTACGATGTTGCCACATCATGTAACGGCAATTCATAATTTGAATCACAGCAAAAAGAGTAGCATAGACTTGTCACTCGTGAAATGTTATGGCAGAACCGCATACACTGCGAGTGTGAAAGCTTGGACAGTTCAGCACCCCCATCCCGCCGCACGCCTGTTGTATTGGAAATGTAATGGAGGCCGTCCAGTTACGTGCCGGTCGGGTCTAGTGGAAAAGTGGCTTTAATTTACCATAGGTAGACTCCTTTATACATCATGAACAGTGGAAACAAGATTCAAATAAGCACAATTTTGAGCATTTATGATTAACGCTGTAAATACTTTTGTACCTGAATGTGTTATTGTTTTGCGTGTCTGTTTTAAAATCAATGTGCAAATTCTAAAGGAAAACAATTGCTTTACTTCAGTTTGGAATAAGGCTGCAAAATAATAACCTTGCAAAACAAATTATCGCAGTATTTGTGAGTTCACAAACGGCCAAGAATACATCTTGTACCGATACCCGTTGATTTTCACTGATCCGAACCACCGGTGATTCAGACCAATCACAAAGCGACATTGTGTTTGGGGCATGATATGCAGCTGGGACGAAACCAGGAAGAGCCAACGCCTGGGGGAAACAAATAAACCTAACTTAGACGAATGGACGCTGCAATGAATTCTGTTCTTGCAGAATTACTCACTGTTTCGTTATTGAATGAGGAACAGCGAGAGGCTCTTCATGGACTTTTAGCTGGTAAAGATGTTCAAGCCCAGCCCCCTCCCCCCACGACGTGAACAAACATGACATTTTCATCCGTGGTCATGATTGGTCAAAACAAACGTGCACTAAATGCCGCATCGTCCAATCAGCTCGAAGTATTGTACAGAATGTCCCGCCTTTTACGAGCAAACCACCGCGGGCAGTCCCAGATTGATAATGTTGAGAACTCCCTTGAGTGAATCACAATATCAATCTGGCTATTGCCAGGTTAGCAAAATAACAAAATGTGGGAAAAGTGAAGCTCTGTGAAAACTTTGCAGATGTATATGAATATAATTTTAATTTGAGAAATGCAAGGAAAAGTAAATGCACATTGTGGGTTTTAAATGTTTTTGTTGTTGTTATATGCTACATGCATCATTCATGTATAACGTTTACTTTTACTGATAGGTACGATAGGTACTAAGATAGGTAGGTACCTTGTTTGCACGATAGTGCTCTTTAACACGGGGCTTGAGGCCTATGTGCAGGTAAAGCTGGTCTTTTTGGTTGTAGCGCGTCCATACCACTTCTTCAAATCGGTTAGGCTTTGTGTGGATGAATTTGGTGTCCTGGGGTACAGGCTGATTAGGGTCCCTGGAAAAGAGCATAAAAAACAAAATGTAACTTTTTCATGAACAGGGAATCGCTTAAACGAAATGGGGGGAAAAAATAATAAGATATTAAATAAATCATGATTCTGTTCAGTTTTATTGTTTGCCCAACAAATTAATTATAGCAACTAGTTCAAATGTTTCTGCAAAGGTTTTTTTTTTTATTGTTTTTAAGTCTTATCCACACTGTACCATGGTTTTGAGAGGGCAAATAAAATAGTTATTAAAATTTAGTAATGTTTGAACTTCTCTTTTATACCTTTCACAAGTAACATTAGTTATGAATGTCTGTATGTCCCTCTGTCTGATCTCCATAAAGTGTTGCCTAATCTCCATAAAATGTTGGCTACAGGAACAGTCTTAAAACAGCTTCCTTATGCAATTCAAATGCACTTAAATCTATCTACCCATCTATCTAGTGATGCAGCATAGTGCACAAGTGTTTAGAATGTCTCCCTCACAGTTCTTGAACTTTGGTTAATCATACCAGAGTGCTGTGGGAACCCAAGCGCAAACCAAAGGGAATTCTATTTCCTCGGCATGGTGAACTATATGGGGAAGTTCAGCCCAAATCTCAGCAACATCGCACTCAGGCAGCTCATTCACAAAGACTATTCATGGGGCTGGCTCCCACAGCACCAACAAGCTTTTGAAAATCTCAAGTCATGTCTATCCAGCTTACCTGTCCTGTCATATTTTGATGTGAAGAACCCACTGACACTGACGTGACACATTTCGTTATGGATTAGGTGCAGTATGTTTACAAGATGGAAAGCCTGTCACATACGCATCTTGCACTTTGTCAGATACAGAAACCTGCTATGCGCCAATAGAAAAAGAACTCCTTCCAGTTGGAACTATTGAGGACATGTTTTTTTAATGACTGAGAACAGGAATCTTTTTAAGTCTATTACTACATATTTACAGAACAGTCTGAAAATGAATATTCACTGTTTTTGATCACAATAGTAAATAAACTATTGACCGAAGTTGTTTATAAACTTGAGAAAATACTGCTGAATACAGTACGGAGTTGGAAAAAATTCACTATTGAACTACTAACTATGTGAATGAACAATTTTGTTTTTATTATTTTGTTTTCAATGTTTAAGTTTTTGGAGACCTTCGCCTTTTGGCTCAGCTCCTTCTTTACCACCACAGACCGATACAGAGCCCGCAACACTGCAGACGCTGCACCGATCCGCCTATCGATCTCCTGCTCCCTCCTGCCCTCACTCGTGAACAAGACCCCAAGATACTTGAACTGCTCCATTTGGGTCAGGATCTCCTCCCCGACCCGGAGAGAACATGCCACCCTTTTCCGACTGAGGACCATGGTCTCGAATTTGGAGGTGCTGATCCTCATCCCAACCGCTTCACACTCGGCTGCGAACCGCTCCAATGAGAGTTGGAGATCACGACTTGATGAAGCCAACAGTACCACATCATCTGCAAAAAGTAGAGATGCTATACTGAGGCCATCAAACCGGACCCCCTCAACGCTTCGGCTGCGCCTAGAACTTCTGTCCATAAAAGCTATGAACAGAATTGGTGACAAAGGGCAGCCTTGGCGGAGTCCAACCCTCACTGGGAAAAAATCCAACTTACTGCCAGCATGGCGGACCAAACTCTGACATAGGTTGTACAGGGGCCGAACAGCCCATATCAGGGGGCTCGGTACCCCGTACTCCTGAAGCACCCCCACAGGATTCCCCGAGGGACACGGTCAAACGCCTTCTCCAAATCCACAAAACACATGTAGACCGGTTAGGTGAACTCCCATTAACCCTAGAGGACTCTGCCGAGGGTGTAGAGATGGTCCGCTGTTCCATGGCCGTGACGAAAACCACACTGCTCCTCCTGAATCCGAGATTCGACTTCCCGACGGACACTCCTCTCTTCACCTAAACCGAATACTTCAGAATCCCGATCGTCGTGAAGTTGTCAGGAGACCCAAGGAGTGATCAAAGAAAAGAGAGAAAAGCGAAATCCAGCACCGACCAGACACCACCTACTACACACAGGGTTACACACCAGATTATTTCACCAACCCCAGAAGCATATAAATTCCAACAAATTAGAGACCTCGAGAGACCAAAGGAAAGACTTAAGAAAGGAGGGAACGATAGATGAAGCAGAGTGAGATCCACATACATCAGCCTCCACCGATTCAGCGACCAGAGAAAGAAGCAGATTGGGTTTGAATTTTGTTAGATGCTGGTGGGGTGGATCTGGCATGCATAAAAATCCTCCACCAAAGGGGGGAGTCGTCCAGGACACGGCAAGCACAACCCCCCAGGGCCCCCCAGTCCTCGGCAGCGCCAGGGCACAACCCCCGGGCCCCGCGGGGGCCACCGGCCGGAGAGCAAACCCAGGAGCCCGGAGTGCTTCCCACCCCAACAGGGCCTGCGCCCCCAGCCCAACGCAGCAGAACGGGGCACGGCAGGCCCACCAGGCATCCCACTTCCATACCTCCAGAGGTATATCATCAGGACCAAGTGCCTTTCCACTCTTCATCCTCTTCAATACCCTTCTCACTTCATCCCTACTAATTTTTGCTACTTTCTGGTCCACAACAGTCACGTCTTCTACTCTTCGTTCTGTCTCATTTTCCTCATTCATCAACTCTTCAAAATACTCTTTCCATCTTCCTAATCACACTACTGGCATCTGTCAACACACTTCCATCCCTATCCTTTATTACCCTAACCTGCTACATGTCCTTCCCATCTCTGTCTCTGCCTTGCCAACCTGTATAGATCAGTCTCTCCCTCCTTAGTGTCCAACCTAGCATACGAGTCATGGTAAGCCCCTTGCCTTTGCCACTTCTACTTTTACCCTGTACTCCTGTCTACTTTCTTCAGTCCTCTCAGTGTCCCACTTCTTCTGAGCTAACCTCTTTCTCTGGATCCACTTCCGCACCTCCCCATTCCACCACCAAGTCTCCTCATCTCCTTGCCTTCCAGATGACACACCAATGACTGTCCTACCTGTCTCCCTGATCACATTTGCTGTAGTTGTCCAGCCACCTGGAAGCACCTCCTGACCATCCGGAGCCTTTCTCAACTCCTTCCTGAAAGTCATACCACACTCTTCCTTTTTCAGCTTTCACCATTTCTTCCTCTGCTCTGCCTTTGCCGTCTGTGTCTTTCTCACCACCAGTCATCCTACACACTACCATCCTATGCTGTCTGGCTACACTCTCACCTACCACGACTTTGCAGTCGCTGATCTCCTTCAGATTACACCGTCTACACAAGATGTAGTCTACCTGTGTACTCCTACCTCCACTCTTGTAGGTCACCCTGCTTCTTCTGGAAGAAAGTATTCATGACAGCAATTTCCATTCTTTTTGCAAAGTCAACCACCATATGTCCTTCTGTCTTCCTCTCCTGGATACCAGATTTGCCCATCACCTCCTCATCACCTCCATTTTCTGCATCAACATGTCAATTGAAGTCTGCACCAAAGACAACTCTCTCACTTCTAGGGATGCTGTGCATTATTTCATCAAGGTCCAACCAAAAGTTATCCTTCTCCTCCAGCTCACATCCTGCCTGTGGCGCATACCCACTAACAAAATTGATCATCACAGCTTCGATTCTTAGCTTCAGGCTCATCACTCTATGTGACACTCTTTTTACCTCCAGGACGTTCCTAGCAAACTCCTCTTTCACGATAACTCCTACTCTATTTATCTTCCTATCCACCTATGTCCACCTTCCTCCTCTGCATCATGTCAACCAGCTCTCTATCTTTTCCTGTCATAGTTCCAACATTCAAAGTCCCTACTCTCAGTCCTAGACTCTGGTGTTCCTCTTCTCTTTCTTCCTACAAACACACCTTCATCCTCTCCTTCTTCGACCAACAGTAGTCCAGTTTCTACCGGCGCCCTGCAGGTCAACAGCACCGATGGCGGTCGTTGTTAACCCGGGCCTCGACCGATCCAGTATGGAAGTCATATATTTGATTTGTATGTTTAATTTGGCCAAAGTTTTACGTCGGATGCCCTTCCTGACACAACCCACTGTATTTCAGAATCTTTTTTTATTGCCATGTAAGTGAATGAATTTCATATTACTAGGAATTTGTCTTGGTGACTGGTGCAGACATAAGACATAAACGAGTAACATTAAAATGACATAATATAAACATTAAAATAAAGATAAAAAATATATTAAAAAGATCAAACAAATCCTTCTAAGTAATACTTTACATTGACATGAATTTGTAAACTATGTAGTATTTGATTAAACAGACCATAAATGTTAATGTACTTAATGTAGATGAAAAATAAAAAAGTGATAGTGCAGCAGGGTGATTAAATTGCATTTAAAAGTCCAACAACAGAGGAAGAGAAGATGTTTTCATAGCGTGAGGTTCTGGTCCGAATGGACCGTAGCCTTTTGCCTGCGATTTTAGCAGAGTAGCCTGATTAGCCTGGTTGCTGAGGGGAAAAAGAGCGGCTTGTGCCAGGTTTTCACCGCCTTGAGCAGATTGTATAGACACTATAGGCAATATAATGAATAAATATTACCTTTGACATCATGGTCATTTAATTATTTAGGAAATATTAGGTATTGTGCTGGCTATTTTTCTAACGCGGAAGTAAAACGCCTGGTTCAGTAAAATCCAGCATCTCCCCATTTGGTTGCTGCGCCCCTCTCGTCCTAAAAAAACGGCTGCTGCTGCGCACCGCCCACAAAATTCTGGAGTGTTGCGTTCGAGCACACTGATAAATATGGAAATTGGATGGATATTCAATTCTTCAATAAACATTTGAAACAAAACGGCTCCTTTGCCGCAAGAAATCGTAGTGGAGGAGGAGGGGAGTAAAAAAAAAACAATGAGTGGGACGTAAACCCGGGACCTTCTGCTTACAGGGTGGTGCTTGGAGAGCAGAATGATCTAGAATTTCTCATAGAAGGGCGAATGGGGGAAAACACCACTCCGATGTTGTTTTTGGTGAAGAATTAGCATTTTAACATGGCTAAAAGCTCAAAAAAGTTGACTTTTCACATTACTGTTACCCTTTAAATCCAATTCCATATTTCTCAATGTCTAGGCTTCTGTTGACATTCTGCTGTTTCAATTTAATTATAACTGCTTTGATTTTAGTTATAACTGTTTTAACTTACTCAGCAAAGTTTGATGAGTGAAATAATGTTACGGAACGTTTGAAGATTCTTCCTTCCTCTTATCTCACGTAATTAACCATCTGTTCTGGGGGAGAAAATGTGTTAATAGGATTCCTTTATGAGACTGGCCAGCTGCGGGGTGGGGGTGGGGGGCGGGGGGGGGTTACTGTCTTTACATATCAATCGGCCATCTGTTATTGTCTTGAGACTCAGAGGCGCCAATGCGAGAGGGAAGGGGTTTAAGAGCAGAGCAAGGGGAGGGGGCTTGGGGGCAGCAAAGGAAGGAAAACAAGGGGAGGGGCTTTTTGGGATGCTGGAATTATAATAGCGATTGCGGGTGAGAGAGAGAGACACAGACACACGGGGAATCCATGGCGTTTGGTCATAACATGTGTGTTGTCCAGGAATTTCTGTAAAAATAAATCCTTCGAAGGACCTGATTCACCGATCTCCAGTTTGATTTTACGAACACGCGGAAAACTTAAGGATCGTTTTCCATCGCTTCTCAGGACCACGCGCCGGATATGGAGCCTGCTGCACTATCCATGCGCATTCGTCATCCATCCTGATGCCCCATGGATGGGCTAATTTTCTGATGGTGTTGTGTATGTTGCAAAGATGATGTAAAGGGGCAACCAGTGTTTGGCCTTGTTGAATTTAAAGGTACTAGAAAGGATCATGTGGCGAACAAGTTGCCCAACGGCCGTTTGTGGTTTTTCTCAATAGTTCATATGCGTAAGAACCCCCCCCCCCCTTCCTGCTTCTAATATTGTCATGCTAACGTACAAGTTAGCTTTACGAAAACTTTTTTACATTTGTTTTTGCTCTGTAGTAAATATATGTATATTTTTTGTCAGTACATAAACAGCATAACGATTGTCACATTTTCCTATATTTTGTATGTTTTTAGAGCCTCGAAGGTGAGACCCGTGAGGCTTCCGACTCTGAATACGAGCCAACTACGGTTAGATCCCGAGGAAATGTCCGTAGGCAGAGGTGTAAGAGGAGTTTGGCACACCAGAGGTCGAGGGAGACCTAGAACCAGAGGACGAGACGGTTTATTGAACAATTTGTCTCAGGACGACATAGCAAGAATCCAAAATTTCCAGGCCCAGAGGATTGCAAGTGACCGGGTATGTTTAGTATACCTATATGTTATCCTTTCTTACATGTAAGTGTTTGATAATCACATGTACATCTGATTGCAATAAAAGGCAGTTATTGTGATATTACCTGGCCAAGGTGTAATGCTAAAGAGAGCGTACACACATAATGTATTGATGAATGTGATTGCATGAGAGAATTTGACACAATGACATGGCAGTACACATTAGGTTTTTCCACTGGTGAACACAATTAGATACTGATGAACCCATAAATGCTAATTTTGATTTTAGTTTGCCTTACATGATAGGATTCAGAGTCTAAGCCATGAACAATGTCAAGTGCTGCTTGAGCGTGCCTTGACCGTGAGCCCAGTCTGATTTTTGACCTCCTGGACACCTCTAATTCTACTCCAGTAGAACCTCCACACTCACAACCACTGAGCTGGTGTGAATTTAGGAACTGCAGAGAGATGCCCACACTTCTGGAGAGGAAATGCTGTGGACAAGAACCTCAACACTGTGTCGTTGATGCCACATGCCAGACGACTCTGGAATGAGCAGAACAGGACCCCCAAGAGCTTGGAGAAAGCAATAGGCTTCGGTATGCTGCCTATCGCCAATTTGTCGTTTGGAGATTTGGAGTGCTGGGCCCAGGCAATAGAGTTGTCATACCAAGTTGTTGTGTATGGAAAATTCGAGACCATTTCCCTGACCCACATGGTAATTATGTCGGTTTTATTCCATCTAGAGTGTAAACTCAAACATATACTTTTTTTTATTGTGCAATAGATAATACCTCAAAATTTACTGTGAATTATTTTTGTACTATGTGTGTTTTTAATTGTGCAATAGATAATACCTCAATATTTACTGTGGATTATTTTTGGACTATGTGTGCAATAAAAAAGTTTGTTGAAATATCTGTCTAATTACTTTAATATGTGCATTATAGACCTTATTATTTACTCAATTTGATATCAATCTTTCCCAAATTAAAAATACTTGAACATTTTGCCATTTGGGATGAAGCTGAAGCTTTGATGTAGAGTACGTTTTATGACATCTGTACATCACATTTAGGGGTAATATGAAAATATATGCATAAAAAAGAATTAAATGCAAAGTTACTACAGAACTCTATTCAGTGTAAAACCTTTAGAGTGCTATTTACATTTGGTGTTATAATTACTATACATGTAACTGTTCGGAAAGGTCAAGTGGTAGAGGCTGTGGGGGCCTTCTTCATTCAGACGGTTTCCCTGCAGGAAAGAAAATAATGCATTTTAGGAACATATTATGTTTAGTACTTTTTTCAGACCCACATATTCCTAGTTACAACATCATTGATGGATCACTGTGTCTACCCAAAGTAAAATAAATTTAAAAAAATTTATAATAATAATATGGCATAGCATGTCATCTGCATACTGGAAACTTACATAGCCTTCTGCTGACTTGTTGATGCTCTTGCTCCTATGTGTCAAACTCCGGTCCTTGAGGGCGAGAGTCCTGCACGTTTTGGTTATTTCCCTTCTCCAACACAGCTGATATATGATCAGCTCATCAGCAAGCTCTGCATAAGACTGATAACGATCCAGCTCATTGGAATCAGCTTGTGTTGGAAGAGGGAAACTTCCAAAACCTGCATGACTGCAGCCCTCGATGACCGGAGTTTAACACCTATGCCCTAGCTCTTGTATAGTTGAGGTCGGACCACCTGCTAGAGTGCCAAACCATCTTGAATCCTCGGGTCTGAAAGACTTTCTGCAGTGCTTCTCCATAACAACAGAGTTCCTCTGGCAGTGACGCTTATCGCTGGAGACCATGAAGACAATCTTTTTTTGACTCATTCTCCATCATGGTATATGTGCAGTATTGTGCACAAAACCCTGGACTGTCTATCCGAGCATCACCTTTGAACAGATAGGAAAAGAAAAGAGGAACATAGACAAAAAGGCCATGTGCATAAGAGTAATAGTATTTTTTTCTCATAATAGTATAGTGAAAATCACTCACCAAGCAGAACAATTGAGTCCTTGTTTTTCCAGCTCATTGATGAGTCGTCTGGGTCGTCAAGCACTGTGTCATCCATGGAAACCTCCGGTATGTTGTCCAGACATATGCGTTTTTTTAGTGTACCACCAGCCCTGTTGTGCATAAATACAAACAAATGTGTACACCTCAAAACACTTTTAATAGAGCAACCCACACAATCAACATCCAACAGACAACACATCTTCATAAATATCTAGTTTTCCTTCCTGAAGAGTCCCCCCTTCAGCACAAGGCAGTCAGACAGAGTCGTTAAAAAAGTTGTGATAAGGCAGTCGACTATTTGAGCTTAATCCTATTCAGTGTTCTACCCCCCAGGATGTCCTTAGATAATTGTATATTTTAGTGAGTGAGTATTGGGGAATGGAGTGGAACTTTTCACAATTTAATTATGCTAGAGCTTGTCTAAATTTTCAGTGTGGGGAAAAATTTAATGTATACAAACCGCAGACAAATAGGAGGGACATAATCTTGATCTAGACTGTCATCAGAGTCTGAGTCAAACTCCTTAGTCTCATTTTCTTCAGAGGTGGACACGATCTGCGATTCCTCATCTGGAGTCGAGGGCTCATCCTCGCCATCATCCAATTCTATTCTGTGTAACACAAGATTGTCAATTCCAAGTCAATTATTCCTCCAAACAGGCATGTTATAATTATACCTACGTAGTATTCTGAAGACTGTTAAATTCTTCTACATTAACGTCTTCTTGTTCTTCTCTGGAAGTTGGGGGACTACAACATTGACAGCAATAAACATTAAAAAAAAAAGTGACAATACTACCATTATAGTATAAAATGACGAAAATTTACATAATAAAAAAAAAAAGAGTACTGTAGTGTAAGTATTACCCTGCTTTTTCTTGCTGAAGACAACTTTTCTCTTCACTGCTGCTACTGCCCAACTTCTCTATGCCTTTGACAGAGAAATCTGCACCCCTGCAATGGACTCTATGCACAAATAGCCGTAAAGTATTTCCGGGAAAATCTCATAACGCAACGCCTTTTCCGGTAATGCCATCGGCGTTTGTTTTCCTTCAGAGAACCTCGACCAGTTGTCAGCGTTTTGGAGTATTTTTTCATCCTTTTTTTTTTTTATGAGTGTGGTTGTGTGCATTTGTCAGGGCATCGAAGAAGAGGAGAGATGACATTACGCCGAGTGATCACTGCTGTGTGCCCACATAGACAGGTTATAACTCTGCCTTGTTTTTTTTTCTTATGCTGATCACCGGAGACAGTTTGTTGTAACTTGTTAACATTCGCAGGGATAACTGGTTGTCGACCACACATTTGTTAACAACAGAGCTGTATTTTGAAGTTTAAACTTTGATGTGTGGTTACGCTGTTTACGAAATTATTTAGTGTTTCTGCCTTTCTGGCGTTTTGACTTTTCATGTGTCTGTGTGTATTTTATCCATATGCTGCCATTTTATTGTATTCAAAAACATGAAAATATTTATATGAGTCATTCTTGCACCGCTGACAACGCTGTCAAATTTCCAAAGCAACCACTTTTCAGCAAGGCATTAAGAAAAATGTCAACAAGTGCTGACGTAAAAAGAGGTAGAGGCATTACATCTGTTTCAAAATATTGACGAGGCAGAGATCGTCGGATCCCGTCGAGGAAGAGGAGAAGACTTGGATGAAGAGGAGGCTACAGACCACAGAGTTGTTGTTGTTGGCCGGTTGATTTATTGAACATATTAGCACATTACAAAATACAAGTTGAAGTTAAAATAAAAATTTGAAGAAAGAAAATAATTAATCAATGTCATAATTTACATGTTCAAAAGGAGTAGGAAGCACAATAACTTACATGTATACTTATCCAATAACGTATTATTAAAATAAAAAATAAAAACAAAAAATAAAAAAGGAAAATGAACAAGTTATGAACAGTTAGCTGGCAGGTTCCATCTGAAAGATCCAACACCTCAACCTTATCATCTGACTGGTAGGGGGGAGGGGGGTACTGTGTGGACTCCAGTAGTCCCGGGAGATGAGCTACAATACATAATTTACATTCACATTAAAAAAATGTAATAAACAAAATAGCTTTAGTAGCTACTCAAACGGCTTGTATTTACATGTAATAATAATGTTAAGCAATGACATCATTACCAGAGCTGTTAACCGTTAAAATTACGGCTCTGGGTGATCTAATCAGTAGTTTTAAAATTCTGATAGGCATAGTGTTAAAGCAAGGAGCGATTTAAGCTTAGAGTTTTACATCACATCAACAACTGCGCTTCGCTGAAGTCTCCCCGCACTGGAGGGTTGTGTACACTCATATGTCAAATGGGAAAGTGATTTGTGTCCATTGGATAAAATATTGTCAATCAATCAATCTTCATTTATAAAGCACTTTTATTACCAACAATGCAACACAATGTGCTAAGCAGCATTAAAATCATTTCCTCACAACGACCAACCCCCCCCCATTCAGATCTTTTGACATTATACTTACTTACTTATAGTTTTGGTCGACATCTGGACCAGAGTCTGCTTATATGTGAACCCTGGCCTCGCCCTATGTTTTACTGCTGTATTGTAGACATGGGATTTAGCATGATGGGGGAGGATAACTATGTTTCGTAAAGCCTTATACTAGCTATACGTTACCCCCTTTCTCGGACTTGGTATCTGTCCGTTTGTGTGTATATATGCAATAACCCAGTACCATTCATTTTCTTACGCAAACTACTCACCTGTCCGACAGGGACTCCTGTACTATTGTGGATGCAGGAAGTTGTGGTCTCACCCACCGAGTTTGCGGTAATGGGGTGGACGTGACATTGTCATAACTGCAACAACATGGGCAGGAAGATGTATTTACACACAACCTGCATGAGAATATTTTGTTTTCGCTATAAATGATTTATTTTAAAAAGATTAACAATTTACTTTTTACACTACTCCACTGTTCATATATAAGCTACAGGACATAGGCTACATGCAAAACATTCGCTGTGTAAGTAGGAAAAGTTAGCATCATTAAACAAAGCGTTGAGCTGCATTGACACTGGTGTCATTTTACTACTTTACATGTTTAACAAGCTTCATAAAGTATAGTTCTTATTTAAAAAGTAAACTGAAGTTACCTGTCCAACAGAAACTTAGCGACCAAAGCATTCAGACCTCTCTGCTGCTTTAGTGCACACCATCGATGAAAAGACTCGCCCAAAATGACTTTTGTTTGGCTCCGCTCTTTCAGTCCTTGTCTCCTCCGTTCAGCAACCTCAAAAACAGTCTTTCTTTTATGGCTCGGTGGTCCTATATTCTTCTCTGCCATTGTTGGTTAACTTTGAACACACACGCGAGGAGCTAGCTAGAGTGGGAAGAAGCTACACCGCTGCTGCTGCTGCCGCCGCCACCGCACTAGTAAACACTGTTACGTCAGAGGCCAGGGTTTTTTTCTTCTTCTTTTTTTTCTTCCTCGAGAGCTCAGTATTGTTTATTCGGTAATTTAACCGATTCGACATGTCATCATCATTATTCTCTCTCATTTTTATTTTTATTTTTTATTTTGTATGTGCGTGAGTATGTATGTGCGTGTGTGTGAGTGTGTACTCATTAGTTCACCTAAAACCTATTAAAAATCCCATACCGTTCACCTAAACCGAATACTTCAGAATCCAGCTAGAGTCGTGAGGTTGTCAGGAGACCCGAGGAAGGATCAAAGAAAAGAAAGGAAAGTGAAATCCAGCACCGACCAGACATCACCTACTACCCACCGGGTTACCAACCAGAGTCTTTCACCAACCCCAGAAACATCAATCTAACATTCCCCGCCACGTCCACAGTTTATGAATAATATTTTTTTGGGGTGGGGGGGCATAAGTAAAGTCAGGTTGATAAAGCAATTTTAAAGTCGTTGGACAATTTTTTTTTTTGTAAAATCCTTTAGATGATTTTGCTGCGTTTGTGTTGCATTTGTGCTATTACTGTTTTGCACTTATTATAAATTATTTATTAGGTCATCCAGAGTTCCATCTATTGAGAAACTGACCCGAAATGGGTCCATTTGTTTGTGCTACGTTTGCAGTTAAAATTTCAGTTTGTGCCGCAACGATTTTATAGATATTAAACATTTTAGTTTCATGTGATAACGTCATCCAGCCCCCCGTTTAATTCCGATTGGAGCCGAAAAGGTGTCAATCATTTGTGCTGCATTAGTGCTGGTTTGTGCTGTTAAAATTTTCGTTTGTGCTGCGACGGTTTTATAGTAGTTTTATAGTAATAACATGTTTCTGCATACTCTTCAAGATCCTGGAATGCCACCAGTTACAGGACGAACTTCAGGTAAACTTTACTAAACTTGACTAAATTTAACTCTCTTGTAGCTTTTTTAATATGTGTTAATCATTGCTTTGTATAAAACACAGCATGTGGGTAGATCTTTGTGTTATCTGATGCTGCTTTCACTCCACTTCCCAGGTCATCATACATCTCCCAGGTGCATGCAGCCCTCCTGCAATATGCCACATAATGACCAAGGGAATCCTGGGTCAAGCCTCTTTGAAATGCGATTACTGCTCTCAAAGTGAAGGTCTTCTCTTGAAGCACCAGACTGGATGGCAATTCAAGCAAGGCAACTTGTGCACAAGTGCTCCCATGGTCAGTGTTAATCTACACAATCTCTCCCAGACTGTAGCTGTGGGAAACATTCCCTCAACATAGAGCTTTTTCCGTACTGTCTTGCTGTTTAAATGTGTCAGGACAGATGGATTTTGGATTGGCCTGAGTCAGGTAGAGTCAGGAAGGTTGAGTCCTTTTTTAGCTGCGACCTGAAGATGAGCCATGCCATAGGTCTGCAGTGTATCAATTTTGGTACACACAAGTGGAACATTACAAGTGTGCTTAAACTGCAGTACTGTGAGTAACATTGTTTCTTTAAATAAACACTTGGAAGGTTCCTCATGGCTCTCTCAATCACAGTCGAGATGTGGCAATGTGCATTAATTTGGAGAGCAATGTTTACATAGCAATTGACCATTTGTTATTGTCTTGTGACTCAGAGGGCAGAGCAAGTGGAGTGGGCTTGGGGGCAGCAAAGCAGGAAGAGGAAGGGGAGGGGCTTTTTGAGATACTGAAAGTATAATGGCGGCTGCAAGTGGGAGGAGCTGGACAGACGCATGGGCAGATAATGGCGTTTGGCCACACATGTGCTTCTGTCCAGAAATTTCTGAATAAATAAAACCTTCGAAGGAAATGTTCACCGATCTCAACTCTGATTCTGAAAACAACTTTACGAACACGCGGAAAACTTCACTAGACTGTGTGTCTTTCCTGTGTTGATCACAGTGCTCTTAGCCACTTGTGTCTTGCCCAGGTGTGTCTTGTTGTGTCAATCAGTGTGGGTGCATTAAGGCCCCGTCCACACGAAAGCCCGTTTCAATGTATCCGCAGAAGTTTCTTACCATATGGGCAGTTCGTCAAACACAGCAGCGCTGTTTTGGCGCTTGAAACCGATCTCTTTTGGAACCGGGCTCCAGAGTGGAAAGACTTTAAAAGGCCCCGTATTTTAAAATGCGCACGTTCCAATGTGGACATCATATGAGGCACACTCCTCCAGTGATGACGTAGTGGTCGCAAATCGGTGATGATGACATGTTTTAGTTTGATGACGTATGCTCCAATTCTCGCGTGACTGCGTGTGAACCGCCAGTCTGTCTGATAGCCGTGTCGTAGACGTTTTGCGCAACCTCCTTAGCTTTTACAGCAAAATATTTTGCATGATGTTGTTGTCTTGAATCACCTGCCATTGTCACTTCTCCTGTGTTCGTCTCACCAATCTGTATATACTACTGGTACAGATTAGACATGTACAACTCGTAGGCTAGTATATATATATATATATATATATACAGTGCTGCTCAAAAGTTTGTGAACCTCTTGAGCAATATGGACTTTCCAATTGTTCCAACCTGATTTTGTTGTTCAATCTGAACCATTACATTTTATATGAAATAACAGGTGTATTTTAGCATTTCAATGCATTGTTCTTTTTTTTTTTTAATCAATTATGTAGTCAAAACTTAATTAAAGAGTTTTTGGTCAATTCATGTAGGTGCCAAAGTAAGTGAACACTGAGCCGCATTGCTTAAAACAAGCAGTCAAGTAGGATCAGGTAGGACAAATTGCTAAACTAACCACTGAAATGGACCAATGAAATGAGAGAGGTTTAGCAAAGAAATTGTGCATCACTGACTAAAACAGAGACAAAACCACTTTAGTCTTACCCAGGTGAACCCATGAGAGGAAGAGAAATCTGTGGGTAGTGAAAGCACATCTATCTAGGGAAAGCTATAAAGTCATCTAAAAAAAAAAAAAGATCTTCATCATTCCACTGTGAAGCAGATCATCTGCGACTAGAGAACACTGAAAATTATTGCAATTCAGCCTAGAAGTGGATGCCCTTTTAAAATATCAGCAAGACCCACAAGACAAATGATAATGGCGAAAGCCAACCTGTGCATCACCTCGAGGGATTTGCAGACCTCTTTTGCTGCATCGGGGACACATGTGCATGCTTACTTAAGCCTCTACTCACAAAAATGATCAAAGCTGCCCATCTCAACTTTGCCAGAGAATACCTGGACAAACCTGAAGCTTTTTGGAAGTCCCTTCTGTGGTCATATGAGTCTAAAATTTAACTGTTTGGTCACAACTAATCTTTGGTGTAAAGTCAACACTGCATACCAGCAAAATAACCTTATCTCTACAGTGAGGCAGGGTGGTGAGAATGTTAAATTCTGGGCTGACTTTTCATCCTCAGGACCTGGACAACTCCACAGAGTCCAGGGAATCATGGATTCAGAGGAATATTGTGAAATCTTGGATCATAAAGAAGCCGTTCTTGGTGAAGTTACAGTCTGGTAGAAGATGGATCATGTAACATGACAATAATCCAAAGCATTCCAGCAATACAACCAAGGAATGGCTGAAGAACAACAAGATTCATGTTCTGGATGTGCCCAGTTAAATTCCTGACTTAAATTCTTTCAAAATACTGTGGCTGAACTTGAAGCGGGCAGTTTATGCTAGACGCCTATCCAACCTCTCTCAATTGGGTGCATTTTGCAAGGAAGAGTGACAAAAATCCCTCAAAGTAGATGTGAAAGACTGATAAGTCACTACAGAAAGTGTTTGAATGAAGTTATCATTGCAAAAGGAGGTGCAATGTCTGATTAAGCGATAGGTTCACATACTTTTTCACCCATGAAATTTGAATTTTTCTTAAATCAAAAACTTTTGCTCAACAATGAATGACAATATTATCATTATTTTTGTTCAAGTCCATTATTTTAAATGTCAGCTTTGTAGATTGGGGTATGACTAAACATTTAATACGGTTATTTTAATATTTTATACAAAAAATCTGACCATGTCTGCAGGGTTCACAAACTTTTGAGCAGCACTGTATACGCACCCCCCCCCCCCCCACATATATATATACAGTGCTCTTTTTTTCATTCATTCATGATGCCATCAATGAAATGCAGCTCCCCAACACCAGCAGTACTCATGCAACCCCACATGAGGGCACTGCCACCACCATGTTTCACTGTAGGCACCACACATTTTTCCTTGTATTCCTCACCTTTGCGACGCCATACAGTTTTGAAGACATCAGTTCCAAAAACATTTATCTTGGTCTCATCACTCCAGAGTATAGAGCCCCAGTAGTCATCTTTGTCAGCATAGGCCCTGGCAAACTATAGGCGCGTTTTTTGGTGCCTGAGCTTTAGGAGAGGTTCCGTCCGTGGACGGCACCCATGCATGCCATTCCTCTGCAGTGTACGCCCTATTGTGTCACGGGAAATAGTCACCCCAGTTTGGTTTTTTTATTTCTTTAGATAACTGCAGTGATTTTAGATGTCGATTTTCTTCCACCCTTCTCATTGGAAGGCGCTGCTGTCAAGTTGTTAACATCCCTGGACGACCTTGACGTCTCTATGAGATGGTTGCAGTTCCATCTTTTTTAAATATTTGTACCACTTTTGCTACAGTATTCTGACTGATAATAAGTAAAGCTTTGCTGATCTTCTTGTAGCCGTTGCCTTTGTTGTGCAAATACATTTTTTTCCTTCTCAGGTCCCGTGACATTTCTCTTCCGTGTGGTGCCATTGCTAACAGCATGATATGGGAAACTGTAAGTAACACCCATTTATAGTCATCAGTCTGCTTGACACCTGTGTAATGAATAATTAGACTCAGCTGTAGACGTTTGTAGTCTAAAATTTGGGCTTTTGGGGCTTTGCGCCAGAGACTTTCAGTGCAGTGTACTCATTTTTTCATCACCCTAATTTGAATAAAACTGAAAATTCTGTTCTCTAATGTTTATTATTAACCTTACTTTAATGTTATAAGTTAAACAGATGTTATACAAATTTAGTCTTGTCAATATTTTAAAAATTGTTTTTGATTTCATTGACATATTGTTTAAAGTGTTATTTTTCGTAGGGGGTGTACTCATTTATGCTGAGCACTGTATATATATATATATATACTGTAAATGTATAGAAACGTATGCCGAGAAACGTTTCTTGTGAGGAGTAATATGGCGGCCTCACGGCTTCAAAAGTCTTAGCTATTCAGATCAGTGGTTTTGTCTTCTTCTCTACGCTTTCCGTTAACTCCCTGTGGCTGCGCTACAGCGCCCCTCCAGACTTGGGGGGGGGGTGCTGGGTTGTGTGTGTGTGTGTGTGTGTGGGGGGGGGGGGGGGGTTGTGGTGGGTTTGGGTGGGGGACAGAGGGCGTGGGGGGAGCGTGGGCAGTGGGCCGGTGGGGTGCCTGGTGGGACTGCCGTGCCCCGTTCTGCTGCGTTGGGCTTGGGGCGCGGGCCGTGTTGGGGCGGGGGGCGCTCCTGGGTTTCCTCTCCGGCCGGTGGCCCCTGCGGGGCCCGGGGGTTGTGCCTTGGCGCTGCCGCGGCCTGGAGGGTTGTGCTTGCTCTGTCCTGGCCGGATCGATGGCTGCACTCTTTGGTGGAGGTTTTCATAAATGCCAGATCCACCATACCAGCATCTACCGAAATTCAAACACAATCTGCTTCTTCCTCTGGTTGTTGAATCGGTGGAGGCTGATGTCTGTGGATCTCACTCTGCTTCATCTATCCTTCCTTCCTTTCCCCATTCTTTCCTTTGGTCTCTTGAGGTCTCCCTAATTTGTTGGAATGTAGATGTTTCTGGGGTTGGTGAAAGATTCTGGTTGGTAACCCGGTGGGTAGTAGGTGTTGGTCGGTGCTGGATTTCACTTTCCTTTCTTTTCTTTGATCCTTCCTCGGGTCTCCTGACAACTTCACGACTCTAGCTGGATTCTGAAGTATTCGGTTTAGGTGAGCGGTATGGGATTTTTAATAGATTTTAGGTGAATTAATGAGCACACACTCACACGCACACACATATGCGCACACACACACACACACGCACATACTCACGCACATACTCATGTACATAAAAAAAAAGAAAAAGAAAAAAAGAGAGAGAGAGAGCTTACCGAATGAACAATACAATTTTTCTTACTCAGAAGTCATACGCTCGGTTCAGTAAAACCCTGCCTCTCCCCCTGTGGCTGCCGCGCCCCTCTCATGACGTCGTTTGAGCTAGCAGCTTTGCGAAACGCCCACGAAACATACAGATAGGTTTTAAGCCGATTTTTATTTACTCTATATAAATTTACTCTAAATTTCACGGGCTGCTAGATCTCTGCGTTTGGTCACGCAAGCCATCAATTCTTGAATAAACATTTGAAACAAAACGGGTCCTTGCCGCAAGAAATCATGGAAGAGGAGGGAAGCAGAGAGGTTAGAGGAAAGGAGGAGAAAAAAAAAAGAACACAGTGGGTCACAAACCCGCGCCCTATTGCTTATGAGGAGCGCACTATCCACTACACCATCCGTTCACCTAAATGCATCAGCGCAAATGTTTTACTTGTAGTTTACACCAGTGTCAGCTAATGAATTTTAAGACAGCCAATTGTCATTTCATTGCACTTTGGCATTGCAAATGTGAAGAATAATTGATTGCTTTGAATTCATTTGGACAGAATGTTTATTGATAAGAGGAAAAAAAACTTTCGAAAAATCTCAGATTAACTTGTCACTGTGGCCACAATATTTGCTCACTATCCATCAAATTTAGACATTTTGTAGTCACAAGGGTTTTCTTTCAGACAAACCAACTTTAGTCCCTTTTATTTGTTTTAAAGCGAGAAGTCTCTATTCAACCCTATGTTATTTTTTTTTAAGTTCCAGTTTTTAACCTGCTCTAATTGAGTAATTTTTTTAGAACCTTCTCACGTTCCCCTAACCCTCGCTGTTCTAACGAGCCCTTTCTGGAATCTGTATCTTGGAGGTGTGAGCTTTCTCATAGAAATCAGTTGAAAACAAATGTGTGCACGTGTGTGCTGATTCAGGTGTTTCTTGTCAACTGACATTTTCATGCTGGGGCAGCGCTATACCTTCTTTCTTTTTTTTTGACTTGATGGACTGATTTCAACAGGAAGTGACCTGTTATCAATGGGAAGTGACCAGATTTCAACAGGAAAGGACCTGATTTCTACTACTGCTACAAATACTACATGCAGCTACCTTGCAAGTCCCATTCAAAATGTCAGTGGGAATTTTTCTAGTTATTATTATTATTATTATTATTCACCAGAGCTTATCCTTGATTTAGTATTCCCGTAGGCTCAAGAAGAGTGACACAAGTAGTATAACAATAGATAAGTGCCATTTGTGGGACTTTACCCGGTTTTGGCGAAGTTGGTCCAATAAGTCATCATCACAGCACTGAGCATAACATCATTCTTCGAGAAATTGCAAGGAAATAGCTCAGTTGGTCCAGTCATT
The DNA here is from genome assembly GCF_054856555.1 of Leptonotus elevatus. Lineage (NCBI taxonomy): Eukaryota > Metazoa > Chordata > Actinopteri > Syngnathiformes > Syngnathidae > Leptonotus > Leptonotus elevatus. The sequence continues at coordinate 1,018,435 of NC_141249.1, forward strand.
GGAAGGCCAAAAACATAGGGGATCTCATCTCCATGAGATGCGTCAGCCCACGGTGGCACCTAATGAGTCGGAGAATAGTTGGGTTAAACTCCAGTAAGGTCAATAGGACATAACATACATGAAAATCATGCAAAACTAAAATAGCAAGGCAGACAATTTAACATAAAAAATAAATGAATTAAAAAAAAATCCAAAGTGGTTCGGAGATTGTGTAAAGCGTATACAAAAACAGCAAACAATCATCTGCAAATCCTTTTCAACCTATATTTAGTTCAATAAACTACAAAGACAATTCAAGAATATTTAATGCGAACTGGAAAACGGTTTGGATAATGGATGGATGGATATTTATTGATGGATATTGTATTTTTATTTTTACAAATATTCACTCATTTTGAATTAGATGAGTACAGCACAACACAGTACAGTACAACACTTCTGTGTTACTTACATCACCTTCCCTTTTGATGTCACTCAATATACATTATTGGAACTGAAGACACTAATTGTTTCAGCTTTGTACGTAGAATTCTTTTCAGTTCATACTTGTTGAATATAACTTAATTTGCTCAATTGTTTGGGTCTTCATTGTCATATTTTGCACTGCATAACACGCTGTACATTTTCAATGGGAGACATGTCTGGACTGCTGACAGGCCAGTCAAGTAACACCATGTTATAACAGCATGCTAAATGTGGCTTAGCATTGTCTTGCTGAAATAAGCAGTAATCTCCCTGAAAAAGACGTAACTTGGATTATTGTCAGCATATGTTGCTCCAAACGTGTATGTACTTTTCAGATAGCCTTTCAAGCCACACCTGAAAGAAAGAAGATCAGTCTAGACAGGATTCCAATAACTGATAATTGGCCCGGTTCAAAACGAACCGTGCGATCAAATTTGTTTATTTGCTGTGACATAATCTTCGTGAGCAACGTTACTCCAACATTCAAAATAGCACGCGGGAGAGACAATAGATTGTTTCAAAAGTAAATTTTTTAGGCATGTGGGAATATTGAAAATCATTCCCACGCTGAACTGAATGAGCTGAACATTTTGAATGTAGAATGGGAATGAATTGTTGAATGTGTCATTGGAAATGAATGGGGATTTGCAGAGTCAAAAATGTATACTCACTCATGTGGAATGTGGAAATATTTTGCATGGGTGAACTATATCACATTTAATGGCAAGGTAAATTGAATGAGGTGAATGTTTTGAATTGATACATTCTCTTAGTTCACAATGAGATGTGCTATCAATTAAACAAACCTTTCCCTTAGAATGAGTTTTGTTGGTGAAAAATATACAATATTTTGTGGGAAAATGTAGACATTTTATTATGTGAGAATTGGGAGAGTGCTGAAAATGTATCCCAAGGTGAACTGAATGAGCTAAACCGTCTTAATTTAGAATGGGAGTGAATTTTGTAATGTCTCATTCGAAATAATGGGGATTTTTGGGATAAAAATGTTGAATCGTGGATCAACTAAGAAAGTTAGGAATGAGAAAAATAATAGCCCGTGAAGCATGAAAATTTGAAACATGTTGAGGTTGGAATGGTTTAAATTTAGAAGTAGTAAAGGACAAAATATGGCGGAAAATAAAGATATAGTAATACTAGACTAAGTGCAATTTCTGGAGAAATTGCGTGGGAATGCTGAAAGCTGAATGCTAATAGCTGAATGCTAAGCCTAATTCTTATTAAGGAAATTGGAAGATAAATTACAAATTATTAATATTTTATTTGACAATGATTTGTATTCAATATTGCATATATGTTAAAGATTAGTTAAAACTGGATTCAAACCCAGAAACACTGATAACCAGCTCTTTTTCTTAACCACTCAGTCACTTTAGCCATAGAAGAATCAGTGACATTGTATCTAATTGCAGTGAATATGTCCGTATATACATCATCCAGTGTGGCAGATAAAGACTCAAACTAATACCCTAACTTGCCTTCTTCAAAATCATTTCAGTGAAATTATAATCCATTTCCTGATATGATAGTCAGCATGTATTGCCATGGATACATTTGCTATGTACAGTAGGAGGTGGGATTCCAATCTGCGACCTTTTGGTTACTGGACAAAGGACTTAACCAAGTGCGCCACTGAGCAGTATGAGTGATCTGGTGATGATGAGAATCCATTTCCTGATATGATAGTCAGTTGGTATCGAACCATCGAATGTACTAAAATGTGGTCTAAACAGGATTGGTACTTGCTCTAACCACTAAGCGGAGCTAACTTGACTTGCTCAAATTCAGTTCAACAAGGAGGATTTGACCTGGAGTGTGAACACCTCTGAGCTGCTGAAGAAGGCCCAGCAGAGACTGCATTTTTTGCGGGTGCTCAGGAGAAACAACATCACCAAGAGACTGTTAGTTTCCTTCTATAGGAGCACTATTGTTTTAAAACGAGTGTTTTAATGTATTGTATGTGTGTGTGGTTCACCAGCTAAACAGTGGCTCAGAGGAAAGCACTCCGGAGGGTCATTGACACAGCCCACAAGATAATTGGCTGCCCTCTCCTCTCTCTGTTAGAACTGTACAAATCCTGCTCTTCCATAAAAAATAAAAACATTTTGAAGGACACCTCCCACCCTGGTCATTCCTTGTTCGAGCTGCTGCCATCAGGCAGACGGTATAGGTCAATTAGAACTAGGACAAACAGATTCAGAGACAGCTTTTATCCCACAGCAATAAAGGCATTACATAACTGTAGAATGTAACACTGGTTGCTTAGGGATAGAGGGGATTGTTCAACTGCAAGATGTGTGTATGGTTGCTTGGCACTAAGTGTTTATTTTAGTTCGTTTTATCTTAGATGTTTTTATTTTTAAATGTGTAGTTATTTATTTTACATCTTTTATAGCATGTCTTTTATAGTTTTATATGACTTGAATGTTTTTGCACGGACTGGTTTGGCACTTAAATTTTCGATGTACATGTTACAATGACAATAAAGATTCAATCTATCTAAATTCATGACTAAATGGCTTATTTATTTTTGAAAAGTGTCATCTGACTCTGAAAGTTAACATGAATTTAATAACTTCAGTGAAATTATAATCAATTTCTTGATCTGATAGTTAGTTGGTATCGAACTACCGAATGTACTAAAATGTGGTCCAAGCAGAGTTTGAAGGCAGGGTCTCCATGGTGGTTGGCAATTACTCTAACTGAACTAACATGACATGTTTGAAATCATGCCTAATGGCGTATTTATATTGGTGAAGGCTAGCATGTGTTCAATAATTTCAGTAAAATTATAATGCATTTCTTGATATGGTAGTCAGTTGGTATACATGTATATCACTTAGCATAATAGCCATGAATATATTTGCAATGTACAGTCGAAGGTGGGATTCAAACCCATGACCTCCTAGTTACTGGAGAATGCACTTTACCAACTGCGCCACTGAGCAGTATCAGACCGATGATGTAAAGTTTTATGTATGGAAGTGGGCGTGGAAAGTAAACTGTAAGTAGTGTGAAATCAGACGATATATACCCCAGGAGGCGTGAATTTTTGAAGTAAGTTGAAATTTGAATGGTGTAAATCAGAAGTATTATGTGGGAGTTGTTACACGGCAAAAAAGTGTGGAGAATAAAAGTCACAATAACATATGTGGAAATGCTTCAGCATTATCACAACAAGATCAGTGGTGTCCAAACTCGGTTCTCCAGGGCCAGAGTCCTGCAGGTTTTAGATGATTCCTTGCTCGCACCTGATCCAATGAACAGGATCGTTATCAGGCTTATGCAGAGCTTGCTGATGAGGTGTGTTGGAGAAGACAAACATCCAAAACCTGCAGGATTCCGGCCCTCAAGGACCGAGTTTGGATACTACTGAACTAGATGAAACCATTTCTGGAGAAATTGCATGTGAATGCTGACATACTAAATGAAAAATAATATATAACAATGGAATCATACTGAATGAGGTGGAATGTTGCTGAAAGATATGGAATTATGTAAAATGGTATTGAATGATTTGGAATGATGTTAAATGATACTGCATTATATAGAATGTTCTTGAACAGTAGTGGTGCAAATGCATGCAGTGAATGAAGTTGAATGCTATTGAATGATATTTATTACGGATTTAGGTGAAATATTGGTGCAATATGTGAGTGAAAAATGTGGACTTTTTTGTAAGTGGGAATGTTAAAAATTAGGGATGAGCGAGTACAGCCTTATCTGTATCTTTATCCATTCAACCACCTAAATTATCTGTATCTGCATTCGGAGAGGCGGGGCCTAATCAGAAAGTAGAGATGTAACGATATCCAAACATCAAGATACGATACGGATATAATGATATCCAAACATCACGATACGATATCACGATATGAAGCTCACAATACAATAATTCTCACAATATTGCATGCAGTATTAGGCTTATTCAGAGCTTGCCGATGAGGTGTGTTGGAGAAAAACATCCAAAACCTGCAAAACTCCGGCCCTCAAGGACAGAGTTTGGACACCACTAAATTAGATGAAACAATTTCCGGAGAAATTGAATGTGAATGGTGACATACCGAATGAATTTTTTTTTTATAAAAATGGACTCACTGAATGAGGTGGAATGTTGTTGAAAGATATGGAATTATGTCAAATGGTAATGAATGATTTGGAATAATGTTAAATGATACTGAATAATATAGAATGTTCTTGAACAGTAATGGTGCAAATGCTTGCAGTGAATGAAGTTGAATGCTATTGAATGATATTTATTATGGATTTAGGTGAAATATATTGGTGCAATATGTGAGTGAAAAATGTGGAATTTTGGGTATCTGGGAATGTTGAAAATTAAAGATGAGCGAGTATAGCTTTATCTGTATCTGTATCAATTCAACCATGGAGATTCCTGTCTAACCTCGTCTGTCATCCTGACCATTACCATAGTGAACATGAAGTGGCTCAGAGCTGATCCCTGATGTAGTCCCACCTTCACCCTGAACTCCTCCGTCACACCTACAGCACATCTCACCACTGTCCTCATACATGTCCTTCACCACTTGAACATACTTCTCTGCCACTCCAGACTTCCTCATACAAAACCACATGTCCTCTCTGGGCACCCTGTCATAAGCTTTCTCCAAATCTACAAAGACATAATGCAGCTCCTTCTGGCCTTCTTTGTACGTCTCTCTCAACATCCTCAAAACAAATACTGTACTGCATCTGTTGTACTCCTTTTTGGCATGAAACCAAACTGCTGCTCACAAATGTTCACCTCTGCCCCAGTCTAGCTTCAACTACTCTTTCCCATAGCTTCATTGTGTGGCTCATCAGCTTTATTCCTCTGTAGTTGCCACAGCTCTGCACGTCTCCCTTGTTCTTAAAAATGGACATCAGCACACTTCTCCATTCCTCAGGCATCTTCTCACAATCTAAGATCCTGTTGAACAACCCAGTCAGAAATGATATTGCTACCTCTCCTAGACACTTCCACACCTCTACAGGTATATTATCAGGACCGAGTGTCTTTCCACTCTTCATCCTCTTCAATGTCCTTCTCACTTCATTCTTAGTAATCTTTGCTACTTCCTGGTCCACAACAGTCACCTCTTCTACTCTTCATTCTCTCTCATTTTCCTCATTCATCCACCTTTCAAAGTAGTATTTCCATCTTCCCATCACACTACTGGCATCTGTCAACACACTCCACTACCTATTATCACACTACTGGCATCTGTCAACACACTTCCCTCCCTATTCTTTTTTACTGTAACCTGCTGGACGAGTGCACGTCCTTCCCATCTCTGTCTCTTTGCCTTGCCAACCTGTAGAGATCAGTCTCTTCCTCCTTACTGTCCAACCTAGTATACAAGCCATTGTAAGCCCCTTGTTTGGCCTTTGCCACTTAAACTTTCACCTTACACTGCATTTCCCTGTAATCCTGTCTACTTTTTTTGTCCTCTCAGTGTCCCACTTTTTCTTAGCTAACCTCTTGCTCTGGATCCACGTCTGCACCCCCTTATTCAGCTACCAATTCTCCTTATCTCCTTTCTTTCCAGATGACACACCAAGGACTGTCCTATCTGTTTGCTATAGTTGTCCAGTCTTCTTCAAGCACCTCCTGACCACCCAGAGCCTGTCTCAACTTCTTCCTGAAAGTCATACAATACTCTTCCTTTTTCATCTTCCACCATTTCATCCTCTGCTTTGCCTTTGCCCTCTTTGTCTTCCTCACCTCCAGAGTCATCCTACACACTACCATCCTATGCTGTATGCCTACACTCTCACCTATCACTACTTTGCAGTTGCTGATCTCCTTAAGATTACACCGTCTATACAAGATGTAGTCTACCTGTGTACTCCTATCTCCACTCTTGTAGGTCACCCTATGCATCTTCTGGAAGAAAGTATTCACGACAGCCATTTCCATCCTTTTTTCAAAGTCAACCACCATCTGTCCTTCTGCATTCCTCTCCTGGATAACAAACCATTGAAGTCTGCAGCAATGACAACTCTCACTTTTAGGGATGCTCTGCATCATTTCATCAAGGTCCAATCTTCTCCTCCAGCTCACATCCTACTTGTGGCGCCTACACACTAACAACATTGATCATCACACTTTTGATTCCTAGCTACAGGCTCATCACTCTATCTGACACTCTTTTTACCTTCCTAACAAACTCCTTCACGATAACTCCTACTCCATTTCTCTTCCTATCTACACTATGATAGAACAACTTGAACCCTGCTCCTGCTTGCATATCAATGAATAGATGTGCAATTTCTGGAGAAATTGCGTGTGAATGCTGAAAACTGAATGTTTTAATATTTGAATGCAGTCTAGGCTGGAATTCTAACTTGCATGCTCCACCACTTACTGGTCAAATGCTCCACCACACTATCAATGAGCCACTGGGGACTTGAAATGTTGTGAAACCTTGAAATGTTGTGAAACCTTGAAATGTTGTGAAATGGTATTGAAGGATGTTTTGCTGAATGCATGCTGAATGTGAATGTGTATGAATGGGGAAATGAAAATAAATGGGGTTTAGTGGGTTTAAAATGTTGAATAATGCTAAAACTGGGAAAGGCTTTAATGCCATTGACTTTAATGGATGTTAAATAATTGGACAATGAATATTAGATGAAATTGAAGTTTGATCAAAATTTGCACCAACCAGAATTTGAACTATGCTCTACTCGACATGTAATTTTATTGAATATAGTGGTATAATAAAGCTTGAATTTGCTGAATGCCATGTTGAGCTAGACAAAGTGCAATTTCTGGAGAACTTGAGCACATACTGAAAGCTATATGCTAATACAATCTGAATGCATGTGGAATGCTCATGAAGTAAATTGAAAAATAAATTACCTGAAAATTACAAATTATTAAGTGTAGTTGAATGATAAAGTTGTAATTAAAAAACAAGTTTGAAACAAGATATCCATTATTATTGTTTAACTTCCTAATTGTGTGCTACTTTGTGTTTTACTTTAACATAAAATTTCAATGAATGTTTGTGGTTGTACCAAGCCAAAATGTTGAAAAACTCAAGGGCTACGAATACTTTTACAAGGCGCTGTAAGTGTTGGTAATGCCTAGGGCAGAGTTCCATGCGAGCATGACGTTTAAGTTTGAAAATTCCGTCCATAATTAAATTTCTTTCAACTACATTTCACCTCATTCAATATGATTCCACATATTTCTTTTTTTTTTCATTCAGCATTTCAGCATTCACACGCAATTTCTCAGAAATTGCTATATCTAGTTATTATTGTATGAATGCTTAAAGGCGCTGTAGAGGTAGAAACAGCGCACAATGCATATCGAAAGGGGCTCAACAATAGTCCTGTCTAAGTCCATTCAATTTGAAGTCCTTTGTGACACAAGACTTCAAATTTATTAGCTAACCCTCTGTTTCTGTCATTCCTAGATTATTTGATTTTATATTTCTATTCTATACACAGTCACTAACTCCAACTATCTGTTTCTTATTTTATTTACAGCTACCTTTTTCTCAGACTAAGGTTTAATGCAAAACGTCTACATTTTCTTCATGTGGTCAAATGCATTTGACAAAACAGCTGCCTACCGCAAGGCAAGGCAAGTTTATTTTGATAGCACATTTCATACACAAGGCTTTACACAAGGAAAGACAACACCTATAAATACATCAGTTAACAATAGGGGCTTTTCCACCACTGGAACTTATGGAGAACTTTTCAATTTACCTTGGTAAAATTCAGTTTGCGCGTTTTTCCACCACCAACAATTTCCGGGGTAATTAAATTCCCCAGGGGGCATCCAAGTACTATCTCAGCAGCAGGGTCTTTCTGAGCCAGACTGGAACTTTGAGGGGGCGGGCTGCACTTAAGGAGGACCAAAACTGCCAACATTGAAAATAAATGACTAAATAAATAAATAAATATCTAAAAGTGAAAATAAAAACAGCTATCAAAAATATAATTAAAAAATAATAATTTAAAAAATAAATATAAATGGAAATAAAATAAAATAAAAATACATATATGCATAAATAAATAAAAGTCAAAGTAAAAATAATAAAAAAACAAGATTAAAAAAAATATATATAAAAATTGTCAAAATAAATACAAAAATAAATATATGAATAGAATTAAATATCAATGAATAAATTAAAAAAGCTTTGCTCTCACATTTATTTATTTCATGCTGCCAGGACAAAATTGTATTCAAATGAGGGGGCGGTCCTAAGCATGTCTTGGGTTGAACTACCTTTCATTGGTCAAGTGAGCGGTTCGGTGAACAAGTCTCGCTGGCTTACATGGAGAGCTCCAGCAATGGACGACTACCACCCAAGACACACTTAAGACCGCCCCCTCATTTGAATAACATTTTTTAATTATATTTTTTATATCCGTTTTTATTTTCACTTTTAGTCATTTGTTTAATTATTTAGTAATTTATTTATTTTGAATTGTGACAGTTTTGATCCTCCATATGCACTGACCAAGGCTGATTGGATGGTCAATTTCGGGGTGGTGTTGTTTTTACATCGGCTGGGCTCATCAAACTCATACGTCATCAAACTCATTTGAATTAATTACAGAGAATTCTAAGATGCTGTGGAAACACAAATTCTAAATTCCCTGCAGAACTTTTACAACCAAGAACTCCTGTTACTTACTCAAAGATCCTGGGCTTGTTGCAAAGCAGAGAAAACAAGTAGCAAGTAGCTTACAAAATTTACTAAAATAATATACATTCACAATGTTAAAACGTAAGACGGCAAACTAACATTTAGAGTAAAGAAATTTTCTAAAATAATTAAAAGAGAAAAACATGATCTAAAAATCTTTAAAATACCTAACCAAAGGTATAGGAAAAAAAACACGTTTCTAACCTGGATTTGAAAGCATTTACACTCGGGGCTGACTTCTGTTGGCAGATTATTCCATTTGTGTGCAGCATAACAGCTAAATGCAGCTTCACCATGTTTACTTTGAACTCATGGTTCCACTAGTTGACCGATTGACAGATATCAGAGCCCTACTGGGTTTGTATTCAATCAGCATTTCTTGAATATATTCAGGACCTAAACCATTCAGTGATTTATAGACCAGTAGCAGAATTTTGAAATCTATTCTACAGCTGGCTGGGAGCCAGTGTAAAGCCTTAAGGACTACAGTGATATGTTCTGATCTCTTTGTTTTGGTCAGAACCCGAGATGCAGCATTCTGAATTAACTGCAATTGGCTGATGTTCTTTTGAGAGAGTCCAGTCAGAAGATCGTTACAATAATCGAGTCTGCTGGAGGTAAAAGCATGGATAAGCTTCTCTTGGTCTGCTTGAAGCATGCAGTTCGTCAGTCTGGATATGTTTTTCAGATGTAATATGATTGGTGAAAGTCAGCTCTGAGTCTATTAGAACCCCAAGATTACGAACGTGGTCTTTGGTTTCTAAAGACAGTGACTCAAAGTGTTTTCTAACAGCAATCCTATTTATTGCCGAGAAAAATTACCTCCATTTTGTTTTTGTTTTGCTGAAGCAAATTTTCTAGATTTTTAATCCATTTGTTAATTTGCTCTAGACAGTGACAACATACATTAATTGAACTGTTGTCCTTTGGGGACATTGATAAATACAGCTGTGTGTCATCAGCATAACTATGATAGTCAACATTGGCGTTCTGAAGTACTTGGCCAAAAAGTAACATATACAGACTGAACAACAGGGGTCCAAGAACTGACCCTTAAAATTTCCAATGGTCACAAAGTAACTGCTTTCCTCCAAGTGGGATCTGGGATCTGAACCATTTTTGGACTGTTTCATTTAACCCCACCCAAGTTTCCAGCATGTTCAACAGTCTACTGTGATCAATCGTATCAAATGCTGCACCAATAAGACGAGCGCTGATACCTTCCGTGCGTCAGTGCTCAATCTTATGTCAGTTAGTATTTTAATCAGAGCTGTTTCTGTACTGTGATGTGGTCGGAAACCTGACTGGAATTTACCAAAAAGTCCGTTTGAGTTCAATAATTTGTTGAGTTGATTAAAAAACACTTTTTCAACAATTATGGTTAAGAAGGGAAGTTTTGAGATGGGGCTATAATTTGCTAACAAGAAGACATCTAGCGCTCTCTTTTTTAAAAACGGGCTTGACGGCGGCTACTGTCAGAGATTTAGAAAGCTCACCTGATTGAAGTGAGCAGTTGATTATTTGCTGCAAATCAATGTGAACAGATTTCACAATAGTTTTGAAAAAGTCAGATGGTATTGAGTCAAGACAGCTTGTGGAAGGTTTCAACTGCGAAACCAAGTCTTATAGTATTTTGATCCACTGAATCAAATTCTTTCACAGTAATTGAATTATTCCTGTGTGATTTTAAGTGCTGTGTCAATTTGTCATTTTGCTGGATTGTGGCATCTGTTGAGAGGAGTTCTGGCGCTGTTTGATTTGGGGGATTTGTAGTTTATCGACCACGGCAAAGAGAGTGTGAGTATTGTTGAGGTTCTTACTAATAATTTCAGTGTTGTTGTCTACCTATTACTAGCTCTTTGTTAAAATTATGATGACATTGTTTGTACAGGTCAAAATGAACTTGGGAGTTTAGTTTTCCTCCATTTTAGCTCTGATTTCCTGCACTTTAATTTCATAGTTATTATGTTGGTAGTAGTGCTGTCAAAGTTAAAGCGTTAACTCATTGATTAATCACAAATCATTATCGCATTAATCATCTATTAACGCAGATTAAACATACCATTAATTTTGACGGCAGATGATGCTTTAGCTTGACAGGAGATGGTTAGGTTTAAGGTAGCGCAGGTTGTGTTGTGTGTGAAATAAACATAAGCACATGCATCAAAGTAAAGCATTTAATAAATGTTTGCATATGACCATTTAAGCTTACGCCCATGAATTATTGGCTACTGTTCCAAACAATTCTTACAGAGGTAGTAGTGGAGTGACGATTTGGGGCAACTAAATAAATGATGTACCACTTTGGCCCTTTCCAGTTGTCAATCTCGTCCTTGGAGAGTTTGATGGCAGTTCCTCTTGAGATCATGTCATGAATTTGCTCTCTGTAAGTAGCCTTCCACTCCGGCTCCCTCTGGAGGCGTTTCTCTATGTTCCTGAAGGTCGCTTCTACCGCATGTCGGTTGTCTGGTAGAATTGCGGGGTCTCCTTTCCATGGATAAGATGCGTCCCAATGAGGAGATTCACTACGTTTATCAGATTGCACATAGGTGAGGCATATCTTGATCTTCTCCAGGGCTCTCTCTTCTCCTAGGGCCATTTCTTTGCCCCCAGGTGGACATTTGCCACATTTACAACCACCACATCGGGGATCACAGGCGGCACCAATACTGTCCCACTCAAACCATTCAAGTATTTCTTTGTTGATAGTTGCAGTACTTTGGTGGATTGCCTTTTCTCCTTCCGTGTTGACTTCACTAGGTCCGTCTGGAGCCACGATAATTTCTTTGTAAGCCCTCAAAGTTGTTCTTATTGACCGTGCATAATGAACGTTAGACTTGTGTACTGCCAGATTGACTTCTTCAAAGAGAGCAGGATGCGTTCCACCAAGGGGCCATCCCAGAGGACTAGATCTCCCACTATTTTGATTGGCTGTGGGACCAGGCGTCCTTCCTTGTGGCTGATCAATAAGGTGATCTTTTTGGGGCGGACTAAGTTCCTTAGTGCAATATCTGGGAAAAATCTTTGCAGTTGCCTCGGTTCTACTGCTTGATTGACTTTTGCAATATTTTGTAGACCATAACAGAGGATTTTGTGCTCTGTTACAGTTCCTTTGGGGGGTTTTCCTCTAAGTCGGAGAGTATACCTCTTGGTATAGACAATCTTCTCCATCCCTCCAACTCCTTGGACGATCAGTTTAATTTATTCGCCATTTAATTTGAGACATTTAGTGGCATCATAAGATATATAGTTGGTGTAAGAAGCGAGGTCAATCATTGTGCCGACTAGCTGGCCTGAATTTGTTTTCACTTCAAGTAGCATCATTATGACAGCTATATATGACAGCTAGCGTTGCTACACACTTCTTTTGAAACTTTGTTTGAGAACGCTTCTTTGAACTCAGCATTCAGCTCCGGAGTCAGTTTAAGTTTAGCGAGGAAGTCCTCTTGTTTGTCGGTCAGTCTGATCATTATTTCTCCAATTTTTGAGTCACTTTGTTCTCGGATCTTGCTCTTTCTTGGTCTGTGGCTTTGGACAGAGTAAATAGTTATGGTCTGATAGCCCCTCTTTCTTACATTCATTTGTTGAGCATAGGTATCTTTGGGTGCACATACCATCTTCATCATGGACGCGTAAGCACTTTAAGAACACTCCTGCTTTTCTGAGCTGCGCCTTCTTCCCTGTCGGAGTGAGCTTCTTGAAGACTTTACAGGCAAACAGTCTCCCCACATGTTTTTTGTCTCCACACACAATACATGAGCTTGGCTGAGGACCACCTCTTAGGTTACCTCCTAATACAAAAAAGCACAAACCATTGATGATAAAAAAGGACCTTCACCAAAGCCACATCATGGAATACCCCTGATGTGGCTTTGGTGAAGGTCCTTCTTTCTTTCTCTTTTCCGTTTGACTTTTCATAGTTGTCACTTCGGCTATACTGTAGTTGGTCCAAGGATATCTTCTTGATCTTTTAAATACTGCAGTAGACAATGGAAGTGGTTTCTAGGTGAAAAAAACACTACCAGGGTCATTCTTGTGTATTTCTCACTTTTCCTTCAGAGAGTCAGGTAGTTTGCTTTGAATCGAATGCACCACCACTCGATTTTTTACAGCGTCTTCTTCCCCTAGGACTTGAAGGTCTCGAAGAGCTCGTTCCACAGCTTGAATTAGTTCAATTGTCTTTCACTTCTTTCACAATTAGTAATACTATCTTTGGCTTGTTTCCATACTTATTGTCCAAGAGCCTGAACTCTTCCCTCGCAGATCCACAACTGGATAATACAAGATCTCGTTTGACTGTCATCTAAGCTGCCCAAAAGATAGAACTTCTTCACATTTTCCAATCCATTAGGGTTGCCTAGCTGTTGAAGGCCCTCCCTTTCAGCTTTCCAACGGTAGTAGTCTCTCATGTTGCCAGAAAACAAGGGCAGACGTGCTCGCTCAAGACTGATCTGAGGCCTGTCATAAATCATGGGGTATGCGCCGGAACCTCTTTGCTGTAAGACAGGATTGTCAGTGAATGCACCATAGCGTCTATCAGGGGGCATGCTGGGTAGGCTCGGCTGGATACCGCTTGCAGGCGGATCAGGGTCAGGTTGAAAGTCCTCGGCTCCACCTTGCTTGCTGGTTTCGCCCTGTTTCCTGTTTTGGATTCGGTCCGCTGCACCATCTGGTGGCACCTGCTTCACAATTTTTCCTTTTGTGCAGTCTTCTTCTTCATCAGAATGGTCCCAACTTCGAGGACTGCCTAGCCATGCCCACTCATCCGATAGTTTTGCATGCTGCTTCTTCAGCCTGCAAGTGCGGTCCCTTGACTCTGTCACTTTGGACCGAGGGATTAAGTCTATCCACTCAGACAAGCATTTTTCAAGTTCATCAATCTCCCAATTAAATTCTTTATCCAACAAATCACGCTGCTCCCTTGTCCTCAGCTGTTGGTCGATCGCCTCAGCTCTGTCCAATGCTAATTTAGCCTCATCAGCGAGCGTTGTCATTTCTTCATCAGCAAACCTGGTCCAGAAGCTACTCAAAACAATCAGTTCAGTTTCACAAAACTTTTGGTCACACTCAGCTGTTTTATCATCAATGGTTTGTGCTTTTTTGTAGGAGTCTTCATTGTCTACTTCTCTCAGGGCCAGGGCATTAATCAAATCCTGCCACCCTGACTCTGGAGTGGTCATTTTTAAATTCTCTCCAATCTCCAATCTTTTCATGTCATTTTCCCCCATTACAATACCACCGGAGGCGAGGTAGTTGGCTTTTTTAGTGAATGCAGCCTGAGCTGCTGTCCACTTCTGCTTTAGCCTCTCCAGCTCCTCCTCCGATGATGTTGCCATCTTGCTGATCCTTTTGCGCCAAACACAATTTATTTTCGCCAACTGGGCTCAAGTGGTCCTTTTTCTTTTAGACTCTGTCCTCTTTTGGCTTTTATTTGTGATTCTTCAGCTGGCAAGTCAGTAGATGATCAAGCAGCTTTCCTTGTGGGTGGGCTGTTCGCTAATCAGAAGTCCAACAATCTCCAGATTGTAATTGTTGTTTATTAGTTTCAGGCTATCCTTCTTCCCAGATCCTTAGCTAACTTTGCTTTGCTTTGCAAACGAAAACCAACAGTTTCTAACTGTTCGGATATTTTGTTTCAGCCCTCTGAAAGGGCGCAGCAGGACACATACATCGGTAATTAGTCTTGTGTGTTTATTGAACAAAGGACCACAGGTTATAAGCCTGGAACAAAACAGACAAAAAAAACTATATCGCAATATAATGTTATATTCGAATTATGAAAATAAACGCACTGTACACATTGCAGTTTATTGCGTCTGAATTATTTATTCTCGTTACTTTGGCCATCTTTCTGTCACTTGTAATCACAGGATTGCTACAAGCTTCCTTAGATTGGGTTCTGGGGACATACGCTGTTTATGCATAGGTAGTCTGGACCCAGAGCATATCAAACCGAGCTGTACTTGAGATTCTCCATAGACAAAGATGGGGGTCGGCAAGTAGGTGGCTGTTTGCTGAGGCTTGGTGGAGTCCGACGATTGGTAGATAGCTCTTTATGGAGTCTTGGGGGGAGCTGTTTACCAAGTCTTGGAGGGAAAATGGTCGAAACCCCGAAGTCAGTAGATAGCTGTCCGGAGAGTCTTGTAGATAGCTGTTTGGAGAGATTGACAAGATGGTTCATTTTATCGTTGAAATCCGGAGGGGAGTAATTCAAAGGGTTGTTTGGGAGCAGTGGACAGTGCTATGGTTGGTCTGATAGTGAATGTGGTGGTGTAGTTTGGCAGGCATCGTTCGTGGGCGATGTACAGTGCAGGGTTGCTGATTGGTCGGCAATTGGACTTTCGGAAGATGATAACAAATCAATCTATTCTGAAGGGCGGGATATGGAAGATGGTATTTCAGCCGCACCAGACTCTTCTTATCTGTTGTTTTGGTTCATCTTGCTCTTTGTTATGGGAACATAGCGTCCAGTGATGCACGCTGTGTAAAATGTTGGCAGCCAGTAATTTAACACCCTGCCTATTGAGATAAATCCCATTGTGTTGAAAAAAATGGCAATGTTCATAAAAAAAAAAGAAAAATTGTCAATAAAGTTCACTGAATAAGAGGAACAGATGCTTTTCAGCCAGTTCGAGAGCGACATAATCTGTCTGAAATGCTCATCACCTGAACGAAACGTAGGCAGAGGACCCCTCAGAAATACTTTTGCATTTAGAGATAGCATTTTATGTAGAAGGGTTAATAAAGTCTTGGTTCAGTATCTCTGACTGTTTTTTTCAACACAACAAATGCTCCTTTGTGAATCACAACCGATATGACATTCAGATGCTCAGTAGCAATCTTGTTGACTTTTTCTGAAATGTCCAACACCATGTCATTAGCAAAACACAGAACATTTGTATTTTTTCTGCTACACAGACGTTTAACACGTTTGTGTCTGTAGCTGAACTCATTTGCTGAGAAGCTCCACTTTCATACCTTTGACTGGTGCTTGTGATCCACTGAGGCTTGCTGGCTCCATGGCAGTACGGCAAAACTGTTTCTCAGTTCAATGTCAGAGTTTTGTCTTCATTGACCATGAGATGGTTTCCTTTTTCTTGCCGGTGCCAATGTCCAAGGCTGATTTCTTAGTGTTAAAGTATGCTTTTGTATAGGCCGACGAGTATCCTCAGTCATTGGTCAGCTGTTGGGTGACAACTCCTCAGTTTTGGCTTTGCTCCAAGCACATTCCAAGGAGGGTCAGTGGATGGCGCTAGCTCCATCTTCCATTTCCTATTCACCTCCACAAACATTTCAAAGTTGTGTATTCTTGTCTCCAGCACTGCCAAACTTCTGAAGAAGTTTGTGGTATTCATTGGTGGAGGTGGAAGGCATCATTCTTCCAGCCTTGTTGCTAGTAGCATTTACGAGCTAATTAGCAGGTTATGTTCACGTTATCGTGAGTAGTTTACAAAACATTTTGAAAAAATGACCCCAGCAGGCTGTATCTACAAGATGTAAAGGTAGCACAACCACATCAACGTAAATGTCCAGGAGAAATTAAAAAAGAAAAAAAAGAAAAAAGCAGCTGAAAGAATGCAAGCAAAGCAGGAGCTGAGCAGATTAGATTGTGTCTACACACTAGGCAAGCAGGAAGTAGCTTTTTTAAGGCGAGCCTTAGAAATCTATATGTAAAGTGTGCTGTTTCTACCCTTAGCTGTCAGTAATGCCTAGGGCATGAGTTCAATGGGGCATGACAAAGTTAGGTTTGAGAAGAAAAGAACAAACTCTGAAATTGAGACAAATTGACTACAGGCTTTGTTGTGATATGTTGCATAAAAATAAACTGTCCTTTCCTATATTAGAAAGAGGAAGCACCTTGACCCGATGATTTATAAAACAAAGGTTAAAGAAAAGTTTAAGAGAAAATTAAAAAAAAATCGGACAACCTTGTCATGTGCTCAAAAACGAAGGTGCTGATTGGACAAAGAGGAGATCTGTATCTGAAATTGATTGCTCTTCCTAAGTACCCGGATGTCTGTCAACTGATTTCAATTCAATGATTAAAAATAAACAATACAAATTCAATTTATGTGATTCAAATTCAGCTTTGAAATGTAATTATTCAATATATAAATTCAAATCAAAATGATTTATATTCATTTTCTCTTGGCACATATTTCAGTCCATAGTTATTTTCTGCTGTTTAATATCCAAGTGTTTGTGAATGCATCAAGTGACTAATGGAAATGGGGGTGTTCGTGGAGCAGAGTAGTTGAGGCAAACATTCGAAGTTGTTGCTCATGTCCACACTTTTGTCTGATGCTGTTTGTTCTTTTTTTCGGCGTCAGCTATGGCCAACAGAAGTTTGCTTGTGCTTAAATATGATTAGATAACCAACCGGCGTGTGCTGTCAACTTACTTGAGAGACATTATAGAAGTGGACGGCTGCCAATGTTTTCTTTTCAACATTTGTCAGTCTGTCAGTCAGTGACCCAATTATTCATGATTACATTGACAAACAAAAACCCACTTCCGCCAATGCTGAGTCCGTCAATTTTTCCAAGTTTCTCTTCAACCGGTAATCGTCAGCAAAATGGGCGTCCGTCATTGACGGATTGACATACCATCCGTCAATATTGATGGAATGCCCACCTCTGCTGATTTCTCCAAAACAAATGGATGAAATTGAAAATGCATGCTAATATAATTTTTCTGATAAAAAAAAAAGAAGACATTATGAGAGTTTATGAGTGAAAAATGGGTTATACCAACTGAATGATGGTTGTAAACTGTGAAGGGCTCCCTTATTATTGTTTATGTGACATGAAAAGCTGCAATGGTGGGGTTTTACTGTGAAAGAGGTTTCTCTGCTCTTAAACTGATCAAAACACTAGAACAATCATGATAGCCACTTGAGCCTTTTAAAAATATGATATGGAAATTTTTACACGAGTAGCACTTTGCATGGAAACAACTAGGGGACTTATGCTAATGTAAATCATGCGAACAGATCTGTAAATATTAACAGGTAGATAAGGTACATATTAAGGTAAACAACCATATCCACAAGTGTGTCACTTTTAGACATCCCTGTTCCCTTTATTTAGCATAGATAGCATGATTTTAATTGTATATATTTTTTTAAAATAATAATCTGCCATTGTCTTCTTGTAATTAGGAAATAAAAAGTGTGTGTGTGTGGGGGGGGGGGGGGTCGCGGGATACAGAATAAAGTTTATTCAGTTATATTAAAATGACATATCTACACATATTAACAGTAAACCTACCAGATGTGCCGTCATTCTTAGTTCATCTATGAGGTCAGTGGGAAATGAGCACCAAACAACAACCTCTAGTGCTTATTTGCACCCCTGTTAATAACACTTGGAACACTATAACACACAATGACTAGCAGGAGCCTTTTATACAATGATGTCAATCATGACACTCACCTATTTCTAACTGACCTCACTAACCTGTGTGATGTTCCATAAATTTAACATAATTATTGTATTTTTATTTATTTAATAATTTATTTAGGATTCTTCAACATTCTTAATTTTTTGTTGGCCCTGTCTCAGCTTTTTTGGAATGTGTTGCAGACAGTCAAATGCAAAATGAGAGAATATTTGCAAGAAAAAAACAATGTTGATCATTTTGAACATTCAATATTCAATTATATTCATTACATATACAATCAAATGCATATAGGTTGAAAATGATTTGCAACTTCATTGGAATTGGGGTTTGTAAGTGGTGCTCTGAGACATATCTCAATATGTTGTTATTAAACAATATAACATACATGCCAAAATGAACAGTTCATTGAATAAAATAAAATAACCGAGTATTTCATGATTTTTGAATTATGCACCGAAAATCTTAAGTAATAATTTATTAAGTTATGTAATGTATGTTATGTAATTGTATGTTGGGATTATTTTTGATGTCATCGTTCTCATTCTTCCCTTAGTTTCAACAATGATGACATTTATACGAAAATTGAACTTTACAGTTTTTCTCCATAGGTTTGCCACATTTCTTGAAACTGAAATTACATTTTCAAAATACTATGGACAAATCCCAAAACCACTTTACAATTGGTGTCAACTGAATGGCATTCCTCATTGCTCTCATCAAATTACCAATGTTTTAGCACATGTCTCAATTGCCTCAGTGAATCTGTGCAAATAGTTGTTTACCTTTAGCCTACAGTTAGCACAATGTGCACACATTTAGCACATTTTCCAAATGAATAAATCTTGATGATCAAACTGGATAAGTTGTTTTTCAGTCAAATGGTTGTCCTCTCCAAAACATGTCAGCAGGATTTCAGTGTGTAAAATCATCTGTTCAATTGTCAGAATGTGAATTTCCATCGTGGTCATCTCATCAGGGCCTGGTTTACAACACATCCAAGGATGCTCATTGAGCTACTACCACCATACTCTCCTTTCCTCAATCCAATTTAGGGTTTTTTTCCGCTTGGAGGTGGACAGTGTATGAACATCGGGCTCAAGACCAGTTGACCCTACTTCAAGCAATGGATGCTGCATGCGAGGACATCACATGGGATCAGTGTAGAGGATGGTTGAGACATTCACGCCGTTTTTTTCCTCGCTGCATTGCAAGGGAAAACATCCGCTGTGACGTGGATGAAAACCTTTGGCCAAACACAGAGCAGCGTATGGACGACCAAAATGAGGACGATCGCCAAGAGGGGAAAGGTGACGATAGTGACTAGTGAAAGTGTTACAGTAGTTGGTTCTTCCTTTACACTTTGCGCTAGATATAATTTTAGTTATTAGTTTTTAGTTTTTCATAAATATACAGAATTTGGCTTACATTTCCTTTTGTTGCTCTCTAATGTGTAAGTTACTGTGCGAATAAAAAGTGTTGCCATTTCCTTGACTGTGAGTGGAGTATGTCAAACCGCAAACTTTGAAAACTGCTCTTGTAAAATCCTTTGTTCCCCTCCGTTTTATATATAATTGTATTTTGTTAGCAGCACACCTCTGCTGTTGTGACAAAACATCTAACCATTTGGACTTGCAGTGCTCACACAATGCCAAAGGGATGATGCATTATTGGGGCACTGACTACTTGTATGACATTTGATTTTGACACAGGTAAGCTATTTTGGGAGAGATATGAGCTTTTGCAGATGATCCATGGTGTTGTTCAAAATCATCCAAGTTATTTTGGCAAAAGTGAATGCAGATGAGCCAAAGCAATTGAGAAGGATCTTTGTAGTTGTGACAGTATTGACTATGTGTTTGGGAAAGGAACTTGGAGTGAAGCATGTGTGACCAGTTTTGGGATAGATATGTGCTTTTGCTAATCAACTGATGTAACACAAATGTAAGACTTTGGCTAAATGAGCTTGCAGTTTTGAAAATGTAATTTCAGTTTCAAGTAATGTGCCAAACCTATGGAGAAAAACTCTAATAAAGATTTACATGATGAAGTCTCTCTCGAAAAAAAAAAATGGAAATGGGGTTTGTAAAGATTTAATAGTTCCAACTCAAATATCTTGAAATGCCCCTTGGCAGCCGTTTACAAATTAACTGTCAAGGAAAAATTAGCCGGAAAAGATGACATACTGATGATTCGTTTTACATATCTATCTCAAGGAAACAAGGATACACCTGTGAGACCCACCTGTTCTGTTTGACAGTGATGATAGAATGCATAGAAGTAAGTAGGAGACCCAAAGCTAGAGTGCAGGTCAGCTGTGGCAACAGCAGGTGCTACCCACTGATGATCAGTGAATAGGGCTAGCAAGGTCTTCCTCCGAGTCTCTGGGTTGTGCCTATCAGCCCAATCTGTGTACATGAATTTGATGGTCTCTCTGAGAATGTCTTTACCCTCTGGATAGCCATAGAGATCATCCACAAAGCTGGACACAGCGTAGTCAAAGTCATTGGCCTGAACACCATTTTCATTGTCCACGATAAGCTCCACAAATTTAAGACCTTCACCCTGGTTCACTCCAAGCATAATATCATAGTTAAGGAATTCACCTGAAAATGAAACACAGAAAAGAAGGTTGACAAGCTGTAAAAAGTAGCAATATTTTTATCATCCATCCATCCATCCATCCATCCATCCATCCATCCATCCTGTTCTGCTTATCCAGGGTCGTGTCACAGTGGCAACAGTTTAAACAAGGAAGCACTCCCCCCAGCCACTTTGTCTAATTCTTCGAGTGATATCCCTTGGCATTCTCAGGCCAGCCAGGGGGTATACTCTCTCGACATTTCTTGGGTCAAGTGACCACATCTGGCTTGTCTCAATGTGGATAAGCAACAGCTCTACTCTGAGCCCATGCTGCATGACCAAGCATTGACCTTATCTCTAAGAGAGAGCCACCGACACCCTACAGTGAAAACATATGAAAACCCTGTTCTTTTGGTCACTACCCTTAGATGACCACGGATAATGGGTGGGAATATTTTATATTGGCTAATGATTAGTCAATATAATCTACTCTGTTTTCTCATTGGAAGGCATGTAGTGGAATTGAGAACGTTTTAGAAGTGTTCATCCCAATAAATTGAGAGCTATGTTGTTTAGTTCAGCCCCCTCTTCATCACAACAGTCCATTGCAAAGTTGGCATCACCACAGACTTTGCAGAGATCCCTTTTTGGATCTACCTCTACATTGTTCTTTGTACCACAAGACACTTGATCTCTTCGACTTGTTGAAATCAGCCCATCCGCTTCATACTCAGCTGTGTACCGCTCCACCAAGAGTAGAATATATTGGCTTCAAGAAGCTGACATAACCACATTCTATGCCAAAAGCAGAGATGTAATACTGGGCCAACAAACTGTACCTTGTCAATTAGTCAATTGCATCACAAACATTCTGTCCATGAATCTAATGAACAAACTTCGTGGAAAAGGGGCAGCCTTGGCAGAGGACAACCTGCAAAGTAAAAATTGATAAATAAATAAATCAAAGCTTCCTGCCGGCAATGCAGATCAACTCTGACACCAGTTGTACAGGGATGAAATGGTCAATATCTGGGACACCTCATCCTGGAGTACCGTCCCCAGGACTTATCAAGAGACACAGTCGAACACCTTCTCCAAGTCCACAAATCACATGTAGGGTGGTTGGACAAACTTACATGTACCCTCAAGGACCCTGCTGACAGTGTAGCGCTAGTCCTCTGTCACACGACCAGGACAAAAACTACACGGCTTCCCCTGAATGTAAGGTTAGAATTTTCCACCAAGCCATCCTTCAAGAACCCCTAAACAGACCTTACCAAGGAGACTGACGATTGTGACAACATAGATGGAACGCACCTTCTAGTCCCCCCTCTCAAAAAGAGAGACCACCACCCAGTCTCCCATATTCATTTGATTTATCAGAGGCGTGTAAACAGCCCCTCAATATACAAAGCCCTGAGGAACTCTGGGTGGCTCTCCTTTCTCATTGGAAGGTGTGTGGGTGGAATTGAGAACATCTTAAAAGTGTCATCTCCAGTGACCCACAATGTCCATAGTTGAGTTCAGCCTCGCCCATCCCCCGCTACACACAGTTGAGGTGAGCGCATCAGTAATATTTGCCGGTCCATCATTCGTGATTCACCTGTCATTGTGAGTCCATCATTATTTCAAACCGAACCAAAACTGTTATTGTCAATCCATCAGTCTGTCATCATTATTTTAAATGTGCTTCCGTCATCGCTAAATTAAATTTGTCACAGCTACTCAAGGACCGTTGTGTCAGTGACAGTTGTTTGCACTGATTGCACTTTTCCGTCATGCATGAGCGCTGCTTCAGATGTTGTTGATTTTGTGCCTGTATACATTGTATTTTCTTAAACCTTTTATGCTCTTAGGTTCTTTATGTTTTGTTCATCGTAAATGCTTGCTGTATTATGGGGACACAAATAAATTTGAACATGAACTTGACCTAAAAAAAGGAGCAGGCTAGGAGAATGGGAATTAGTTAGCATCCAACATGAGCACAGGTCACCACAGGTCACAAGATTGATGAGCGATATTTAAACTTTTCTTTTTCTTCTGTTGGATTAGGGAGACCCTCCTCCATACCACCCGAAGTCCAGTGTATTCACCCCCACTACTAAACCCACGAGAGACACGTGGCGCATGTTTCCGGCAGTCATCAGCGAAACAGGAGTCCTTCAATGATGGGCCGTCTGTACTGACCCGGTTTGTGATGATTCCATGAGTCCATCAGTTTTTTTAAGTTTCCCATTCGTCATCATTTGTTAGCAAAACAGGCGTCCGTCAGTGACGGACCGATGCACCTTCCGTCAGTACTGAATTTACTCAAAGCTGTCAGGGTGTCATTTCTTGATGACCACACTGAACTCACCCAAGACCATTTTTTTCCCCTCACCAACTGTTGAAAATGCATTCAAATTGATGATACCAATCAGCTCTTGCCTGGAGTCCTACTAGGCAAAAAGTCCTAATAGGACTCATTCAGCTTGACTCTACATCGCTCGCTCTGCCAGTATCCCCCAATGAATTTGCGGATTTCTGCCATGACAGGCACCAACCACTTTAGGGTCACAGCTGGCCTGCCACGCCAACAGAGGAATAGAACATGGCCCACCCAGACTCAACATGTCAATGTCCTAGTGGGAAATCAACTCCATCTTGCATGGCTCCGTCCCTTCCAGAGCGGTGATATTCCATGTCCCCAATGACAGCTTCTGTAGCCGATTGAACCGACAAGGTTTCCCCACCTTTAGCCCCTTTGCACCTCACAGAGGTAGTGAACCCGTTGCCTCTCTGGGCTGCAGGCCTAACCTCCTGGCCTGGGGGGGTATCCGGTTACCCGCGTGTCACCAATGTGTTGCAAATATATATATATATATATATATATTCATCTGGTCCCTCAACTAGGACCTGTTTGCTCTGGGTCACATAAACTGTTCCACCATGGAAAGCTGATGGCTCAAGGAAGAGTTAAAAAAAACATTCTACTAAAACAAAAATAAGTATAATTTGACAACTTTAACTGATTACAAGTACTGTACTAGGATATTGTGTGAGAGACTCAATTATCAACAACATTGTTAAGTTCAAAATGTTGTACCTTGCTCCATGAGTATCTGAGGGTCATCAGGGATTACATCACCATCAATAACAGGTCCAAAGGCAATGTGGTAGCGCGCTGGCTGGATATCTTGATCCACCAACTCTTTATAATCTTTCCTCTGAAGACATGCCACAAGCTCGACTGTGTCCTCAAAATTACAGCCAACTTTGCGGCCCAGCATTCTGGCATATTTAGCTGGCTGGAAGCTGACAGCCCAGCTTGACAGTGCTGTGCCACTCTGGGTGATAGCCCTTTGAAACAGGCCTGTATATGTTTGAAACACAAAAAGGAAAGAAGGAGGGCGATTATTTTGATAAAAAGTTTTTAAAATTACACTAATATGAGATAAATATAAATAAATAACTTACTGGCCACATTGAAAAGCATAAGTAATACTTACCTGAGTAAAAAGTTTTATTGTGCAATTGTTTGTTTGTTTTATTTATTTCAAGGATAACCCTGTGAGATGCATCATCTCATTTTCAAGTGGGTCCTTTTAACACACACATTCAACTAACAGTATTACAATATCATAGAAAAGCCAAATTGACAACATAATACAAAAACATTTAAACACAGAGACACCTACAACCACACACATGTGCATGCATTTAAGCAAGCAAACACACACACACACACACACACACCCCCACACCCCCCCTCCCCACACACACACACAAAACCCTAGCCCTAAACCAAACCCAAAACCCCAACCATCACAAATGATTGCCTAACCACAACCCCTACCCTAACCCAAACCATAACCCAATTCAAACCTAAACTCTAAAACCAAGTCTTGACCCTCAAAAAGAGGTCTTAAATTGTGGGGCCCTCCAAAATGGGCTCACAAGGACAAGTGGGTCCCACAAATCTGTAAAATCCCAGAATATGGGAGCGACCATGTGGCAAAAAAACAAAAACTAGGGATGGGCGTGTACGGATACCAGGGCTGATACCAGGACACATTTCACGGTATCGGTACTCGCGACGGATGTGTCAATACTGGTATCGACTCCCGCTCTTGTGGCCGTTTTTTGTCAGAAACTGAAATGGTTATTTTGCGTTTATTAACCACCACAGGGAGAGCACATAAGTCTTCAGTTGTAACCAACAATTTAATTAGCTATGAAATGTAGACAGATCTTTGTATATTATATAATATATCGCTATGAGATGAATGACGGAGAATGTGAAATAGGAAACGGAAATACAGAGCACCCTTCCAAATTAAAAGCATGGATTCCAAAACAAGATATAATTAAACATCACACACTAAACAGCTTTGAGGAATTCTTAACATGGTAGATATAACTAAATTACTTGAAACACTATTGTATTGAATTTAATTATTTGCAATTCACTGTATTCCTTAAAAAGAAGTTGTACAACCACATATTTTGATTGGGACTTTTTTTTCCCTGGCCACTGGATTATTTGTTTCATTTTATTAATCTATTTTTTTATATTTATTTTATTGTGTGCTCTATGCAAAATTACATCTATGAGCAAATTGAAAAAATATAATTGCCATTAATTTCAAGCAATTTTATGTTGTTTGTCTCTGTGTGCCCTGCGATTGGCTAGCAACCAGTTCAGGGTGTGCCCCGCCTACTGCCCGAAGCCAGCTGGGATAGGCTCCAGCGCCCCCAGTGACCCTTGTAAGGACAAGCGGTTAAGAAAATGGATGGATGGGATATGATATATAGGTCTTTAAAAAATATATCTGTCATTGTTTTTTTGGAAGGCGGCACGACTGGTTAGCACGTCCGCCTCCCAGTGCAGAGGACGTGAGCTTTGGCCTTCCTGGGTGGAGTTTGCATGTTCTCCCCGTGCTTGCGTGGGTTTTCTCCGGGTACTCCGGTTTCCTCCCACATTCCAAAGACATGCATGGCAGGTTAATTGTGCACTCCAAATTGTCCATAGGTGTGATTGTGAGTGTGGATGGTTGTTCGTCTCTGTGTGCCCTGCGATTGGCTGGCAACCAGTTCCGGGTGTACCCCGCCTACTGCCCAAAGCCAGCTGGGATAGGCTCCAGCGCCCCCCACGACCCTTGTGAGGACAAGCGGTTAAGAAAATGGATGGATGTTTTTGTGGAAAAATTATGTATCATTACTACTAATGGTATCGGCACTTGGTATCGGTATCGTAACAGTGAGTGCTGAAGATTTGAGTATTGGTATTGGTCTCAAGAAAAGTGGTATCGAACTTTCCTGACAAAAACACAAACACACACAATTAATCACACTTGATGCTTCCTTCGCCTAGTCTCCACCAACCAGCCAATATGTCACAATATGCATGGACACATACACACTCTACAGTACATACACACATAGTATTATCAACATCAAGATTGTTGTTGATAATACTTAATTGTTGTTGTGTAAGGAATACAAATGCACACAGGAGAGTAACTCCAGACATAGTCCAGCAGAGAATGTTAATTAAAAGCACATATCAGGATACTAGTATGAACCCAAATGCACGAGTAAGCATTCCCTCATTCAAACCCCCATCTGGGCAAGGAAAAAGTCAAAATCCCTTTTCGGGAAAGGAGAAGAAAAGTTGAGAAGAGACCATTGATGAGGGTCTAAACATGCATGAATAAATCATTGGATACACATCAGGCTTTTTTGATTAAAAGTGTTGAGCAGAAGTGGTTCAACAACGAAAAAGCAACTATGGGGGTTCAGCGGTTCTGTGGTTTACAACAGTCCAGCAGCCAAGAAGGCAATGGAGGACTTTTTGTGAGTGACTCAGACGGACTGTACATATGAAAGTCTGTGGCTACGCTTGTTGTCATAGTTACGGCTGACAGTAATATATTTCTTTTAATTGTTATTATTATTATTATTATTAGCGCAATAACTGATTTTTGTAAATATAGTTCAGCATTGTTGTAAAACCCTATTAATGTTTATTGTATATACTGTGTTTTTATCTTTGTCGATGGCTGGAGCCACCGGTCCTCTGAGCCACAACCAGGAAGTGGGCGTATGCAACGGTTGCGCCGTGATCTATTTCTTCTTCGGTACAATAAAGTAAAAAAAAAAAAGAATTCTTCTTTGGTTTTTACTTCAGGTCTTTTCTGTGCACTCCTGTTAATATAGCACTTACATAATGGCACAAGGCTGCAACTGCAGTTAAAATTTGTTGCTGCTAAGCTCAATCAAAATTAGGTGGTGGTGGCGGCGGCCACCTCCGAATTTTCTACATAGGAAAAACCCTGGTCATGCATTGTTGTTTAGCAACCTCTATCGGCTATGTTGAACAGCGAAAAAATACAAAACAGACTCAAACCCGGATCGTTTAGTCGGGAGACTAAAGTCTAACTTACTGATCGAACAGTCGAGTAATGATCTTAGTGTTAATTTATAGTGTTGACATGTACTGTATGTCAATCAAATGGTCATTGGTCAATTATTTTACATCCCTTGTGGCATAGAGTTAAATGTGCTGATTCTCCAAACCCGTGGGCATTGGATCGAGTCCAGATATCTCCGGGTTTTTGGTAGGGATGCTCCGATCCGATCCGATTATCGGGTATTAATCTGTCATAATGGTCCTGATCCACACCCGGACAAGGTATGACAAGGTAAAAAAGGGAATGGTGAGGTCAATATATCTCTTTTGCTACGTTGGCACAGCCAATGTCTGTCAAAATTGCACTGGGGGAACATCGGAAGCCAGCTAGCAGGAGCTGTTCGACAGCGAGAAGCCACCTCCTTGCCACCGGCTCACTGCCTCGCCGCCGTCGGGGGACCTTCGCTAGAGAGAGCGGGGACTGGTTGGTCTAACCGCCGGCCAAGCTGGGACCTCCGCGAGAGAGAGCAGGGGCTGGTTGGTCTCACCACCGGCCAAGCGGGGACCTCTGCTCTTCGATCGGGGCCTCCGTGAGTGGCGAGCCGGCAGGAAGGACGGAACTCACTTTGTAAACAGAAGTGCTTGGAATCAGGCGACCCATGGCCACATTATGCACAGCTGCTTGAATGTAAGAAAAAAAAAAGTATCCCGTCACTTAAGCAATTACATTCATTCAATATACATTCAATACATGTTATGAATATATTGAATGAAAATCATACTCCAATAAATGTTAAAAAAAATATTTTGAAGACATTAAAGAACATCTAAGAGCATTTGAGTTTTTTTGTGGACATATATTGAATAGTATTGGGGGGGACTAGTGCAAAGACAATTTAGTATGGATCAGATCGGTATCGGCAAGATACTGAACCCAAGGTATTGATATCGAATCGGTAATGAAAAAAGTGGATCGGAGCAGCCCTAGTTTTTGGTTGTTGTTTTCTTAAATAACAATTTATTGACAACAGCACATGCTCTGAGAGCGGCCTACCCAATGTCATTTTTGTATGAAGGTGGCATCCCCAGGTGGCGCATACCCGGAAGTGCCTGGTCGTCTTCGTGTTTGTGAGGTCAGGTATGATCACGTGAGAAGAGAAGATAATCTTTATGTGTGTGGGGCACACTGATCTGTATATATTACTGGATAACTAATAGCCCATACACGTCAAGCCGTTGAAGCGGCCATCTTACCACTCCGATTTCGCAAGCAGACTACTGTGTATATTAGCACTGGGACGATCAACTTGTGTCACGATCCAATCTGGATCCCGATACATGGGTGGCGATTCGATACGGATTACAATACTTAAATGTTATACTTAATCTTAACTCATTCACTCCCAGCCATTTGCTGACTGTTTTTTGTAATAACTACCATTGCTTTAAACGACCTCTTCAGGTCAGAGGCTGAAACAAAGGCGTATGTATGCGCTAGCATAAAAATAAAAACATTTTAAAAAATTTGGTTTTTGGGACCATGGCAATATTTAACTCTTTGACTGCCATAAACGTTATAAAACGTTTAGCATAAACCTAGGGAAGGGCGCCGAGGACGTTAAAAGACGTCCCCTATGTTTTTTTTAATTTATTTTGAAAACGGGTGCAGGAAAGCCTTGGGCAGCTGTGCTGAAAGTATCAGGCAGATCAAGTAAGTTTAATGACTCGTTTTGGCCTCTAGATGGCAGCGATGACTCTCCTTGCACTTTGGGTGTGCCGCCCACCATGGGCGTCGGTATAAAAGGTGAGGCGGAGCTAGAGTGGAGTGGAGAGGAAAATGGAGAAAGCAAAAAACATGGAGGAAAAGCAAGCAAAAATGACGACCGGTGGAAAGCAGCTCACGCTTGATCGGTATTTTCAAAAAGAAACCAGTGCTAAATTGAATGTTGGTGGCGATGATGATGATGATGGCGACAACGAGGTTGACGCCGAAGTTGCGGCTTTGACGCGACGTCTTCGGCCACGTCTTAAAGCGACGCCGGTTAGCGGTGCTAACGCTGAAAAACGTGGTGCACGTCCAAGTACTTCTGCAAACGCGGACGTTGATTCGGACGACGAAGAGTACCCCGAGTCGGATGGCTATTCTTCGGAGGAGTGGGTACAGTCGGATCTTCGAGAAAGTGATTCGGACAGCATTTCATCCGCAGAAGACTGTGAAGGTAAGCGCAAACTTGCTATGAGATACTTTTCCGGCACGCTGCTAGCACCTCGTGTAACGTGAATGTACAATTCATAGATCGTGGATCGTGCTCACAGCCACAACCTACAGTTTCCACGACAAAGAGAGGTATAAAAAACGTGTTTTCAATACACTGCAACAACAAAAGAAAACGGTCTTTCGATATGATTGTAATTGTATATATTTATTTCAGCTGCAGCTCGTCGGGCTCAAGGTGACGCGTCTCACCGTGAGCAGAATAAAGGTAAAAAAAAAATGATTCTCCAACTCAGCACGAGTAAAATATTTGATGGTAAATGTCTTCTATAATTTACAGAATGTGCATCAACCAGTGAATCCAAGAAAAAAGGTAAACATATATATTTATATATATATATTGCTTCACACTGATCTAAAATAAATATTATATGATATTGAAATGTATATTTGCAGATCCCAAAAGTTCTGGCTGGCATGAAACAGGCTGGCAGCCAAACACATTCCTGTTTACTGAAACTCCAGGACCAAGGGGTGCCGCAGCAGAGCTAAATTCAACCCTGCCAGCTGACTTCCTGCAACTATTCCTCTCAAACGAACTTCTCCAGCACATTGCTGATCAAACAAATTTATATGCACGTCAATCCATGCAGAAGCAGACTGAAAGTCTGCCACACTGCAGGAGTCGTGCTTGGAAGCCAGTGTCTGTATTTGAATTGAAAACATTTTTTGCACTCCAATTTCTTACTGGGTATATAAAAAAGCCCAGTATAGAAATGTATTGGACTCAGGATGAAATTGAAACCACACCATTTTTTAGTCGCGCGATGCCTCGAAACCGCTTCCAGCTTATCTGGAGTTACCTACATTTTAACAATAATGAGAGACATAGTTCAGATGACAAATTATTTAAAATCCGCCCTGTGTTCAACCATATTGTAAATGAATTTAAAGAACTGTTCCAACCCGGTAGGAATGTATGTATTGATGAGGGAATGATGAATTTTCAGGGCCGTCTATCGTTTAAAGTTTACAACCCCCAAAAAACAATCAAATATGGAATTAAGTCATACATCCTGTGTGACTCCCAAACAGGATATTGTTTTAATATGCAACCTTATGTTGGTACTAGTTGTTCTCTGCCGGATACCGTGTTTAATTTGCTAGATCGTCTGCCAGGAAATGGGTACACGCTCTTTATGGACAATTTTTATAATTCAATTGGGTTGTGTGAACGTCTCCTGGCAGCACGTACAAATGTTTGTGGAACACTGAGAAAAAATAGGGGTGAACCAAATGAGATCACTTCTCTTACAAACACTGGCCTTGGGGTGGGGGGGAAATTGGTGAGACACAACACAAATGTGTTGGTTGTGGCATGGCAGGACAAGCGTTTGTTGAGGATGGTGACTACTTTTCACAAAGATGAAATGCGGACAGTTGATGTGTGGCGGAAGGCACTAAAAAAAAGAGTGCCTTTCCCGAAACCTCTATGTGTTTTGGACTACAATTCCACAATGAATGGCGTGGATAAGATGGATCAAAACATTTCTTATCACCCATTCACGAGGAAGACATTGAAATGGCACAAAAAATTTGTTGCCTATCTGTTTCAAATATGTTTGTTCAATGCCTTCATCCTGTACAAAGCTAAACATCCTGGCAAATGTCAGCATTTTTTGGAGTTTATCCAGCAGGTGGTGAGAGGGTGGCTCTTACCACAGGACCAGGAGGAGGACATTGCTACAAACATACAAACAGAAGGACATGAGGAAGCCAGACAGAACACCAGGTCACCATATAACGATCCTGAAAGTCGACTTGATGGCAACATGGCAAAACACACACTGCAATACATACCTGCTACCCCCCGGAAAAAAAAGCCAGCAAGAAAGTGTAGGGTCTGCACTCGAAGGGGCATTCGCAGCGAAACAAATCTGTGGTGCAAATCCTGCTGCGTCCCCTTGCACCCAGGGCAATGTTACACTATATACCACACCAAAAAAAAACTTGTGTAGTTGAAACATCCACAGAATTGTAAATAGAAACACATGCACACACCACACATGTACAGTTGCACAGTTGCACACGTTTGTTGTATTACACTGTTGAATGTTGAATGTAAATAAACTGTTATTTTGCTATCAAAAAACACTTTTTCATTCTTGGTGGTAGTGTATTTTTATATTTTCTGATGAAAGATGAAAGTCCAATCTTTCATTTGGTAGTACGTGTGTTTCCATAGTCCAAACAGAACATTTTCTGTGGACCTTGAAAGATCAGTCAAAATGCTTAAATCGGCTGGCACTGGCGGCATCCCTTTTCTGAAAACGTCTGGCAGTCAAAGAGTTAAAATACGTTTTTATACGTTTTTGGGAGCAAATGAGTTAAAATATGTATTTAAAAAAAACAGGCATGCATATCCAAAGTTTTAACTTAAATACAATTTGACATTTATTCAGGTCTCACAATTAAAAAGTGCATAAACTATTCCAGTAATTGTTCCTGACAGATAGGAGTGCAAAAAGAAAACAAATTAAAATGCCACAGAGCTAATGTACATGCTCTGACTTAAGGAAACTTCTCTGTGCTGTGATTATTTCACCGGCTGTAGAGAATACACGTTCAGCAGGCACATTTGTACCTGGTATGCGTAACATTTACTAGCTTTGCCAAAAGTGGATAGTCATTGCAATGTTTCTTCTCCCAAAGTAATGGATTTTCTGACAATGGCAAAGATGGTGCTCCCTGAAATGTTTTCACTTCCTCCTCTGCACAGTGCATGGCAGATTTTACTGGGCTTGAAGTCTGCCTTATTTCAAATGTGTTGCCAAGTAATTCAGCCAAATCACGTGTCCCTTCTTTTGGCAGGTGGCATGCAGCTTTGGGTGTTCTCTTCCTGTACAGTGTCACTATCAGTCAGGTTTTTCAGATCTTGTCCTTCAGCATCAGCCTGTAAAGGAGAAAGCAAAGGAGAAAATAGTGGACAATTATTTAGACAAATAATCATCTGAATAGATTTATTACGGTTTCTGATAGCATTTTTCAAATTAATTTTAGCCAGACATGTTTGTGTTGAAATTTAACATATTTCATCCCTGACTTATCTACAACCATTTGTAATATTATAACAAAATTAGAAAATTAGAAGTAGTGAATAATTAAATAAGAGCTTCTTGTCTATTTTAAGCAATGTCAATGAGAAACTATATATATATATATATATATACAGCGCTGCTCAAAAGTAAGTTTGTGAACCCTGTAGGCATGGTAGGATTTTTTGTATTAAATATTAAAATAACCTTACTAAATGTTTAGTCATACCCAAATCTACAATGCTGACATTGACAACAATGGACTTGAACAAAAAGAATGATGATATTGCCATTCATTCTTGAACAAAAGTTGTTGATTTAAGACAAACTTTTTTTTTTAACCATTGAACATTGTATGGAAAAATAAACTGAGAGTGCATTTACCTGGGAACAGTGGGTCACTGTGGCAGCAGCTTCTGCAGTTAAATGTGAAATAGTTTCCTGTTTCTCATCTGCAGACATAAAGGGCAGGCCTTTAAATCTTGGGTCTAAAGAGGATGCCATTTTAAGAGTTGCCTTCTCCTCTTCAGATATGAATCTTTCTGAAAGATCAAAGATCATTTTGGAAAGCTCCTTTCATTTCACGGACAAAAGGGGAATCCCCCAGCTTTTCTTTTGTTGCTTGTAGCAGCTGTGCGAGCTGTGGTGGGATGACAAAAATTGTTGGTTGGGCTTCATCTGACATAACACAAGTGGCGACTTTTAATGGCTTCATGGTTTTCACAAACTTCTCTGCATTACTCAGGTTTATTTCTGTGAATGTGCTAAGGTCTTTCTCTCTCTCTTTCTCTTGTGGAGTTCTGGAGAAAGCGAGCGGTCATCACTGCTGCTTGTTATTGCTGTGTAACTATGTTGGTCAACAATTTGTGTTGTAGCAGTCCAAGTATTTTTTGCTTGTCCGTAAGCAATTGACAGGCCATGGCACTACGGTGGAAAAAGCCAGTTACGCGACACACACGTCCAAGCAGTTTTGCAATATTTGGCAGCTTTAGAACTTGCTGATAGGCCAGATTTAATGCATGAGTGAAACACTTGACATGTCATAGACCGGCGAGCTGGCTAGCCACCTCTATATTAGGGGCGTTATCTGTTGGCAACACAACATTGTCAGAAATATTCCATTCAGTCAGCGCGTTCTGTAGTATGTCCGCAATATTGGCTCCCGTGTGACCCTCGTGCATTGTTCTTGTCTAAAGTACGTGGGCTGACCGTAACAAATCTTCTTTTATAAAGTGGCCTCAATGCACATGTCTGGGATTACCGTTTCTGAGAAAAACCTTCGCGATGGTATTACATACCGTGGTTCCAAGGCGGAAACCATGTTACGGAATCTAATCTCCTCCATGACACTGTAGGGACACAGGTCCTTGCAAATGTACTGTCCAATCGAGGTAGTTATCCATCTCGCCTTTTCAGAACTACTGGCCAACTTATTACTATAAGCTCGCTCTAAGGTTTGTTGTCTCTGCTTTTCTCTTCATCTGGTCCGGTCCAATTTGCACATGGCTTTGGTCATGTCCAGGTTACTCTTTCCCGACTGTGAGTAGAATCCAAAGTGCATCCAAACTTTAAATTGAGGTGGCACGGGTTAAATTTTTTTTATTTTCCCCATCTGCCATTGTAGCCAGTATCCAGTCTTGCTGCTTCCAAGCTGTGGTAGTGCAGTGCTGCCCTCTAGAGGCTTAAAATAATAATATATGAATGGCTGCTTGTAAAGCAGATGGTGTTACACAGTGGCCATGGCTCGGTCGTTCAGTAACCAGAAGGTCGGCTGTTCGATTCCCGCTCTCCCCATGTCCTGTGTCGTTGTGTCCTTGGGCAAGACACTTCACACACATCGCCTCCAGTGCTACTCATACTGGTGTATGGAAGGTGCGAATGTTTGGTGGTGGTCGGAAGGGCCGTAGGCACACACTGGCAGCCACGCTTCCGTCAGCCTGCCCCTGGGCAAATGTGACTACTTAAGTAGCTTACCGCCACCACAGTGTGAATGTGTGAGTGCATGAATAATGTATCCATTCCTCTGTGAAACGTCTTAGAGTGTCTAGAAAAGCGCTATATAAGCGTGTGGTTGGCAGGGTGGTCAGTATTTTTTAACAAGTAGATGGTTTGTGTTGCTTTGAAGACCCCCTTTTTCTTTCATCGCTCAGTTCCTTAGACCCAAATATTAGATTTGGCAGAGGCATCTTTTGTTGAATTATAGGTATAATTTATTAACACTGTAGTGTTAATCTAAAAATATACAAGTTTCCTCCTGTAAACATCATAAAGCATATAATTTATACATGTATTTAAGGCAAGTTGTAAAATGTCTGAAGTCCTCTTGTTTATGTTTAACAAATTTAAAACATCATAAATAATGCTGAGTCTACTAAGTAGATATGTTCTCCAATGTTCTTCAATTTCGATATTGCAAATGTATAGGATCGTATGCCGAGAAACATTTCTTGGGAGTAGTAATATGTCGGCCTCGCGGCTTCAAAAGTCCAGGCCTATCGTCTATCTAGTAATATATACTGATCGGTGGGTAACTCGCTGTAGCTAGCAGCCGCCACTTAACGCTGGCAACAGGCGCCATACAATACAATGTCAGCGTAATTATGTTTTAGCGCTCTTAACTGGAGCTTGAACGTGATTTCAGGACAAAGTTATGTTATTGACGTCTGTCACAACAGTTTGAGGCATTCATATTGCCGTCACAAACTCCGAAAAGACGAGTCACGTCAGCCCTTACACCACTACAAGTCTTGGCCTATCAACTATCCAGTTATGTCCTATGCAGACAAATCTTACAAGTCACGCCAGACATACGTATGGTATCTGCCTATCATGTAAATATTATAGCTATATGTTTTGTTGTGCATTTATAAGGCTGGGAAGTGCTGGGAGCACACAATTCTTGCTACAGTGATTAGAGCTCTAAATTCCAATTTTCAGTTGAACGCACCATCACAGGTGAACGAGTCTTTTACCACACTATAAAAACGTGTTGTTTGCTCAATGTGGAAGATAGGGAACAATATTCAGTCGGTGTTAACTTGTCTCTCCTTAGCTAGATAAGGCTTGGCATGTACTCAACAATAGCTGAATTGAAATATTACAATATAATTATAATATATGAAACACTTTATTCCCCCCACCCCCTCAACTTCCGAAATACCCATTTGTGCCCCTGGTGTGAGGAGCTGTGATGAAATTATCTGAGCACCCCACACACAATACAACCAAATCTGTTGAAAGCCCGATTTTATTTTTTATCTTTGTGTTTGATCATTGTGGAAGAAGAAGGAACAATAACAATCTGTGTTTGTAACTTTTCTCTCCTAAGCTAGATAAGGCTTGACATGTACTCAAGGATAGCTGAATTGAAATATACTTTAAAATATACATGGTAATTGGTACAACTTTGTTTCGATGTTAACCTATATATAAAATGTTTGTTCCCAGCAAGACATCCTTCAATACCATTTCACAACATTTCAATTATAACAGTAAGTCCACTGTGGCTCAGTGGGTAGTCCTGCAGAGCTTTGACGTGTAAACAGGAGGCAATTAGAGTGGATGCACCTTGTGTTTTTTATTAATTTATCATTCAACTACAATTAATAATTTGTAACTTTCACATAATTTATCTTTCAATTTACTTTCTGAGCATTCCACAAGCATTCAAATATTAGCATTCAGCTATTAGCATTCAGCATTCCCATGCAATTTCTCCAGAAATTGCACTCTTCTAAAGCGGTATAAAAAGAAAAGGCGTTGTTTAAAGGAGTGTAAATGGGCTCTGGGTAGCGAGGCATCGCTTTCCCTCGGTGCTGGCAGCATTGGTTTTCTTCCCACCCGAAGACCACGTTTGTTTGTGTAGTATGTGTGTGTGGATCAAAAAATACATACATTTGTAAACACAGACTTTTGTCATGACTGTTTTGATTTTGGATTCCCACTGTCTTCCTCGCCAGCTCGCTTTCTGATTGGCTACGCGGTGGTTTGTCCTCGGATCACTCTACACACGGAGGAAAGTCGGGTTCGAAACAATCCAACATGTTGAATATCCCTGATTTCAAGTCGGAGGAGGTCCTTCAGAGGGGCCGATATCGGTATGAGCCGTGTGTGGTGTCAACATACGGCAGGATTATCTGTTAAGATTATTGCTCAGATAATCGATTGTCAGGAATGGAAATTTGGGGTTAAAAACGGGCCAATTCTCTTGCCGTGTGAACCAGGTTTTAGCAGTCCAAACCCCGGCTACAGAAGCTAGCTATAGAGATGTGGAATGTCACCTCTGTGGTAAAGTTGGGCACGCCTCGACAAGTCCTGTTGAGAGGGGTTGAACTATCTTCCAGTCTCAGATGTCCCCGGTGAGAGGCTCCAAGCAAGTGCAGGGAAAACATATTGCCCTCTGGCTCAGGGCCTGTACATTTGGGTTCTCCTGGTAGGGTGGGAGGATGTGTACTTACTGCTGCACCAAACAGCAGCTCAGAGTACCCAACCCTTTTGGTTCTGCTGTGGGACTTCAATGCACATGTAGGCAATGAGAGTGAGACCTCGAAGGGCATGTTTGGGTAGCAGCCCCCCTTAACCAGTACCCAAGTGGTGTTATGTTAATAGACTTTTGTCCATCCTTCCATTTACTACTGCTTATCCGGAGTCAGTTCACTGGGGTAGCAGCTTTACCAGAGAAGCCCCAGACTTCCCTCTCCCCAGCCACGTCTAGCGCATCTGGGGATCCCCAGGTGTTCCCAGGCCTGCCGGGAAACAGTCTGTCCAGCGTGTCCTGGGTAATACCTGGGGTCTCGTGCCGGTGGAACATGCCTGGATCACGTCATCAGGGAGGTGTTCAGGAAGCATC
The DNA here is from genome assembly GCF_054856555.1 of Leptonotus elevatus. Lineage (NCBI taxonomy): Eukaryota > Metazoa > Chordata > Actinopteri > Syngnathiformes > Syngnathidae > Leptonotus > Leptonotus elevatus. Next base: position 1,056,122 of record NC_141249.1, read on the forward strand.
CTGACCAGATGCCCAGGCCACTACAAATGGCTCCTCTCAACTTGGAGGGGAAGCTGCTTGACTCTTAGCCGATCTCTAAAGGCCTAGAACACAAATCCAACGTCGGCCAAATGTGACCGATGCCTACCCCCTGAGGTGTCGGCCCAGATGTCGGCACCTCGCGTAAAAAAATGAGGTAAATACACACCGCACCAATCCCGACTATTACGTACCTTCAGGGCATGCGCGAGAAGTAATTCCCCTCCATGCCAATGCCGACGGTAGTCATTATTCCTAAAGGCAACCGGAAACCTCTTAACGGGTTGGGATATAAAAACGTAAATGCATACCGGTTACTTTTACTAATTACAAACAGTTGCTATACTTCTCAAGTATAAAAGTAAATTCTACCTGCTATATCCAGTCGCGTCCTCATGTCATGCCATAGTTTGGCTTTCATACCGTTGTCGGGATACCCTTTAACGTTAATATTGTAACGTCTTGCAAGAACGCCACCAGCAAACGTTGGTTGGGATGTCACCCTATTTATCTTAATAAACGCTACTGTTGGCCGTAACCGACACCGGAAAATAGAATACAACCCACAGGGGCTAGCAGAAAAGCCAACAACACACGCAACCAACCCGCACGTAAAGTCTCTCCCCTCACGCTAGGCAGTGCTAAACAGAAATGGCAACAACGGAACACACAACACACTTAGTTTGTTACAATATCATACAATGCCGGTCTCTCTTGAACCAAAGAGACAAAGTCATCTTCCTGATCTTCTGTCCAGACAGACATTGTACGTTCAACTGCGGATGGTACAGCAGGGTGATGATGCGCAAAATGAGCGGGGAAAAAATGGTCCAGGCTTTTCATCAGTACTGTTTATCCACATTTGTCACTTCCTCTTCTTGCCCAGTGCGCTAATTCGCTAACTAACAGCCAATCACAGTGATTAAATGCCCCAACACCAATTCAACATGTCGAATTTGCTGGAAACGGCCCACCCCGACGTATTCCAACTCAATCCGATTTAACGACAGTAATTTATACACTGATAAAACGGCCCAACGCTGTCCGACTCTCTATGTCGGATTGGTGTATCTAGGCCTTAATGGAGAGCCAGGACACCCCGCTCCAAAAACTAATTTTGGCTGTTTGGGATCTTGTTCTTTCGGTCACGAACCACATGACCATAGGTGAGGGCAGGAACGTACATTGACCGGTAAATGAAGAGCTTGGCCTTTCGAGCTCCTTCTTTACCACAACAGATCGATATAGAGCCTGCATCACAGCAGACGCTGCATTGATCCGCCTGTCGATCTCCCGCTCCATCCTGCCCTCACTCGTGACCCTAAGATACTTAAACTCCTCTACTTGGGGCAGGAACTCATCCCCGACCAGGAGATGGCACTCCGCCCTTTTCCAACTGATTGTTCATAACATACACAAATTTCAAACATAAGGGTGCACTTGGAACCAAGACACCAAAGGTTGAGTCATCAGTATTGTGGATTATGTTTTAGACACTCGGGTGAAGAGAGGGGCAGACCTGTCCACTGTTCTGGGTTGGTTCCGATGGTTAGATGCCAATCTAACCTGGCAGACCTAAACTTATTGTGAGGGTCTGCTAGGAACATCTGACAAAGTCCACTCACCAGGGTGCAGTTGGCACTACTTTTCCACTATGTCACCCTGTCATCTTCAAAGAGACCTAAAAAGTACTTGAATTTAATATTTATTGCGCTTCACAACAATTATTTATCTAAACTACCAATTCACAAGCATATAAAAGTTTCTAATCTCCCATTGTACAGACATATTTTCAAAAATGTTCAGTTGTCATTAATATTTTAGCTGTAAATTCACTTTTCAGCAACAAGCTTTACATTTAACATTTATAATTACTGTATTTCATCACACATTCAAATCAAACTTTAGCACATAACACAAACGTAACATAACATCAACACATTATGTGTTTGATTCCAAAGACATCAAGAATACTATTGGATTGGATTGAATACTCTGGATTCCCATTGGGTTTATAAATGTTACCTTTTGTGGAGTTGCTCCAACGGTTGCCCTCTGAATAGTGAGAAAGTGTGAGAAGGTTGACACAAGAGGCTCCAGCTCCTGACCCAAACACAGTTATGCGCAACGGATCACCACCAAAAGCTGCAATATTTTCACTGGTCCAGCGAAGAGCCTGAATTTGGTCCAACAAACCATAATTCCCCTTTGCTGCCTGGTCGCCAGTACTCAGGAAACCTGCACAGAAATGATCATAATTGTATACAATTGAAGGCAACACTTCGATTTTAAAGAGATGATGTGTTGTGATATGGAGCTCAAGGAAATAAAGCAATAGAAAAACACAAATTTCTGAATGTGTGGGTTTTTGTGCGAGTTCCAATCAGGGATTGCCACAGCGTATCACTCTATAAAATTGGCTAATTTTATACTGTAGAATAATACTTTTCAAAGAACAGACAACAACCATACGGCAAAGGGAGAAAAGCAGCTTACACAATGGTTGTTCCAATATTTACAGGTACCTCAGCATCACTTTTATATTTATATGTTATGTTCGTCACACCAGTTTATTCACTAAACATAGACTATTCTCTTGTCTGAATATTGTTTTCTCTCACCTCACCTCTCCTCCATAACAAACACCGTGCTCAAGTAAAAGGGTCTCCATACGTGCACTTGGCACCAGCACACTCTGAGCCGAAGTTTAATGATCGAATTAGTGGTCATGTCAGGATTAACGGCTACACGTCTTGGACACTCGGGTGAAGAGAGAAATTGAAGAGTGAAAATGCCAAACTTCACATGTATATTAATATTCGCAGCCTGAAGACAGCTTTTGTATAATATTTGGTTGTACAGTGCGGATCGGCAAACATGAGAAAGTGTCAGCACTCTGAGACAGTGACATTGAGCAAGTAAACACTACGCCGTTTTAGTACCCAAGTTTTCAATTACTATGAATAAAATAGTTTTCTCCCACTACTGGTTTTATTGAATTGTTAAAAAGATCCCGGGTTTTGTGTCCGTCTGTATAGTGCCACCTAGTGGTGACAAGAAATTAATTCAATTCATTATTTTTTTTACATTTTTATTTTCTATGCTGTTTAACGGATCCAGTTGAACATTTGTCAAAACTTAGAGATGTTGATCATGCCTGTAAACAAATATTGTGAATTTTCGGCAAAGGGCTTGGCCATTTCATTGTCGAAAAGTCTGATAATATACTGTGACAATAAAAGCTGCCGTAACTTCACCCACATGTTTTTCTCTTTGATATTTTTCTACTACCACATCAACCTTGTATTTGCACGGAAGAGTATTTGGGCCTTCATAATGTTGAAACGCGAACTTTGGGATTTTTCCTGAAACGCTGTTGCTGTGGCAACAAAATGTTCATCAAAAAATAACAACAAAAGAGGTCTGATTTTGAGGGTCTTAACATGAATGAAAACTCGTCAAACTTTGCACACTTATCACACCTGAAACTTTTTTCAATCCATATGTTCATTGTGCCAATAAAAAAAAAAAATCAAATTTCCCTAGAGGTACGTGCAGTTATAAAGGTCCCTCACTTTGGAGTACTTGCACGTTAGGGTACTGGCACATTGGAATTTGAATTTTTTTTGAAAATAGCACAATAATATGACCTTGACATAATTATTTTTTTGTTTTGTGCCAGGTGCCAAATTTCAAACGCTTGCAAATTGACTTACCACTTGCGATCAATTTCGTTATTTTTTTAACGCACTAATTTGCGTGTAATTACTTAATCTATATTAACGCGTAAAACTGACAGCATTATTATCAAGATTTCTCAATACATGTCTATAGACACATCTTATAGACATGTCTTGACTTAAGAAGACATCTCAAGACATCTCAAAAATTTGTCTTAAGCCACAACTTACAATTAAGATTTTTTTCCCACCCGACCTGGGCCTCTTTCGTATATGGATATAAATCAAAGCCTGATATGCACTCTGCGCAGGTATTTGTGGATTTGTGCCTAAAATAATCAAGCAACACTTCTTGAAATGTAAACAAAACTAAAAAGAATCAAGCAAAAATTCTTGAAGCGTAAACATTTTTTTTGCTTCAAGCAATATTTTTTTTAAGTACAAACAAAAACTACGATTTAGAAAAACGTTGGCTCTCGATGACATCATTTCTCCCTTACACTCCTGTTTTCCTGTTTACACTTCCTCGGTTTTCGTTTACGCTCCCTCATTTGCGCTTCCTCATTTTGCGTTGAGGCTTACTTTTGCTTCTGACTTTTGGTACAAACCTCACGGGTGGGTGGGCTTAATATGGAATGCATTTTCATTGGCTGGTTGTTTTTTAGTGACAGTTCAGTGGCCCGGCTGTAGCAGATCTATGCGTGTCTACTGTCTATGTTCTAACTGAGAGAGGACGGTGTCCAAAGTGTGACATTTCTAAAATGGTACAATCGAAAAACACAGTGTGGAACAAATTAAACGTTGGTTTAAAATTGGCCGGAAAAAAAGCAGTTTAAGTAGAAAGGTAAGATTTATTGTACGATCATACGGTGCGGTCCAGTGAGCTAATGTCGTGTTGCTAATCTTCATGAGACTAAACATATTTAAGTCACAATCTTCATTTGAAGCCTACTTTTAGGCTGTTAGTTTCTGTCCAGAAGGGATTTCCTTGTATCGGGGACATTAATTGTCTGGGTAGTGTAAAAATATGAACAATAACTTGTCACTGCACTTTTTTTTATACTGTCTAAAAAAAAAAAGCTACCTGTATACTTGATCTTACTAGATAAACTCTACACCCTTTCATCAGATGTTATATATAGTTGCTGTTTATATTTGATTATTTTTGCATCCCACTTGGGACAAGTTAAAATCCATATGTTGTTAAAACAAGTTTTGCACCTTAATAAAATTGATCATGCTAACTGGTAAGGAAAATGAAAGGATATGGAATCAGTGGAAAAGCACAATCATGGCTTATTGACTATCTTTATATGTTTTACCAAAAACACTTGTTTCTTATTTATCACATTAGCACTCGTGTGCAGTGTTAGCTAGTCAATCATTAACTACAGCATTTCAATGTTGCTCTTGATAGCCAGATCATGTAAATTCTCATAAAAACAATGTTATGGTATTGTAAGACCACCACGTTGTTATATTTTGTCATTATATCTAGCTTGTTCAATTGAGTGTGTGGTATAAGATACCCCATCAATATGCAGTAGTGGTAATATAGATAGAAATCAATAACTTGCAGCCAGCCCACAACTTTTGCATGCAGCTAAACATAAGCCAAGTATTTTCACTGTAGTAGCTATTATCAGATATTTTGATCATTTACACAAATACTAACTCTGCAATATGGTTTTATCCTTACCTAGAACACCCAACCGGTAATTGACTGTTATGACAATCACATTCCCATAGCTGGCTAGAACACTGCCATCAAACAGGTTACCAGTTCCTTCCATGTAGGATCCACCATGGATGAAAACCATCACTGGCTTGGGACTTCCACTCTCCCTTATGTCTAAAGATGGAGAAAAAAAGAGTAAAAATTTGGGAAAAGAGGAAATGAGATTTCAAATTGATGATGTTAGTCAAAGAAACAATGTCACTTGTCGGAAGCCAAGGCCACCATTGTGTTTTGTAGGGCTGGAACGGTTTTTGAAAACCATTAAAACCAATCGGTTAAATGTTTCGATTCGGTCTCCACCTTATGAGCGCTAACCCATTATGGTGCCGTCCATGGTTCCGGCAGCGCCTCATAGCATGTGCGTCATATCCTTCCAGTGATGCTGCAGCCAATCACATTGCAGCGGGACCGTTAGAGCTCGGAGGCTTCTTGAGTTCTCTGGTTTCATAATGATGCTAGTAGGCTACCAGTGTTAGCGTCCTGAGCCATCGCTCATCGCTGCCAAGTCTTTACTAATCCAACGCAAAATTTGCGGTACATGAAACAGACATCAGAATTACAACTGGCTGGAAATTGCTATGTTCATGACTGAGGTGTTTTTTCAAACGGGAGTTTGGTTTAACTCGAGGATAATCGATAATAGCAGCCGACGCCCGTAGGCCTCAAGTCCCATACCAGCGCATTCGCATGGACACTTTCCAACTTGCTATGTCGTATTGGTGTATGGAGGCCTGGCCTGGGAGGCAAATGTTGACCGTTCTGTAATTACCCACAAAATAAAGGTGGAAATCAGCACATCCTGTTTGTTTTGTTTGAAATCCAGTGCCGTGGTGTTTAGAACATGAATTAAGAGATGACTACGATTGCGTACAATGACGTAGGCCATGCACTGAGCTCATTCACACACTATGTAAAAAAGGTAATAACGAGATAAACATTCCTCTATGAATGAATGAATGGATGCCTTTATTGTCATTGAACAATAGGTGCACAAAGAAATTTGGAGCGCTGCTCTATTTGGTGGAAGGTTAAAAAAAAAGTACAAGTATCAAAATGTGAGTAATAAATAAAACAGAATCAAATGCATTTCCGTTGTAGTACAAGAGCATTAATAGTAGTACAGGAGAATAAGTATATATAGTGCACATTGAGAAGAGTATTGCACATTAAGGAAGTGTGGGTGGTATATTGCCCTTGGGGTATGGTTCAACGTGCATATTATTAAAGTGTCATAGTGTATTGCACATCAAGTGAAGTTCAGGATACACAGTACAAGAATTGCATGGTCGCAGGAATACTGCAGCAGTGAATTAGTTTTGGTTCCTTTGTGTTTTGTTATTATTCAGAGCATTGATGGCTCTGGGGGAAAAGCTGTCCCTAAGTCTATTTGTACGGGCTTTGTGGGCTCTGTAGTGCCGACCGGAAGGCAACAGTTTGAAGGTGTGTGTGATGGCCGGGGTGGGTTGAGTCCAGGACAATGTTTTTTGCTATGCTGAGTTAGCGAAAGCTGGCAATGTCGTCCAGGGAGGGGAAGGAGCAGCCGGTAATTTTCTGTGTGGTGTTTATAACCCTCTGCATTGCTCTCCTTTTGGCTGCAGTGCATCCAGCATACCACACTGTGACGCAGTAAGATAAGATGCTCTCTCTCAATTTGTTTTTTCCTGAGCACTCTCAGGAAGTGGAGTCGTTGCTGGGCTTTGTTCACCGCCGCCGTGGTGTTGGCAGTCCAGGAGAGGTCATCCGAGATGTGGATGCCCAGGAGTTTGAATGAGTGGACCCTTTCGACGCTAGTCCCGTTGATGATCAGTGGTTTCCGTGTTGTGTCTGCGGAATTCCAATGTGAGTTTTTTTGTCTTTGTGGTGTTCAGAGTGAGGTTGTTTTCTTGGCTCCACGCTTATAGTCTCTCAACCTCATCCCTGTGGGCAAACTTATCTCCTCCTGAGATGAGTCCGATCACGGTGGTGTCATCAGCAAATTTGATGATGGAGTTGGAGAGATGAGTTGGTGTGCAGTTGTGAGTGTACAGCGAGTACAATAAGGGACTCAGTACACACCCTTATGGCGAGCCAGTGCTAAGTGTTATGGTGGAAGAGAGGTGTTGGCAGAGTTTGACAATTTGTGGCGGTCTGTTAAAAAGTATTTTATCCAACTGCAGATGGATGTGGAGAGACCGAGGAGGGAGAATTTGTTGGTCAGAATATCCGGGATGATGGTATTGAATGCTGAGCTGTAGTCGATGAATAGCATCCTCACATAGTTCCCCTGGTGTTCCAACCTCACATAGTTCCCCTGGTGTTCCAAATGTCTTACTGCTGTGTGGAGAGCTATGGCGTTTGCATCCTCAGTAGATCTGTTTGCTCTATATGCAAACTGGTAGGGGTCAAGCGTGGGAGGCAGATTTGCTTTGATATGCTGAGCAACCAGTCTCTCAAAGCATTTTGTGATGATGGGTGTGAGAGCGACAGGCCTATAGTCTTTTGGGATGTTGGTGGGTTGTTGTTTGGGAACTGGGATTGTTGATGTTTTTAGACAAGAGGAAAGGAGATCAGCGACTGTAAAGGAATGGTAGGTGAGAGTGTAGCCCGACAGCATAGCATGGTAGTGTGTAGAATGACTCTGGCGGTGAGGAAGACAAAGACGGCAAATGCAGAGCAGAGGACGAAATGGTGGAAGCTGAAAAAGGAAGAGTGTTGTATGACTTCAGGAAGGAGTTGAGACAGGCTCTGAATGGACAGGAGGCGCTTCCACATAACTGGACAACTACAGCAAATGTGATCAGGGAGACAGGTAGGACAGTCATTGGTGTGTCATCTGGAAGGAAAGGAGATGAGGAGACTTTGTGGTGGAATGGGGAGGTACAGAAGTGGATCCAGAGAAAGAGGGTAGCTAAGAATATGTGGGACACTGAGAGGACTGAAGAAAGTAGACAGGAGTACAGGGAAATGCAGCGTAAGGTGAAAGTAGAAGTGGCAAAGGCCAAACAAGGGGCTTACGGTGACTTGAAGCTAGGTTGGACAGTAAGGAGGGAGAGACTGATCTACAGGTTGGCAAGGCAAAACGACCGAAATGTGAAGGACGTGCAGCATGTTAGGGTAATAAAGGATAGGGATAAAAGTGTGTTGACAGAGGCCAGTAAGTGTGATGGGAAGATGGAAAGAATACTGATGAATGAGGACAATGAGAGAGAACAAAGTATAGAAGAGGTGACTGTTGTGAAAGTGTCTAGGAGAGGTAGCAGTAGAATTTCTGACTGGGTTGTTCAACAGGATCTTAGATAGTGAGAAGATGCCTGCGGAATGGAGGAGAAGTGTGCTGGTGCCCAGTTTTAAGAACAAGGGAGACATGCAGTTGTGGCAACTACAGAGGAATAAAGTTGATGAGCCACACAATGAAGCTATGGAAAGAGTAGTTGAAGCTACACTGAGGGCAGATGTGAACCACAGATGCAGTATTTGCTTTGAGGATGTTGATAGAGAAGTATAGATAAGTTCAGAAGGAGCTGCATTGTGTCTTTGAAGATCTGGAGAAAGCTTATGACAGGGTGGTCAGAGAGAAACTGTGGTTTTGTATGAGGAAGACTGGAGTGGCAGAGAATTATGTTCAAGTGGTGCAGGACATGTATGAGGACTGTAAGACAGTGGTGAGGTGTGCTGTAGGTGTGACGGAAGAGTTCAAAGTGTAAGTGGGACTACATCAGGAATCAGCTCTGAGCCATTTCTTGTTTGCTATGGTAATGGGCAGGATGGACAGACAAGGTTTGACAGGAATCTCCATGGACTATGATGCTTGCTGATGACATTATAATCTGTAGTGAGAGCAGGGAACAGGTGGAGGAGAAGCTAGAGGTGTGGAGGTTTGCTGGAAAGTAGAGGAATGAAGGTTAGCTGTAGAAAGACGGAGTATCTGTGTGTGAATGAGAGGGACCCACGTGTAAAAGTGAGGTTACAGGAAGGAGACCAAGAAGGTGGAGGAGTTTAAGTATTTAGGGTCAACAGTCCAGAGCAATGGAGAGTGTGCAAAAGAAGTGAAGAAGTGTAGCAGGCTGGAACGGGTGGAGAAAAGTGTCAGGTGTGATGTGTGATAGAAGAGTTTCAGTTAAAATGAAAGTAAAGGTTTATAAAACTGTTATGAGACCAGCGATGTTGTTTGGTCTGGAGACAGTGCCACTGAGGAAAAGACAGGAGGCAGAGCTGGATGTGGCAGAGATGAAGATGCTGAGGTTCTCTTTGCGAGTGACTAGGATGGATATAATCAAGAATGAGTACATCAGAGGGACAGCACATTTTAGAGGCTTTGAAGATAAAGTCAGAGAGGCCAGACTGAGATGGTTTGGACATGTCCAGAGGAGAGACAGTGAGTATATTGGCAGAAGGATGCTGAGTTTCCAAATGCCACGCAGGAGGTCTAGAGGAAAGTGGAGGTTTATTTATTTATTTTTTTATTCCTGAGAAAGTGGAGGCTTATGGATGTAGTTAAAGAGTACATGGCGGCGCACGACCCGCTGCCACCCTCTGGTCCTTTTGCGACAGTGCGAGCCCTCTGGCTGCCTTCTGCTCCTGTCCCGGCAGTGTGAGACCTGCGGCCGCCTTTGGATCACCGTCCGGTAAAGCAAGCCCTGCGGACATCGTCTGCTTGTGTGGCGTCCGGAACGCCCTACGGACTAGCACTGTTGAGTGGGCAGTGTACCCACCTCCATGCCGTTTCCGCCCGCCCATTTTGGCCTGTTTTTTTTTGTTTTTTTGGTGCCGTCCCTTGGAGGGTGTGGGGGTACTGTTATGGTTCGGTTCTGTGGAGTTGGGTTTTTATTTGATTTTGGGTGTTCATGTTCTTTTTTGTCTGTGTGTTCAGTGTTTTGTTTTGTGTTCTTCGTCTTTCCCCTCGTCTTGTTATGTGGAACCACGTCCGCCGTGTGTCTTCCCCCTTACCCTGTGTGTCAACCTATCAGTGCCCTCAGCCACTTGTGTCTTCCCCAGATGTGTCTGTCAAGTAATTAGCGGAGGTGTATTTAGTTTGTGGGGTTTGTTTAGTCAGTGTGGGTGCATTGTCGATGTTATATGTGGAAGTTCGTCTCGTCACAGCAAAGCCTTCGTCACAGCCAAGCCTTCATCACAGCCACAGTCAGGCCTTCGTCACAGCCACAGCCAAGCCATCATCACAGCCACAACCAAGCCATCGTCACAGCCACAGCCAACCCATAGCCCCATTCGCAGCCAAGTTATAGCCACTCTACAGCTAGTCTAGTCAAGGCAAGGCAAAGGTCCTGTCACGTCACGCTCTGTCCAGTTTAGTCAAGTCCTGTCCAGTCACGGTCACCCGTCTCGTCACGTCCTGTCCAGTCACAGTGACCAGTCCAGTAATGTCCTGTCCAGTCATGGCGACTAGTCCAGTCATGTCCTTTCCTATCACATCACATCCTGTCCAGTCACGACAACCTGTCAAGTCTTGGTTGTCTGCTCACCATTTCTCCTATGTTTCATTAAAGTTCCACATATTGCACTTGATTCCTGTCTCACTGCCTTACTTCCTTGTATTTGGGTCCACCATCCCTCAACCACTCACGGCCACCTTGACAGATTATGCCAATTTCGTAAAACCGTGTGTGAAATAATCAAAATCGTAATTACTCTTTGTCTGCCGTGTTCGGGAATTCCCGTACACTACAACCCTAACGTATAGCGCCACCAACGGGAATTCCCGAAAACTACGTTTTTAATTATGTGGGTCTGTTTTTACCGCTAGTAACAGTAGCAGTTAAAACAACAGCTGACCTACTTTCTGGATTTAGGATTTTTCAGAAAATATGCCAAAATAGAACAATTTGCAAAGGCTTATTCCATAGTGAAAAAGTTGGATAATCAAAGTTTGTATTAGCTCCAAATGTTGATGAAAGGTGACTGTTGATGGGTTAAAAAGCTCATTCCGACCATCATCAACAAGTGGCCTGAAGTAGGGGGTCCGAAATAGTCCTTTTGTCCCGTAGCCATATTTGGAGCCCTCCTCTACCCCCACCAAAGGCCTGAGTGACTTGAAACTCTCTAAATACATCGTAGAGTTCCCAAATTGAAACCCCACCAACACAAAACATTTCCAAGATATGGACCCCCAAAATGTGAACAAAGTATATTGCGTTATTAAAAAATGCGTGAATATCTCTACAAATAGTACAGCTATGCTATTTTTCTATGCAGATTCTGTTAGAAGGGGTTAGAATACATAGCTATAGCAAGTCTGTAGCTACATTAATACAAAAGATAGGGGCATCCAAATATGGTCCAAAAAAGTGAGCGTCAACCAAACAAAGGACCATAATTCGAAAACCGTTTGAGCTAGGAGACTGTGGTGTAATCCATTACAGTACATTGGACGGGAGGAAGTGCATTCGTTGTTGTTTAAGCCTGTTAATAAAGAAGGCTTCATGGTTACGCAAGCTGTCTTCTTTTAAAATAACTCAACACAACAGTGTCAGAACTGGGATTGTTTTGAGGTGGAAATAAGTCAGCTTTGCAAACGACTAACGACTATGTCTGAGCAAGCACACGTGGGTGCGCCAGCAGGCCCAGCAATGGCGATGGCTAGCCCAGTAGCGATCTTCACCATCAAACCACTAGGCGCCAGAAGTAGGAAAATGGATAAGACGTTTTGAGCATTTTAGACTGGCAAGTAACCTTAAACTAGTGGTTCTCAACTCCGGTCCTGTAGTACCCCTATCCAGCCTGTTTTCCATGTCTCCTACAGCTAACAGGTGTTTGAAACAATCAGCTGTGTTAGCTGATAGAGACATGGAAAACAGGCTGGATAGAGGTACTTGAGGACTGGTGACCTAAACAACTCCTCAGATGCAAATCAAGTAAACACAGTGGTTTATTGCATGGGAGATAAGGCTGATGACGTGTTACATGGGCTAACACTAACAGATGAGCAGTGGTAGCTGTATGATGCTGTCAAAACAGCTTTTGATAGACATTTTGTCGCAAAGAAAAATGTCATTTATGAATGGGCAGAATTCAAAGAGTGCAACAACCATCAGAACCAGTGGAGTCGTTCATAACAGCACTTTATGCACTAGCAGAAAACTGTGAGTATGGTGCACTTCATGATGAACTTTTGAGGGGCAGGCTTGTAGTGGGTCTAAAGGATCAATCACTGTCAGAAAGAATGCAGCTCGACAAAGATCTTACCCTAACTAGCCCTTGTGTGGTCTTAACATTATGTTTATTCCCCTTGCCCTACCAAAGCCCCAAAAGAATGCCGCATTTTTTCATTTTAAATCCAAAATCAATTTTACATTATGAAACAATCTGTTATTTATCAATTCAAATCCATTGATTAAAAAAATAAAATAAAATGTTATTCATTTTTATCATGTATTTTTTGTTACACAATACAAAAAGCCGATCACCAGTGACCATCAATGCACTTGACCATCATAAAAAAAGGTTTATAATTGTTATTATATAAATATGTTGTAATTATTTCTGAATTAATTATATTGAAATGGAGGGGGGGGGGGGCAGTCAACAATGTTGAACTTCTTTGTCAACAGTTCATTATTACAATTTTTGGGAAGTGAATTATAAAACTACTTTCCTCATATCATAACAAAGCAACAAAATGTTGCTTGACTGCGAACATTTTTCAACATCAACTCTATTTAGCACATGTAGGACAGACAGTATAAGTGTGAATGTAAGAATTTGCTTTGCATTTCTCACATCCCCAGATGGGACCCATTTGCCTCCCTGCTTGACACTCAGCATTAAGGGTTGGAATTGGGAGGTTAGATCACCAAATGATTCCCGAGCGCAATCCCTGCTGCTCACCGCTCCCTCAGGGGATGTCAAATGCAGAGAACGAATTTTGCCCCACTTAATTGGGTGTGACAAATCAGTGGTCCTTTAACTTTAACTGCAGCACACAGCTTTTGTCCTTCATTCCTTCTTCCATCAGCAGAACTGGCACCTTTTTCCGTTTACTGTTGCAGCTGCAGCTGCAGGTTGAGAAGGGCAGGCGCCCCCTGAACAGCTTCCACAATGGCTGCAAAGGTTTCTGTGAGGGCAGGCTCTCCCCTCTCTCAAGGCATGGGTTGACAAGAGCGGTTCCCAATTTGCTCAAGGATCTGCCTTCTCTTGTTTTGTTTTTTTCTCCCCTGACGTCCAGGTCTGGTTGAGCTCCTTCCAAATGACAAACACATTATGAGGACACATCAATGATGGTATGCAGTCATCCTTCTGTAGATGTATGTTCCAATAACTTTGCTGAGGTGGTCTACGCCTCCTGGTGGGATGACCAGGAAAAAGGTGGATGAATTCCTGGACATGGGCAGCTGAACATCTTGCTCGCCCAAGAGTCATTGGTGTTTGATGCTGCTGTTCTTCCCTGGTTCCTGTCTGAAATTGATGAGGACCATGTTGTTTCGCTGTTCTTGTCTCTCTGTCATCTTGAGGGATCTCCTCCTCTTCTTCTGGAGATACATCATTCTCTGGGTTGCATTCCTGCCTATCTTCCTCTTCAGAGATGTAATTTTCTTGTTCCTCTTGAGTTCCTGAAAATATCTTTCAGTATCTGTTGGACAGTGAAATGTCTATTGATGGCCTTAGCAAGAAGCCAACAAGGGGACGTTTTTTCAGGGTACCTTTATAGCCATTATTTTCTATATTGAATTTGTTCTTATCATGTCTGAGAATGTTTTGGGGGAGCTTTGGAGGGGTTAGGTTGGAGGAATTAGTTGGAGGAAAAATGAAACTTCAACTCGTACAACAGTCCATATTCTTTGATGTGTGTGTGTGGGGGGGGGGGGTGTAAGGAAGGGGGGGGGGCATTTGAACTTTAGTTTGGTGTTTAAATGCTTTTATAATTCACGGTTCAGAAATGACCCATAAGACAATCTTTGTACCCTAGTGGTGTACTGCTCACATTGGAAAGATAAACAAAAACAAAGTGTCACTTTTTCTGATGATGGGGTCCATTTAGGAAGAGTCATAAAGTTTCAAGTTGGAAAACTGTAGTTTAAGGTATTTTTTCTACAGCTAAACGTGGTAGTGGGTTACTTTTGATCCGCAAGACAACACAAGGGCTAGAGCTATCACAATGGCAAGGCAATCTGAAGAAATAAAAAGGCAACAGACTGACATGGCCATGAGCGGTACACATTAGGAAAACCAAGCAAAAAAAGTTCAAAGGCAATGAACAGAAACAGTTTAAGTACACTCAACCTCAGCAGACAAAACAAGATGACAAGATGTCTTATAGATGTGGCAAAGCAACAGCACATGCAGCAGTACAGTGCTCACCAAAAAATTGCAGAGTGCGATATCTGTGGAAAACGTGGACACTACGGAAGAGTGTAGGTTTAAATCAGCTGTGAATGAGGTTGCAGATTTTTATCCCCGTTTATCTGCCTCTTGAGTGCTCACTATGCGTGGAGTGGATACTGGGCGCAACACAAAAATCCCTTTACTGACTCAAGAATGGTCGAGGAATGTTTGGAAGCAATGGCAGACATGCTATTTAAAGAGAAAGGAGAGCAACTTAAGAACGAGCAACGACAACGAGCACCGCTGCTCTCGAAGGATGTATGCACCCTGACAGCGCCATCAAAGTGTCTTAGCTGCGGATGAATGAATCATCAATCAACTGATGTAAGTGACAATCCTCAACTTTTGGTGTATGTCCGATTCTATCACGAGGACACTAAAACATTTATTGAGGACATTTTGGGTATCACAGCTTTGAAAACTCATACGAGAGGAGAGGACATATATTTGGCCATAAAGGAAATGCATAAAGAGAAAGGAAATAATGTGAAAATTGCTGTATTCATAACTAGTGATTGGGACCCTTCCTTGAAAGATTTAACAATTGAATATTTGCACAAAAATGAAATTAATGAAATAAATATTTGAACAATGGACTAAAAATAAGTTGAATTATTTAAGAAATTTATATTTTTTTACAATTGAATAAAAAAAGCAGAAAAATAAATTATTGCGGTTGGGTGTTTTACTTGTCCGGACCCCGGTCAATTGGGCTGATCGGGTTATTGCACCTCTTGCCAATTTAGTTGGGGACCCCTGCTCTACAGTATTAAACGAGGTTTAAGCCAGCGGCAGTGAATCTTCCTGGTGATTGCTGTATTGAAAAGCAGATGAAATTCAGACACAGCCAAACTTTGTCATGCTAAACTGAACTCATGCCCTTAACATTACTGACATATAGGGGTTGTAAAGTGCACTGCACATATACATTTTTAAGGTTGTTTTCACAAATGCATTTGACCACATGAATAAAATGTAGACATTTTACATCAAACCTCAAACCTGTCTTAGAAACAGGTAGCTGTAGTTAGTAACTGTGCGGCAGCGTGATTAACTCATTTTGGTATCAAATACTGCCCCTAATAGAACAAACCAGACCTGGCTGCAGAAAGAAATTACAGGAGGGGCATTACATTTTTTTTTGTGGGGGGGGGGGGGGGTCACTCAACACAGCTTCCAACCCAGGGCGGGCACAGCTGACTGTCAGGGTGGGCCCGGCTCCCAAATGCCTGTCCAAGACGCCGGGTCCGAACAACAAACACAGTGATGCGGTTAAACAGCCCCACAAACGCACGCAGGCACACAAACCCAACAACAATTTATGTTGCAGGAAAAAATTATAACACTGCAGAACAATATGAGTTCAATCCTGTTTTTATTGCCAAGCTTGTTAATGTTGATGACTGTCACCAAGTTTTAATAAACAATGCACTTCATACATGATCCTTTTAGATTAATATTTTGCTTAGTTTTCACTAAACCCATATAATATCGTTCTTGTATCATTATCAGTCTTGCAGTAGAGGCAAGTGAAGTGAAATAACACAAAATAAAAATTAATTAACATCATAAGTAGGTAGGTATTGAAGTGAATCAATTTAATTATAAATGTTTGATTTATAATATTACTATTTAGAAGTGGGCATAACTGCTTTAATTTACTCAGTATTGCTCTGTGTGAGAATTTAAGTGGATGTGAGGGGGTGAAGCGAATGTGTTAATTAGATTCCTTTGTATTTTACAACCGGTTGAGCAGGGGAGGGGTTTGTAGAGTCACGGAAGGATATTAGTGACTTGCTCGTGGGAGGGGCGTTACAGATGGGGGAGAATATGGGGGAGAATATGGCGGAGTTTCACTGCTCCCTTGTCTGTCCATAAGCTTATGAAAATAAATCCTGATTCCACCGATTTCAATGTCTGATTTCGATAATCAACATTATGAACACGGGAAAACAAAGAACGGTTTTCCTACAGATGTTGACCCACGACGTTCGCTGTTCGACGACGTCCGCCGTTCGACGACGTTCGCCGTTCGACGTTACCGGTTGCTGAGTTTTGGACGGACAGGAACTTCTAGGCGCCTAACTAATTAATTACGGTAAGTGGAGACGTTTATCCACATAGGGAAGTCCTGTCTGTCGAGAACTCTGCGACGGTTTTCATCTTATAAATGTAACTGAATTGTACATGAGATCTGAGTGAAAAGGTGTATTAGCATTGTTTAAATTACAAGTTTGGTTCGTTCCGTTGTGTTTGGCTTTTACTACGACGTTGAACTGTACACGATGAGTGTGTGTCTTACCTAGGTTTAAGTATAAGGGAGTAACGTTACGATGTTTTGCGCGCCTGAGTAAAGAGAAATAAGAGATTTGGGTACAGGTTGAAGCAAGCGGATTTATTTATTTTTGTGATAAGACGGGAGTCTCGCCGCTGTGAAGTAATCGACAGATCATGATATAAGCGTTTATTTTGTTTTATTTTTCGCGGAAGCGATATTTTATGTTTGTCTACAGTTATTTTATTTTTTGGGGGGAGTATAGAGCGATGTTGCGGTATAAATATAACCTATTGAACTGTGGTACCACAAGTGAGACGTCACTGAATTAATGATAATGGTTTATACGTATTGCATATAATAATAAATGTGCAAATAATATAAGAAAAGGAAGGTGAATTTGACTGTAATACTGTGTGTTTTGACCCCGTGTCAGCAGTATGCATGATATGTATGTGTGTGCGTGCGTGTGTGAGCAGCATTTATGGAAGATGTGTGACTTGAAGGGAATATTCTTTGTTATGAAATGACCAGGGTCAATTGTGTGATTATTATGGGAATTTTTCTAGTTAGTGTGTGTGTATGTGTGCGTTTGTATGTGCCTGCAAAAGTTTGAGAAGTTGAGAAAGAATTGTTGAATAATTGTATGAGAACTACATATAAAACGTGGGGGCTACCCTGGTGGGTTGAGATTATAACTGGGAGTGTAAAAGAATGAGAATGTATGTATGGATATTTTTATTTTATTTTTTCTCCTCAATGTCTTCAATTGTATGTTTGGTGATGTTTTTGAGAGATAAGACTGGTGTGATAATGGCGCTTGCTTTTCAAATGGGAAAGTGGTAAAACAGGTTTTCCATGTTGTGAAGGGCGAGAAGAATTTTTTCGGCGGGGTGAGAGATAGGAATGTTGAAAAACAGGTTTTCATATCGTGCTGTCAGAGTTTCAGGTCATCAGGCCATCGGTCTGAAGGACAGAATTGAACTAAAATATGAGGCTGTAAAAATCTTATCTCTTCCTCTCTTCCCCTTCTTGATTTACCACCGGCCTGGGGGATTAAAGGGGGGGGGTTGTACTACTTTGTGTAAATGAGTGTGCGTGAAGGACTCGTCTGATGCAAATCTGATGGTGCCAATTGGCTTTAGGCAGCAGAAAAGCTGTTAAGGAACAGATGTTAGAATAAGGTGATATCCGTATTATTTTGCATAATTAGGTCCGCTTTTATAGTTGAATGAGAAGAAATAAATGTTTTAAAAAAAAAAGAAATATTTTTTTTACTGTTTATTTTTCTTTTTTCTCCCTGATAATTAGGTTCACAAGCGAGAAAATTATTTAACATTTGTTTTTTCTCTGAGTGTGTCATTCCAGATCTGATGCTAACTTCCAAAGCAGATGGGGATGCTTTATGGCCCTCACTGATTACAACCTGAAAACGGGATACGCCCCTACGGCTTCCACTTTGCATTCGCAAGTATTTCCAGCAGCCATTTTGAAGGGCATTCCCAAAACTTGCTATGGTACAGTTGAACATTTTTGAAAAAGCAGGAAGTAAACTCTCTTGCTATGATCTCATCTCCCTCTGTAGTTTCCCAGTGCATAATGTATCAAGCAGGTACATTCATTAGTCGAGGTGCTCCCCTGGGTGTCCAACATGTGTCATCGGGCCCACGATTGCAGACAGCAACCTCCAGCGTCTGGGTGGAGAGGCAGAGGTCAAATAACTTCACGCCGCAGCAAGGACATTCCCCTGTGCCAAACCGACAGTATCTGCCTCTATCTGGTGCACAGTTTCCACAATGAGGGTGCCCTGAATCCACATGCTCAGTGACTGTTCAATGTTTTTTCACAGACTCGTTTGCATTATTTTGGTTGCGCATAACTGTCCAGTCAATCTTTTGGACAGAGATATCTCCTCTCATCACTGCTGCCCTGATGTATTTGCCCTAGAATTTACTGCTGTTTGCTTCCAGTGACACCTCAGTGCCCGCTTTGAGCATTGCCCTGAAACATGCGCCGCTGCTGACATCTACTGGGCAGGACTGGATATTGACTCCAGTTGTTGGTTCAAAGCTCTCTGGTCACCTGGGATGCGTCACCTCCGGTTTTATATGGTAACTGATTGTATGCATTGCACTCTGTACTGTTTCAGATAGGGAGATGTGATCTATAGCAAGGCATTTCAGGAAATTGAAAACAACATATGTGAATTTGAAATAGGATAATTGGTAAAATTTATTTCAATCTTAATTACTCTATTTTCCGTCACTTGATGCTTATTGGGGTTAGTCTACTAAATTTTTACCCACTTTCTTTTTGGAGCACCAGCTTCTGGATTGACACCATGGGAATAACAAACAACAGCGAGTTTGCTGGTTACATTTAGATTTTTCTCACATCACTGTTGACCATGAATCCCACTGATGTTAATCTTTGTAATGTCTCACCTGTTGTGTTTTACATGCCCCACTACTCTGTAGGAGAGGTGGGGTTGATTAGCATTTCAGGAACAATTGACGGTTTGCTCAAAGCAGGAGTGTTGTGATATTTTCGTCTCTGATTATAATACGCTTATTTTACCCGTTGAGAAGGCAGCTATTTGAAAGTTTCGTGTAATTGTAACCTTTAATAGATTAATGTGGCCATCTTAACTCTATTTTTCCCTGACCTAAAAGTCCTCACACACCAGTGTCTCAAATTGCATCCGCTTGTGCTCATTTTAATTGCATGGACCTGCAGCTCTCTCTCTCTCTTACATCACAATCGCCTGATTCAAAGGCTTTTGTTATTTACGACGTCTGTGTCAGTTAATGGCTCCACAGGAACTCCCCTTACGAAGTTCCTGGCGTTTGCTGATAGCCATAATCTGGTACTCCTTATTTATGAGTCACATGTTTTTTTCCCCCCGAGCCTACATCTGTTTATCTTTACTGTCTGACAAAGGTCAAGCGGATCTTTGTCAAAAGGAGGGCAGTTGACTGGTTTGTCTGTGTATCAACTCCAAAGGAGGGTGTGCACACATGACAGTTCATGTTGAATTAAATGAATGTAGACGAATTAGCAGATCAAACAGCAAAAAGGTTGTGTGGTACCGACCTACACTCCAACTAACTATAATTCCACAGTCTGAATGTGATAATCCACAGGGGGTGATCAAGCTGTGACAGAAAAAGTAAGTTCAAGAGGAGACAATAATGGAGCATATCGCCAAATGAAGGTAATTATATTATATATTCCATCTCAGAAACAATTGAAAAATGTAATTTCTGGAGCCCAGTGTTTGCAAAAGGTATAATAGTATGAATATATAGAAACCTCTCCCCAGGGTGTTCACGGTCCGGCCGGACGTGATAGCTCTGGGATCTGGTATTCTTTGATGATTCCACGGACATGATAAAACCAGTGTCAGAATACAGATGTTTGCTGGTGAAATGATTCCTTTCAGGATGGCCAAAGGCACATTCATGCAAATCTAAAACAGTAAATATCGTGGTAAAACATTTGATTAATCATTACATACCATCATATGGGTTTCCTAGAAAAATTTGATCAGACAATGGAACCCATTTGAAAAATAAATATTTACAAGCTCTCTCTGTTGTATTAATAAATGTGCGAATGTCATTGAACTCAGTCAAAGGCTGGGTTCTGTTTCAATGTCACACAAACAGACCTTTTTCTGATCCAACAGCACAGGACCTACAGAACTTAAACAACTAACATTTACTAACTCCCAACTAACAAAAACTACCAGATGCTCTTTCAAAAATAAAGAATAGTGAATATGTATGTTTATAAGTGACTAAATGAAAATGTTCTGCACCCAGGTGGTCTGGACCCCACGGGGTGATGGAGAGGTTATCTGGTGCAGTTCACTGCACATGGGGAGGGGGAGACGTAGTTCCACATCGTTCCACATCTGGTCTACAAGGCCCGCCGGATCCGTCCCAGGCTCATCAATCTCACCACCTGACGACACGACCGGGAAAACAACGTCTACTGATCCAGTGTCAGCTGCCCCTATCCAGGGCATCATTCCACAACAATTGAGTCACATTTGCGAACTCCATCTCCAGAAGGCTTCTAGTGGGAGCGCATTTCCAACTGCTGACTGCATCGCGACACTCTTTCTTGAATATAACCACAACACATCGTGTTAAGCCTCACATATGATATGCTTATTCCACTGAAATATCTTGTAATGTTTATTTTGAGCTCTTTCGAGTTCAAGATAGGGATTGAAGTGAATCATTTTAATTATAACTGTTTGATTTATAATATTACTATTTAGAAGTGGACATAACTGCTTTAATTTACTCAGTATGGCTCTGTGTGAGAATGTAAGTTGATGTGAGGGGGTGAAACAAATGTGTTAATTAGATTCCTTTGTATTTTACAACCGGTTGAGCAGGGGAGGGGTTTGTAGAGTCACGGAAGGATATTAGTGACTTGCTCGTGGGAGGGGCGTTACAGATGGGGTAGAACATAGCGGAGTTTAGCTGCTACCTTGTCTGTCCATAAGCTTATGAAAATAAATCCTGATTTCACCGATTTCATTGTCTCATTTTGATAATCAACATTACGAACACGGGAAAACAAAGAATGGTTTTCCTACAGTATACAAGTAAATAAAAGTAATATTAATACATTAATAACAAGAAATAGAGAAGTAAATACATGTAAGCAAATAAGTATCAATAAAATAAATTGCAGCACTCATACACCGTAAAACACTGAAACAATGCTATTTCTCATGCTGAGACAAAGCCCAAAGAATAGAGATGTCTGACAAAAACCATGAGATATGAAATTTTGTCCATATCGTACAGCCTTAAATCCAACCAGCAAAGGAAGGCAACTGCTCGCCACTTGCATATAAAAGGGGCTGGGTCACAGTCAGTCCTTCGGGCATACATTGCCTATAGAAATGACGTTTGGCTTTGTTGCTAATGAACTTTTGAGTTCATTAGCAACAAGTCAGGATCATTTTGGAGACTTATACAGGAGATCCCGTGAACGTTGTGGGAGCAGCATACGTTCGAGTCAAGTACAAAAAACATAGAGTCGAACTGCCCTTAGTGATTTTGAAAGGAGATGGTCCCACATTGCTGGGCTGAAGCAGGCTACAGGAAATTAAACTGGACTGGAAACGGATAAAAGCTAGACACAAAGCACGAAAGGTACATTACGTCCATTGTGAAAAAAAACACGCCAGAAGCAGATGTGACATTCCAAGTAGTGCTGTGCCAGCATGAAAGCATGCACACAGAACTACACTATTGTTTTTCGTTTGTCTTTTAGATTTCATGAACTGACGCTTTTGACAGGAAATATTTCGAAGCACTTTTGTAGTTGTCACAACGCCACTGTTCAGCCTGAAGAACATTATTTATAATGCAATGCCCCACCTGTAATTTATTTCTGCAGGTAGGTCTGTTGTTGTTCTACAATTATGTCCATGTGTGTGGCTTGACTGATTAAAATAAAAGTTTTCCACTCACTTGCGAACGTTTTAACATGAGGACTCACAGGAATTCCAGCGATGTCAACTTTGTCAGTGTGGTATACTGAGAGTGAATGTGTTAAATACATGTTAATGTAATATTAGGTTCCCCAGAAGTGGGCGAACTCGCTTTAGGTTACCACAATGTTACCAGGTAGAACGGTAGTGAGCAAGAAAACAATTTGTACCGAAGCAAGTGTTGGCATGCCCAAGTAAAAGTTTTTGGAACTACAACTTGAGATGTTGTGTTAAGTTATTCGGCCACGATGCAACATCTTTTTGGCGACAAGGACAAACGAGATTGGAGAAGATAGGACGAGGCTTGATGGATGAAAAAACATTGAAAAGGGGAGAGAGTATCATGGAAAGATGGCGACCATTGGCACTTGGCGGCATTTGATGCTAAAAGTCAAAGCTGGAAAGAATACTGTGAAATAATAGATCAGGTTTTTTAGGCTAATGAGATTGAGGACGGGGATAAGCAGAGAGCTATCCTCCTCAGTGTGGTCGGTGCATTTACATACAGTTTAATCCGGAACCTCATCAGCCCGAGTAAACCAAAAGAGAAGACTTACACAGAGCTGGTGACGTTGCTGAAGAACCACTTCAACCCGAAGCCCAGTGAAATCGTTCAAGAGTAGAAGTTTGATTCTTGCAGTCGTAAACCAAATGAATCGGTAATGGGGTATGTGGCGTAGCTGCGCAGAATAGCGCAAGATTGTAATTACGGCAACACATTGGAACAGAAGCTGAGAGACAGGATCGCTTGCAGCATAAAAGATGATCGGATCCAAAGAAGACTACTTGCAGAAAAAGATCTAACATGTGAAAAAGCTTTGTTCATTGCCGTTGCAGCAGAAACAGCCAATAAAAATGCACAAGAACTCCAGAATCCGAGCGCAACAGCAAAGTGCTTCCAAGTAAACAAAGGCATGCATCAAAAAGGAATGTTCAAACGCGGCAGTGTTCAAGAGTGCTACCGTTGCAAAGGACAACACAAGGCTGCAGAATGTAAGTTTAAACAAGAAAAATGTCATGCTTGTGGGTAAGTCACATTGCCAGAGCATGCAGAAACAAAAGTAAAGTAAAATAACATGCTAAACCTGTTGGTGGGTGTTGAGGGTCTTCTGCCCAGATTTAGTTATAACTGTTTTAATTTAGTCATAACTGTTTTAATTTCCTTATTTCCTCAGTAAGAGCTTTGTGAGTGTTA
The DNA here is from genome assembly GCF_054856555.1 of Leptonotus elevatus. Classification (NCBI taxonomy): domain Eukaryota; kingdom Metazoa; phylum Chordata; class Actinopteri; order Syngnathiformes; family Syngnathidae; genus Leptonotus; species Leptonotus elevatus. The sequence goes on from NC_141249.1 coordinate 1,079,861, forward strand.
TCGCAATGTCGTCATGACTGGGGGACCTCATCAATTTCCACAACAATGGGCCATTGTCTGTGGTTGGAGGAGTGTCTGTAATCAATGATGTCTTTACTTTAAAGTCTTATCGTCATGACTGGGATCTCATCAATTTCCACAACAATGGGCCATTGTCTGTGGTTGAAGGGTCTGTAATCAATGATGTGTTTAAAGTCTTATCTCATGTCCGGTGAACTCCAGGTGGGCTGTTTGGAGGGGGCATTGTGGTACCGCCCCTTCAAGATAGTATAAAAATGTTGTGAGTCCGCTGTAACTTCGCACTTGCGAGAGGCTGCCACCATTGCTGGGAGCTCGCTTGTGCCCGGAATATTCTGTAAGAATAAAACCTTTGAAGGAACTGTTCACCGATCTCCAGTCTGTATTCAGAAAATCAACATTCTCTCTACCCGGAACAAAACGAACACGCGGAAGACAAAGATGGTCTTCTAACAGATGGTGACCCTGAACGTAATTTCGGGCTGAAGTGTTGATCCAACAGACAGAATTTCTGGCGCCAAAGTAATTAAAGGTAAGAGGACATTTATCCTCCTAGTTGATTTTCTGTCTGTTGAATCATCAAGTCAAACAGGTTATATTAGACCTGTTTTCACGTCATCTAATTTGTGACTTAATTGTATATGAGATCTGAGTGAACAGGTATTAGTAAAGTATAAAATACAAGGTTGTTTCGTTCCATTACAGACTCCTAGAAACAAGAAGTCCTTGTTTTTGGATTTTACTAAGACTTTAAATATACAAGGTGGTTTCGTTCTATTTTGGTTTCATTCTATTTTAGAATCTTAGAAGCTGTAGAATCCTAGAAACTGAAATCCTTGTATACGCAGTAACGTTACGATGAATTGAGCGCAACTGAGTGAAGAGAAATAAGAGAAACAAGAGAATAAGACGTTTGAGTGGTTTTGATAAATTAAGGTTCGATTGCTTTTGCTTGATCCTAGTCAAGCACTCTTGAAATAAGAGGAATAGTTCGACCACTTCTGAGAAATTAAGGCTCGGACACTTTTGTTTGGAAATAAGATGAATAAGAAAAAAGGCCTACGGGTGTGGTACCACAATAAATTAAATGACATAATAAAAATTATATAAAGAATAATAATAAATAAATAAGGAAATAAGTAAATAAATAAAAACAAAATGAAGGTAGGGACAGTGTTTGGTTTGATTTTCGGCAAATACCAAACTATTCTGAATGAGTGCGCTTGGTGAGTAAATCAGGAATACATGTGTGTGCAGGGCAGAGGAAGGAGGAGGGGAGTGTGTGTAAGGGATGGGAGGGGGAGTGGCTGTGTGCGTGACAGAGACAGACAAGTGTGTGTGTAGTGAGTGTGTGTCTAAGTGAGAGAGAGAGAGAGGGAGCGAGATGGGAGGGGGAGCAGTATGCAAGGAGTGTGTGACAAAGCGCTAGGAGGGTGTGTGTGCGTGTGTGCGTGTGTGAGTGAGTGCAAGAAAGTGAGTGAGAGAAGGTGTGTGTGACTTTAAGGGACTATTATTTGTTATAAAATGAACAGGGACAATTGTATGATTATTAGTGTATAGTGCATACCTGTTACATACGTGTGTGCAGACAAAATTCAGCATCAAGTAATGTCAAAAGTGCTACCTGAAGAGTATACGTTATGTGCAATGTGTGTGATGCACACACAAGATTGTGTCTGTGTGTGTGTGTGCGCTTGTATGTGTCTCAAAGAGAAGATGGAGTGTGTGTGTTGCAGTCAGTACAGTGTGTGTATGTGTTTAAGAGAAAAATAGAGAAAGAGAGAAAGAATTGTTGAATAAATGGATGAGATGTGTTGCGAGAATGGATGTTTTTTTTTTTCAATGTCTTCAACTGTGTGTTTGGTGATATTTATGAGAGAGATGGAAAAAAGGATTGTGTTGGAGGAGCGGCGGCTCTAGAGTTGACTGTTTAAAAAAAAAAAAAGGGGGGGGCTGAACTGGTGGATTGTCTCGAGGGGGAGGGTGAGGGAGAATGATAGGAAAGTTGTGGAAATGGCGCTGCGGAGCACGCAGCTACAGGCCCTTCGAGTGAGGAAGTGGGAAACAGGTTGTACATTGCTCAGTTACAGAATTGAGTGGCAGATTTAAAGTGTCATGTCCAGAATCTTTCGGGTGCCCACCCGAAGCAGAGGAATCATCCAAAGGCCAGCTTTTCCTCCTCAACGGTCTGTGACTCGTTCCCAAATCTTGCAGGCACCCATGTTAGCCAAAGTTGACCCGCCCACTGGTAACTCTGCTATGGTTTTCAAACCTTTCTCTCCCACTGATGTGAGTGTGTATTAATGCAGAAACTTCCGCCTATGCAATCTGGTGGCGGCAATTTGCTTCAAACAGTGCAGAGAGCGGTTACGGGACAAATGTTAATAGCAGGTGATATCCGTGTTCTTTTTTATATAATTATGTCAGCTTTTATAGATTTTATATAGCTTTTATACCAAAAATATTTTTTAGTTTAAATGTTTTATTTATTTTTCTCTCCCTAATAATTAGGCTCTTAGGCGAGAAAATTACTTAACCTTGTCATCTTAGACCTTTGTTTCCCCTCCTTGAGTGTGTTGTTTCAGATCTGGTGTTCGCTCCCAAAGCAGATGAGGAGGCCGCGGCTTTTGTTGATCGGGCCCTCACTGATTACACTCTGAAAATAGGACACGCCCCTACGGCCTCCACCTTGCATTCACAAGTGTTCCGAGCAGCCATTTTGAAGGGCATTCCCGAGTCTGTGGCACAGGCCATGGAGGCCAATCCAGATCTTCCCGGTGCTGAGGTTGACCGGTGGTTGTCACTTCTTAAACATCATTTAAGGAGACATGCTAGAGAAAAAGAGTCTAAGGTAGACAAACACAAAAGAACAGAAACACAACTTGCTATGGTGCAGTTGCAGAATTTGAAAAAGCAGGAAGAAAACCCTCTTGCTGTGATCTCATCTCCCTCTGTCGATTCCGAGTGCATGCTGTATCAAGCAGGTTCATTCATGGGTCAAGGTGCGCCTTCTGGGTGGCATAATATGTGCTTCAATTGTGGACGGCCTGGTCATTGGGCCCGCGATTGCAGACATCGTCCTCAAGCGTCTGGGTGCAGAGGCAGAGGCCAACAAACTGCACGTGGCTACAATTGAGTAGAGAGCAACCGCAGCAGCAACAAGGATACTCCATGAATCCACATGCTCAGTGACTGTTCACAGACTCTTTTGCATTATTTTGTGTTTGCACCTAACTGTCCAGTCAATCTTTTGGGCAGAGATCTCCTCATCGCCACATTCCCTGTCATCAAATGCAGCACTGATGGATTTATCCTGGAATTTCCGGATGATAACACCTACTGGTGCTCTGTCTCCAGTGCCACCTCCCAGTTCCCGCTTGTTGAACAATGCCCTGTGGCATGCGCCACTGCCGACATCTACTGGGCAAGAGGGGATATTGACTCCAGTTGTTGACTCGAAGCTGAGCACTTCTGAGCTCTCTGGTCACCTTGGGTTCGTAACCTCAGATCTTATGATATGGTAACTGATTGTATGCATTGCACTCTGTACTATGGCAGATCAGGGGATGAGATCTATAGCGAGGCATTTCAGGAAATTGAAAACAACATATGGGAATTGAACATGGGTGATTTGTTTGCAGGCAAACCAGGTGTCGCCTTTTCGGTGTCCCTAAACAACTCCCACATGTCTCCTTGATGATCTTGCCTCAGCACACAGCGAAGGATCTCGGTCCGTTTGTCCTGGCATGCACACAGGCCACTGATTGGCAAAATGTATTTCTATTCCCTGTCACTTGATGCTTATTGGATTCAGTCTAATACATTTTTACCCACTTCCGTTTTGGAGCACCAGCTTCTGGATAGGCACCATGGAAGTGAAACAACCGACAGCGATTTTGCTGGTTACCTTCTTGATTTCTTTCCCACATCGCTGTGGTCCATGGATTCCACTGATGTTGGTCTCTGTAACGTCTCACCTGTTGTGTTTCAGATGAAACCAGGACAAATATATGTTCCCCAATACTCTGTAAAAGAGGCTGGGATGATTGGCATTTCGGAAACAATTGACGGTTTGCTCAAAGCAGGAGTGTTGTGTGAAATTTCCGGCTCTGATTATAACATGCCTATTTTACCCGTTGAGAAGATACTGGAAAGTTTTGCATGGTCCATGACCTGCGAGAGATTAATGTGGCCGTCTTAACTCCTAATTTTTCTGTCCCGAGTCCTCACTCGGCATTGTCTCAAATTGCATCAACCCACACTCATTTCACTTGCATTGACCTGGCTAATGCTTTCTTTTACATTCCACTTCACCCTTCAATGAAGCAATTTTTTGCTTTCACTTGGAATGGTGTTTGCTATTCCTACAATCGCCTGCCTCAAGGCTTTGTCCTTTCACCTGGACTCTTCTACGACTGTCTTCGCTAGTTGCTGTCTCCACTTGAACTGCCCCCTGTTGTTCTCCTGGTGCAGTATGTGGATGACCTCCTGCTGGCAGCTCCATCTGAAACTTCTTGTCTTGAGGCCACCAGGTCTTTGCTCTTCATCTCCTTGAAACAGCATCTTTCGACTGCTGCAGCTCTTGCGATTCCTGATTACAGTCGCATGTTCTATCTGGATGTTTCTGAAAAAAAAACCAGCAGTATTTCTGCTGTTCTTTATCAGAACGGGGAGATAGGAAATGATTCGGCAGACAAAGTGGCAAAGGAAGCGGCGTGTTACAGCCCAACATTACAATTGATGGTGAGCAAAAGTGAATTAGGAGAAGGACAAGAAGTAACCACAGAAACAGCTGTTGTGGCAGGAAAAAGCAAGTCCAGAAGAAAAAAGTGTGTGGATGTCCAAAGGGGGACAAAAAGATGAAGCAGGTATATGCGGAAAGAAGGTAAATGTATTCCATCTCAGAAACAATTGAAAAATCTAATTTCTGAAGCCCATGGAACATGCCATGTAAGGTGTGGATGAAACACTGAGACGGCTACACACCTGATGGCATCCTTTCATGAGACAAATTGTTAAAAGTGAACTGCAGGACTGCAGTGTTTGCAGCATGTATAACAGTATGCCTACATCTAAACCTCCCCATGGGCACTCACGATCCGGCCCAGATTTAGTTATAACTGTTTTAATTTTGTCATAACTGTTTTAATTTCCTTATATCCTCAGTAAGAGCTTTGTGAGTGTTATCGCAATGTCGTCATGACTGGGGGACCTCATCAATTTCCACAACAATGGGCCATTGTCTGTGGTTGAAGGGTCTGTAATCAATGATGTGTTTAAAGTCTTATCTCATGTCCGGTGAACTCCAGGTGGGCTGTTTGGAGGGGGCATTGTGGTACCGCCCCTTCAAGATAGTATAAGTTGTGAGTCCACTGTAACTTCGCACTTGCGAGAGGCTGCCACCATTGCTGGGAGCTCGCTTGTGCCCGGAATATTCTGTAAGAATAAAACCTTCGAAGGAACTGTTCACCGATCTCCATTCTGTATTCAGAAAATCAACATTCTCTCTCCCCGGAACAAAACGAACATGCGGAAGACAAAGATGGTCTTCTAACATGGGGAAAAGGAGCAGTCACGTTCAAGTCACTATGCACATAAAGTTCATGAGCAGCAAGAGGACAGTAACACGGACAGCTCAGAGGAAGATTATTTTGCATTACAAAGTATGAAGTTCAAGCTGGGGCATATGAGCGAAATGCACCTGAGAAAAGTTGATCCATAGAAGGAGAGCATTAAACTGAATGGCAAAAGAGTTACATTTGAGATTGATACAAATTGCAGCCTCACTGTAATAAATGAAAAAACATTTAAAGCAACGTGGGGAAAGGCAAACACCCCATATCCAACAAGTCAGGATCATTTTGGAGACTTATACAGGAGATCCCGTGAACATTGTGGGATAGTATATATAGTAGCATAGTAATTTTGAAAGGAGATGGTCCCACATGGCTGGGCTGAGACTGGCTACAGAAAATTTAACGAGACTGGAAATGGATAAAAGCCAGACACAAAGCACAAAAGGTACATTATGTCCATTGTGAAAAAAACACACACCGGAAGCAGATGTGACATTACAAGTAGTGCTGTGCCAGTATGAGGAAGTTTTCAAAGAGGCGCTGGACACCTTGAAGGGCACCAATGCTACCATTTATTTGATGCTTCTTTCGTCCAAGGTCGATTCCTTATGCCATGAGGGCAAAAGTGGATGAGGAAATTGACAGGTTGTTAAAAGAGGACATAATCACTCCAGTGAAATACTCAGAATGGGCGGCTCCAGTCAAACCTATCCTGAAACCCGTGGGTACAGTCAGATTGTGTGGAGACTACAAATTAACTGTAAATGTGGTGTCATTACTAGAACAATATCCAATACCCAAAGTGGAAGATTTGTTTGATGCACTAGCAAAAGGGGCACAGTTTTTCAAGTTAGACATGAGTCATGCCTATCAACAAATACTCATGGATGAGGATTCCAAGAAATACCTCACAGTGAACACGCACCAAGGATTGTTCACCTCCAACAGACTACCGTTTAGCGTGGCCTCCGCTATATTTCAAAGAACGATGGAGAGTCTCTTAAGTGGAATTCCTCTAGTCGCAGTGTATCTGGATGACATTTTGGTCAGTGGTGTGGATAAAGCTGATCATCTCAAGAACTTGGATACTGTGCTGAAAAGACTGAAAGAGGCAGGACTACGCCTCAGGAGAAATAAATGCACCTTCCTTTAGGATGAAGTAGAGTACCTTGGGTATAGAGTCGATGCACAAGGACTACACCCAGTGGATAAAAAGGTCAAAGCAATCCAAGACGCGCTTGCCCCAACAAATGTGACAGAGCTCAAATCTTTCTTGAGATTGTTGAACTACTACAACAAGTTCCTTCCTAGCCTGGCAACCTGGTTGGCACCGTTACATGAGTTGTTGAAGCATGATGTTCTGTGGAAATGGAATAAAGAACAAGAAGAGACCTTTCAAAACGCAAAAGATATGCTGAGCACCTCCGATGTTCTGGTACACTACTCAGCGGACCGAGAGCTTGTTTTGTCATGTGATGCATCACCATATGGAGTAGGTGCTGTATTGTGACACATCATGGAAGATGGAGGTGAGAGACCAATTGGATTTGTTTCCCGTACATTGCAACCTGCTGAGACAAAGTACTCTCAGGTGGACAAAGAAGGACTTGCCGTCATATTTGGAATTGAGAAATTTCACAAATATTTGTATGGACACAACTTTACCATCTGTACAGATCACAAGCCGCTGATCTATCTGTTTAATGAAAAGAAGCCCATTCCCCAAATGGGATCACCACGAGTACAAAGGTGGACTGTGAAACTCGGTGCATACATTGTCTACAAACCAGGCATGCAACATGAAAATGCTGACGCCTTGAGCAGATTGTCAGTCCCTGTTAAATTAAAAAAGGAGGAGAAAACCGAGCAAGTGCTGATGATGGACATGTTGGATGAGACAATGATAAATGCTGATAAGATTAAATGATGGACTTCAAAATATGCTGTTTTGTCACAAGTACAGGCATACATCCTCAAAGGATAGCCGGCAGAAAATAATCTAGACCTCAGAGCGTTTCAACAGAGAAAACTGGAACTCAGTGTAAGAGATGGCTGCGTTCTCTGGGGAGCCCACGTTGTAATCCCTACAAAAGGTAGAAAGACTATGCTCAAATTGTTACATCAGACTCACACAGGAACGACTAAAATGAAAGGATTGGCCAGATCATATATGTGGAGGGCAGGAATGGATCAAGATGTGGAGAAAACTGTTCAGGCAAGTCCGGAATGTCAAGCACATCAAAAAGCCCCTGCCACTTCACCGCTACCCGTGGGAATGGCCTGATCACCTTGGTCAAGGATTCATGTGGACTACGCAGGACCTTTCTTAGGAGAAATGTTTCTTGTAATTGTGGATGCCAAGTCAAAGTAGCTGGATGTTTACCCAACAAAAACATGCACCTCCCAAGTCAATATTGAAAAACTCAGACAAAGTTTCAATATTTTCGGAATACCAAAAATGTTTGTATCTGACAATGGAACTTGCTTCACAAGCGCAGAGTTTGAAACATTCACAAAGCAGAATGGTATCCATCATGTGAGATCCGCACCATTTCACCCGTTCTTAAATGGACTCCCTGAGAGAGCAGTTCAGACCTTCAAGGAGGGAATGAAAAAGGGATCACACTGCATGCAACGACAGGCTTGTCAGCTGCGGAGCTCTTGATGTCACAGACTCAGGTTCAGCATTGGATTTGATTGCTCCAGACGTGAAAACCAAAGTGCGACAAAAGCAACTGAAACAGAAGAAGACTCACGACACACACAGTAAGAAGAAAGGATTTACATCTGGAGATGCTGTTCTCATCAGGAACTATTCGTATGGACCGAAATGGATTCTTGGTGTTATCCAAAACTGCTCAGGACCACTTTCTTACACTGTTTGTGTTGGTACTGGTCAAGTTGTGAAAAGGCATGTAGATCAGGTCAGGGCGAGAGTAACCGATCCCGAGCTAAATGTTGAGAAAGAGCAAAGCAGAGTGATTACCAACACTACCTCGAATGTTACATTACCAGAATTGAACAAACCACAAATGTTAGAACAGGGTTCTAGTGCAGAGAATGTGTCAGAGATACCAACTGTTCCAGACACTCAGGTTGAGATAGCCTTACCTACTGAACCAGAATTGAGGCGATCTACCAGAGAGAGACGCACACCTGTTCACCTGAAAGACTTTGTTTGTTAAAGTAGTAGGATTTTCAGTTTAGAAGTATCGCTTAGTTTAAGTCACTTTAAGTTTATTTTTACAAAATGTTTAATTTGATAAGCGACTTGTCTTATTGTTTGAATTATTGCAGGCATGTTTTTGTTTAAAGGTGGGGGAGATGTGGTATATTGAGAGTGAATGTGTTAAATACATATTAATTTAATATTAGGTTCCCCAGAAGAGGGCGAACCTTGCGTTATGTTACCACAATGTTACCAGATAGAACGGTAGTGAACAAGAGAACAATTTGTACCGCAGCAAGTGTTGGCATGCCCAAGTAAAAGTTTTTGGAACTACAACTTGAGATGTTGTGTTAAGTTATTTGGCCACGATGCAACAGTCAGTCAGCCTGGATCGATGTTTGACATTTGGTGGCTCCCATTACAATACTTCGCTTTGCAACACTTTTTTTTAATCCACGCGCTGGCTAACCCGGAAGTAGATTTGTGTGTCAAAGGACGCGAATCTGACTGCCCCCCACCCCCCATCCTGATTGTCATTGGCTATCTTAAGCTGTCAATCAAAGCCAAACTTGAAAGGAAGTATATGGTTGGTTGGCAAGCCATGCTTTACGTGAAGCAGAAGCAACACAAGTTTACATGACAGGTAGGAAGAAGTTACAAGGTGCGTTTCCATTAAAAAATTTTGCTAAAATAAAAGCGATATTGTACTATTTCAATAAAGTACAATTTCGACTTGCCGGTGTTTTCATTGAAAAGCGTTTTGCTTCTGAGGCGCAATTCTCGTAATGTCCCGTCTCGCGGGATCTCGCAGTTCCCTAGGAGGTGCTCATAATGTTTACGGAAGATAGACGCCTAGAGTTCTTGATATTACTTTAAAAACATCTCCCTCCCCTCATCGGGCGGGTTCGGGCATTTGGTGTTGGTGTTGTGTGTGCGCGCGCTTATAACTTGTGTTATGGTGGATTTCAACAAGGACGTGCGCCGTATGTCACTCGATTGCTCATTGCCCAGAGTAACGGCCATTTCTCATGCAACAATATGGGACGTGCATTGAACAACGGCATATTTGCTCCATAGCTTTGTGCTTAAAAAGACTTGTTATCCCATTCCGAGGCAGCTCCGACACGAAAGCGAGTGGCCCCGTACTTCCTACTTCCTTTCCTCCGTGCTGGGCGGGGATCACATGACTACAGGGACTGCGCAAAAAGTGTTTCCATTACACTTTTGAGAAATACTTCTATTTCGACACGTCTCAAAAACCACCTCATGAGAGCGTAAAAACTTTTTTGCCATATTTGAGAATTTTTGGGGAAAATCACGTGTTTCCATTACTAGCTTGCTGATGCGCAAAACTGAGGGTAATGGAGACACACATACAGATTGGCGAGGCCTCTCAATACAGCTTCCAACCAAGGGTGGGTACAGCTGACTGCCAGGGCGGGCCCGGCCCCCTAATTCACGACCATGCCGCCGGTCCGGAACAAATAGCAAAATGTATATTCAAACTAAAATAACCAAAGATTGACAGAAACAGAGGATTAACTATTCAATTTGAAGTCCTATATGCAGTGTTAGGCAAGTTACTTCCAAAATGTAATATATTTCATTTTACTAATTACTTGCATTTGAAAATAACAAGTTTGTTTACAAAATCACCGCAGGTTTCCCTGCTGCAACGCAGCTGATTACAATCAACAGGATCGTTATGAAGTGCTTGCTGATGAGCTGATCATATATCAGCTATGTTGGAGAAGGGAAACATCCAAAACCTGCAGGACCGAGTGTGCCCACCCTTGGTGTAGAGTAATGAGTTAATTAAGTTTAAGTTACTTTTAATTTAAAATTACTTAAAAAAATCAGGGATTAATTAATTTGTTATTTCTACATTTTAAAATAAATTTTAAGTCCCCAGAGTCGAGAAAAACGACCCATGTCAATGGCAGTTTGTGTCAACACAGCTCAAACAGCACTCTCAAAGGGGCTGTTTCAGCAAATCGGTTTTATACGTCACTAACCCCACATTTTTTGGTTTTATACGTCACTAGCTCAGCCCGAACTCCACCCTCACAATTTTGAACCCCTCCTTCATTATAACACTCACGGAAGCTGGTCGGCTCTGCAGGCAGCAATGGGCCTTCACGAGAGAGCAGGGAATGACTGGTTTCTGCTCGCTGGCTTGCGGAAGTTGCTTGGCAGTAGGGATGGATATCGAAGACGGTACTTTTTGTGGTATGGACCGATTTGGGTCCGTACTTCCAAGCACCAATTCACGTAAAGAGAAGTTTGATTTAGTTTTAATTTAGCCATCTGTGCAAATTTAAAGGTATCCCCTGACATATGTGAATGTTGGACGTAAATGTCGGTTTTAATTCTGTAGAATATGTCCAGTATGTGGGTGAACTCTTATCTGTTTTGGAATGTGAGTAAATGTGATTTGTGAGAGAGTGTTTGTCTGTGGAGTGTGTTGATGTTTGTGTACACATTACTTCTTATTAAAAAAAGAGACAGAGAAAGGGAAGAAAAAGGGAAAAAACTGCAGTCCCCTATGGGAGTAGTAAAAAATTGCATGCATAATATGGCCATGATAATTAAGTAAGGGTGCTTGTGATCACAAAAAGAGAGTAACTTCCTTTTGCCCCTAACTGTATATTTTGTGACTAGCCTAATTGAACACGCGGATGGATGAGTGACAATTTTACTTTAAACTTGGTTAAAGGATTATTTATGATCGTGATAATAAGGGCATCCTTTGGCTTACAAAATGGTCAGATGGAGAAGGCCTAGTTTTAAAGATGTGGCTTGAAATGACTGTGCCACCTCTGAGCTGTTAAGACTTTGCACGACACTAAGAGTGTCTTTGACTTCATGAAGACCTGACGGGGACAGACTGACCATGTGACTTGTTGTATTGTTTTGTTGTTTAACCCCTTTTTATTGCAGAGCAACTGACTCATTGTGATAGATTTGTTAAGTATTTTCCTAATCCCAATTGTCTTACTGTTTTATTGCCTTTTTGTCATTGATAGTTGATTTGTTGATGATCAATGCTACTGGGGCTGCACAATATTGGAAAGACATGAGATATGCGATATAGCTGCTGAATAAATCGATATTATTGTGATTTTTAAGATGTATCTAAAGAAATGAAATTTTTGGGAATTAATGAGAGAATTACATTTTTCATGCGGCAAAATGAACAAGCTCAATGTATACTTAGTTATATAATGGTAATTTTACCTCTCGATGATTAACTATTGGATGGTGATGCACATTTTAGTTAACGTATGATATTTATATAAAATATACAATTCAGATAAAAGCATACAATTCTATATGAAACTTATTGCATGTCTTTGCGATATGCACATCTCATGGGCCATTATCGCAATATCGATATTTTTTTTCTTTCAATATATTGTGCAACCCTATGCTAAACTAATCATACAGGTCAGAATCTTCAAGATCTGATTTCCAGCTTTGTGTGTTTGATCTGTGTGACCACTGAATATTGGATGATTTTCATTTACCATTGTAGATTTGTTTGTGTTGCGATGTGTTTTTGTCATTGTGAATAAGCGTATGATTTCAGGCTAAGTTTCTGGGTTCTCGTGAGTGCCGATCCCGAGACGAGACGGTAAGTCGGTTCTAGTCTGGGTACCAGGAGTCTCCTGGTATTGTTTGTGTTGAAACGGGAATTGTGTCAAAAGGGGGAAGAGAGCCTTTTTTTAATATTTTTTCAAAATATATATTGTTCTTTTATTTTATTTTTATATATATATATTTTTTAAAGAGCTCAGTATTGTTCATTCGGTAATGTCATCATCATTGCTCTTTTTTTTTTTTTTTGTATGTGGGTGAGTATGTGTATGTGCGTGTGTGCGTGCGTGGGTGTGTGCGTGCGTGCGTGGGTGTGTGCGTGCGAGTGTGCGTGCGAGTGTGTGTGTGCGTGCGAGTGTGTGTGCGTGCGTGCGTGGGTGTGTGCGTGCGAGTGTGTGTGTGCGTGCGAGTGTGTGTGTATTCGTTAGTTCACCAAAAACCTATTAAAAAAAATCCCATACCGTTCACCTAAACCGAACACCGCCGTCAAGAGACGGGGAAGGACCAAAGAAAACAAAGGAAAGTGAAATCCAGCACCGACCAGACACCACCCACCGGGCCACCAACCAGAGTTCTTCACCAACCCCAGAAACATCTAAATTCCAACAAATCAGGGAGACCTCAAGAGACCAAAGGAGAGACTGAGGAAAGGAAGGAAGGACAGACGAAGCAGAGTGAGATCCACAGACACCAGCCTCCACCGATTCAATGACCTGAGGAAGAAGCAGATTGTGTCTGAGTTTCGATAGATGCTGGTGTGGTGGGTCTGGCATGCATGAAAATCTCCACCAAAGAGGGGAGCCGTCGACCCCTGCCAGGACAGAGCAAGTGCAACACCTCAGGGCCCCCCAGGCCGCGGCAGCGCCAAAGGACGACCCCTGGGCCCCGCCAGGGCCATCGGCCGGAGAGCAAACCCAGGAGCAGGAGCGCCCCCCACCCCAACACGGCCCGCGCCCCCAACCCAACCCAGCAGGACGGGGCACTGCAGGCCCGCCAGGCACCCCACCGGTCCACAGCCCCCGCTCCCCCCACGACCCCCCCGCCCGCCATCCACCCCAACCCAGCCGCCCCCAAGCCCCCAGACACCCCCCTACCCAGCACCGTGTTTTTCAAACATATCAGTCCCTAGAACACCCTAGGTGTTGACAAACTGGACAAAATTATCTAAAATAGAGGGGTTGAAATACCTACGCGTGAATCGAAAACCAAACGAGATAGAGAAATGAGACTTGAGTTGGCGCTAAGATAAAGACAAGGAGAAAAGTTTGAGCCTTACCAGCCTACTGATATCGAGGCATAAGTGTGTGTAAAAGTGTATGTGAGTACGGCTTCTCACTGTGTTTGTCTGTCTGTGAGCTCCTGTATGTGTCTGTGTCATATTGTCTAAAGATGACGTCTAAAAGGGTTTGAATTGTGTATAAGGGTTGTTAGATACTGTCTAACATAACTGCATAACAAAAAGGTGGAAATGAGAAATTTTGGATGGAGTAAGACCTGAGGTGCGTGGGCCGAAGGTGGTTCTGTCAGGGGAAATTTGTGAGAGAGAAAAAATAAATCGATAAAATAAAAATATTGTGGGATTGAATAAGGTTAAACTGAATAACTAAGGGGCTTAATTGGATGGATTGGTACTCAAGGGGGTTATTTTGAGTACTAATTAAAAGTAAGTCAAAATTTGCATTGCTGTCAATGGTGAATATATGTACTAAGGGGGGCATCTGTTCTGTGACTAATCCTGAGGGGGTGAGTGTGTTTTATGATTACGCCCATCTGGTGAGTGGCGACCAATCTATTGTCGGTCCGTGCTTGTTCTTGTGCCATGCTTGTGTGGAGCAGTCGGATTGGCCATTCTTGTAGCGGAGTTGATAGACACCTGCTGATTGTTGGTCATCCGCTCCTTCAGAGAGGAGGGAGGTGAGAATTGCACAGACCCCGGTTGGGTTGCCTTGTTGAGAGGAATTAGTTATTGTAAATGTGTCCTGGAACGCATGCAGGAAGAGAACTATTCGACGTGTTTAGGTGTGTTTGAAAAGAGAGAGAGTAGTTAAATAAAAAGGAAGTATGTAGGGGATAGAAATAAGTTAACAAATAGTAATTAACAAAGGGCCATAGATGAAAGAGGAGATTTTGTTGAAAAAATATAAACAATTTCTGTGTGCTATTGTTCCTTAAATTGACATTTTTCTTTTTAACTTAATATGACAAGAGTACAGATAGTAGGAAAATGATTGGTGACCAATGTAAATTATTTATTACATAATTACACAATTTATATTCTAGGTTTGATTGGCAATATATATTTTTTTTATTAAACTGCAGACAAATATGTGGAGTTCTAATTGTTAAGGTGAATTATTATTATTTTTTAATAACTTCAGAAAGAAAGTGTTATAACATTTGTCACGATCCTGCTCTCAGTGCTGTTTGTTTTTTCCCCCTCTCCTCCCAGTTGTGTGAGTGGGCGTTCCCTCCAGTGCCACACTTGTGGTGCATTTCCTAATCACCAATTAGTGGACATGAAAAGGACTCCTGGAGCAGCAGTCCACTGTTGGATTATTCCTTGCTCACTACTACTACTACTACTAGCGACAAGAATTCTCTGCACCAATTTTTGATTCATAGCCACGCTCATAGTCATAGTCTTAGTTTTGAGATTGTTCCTGTTTTTGTTTTCACATGTAAGTAGATCCACGGTACTTTTTGGTTATTATTTATTATTGCATATTTGCCTTGTTCCGTTTGGTATTTTTTCCCTCGCATTCTTTTGTAAGCATTTTCTATTACTCTTTGTCCTTTGCCTTTTGCAAGTGTTTGTGCCTTTTTCCTCCAGCCTTTGTGCTCGTGTTTTTTTTGTTACTTATGCTGGTTGTGTTTGCCAGCGCTTTCTGTTAAGGTTTACTTTGAGTTTTTCTGTAAATAAATGTCTAAATTGTATTTTCCTGTCTAGGCCTGCATTTTTGAGATCCTCCTTTTCTGTCGACCTGTCAACATTGAATTTAATAATTAAATTTAGTTCTTAAGGGCTATAAGGAATCTTTGTAAGAACACATATTTATCCATTGTTGTAGTTTTTGGATGTATAAGTCACTTAGTATTAATTTCATTCAATAAGGAGGTAGTAACATTAAACAACTTAAAGTTATGAAAATGTACTTCTAAATTTTTATATATTGATGGCATTAAATGTGACTAAGGAATGTCATTTGAGAATATTTTGGGTTATTATTGTGTTGGTAACTCCAGGTATAGATCATGTACTGCTGGGTCTGAGTGGTAATCAATGATGAGTGATATTTGAAACGCAGTAGGGGAGTGATTTAACGCTAAGTACACTTAAGGACATTTTCATGCGGAATATTATGCTACTTAAATACATTAGGTAGATGTGGGAGCTCCAGTAGTTAGTTGTATGTTTGAATGTGAATCAGTCATTAATGATTATGTTAAAAAGGGATAGATAGGCAGATAAGTTGAAGATGAAGAAGAAGAAAAAAGGCCAGCAGAAGGTGCGTGTGCGTGTGCAAGGTGCCATGAATTCAGTACCATAAAGACTTAAGTTAATGGTCCCTCTGAAATGAGACTAATCAAATAAATGAATAAGAAGAAACAGTATGTTGAAATTTGAATGATATTAGAGTTAAGTAAAATAAAAGTGCAGAATTTGTGGATGAATTCAGAGTGTGATTCGATAAAGTGAAGGCCTTCATTCGGGGCTTTCTTTTGTTTTTATTTTTGTTTTTTGAGCCATCTTGAGGGGGAGGAGAGACAGCTGGCTGAACTAATACTGAATATTACATACAGAAACATTGGACAATATGCATACATTAGAGCAACAACACATTGATTACACTTGAAGGACAACACTTTGGATTATATTTTTGGGATGATTATTTTACTAATATGGTTTTTATGATGGAAAGAAAAAATATTACGTTATGCTCTTTGATGGTAATATTTTGCATATTTACCAAATACATGGTGTCAAATGACCCTACTGTCGAAGATCTAACTGAAGTGACTGATAGGTGATATGAGAATTTTAACAAATATGTGATAAACAGGGGGGAAATGTTAGATAAATGTATCTTAATTATCCCATATTTAGTATTTTATTAATTGCAAAGCATTTATTCAACATTGTGAATTTACTCAACGATGTGACCTCTGAACTGTGCGAGTTGGAGTCAATTGCAGTCACAGGCTTCATCACAAGACAGGAAATGTGCCCTCATTACAAGACAAATGGCCTAGACAAATGGCCGGAACATTTTTATGGTTGAGAAGCTTTTAGTGTTAAGGAATGTTTGAAATGTTTGCATTGTTGCCTGTGTAATGACTTTTTGTAAATGATCGTCACATTGCTGCTACGTGTTTCCCCAAACCCATCAGAGCAGTAATGTCTATGTGGTAGGTCAATCCAAATAAAAGGAGGAGAAACAACAAGAGTGTGTCAGAATGGGCAGGAAGTTGTGATCTGTTCACATCTCTGTTAATTCTCCTCGCAAGTCTATATCTCTTGTCTTCCTTCCGTGTCTGTTTATTTAATGTTCTAGGTTGAATGAACCCAACAGCTTCCGTGTGAACAGTGCCCAAGACACGTATGAGCTCCCCCACCCTCCCCCACAGTCTCTCATAAGGTACGAAGGTAATCGCTAACCCTGTTTGCCTAATTCATAGTAAGGACATAGAGGACCTTATTTAAGTATTATAGTCTGTTTTCAATGATGATGATGGCAACGTGTGATATGTGTTTGTGTTTTTGTACGTGTGTCATAATCCCAGTATGTACAGACCAAGTTTCCGGTGAGGGCTCATTTGCTTGCAGCAGCATTGATCAAAAACACAGATTCCCTCGTAGGAGGCGGCGTAAAGTTAATCCAAGGGAAAAGGCTTGGAACAGCCTCTGGTTTTGGGCATCTGACACTTTAGCCCCAACACGAAATCCTCGGAGGTGAAATGCTACTGTAGACTTGTGTGTTGCCCTTTCCTGATAATAAAATGTGGTCTTAAATCCCACCGAATCGCTCAAATCCATTTCTGATTCTGTTCCGTGTCGCAGGGAAATGAATGAAACGAAATGTAAGGCTGCTTTAAGTTTAAGAGGCAGGAAGGGCATCCCAGTACGATATGTAGTGGGGTGGTTTATTTTCCCCACTACCTGTGAAGTGATCCAGCCCTTCGACCCGCCCCTTAATTAGGAGTCTTATTTAAGTCACCTGTTTTCTATATGGTATAAATCTTTGCTGCACTTTGCTGTGTTGACCTGTCTGTGTGTGTACTAGCTGTTAGCTGATATCAAGGTAAAGAAAAACGTATCTTTTTCTTCCTAACTTGTTTTTAAAAGTAACATGTTAATGGTTTAGCTAACAGGAAATATTTTGTAGTGTGCCAGATCTGGTTTGAAGGGGTTCCTGTTACTGTCAAGGGTAAGTTGGTCACCACACCTCTTGACATAGGTATTTAATAATAATATTTTCTTTTCTTTTTTTAGGCTAACCGGTTGCTGTTTTGTTTTTAGTTGAGTTTGGGTTATTTTTGAATGTTCTTGGTTTTATGTGACTGACTGGGTTCGCTTTTAATTGTTTTTTTATTGTTCCAGTAAAGCCGTGTGCCTCCTGGTGGTTGGGCTAGGCACTGGGGAAGGTCCCTCCTGCACATTTGCATGCAAGTTAGTGCACAGGTCCACAAGTTTTGGTTTACACCATTTTTGTTTGCTGTGCTTGCCGTGTCGACTGTGGTGAGTATGTGGTGGCACCACTGGGCACCCCATAATGTAGGTTGCCCACCACAGGGTGGCCTCGGCTAGCTGTTTGTTATTTTAATTCTTGATCTTAATTCTATTTTTAGTTTACAGCAGCTAATCTTAGTGTTGTTTTTAACTACCAAGTCCAATCTTAATAAACTACATTGTCAAGTTGTTGTGTTTTGTTTTAAACAATTGTTTTTATTTTTCCCTTTTTAGCTTATCTTGAAGTTTTTATTTTAAATGGTGTTTTAAATAAATATTTTAATTGGAACCTCACCTCTGTATTCAGAAGCTTACCTGCATTATGGTTGTAGCGATAAGATTATTCTAGCCCCCGCTCCACCACAGATACAATGGCTTTTATTTTCCGCCCGCGGCATCCAGTCGCTGTGAACGACATCAGAAGTTGATGCGCACAACGATCACTTAACTACCGGGTTTTGTGAAAAGGGTCTATGCCTCTCGCATTACCAGCTAAATTGGCTAGTAAATACTTATGACCATCCGTCAAAATGAATTTTAACCTGCATTTGGCGGGTGTTAATGTATCTATTATATATATGCATATATAGATATATATATATATATATATATAGTTTGTGAACCTTCTTGAGCAATGTGGACTTTCCAATTGTTTCAACCTGATTTTGTTGCTCAATCTGAACCAATACATTTTATATGAAATAACAGGTGTAGGTTTATCATTTCAATTCATTGTTCTTTTTTTAAAATCAATTGTGTAGTCAAAACTTAATTGAAAAGAGTTTTTGGTCAATTCCTGTAGGTGCACCCTGAGCTGCATTGCTTAAAACAAGCAGTCAAGTAGGATCAGGTAAGAAAAATTGGTAGCTGAACTAACCACTGAAATGGACCAATGAAATTAGGGGGGTTTAGCGAAGAAATTGTCCATCACTGACTGTAACAGAGACAAAACCACATCACTTTAGTCTTATATTTATATATATATATATATATATATATATATATATATATACACACACACACACAGTGCTGCTCAAAAGTTTGTGAACGTCTTGAGCAATTTGGATTTTTTGTTTTAACCTGATTTTGTTGTTCAATCTGAACCATTACATTTAATATGAAATAACAGGTGTAGGTTTAGCATTTCAATGCATTGTTCTTTTTTAAAAAATCAATCGTGTAGTCAAAACTAAATTTAAAAGAGTTTTTGGTCAATTCATGTAGGTGCAAAACTAAGTGAACCCTGAGCTGCATTGCTTAAAACAACCAGTCCAGTAGGATCAGGTAGCACAAATTGGTAGCTCAACTAACCACTGAAATGGACCAATGAAATTAGGGGGGTTTAGCGAAGAAATTGTCCATCACTGACTGAAACAGAGACAAAACCACATCACTTTAGTCTTACCCAGGTGAACCCATACAGGTCAGCCATGCTGAGAGGAAGATAAATCTCAGGGGACCTCAGGAAGTGGGTAGTGACAGCACATCTGTCTGCGGAAAGCTATAAAGGCATCTAAGAAAAATTTAGCTTCATCATTCCACTGTAAAACAGATCATCTGCAACTAGAGAACACTGAAAAATACTACAATCCAGCCTAGAAGTGGATGGCCTTCTAAAATATCAGCAAAACCCACAAGACAATTGATAATTCAGGTGAAAGCCAACCTGTGCATCACATCGAGGGATTTGCAGACCTCTTTTAAGAGAACAATTCTGGGAAAAACGGGACGGGTTGCAACTCTAAGTGGACTCTCCTGCCTCTGGGGTCGTAGTCACTGAAAAGTTTGGAAAGCTCCTCGGTGGCAAGGCCCTGAGTGTGGATGAGATACACCCGGAGTTTCTAAAGGCTCTGAATGTTCTGGGGCTGTCGTGGTTGACACGCCTGACACGCCAAGGCGTTGTCAAGACAACATCGCGTGGACTGGATTGGCAGACCTGGGTGGTAGACAGGGGACCGGAGGGTGTGTTATATAGAACACTGGTTCTCAGCCCCAGTCCTCAAGTACCCATATCCATTTTGTTTTCCATGTCTTCCCAGCCAATACAGCTGGGGATTGTTATCACACTTCATGCAGAGCGTGCTGATTAGCTGATCGTTTTAAACACCTGTGTTGCTTATGGGAGACATGGAAAACAGGCTGGATTGGGGTACTCAAGGACCGTGGTTGAGAACCACTGAAATAGAGAGATCACACTCCTCAGACTCCCTGGTAAGGTCCAATCAGGGGTGCTGGAGGGGAGGGTCCGTTGTGAAGTCCAATCTCGAATTCAGGAGGAGCAGTGTGGTTTTCGTTCCAGCAATGGAACAGTGGACAAGCTCTTCACCCTCGGCAGGGTCTTCGAGGGTGCATGGGAGAACGCCAACCAGTCTACATGTGTTTTGTGTGAGAAGACGTTCGACTGTGTCTCTCGGGGAGTCCTGTGTGTGGGGAGTGGAAGGTGCTTCGGGAGTACGGGGCACCAAACCCCCTGATATGGGCTGTTCGGTCCCTTTACGACTGGTGTCAGAATTTGGTCCGCATTGCCGGCAGTGGATTCATTCCCAATGAGGAATGGACTCTGCCAAGGTTACCCCTTTGTCATCAATTCTGTTCATAACCTTTATGGACAGAATTTCTAGTCGCAGCCGAAGCGTTGAGCGGTTCCAGTTTGGTGGCCTCAGCATTGCATCTTTGCCTTTTGCAGATGATGCGGTGCTGTTGGCTTCTTCAAGGTATGATCTCCAACTCTCACTGGAGCAGTTTGGATGAAGATCAGCACCTCCAAATCCGAGACCATGGTCCTGAGTCGAAAAAGGGTGGAGTGCCTTCTCTCAATCAGGGATGAGATCCTGCCTAAAATGGAGGAGTTCAAATATATTGGGTCTTGTTCACGAGTGGCGGCAGGATGGAGCGGGAGATCGACAGGTAGATCGGTGCAGCGCCTGCTGTGATGTGGAGCTGAGTGGAAAGGCAAAGCTCTGGATTTACCGGGCGTTCTACGTTCCTACTCTCACCTATGGTCACGAGCTGTGGGTCATGACCGAAAGAACAAGTGGACAAGATACAAGCGGCCAAAATGAGTTTCCTCCGTAGGGTGTCCAGGCTCTCCCTTAGAGATGGGGTGAGAAGCTCGGGACTCGGGAATTGACATCGGGATTTGAGCCGCTGCTCCTCCGCGATGAGAGGAGCTAGCTGAGGTGGCTCGAGCATCTGGTTCAGATGCCTCCCTGGAGAAGTGTTCCGGGCATGTCCCACCAGCAGGAGGCCCCAGTGATGACCCAGCACATGCTGGAGAGACTATGGGACTCAACCCCGGGTAAGCGTTAGAAAATGGATGGACACCATCTGTATTTGCTGTGATTTGAGTTTTTGAATTGTGCGTTTTCTCTCCGTACCACAAAACATCTACTAGTCTACAACACAATGCAAACTTCATCAGTGTGCAGAGGCTGGTGTAGCATATATACATATATTTGGGGCGCTTCGATTGATCGGCCACCGATCATGACCAGACGATTTTCGGTAAAAAAATGAATGTCATATTTTACTACAAAGAAATCTACACCATACATGTTGCAGTTGGTGAGGCCACACAAATTGTTCCATACATAATTTATCTTTTACCAGCAATGCTCAACACATTACAGAATGAAATAAGGAATGGACCTGTATGCCACTATTTTACACACAACCTAAAGTCATGGATTGTTTAAGCAAAAAACGAACAAAAATAACTTGAAAATGACACAAATTCAACTAATGGTAAAACACATATATGATAAGGATTAATGTCCTTATAAATTCATTAATTAAATGTATTGTGCCACGCAATGTACTCTGGAAACCAAATGGCTAGATATGACACGTCTGTGCAGTGTGCTTACTGCGACGTATTAGGAAAGTATTGCCGTTTTTTTTTGTTCATTGGCACCACAAAAAAATACAAATCTAGAATGTATGTTGTATGTATAGCGCAAGTTTTGATGTTGACAAAAATATCAGCCTCATGAAAATAGTTTGAGAAATGAGCAAGCTATGGCTATGCACTGTGGTGTTTTCCCCCCCAATTCCCCAGCGAACTAATGGTTAAAGGGACAGTATACATTATTTAGATCCATCTAGTTGTGAACTAATAGAATGCAATGAATTGGGAGAATGTGCACCACGGTGCTTCAGAGCGACCACACTTAGCAAGCCTAGTACTAGTTACTGTAATAGGATTTATTTTTACATTAATGTAGAGAAAACTTCACTCATGTGCAGTTAGACTGCGATGTGTGCTAGACTTGCACAAAAATACAGCCCTTAGTGTGAAAACGTAAAAGCCAGAATTTAATATACTAATGATATTTTAATGAAACAGATCAATTATATGACATGCACAATGTGTTTCAAATTGGGTTCTGTGACTAATATTGACTACATTTAAGTTGAATGCATAGAAAAACAAATGTGAAGGAAAGAACAAACTCAGACACACAGTGTCAAAAGACAATATTAAGGACATCAAAACAAAGTTGAAAAATGTGAATTCATTCATCCCAAATATATACAGTATTTTCTTACACACACACACACACACACACACACACACACACATACATACAATGGCAGTTGCATGAAAAAAGACAAGAATTGTTGGAAAATCACAGAAGATACAATGTTTAAAGAGAAAATAAAGTTTGATTTTCTTATTCATGCAAATTTGTCATTTTGTCAGTAAATGGAAAATACCTTCATCTGCTGCGTGGCCACTATCACTTAAATCATCAGAGTGTTTCTTTGTAAGGGGACCTATAAGACCAAGTAGAAGGAAGGAGGAAAACAGGATAATCAAAAACAGAGACAGCCTCAAAAATACGCTTTCAAGGATTACACTGTTACTTAAATGCTTCTGTAGCCTCGAAGTATGTATATATATATATATATGTATTTTTATTTTTTTAATTACATAGAGGCATTGGACTATTTCACTGCACCCTGTAGAAATCCAGGTTTGCCTGATCACAAAAAAAGACACAAAGAGCAATATGTTGTTCCCTGATTTGAACAATAGGTGGCAGTGTTATTCTGCATATTACATTGAGAGATATGCGTGAACGAGAGTTCTAAGATGGCTACTACTGAAGCGTTGTTCATGACACGTTCTGCTGACAAACTACTGTTGTACTCCTGATGGCGTGTTAAGTAAATTGCATTTTTGGTCTTCACTCTGGTCTTGTTATTTGTGTCATGACACCACTCAATATTTTCAGAACCCTTTACACATAAGATTTAAAAAAAAAAAGTTATAATAGCCCCGCAAAAAAAAAAGCCTTAAAGTATATCCATCCATCCATTTTCTTAACCGCTTGTTAAGGGTCGCGGGGGCGCTGGAGCCTACCCAGTTGGCTTCGGGCAGTAGTAGGCAGGGTACACCCTGAACTGGTTGCCAGCCAATCGCAGGGCACACAGAGACAAACAACCATCCACACTCACAACCACACCTATGGACAATTTGGAGTATTCAATTAGCCTGCCATGCATGTCTTTGGAATGTGGGAGGAAACCGGAGCACCCGGAGAAAACCCACGCAAGCGAACATGCAAACTCTACCCAGGAAGGCCAAAGCCCGGACTTCATCTCACGTCCTCTGCACTGGGAGGCGGATGCGCCCCTTTGAAGTACATATATATATATTTATTTTTAACTACATAGAGGCATTGGACTATTTCACTGCATCCTTTAAAATCAAGGTTTGAATAATCAAAAAGAAAAAGGCACAGAACAATGTTTGCAGAACCCAATCCAGTGTTTCCACATTAGATAAAAACTATTATTTTTTTAATTCTAATACCCCCGCAAAACACACACGCACACACACACGCACGCACGCGCTGAGACAAACTAATTATGGTTTTCAGTTGGCTCCACAAGTGATTGTGTTGATAGCATTGTGTGAGTTGGCTGATGTCAAAGAAAGATGAAGCATTAAGTCATATAACCTATATAAAATACAATGTACTGTATATATTACAGTTTTTCACAATTGCTTAAGAACGAAATAGAAAACCCGGGCTCGGACTTTAAAGTAGCACAAATGAGCATTTGGTTGATTCTGGCGGCACATTTGGACAAAAGCGGTATTGTTTTCCCTTGAAAGAACCACATTTCCCATGAGGCCAAGCGCAAATCATCGTGAAATCCGGGCGTCCAAGGTGTCCGCAGTTGGACTGAATTACATTGTTTCCTGTGGCTATTTTCTACTTTTTCTTTATACAGCACTTTAACGTTTGTCAAGTATATTAACAGCAGACGGTGGTTGTGATCTTACCTTCTTTATTGTAGACATAAACAGCTGCTCCTCCCTTTCCGCGATGCATTCACAAGCATTCGTAAACAAAAAGAACACAACTTTTGAGTGTTGCGTGGCTGGTTGCGTCAGTCTGGAAAGGCGAATTATCAAGCTGATGGCTATTTATTGCTACCATGCAATTTTCCAAAAGCTAACATTAGCATAATTATTTTTTATTTGAGCATTGAAAGTAGGGGTGTGCCAAAAAATCGATTCTCATAAGAATCGCAATTCTCATTTAGTATGATTCAGAATCGATTTTAAATGTCCCAAAATCGATTTTATTTAAATTATTTTATACTGTCTTCCCTTTGTTTGTGTGTGCCTTTATTGGGAGCGCTGTTCATGTTGTACCCGATTTAGCCACTTAGGGGCAGTGTGGTTCCATGCGGTCTGATACACTGTTAAGTTGTAGCCACATTAGAGAGTAGAAGGGAAAAGTCACGATCAAGTTATTGCAATAAAAGTTTTTGTTTTTTCAGCGTGGAACCGTTCTTTTGAGTGATAAAAGTGCCGCGAGTAGAGCACTAATTAGCGAGTCAGACTGGAGTAGATCATTACGATTCCTTGAACATCTATAAATTGAAGCAAAAATCATTGTCAATCAAATCATTTCGAATAAAAAAATCGCCCCTAATCGAAAATGTATTCCGATTCGAATCGCACACCCAAAAATCGGAATCTAATCGTGAGACATTTAAAGATTCCCACCCCTAATGGAGAGCTACGTTCTAAAAAGAGCCAAGTTTCCGCAAAGGCAGTGTCATTTGGAAATCCCCCGTTTTCCGCCTCGCCAGCGAGTGAAAATCCTGTACTGTGCTTTTAACCACACCCACGTATACATTTGACACGACTTCCGTCTGGAACGACTGGGGAAGGCACGTATGCCGTAAAGCAGACTGCACGATTGTAGTTATTTTGTGTGTGGCAGAGTTCACACCATCCACCTCAAAGTTGTTTAGTGCCAGTAGAAATTATACAGACCCCCCCTCGCTCTGTCCTTCTCTCTCTCTCTTGCCCTCTTTCGCACTCTCTCTCATCGTAATTGTAATCTCTCGAAGTAATCCCTATTTTTAATAAATGTACCTGTAACCTGATTACATGTTTTTTTTCCTGTAACTGTAATGGAATACCTTTTTTTTTTTGTGCAATCTGATTACGTAACGGCGGTACATGTATTCCGTAACTCCCCAAGCCTGCTAATGCATGCGTTTTATCAACTGGCTCGGGCGATAAAAGCAGCAGAAAAATGTGCTGCTGTGAACAAATATAGTGTTAAATAGAGTGTCTTTGACATGCCAACCAATCCAACCTTACTGTCCCTCTCACTCCCCAACTCCACCATGCTACCCACAACCCCCTCCTGCGTGAGGCTGATGCCCGCATGCGGACCACATTATCTCCCTGATGTCACTCCTGGCAGTGATAATTTTGTAGCCGGAAATTTTTCGCCATATTTTTCGGCACAAATTTTTTGGGGGGGCGAAAATCAAACGGAAACTAAAATAGAAGTCATTCATTGAGATGATAACGATTGACTGACAATTTCATCAATGACTAAAACTAAAATGAAAAAACTCACACAATCCAATCAGAAGGAATGGAACGCGGGTGGGAGAAAACAACCACTCATTCATTGTGCAGCTGTAAAATTTATCTCAAGCAATTATGCCCTTTTTTATTTAGGTGAAAACTAAGTTATATTATTGTCAGTTCAACATGTTTCATTGAAACAATTAATAAAGACACCGTTGTATTAAATGTGTCTTGCGTGTTAAACTACAGTTACAAATAGGTGTGTTATAATTTTTGTATAAAAGTTTAAATGCATGATGAAGGAAAATATCGACTACACTGTCAATTTAGTCGACTAAAATTGGATTAAAACTAAAATACAATCAGATGACTAAATTATGACTAAAACTTTAATTTTTAGTCAAAAAACTGCAACTAAAACTAAATAAAAAAATTATTGTCAAAATTAACACTGACTCCTGGGCCTCCCCTCCCACACTAGTGGTGTTCTTGACCCATATTGGCCTTCGCACCCTCTCTCATCGACAGTTTGACACTCTCCAACAGCCTGTCGAGGTTGAGCCAGACGGCAAAATTCTCACTGCTCCTATGGTCCAGTTTATGCGTCCCACAGATGAGGTAACTTTTGTATTTTGGCCCTGGACCTACCAAGACATGAAGGACATTATTTTTCATCTCCTTGATGTCGTGGATGGTGGGACATTTGCAGCAGCGCTTCTCACCTTCCGAACTGAATCACATTCTCATGATAAAATTGGGCCCGGATGACCACATGAAAACTGCCAATTTCCTAACCAGCAATCCCAGATGAGGCCAATGGAGCAATGCTGCAAATGAGGGTTACCTCAATGTGTTGTGTGGGGGAATCACGACTCATTTATCCCAGCTGAATGGACATAGCAAAGGTCACGAAGTGCCACCAGAATGTAGATGAGACTGTTGCTAACTACTTCAGTCACCTGTACAAGGTTTCAAGGACAACAGTGGCCTCAAAGAACCAACTGTCTTGAAAGCGACACCCAGCTCATGGAGAATCATCTCAGTAAAGCAACAGGGAAGCACAGAGCGCGGCACCACCCTCTGCTTCCGCGTTTTTTGGTTGTTTTTTTTACCCCTCTCAACTGAAAAGAATGCGATCATATGACGAATTTGAACATGTCTTTAGAAAAAAAGTGCAACACCGCAGCGGCTCCCCATAGTGGAAGGCGGCGTGGGAGAACGTTGCTGCTCGGGTCAATGCGTAAATTTAAATGTAATCCTTTGCAATCACAATAATATTACAGAAGAAACCAGTTGAATTGTAGCTCATTAATGCATTTCATTTAAGTGCAATCCTGTGGGGGAGAAACGCACTTGACTTAAGATGAAATATAAAAACATTATTCAAACGGTTATAAGAAAAAAGCAGAGCGCAACACACAATATATGCTGTGATGTGAGGACATGACTACGGCGCCGGTAATGTTGCAAATGTAAGGATGGATCTAAATGATGGACTGTGATGTGAAATGGTACCGTTCAAAAAGATAACTGTCCGGTCTGATAACAATCTCGCGACGAATATTTAATTCCTTGCGCAATAAAGCGGCACCTTCATCAATAGAGTCAATAGGACATGCCATGTTCGTGACAAAAGTGGACTTTACGCTATAGACTATAGACGTATTTACGCAAAAACTTGCCGCAGCGGAATTTATGAATGAGGAAATGAAATGTTGTGTGTGGCAGAAAGGAGGCAGGGACAGAGAAAACCTCGTGGTGAAAAACCTGCCACCGACCAGGTTTGATTTATGGACAATGTTGCTATGGTAACTGATCGAGAGCTTAAATTACCTATTTTTATGAAACAGTCTAGAGTTACCTCTTTTCCTCTGGTTTCAGTTACCTCCCTTTCTGTAAAGGAAGACGCAAAGTTTCCCTACATTTCAGGTTTTTTTTACTCAGGGTTCACACTGAACCTACTTTACGAAATTCCCAGGCGTGATACATTTGACCCCATTTCCTAGACGATACATTCAATTGAGTTTAAATTTGGCCTGTATCATCTCAAGATCTGGGACAACAATTGGGGAAAAAATCTTGAGTTTTGGAAACATTATATGATGGGGGCGGGGCCTCAAACTTTGCGTTTCATATTTGCTTCGCCACAAAGGAGAAAATGTTTTATAACTCCCTTGTACATGCTCCAGAAAATCCCCAACTTCTCATGTATGTTAATAGTCATGACCTAAAGTCATGCATCTACTGCACCGAGCCCGTGAAAGGGATCCAGTTGAAAATTTGTCACAGAAGCCTTAACATGTTGATCATGCGCCACACCAAATATTGTGACTTTTCGGCCATGAACGGTCCGTGCTGCAAAGTCTGATGATTCACCGTGACATTAAAAGCTGCTTTAACTTGACCCAGATGATCCTATCTTTTCCAAATTTCACACATTTGATGAGAGTCCAGTCCCAAGACATCTACGAACTTATATATCATCATAGTCATAGCGCCCTCTACTGGCCAAAAGAAATACATGTTTTTTTTCCGATGTTATTCTCCAACCACGTTAACTGGATCTACCTCATATTTGATCCAAAGAGTGTTTAGGCCTTCATGATGTTACAACACGTAGTTTCGTGAATCCGTGTGGGCGGGGCTACACACTGTTCGCCAAGAAAACAACGGCAATTTTGAGGGCCTAAACATGCACAGAAACTCTGGAAACTTGGCACACACATCTGGCCTGTCAAAATGAGTAATATTTGATCATGTATTGTACGATTTTTACAAAAATGACTCACTAGCGCTCCCTACTCATTTTTAACGAAGCAGCCCCGGTTGTACGTTTAAGCAAGATCTATGACAATTTTTAGGTATATGGGGGAGCCCAACACATGTCCTATTTTTAGCCGATTTTTGCACATTTACAGGGGGCATTCTTTTGCCCATTTCTCCTACATGTTTCAGCCTATTTACTTCAAACTAAGCCTGGACCATGTCAAGACCTCGCCCATCAACAGGGGGCAAAAAATCTTGACCCTTAGAAATACTATTTGACATGGACGGGGCATCATTTTTTTGTGTTTCATATTTCCTTTGCCATGAAATACGAAATGCGTAGTAACTCTTTGGTACATTCTCCCAAAAATCCCAAACTTCACATGTATGTTTATAGTCACGACCTGAAAATATCTCTATGACAATAGTCAGTTATAAATATAGCGCCACCTAGACCTTGGGTTAACCAAAATAAAATTACGACACATAAGGTATTTTATCCAAAGTGTGATAACTCCGTCATTTATCAATATTTTTTTACTTTACACCACTCAAAAAGTTCAATGGCATCAGACCTATCAATACAGATGTACTTTTTTTTTACAAGCAATATTGTGCTATGAGGGAAACTAACGATGATGTGTATAAATGTACTTTAACTCTTTGACTGCCAGACGTTTTCAGAAAAGGGATGCTGTGAGTGCCAGCCGATTTAAGCATTTTGACTGATCTTTCAAGGTCCACAGAAAATTTTCTGTTTGGACTATGGAAACAGACATACTACCAAATGAAAGATTGAACTTTCATCTTGCATCACAAAAAAAAGTTTGTTTATACCTTATTCCGTTCTTTAGTAATCAACAATAGAAAATGGTTAGTTTCACCCAAATGCGCTTGTTTTGGACCAAAATACGGAGAAATCAAGCTTTTAGTGAAACAATATTATTTCATGCACTCTAGTGAATTTTACACTTCTTTTTGTCCATGAATGATGCCACAAACACCTAAATAGTGCTTTACTTCTATAAAACACTACCACCAAGAATGAAAAAGTGTTTTTTGATAGCAAAATACGTTTATTTACATTCAACAGTGTAACAATTTGACAACAATTTCGCAAACTATTTACAAATGTGTGCAACTGTGGTACTATTTACAATTATGTGGATGTTTCAATGACAGTTTTTCTTTTTGTGTAACACTCCCCTTCGTGCAAGGAGACGCAACAGGATTTGCACAACAGATTAGTTTCACTGCGATTGCCTCTTCGCGTGCAGAAGCTACACTTTCTTGCCGGCCGTTTTTTCCGGGGAATAGCAAGTATATACTGCAGTGTGTGTTGCCATCAAGTCTACTATCAAGATCATGCTACGGTTACATTACGGTGGTGTTACGTCTGGCTTCCTCATGTCCTTCGGTTCCTATACCGGGTGGTAAGAGATGTTCTGATCCATCTTATCCACTCCATTCATGGTGGCATCGTAGTCCAGAACCAGTGTCTTCTCCGTGATCAGACTGTACCCGCTCCTCCGATGAATATGCATTGGACTCGGGGTACTCTCCATCGCCCGATCGAATGTCCGCTTGTGCAGCTCCGCGTTTTCCGGCGTTAGAAGCGCTAGCCGGTGAGGCTTTATGACGTGAGAATAACGGCCGCGTCAATGCTTCCAACTGTGGTGTCAACCTCGGGAGTCATCATCATCATCATCAATGTGCATTGGTCGATGCTTTTCGACTACTCTCCATCGTCCGATCGAATGTCCGCTTGTGCAGAAGTACCCGGTCGGTTGTGCTGCGCGTTTTCCGGAGTTAGCGTCGCTAGCCGGTGAGGCTTACTACGTGATCATAACGGTTGCGTCAGGTCCTAGGTGAGGGGCCAGACAAAGCACGGCTCAAAAGACCTCTATGACGAGTAAAATAAATGAACTGTCGTTTCCCTTGCTCGGACGCGGGTCACCGGGGCCTCCCTCTAGAGCCAGGCCTGGAGGCGGGGCTTGTTGTTTAGTGCCTGGTGGCCGGGCCTACACCCATTGGGCCCGGCCGGGCTCAGACCGAAGAGGCAACGTGGGTCCCCCTTCCTATGGGCTCACCACCGGTGGGAGGGGTCAAAGGGTTCGGGTGCGAAGTGGGATGGGCGACAGCCAAGGGTGGGGACCTTGACGGACCGATCCCCTACAGAAGCTTGCTCTTGAGACATGGAATGTCACCTCTCTGGCGGGGAAGGAGCCCGAGCTGGTGTGTGAGGTTGTGAAAGTCCGACTAGATATATACGGACTCGCCTCCACACACAGCTTGGATTCTGGTACCAATCCTCTCGAGAGGGGCTGGACTTTCTTCCACTCTGGAGTTGCCCACGGTGAGAGGTGCAAAACAGGTGTGGGCATACTTATTGCCCCCCGGTTGGCGCCTGTACATTGGGGTTCACCCCGGTAGACGAGAAGGTAGCCTCCCTCCGCCTTTGGGTGGGGGGACAGGTCCTGACTGTTGTTTGTGCATATGCAACAAACAGCAGTTCAGAGTATGCACCCTTTTTGGAGTCCTTGGAGGGTGTGCTGGAGAGCGCTTCCTCTGCGGACTCCCTCGTTCTGCTGGGGGACTTTATCGCTCACGTGGGCAATGACAGTGAGACCTGGAGGGGCGTGATTGGGAGGGACGCCTCTCCCCCGATCAGAACCCGAACGGTGTTTGGTTATTGGGCTTCTGTGCTCGTCACGGATAGTCCATAACGAACACCATGTTCAAACATAGGGGTGTACATATGTGCACTTGGCACCAGGGCACACTAGGCCGTAGTTCGATTATCGACTTTGTAGTCGTGTCATCAGATGTGCGGCCGCATGTTTTGGACACTAGGGTGAAGAGAGGGGCGGAGCTGTCAATTGTGTGTTGGCTCCGATGGCGGGGGAAGATGCCGGTCAGACCTGGCAGACCCAAACGTATTGTGATGGTTTGCTGGGAACGTCTAGCGGAATCCCGTGTCAGAAAGAGTTTCAACGCCCACCTACGGCAGAACTTCTCCCTTGTACCGGGGGAGACAGGGGACATTGAGTTACTGTTTGTGAGAATAGTGACTTGTATTTTGAAGACGTACGTAATAGAACTCGAGTTTTGCAACTTGTAAATTTCAGCTGGCTGAATTTGAAGTTGTGTCTTTGTTTCCTGGGCATTGAATTTGCTGTGCACCGCGACGTGACGACGCTCTGTCTTATGTACCTCGGAGTAGCTACCCGAGGCTAACATAACGGCTTTAGAGTATTGTCCTCGTTTTTCCTCCCGATCGAGATGTATTGGGTGTGATTGTTTATATCGCGAGCCCAATAACAGCTCGGCTGCCGTGTACCCCTGTGCTGGGACGCTAGACGTGTACCACGCCCGCCCACTCACAAGGTGGCGCCATTGTCCTTGTGAATTTGAGCTGTCTGCGGTTCAGGAGACGCCTAGCCGCCAGGCTGCAAAGCCTGCCCGCTACCTGCCCAGTTATTGAACCTGCCTCGAGGCTTGACCGCCTCTTGTAGGCCCAAAGGCTATTAGACGAGTGTATCGTGGCCCACCGGCCACAACAGAGTTGTGCTCCGCTCGTTAGCCGAAGAGCTAACCGACCGGCACCGCAACTGCCGAGGCTAGTCGCCGTAGCCGTCGTTAGCTTGCTAAACTGACCGCTGTTGCAAGCGTCAGCTTGCTCCGCTGGTAAGGATTAAAGACGGTTGCTAGCTACATGTGCTAACTCACTAACTGTATTGAATTACATGACGAACCATATGGTAGGCATACACCATATGGTAGGCATACACCGACTTTAATTTCTATCCCGTGTCAAGCCTCCCTCTCTGGCTTTTAGCTACCGTGGGACTCACTAGATAATAACAATTATCTATGCCGATTAAATACATTCGTGGGCTAGTTGACTGCTTGTGTTTAATTACTATATTAATAACCGATCACGTTCTAGCCTCCTATGACGTATAGCTATTTACATTAATAGGCCTGCGGTTTAGGAAAAGCAACACAAGGTACACCTGTGTTAGCGCATTTGTAAAGATTGCATAAACAATATACAATTTTGGTTAAGCATATTAAAATAATTATTTGCACTGTTGTGAGTTATTTTCCTCTAGCTTTCTCCTACTACTGCTTGTCTAGCACTAGTCTACCCTTTTAATATTTTGTTGCTTTCTGGTTTGTTTATTTTGTCTGGCTTTCTGCCATTCTATTGTTTTCATTTTTTCCCCTTTTGTTTTATAGTTAATTAAGAAGCTTGTGAGTTCCAAGTGATATATTAAGGATTCAGCCCTAATATTTTTGTACAGTTTTAGTCTTAACCGAATCCATAAGAGACATTTGCATACTGTGCTGACACTTTATCTAGTTAATTTGGCTAAGACTAGTGATCCATTTTAATTGTATTTACCCTTCCTGTTTTTGTTTATTTAATTCAATTGTTTTATTTGTTATTATTAACTTTTTATCTAGACTTTTAAGTGAGTGAGTGAATCAAATTGAATTTAGATTAACTTGGGATAGATTTCTCACAACTTGCGTCGGTTTTGGGATTGCGTAGCCTCCCTCCATGTTCCCTCCTCCTTGCTGCAAACATGCTCTTTTGTGTGTCTGTTTCCTTTCTGACAGCTTGAACCCAGTGTGTATTGTTGATGATAATACTTGATAGCGGTAGTTAGGTAGTTGCGTACGCCTAGCTGATTAACTACTAAACGCTAGTAAAAGTTAATCGTCTAATAAAAAAAAAAGTTAATTGTTGACAACATGGCTGCATTACGAGAATCTCCCAGCCCATGTGAGAGCCTTCACTCCCTGGCACTGCTCGTTCAGACGCTGACCAAGGATATCTTACCGGGATACACGGAGTCTGTTAAAAATGCGAATGTTGATACACATAACAGTAACCTCGCGCAGCTCATCGGTGAAGCTGCAACAACAGCCCCAAGAGATAATTCACTCCTTCGAATGCTCGGATGTCTAACAGTAAATTTTGTGGCGCAGCTAAAGTTGAGCGATGCACAGAATTACCAGGTGAAACACCAGCTTGAAGTGGCACGACAGCAGAACCATGAAGCAACGGCACAGCTGGAAGCCACCAACGACCGAGTGAAGGTTGAGATCCAACTGGTTGGTGTCAAAGCACAGTTAGATGACGGAGACGCCGTGCATGCCGAGAACTCAGACAGCGATGCAGACAAATTTGCATCCGACGATGACTTTCCTCAAAAGATTGGTGAGTTAACACGAGCTCTCGCATCCGTCGAAGACACAAATCGAGAGCAAGAAAGACTGCTGAGAACTGCTGACAAAATTCATGAGCTGAAATCAGAGGTGACTGATCTGACTGACTGACCGACAAGAGACCAACTTCGACAAGCCGAAGCAAATTACTTGCGGGTCATCCGACAATGTGAAGCGCCTCCAAGTACAGGTACAAACCCTTAGAGAGGAACGCAATTTTGAAGTAGACCGCTCGTACGATCTGAGAACAAAATTAGCATTGACTGAAGCCGAGGTTACCCGCCTCCAACAATGCCAGCAGGACTATGAGGCAGAGTTAGCTCAGATTAAACATGACTTAAAGTGCACGCAGCAGTTAAATAATGTTGCCAGAGGAGCACCCCTTTTAGAATCTCCACCTGCAGGCAGACTTCCTGATCCCTGAGCCACAGCACCACAGTTGAAACTGCCGCCTGAGCCCGACACTGGATGGAGGACGCCGCCAGTGACCACGGCCACTTTAAGCGCCCCCACGAGGTTTGGGACTATCAGGTGCTGACAGTTTCCAACGTGGACCCATGTCGACTCCCCTGTTGGAGAGACACATGGGCGTGGCCTGGAAGGATTTGGACAAGCTGGCTCAAAACATTGCCAAGCTTGAACCGAAACCAGAGGGGGCCCCACAACACATCAGAGTACCTGAAAGACATTTACTATCTACTACTACTACTATCTCCAGAGGTTGCCAAATAAAACCAGTCTCAGCCCGCTAAGTCTCAGCCCACCACGTCCACACCCCCGATCTTGATTGTCATTGGCTAGCTTTAGCTGTCAATCAAAGCCAAACTTGAAAATAGGTATGTGGTTGGCTGGCACACCATGTTTTACTTGAAACAGAAGGCACATTGGCGCAAGTTTATGTGACTGACAGGAAAAATTGAGAATTGGCGAGGCCTCTTAAAACAGCTAGGGCAGGCACGGCTGACTGCCAGGGCGGGCACGGACCCCTAAGGCCCGCCCATGTAGACGGGTCCGAAAGTAATTAATAGTATTAGGCTAACATTACTGTCTTCACGTCATTATGTAACTGTTGACTGCATTTTTCAGATGAGCTTATTGAAATATTTCTTAAAGAATAAGAAAGATCACGATGATGCTGATCAGGTACAATTTGCCATTTAGTGACTCAAATGATGATAGATTTTTAGAAAAATGTTCACACTTGGTTAACTAACGCCCATGTTTTATGCAATCAAATAAGGGAAATTACATTAGACAGGAGAGCAGTGGGACAAAATGAAGGAGCAGGAGAAGAGTCTAGGAGAGAAACCAGCAGGGAAACATAGGCAATGGTGAGTGTTTTTTAACTTTTTTCCCCCAATGTTTTATTTTTGCATAATGATCCTAATATTGCTGTTAGTTTTCAATAAGTGACAAATACAATAATAACTAGAGCTGCGGGCAGCTACAAAGGGCCCTCGCAGCCCGGGCCACTTTGGGGTCCTGGCACGTTTGGGTAGTGGCATATTCGAAGCAGAATTTATTTGAAAATGGCATAATAAACCTTTACATATTATGGATTGTTTTTTTTTGCCAGGTGTGATGTGTGTGCAAAGCTCAATGAGATTCGGTCAATGTTAAGACCCTCAAAAATCAGCAACCGTTTATTTTTTTGGCAATGAGTTGCCTCGATTTTAAAGTACATATATACACATCATCGTTAATGACTGATCAAAATAAATTGTATTCATTCAAAGCAGCTTTTATTTTCACTGTGAATCATCAGACTTTGCGGCATCACAATGGCCACACCCTTTGGTGAAAAGTTACAATATTTAGTCTGGGGCATGATCAACATCTTAAATCTTCCCTTCACGGGCTTGGCAAAGTAAATAAAAACGTAAAGTATGACATTTCTTGTCACCACTAGATGGTGCTACATGTATAACTGAATTTTATCATATAGATGCCTTCAGGTTAAGACTTAAGATACATAAGAAATTTTGGATTTTTTGGGAGCTTGGAAATAAGAGTTATTAAGCATTTTGTCATTTGTGACGAAGGAATTATTAAAGACAAGATTTGATGTCTCGCCCCCATTGTATTGTATTTTGAAAACTCCACATTTGTTTCCCCAGTCGTTGTCCCAGGTCTTGAGATGTTACATGCCAAGTTTGAAGTTAATAGGATGAAAACTGTTGGCAAAGGGGGAAAAGGGGGGAGGAAATGTGAGGGAACTGTCAACCCTCCCTCACTGAAAAGGGATGATTGGAGCACTTGCATGGAGGCGAGCCCATGTGAGTGCAGGCCAGGTGCACCTCATTCCCCATTGATTGGACACATCGGACTCTCCCATTTGGCAGCCAGGTGAGGGGAAATGGCATACTCTTCTTTCGTTTGTGAGGCAATGCTTATTTGAAAATTGTTAACATGATTTGTAAAAACAAAACTTGACTGCATTTCTACATGTATACATACATACCTGTTCTATGTGGAGGGGATTCACTGCTGGACATGGTGTGGTGATTAAAGAAAAAAACAAGAGCTCACAAACCTGGTTCCATCTCGTTTGTTGATCACCGACTATGAAGCCACGGCCATCCACGGCTAGTAAGAGGCCGGACAACAAAAACAATCTTACGGTTACTATTCCTGAGAGTTTCTGATGTTGGGTTATGTTCAGCTGTTAGGCTTCTTGATTTGTGAGTCTTTATAGGTAATTTTCAAAATTCTTCTTAGGAATTTCTGCTGAAATACGCTGAGTTTCGTGATTATTGTTGCTGTCATCTTCCAAGTGTCACTTGCGTCAGTGGCTGTTGGAATTACTATGGAGCTCAGTGTTTTTGCTTGCCACACACTTCTTAGTCGCTGAAAGACTCCCATAGGTTTCCCAATTCTGTGAGTCACATCTTTCTCTTAGTCTCCATCACTTGAGATTGTTCTTTCTAGATAGGTGAATGAGTTGACTTTTCAATTTTCTCCGTCTCTTATTTGTACTTCTTTTCTTGATTCTCTACTGATTTCCACTACTTTGGTCTTTTGATTGTTTATTCTTAATCCAGTTTTATCTGCTGTTATTTTCAAAATGTCAGTCATTGCTTGCAGCTCTTGCATGCTGTTGCTAATCAGTGCAATGTCATCTGCAAAGTCAAGATCTGTTTGCTTTGCTTTTTCCAAGTAAATTTATTGTTGTCAATTGCGGTCTTCATTACATAATATAATGCCAGTGAGAACAGAAAGGGAGACAGAATTCAGCCTTGTCTGACTCCTGTTTTTACTTTTAAAAAGTATGTATTTCCATCCCTCAAAAAAGGGAAGGTATATTTGTATTGTTTAAATACTGCACAGGGTGTACATACATGTGTCTACACAAATAGAAATCAAATTAAATTAGAAATAAATTTAAATGGAAATGTTCTGTTTTTGGAGCTTGGGAACAGATTTACATTATTTCCTATGGGAAGGTTGAACAAATCGGACTTTGGACACTTCACAGGAACAAATTATGTTCAAACTCCGAGGTACCACTGTGTTACGGTAACCATTTTAGTTTCATGTGAAGACTCACCCAGCCGCCCATCTACTGCGAAATGAACCCAAAATTACACAATTTGTATAGTGCTGCTTGTGTGCTTGTTTCGTGCACATAGTTTTGTTAAAAATAAATAAACAAATAATAATCATCTTTTTTTCTCCTTAACTCTTTGACCGCCATAAACGTTATAAAATGGAGAGGAGAATGGAGAGGAGAGTGGAGACTATGGAAGAGGAAGCAAAAATGACGACCGGTGGAAAGCAGCTCACGCTTGATCGGTATTTTCAAAAAAGAGAAGCATCAACCAGTGCTAAATTGAACGTTGATGATGGCAATGATGATGATGGTGACTACGAGGTTGACGCCGAAGTTGCAGCTTTGACGCAACGTCTTCGGCCACGTCTTAAAGCGACACCGGTTAGCGATGCTAACGCCGGAAAAACGTGGTGCACGACCAAGCACTTCTGCAAACGCGGACGTTGATTCGGACGATGAAGAGTACCCCGAGTCCGATGGATATTCTTCGGAGGAGTGGGTACAGTCGGATCTCAGAGACAGTGATTCGGACAGTATTTCATCCGCAGAAGACTGTGAAGGTAAGCGCAAACTTGCTATGAGATACTTTTCCGGCACGCTGCTAGCACCTCGTGTAACGTGAATGTACAATTCATAGATCGTGGATCGTGCTCACAGCGACAACCTACAGTTTCCACGACAAAGAGAGGAATAAAAAACGTGTTTTCACTACACCGCAACAACAAAAGAAAACGGTCTTTCGATATGATTGTAATTGTATATATTTCTTTCAGCTGTAGTTCGTCGGGCTCAAGGTGACGCGTCTCACAGTAAAAAAAGGTAAAAAAAAAAGATTCTCCAACACAGCACTAGTAAAATATTTGATGGTAAATGTCTTCTATAATTTACAGAATGTACATCAACCAGTGGATCCAAGAAAAAAGGTAAACATATATATTTATATATATATATTGCATCACACTGATCTAAAATAAATATTATATGATATTGAAATGTATATTTGCAGATCCCAAAAATTCTGGCTGGCATGAAACAGGCTGGCAGCCAAACACATTCCCTTTTACCGAAACACCAGGACCAAGCGGTGCCGCAGCAGAGCTGAATTCAACCCTGCCAGCTGACTTCCTGCAGCTGTTCATCACGGACGAACTTCTCCAGCACATTGCTGACCAAACAAACTTATATGCACGTCAGTCTATGCAGAAGCAGACTGAAAGTCTGCCACACTGTAGGAGTCGTGCTTGGAAGCCAGTGTCTGTGTCCGAACTGAAAACTTTTTTTGCACTTCAATTTCTTACTGGGTATATAAAAAAGCCCAGTATAGAAATGTATTGGACTCAGGATGAAATTGAAACACCATTTTTCAGTCGCGCGATGCCTTCCAGCTCATCTGGAGTTTCCTACATTTTAACAATAACGAGAGACACAGTTCAGACGACAAACTATTTAAAATCCGTCCTGTGTTCAACCATATTGTAAAAAAATTCAAAGAACTGTTCCAACCCGGGAGGTATGTGTGTATTGATGAGGGAATGATGAATTTTCAGGGACGTCTATCGTTCAAAGTTTACAACCCCCAAAAACCAATCAAATATGGAATCAAGTCATACATCCTGTGTGACTCCCAAACAGGATATTGTTTTAATATGCAACCTTATGTTGGTACTAGTTGTTCTCTGCCGGATACCGTGTTTAATTTGCTAGATCGTCTGCCAGGAAATGGTCACACGCTCTTTATGGACAATTTTTATAATTCAATTGGCTTGTGTGAACGTCTCCTGGCAGCACGTACAAATGTTTGTGGAAAACTGAGAAAAAACAGGGGTGAACCCAGTGAGATCACTTCTCTTACAAACACTGGCCTTGGGGTGGGGGGGAAACTGGTGAGACACAACACAAATGTTTTGGTTGTGGCATGGCAGGACAAGCGTTTGTTGAGGATGGTGACTACTTTTCACAATGATGAAATGCGGACAGTTGATGTGTGGCGGAAGGCACTAAAAAAAAAGAGTGCCTTTCCCAAAACCTGTGTGTGTTTTGGACTACAATTCCACGATGAATGGCGTGGATAAGATGGATCAAAACATCTCTTACCACCCATTCACGCGGAAGACGTTGAAATGGCACAAAAAAGTTGTTGCGTATCTGTTTCAAATATGTTTGTTCAATGCCTTTATCCTGCACAAAGCAAAACATCCTGGCAAATGTCAACATTTTTTGGAGTTTATCCAGCAGGTGGTGAGAGGGTGGCTCTTACCACAAGACCAGGAGGAGGACGTTGCTACAAGCATACAAACTGAAGGACATGAGGAAGCCAGACAGAACACCAGGTCACCGTATAACGATCCTGAAAGTCGACTTGATGGCAACATGGCCAAACACACACTGCAATACATACCTGCTACCCCCCGGAAAAAAAAGCCAGCAAGAAAGTGTAGGGTCGGCACGCGAAGGGCCATTCGCAGCGAAACAAATCTGTGGTGCAAATCCTGCTGCGTCCCCTTGCACTCAGGGGAATGTTACACGATATCCCACACCAAAAAAAAAATTGTGTAGTTGAAACATCCACACAATTGTAAATAGATACACACACCACACATGCACACGTTTGTTTTATTACACTGTTGAATGTTGAATGTAAATAAACTGTTATTTTGCTATCAAAAAACACTTTTTCATTCTTGGTGGTAGTGTTTTATAGAAGTAAAGCACTATTTAGGTGTTTGTGGCATCATTCATGGACAAAAAGAAGTGTAAAATTCACTAGAGTGCATGAAATATCGTTTCACTAAAAGCTTGATTTCTCCGTATTTTGGTCCAAAACAAGCGCATTTGGGTGAAACTAACCATTTTCTATTGTTGATTACTAAAGAACGGAATAAGGTAGAAACAAACTTTTTTTTCTGATGAAAGATGAAAGTTCAATCTTTCATTTGGTAGTATGTCTGTTTCCATAGTCCAAACAGAACATTTTCTGTGGACCTTGAAAGATCAGTCAAAATGCTTAAATCGGCTGGCACTCACAGCATCGCTTTTCTGAAAACGTCTAGCAGTCAAAGAGTTAAAGTACATCTATACACATCATCGTTAGTTTTCCTCATAGCACAATATTGCTTGTAAAAAAAAAAGTACATCTGTATTGATAGGTCTGATGCCATTGAACTTTTTGAGTGGTGTAAAGTAAAAAAAATATTGATAAATGACGGAGTTATCACACTTTGGATAAAATACCTTATGTGTCGTAATTTTATTTTGGTTAACCCAAGGTCTAGGTGGCGTTATATTTATAACTGACTATTGTCATAGAGATATTTTCAGGTCGTGACTATAAACATACATGTGAAGTTTGGGATTTTTGGGAGAATGTACCAAAGAGTTACTACGCATTTCGTCTTTCATGGCAAAGGAAATATGAAACACAAAAAAATGATGCCCCGTCCCTGTCAAATAGTATTTCTAAGGGTCAAGATTTTTTGCCCCCTGTTGATGGGCGAGGTCTTGACATGGTCCAGGCTTAGTTTGAAGTAAATAGGCTGAAACATGTAGGAGAAATGGGCAAAAGAATGCCCCCTGTAAATGTGCAAAAATCGGCTAAACATAGGACATGTGTTGGGCTCCCCCATATACCTAAAAATTGTCATAGATCTTGCTTAAACATACAACCGGGGCTGCTTCGTTAAAAATGAGTAGTGAGCGCTAGTGAGTCATTTTTGTAAAAATCGTACAATACATGATCAAATATTACTCATTTTGACAGGCCAGATGTGTGTGCCAAGTTTCCAGAGTTTCTGTGCATGTTTAGGCCCTCAAAATTGCCGTTGTTTTCTTGGCGAACAGTGTGTAGCCCCGCCCACACGGATTCACGAAACTACGTGTTGTAACATCATGAAGGCCTAAACACTCTTTGGATCAAATATGAGGTAGATCCAGTTAACGTGGTTGGAGAATAACATCGGAAAAAAAAAACATGTATTTATTTTGGCCAGTAGAGGGCGCTATGACTATGATGATATATAAGTTCGTAGATGTCTTTGGGACTGGACTCTCATCAAATGTGTGAAATTTGGAAAAGATAGGATCATCTGGGTCAAGTTAAAGCAGCTTTTAATGTCACGGTGAATCATCAGACTTTGCAGCACGGTCATGGCCGAAAAGTCACAATATTTGGTGTGGCGCATGATCAACATGTTAAGGCTTCTGTGACAAATTTTCAACTGGATCCCTTTCACGGGCTCGGTGCAGTAGATGCAAATGTAAACAATTTCAATTTTTGTCACCACTAGGTGGCGATATAGATATAACCGAATATTCTCATATATATGACTTTAGGTCATGACTATTAACATACATGAGAAGTTGGGGATTTTCTGGAGCATGTACAAGGGAGTTATAAAACATTTTCTCCTTTGTGGCGAAGCAAATATGAAACGCAAAGTTTGAGGCCCCGCCCCCATCATATAATGTTTCCAAAACTCAAGATTTTTTTCCCCCAATTGTTGTCCCAGGTCTTGCGATGATACAGGCCAAATTTAAACTCAATTGAATGTATCGTCTAGGAAATGGGGTCAAATGTATGACGCCTGGGAATTTCGTAAAGTAGGTTCAGTGTGAACCCTGGGTAAAAAAAAACTGAAATGTAGGGAAACTTTGCGTATTCCTTTTCAGAAAGGGAGGTAACTGAAACCAGAGGAAAATAGGTAACTAGACTGTTTCATAAAAAGAGGTAATTTAAGCTCTTGATCAGTTACCATAGCAACATTGTCCATAAATCAAACCTGGTCGGTGGCAGGTTTTTCACCTCAAGGTTTTCTCTGTCCCTGCCTCCTTTCTGCCACACACAACATTTCATTTCCTCATTCATAAATTCCGCTGCGGCAAGTTTTTGCGTAAATACGTCTATAGTCCACTTTTGTCACGAACATGGCATGTCCTTTTGACAATGACCCTATTGATGAAGGTGCCGCATTATTGCGCAGGGAATTAAATATTCGTCGCGAGATTGTTATCAGACCGTGCGTAGATATGCTCGCATTTCCGGACAGTTATCTTTTTGAGCGGTACCGTTTCACATCACAGTCCATCATCTACATGTATAACTTAATCCGTCCTTACATTTGCAACATTACTGGCGCCGTAGTCATGCGCTCACATCACAGCATATATTGTGTGTTGGGCTCTGCTTTTTTCTTATAACCGTTTGAATAATGTTTTTATATTTCATCTCAAGTCAAGTGTGCTTCTCCCCCACAGGATTGCACTTAAATGAAATGCATTAATGAGCTACAATTCAACTGGTTTCTTCTGTAATATTATTGTGTCATTTGGTTGTATGTGTGTTTCCATAGTCCAAACTATTTGGACACTTTTTCATTCTTGGTGGTAGTGTTTTATAGAAGTAAAGCACTATTTAGGTGTTTGTGGCATCATTCATGGTGTTAGATTATTAACATTGTTTTTCTGTTTCAATTTATATTTTTCAAAGTGTTTTGATAGATTAGTTAGATATGTTACAACTGTTCCCCATATGTTAGTTAATCTATAGACTTTGTTCTCTTCCCTGGGGAAGTAAGGTTTCTGATTCAATCTAAATGAGGGGATGTCTGTAAAATGCAATCAGAGGTCGGTCCATAAAAATCCCTTTTGCGAGAAGGCGCCAGGGGGCCAATTGTTTACCCACATCTTGAGTGGATTAAGACAGGAACTGAAGTAAAGATAAGAATGGGGGGCTCTGTCTGTAGGGGCAAAAGATACTTCTTTGCAGACAAAGGAGGTGGGAACTGTTTTTGTATAAATGTATGCGTGTACTTTGAGAAGGTTACATTTTTCTGGACCAGAGCTGTTTGAGCCAGGTTCTAAAGATGTCTTTCAGACTCTGAAATAAAGCTGGCAAACTTCTCCACAAGACTTCAACTTTTAATTTTATTTGAACACGCAGAAATCAAAGAAATGATTTCCAACAATTGGTGACTCCCGACGCTGAAAGGTGGTAGATGATTGCGAGCTGCAGTGTTCACGGACGGATGGAACTTCTAGGCCTAGATAAATAAGTACGGTAAGTGGAGACTTTTATCCACGTAGGGAAGTTCTGTCTGTTTGGGTTCGCTGCAACTTGTTTTCGTCTTCTAAATTGTATACATTTTTTACATGAGGTCTGTGTGGACAAGTTGTGATTTGATGTCGTTCTATTGAAAGGGGGACGCGGAGTCCTTGAGTTGGGATTTTTCCTACGACATTGAACTGTACACGTACGTGGGGTGGAGCATGAGGTGACGAACGTGCTGACCCGGAACGGTTATGCGCGCGGCTGAAGAGAGAGCCATGTTTTGAAATACAGGTTGAAGTAGTAATGTTATTTCGTCTTACTGCGAAGGAGCGGATAGACTATGACGGGGTGACGTGGAGATTTTTTCTTTCATTAAGGATCCAGGAGGTCATAGTAGCGCGCCTGTTTTAAAATAAATAAAACAGTTTTAAAGCCAGAGGATGCTAGTCTTAATAGGCATGATACTTTTGCATTAGCATCTATTTACACGTAATAAGTTATTAAAAAAGCGCGCCCTGTTTTAAATTGAACAGTATTGAGGGAGTCAGGTCGATTACAACGGTGATTGGATTGTGTACCGCTGTATTTGCGATCAGGGAACAAATCAAGAGCACAGAAAAGTAAGTTTGAAGCAAGCGAGGACAATAATGCATATTCGCCGAATGAAGGTAATTATATTGAATTCTATATTTTATCTCAGAAAAATTTTATGTTTGGAGCCCAGTGTTTGCAAAAGAGTATATATGATATGTATATATGTGATCTTTTCCCAGGATGTCACAGTTCGGCCGGTCGTGAGATTATGGGAGATTATATGATATGCTAGTAAAATGATTCCTTTCAGGATGGTGAAAGGCACAGTCATGCAAATTAAGAACAGTAAATGTCGAGGTAAAAAATTACCTACAATTATAGGAAAAAATTTTTTGAAAAATAAATATTTACAAGCTCTGTCTGTTGTATTAATGAATGAGCGAATGTCATTCAACTCAATCAAAGGCTGGGCTCTATTTCAATGTCACAAGAATAGATATTTTTCTGTTCCAACAGCACAGTACCTACGGATCTTAATCAAATAACATTTACTAATCCCAACTAACAAAAACTATCAGGGTTTTTCCTCCAAATAAAATTTATGTGAGTTTATGAGAAGACTAAATGAACATGTTTCGCTCTCAGGTTGATGACGGAAAGGAGAAGGAGACAACATTCCACAACTGATCTACAAGGCTGCCGGAAA
Source organism: Leptonotus elevatus (assembly GCF_054856555.1). Classification (NCBI taxonomy): domain Eukaryota; kingdom Metazoa; phylum Chordata; class Actinopteri; order Syngnathiformes; family Syngnathidae; genus Leptonotus; species Leptonotus elevatus. The sequence goes on from NC_141249.1 coordinate 1,124,638, forward strand.
CGTCCCAGGCTCAGCTATTTTATCAACTGATGATCATCAATCTCATCACCTCCAACTGGGAAAACAACGTCAGCTGATGTCCCAATGTCCGGTTCCGGAGCTGCCGTTTGAGGACATCATTCGACCTTATTGAACGGAGGTCAAAATCAAGTGCCTTTTCTTGGGCAATCATTCCACGAAGAGTCACATTTTCGGGCAGAATAATCCCGGTGACAGATCGAAGAATTTGGGTAGTCTACCCCAGATTCTTAAAAAAGAGAAAAACTATTGTGACACTCTTTCCACTCAACAAAGAACTTCATCACAAGATGGCTGAGAGAAGAGAAAACATCTTCAAACGCTGTCACATCACGACACTTCTTTCAATGTTAATCTGATTTGGTATTTTCCTTTAAGTTGGCAAACTTCTCCACAAGAAATCAAAGAAATGATTTCCAACAATGGACAAAAAGAAGTGTAAAATTCACTAGAGTGCATGAAATAATATCGTTTCACTAAAAGCTTGATTTCTCCGTATTTTGGTCCAAAACAAGCACATTCGGATGAAACTAACCATTTTCTATTGTTGATTACGAAAGAACGGAATAAGGTAGAAACAAACTTTTTTTTCTGATGAAAGATGAAAGTTCAATCTTTCATTTGGTAGTATGTGTGTTTCCATAGTCCAAACAGAACATTTTTTGTGGACCTTGAAAGATCAGTCAAAATGCTTAAATCGGCTGGCACTGACAGCATCCCTTTTCTGAAAACGTCTGGCAGTCAAAGAGTTAAAACACTATTTAATCAATGTTCACACATACACACAAAAAACATGTCCCAAGTGTCGAAAATGAGAACTAAAATGGCAAATAACGTAATCATTATTATTATTATTTTGACCCTTCAAATGCAGGGGAGTGGACAGGGAGGGTCTGCCTACCCGGCCTGCCCATTCTGCACATAGGGATGCTAACAAAAAGCTTCACCTGTATGATGATCTGCTGTACAACCCATTTCAGTTCTCTAATTTCTATCTATCTATCTATCTATCTATCTGTTGTTTGCTCTCTATTTCTTTATTTCTACATTGTGCATGTAATAATACATACCTCCTTTCCTACATATTTTCTTGCCCGGTTTTCTTGCACATTCCTTGGATATTCTTTTGACTGAAAGATGAATAGAAAACTAAAAAATAACATGTGGCCACCTGGACACACATTGCAGAGATGTTGGCATGCACACACAAACACACATGCGTGCGCACACACACACACACACACATACAAAGTACATAAAGGGATTCAATGAAATTGTAATATGACAAATAAATGTGAGGAAAATTAATAACACCATCTTATGAGAGCATCAGTTACCTACCCTTGTTTATGGCTAAGGGTTTGGGTAGCTCTAAACAGTAACAAGGCAGTACAGAAGGCCTAATATATCAGGAAATGCTAGAAGAGTTATTTTGTAGAGGTTATTGTGGTTCTTTGGAAGTCAGAATTTTAGGAGTCATACTATTTTTCTGTCAAATTTTCATGATTGATAAGACACTTAAAGTTTGTTGGGTTTCTCAGGTTTATTGACTTAAAAATTACATAAAAGGGGCAGTCTGCAGCAGTTTGTCGTACCGTATATGTTAAAACTGTATGACAAGACAGCCAAATATTTTTAAATTATCTTGGGAAAAATCATCCCTCTCTGGCCCATCCTATGCCTCTAAATTATATTGTAATCATTATTTTAAACAGGGTCTTACATTAACAAAATGTGGCCCTGTTAGAATAAATTTCCATAAGTTATCCCAAATTTACTCTTATTTACTTCTTATTTACTCGTAAGAGTAATAGTATTGCAAAGCATGGCTCATGCTGCTGCAGCTGAAAGACAGCAACTGTACCCTTATCGCAAGATAAGGACTGAAACATTTTGTTGTTGGAGAGCCAAAGAAAAAGACACGTCTGTATTATTTAGAGCAACAATGGCTGTGTAGGAAATGCTCTTTAAAAAATACAAAAGAGAAGGCGACACATGAAGTCCATAAAAATTAGGGCTGCACCGAAATGAAATTTTTGGGCCGAAACTGAAAATGAAAAATACTTGGCCGAAACGGCGAAAAAAAATTATGCCAATTTTTACTATCAATGTATTTATTATAAATAATTAAAATTATATTATTATAAAATATTTTATTAGCACTGACATTATAACAAAGCACAATATAAATTGAAATGTGCCCACACCGCAGACATGTTGGCTGGTACATTAAACACCAAACGAGGGTTGAGCGGTGCGATTGCTCTTTATAGTCAATGTTGTTCGCACAGGTAGGCACGGAAGCATGTGGCGGGACAAGGTGCGGCGCACTTAAAATCTGCAAATTCACATATTCACCAACGTTTAAAAATAAATAAATCGATTTGTTCGCACCAGCTAATCGGCTTCGGGATTGCAAAGTCACACACAGCGTCCTGTACAGGTCTATTGCCACCCAGAGATAGCGGTAAGTGTTTCCGTGTTTAAAACTGTTGATAGCAATAGTCCTAGCATTTGCTAAAGTATTTAGCACGGTGAAAAAGTGGAAGGGTTCGAGGAGCTCTTATAGAAAAAAAGGGACGGCGCTGCAGGAGAAAGAGTGGCTCACCCGTACCGCAGTACACGGCAGTTCTGTCTTTTTTCGACCAATTTAAATGTTGTACACCAAGCGACGCCCTTCTCCTCCGGTGTGCGCAATGACCCCGGGAGCTGCTGCGACCGACCGGTGCAAACTCACACGGTGAAAAGTCAGCGAGAGGCGAGGCGGACACTCACCGCTGCATTTGCTGTTTAATTCAAACAGACGCTTGTCACAACATCCTATTTCGGCCATATTCTTTCTGCTTTAATTTTATTTTGTCCGAATGTTGAAAAATTTCGATGGCCGAATATTCGGTGCATCACTAATAAAAATATAAATATTGCAAATTAAGCTTAACTCACAGCTTAACACCTATTAGGTAGTAAAAAAAACACAAAAAAAACATTGAAAACAAAAAACGATAGAAAAAGACATCTGTGTTGCTATGACAACTCTTGTTCATTCACATAATAGTTCTGTATTCAGTATTTTCCCGAGTTTATAAACAACTTGTTCCGTACATAGTTTCTTTACTATTGTGATCAAAAACAGTGAATATTCATTCTCAGGCTGTTCTGTAAATATTTATTCATAGACTTAAAAAGATTCCTTTAAAAAAAAAAAAAACATGTTCTAAATAGTTCCGTTACTATTGTGATAAAAAACGTATTTGAAAAATAGTTATTTTGTGATCAAAAGCGTTAATTTGAATCTTTATTACTTTTGCCAAGAGTTTTCAAATAAACCAAAACATTAAAAAAAATTGATCAATCCATATAAATTTCAAACACATTTTTTTTTCAATTTCGTACTAAAAAAATACATTAATGTATTGATGTAAGCCCTACCCATTTTTGTTAAGCCACGTCTACTTCCAGTTAAACCACACCCACTTATGTTTTATGCCACGCCCACTCCAAAAACAGATATCGATCATTTAGATGGTCGAACAGATACAGATAAAGATAATGCTGTACTCGCTCATCCCAAGTGTATATCTTATTTCAAATTAGCTTTACAACTAAAATCCTGAAAAGTAGGGTGCACAAAAGTATTCAGCTCCCCTATCGGAATTAATACTTTGTTAAACCCTCCTTTGCTGCAATGACAGCTTCAAGTCTTTTTGTTATGTTTTGCCCATCGGAAGGCTGAAATGTTTGCCCATTCCTCCTTGCAAAACAACTCCAGCTCAGCTAGGTTAGATGAAGAACATTTGTGAATCGAAATCTTAAAATCAGATTTCACATAATGTGTGTGTGTTTTTTAACTATTCGATTGTTGCTTTAGCTGTTCTTACGCCAAACATAGGGTTTGTCATGTAAGCCAAAACGTTCAATGTTGGTCTCATCTGACCAGAGCACCCTTTTCCACTTGTCAGCGGTATCTTCTACATGACTATTGGCAAACTGTAGAAGTGACTTCTTGTGGCTCGCTTTTAGAAATTGCTTTCTTCTTCTTACCACCCTTCCATACAGGCCAGATTTGTGTAGTACTCATCTGATGTTCTATGGACAGATTCCCCTACCTCTGCTATGGATCTTTGCAGTTCATTTAAAGTGATGAAAGTCCTACGATGAGTGCCCTCCTCCTTCGGTTGGAAACTTTGGAGGGGCGGCCTTGTCTTGGTAGATTTTGGAGTTGTTTGGTACTCCTTTCACTTATGGATGACTGATTGAACAGTACTCTGTGATGTTCAAAGCTTTTGAAATCTTTTTGTATCCTTCTCCTGCTTTAAATCTGTCCACAAATTTGTCCTGGACCCGCCTGGTGTGTTCTTTGGTCTTCATAATGCTGTTTTCTGTGCTGCGGGCTCTTAATAGACCACTGACACCATTACAGAACAGCTGTATTTATACTGAGACTTGATTACTCATCGTCATCAGGGCAACAGGTGACAATTAAGACATCACCAGACAACTTCTGGGGGCTGCGTGGCTCAGTGGTAGTGGTCGTTTTGCAACTCAGAGGTTTGGCCACGTCGAATAGCAAGATACTGAACCCCCAGTTGCTCCTGATGCTGCGTTATCAATAAGTGAATGACTAGTCGAATGTAAAGCGTTTTTTATTTTTTAATTAATTAATCAATTGGACCTTTCTTATGTTATTATAACAGCTTCCAACACAACATATTAGGGGTGGGAATCTTTGACTATCTCACGATTTGATTCAATTACGATTTTTGGGTCTGCGATTCGATTCAAAATAAATTTTCGATTCAAAATGATTGGATTGACAATGATTTCTGCTTCAATGTATAGCTGTGCCAAGAATCGTCATGATCTACTCTAGTCTGACTCGCTAAAAGTAACCATAACGACGCTACTCGCGGCACTTTTATCGCTCAAAAGAACGGCTATTCATACAAAACGCTTCAGGAATGTATATAGAGAAGCACCTTAACATTACTCACCAGCATATGCTCTTCCTACGCTGCAATAAAACAACTTTAATTGGAGTAACTTGATAGTGACTTTTTCCTCTTACTCTCTAATGTGGCTACAACTTAACAGTATCAGAATGCGGAGAACCACACTGCCCCTAAGTACTTCCAATAAAGGCACACACAAACAAGGGCAAGACAGTATAAAATACTTTTAATAAAATTGATCTTGGGACATTTAAATAGATTCTGAATTGTATGAGAATAAGAATGAGAATAGATTTTTTTTTTTGCACACCCCTACAACATTCATTACAACGTCCGAAAAGAAAAAGGGCTTACGGGATGAAGCCAAGGTTTATTAATCCCCGTCCCCAGAATACATTTTAAGATGCATTAATTCAAGATCTTGAGCTTTAAGGGACTTGTAAGGTGGAAAAGTGCTATATAAATGAAGTACCATTTACCATTTCTGAAGTCAGTGAAAAAAAAGGGGGCTGAGTACTTACAATTTTTTGGTGAAATAAGCTATACAGTTTGTTTCACTTCATGATTGTGTGCTACTTTGTGCTTAACTATCAAAATGTCAATGAAATATATTTGTTTGTGGTCGTACTGTGCAAAAATGTTGAAAAACTCAAGGGGTATGAGTACTTTTTCAAGCCACTGTACATAGCTGCTTAGTGTCTGTTCTTACACTCCACGGTCATGTTATGAAGGGGTGTGGCTTTGGTCAGAGACAAGACCTCAATTCAGCCAGCATCAAAGGATTTACTGTGCACATTTGGAAGGACAAAACATTTGAGAGAAGAAAAACAATACCCATTGGAAGCTACTGTGAAGTAAGCAGGTACATTTAGAGCAGAGAAGCTCGGGTAGCGTACACTCAGAAGTGTCAAGTAGTTTCCCTGCCATGCCCATTCATTTGAACCATGTGCAGCCATGGGGAAGACTGAGCAGAAGAGTTCGTTACGGCGGTTACTGGTTTAGTATTAGTCAGTCTTGAATTCCCGTTTTTGTAAACATTTGGAGCATTTGTTCTCCTCAATTCAACTCTTCAATTTCTTTAACCTCTTGAGTCAATGCTGTTTGACAAGGAGTGCTAAAATATGGACTACTACATTAGCTTCTCACGCAGGCTGCTATCTAGCTTAGGGTGACCAGATTTTCAAATTTAAAAAACGGAATATCATATACAATAAATGTCATTAAATTTCCTCGCTAGTCAATCTTCGTCAACAGGGGCCGGGACGTGCTAAAGAAAATCTCATGACTGTTCAAGAGCGCTAAACACATCAATACACCCACCATTATCCAACCTTTTTTGCTAGGTCCTGACAGCTATGGACTATATGCCACAGAGGAGGCGGAACTTCCGACTTCCGGGTTTTCACCCATCAACTTTGTTTCCGTTTCCGGTTTGTGCCGTGTGGGCCGCGTTCCAGTACTTGTGCTTCCGCCTTTGTGTCCCTCGGTTGCACGTTCCCGCCGACGGGTGCGAGGCTGCGAGTGTGTAGTGTCTGTCTCGGTGTCCGAAGCATTTCAAATAGCCGAGACGCCCTCCCGCCGGTGAGCGGGAGCGCGCGGTTGGGAGGCGCAGTGGTAGAGGTGCGAGTGTTGGAACGTGGCCGGAAACGGCGCTGATGTGTAAAACCCGGAAGTCGGAAGTCCATTGGAAGATGGCTGTGCTGTCACGCATTGCAACAATGGTGACACATAAATTGGTCTCGTCTGGACAAGACAAGCAAAACAAAAAATATATTGAGAAAAAAAACAACTCAAGAGGTATGCAATTCTTTCGGTCACCTGTGGGAGCGCCACATCTGTATTTGTTAAACTACCAAGGTAACAAATGATCAATCAAATCAATCTTGAAATGATGGGGATACATTCAGAATTTGTTTATTCAATGAAGGTTTAATATTTTTATCCAAACACACACAATTCACATTGGACTCGGTTAAGGACAAAAAAAAGTTTCCTTCCTATTCCTAACACAAGCTGCGTTTCCATTACAGTTTTTCGCTAAATAAAAGTGATATTTCTACTATTTAGATAAAAGTGCAATTTCGACCTTGTAGGTGTTTCCATTGAAGAGTGTTTCACTTCTGAGGGGTTCTTGTTATGTCTCGTGAGATCTCATAATTCTGTAGGAGGTGCTCATGTATGTTTATGGAAGACGGACGCCCAGAGTTGTTACGATTACTTTAAAAACCTCTCTCTCCCCTCATCGAGTGGGATCAGGCATTTTATGTTGGTGTTGCTATGTGTGCTGCGGACAGATTTCAACGACGACGTGCACCGTATGTTCCTCGATCACTCGTTGCCCGGGGGGGAACGGCCATTTCTCATGCAACAATTAGGGGTGTAACGTTTCACAGAAGTCACGGGTTCAGTACGTACCTTTTGGGTCACGGTTTGGTACAGTTCGGTATAGCAGGAATAATAAAAAAGTCAAAAAACTTGCATTTTGCGGTGGGACATGCCCGGAACACCTCTCCAGTGAAGCGTCCAGGAGGCATCCGAACCAGATGCCCGAGCCACTTCAATTGGTTCCTCTCAACGCGGAGGAGTAGCGGCTCGACACTGAGTCCCTCCCGGATGACCGAGCTTCTCACCCTATCTCTAAGGGAGAGCCCAGATACCCTGCGGAGGAAACTCATTTCGGCCGCTTGTATCCGGGATCTTGTTCGGATGACCCACAGCTCGTGACCATAGGTGAGGGTAGGAACGTAGATCGACCGGTAAATTGAGAGCTTTGCCTTTCGGCTCAGCTCCTTCTTTACCACAACGGACCGATACAGAGTCCGCATCACTGCAGACGCTGCACCGATCCGCCTGTCGATCTCCCGCTCCAACCTACCCTCCCATACCGTTCACCTAAACCGAACACCGCCATCAGGAGACTCGAGGGGACCAAAGAAAACAAAGGAAAGTGAAATCCAGCACCGACCAGACACCGCCCACCGGGCCACCCACCAGAATTCTTCCCCAACCCCAGAAACATCTAAATTCCAACAAATCCAAAAAAAATACAAATCAGGGAGACCTCAAGAGACCGAAGGAGAGACTGAGGAAAGGAAGGAAGGACAGACGAAGCCGAGTGAGATCCACAGACACCAGCCTCCACCGATTCAATGACCTGAGGAGGAAGCAGATTGTGTCTGAGTTTCGATAGATGCTGGTGTGGTGGATCTGGCATGCATGAAAATCTCCACCAAAGAGGGGAGCCGTCGACCCCTGCCAGGACAGAGCAAGCGCAACACCTCAGGGCCCCCCAGGCCGCGGCAGAGCCAAAGGACGACCCCCGGGCCCCGCCAGGGCCACCGGCCAGAGAGCAAACCCAGGAGCAGGAGCGCCCCCCACCCCAACGGCCCGCGCCCCCGACCCAACGCAGCAGGACGGGGCACTGCAGGCCCGCCAAGCACCCCACCGGCCCACAACCTCCCGCACCCCCCGCCGCGTGGAGGGACGGAACACCGGGGGCAGAAGGGGAGATGGGGGCACCGGAGGACGGCCGACACCCCCGAACCCCAGGCCCAGCGGGGAAAGGCCCCGGTCGTCACCCCAGCGTTCTTTGTGAAAGTTAACCCGTTACTGAGTCCGCCAGCTCGCCGACTGGCGAACTCTACCCCTAAACCGTGAATGTGACCCCACCCAGTGTATATACAAGTGTGTGTGTGTGTGTGTGTGGTGCATTAAAATTAGGAGCAGGTGAACCGGAGCCGAGGGAAATGATATTCCCACGCTCCGATCCACCCGCCTCCTAAGCATGGGAGGCACCCTTTTCCGACTGAGAACCATGGTCTCGGATTTGGAGGTGCTGATCTTCATCCCAATGAAAAAAACCAACAGCACCGCATCATCTGCAAAAAGCAGAGATGCAATGTTGAGGCCACCAAACCGGACCTCCTCAATGCCTCGGCTGCGCCTAGAAATTCTGTCCATAAAAGTTATGAAAATAATCTGTGACAAAGGGCAACCTTGGCAGAGTCCAACCCTCACTGGAAACGAATTCGACTTACTGCCGGCAATGCGGACCAAACTGTGACATCGGTCGTACAGGGACCAAACAGCCCGTATCAGGGCGCTCGGTACCCCGTACTCCCGAAGCACCCCCCACAGGACTCCCAGAGGGACACGGTCAAACGTCTTTTCCAAGTCCACAAAGCACATGTGGACTGGTTGGGCAAGCACCCTGCCGAGGGTCGAGAGCTGGTCCACTGTTCCACAGCCGGGACGAAACCCACACTGCTCCTCCTGAATACGAGATTCGACTTCCCGACGGACCTTCCTCTCCAGCACCCCTGGATAGACCTTACCAGGGAGGCTGAGTAGTGTGATCCCTCTATAGTTGGAACACACCCTCCGGTCCCCCTTCTTAAAAAGAGGGACCACCACCCCTGTCTCCCAATCCAGAGGCACTGTCCCCGATGTCCAAGCGATGTTGTAGAGGCGTGTCAACCACGAAAGCCCCACATCATCCAGAGCCCTTAGGAACTCCGGGCGGATCTCATTCACCCCCGGGGCCCTGCCACCGAGGAGCTTTCCAACCACCTCAGTGACTTCGACCCCAGAGATAGGGGATCCCACCTCAGAGTCCCCAGACCCTGCTTCCTCAAAGGAAGACGTGTCCGTGGAATTAAGGAGGTCTTCGAAGTATTCTCCCCATCGATTCACAACGTTCCGAGTCGAGGTCAGCAGCACCCCAACTCCACTATACACAGTTGAATGGAAAATAACCATGGTTTGTCCTCATGTAACCTCTTAGATAAGGATATGTTGTTGTTCTGAACTGTTGTACAGTCAAGGTGTCCAACAATCTGGGAACTCTTGTTTATACTACAGTCCTACCTGTTTCAAAAACATGTGGAATCGAGCCTGGGAATTCTCAGGTTGTATGCCTTGTTTATACTATATAGTCCTAAACATGTTTTCGAGGGTGCCTGGTTATTCTCAGGTTGTATGCCTTGTTTCTCACGCTCACCCCTTTTTGTTAACGAATAAAAGACGGAGCGGCACACGGTTTGGGTAGTCAGCCGAGGGATACGTACGATCGCCCAGCCATTAAGAAGCTCGTTCTACCCGGACCGTCGGCTCTCCGGTCTAGTGTCAAGGTAAACGCTGATTGGATTATATTATACTGCTTAGCGTTGAAGTGTGTTGATTGCTGTTTGCGGGGAATAAAAGGCACAATTATTCTAGCACAGTATATATTATACTGCTTAGCCCAATCATGCCCCTCCAGGTCTCACTGTCATTACCCACGTGAGCGTTGAAGTCCCCCAGCAGAACAAGGGAGTCCCCAGGGGGAGCGCGCTCCAGCGCACCCGACCCCTTTGGCCCCTCCCACCGGTGGTGAGCCCATGGGACGGGGGACCCTTGTTGCCTTTCCGGGCTGTGCCCAGCCGGGCCCCATGGGTATAGGCCCGGCCACCAGACGCTCGCCTTCAAGCCCCACCTCCAGGCCTGGCTCCAGAGGAGGGCCCAGGTGACCCGGGTCTGGGCAAGGGAAACCAAGATCCAAAATTTCAATTTATCATTGGGGTCTTTTGAGCCATGCTTTGTCTGGTCCCTCACATAGGACCTGCTTGCCATGGGTGATCCTACCAGGGGCATGAAGCCCCAGACAACATAGCTCCTAGGCTTATTGGGACACGCAAACCCCTCCACCACGATAAAGTGATGACTCACGGAGGGGTGAGCTAATGATCATCATTATTATTGTTGTTACTGTGTATTTTTTTTTTTAAATATGCCAGCACTTTATAATAAGCAGAATGGCTCCCTGCAAATACAACAGGGGTCCATTTCACAAAGCATGTTCGACAAACACAGCGAGTTGACATACACTGAGAGAGGAAACTCTGTGTTTTTGGTTCCAGGACTTGAGGTAGTTTTATCAACGCAGAGTAGTTTCACCAGGAGTTACCGCTACACTAAAAAGACCACATCAATGTAGCCCCGATTCGTTGAGTCACCATTGCAACGGGAAGCAGAGCGTGGCGCCACCCTTTGCTTCCGCGTTTTTTACCCCTCTCAACTGGAAATCTAAATGTGATCATATGGCGAATTTGAACATGTCTTTAGAAATAAAAGTGCAACACCGCAGCGGCTCCCCATAGAGGAAGGCGGTGTGGGAGAACGTTGTTGCTCGGGTGTCGGGTCAATGCGTACATTTAAAGGTAATCCTTTGCAATCACAATAATATTACAGGGGAAACCTGTTGAATGGTAGCTCATGAATTCATTTAATTTAGGTGCAATCCTGCAGGGAAGAAGCGCACTTGACTTGAGATGAAATATAAAAACACTATTCATACGGTTATAAGAAAAAAGCGGAGCGCAACACACAATATATGCTGTGATGTGAGCGCATGACTACGGCGCCAGTAATGTTGCAAATGTAAGGACGGATTAAGTTATACATGTAGATGATGGACTGTGATGTGAAACGGTACCGCTCAAAAAGATAACTGTCCGGAAATGCGAGCATATCTACGCACGGTCTGATAACAATCTCGCGACGAATATTTAATTCCCTGCGCAATAATGCGGCACCTTCATCAATACGGTCATTGTCAAAAGGACATGCCATGTTCGTGACAAAAGTGGACTTTACGCTCCAGACTATAGGCGTATTTACGCAAAAACTCGCCGCAGCTGACTTTATGAATGCGAAAATGAAATGTCGTGTGTGGCTGAAAGAAGGCGGGGACAGAGAGGTTCATTGTGAACAACCTGCTACCGACCAGGTTAGGTTAATGGACACTGTTACTACGGTAACTGACCTAGAACGTAAATGACTTCTTTTTATGAAACAGGCTAGAGTGATCTTTTTTCCTCTGGTTTCAGTTACCTCTCCTTCTGAAACGGAAGACGCAGAGTTTCCCACATTTCAGGGTTTCTTGACCCAGGGTTCTCACTAAACCTGCTTTGTGTAATAGACCCCAGGTCTGTGATCCATTAAACAAACTCAGATTTCAGACTAAGTACATGTTGAGGGTCTGCATTTGACAAAATAATTGTTTTAGTGTTGGTACTTTTGTATTTTTTCAAACTTTTATTTAGTTATTTATTTTTTGTTTGTGGTTTTCAAAAATAAATAAGGGAAAATAGGTACCTGGGCAAAAAAAAAAAGGGAAAAAAAGTTGAGTAAGTCTTATATGATGCACAAGCCTTAAGCTTCGTCACTGGAAGCTGCACGGGAAATCTTGAGAGACTCCATACGCTGGTCTCGGTCTAAACGGGTATCTCATGCCGGTCACCAGTCTCTTTAAGCTCCTGGCAATACCGATAGCACAAAAACATTAATCCATTCATACAAAAGCAATGAAATAGTATGAAAAGAGCGGCGTAGAGACAGTTGTTAGCCCACTAGAGTCCAATAGTCTGTGCGTGCGTGCGTGTGTGTGTGTACACTGCGCTTGTGAGTACCGACTCAAAACTATTTAACACCAGCCACCTGGTTTAGTGTGGATACTGCAATGAACTTGTGTTGTGTTGTGGAAGAGGACCCAAGTGCAGGGATGCAGGGTGAAAAGGCAGGGGTAAAGTTAAAAAAAAGTTTAATTAAACCAAATGGGGTGGCAAACACAAACCAAGCGAGAGACGTGACGAGGAGACAGCAGGACGTGGGGTAACAACAACAATAGATCGACACAGACAGAGGGGAAACACAAGAATAAAGCCCCATCCACACGAAAGTTTGGGCAGTTTCGGAGCTTGAAACCGATCACTTTTGTAACCGTGATCCACCAGAGTGGAAAGATTTCAAAATACGCCCTGTACGTTCCAATAAAGACAGCATATGCAGGGATATCCTCCAGTGATGATGTAGTGGTCGCAGTTTGATGACGTATGCTCCAATTTTAGCCGTGACTGCGTGCGAACCGCCAGTCTGTCAACAACAATGCTGGATAGCCGTGTCGTAGTCATTTTGCGTGATGTTGCTGTACTTGAATCACCCGCCATTGTCACTTCTCTTGTGTTTGTCTCACTGATCTGTATATATTGCTGGATAGCCGATAGCCCATACACGTCCCTGCAAGCCATTGAAGCGACAGGGCGACCATCCAACTCCTCCTATCTTGCGAGCAGACTTCTGTATAATCTGTATGTATACATACAGATTAGACATATACATCTTGTAGGCTCATAGTATAAGGCCGGGGTGGTCACTATTTTTTAACAATAAAAAAAAAAAGAAAGAATAAGAAAAAGAAAATTAACAAGTAGGATGGTATGTGCTGCTTTGAAGACCCCCTTTGGTTGACACAGCAAAAAGGGCAGGATTACACTTAATAAGACCAAGGGAGATACAAGGAAATCAGAACACAACAGATCATTACAGAAACTAAAGTAAACAAGAACACACAAAAATACCAAAACCCAAATTATGAAAAAAAACAGACCATGACAGTACCCCCCCCCCCCTTAACTTATTCACTCCCAGCCATTTTCACTGAAGAAACCCCCTTCGCTGGATTTTGACAGATTTTGACAGATTTTGCTAGGCCCACAGAATATTGTGTTCTATTGCTATAAAAACATGGAACCTACCAAAAGAAAGATTAGAGTCTCTTCTCATCAGGAAAAAAAAGTATATTTGTATCTGTTGTTTTGCAGCAATTAGCATTAGAATACAGCTACATTTCATCATTATTCACAAACATGTTCAAAACACTGAGGAAAAGGGCTCGTTGCAACATGATGATCTCTTCTGATGCCACCTCATGACCATTTTTTGTAATAACTACCATTGCTTTAAGCGACCTTTTCAGGTCAGAAGCTGCATTAAAGCCTTCTGTATGCTCTAGCATAAGACAAACAAACAAACGTATAAATATGTTTTTGGGACCATGGCAATATTTAAACTAGAATGTGTTTATATGTTTGTGGGAGCAAATTAGTTAAGGGATGGATCACAGACATCCCGAAAAACAAAGCAATCCAAAGCGAGGCAAGCGGGAGGGGGCCCAAAGACGGCCTGCCCATCCGGTTCAGTTCAAAAGGGGCGTCTGAATGCCAAATGAGAGGTGCCCGACAGGTCATGGCCCCGACGCCAGAAGAGAGGTCCCCGGCCAGAAGCGCGTCCCGGACACCAGACGAGTAGTCCCCGACCGGGCCGGTAAAGAGGGCGTCCCGGACACTAGACAAGAGGTGCCCGGCCTAGCCAGTCAGGAGGGCGTCCCAGACGCCAGACAAGAGGTGCCCGGCTGGGCAGTTCAGGAGGGTGTCCCCGACGCCAGACAAGAGGTGCCCGACGGGTCCGTTCGGAAGGCGGTTGCAGCAGGATCCGTGCCGCCAGAATGCAAAGTGCTTCAGGTTACTGCGGCAGGGTCCACGCCGCCCAGGCATGAAGAGTAGGAAGTGGCCACACCAGAGCCTGTTCCACTGGAACAGGAAGATCGGAAAGCAGGTCGTGTGCCGCCGGAGGAGGATCCGATGGTGGCCACAGAGCTTGCGTCGGTGGAGGAGGAACCCAAAGGACGTGTGCCGCTGGACCATGATCAGAAGTAGACATGGGCCGATAACCGGTTTGACGATTTACGATGGTTTTAAAAAGTCAAATTTCAATAACCGCTAATACTGAACGTCACCGTAATAAGCTCTTCTTGTGGAGTTGTGTAAACGAGCCAATTTAAAGTTAATTGCCTCCAATTGACTTTCTTCTTTCTCCTCCTACAGCCAGTGCACGTGCAGTCGTGCAGTGGAGGAGGAGGGAAGAAGGGAGTGGGGTGGGGGATGGGGATAAGAGGATAAGGGGAGACACCTATTTTCTTTAAAATACATAAATAAGTATGTGTAGGTGCAAGCATGTCCCCAAGGACAACATGAGTAACTGGGGTCTGTTCTAAAAATAGCTCAACAGTTACGGGATACTGTGACTTGCTAAAAAGAATTAAAAAGGAAGAATGTCAACGTTTATTTATTTGAATTTAGCATGGTACACATTTCTTAATGTACCAAATATTCTAGATTTTGTTTAAAAATTAAATAGAATGTATTGAATGGAAAAAAAATCTGTTTTTATTTAATAATTTTCAAAAGGACATTTTACAGCTGTAATTTATTACCGTAATACCGCGATATTTTTGCTCACGCTTATCATAACGTCAAAATCTAATATCGGCCCATGCCATCAGAAGACGACGGAGGGTCATGCACCGCCGGAGGAGGATCCGATGGCAGCCGCAGGGCTTGCACCACCGGAACAGGATCAGAACGCGGATGCAGGGTTTGCACCGCTAGAACAGGAAAAGAAGGCGGCCGCAGAACCTGCACCGCATGGGGTGGGTCCGATGGCGGCCATGGAACCTGCGCCACCTGGAGTGGAGTCGATGGCGGCCGCAGAACCTGTGCTGTCTGGGGTGGATCCGATGGTGGCCGCAAGACTTGCACCGCCCGAAGAAGAGCGTGTGCTTGAGCCTGCTGCCGCTGTGGAGCAGGGATGGGGGACTACTCCTACCCACCATGGAGCAAGGACGTGGACCTGCAGCCGCCGTGGAGCATTGACAAGAAGGAACAAGACAAGCTGAGGAGGGAGAACCAGGTGAGGGAGAACCAGGTGAGGGAAACGGCGGGGGAACTAAGTGGCGTAAGGCTATGGGGTGCATATGAGGACGAGGAGCGGGGTGACAAAAAAAACGGAAAAAACTCTCACGTGCACTCAGACCATAATCAAGAAACTCAAATTCTTCATACTCATAATCCAAATCAGAATCTAAGGTCTGGAGAAAGTGCAGGCCATTCCATTTGAGGTACACCAGTCTCCAACACCCGTTCCCTGATGCCACCTTGATGAGCTGGAGCATGGTCGTCCATGAAGATGAAAAAAGTCCAGTGTTGGTCATGTAGGGGCACAATCACTGGACTAATGATGTTATTCAGGTACTATGGGCTTGTCACTGTACCATTCACAAAGTGTAGGGCAGTTTTGTATCGACTGGACACACCTGCCCACACTGTAACACCGCCACCACCAAAAGCTCGCCTGGTGACAACAGTGGCTGATGCATGAATACATGAATCGACTTTCATCAGAGAACAGCACTGAGGCCCAGTGGTCCCTCGTCCAGCGTAAATGCTCCCTGGCCCATGCAAGATGATGACGCATGTGCCTGGTGGTGTGGTCAGGTACCCATGCAGCCCACACTGATGTATTTGGTTTCAAAAGGTCTGTGGTGACACTTGGGTGCCTCTGACCTCCCTTAAACGTGCCTGGAGTTGAGTGGCATTCAACATCCGGTTTCTCAGGGCATTGTTCACAATGTAGCGGTCATCAGCATGGGAAGTGGCCAAAGGACGCCCACTTCTACTTTTTTCTGTGACTCTTCCAGTCTTCTGGTATCTCTGTTGCAACCTGCTGATCCTGCCTCTGTTACACTGTAAGCTCAGTGGCCACTTCCTTCTGAGAGCGTCCTGTGTGAAGCATCACAATGGCAAGGTACTGTTGATCCATTGTTAGGTGTCATCTTGGTCTCATGATGTCAAAATGTGAACAGTATGATGAGGACGACTGTTTAAACACCAGCTCTAATCGAACTAGGACATTGATTCAAGGATCATACACCTGTCGTGAATTTTGCCGTTCACCTCCTTGTTTTTTTTTGGGGGGGGCAGTGAATATTGATCAATAACCAGAATGGTGCACTCACGTTTAGGTAGGAATCTTTTGTTTGCGCCACGGCTGGATGAGAGGGAGGCGATTAAAATAACTTTACAAAAAAAAAGTTTGATGCAAAAAAATATATATATTGGTAACGAAAAAACAATCAAGAACACCTGAAGTCCAAGGGGGTGCTGAAGGTTTGGCTGGCTCAAACTACACAGATAACACACAATATTAGTATAGCACAACTTTCAAAACATAGGAACAGGTGTTAATGTTGATAGACTCAGTAATGGGCACACAATAAGATTATTTTTTATTGTACACGGGTTCTTCTTCAAAATGACTAGTGGAAGGCACTCTTGCTTCATTCCCAGGCACTTTTGAGTTCACAATGCATTCACAAAAATTTTACTTGTAAATATACTGTTAAAAAGCTTTGTTTGCATTGTCTGACTGATTTCCCAATCTTCCTAGATGCGAAAACAGGAAGTATTTCTAGTTTCGTCAACACGTAAGTCCGTCCTGCTACCGATTATATGTGGATGTGAATGAGAACGCAAAGGTGAATTTGGAAGTTAATAGGAAGGAATTTAACAGTTAAATTCCCTTTTAATTGGTTTAATGATTGACAAACACATGGCAAAAAAACGGGACGACAGGACGGGACTTGCGTAATATCGGGCTAAAACAATGAGGGTGGCGAAAATTCGCAGGACGCGCGACCCAAGGCTAAAAAAGAACGGACTGTCTGGTCACCCTAATCTAGCTGTCATATTCTTGTCACTTGTGAGAAAAAGGTGGCGTGTTAAATATGTAATTACTTCATATTTAATTAACAGTGACTTGACATTTATGGATGATTTCATTTAATTATTGACTGTGACAGGTAATATATAAAAATAAAAAAAACCTTGTGAGGCATATCGGTAATCAGCAGCTTAAAGCCTAAAGCATTTTTGTTTGATATTCTAAAATATATTTATATATTCTTTTTTTCAGCCCTCCTATGTATCGGTCCAGTTTACTTGCCATCACAAACTGTTGTCAACAACAACACAGCATCATCCTGAAATCATACTTATTCCCTAATGAAGGACACTTAACGAACTCTAATTAATTACGCAGACATTGTAGCCTACAATAGGGCACCTGTTTCCACCGTTAGCGACCAATGCCTAGCAGCTAACCCGCTGAGTTAGTGCCCGGTCTAGGCTGGCAAGAGCTATCAGACTAACTTTCAAAGAAAGTTTCATGAGCGAAAATGACTCTTTTCATTTCAACCGACAGTTATATTTACTACAAATCCATTTTTAGAAGACCTTACTCAAATGTTAGTCCTTCATTATTAAGTGTAATGTGTTATTTTATATTCACTGTCTCTTAACCAAATAAATATATCTATTTTTTATTTTATCCAAGATTATTCAATAGAATTTTCAATAGAATGTCTGAATACCAAAATATTCTATAGCCGCAGCCCTCTTTTAAACTGCCATATGCGGGCATAACCTCTGCGGAGTGTAACTGGAAAATAAACCAACAGAATAAAACAAATTGACGGAAAAGTGAGGCAGAATGAAATGAATGAAGTGAGGCAAATACATTTAAATTGTTTTCTCCAAACACACAGTTAAATACTAAATGCATGCTTATTGAACATGCTTAAGGTCATGCAATCTACTGAGAGATAGTCACAAACACAAACTTGCTGTCACACAGATACAATAACACAATGACTCTAAACTATTAAGAAGGTTGCAGATTCATTTTACCCTCCACTATCCCTCTATTTTTTGCTCAGCCAATCGCCTAACTCACCATCTTCCGTGGGCACATAGATGTTAAGGTAGAGGCAGTCCTCACTCTGGTCCTGGATGTATGATGATACAACATCAATACTGTTTGTGAACCACACTGGCAGCATCACATCAGGAAGGCGGCCCTCCACAATGTTTTGGGGGCACACTGGGGCAAAGTGTGTTGCATTGCGGATATCCGGCCATGGCACTAATGGCTCAGGTGGCTGAAAGCGGTGCTCGCCTGTGGGGGGGGCTGCAAATGGGACACCAAGAAACTGTACAACAGGGCCCAAGATCTCATTGTTCAACTCCTTCTTGATTCCACGGAGCTTGCCATTGGTGGTAGTGACCACTGGGTCATTTTCATGCAGTTTCTCAGCCTCCACAGCACACATGTACATAAGCAGTAGACCCAGCCATAGAAAGGACCACCATTGGCCAGTGCTTGTGTGATGTCCCAAACCTTTGTATTGCATTTTCTTGCTGCATGTATAAGAAGGCCAAAGAAGTAGATGTCCAGTCCTTAGATGTTGCCTCGAAGTAGCCTTTCTTTTTTGCTGTGAATTTAAATATAGTCCAAATAGTAAAAAAATGTCCTTTCCTATGTTTGGGTTAGATGATAGAAGATGACAATTCAGAATGCCAAAAGAGATTGTTTAATCCAGCCCCTGCAAAAAAAAGAAGAAGAAAGAATGTGCAACAATTAGTACCCACATGAAAAATAAATGGCTAGTTTCACACATAATTCTTAAAAATATATATTTTTTTAATCAGAACCAGATTTATCATTTTTAATGAAAATATTACATGATAATAATAATAATAATAATAACGATAATAATAATAATAGTAAAAATAATAATAGAATATAAGAATAATAAGAATGTTGTTGCCATTGCTCTTCATTAAATAACACTGGTCAACAACCAAATTAATTGTTTAAATTTTCCAGGTGAATTAGGATAATTTTGATGTACTGAATCAAAAAATCACATTAGTTTTGCTCAAGCAGGTCAACTTTCTAAACTAAGCTACATATTGGTTTGTTTGTTTCTTTATATTTTTGTTTACTTGAAGGGAAATTTACATCATGTGATGCAGTTTGTTTGTATTTCTTGGATAAGCAAATTCTTAAGATTTTGTATTTGCCAACTTATTAAAAACAAACAAAAAAATTGTCATAGAATAAAATGGCTTTGACTAGAATATCTTCCAAAAATAACCCTGATGTATTCCGATACATATACAGTCAATAAACCATTGTTCCTATCAGGAATCTATTCACAAGTTTTATAAAATGTGCTTACCCTGCTTATTTTGGTATTAAATTTGTTGACCTGAATAAAGTTTGGGCATCACACATGGTATGTGTGGCACTATGGTAAAAGTGAATACACAGAAATAGTCCACCCCCCCCCCCCTCCTCATAGAATTTTATTTTTATTTATGTTTAAAAGTCATTTTCTACAGAGAGAACTACTGTTTAGTAAGGATGAGCAACTAGCCTGGCAATAGCCAGATTGATTTGTGCTTTACTTGACGGAGTTCTGCACAATATCAGTATGAGACTTCCGCATTGATTTGCTCGGGAAAGGCGGGGCATGCTGTACAACACTTTGAACTGATTAGACGAAGCAGAATCGTGTGCACGGCTACCTAACTTTTGTTTTGACCAATCACGGCAAAGGATGAAAATGTTGTCACCGACATGCAACTGTTGTGACTAGCTGATATCATGGCGTTGAGTTTGTGTTGATATGCGGATACAAGAGACTAATTCAGTGAGAACAGAATTAATTTAAAAAAGTGTTGCCATGTTTGGTTTGTTTCTTCCCACAGCTTCGGTGCTTCTTGTTTTCGTCACAGCTGCATATCCCGCCCTCAAATACAATGTCGCTCTGTGATTGGTCCGAACCACCAGTGGTTCGTATCAGTGGAAATCAATGGGAGCGGTACAAGATGGATTCTCGGAGTTTGTGAACTAACAAATACCGCGAGAATACATCTTGCGAGAGCAAGGTTAGTGATGAGCCGGATATCCACACAACACGAGCATTCGGTATGAATAATTCATTGTTTCCAGATACGAACATAACCCGGACATAATTCCTTATTATCCGTATCCTACGCTCCAGCGCTCCTCTCTGCAGGCTGCTTCTTTTTCCCTCTGTCTCTCTTTTCAATGTGACATGCCTGGCTGTCATTTTGCGTGTTTGTGATGTAAAAGCGACATTTGAGACGTGAATTAACCTAAACATTTTTGTGAAATTGGCACACACAACAGATTAATATTATTATTTTTCATTTCCTTCTTGTTAGAAGTTGTAATTATTGGACATTTTTGTTCAGTCGCTCTTTGCTGTGACGCGTTTGTGTGCAAGCAACACAGCCCTATTCATTTTGGACTTATTTTATTAAAATGAGTATGGTGTAGTCAAGCATTGCCATAATTTAGATATCAATCCATCTCAGGTTTCATATTCTTTCTTTGAAAAAAAAAACCATTTAATTGAAGAAGTGACTGCAGCGTGACACAGCCAACCACCGATCATGCATTACGGTGGCACGAATGGAAACCGTAACTGATTGTCCCCAAACTTTATGAGTACATGTGTGGACATATGTTAATCATAGGCTAAAATATTAGAACGAAACTTGCAATAGTTTTGATAATATTTAAGACGGAAGCGCTGCCGCACATTCATATAATAATAATAATGCATAACACTTTCGAAAATCATCCAAAATATTGCGAGTTTCGGTCTAATATTTCCAGACTATGATTACCACATGTCTGCACATGTACTCATAAATTTTGGGGACAATCTGTCGTGTTTTTTTTTGTTTTGTTTTGTTTTGTTTTTACATAAAGTGACGTAATGTATACAGGAAATCGGGATCGAGCCATCACGACGTGAACAATTAATACTAATAATAATACATATAAAACCCTACGAGATTCGTTCTAATATTTTAAGACTATCATTATCACCTGTCACGCTTTTCATTCACAATACCACCATAACGGACCGGTTGCGCACATAAACACGAGTTGGCTCCGTGTCCTGCAAATTTTAAGAAAAGCTATGTTGCGTATGACAACTCTTTTTCATGCATACTTGGTAGTTTATTATTTCCTACTGCATGTGCAGTATTACATATTATTTTCAAATGTTTTTCCTGAGTTTGTAAAAAAAATTGTTCTTACACTTTTTCACAGTTCGTAACACACGTTTCTCAAAACACTAACGCATTAGGGATAAGTCGGATATCAAATTGTACACACAAACCTGAAAACCTCACACACAAAATGCTAGACCTGACACTCCCTTTTCAAGATGACTCTTTGCCATAAAATCCCTTACCTGTTCACAAAATGGAACTCGTGTTCTCATTTGGTACACACAGCATCATTCTTGAAAGGCACACACATACCAGTCAATTGATACACAAAGCTCGGCATTTGCTGCACACTACCAAGCATTCACAGTACACTTGAAGTGCAAAATTGAAAACCCAATTATAAAAATGCTACACACAATGTGAATGGCAATGCTTCATGAAAACGACCCATTTTTCCTTTTGGAAAATAGGTGTGTTGGCCCACTTCGTCAAGCATAAAATATCACACAAGTATGCAACAATTCATTGTTTTATTTAGTGTTTCAGTGCATAGGCATTTCTAATAAAAATGCTTATAAAAAAGAAAAGGGGAAAAAAGTCAAAAGGTTATAAGTTTGCCTCAAACACCCTCACAAGAGGAATTGCACCACATCAAGTCTCCTGTTTCTATCTGGCCAGAGGGCCTCATCCACATCACAGAGGATTGTCTCTCTGGCAAGACACCTCTGCATGGTCTATGGAATATTGCATGGTCTGCTTGGATCCTCCTTTGGATTTGCATAGTTGTGTGTTGTGGTTTGATGTTTTGAAATTTCATTTGAGGTGTGTGTGCAACAACTGACCATTGTGTGTACAGTTTTGACAACAAGGTGATGTGTAATTGACATCAGATTGTAAAGAAGGAAAGTCAGAGTCTAATGCAGATGAAGGAGTGTTTAGTGTTTAGCAAATGGTACTTTAAGTGAAGGTTTTGCAAACTGTGCCATATTATCGAGTGTTGTGTGTTACGAACTGTGAAAAACTGTGAATAGTTCCTTTATTATTGTGAAAAAATACAGAATCTCAATTCTCAAACTGTTCAGTAAATATTTATCCATACACATACATTTTCTGAGTATATATATATATATATAAATAATAAAACAACTTTCAAAAAAATAGTTCTTACTTTAGTGAGCAAAAGCACTGATTTGAATCTCAATTAGGCAATGTTGGCAATAGTTTTCAAATAAACAAAATTATAGCAACTTTTGATCAATCCATATAAATTTCACACTTTATTTTACCATTATTTTAAATGTGAAATTGAAAAAAAAATACTACCGAATCCATTCAAACCATGCCTACTTCCAGTTAAGGTCACACCCACTTCTGGTTTAGACCACGCCCTGTCAGAATACAGATACAGCAATTTAGATGGTTGAACAGCTACAGATACAGATAGTGGTGTACTCGCTCATCCTTACTGTTTAGTGTCTATTTGATATCAAAGTGCAATATAAGTTTTCACCAGCAGATGTGCTTAGAAGCTTGCTTATCAGCAGTGTATGACTGACGGCCGTCAAGGAAGACAGTCAGTAGATGATGACGCAAGACATGGTCGCACACCGCGAATACTGTTTAATTTGTTTGTTATTGTGCTTTGACAGGCTAGAAAGAAAGAAAGAAAGAAAGTCAATATGTTGCACTCTCGTCTGTGTAACATATGCAAGTCATGCAGCGCGTTAGTGGACCAAAGGCAAAAAGAGCTGTCTGAAGTTTGGAATTCCCAAGGCTTAGCGGGAGCCGGCAAACTATGCCACTGACTTCTACTTCTGCAATATTACTCAGGGGGCAAAACCCCTCTTTTTTGGAAAACAGACACGGAATGTTTTAAAAGGTTTTTCAGGTTTTTTGTCACACTAAACAGTGCTATCCTTTCCTGCTCGGTATTCTGACTGTGGTCCAGGGATGCAGGGGAGATTTTTCCCTCGGTCAGAGTCACCTGTGGACAACTCCCGTTGCATGTCGTCAAACTTTCGGCTTTTGTTAAAAAGTAATTTTCACCTCGTCACGAAAATGCGATAGGGTCTATTTATGATTAGGAATGCACAATAAAACTACCATGGTCGAACAAAAGGAGCCACAGGAAGACGGAGGTTCGCACTGCAGTATTGGTTTATTTCCAAATTACAACAGTTGTTAGTATTAATGTGTATCTTTTTTT
Source organism: Leptonotus elevatus (assembly GCF_054856555.1). Classification (NCBI taxonomy): domain Eukaryota; kingdom Metazoa; phylum Chordata; class Actinopteri; order Syngnathiformes; family Syngnathidae; genus Leptonotus; species Leptonotus elevatus. The sequence goes on from NC_141249.1 coordinate 1,148,361, forward strand.
TCTTTTTTCTTTTCTAGTTTTCTGATTCACTGCTGCTATCACTATCATTCTAATGTGGCAGGTTTGATCCTGCTTGCATCTGATAACAGAAGGATATCTTAGTTCAATGTTCCTAACGAGGTAGCCACATGCAGTTCATGCAATCCACACGAAGAAAGGCCATCTTGGACTCGGGGGTGGTTGTTATATACAAATTAGGGAAAAAAAGTTTCTCAAAATCAAATTAGCACAAAAACCTGACCTGATTTTTTCAGGTTTTTGTGAAAACAAAAAAACCTGACCTGATTCCCCTCCGTGAGTCATAATGTTATTGTGGTGGAGGGGTTTGTGTGTCCCAATGATCCTAGGACAGAGGTGGGCATCAAGGGCCGGAGTCCTGCAGGTTTTGCATGTTGCCCTTCTCCAACACAGCTGATATATGATCAGCAAGCTCTGCATAAGCCTGATAATGATCCTGTTGATTGGAATCAGCTTGTGTTGGAAGTGAGAAACCTCCAAAACCTGCAGGACTCCGGCCCTCTAAGACCTAGATTGCCAATCTCTATGGCTTTATGCCCCTGGCAGGGTCACCCATGGCAAACAGGTCCTTGAGGGATCAGACAAAGCATGGCTCAAAAAGAGACCCTTATGATGAGTAAACAATAATGGATTGCAGTTTCCCTTGCCCAGACGCAGGTCACTGATTTACCCAGGACCTCTTTGGCGGGGAAGGAGCGCGAGCTGGTGTGTGAGGCAGAGAAATTCCGACTAGATATAGTCGGACTCTCCTCCACACATGACTTGGACTCTGGTACCAATCCTCTCGAAAGGGGTTGCACTCTCTCCCACTATGGAGTTACCCGCGGTGAGTGGCGCAGAGCAGGTTTGGGCATACTTATTGCCCCCCCGCATGGCACCTGTACGTTGGGGTAGCCTTCCTCCACCTTTGGGTGGGGAGACGGGTCCTGACTGTAGTTTATGCATATGCACCAAACAGCAGCTCAGGGTACCCACCCTTTTTGGAATACTTGGAGGGTGTGCTGGACAGCGCTCCCCATGGGGACTCCCTTGTTCTGCTCGGGACTTAAACGCTCACATGGGCAATGAGAGTGAGATTGAGAGGAACGGCCCCTGATCATGTCCACCTTTGTTTGCCTGCCCTTCCTCGTGTGTCAAACAATCAGTGCCCTCAGCCACTTGTCTTGCCCAGGTGTGTCTCATTTTCTCAATTAGTGTTTTTGTGTATTTATTCTCTGGTTTCCTGTCTGTTTTGTCAATCCATTGTTGTCCCTTCCCCTCGTCCTGCAGTAACCTCGTCATGTCTTTTGCTTCGTTTGCATTATGGACTCTGTTATTTTCATGTTTACCTACCGGTGATTTTGTTCACCTCTCCGCTTTGTTTAACTAAATCATTCCTGGACTACATTCCCCTGCCTCCTCGCTCTGCTTCTCTGCACTTAGGTGCTAACCACACCACACGTAACAGAATGGTTCGACCAAACCCGGACCCAGCGGGGAGATCCCGGCGTCTACCGGCACTCCGCCAGTCGGCTGTTAAATGTCTGCCTGCCGACTACCCTCATTCCTTCATGTAAGTTCCGCTTTCACGTCTGTCTCGTGTCTTTCTGTGCCCCACTGACCCGTGTCGTATAGTTCCCCTAGTGTACTGTATCCCGTTCCTCGTTAGTGAGAAAGGGACCTAACAGTCCACTTCAGCATTTAAGAAGGATACAGCACTTGAGACTGAACGTTGTGTCTACAGGTTTAATCGGGTTCTCTCTTGCGAAACTACAAGCAACAGAAAATATGTTTTACAAATATGATCACTCTCAAGGTCAAACGAGGCACATGTCAACAGTTGTTCAAATAAAAGTCAAATAATTATTTATTTATTTTTTACTCGACAGCACAACGTGTAATTTCTGGACACTTCATCATGCATTTACATATCTTTCTAATCTAACATAAATACAAACTAAAATATCCAAGATTAATAACTAATTAAAATATAACTAAAGGATACTTACAGACAATGCCACATAAAGTGAGGATGTTAAACGATTGAAATAACTTGTAGGAAGAACGATGTCTACAAACAAATTGACTTTCCTTTTTTGTAAATATACCTAAGCCACCTAGATGGAACAAATCTACCAAACATGACAGCAGTCAATGACTACACACTCCCCGCCTGGCATAACACAATGCCACTAACAACACTTAACACAGGAGCTTTAAGGCCAACAACTCGGCTAGTAGTAAAATAAGTACAAGTTCAGTTATAGGCCGCAGTGGCACTTTTGTCCCATCTTTTCTTGACACTTTTATCTCTGCTTTGCGAACATTGCCATCTTTGCTCGGGAAGACTTGAGTCATGATTCCAAGGGGCCATTCATTCCTCTTTAGCTGGCTGTCCTTGAGAAGCACAATGTTTCCTGGCTCAAGGTTTGAGGAGGTGCTGTGGCGTCTCCGCCTAGTTTGCAGTTGTGCGATGTAATGCTTCCTCCATCTGTTCCAGAAAGTTTGTGCCAGATGCTGAACCTGACGCTACTCAACTCTGAGGATATCTTTGCCATCCGAGTCATTTCAGGTGTTATTGGCACACCCACTTTATGTGTCAGAAGAGTTGCCGGGGTGAGAATGACAGGGTTGCTTGGATTGATGGAAACAGGTAAGAGGGGCCTCGCATTGATAATGGTAGCGACCTCTGTCATCAGAGTAGTAAGCACTTCATGAGTCAGCTTTGATGGACCAAGTTGGAGGAACATTGTGTTGAGAATTCTCTTTGGAATTCCTATCACCCTCTCCCATGCACCACCCATGTGTGGAGCATGAGGAAGGTTGAAGATCCAAGAGCAGCCTCTTTGTGAGAGATACTGCTCGACTGAAGAAAAATCAATGTTCGTGGGAATTTTGAGTTCCACTGCTGCTCCAATAAAGTTGGTCCATCTGTCGGAGCGGACCAATTTCAGAGGGCCCTTATAGCAAGGAACCGTCTGAAAGCGTTAATAAAGCTTGAAGCGTTCTTAGCTTCTATTACTTCAATATGGACAGCCCGTACTGAAAGACAAGTGAACATACCACCTTTTACTGAGAGCCAACCCACCTCGTTCCAGGGGCCAAAGACGTCAAGTCCTATATTTGTGAACGGGGGCTCCATAGACAGACAGTCAGCAGGGAGGTCGGCCATCTTCTGTACCTCAGGGCTGCTGTGGAGTTTCCGGCATGTGACACACTGACGTAAAACACTACTTACACCTTTTGTCATGCTTGTGAGCCAGTAGCCTGCCATACGAATGGCACCCGTGAAAAGTCGACCTTGGTGAGAGGTTTGCTGATGATGATGTCTCACCAGGAGGATTGTGACATGGTGTTTAGAGGGTTATTTTCTTCAATTTTGAAGTCTCCTCCCTGAATGTGACCTCCAACTAAAAGACCTTGCACATCAATGAAAGGGTCCAGGTCTTTGATGTAACATTTTGGATGTACCCTTACACCCCTTTTCAGGCAAACAAGTTCATCAGCATAAGCATCGTGCTACACAGCCCTGATGACATAGATGCCATCTACTGCAGACGCCGTGAGATATGTGGCTAAGGTTGGCTACTGCACGGATTAAAGACCGCCATGATGAGAATATACTGAAAAGTGAGGATCCTAACTGCTGGGGTATGGCCTGTGTGTTGAGGACAGAGACATAGCCGAATCTCAGTGTCTTCATTCGGGTTGAAGAGCTCAAAGGAACCTGGGTCTTGTGACTCCTTTGTGTCTTGATAGAGAAAAGATGGACCACTGAACCAGATTGTGTGAGAGAGCTGGGCAGCGATGACAGAACGGGTTGCATGGTCAGCAGGATTTTGGTCAGTTGCCACATATTTCCATTGTTGTGGGATGGAAGATGATCTTATTCGTATAACACGGTTACTTACATACACATAGAACCTCCATGTTTCATTGTGTATGTACCCAAGTACGACCTTGCTGTCGGTGTAATAGCTTGTGGCGTAGAGCTGAAGGTCAAGTTCAGAGGCGATAAGGTTAGCCAATTCCACAGCTAGAACTGCTGCACGTAGCTCTAGCCGAGGGACTGTATTCTCTGGCCGGGGAGCAAGCTTTGCCTTGCCCATAATGAAACCTACATGGTGCTTTCCATCTTGATCGGTCACCTTAAGGTAAGCGACTGCGGCAATTGCCTTCGTCGAGGGCATCGGAAAATATACATAGCTCTCTTCTTTTTGCTGTTGAGGGAGAGACTTTGGTGTATGTCCTTGAAATGTGCAACTCACTGAGGGCTTCATGGGTGCGTCGCCAGGACATCCACTGCTGTATCATCTGTGCTGGTAATGGAACATCCCAGTCGTTGTTCCCTTGGGTGAGTTCTCTGAGGATGAGCTTCCCTTGGACAGTGACGGGAGTCACAAACCCAACCGGGTCATAAATGCTGTTCACAACGGACAAGACTCCCCGTCGTGTGAAGGGGTTTTCTTCAATTGCAACCTTGAAGGTGAACGTATCTGACACCAGAGCCCAGCGAAGTCCTAAACTGCGCTGCACTGGAGGGATGTCAGATTTGATATCCAAGTCTTTGAGATCACTGGCACAGTCCTCAGGTGGAAAGCCTTCCATGACCTCTTGGCTGTTTGACGCAATCTTGTGCAGCCTTAGATTGGACCAGGTTAAGACACTCTGAGTACTCTTCAGTAAGCGTTATGCACTCTCAGCCGTTGGGAAGGAGTCCAGTATCTAAATAAAAGTCACAAGTGACAAACTGTTTCACCTCTTTTTCAATGATCAGCCCATCTGCAAAAGAAAGTCTGAGGCAGTAGATGGCAACTGCTGGACTTGGACTGTTCCCAAAAACATGCTCATGCGATGCTCAATAGCATCTTGAGATGGCTCATTTTAAGGAAATTCCTGTCTTGTTCCCGCACTAGGAAACAGTGAAACATTTGTTTGAAGTCTGCTGTCACTGCGATATCTGATGAGTACTCCGACAAGGGTGTTGTTGAAATCAGGCCCTGTCAAAAGCACATTGTTCAAAGAAACTCCATCGTACAGGGCACTCGCATCAAAAACAACTCGGATGTTGTCGGGTTTTCACGGGTGGTACACACCCAAAAGAGGCAGATACCATCTTTCTTTATTCTCTTAAAAGGGGGGTGTAATCTCAACATGCCCATTTTCAAAGATCTTCTTTATGAAGGTGAAAAAGTGCTGGCTCATGGCAGGTTTATTTTGAAGACTTCGCTTGAGGGCAAAGAAGCGATTCAGGGCTTGAGGCTTGTTGTCCAGGAGACGAGGCCGTGGTGACCTGAAGGGCAAGGGAGCGACCCAGCTGTTTTTGTCATCCTTTTCTACGCCCTGCTTCATTATTGCCATGAAGTTGAGGTCGTCGATAGAGGGGGCTAGCTTATTCGCTCGTCGCTCGTCACTCGTAACAAAGACTGCTCGGCCAAGGTGAGTTTTGTCTGAGATGTTGGGAAGAATTCTGCCTGTGCCCAGTATGTGATGCCCAAGGATGTAACTCTCTTTCACACTGATAATGTTGGGATGGGGTTTGAATGCAGTTGGATGCCCTTGCTAGTTATTTTATTTTTTGGGGGAGTATAGAGCGACGTTGCGGTATAAATATAACCTATTGAACTGTGGTACCACAAGTGAGACGTCACTGAATTAATGATAATGGTTTATACGTATTGCATATAATAATAAATATGCAAATAATATAAGAAATGGAAGGTGAATTTGACTGTAATACTGTGTGTTTGACCCCGTGTCAGCAGTATGCATGATATGTATGTGTGTGCGTGCGTGTATGAGCAGCATTTATGGAAGATGTGTGACTTGAAGGGAATATTCTTTGTTATAAAATGACCAGGGTCAATTGTGTGATTATTATGGGAATTGTTCTGGTTAGTGTGTGTATGTGTGCGTTTGTATGTGCCTGCAAAAGTTTGAGAAGTTGAGAAAGTATTGTTGAATAATTGTATGAGAACTAAATATAAAAAGGTGGGGGCTACCCTGGTGGATTGAGATTATAACTGGGAGTGTGAGTGAATGAGAATGTATGTATGGATATTTTTATTTTATTTTTTCTCCTCAATGTCTTCAACTGTATGTTTGGTGATGTTTTTGAGAGATAAGACTGGTGTGATAATGGCGCTTGCTTTTCGAATGGGTAAGTGGTAAAACAGGTGTTCCATGTTGTGAAAGGTGATAAGAATTTATTTATTCCCCCCATTGGAGACAATGGGGGGGGGGGGGTGAGAGATAGGAATGTTGAAAAACAGGTTTTCATATCATGCTGTCAGAGTTTCAGGTCATCAGGTCATCAGGTCTAAAGGACAGAATTGAACTAAAATATGAGGCTGTAAAAATCGTATCTCTTCCTCTCTTCCCCTTCTTAATTTACCACAGGCCTGGGGGATTAAGGGGGGGGGGGGTTGTACTACTTTGTGTAAATGAGTGTGCGTGCAGGTCTCATCTGATGCAAATCTGATGGTGCCAATTGGTTTTAGGCAGCAGAAAAGCTGTTAAGGAACAAATGTTAGAAGCAGGTGATATCAGTTATCTTTTGCATAATTAGGTCCGCTTTTATAGTTGTATGAGAAGAAATAAATGTTTTTAGAATTATTATTTTTTTTTTTCCTTTTTCTTCCCTGGTAATTAGGCTTTTAGGCGAGAAAATTATTTAACCTTTGTTTTCCCTCTCTGAGTTTCATTCCAGAATCTGGTGTCCGCTCAGCCATTTTTAGGGGCGTTCCCGAGACTTAGGCACAGCCGTGGAAGGAACTTTCCCATGCTGATGTTGACCGGTGGTTGTCACGTCTTAAACATAATTTGAGGTGACATGCTAATGAAAAAGAGTCTAAGGTAAACAAATACGAAAATACAGAAACACTTGCTATGGAGTAGTTGAAAAAAAAAAATACAGGAAGTAAACTCTCTTGCTTGATCTCATCTCCCTCTGTCTTTTCCGAGTGCATAATGTATCAAGCAGGTACATTCATTAATCGAGGTGCTCCCCTGGGTGTTCAACATGTGTCATCGAGCCCACGATTGCAGACAGCAACCTCCAGCGTCTGGGTGGAGAGGCAGAGGTCAAAGAACTTCACGCTGCAGCAAGGACATTCCCCTGTGCCATACCGACAGTATCTGCCTCTATCTGGTGCACAGTTTCCACAATGATGGTGCCCTAAATCCACATGCTCAGTGACTGTTCAATGTTTTTTCACAGACTCGTTTGCATTATTTTGGTTGCGCATAACTGTCCAGTCAATCTTTTGGACAGAGATATCTCCTCTCATCACTGCTGCCCTGATGTAGTTGTCCTGGAATTTACTGCTGTTTGCCTCCAGTGACACCTCAGTGCCTGGCGTTTGCTGATAGCCATAATCTGGTACTCCTTATTTATGAGTCACATGTTTTTTTTCCCCTCGAGCCTACATCTGTTTATCTTTACTGTCTGACAAAGGTCAAGCGGATCTTTGTCAAAACGAGGGCAGTTGACTGGTTTGTCTGTGTGTATCAACTCCAAAGGAGGGTGTGCACACATGACAGTTCATGTTGAATTAAATGAATGTAGACGAATTAGCAGATCAAACAGCAAAAAGGTTGTGTGGTACCGACCTACACTCCAACTAACTATAATTCCACAGTCTGAATGTGATAATCCACAGGGGGTGATCAAGTTGTGACAAAAAAAGTAAGTTCAAGAGGAGACAATAATGGAGCATATCGCCAAATGAAGGTAATTATATTATATATTCCATCTCAGAAACAATTGAAAAATGTAATTTCTGGAGCCCAGTGTTTGCAAAAGATATAATAGTATGAATATATATAAATCTCTCCCCAGGGTGTTCACAGTCCGGCCGGACGTGACAGCTCTGGGGTAAGATTATATATGGATTTCACTGACATGATAAAACCAGTGTCAGAATACAGATGTTTGCTGGTAAAATGATTCCTTTCAGGATAGCCAAAGGCACATTCATGCAAATCTAAAACAGTAAATATTGTGGTAAAACATTTGATTAATCATTACATACCATCATATGGGTTTCCTAGAAAAATTTGATCAGACAATGGAACCCATTTGAAAAATAAATATTTACAAGCTCTCTCTGTTGTATTAATGAATGTGCGAATGTCATTAAACTCAGTCAAAGGCTGGGTTCTGTTTCAATGTCACACAAACAGACCTTTTCCTGATCCAACAGCACAGGACCTACAGAACTTAAACAACTAACATTTACTAACTCCCAACTAACAAAAACTACCAGATGCTCTTTCAAAAATAAAGAATAGTGAATATGTATGTTTATAAGTGACTAAATGAAAATGTTCTGCACCCAGGTGGTCTGGACCCCACAGGGTGATGGAGAGGTTATCTGGTGCAGTTCATTGCACAGAGGGAGGGGGAGACGTAGTTCCACATCATTTCACATCTGGTCTACAAGGCCCGCCGGATCCGTCCCAGGCTCATCAATCTCACCACCTGACGACACGACCGGGAAAACAACGTCTACTGATCCAGTGTCAGCTGCCCCTATCCAGGGCATCATTCCACAACAATTGAGTCACATTTGCGAACTCCATCTCCAGATGGCTTCTAAGTGGGAGCGCATTTCCATTGTTGACTGCATCGCGACACTCTTTCTTGAACATAACCACAACACATCGTGTTAAGCCTCACATATGATATGCTGACTAACAATTTTTACTCCGAACCTTTTAATTTGGCCCGCGAGACGAGACAAGGTTGTCCCCTCAGTTCACTGCTATTTATCTTAGCCATCGAGCCGCTTGCAATAGCCATACGATACAATATATTCTCAGGGGCAATACAGAACATAAGTTGTCTTTGTATGCAGAAGACATTCTCCTCTATGTGTCAAAGGCTGAGTCTGCTATTCCTCATATAATTACAACTTTACGTCAATTAGAGGAGGTTTCAGGTTACAAGCTAAACTTACAAAAAAGTGAATTAATGAATTTGAATCTGTCCACTTCAGTGTTAACACAGATTCAAGTCCCTTTTAAAGTTACTAGAAACAAATTTACTTTTGTTGGTATTGTCATGACAAAAAAATTCTCAGACCTGTTTGGAAAAAATTATTGGAAACCTTTTAAGTCAGACTAAAATGATCTCACATCTTTGTCATCCCTACCAATTTATCTTATAGGCAGAATCAATTCAATCAATATGACTGTTCTTCCAAGATATTTCTATCTATTTCAATGTTTGCCCATTTTTATTCCGGGTAGTTTCTTTAAAAAAAACAAAAAACATTGCATAGTACATTATCCTAGTTTATCTGGAGTGGTAAACCCCCTTTTTGGTCCGATAGCAGATAACCATCTATTCCAACCGTCTATGCAAGACAGTGCATTTACCAATTGGCTAGGAGGGGAATTAAAGCTGACCTTTATATTGCAGAAGAGTTTGCATCTTTTGAGCTACTTCCACGGAAATTCATTTTGCCTGCTTCTAACTTTTTTCAGGTACTTATAGGTTAGGCATTACATAAAGGAGACTGTTTCGGATTTTACACAAACCGGCAAAAGGGATATTGGACTACATTTTTTATTTTGATATTAAGAAAAAGGGGACCAACTCTTTTGTGATTAAGCAATTGTATTGTCTGCTATAAATTCTAACTTGCAACATGTATGGGGCATAGATCTTCAGATGCAGATAGATGATGACTTGTGGGTTAGATGTAAAGCTTGTGATGCTACTCTGCTTCATATGTTTTCGTCGTGCTCTGGCCTTGTGAGCTACTAACTACTATCCATAGTGTTAGGACTTAAATTCCTCTCAATCCTGTTATTGCTTTATTTGGTGTCATACCAAATGGGGCCTTATCTGAAGGAGCACAGCTCCCCGTGGGTGGACGAAAAGTCATAGCCTTTTCCACGCCGTCTCATCCTCTTAAAATGGAAAGACCCTGCCCCCCCTCTGTGGCTCATTGGATCAGAGATGTCCTATCTAACCTCCATTTGGAAAATATTAGCTATTCAGTGCGCGGATTGGATAGACATTTTTGAAGGTTTGGAAATCCTTTTTTGTTTTTTGTTTTGACAAACCAACGACACTGGTATAGCTCTTGACGGCTGATTTTTATTGTTTTATTGAGTTTATACAACTTGTATCTGACCTATGTGCAATTGTCATAATTGTATCTGCAGTGCAAAACCTCTGAATGTTTTATTGTATATGTCAGTGGTGACAGCAGGGGTGGGTGTGGGAATTGGTTCTCCTTGTTTTAATGTTTTGGAATAATATAAATCTCAATAAATATATCTAAACACAAAAAAGTTAGTGGAAGACATCCTAAAATGTACAGGAAGTGAGCTATGAATTTTTGGATGTCCCATTTTGGCAGTTTATTTCTTTCATCTTTTTCTCCAACAGGGTTAACCGGCTCTACCTCATATTTGCTCAGAAGAGTGTTTATGCCTTCATGATGTTACAACACGAAGTTTGTGAGTTTTCGCGAATGGCTGTGGGCATGGCAACACACTGTTTACCAAGAAAACAACGCTGATTTTGAGGGCCTAAACATGCACGGAAACTCATGAAACTTGGCAAACGCATCTGGCCAGACAAAATAAGTTATATTTTATAGTGTATTGTGCAATTTTAAAAATAATTGACTCACTAGTGCCCCCTAGAAATCTTTAATGAAGCAGCCCTGGTTGTACGTTTCAGCAAGATTTACAGAAATTTGGAGGTATATGAAGGAGCCCAACACCTAAAAAAAATCTCTTTGAGCCATATGCTAAAATAAACAGGACATATTGCACATTTGCAGGGGGCATACTTTTGCCGACTTTGCCTAAACCTAACCCTAACCCGACCATGTCAACACCTGGGCAAACAAAAGGGGAAAAAATATTGAGTCTTCGAAATACTTTATGGTGCATCAAATTCTGTTTCACATTTCCTTCACCATGAAAGAGGAAATGTTTAATAACTCCTATTGTCATGACCTAAAGGTATCTCTATGACAATATTCGGTTATAAATATTACTCCACCAAGTGGAGACAAGAAATGTATATATTTGTGTCTATTTTTACATGCTACTCCGAGCCCGTTCAACAGATCCACTTAAGAATTTGTCAGCGAAGGCTTAAGATGTTGACCATGCTTCAGACCGTATATTGTGCCTTTTCAGCACTGGGCGTGGCCGCAAAGTCTGATGTGACGATGTGACAATAAAAGGTGCTGTAACTTGGCCCAGATGGCCCTATGTTCTCAAAATTTCACATCTTTGATGATAGTACAAGACTGAAGAGATCTACAAACTTATTTTTCACCGTAGTGTTCATGTTGTGCAATTCTGTTGCTATTTAAATGCATTGTTCGCCACCCAAAAAAAATAATCCGATTTTTTGAGTTTCCTAACATGAACAAAAACTCATGAAATAAAAATAATAACGCGTTAATCTAGATTATTTAATTATGCGCAAATTACTGCGTTAAAAAAATAACAGCTACATTCTGAGATTAAGCTGACAGGGAGACTGATGAATCCCGATGAGTGATCGCTGGATCGCTCAGGAGTCTCAGACAGCAAGTCCGAACGAGACCAGCCCACCCCCGGTTAAAAGGAGCCGTGGAGCGCTCCACTGGAAGTTTCGACGCAGTTCAAAGTATAGTAAAAGCTTATAGTAAAAAAATAGGCTGCTAGATGTGATGGTGTTTTGGGCAGTACAAGCCTGATAATCGAAATCAATAAAGGTTCACCACCCATCTTTATTTATTAGTGGCTGTATTAGCTACTCAAAACGGCGAGTAATAACCATATTGGGCTCAAAATGACGGCTCTGGGAGTTCTAGTTGTTTTAAAATTCTGGTACTGCTAGTGGTTATATGGCAAGTTTATTTATAAAAATAACAAAGTTGTCTGTTGTCAGATCATGTAACCTAGCTTGGGGTGGGTTTTTGATTTGAGGAGTTGATACTGTAGAGTTGTTATGACCCAGATATTGTAGCTTTAGATTTTTGTTAATCTCTTCTTCTAACCTCTAACTTTTCCTGATTACCAGTTAGTTAGATTAGCTCAAAAACCACCACAGCTATTATCAGTCCATCTCATGCCATCCACACACCGAACCTCAGCTTGTGGAAGTTTAGATTCAATTTTGCCAAAAAACAAAAATTTAATAAAATTGAAGTTTAGATTATCTTTTAAATTGGTTTGTTGATGTGCTTAAACTTATTCTTTTGAATTTCCTTTATGAAGCACACTTTAACAATAAAAATGTGGATTTCAAATCTTCTCTTTTTGGTGTATTCAATAGATTAGTCATGCACTAAAATGTTGTAATGTCCTAGAAATTCAAATTCTTTAGCAACTTTAGCAGATATGAGATTAGAATATATTAATTAATTTAAAAATACGGTAATTAATTAGATTACATTTGTAATTGCCTGACAGCATTCATTTAAATAGTTTTTTAATTTAAATACATTTTAAAAAAAGACTCACTCACTACAAATGTTCAAATAAGCAACCCTGGTTGGACAATTCACTTAGATCTACGAAAAGTGAAGTTAAAAAAAAAACTGACCAAGACTTACAAAAAAGCCTCTTGGAATGTTTAACCCAACAGGAAGTTGGGATTTTTGAATTACATACAAATTTTGCCCCATTTTTGGCCTAAAATCGGGGGCACATTTTAAAGAACTCCTTCCACAGATTTTATCCGACTGACTTGACTCTGTGGTTGGGTCATCTAATGATGTTGCTGATGAAAAACAACATTTTTATTTCACCAAATGCTATTGCTGTGGCTACGCATTTTGCAAAGAAATATTAGCTGATTTGGGTGGTCTAAATATGAGTAGAAGCTCATGACGTTTTGAATAAACATCAGGTCAGGCACAAAACAAAAAATACATATGTAGTTTGTTGTTTCATTGTCAATCAAATTTTAAATCCAATGCGCCAGTACCCCGACGTGCAAGTAGGCCTACCCCAAAGTGGCTTGGGCTGGGAGGGCCCTTTATAGCTGCTTTCAGCTCTAGTTTATTTATTTTTTGTCAATAAACTATCGACTTAAGCAGTTTGGGGTGAATGGTCTACATACATATAACAAAATAAATAAAAACAAACAATCAGGAAGAAGAAAACACTGTTGTTTACGACAGTGTTTGCTCGTCCGCCATGTTTTTCCAAGTGGACCGTCCACGTAGTCCCAGGCCAGCCCCCGGATCCTGGTAGCCCACCTGGAGCTTCAGTGGAGGCGAACGGGCGTGGGGAAAAGGTGGCTAAGCACAAACCACCTTCCTTGAGCCACTTGGAGCGGGGCCACGGGCAGCACTTGGAATATTTTTAGCTCCAGACCTAGAGGGAGGCATGCACCAGGAACAGAGCATCTATTCGGGTTTGCCGCAGCGAAGCCCCGGGCAAGTCCCTGATAGGTCCGCTGTCTAGGTGTGCGGTGCGGAAAATGTGGGCAATTGGGCCGCCGCCTGGAGGGAGGTGCTTTAATTTGCTTGAGAGGACGGGTATGGTGGGGCTGCCCTAAACAGCGTAAGTTGTAGTACAACTACTGATGCGTTATGCGTTAAATATTGGAACTTGTACCACTTAGTCAGTATTTTAATCAACCTTCTTCCTCAAGTTGGATCTCCAACTCGGCAAGGCAGACAAATCGTACAAGCCAAGCCAGACATACGTATGCTATCTGCCTATCAAATAAACATTATAGTTACATGTTTTGTTGTGCATTTATAAGGCTGGGAAGCACTGGGAGCACACAACTCTGGCTACAGTGATTAGAGGTCTAAATTCCGGTTTTCAATTGAACACACCATCACAGGTGAACGAGTCTTTTACCACACTATAAAAATGTGTTGTTTGCTCAATGTGGAAGTTAGGGAACATATTCAGTCGGTGTTTGTAAATGTTCTCTCCTTAGCTAGATAAGGCTGAACTGAAATATTATAATATAATCATAATATAATTAAATGTTTTAGTCCCCCCACCCCTTCAAGTTCCAAAATACCCATCTGCGCCCCTGGTGTGGGGAGCTGTGATGAAATTATCTGAACATCCCACACACAATGCGACCAAATCTGTTGAATGCCCAATTAAAAAAAAAAAATCTTTGTATGGTTGTAACGAATGTTGCCAGTCACCCAAAATTATTTATTTTTTTTTTTTCAGTTCCTCAAACATTTCACTCTTGGAAATATGCGCAAGGTCAACCTGGGGTTGAGGTTGAGAGATAGCAACTCTCCCCCTCTTTTTCACCCTCGCCAGAGACGGCCAAAAGGCCTTCCACACTTTTGAAGTCAACCATCACCCATGTCACCAGGATGTGAATGTTTGCTTTTCACCCGCCAGAACCAGGAGTTTATGGCACCAAAGTATTTTATCGGTGGCTCCATCCTCTCCCCTGTTGAGTTTGTGGATTAAATCACAGATAAACCCCAAGCCAGATGGCCTGGTTGAACCCAGGTCAGTCACATTCCTGTGACCACAGTGCTTTCAAGTGGGGACGATCGGAACTGCCCTCACATGGAACACCTATAACCCACAAAGCAATCTTACAACATTTCATCTAAAAAAATTTAACACATGCAAGTGAACTTACGCACAACTGAATGTTTCACACCATGTATGTTTTGTTTGTGTTTGGAGAAGAATGTCATATGTATTTCAACCTCAAAAGAGTTCTTAGTTATTCCGCAAATAACAAAATTACCTCATGACGCAGTATTAGTCGATATGTGTAACGATAACATGTTTTGCTTGGAAGAACTTGGCTTGCCAGCCTGACCAAGTTTTTATTATTAGTTATTAATTCTTTAAATAATTTGGAGTTTAAAAGGTCTTGGAGTTGAGTCGAGTCAAGGAGGGAGGGGTCGGTCCTCCCTTCTTGCAAACGGCCCACAACTTTAAAACCGCCGGCGCGGGATTTGTTCGCTCTCTCGTCTTCTGCCGCTGTTCCTGTTTATTTTCCACCTTTTTCCCTCTGTCTGGCCCCGAACTGACAAAAAGGACTTTCCGGTGCCGTGCCACGTTCTCAACCACGTGGCACTTGTTCCCTGAACGACCAAATGTCTCGGACTTGGCGATTGTACCGCAGCCGCCGTGCAACAAATCCCGGTGCACGGCCGCACTGTCAGACGGACACATCCTGTGTTTTTTTTTCCATTTTTCACATTTTCTTTTTTTTGTATTCGTCCCACCTTGGCAACACAGTCGCCGACGAACTTTTCCGTGACCCAGTTGGGACCCAGCAACCACAGTTGAACGGACACGCGCAAGTCCTGTGCGTCACTCAGCACCTGTTTCCAGTGTCCCATTGCAGCGAGAGCTGGTTCAACGGCTGATCTCCCTCGGGACGCAGACACGCGGCGGATCTTGGCCTCAGGAGCGCGTTTTGGCCAGCTGATACGCGGATCTTCCCGCGCGCCGAGAGGACAACTCCGGCTGAAGTCCCGACCGTGCACCTGAGTCGAGCTGTGTCACCCTCGTCCAACTGTGGAACAATTTTTTATAATTTTTATTTTTGCCTTGTTTTTTTGGAGTATTTTTTTGTCTTTCTTCAACCAATCTTCTCTCTGTCCGCTCGATCCAACTCACTCCAGTAAGTTGCACGTCTCATAACCAATTTGATATATCGCTGGTGCAACTTCCATTTCAAACATCTCAAAGACTTGGCAAGTCAAACCTTTCCTTTCTACCTTGTTAAATTGTTCCTCTCTTATTTATATTAGTTTTACTTTTATCTTTTTTTCCCCACCTTATGATAGTTAGGTAGACAGTATTTTGATTCTGTATGTGTAACTGCAGTGAATAAATGCATGTTGTTGTTTTTTAATCTAGTTCAGTCTCAATTGTGCTTGTGTCCGAGTGGATTAGTAATTATTTTAGTAATACAAATAACCACAAACTTTGAATGTGGCGACTTCAGATTATGAATAAATAAACGAGAATTTGGATTTTAGTCGTTGTGTTTCTCCAAACTGAAAGTAAACAGAATGTGGTGCCCCTATAGATGATTGAGGAAATTACGACTTCCTCAAGCGCTGATCAAATTACTAATTCGTCCAAAAGACAACATCAATTATCGCTACATGGTGTCTGACAAAGATACAAAAAATCTTTTAAGATTTGAAAAATCCTTGTGTGAACTAGGCTTAAGGAGGCGTTTAAGGAGGCGTTTAAGGAGGGATGAATCCAGAGAATTAAAATTTGAATTGCTACTGCCACCTGTGGCCCAAAAAATATCGAATTACACTCAAAAATATAAATGCAACACTTCTGTTTTTGCTACCATTTTTTATGAGACGAACTCAAAGATCTCAAACTTTTTGCACATACACAATATCACCATTTCTCTCAAATATTGTTCACAAACTAGTATAAATCTGTGATTGTGAGCAATTCTCCTTTGCTGAAATAATCGATCCCACCTCAATGGTGTGCTATATCACGATGCTGATTAGGCACCATGATTAGACTGCCCACCATAAAAGGCTGAACGGTGCATTTTTGTTATATTGGGAAGGGTCTGGTATGTCAGTATCTGGTGTGACTACCATTTGCCTCATGCAGTGCAACACATCTCCTTCGCATAGAGTTGATCAGGTTGTCAATTGTGGCCTGTGGAATGTTGGTCCACTTGTCTTCAATGTTTGTGCGAAGTTGCTGGATATTAGCAGGAACTGGTACACATTGTCGTATACCCCGATCAAGACCATCCCAAACATGCTCAATGGGTGACATGTCCGGTGAGTATGCTGGCCATGCAAGAACTGGGACGTTTTCACCTTCAAAGAATTGTCTGCAGATCCTTGCAACATGGCCGTGCATTATCCTGCTGCAACATGAGGTGATATTCTTGGATGTATGGCACAACAATGGGCCTCAGGATCTAATCACTGTATCTCTGTGGATTCAAAACGCCATCAATAAAATGCACGTGTTCTTCATCCATAACAGACGCCTGCCTCTGCCATAACCCCACCATGGGTTACTCACTTGACATTAGAAAACCACTCACCAACACGACGCCACACACGTTGTCTGACATTCCCAGCAGACCCACACAATGCGTTTGGGTCTACCAGGTCGGACTGGCATCTTCCCCCGCCATCGGAGACAACACACCACCATGTGGTGATCAGTTGACAGTTCCACCCCTCTCTTCACCCGTGTGTCCAACACACGTGGCCGCAAATCCGATGACACAACTACAAAGTCATTTCATTGAACTGCAGTCTAGGGTGTCCTGGTGCCAACTGCACATATGGACACCCTTGTGTTTGAACATGGTGTTCGTTATGGACAGTCCGTGACAAGCACAGAAGTCCAATAACAGATCAATGACAAGCACAGAAGTCCAATAACAGATCAATGGTCAGGTTCTGATCGGGGGGGGGTTCCTCCCAATCACGCCCCACCAGGTCTCACTGCTATTGCAAGTGATTTCTGTTTGGATTTTTGTGTGTGTCTTTTGTTTAAATAAATATTATAAACTGCTCTGCTGTCTGCGTTTTCTGGGATCAACACCCGAATGATAACAGAAATATAAATATCTAACCTTTAAAAAGACACCAAAATTAAACAAAATATGTTTAAATAAGTTCTGAGACTACGATGACCACGAAATTATGTTCGTCAACAGATTTGAGTTTGATGACGCAATTGCGGGCAGATCTCAGTACTCTTATCTGCTTCTTGTTCTAGTTGTGTAAATAAATTTTTAAAAACGCTTTGGGACATACCTATGTAAAGTTTTTTTTTGTATTCGTTTTTATTCAGCATTTACATCATACAAGCATGAAAATTTACAAAGTATTCTTGACACACAAACACAACTATGCCGGAATACATTCAACATAATGCCCTTTTTTTAAAATATAATTCTGCAATAAAAACAAATTCCCCCAACCCCCACCCCGTGAACTTAAGGAGGCACACAGCTTTAAACTAAAGAACCTACTATAAAATTAAACTGAAAACATAATAAAATGATTTTAATGTGCTCTTAGAAGTAAGGAAAATCTGAAATACAGTAATATAAATGTGTACAATACGTAGTTTACAATCTATACCGATACATGGAGTCTAAGATGACGTGGCAAAATTGGCTGCCCTGTTTATCAAGTAGGAATGGTTTTAAGGCCATTCAAATATGTCACCAGTACTGACATAACAGAAAATAATCTATCCTTGGACCCCCTCAGTGAGTATTTTATCTTTTCCAGTTGTATAAACTGCATCAGATCGCTCATCCACAAGGCTGATTTTGGTGGGTATTTAGATTTCCAATGAAGCAATATCTGTCTACGTGCAAGTAATGTCGCAAAAGCATTTATGTTCTTATGGTTATTGAGAGTGATGCACCGAATATTCGGCCACCGAAAATGGCTATTTTTGCTATTATCGAAATAAAATTAAAGCCGAAAGAGTATGGCTGAAATAGATGTGGTGACGCAAGCAAAAATAACGCTGCAAGCAAGTGTCTGTTTGAATTAAACAGCGAACGCGGGGGTGAGTGTCCGGCTTTCTACTCGCTATCTTTTCACCGTGTCGCAGCAGCTCCCAGGGCCATTGCGCACACCAGGAGGAGAGGGGCGTCACTTGGTGTACAACATTTAGGTGGGTCGAAAAAAGACAGAACTGCCGTGTACTGCAGTACTGGTGAGCCACTCTTTCTCCCGCAGGGACTTCCCTCTTTTTTTTTTAATAAGAGCCCCTCGAACGCTTCTACTTTTTCATCCTGGTGGCCGTGCTAAATACTTAAGCTAATGCTAACACTATTGCTATCAACAGTTTTAAACACGGAAACACTTACCGCTATCTCCGGTAGCAACAGACCTGTACAGGACGCTGTGTGTGACTTTGCAGTCCGTTCCCGAAGCCGATTAGCTGGTGCGAACAAATGTATTTATTTATTTTTAAACGTTGGTGAATATGTGAATGTGCAGATTTTAAGTGCGCCGCACCTTGTTCCGCCGCATGCTTCCGTGGCTGCCTGTGCGAACGACATTGACTATAAGGTGCAATCGCACCGCCAGAAAACGCGCAATCCTCGTTTGGGTGTTTTTTTACCATTAGCCAACATGTGGTGTGGGCACATTTCAATTTATATTGTGCTTGGTTAAAATGCCAGTGTTAGATAAATATTTGATAATAATATTATAATTTTAATTTATTATAATGAATACAATGATAGTAAAAATTGGCATAATTTTTTTTCGCCGTTTCGGTTTCCGGCGAACCATTTTCATTTCGGTGCATCCCAAGTTATTACTAATCGTTGAGCAATTTCCATCCGACACGCCAAATATGGCCATTACTGCGGATCAAGGTGAAGTGCCTTAGATAAAGTGTCAAAAATCATGGGCCAATAAGAAGACAGAGTAGAACAAGACCAGAACATGTGTGTTAAATTGGCAGAGCTGGTTTGGCAGCTATTAAAATTTGCATCTGTATTTGGGTATATTTTTGACAGCTTTACCTTCGAATGGTGGCAGCGGTGCAAAACCTTAAGTTGTATCACACTCAGTTTTGCACATGAAGTACTGTTATTCACTCTGCAGTGCAATGTTTCATATTTCCTCCAAACTCATTCCCAATTAATTTACCCAGTCTGCTCTAATCTTTTGAACAGATACTTAATTAAGTGAGGATATACAGTCTTTAATTCTGGAAATTAGTTTCCTTGAGTCCGGTGAGCTTTCCAATAATTCGTCCAAAGCGGATACTGGAGGTATATATGGAAAATTGGGGTCATTATGCTAAAAATGCCTTGTCTTTGCCAACGAAAGAATCCAGAATCTGATGTAGCAGGGAGAAGAGGTGATTTTTGATTATAGGCCCAATGTGGAGAAAATTATGGAGCCCGTTGTGCTGTCTAAGCTGATTCCATATTTTAAGGGTATGTACTACTACTGGATTGCTAGTAAAGTCAGTAATAGAGAGGGGGAGACTGGAAGTCACCAGGGTGCGAAGTAATGTAAAGGCACATAATGTGGATTCAAGGTGACACCAGTCAGTGTCGGAATTGTGTAGCCAGTATAGGATTGTTTGAACATTTGCAGCTCAGTAATAATGGCAAAAATTTGGAAGCGCCAGGCCACCTTTTGCACTAGGCGTTTGTAACAAGTCTAGACGTATTCTATTATTTTCCCATCCCATATAAATGAGGCGAGAGCCTTGTCTAGGATTCTAAAGAATGATTTAGGGAGATAAATTGGAATACAAATTTTGGGAGCACATTCATCTTAATACAGTTCACTCTTCCTGCTAAAGATAGGCGGTGGTCTCCAATTTAAGTCTGATTCAACTTTACCAAGTAGCCTTAGAAAGTTATCCTGATAAAGTCTTTGCATGGTCCTTGAGATATTAATGCCCAGATATTTAAAACCATCCTTGGATACTTTAAAGTGTAGGGCGTTATCCTGCATCGAGAGGGGCCAAATCATTCACGGGGCAACACTCACTTTTACTAAGGTTTAATTTGTACCCAGAAAATGCACCAAACCTCCCCAAAACACGGACAATGTGAGGTATACTTGAAATGGGGTCTGAAACGTACATTAATAAGTCATCTGCGTAGAAAGAAACCTTGTGCTCCCGCCCGCTTCTTTGAATTCAGTTCATTGATTGCATTGATCTAAGTGTGATAGATAAGGGTTCAATGGACAGCGCAAATAATAATGCACTGAGGGGGCAGCCTTGGCCTGTGCCCCTTAATAATTGGACAGGTTTCGATCACTTGCTATTTATAACTACAGAGGCAGTAGGTTATGTATATAGAAGTTTAAACCAGGTAATAAAGTTGGGGCCAAAACCAAATTTCTCAAGACACACAAACAAATAGTCCCACTCCACCCTGTCAAAGGCCTTCTCCGCATCCAGCGTGATAACCACTTCTGACACCTCATTGGAATCAGGAGTGTGAATAATGTTTAAGAGTCTTTGTATATTCGTGAATGAATGGCGTCCGAGGATAAAATAAGTTTGGTCAATAGAAATCACATCTTGCATTTTATCTTCCCAGGTGCAAAGCACGAGCCTTGGCCAAAATTTTCACATCACAAGCCAGCTGGACAAGTTAGCAAGCTCGCCATCATCAAGCTAACTAGCAAGCTAGCCATCATCAAGCTAACCAGCTAGCTAGCTAGCATTTTAAGCTAGCTGAGGAAGCTGCCAAACTAATTACTCGGGGCCTTCAGTGGATTCGGACTGAAACAAAATGGCTGGTGAAGCAGAAGTCATGGAAATGTTGGGAAAACTCAAACGAGAGTGTTCAGGAGCTCAATCAGCATTTTTCAGGAGGGTAAACATCCTTTCTCGTACTTCAAACTCAGCCACACAAAAAAAACACTGAAGTCAGAATGGTAAAAGCTAAATGCAGAATCTTGCAACCTCATTGCATTCAGCACCGATTACATGGAAGCTCTAGCTGAGGCAAATATGGACGACAGCAGGTCACAAGCAGAGAATGTTTCGAAGATGGCAGAGATCTGTGACAACTGGTTTGCAGAAGTTGAGTATGAGGTCAAGTCGGCGCTCTGGTCCAGATTTGCTGAAATCAAACTAGTCACCCTTGCCAGGCGAGCTGAGAAAACCATTGACCGAGCAGACCTGGTTGAGGTGGAACAAGAATCTCCAGAACACATTGAAGTGCAGGGTAACTACCTGAGGAAGTCAATTAAAATAACCAAAAAGGCACTGGCCTTGTGGAAACCCTGGATCCCCACAGTCCAAGCAGGCAGGCTGCAAGAAGAAATAGCATCCCTGACCGATCGGAACGAGTTGCTGTGGCTCAAGTGGGAACAAGAGTTTTGTGATACAAAAAGAAGAGTGAAAGAATCACAAATGGAAGATGAAGCCATTTGGGCAAAACAAGAACAAGTGGAAAGAGTGTGATGCTAAAGCAAACATGAAAGGGATTCCTGCTGGAAGTGACAGGCAACTTGGAGAGGCCAGCACATAACGCAACTTAGTGGGCCAACCGAACTCTGCTACCCAACAATCCCAGGACATCACCGGGAGTTGAGCCGAAAGTTCAAATTGCGCGCATCCGCCTACCACCCAAAAAAGGGGGAGCCTTCTGGGTCACCTGAAATAAAGAAGATTCATCTCCTGGAAAGCCTGGATGAGAAGATAAAGCAAAGCCTTGGGTTATCCAACAGTAGGTCTGCCGATGAGATATTCAGACTACTGGAGAATCGCTACGGGAACAAAGGAACAATAGCATGCCGTATAGTTGAGGAAGTAGACAAGATTCCTGCAGTTAAAGGAAACCAGCCAAGGAAGACAATTGGCCTCATTCAAGCCGTGGAAAGAGCATTGTTTGATCTCCAAGACTTGGGCGAGGAAGATGCTCTAAAGAACGGACTAGTGGTTAAATCAATAGAGAGCAAGCTTCTAGACACCATGAAGAGAGAATGGCTCCTTCAAGTGAGCGATCCTGCAAATGGGATAACACCAGGCAACCACTTTGATCGTCTTCTCCAGTTTCTGAAGAAACAAGAGGAGTTTCTTGAGAGAATGGAGCAGTTGACAATTGTGGATGATCCTGGACAATACAAAAGGGGAAAAGAGAAGAGGAAGTCTTTCACGAAGGCCACAAAAGGAGAAGTCTCGAAAAGATGCATGCATCATGTGTGGTGATGAAGAGCACAGAGGAAGACTGTTTGCCTGTAAGAAAAGGACTTGACTAGCCAGAGAAAGAGGCTCTCACAGTGACGTTGGCAAGTGCGCCCTAAGGTTTCTCTGCACAAAAGAAGGATGTCAGAAAGGTGTTTCCTCAGATCACCATTACCTCCTCTGCCCAAAGAAAAGGAAAGGTAATGATTGCAGTGGAAAAGTCGACAAAAGCAGGAGGAGATTAAAGCTCACACAAGAACAAGAGAAGTTATTGGCTGACTTGCTGCCGGACTTACTGGAAAAATATGAGAAGGTCTTCACTTCCTGCTGTCACAGGAGTAAAGCATGCCAGCGCATATGAAAAGAAGCAGATGGTGAGTGAACTGAAAAAACTTATAGTCCTCATGATGCTTACTTGTCACTGCAAATGCAGGACAAAAGGTCGGCACAAAAGAAGGATGTCAGAAAGGTGTTTCCTCAGATCACCATTACCTCCTCTGCCCAAAGAAAAGGAAAGGTAATGATTGCAGTGGAAAAGTCGACAAAAGCAGGAGGAGATTAAAGCTCACACAAGAACAAGAGAAGTTATTGGCTGACTTGCTGCCGGACTTACTGGAAAAGTATGAGAAGGTCTTCACTTCCTGCTGTCACAGGAGTAAAGCACCTGCAGGAAGCTGAAGGCACCCAGCATGTATAGAAAAGGCGTCCATGGAAAACGTGGCTGCCAGGAATTGTATAGAGTGGAAGGGGGTCGTCCATCCCGCAGATTTACCCCACCGAAATGGAGCAGCTGAGGCAGCTGTCCAAATCCTCAAGAGAGCACTTTCCAATCTTGGCTGAACCACCGGCAACTTCACTTGGGGAGAATTCCAGACCCTCTTGTTCTCTTCAGCTAACTTGGCAAATGAGAGACCGATCGATACCCGGCCCAGGTGCAGGAGGACATTATGGAATACGTCTCTACAAATTCCCTCATCCTCGGACGAACGGGAAGGCTGGAGACCTGGAAGGGATTCGTTTGGAAGGCCGCTCATGCCACAGATTAAAGGCTATCCAGGCTGCAGTAAACACGTTTTGGACAAGCTGGAACGACTTTGCAGGTCCAAACCTGTTTGTCCGACCCAAATGGCACAAAGCTTCTAGGAATGTTCAGGTAGGAGACCTGGTCTGGATAGCGGATCAAAATACGTTGAGAGGCCAGTTCCGATTAGGCCGAGTTCTGGAGACCTACCCTAACAAAAGAGGAGTTGTCCGGGATGTTGACATTCAGACCTGCGTGAGCCTTCTTGCTCCCCTCACTGCTGGATCGCGGAAGAAGCATTCAGTCCCAACTCCAACCACTGTCCTTCGCAGGGACATCCGGCGACTGGTGGTTCTGCTTGTAGTTGAGAAGCAGCAAAAACCTGAGAATTCTCAAGGTTCATAAACGTGGTCTTATGTGGACACTAAAGGAACTGTATCACTGGGCTGGGATGTTCAAGATGTTTTGGGGATCTTGAAAATCCCAGCCCAGTGATGACTTTCATTGAAGAAGCACAGCTGATTTCATGTGGTCTCCCTGAATCAAGGATCGGGAGACCAGGGATATATAAAAGGGTGGAACCCATGTGGAAATGTTTTGTCTAAGATACAGGCCACATGGGCAGCCGGTAAGAAATGTTTGGCTCTTTTTTTCTAGCAGTTTATGTATTATGCTTCAGTAATTTGTGCATATAGTCTTAAGACTTCTAGTTAAGCTAACGTACATGACGATGACCATGAAGGCTCCCAACAACTTATGCTTGGGGACTCAAACACTTTTGGAACAAATGCACAAATCAGTAATTGAACACGGCACCAAACCAAATTAAATTGTGAATAACAAAAAAGAAAGGGAATAAAACAAATAAAATAAAAACTATAAAACAAAATACACAGCTACGGAGCTGGTGATGCGCTTCAAAAGCATAACGGGAGTGTTGATACCTAATAAAACAATGAGATAGTCATACTGTAAATCCAGCGCTATTTTTTTGAATAAGGAACAGAGGAAACGTGTCCATAAATGCACAAATCGGTAATTCAACACAGCACCAAACCAATCAAATTATGAATTGTGAATAAGAAAAAAAGAAAGGAAAAAAAAAAAAATGTAAATAAATAAAATACTGTAAACCAAATTACACAGCTAAGGAGCTGGCGATGCGCTTCAAAAGCATAAAACCTAGTGTGTTGATGCCTAATGATAAAAATATAGCTTGAACCAGCCAGTAACTGAACACAACACTAAACCAATCAAATTATATTGTGAATTTAAAAAAAAAGGGGATTTTTTTTTTTTTAAATAAAATAAAATAATGTTAACCAAAATACACAACTGATGAGCTGGCGATGCGCTTCAAAAGCATAATGACACCTAATATAATGACTTAGTCATACCTGAAGTCCATTATTATACTTGGCCTCAGACACAAATTATATCGCCCACAAAGCTGCCAGACGCCTCCAGCTAAGGGACGAGGACATGACATTGGTCATCCAAGGGGTTGGCGGAATGCCAATGAAGGTTACCACCAAGAGGTACACCATGAGGACCAGGATAAAAACTCCAGAGGGTAAAGAAAGGGCTCATCAGATTCTGTGCTATGGATTGAACAAAGTAACCAAAGTGCACCAGGCAGTCACCCCACAACAGCTGAAGAAGTTTTTCCCCAGAAGTTTCAACTGAGGAGCTGATCCATCCAAAACAGATTGAGCATCTGAAAAGCCACAGAGAAGGACGTCTAGCCCCACAGAAGATAAAGGTGACTGGGGATCTTGTTTTGTTGGAAGGTCCTTTAGGGAAAACTGCAGAAGGAGCACATCCCAATCTGTTTGAAAAAATAGATATGGCATTGTACATGTCCAGAACCCACTTTGTGAGGTCACTGAGTACAGCTGTAGTGTCATACAAAGAGACACTTTTAGACCCACAGACCAGCCAAAACCAGCAAGAGATGCATGACGAGGTGGAAGTGATTCGAGGTGCAGCTCTGACCACTAAGGAGATACTCAACTGGTGGAAGTGGGACAGCATTGGAGCGGCATGTGAACCAAGATGTGGGGGATGTCGGTGTGGTGAAAGAAATGACCCTAGCAGAAGAAAAAGAACTGGAGAAGATCAAGGAAGGCCTCACTTATGTTATGAGAGATGAGCACAGTCCATTCCCTTACTGGGATGCAGCATACCCATGGAGAGGTGATCCTATGTTCCTCCCAAACTCCAGGCAAGGGGTAGAGGCTACCTTCTTGACAACTGAGAGACGCCTTGAGAAGGGCCCAGAGTGGAAGTCTGCATATGTTGCACAGCTCCACGAGATGGTCACAAGGGTTGCAGCTTTGAAGCCCACCAAAGAAGAAATTGAGGGCTGGGACGTTCCGGTTTGGTACATCAGCCACCTGATTGCTCTGAATCTTCTTTTCAAAGGTCCTGATGTCCTCAATCCCATCAGAGGAGTTCTCCTAAGGTTCAGAACAGGTGTGCACGCAGCTCTAGGAGTCATCAAGAAAATGTATAACTGTCTGGCTGAAGAAAAAGGAGGTTCATCTTCACCGGTTTCTCTGGAGAGATGACACAAATGGGAAGATGGAAGAGTACGCCATCACCAGGTTAAACATCAGCGACCGGCCAGCTGACTGTATTGCACAGCTTGCCATGAGAGAAACGGCAAGATTACCTCAGTTTGCTATCATGGAGGAGTGTTCTGGAGGAGAACTGTTACGTGGATGACATCCTTACGTCCCTCAATGATCCAGAAAGATTGAAAACCTGCATCACTGGAGTGGAGAAGATTCTCAATGCTTAGTCATACCTGAAGTCCATATTTGTTGACAGGCTTGGGAAGTAACGGAATACATGTACCGCCGTTACGTAATCAGATTACAATTTTTTTTAAACTGTATTCCGTTACAGTTACAGGAAAAAAAACATGAAATCAGATTACAGGTACATTTATTAAAAATGGGGATTACTTCAGGGATTACAATTTCTACGATGAGGGTGAGAGAGAGAGAGCTAGGGCGAGAGAGGGGGAGAGAGACGGAGGGAGGGAAGGAGAGAGAGAGAGAAAGAGAAAGAGAGAGAGGGGGAGAGAGAGAGAAGGAGAGAGAGAGAATGCATGCACATGCATGCATGCCCACCCACCGGCCCGCGCGAGTGGGACTCTTGCTACATGTCGAGGGGGTGGGGACGAACTAACTAACTAGTAGTAGGGCAGTTTGAAAAAGCTTTTTTAATTACACAAGGATTTTTGCTATTTGTAGGCTACCCGGGTCCCTATCACCCGCAAATAGCAGGGGCACATTGTATATAATATTTATTGTGGTGATATTTATTTAAATGTTGTCTTCATGAGCATACTCAATATTGGAGTAATCCAAAAGTAATCCAGTTACATTACTTTAATATTATGGTACTTGGATTAATTTACTAACTAAATTTTTTAGCAGGTAACTTGTAACTGTAATGGATTACATTTTAAAAGTAACCCTCCCAACCCTGTTTGTTGACATACAAAAATGAGGAAACGTGTCCACATCACCGGCGGTATGCGGCATCAGATGTGGGTCCCAGCTGTGACATTCTCAGTTTGGTTCCATGCCAAACCTGCGGTGGAAAAGCTTCTGTGCTTCATCAGGTGTATCAAAGGTGAACGCGTCTTCGCCGTGTGTGATGCGAAGGGTACAGCACGCAGAACCTGATGTTCTTCCAATACAGTGCTTGCTTGACGTCGTTGAACGCGGATCTCTTTTTGGCGAGCGCTGCGCTGACATCTTGGAAGACCTGTAAAGTGGTTTCTCTGTACTTGACTTTGTGGTTACAAGCCCAGCGCAAGGACACTTATTTCTGCTAGAACCTGGAGAAGCAGTCTTCCTCTGGGCGGGTTCAAATGTCGGAGTACGGTGGGCTCTCTCCAGTTCGGGTGGTGTGGGAATCTCCGCGCCCATCGCCTCCATGAGAACCTACGCAATGAACTTGACAGGATAATTTCTGTCCTCGCTGCCTTCAGGAATGTTAAATATACGGAGGTTAGCTCTTCGTGAGCGGTTCTCTAGGTCGTCGAGCCAATCCAAAAGAAGCTGGTCCAGTTTCTGGAGCGTCTCCACCTTGAACTACGCAGAAGTTAGCCGTTCAAAGTTTTCACCAGCGATAGATTCCACAGAGGTAAGATGGTTCTGAAATGAGTTCACCGTTAGCTGTAGTGAATCCAGTGAAGCTTTCAGTGGTTTTTTGGCTTCTTGGATTAGCAAGGATACGTCCTCCTTAATCAAAGTCCTTTGTTAGGCAAATTCTGCCGACAACTGGCACGTAGCAGACAACGTGGTCGAGTCTTCCTTTGGGCTAGTCGCTGTTGGATTGCTAGCCGCAAACAAAGCTAGTTTGTTAGCAGCACGCGTCGCCGGCGTCTGGGCATTATTCAATGATTGTGTACTCCTCGAGCTGCTCATTTTGCAAGAGATAATCTCCAGTTCAACTAAACAACGTTAGTGGTGCTTGAGATTCAAGAGAAAGCGTCGTTAAATAAAAAATAAAAAAGGTTCGTCGGGAGCCTTCAGATAAACGTCTTCTCCCTACGTACCACCGGAAGTCTCTCCTGTGTGAAGTTTGAATCCATGCATTGGATAGTCACAGCAGTTATTCTTTGGGGTCACGCGCAGTCCAACACCGGAATGTACAAGTGGACCGAGAGGACTCAATAGCCATGGAAAATGCCGAGATGTACGGACTTCTGCCACTGTACTCTCCAGTTGCATGTTCTCACTCGCTGTGACACAAGCACACTGTGCGTGCCATGTGCGAGCCCGGCGTTGACGGTGGGCCCTCCAAAAAAAGATGCATAATTGTGTCATTGTATTATGTTTCAACATCTGGGGAATTAAACGTCTATGAGCGCTACTTTGCTAGTAGTAGAGTACGACGGCGCATAGCTCTTGTTCTTGTAATAAAAGATGAAAACCATAAAGCCTCACACACCCAACCGATTCATAGCCACACGATAGCCCGTCCACAGCTTTAAAAACAATGTATCTAAGGATTCCCTGCGGATTTTGTATCGATTGAGCAGTCTTCTACCTACGGTCATTATAGCTCTACTAGAAGAACGATATCCGGTCAAATCGTTTTTTTGTCCCACCCCTAGTTTGGACATACCGACAGTGAGTCACTGAGACAGGCTGGATCTGGATAGCAGTGTCTTGGCATCTGAAATCGAGTGGGCTATTAAAGGTGACCTTGCGCGAGCTTTGCAGCGACAACAACAACCATCCTCTGGATGCCCTGATACTGTATCAAAGGAATTTTGGGTGAAATTCTGTCTTATTGAAGAAATACAGGCTCCACAAGATGATCTACTGTGATTCAATAGATAATCACCAAATGCCATCTTTATGTACAACATGCCATTACAACAAGCATAATTAATTACTTTATTCTCTGCCTTGCCCGCCTCTGCAAACTTGGTTGCTGCTTCCCACACAGCTGTACTTCCACGATGGGAAGCCGTCCTTCCACAGAGACTGCCGGTTCGCAAGAAGCTGCTCGGCAGCAAGGCAGGCAGTCGGGCAGCGGTGGACCTTCGCGTGAGAAAGAGCGCCGGACGCCGCACTCTCCGAAGGGAGTGGAGACCTGCCTGGCTGCCGAACGGCTTATGCAAGCCGGTGGTGCAGGGGCAACTTGCGCGAGCCGGCGCCACTGCCAGAATGGCTTCTGCGAGCTGGCGGCGTGGGGGGCGGTTTCCGCGAGCCGGTGGTGCGGGGCCCGCCTTGCTGCCAAATGGCTTCCGCGAGCCAGCAGGCACAAACTACCAAGCGTCTTTCACGAGCCAGCGAGTAGAAAGCAGCTAGTCCCCGCAGTGCCGACCAGCTCCCTCGAGTATTATAATGAGGGTTGGGGGAGGGGTTCAAAATTCTGAGGGTAGAGTTAATGATTATAAAAGTGAAAAAGGTGGAGTATGAAACAGCCTATTTGAGCTGTGTTGACACGAACTGCCAGAGACAAGGGAAACATGGGTCATTTTCCTCACAACTCTGGGGATTACACCGGCTGCGTGTGCGCTGCGGATCGACTGCGGAGTAGCTGTGTCGTGCCGGAGACCGCCGCACGGATAGAATTATTTTCTAATTTTGTCGGACGACGCATCCGTCGGCATCCATCAAATGGCAAACAAGCACAGAACACATCAAGCGGGACAGGACGACCGACGCAGTTTCAAAATAAAATTTCCGGTTACTTTTCAGAATAAAACACTCGCCAGATCCTATTTCGCAATCATGTCAGTCATAATGGGCGTAGCCAGGCCTGGAGTCAACATGCCAGGTGCTTATTCACGGTTTAAACACCAGTGAACATGGACGAGGAGAGGTTTATATTGGAGGTGGAAAGCCACAAAATAATATATGACACAGCACATCCTTTTTATAAGGAAAGCCAAAAAAAAAGGTTCAATCAAAGGAGGTTCAATCAAAGGTTCCAGTCCTTTCTTTCTGCTTCTCTATTTCTGCTTCTCTGTTGAGCACAGACAAAATTGTGTTTATCGTTTTTTAATGCCACATTATCGCACGCGATCACGCGAGACACGGCGGGAAGTTGTCCGTGACGGACTTGCCGGACAGCAGGTGTGCGCAGACGGTGAGTTTTGTCCATAAAATTGACGTGTCCGCAGCACACAGTCAAGACGCAGCGGAGAGGAGACGCAACGCACACGCATGCAGTGTAATCCCGGCGTTAGTCAGGGTGGGGGAATGCATATTATGATCAAACTTTAAAAAACTGCAATTTTCTTTTCAGGTCCCGTTTAAGTAAATGAAGAGCGGCAAAGATTCGGGACACGATGGATTGAATTCTTTAAATAGTTTACCATACACCATATAGCATGACCAAGCAGGTAAACAAATTTGACAATATCTGCCCACCAGTTCACAGTTACGGTTGCAATGAAAGTAGGTTATCTGTTGTGAATTCCATCCATCCATCCATCCATCCATCCATCCATCCATTTACTGCCGCTTATTCGGGGTTGGGTCGCGGGGGCAGCTGCTTTAGGAGGGAAGCCCAGACTTCCCTGACTCCAGCCACTTCAACCAGCTCCTCCGGCGGGATCCTAAGGCGTTCTCAGGCCAACCAAGAGACATAGTCTCTTCAGCGTGTCCTGGGTCGTCCCTGGGGCCTCCTGCCTGTGGGACATGCCCGGAACACCTCTCCAGGGAGGCGTCAAGGCCATGTCCCAAGACATTTTTATGGTAGCCTACTGATATTTTTCAAAATGTCTTTTTTACTGTCATGGGTCCGAGCAACTACTGAGAAGACTCCTACTACGTCCACGGAATTAGAGCATGAAATCACGTATTAAAAAAAAGAGCAAGCTTGTCAATAAAGTCCAAAAAATAGTGAAGAAAATTAAGTTCAGCGATAGTGAAGTGAGAAAAAATGTTGCTTCATACTAGTGTTGCACGGGATACTAGTACCGTACCGCGATGTTTCTGCGTCAAATATGGCTCTGTATCGGGTTTTTTAGCATCGGTATTTAAAAAAATATATACACGAGACAGCTTGCCAACTATGTGTTTTAAAGGCAGGTACACATACACACATGGTCATCTGTCTATCGATATGTGGGAAAGGCTTGAAGTAAGTGGCACGCCTCTTTCTGCGTGCGTGCGCAAAGACACAGGAAGATGGCTTCAAGTGCTGCTTGTCCACTCCTTGTTGAGAAGCATGACGCGCGAAGTGTCATATGGAACTTACATGGCCCACAGGCATGGCAAGCCAACCAACATGACAAAGCCTGTCTGTAAGGCTTTTTTTAAAGTTACTGTGGCTCGAGGCGGGAACGCATCCAATATGAGCATAAGCACCTTGCTAACGTGTTGTGCTTAAAGTACTTACGCCCGTGAAAAATTGTATCTGCTGCCGTGGGAGCGCGCACGCATTGAGTGGAAGCCACGCGACAGCACTTCCTACGCATGTTTTCAAATAACACATGAAGAACACACGCGTGGTTTTCAATTTTCAATTCTAGAAACGTTTTGTAAGGAAAAAATGTTTATCGCGGTGAAATAGAAGAAAAAGCAACAATCACTCACGTTCTGCACTGGATCCGGGGTGCGTTCAATGCTCAGGTAGGCATAGAAAAAGCTGACTGACTGAGCGACAAGTTGTGGCGCATTTTTGACACTTCCCTTAAAAAATAAGTGAAGTGTGAATTATTTTGTCCCCAGTTTGTAGTATTTGGTTACGCATTTGACTAGTTGGG
Source organism: Leptonotus elevatus (assembly GCF_054856555.1). Lineage (NCBI taxonomy): Eukaryota > Metazoa > Chordata > Actinopteri > Syngnathiformes > Syngnathidae > Leptonotus > Leptonotus elevatus. Next base: position 1,180,244 of record NC_141249.1, read on the forward strand.
AGTGGAATGGATAAGAGCACACACGCGTCCACAAGCAACATTACATTGAGTCATTGGAGTGCCACTGTATTGCCAATATCTACAACTGAGTCAAATACGGTACTTCAAAAATATGGCCTGCAATGTGAAAGCTCATATTTTATGCATAAATATATACAGTATGTACATACATTAACATGTATACAGCCTAATATTTTGAATTAATAACAAAAATAATTAGAAATTATTTTGTCAGTTTTAATTTGGCTGCGTTTGCTGATGTTTTAGATTTTTGTCGAGGTACCGTTTCAGTACCGCTATCGAGGAATTTTACACAGGTATAGTATCAAAGTTGAAATTTTGGTATCATGGCAACACTAATTCATACATTCTATGTTACCCCTCTAGTACTGATTTTTTTCTGCTGGGCAACATTTATTTATTTGTGCTGATTTTGATTCATTTCCCACATAAGAACATACACCTTTTTTTTTGCGGGGGGGGGGGGGTTATCTCATGTTTTTAGTTGTTACAGTGGACACCAGGATAATACTGTAATGTGTTGTAAACCTATAAGCTTATATGCAACATTTTTAACATGAACATCATGCAAATAAACTTGCGATTGTGATTGGTTATGGAAAATCCAATCATGAACTAGAGGTGTTGACATCCAAATTATGTGTTTTATTGGTTTTGACATGCGAATACGTCATGTCCACTGGGACCATCTATGGGTCTGAAGGGGTTAAGTGAAGTGGAATTGTATTCTATTTAAATGAAATGTGATATAATGTTGCAATAACATTTGTATAAGTCCATAACTTAAAAATGGCCCATAATGTTATAAATGTGCCCTTTTTTAAATGTAATAGGCCTATAAAGTAATAACTGGCAAATAATGTAGTAAAAGTAATGAAACTGTAATGTAATCACTTTTGGCTAATAACTTATGCTATTTGCTATTACGTTATTGACCAGGTAAAATAAAATCCTGGCCAGACACATAATAACTAGCCAAAAACTAAATATTACTAAATTATTGGTCAAAATGTATTATGTTATAGCTTCAGGACTTTTATTACAATATTGGCCAGTTATTACATTGTCGGCCTACCACATTGTGAAAAGGGCAAATTTTAGAACATTGTCGGTGGTTATTAGGTTATAGGCTTGTACAAGTTTTTTTTTAATCAACATTATATTCTATTATATAATGTAGCAACATTATCAATAGTGAGTATTCGTATGTAGTATAATACTGCTATGTTGCTTATTTAAAAACATTCAAACATTTTTGGTGGGTGACTTAAATGCATTAATTTCCATTCATTTCAATGGAGAAAGTTGATTTGAGGTGTGAGTGATTTGAATTACAAGTCATGGCACAAATTAAACTCGTAAGTTAAGGAAGCACTTGGTAAAATATCACCTAAGTCATTGCTTGTACAGTGAATAAATGTTTTATTTTGACATCTTGCATACTGCACTCATTATTTACGGGATGGAGTGTATTTAGAAGAATTTCATATCCATCAATTTTCTGTGCCGCTTATCCTAACTAGGGTCAGTCCAGGAGCCTATCTCAGATGACTTTGGGTAAAATGCAGGGAGAATTTAAAATGGCTTCTTCAAAATTTTGAAAGCAATAACTGCATACCATTATCCAGTTTAGATTCAATTTAAACACTTTAGTCTTTTATTACTAGAAATGGCAAAAGGAGAGGAAAGAAGGGTATATTAACGGAGAGAACAATAGCGAGAGGTAGTCGGGGGTGAAAAAAGCATTAAGTAGATGTTTTCCTTGAGGGCTCAGCTATGTAGATCAGAGCTCCAGGGACTGCATGAACTGCTATAGCCTGGCCCCCTCTCTCCAGAAACAGTGAAGGCAATGGGATATAACAAAGAAACAAATCCAATCACAAAGCCAGATAGGGACATAAAACATTAGGCTTCATTATTACGCAAGGTTATATTTTGAGCTACAGTGTCTGCTGATTATTTTATTTGGTAACTCAGTCAGTGCTTGCTTGGACTTTGAGACTTGATGTGGGTCAAAAATATGAAAATGAGGTATGTTGTTGGAGAGCTGGCTGTCTCTTTGCTAGGCAAATTTTTTAAGGACATTTCCATAGAGGTTTAATTTGGGATATTTGTAACCAATTCAATATTGCCTTAGACACAAGTGTAATTTATTTAATCCGTTAAAATGCAATATTTACATATTCAATAAATGCACCCACATATAATCATCTGGCCAAGTCAATAATGTTATAGTAAAAGATAATGCATTAATCCATGTTCATCATACAACTGTGCCCTCAATTGTTGCAAATATCAATTGAACCTTGCACACACAAACACATACATTAAATATCAGACCCCCCCCCCCCCCCCCTCCACACACACACACACACACACCCCTCTCCCATGTACAGATCCAATAATCAATTTTGGGAAAGATCTGGAATTATTGAATCATAAATACATAAATAACATTGAGTGTGGCATCATGAACAGTTTCTTTAGTAGGCTATTATGTTTGAGAAATTGCATCCACGCAGTCTGGAAGGAACATACGCCAAAGCAGTGTTGAATGTATGAGATTCCAAACAGTTTAAGTTGAGAAACGTCATGGGGACATGATAGGATTTGGATCCCAATTTATTAAATCAGTCTATTAACGCTGCTGTTTGCGCAGAGTGGATGTGCCAGGTCTGTTAGCCGTCTCGAAGGGGGGGGGGGGGGGGGGGGGGAAAGCATGTTTCCACATATTATCCCTTTCCACTGCGCAGAAATTACGACATAAAGTATATAGTTGAATTTAGCCCCCCGACCAATTTGCCCACCATCGCTTTCTCCTATGTCGTGCGATTAAGACATTCAAACCACTGAACAGGCTGCTTCAGTTCATCAGTCGTGTCATGCCATATATTACCGAATTCCTTCCTCCTGACGAGATAATTTGACAAGATGTGTATTTACCATGTAAGTGTCTCCAGTCTGCTTGATCCACAGTAGTCCTCTGTGCACTGCGTTATCAACTGGAAAAGGGAGCCTTTTTTGTCGACATAGCCCACAAAATAATGGGTTCGAATGAACGCACTGCCAGACAAAAAAAAAGAAAAAGGGGGTGGGGGGGGTTCTGCTTCACGGAAAAAAACTGTGGTTAATTGCATGCGTTTCATTGATCCACGTCGATATTACGGATTATATTCGACGACAAGCATGCAGCCACAACGCACTGAGCGTTTGACGCACTAACCGTCTCCCTCAGAAATGGCGGTGATGCTGGAAAGATGAAGGATTCCACCCCCACCACCGTCCGCTTCTCACGATACAGGCTGCACTTGGCTGATAAAAATAAATAAATAATAATAATAAATCATCTTCATACAGTTTTAATGCAAGCAGCGTGTGTGGAGTAGACCACGCCACAATAGCTTGCCCTAAGGATGGAAATTAATTATGTAAATTCTAGTCTTCATGTTTGAATGTATGTAGATAAATCGTATTATTATGTAGATACATCATATTATTATTATTAGTAGTAGTAGTAGTATAGATGTATGTAATGGATGCTTTCATGCTTTTTTTTTTTGTTAACTCAAAAGATGATTTCATGTCGTTGCAGTACGATTTATCTACATACATTATTATACCCACTGAGCCATAGATCGTCTATTAGACGTCTCTTCTAAGTTCAGACCGAAATTAGCCCGTCTATATTTTAGCCCGAATCTAGACGATACAAATAATCAAGTAAATATTAACTATTAAATTAAAAAAAAAAAACCTGTAGGTTGTATAAATGATGGTAAAACGTTGCATTACTACGTTTTAAACAGTAATTGATCAATGTACAGTGTAGTTCATATTTAGACTTGTTTTAAACGTCTAAATCAAGTTCTCATTTCAACTCTCTTTAGACCAAATCTAGACGATTGAATCAAATACACTGAATAATGTGTATTGACACAAAAAGTAAATAAATAACTGACCAACTGGATCATCAGTGTGAAACAAAATGCCAGATCGCACGATTCATGAATAAAGCAGCCAAATACTATAAGCATATGTGCATACGAGATTGTCATGTACTGTCAGCGGGTCTTTATAACTGTATGATACCTCCCCACCACTAGGAGGCAGCAACGCGTTCAAGCTTCCGGTCAGTCTGAAGGGAGAAAAAGAAGAAGTGAAGTGGCAATAAGAAGCAACCTTTGATTTGTAGTCCTCTTGGACAACTATTGCTTCAAAAACAAAAAACAATTTCTAAAAAACAGAGAAGGGCTGCCCATAGGTGAGTGCTCAAAGCCACGTTATTGAAATGTTTAGTCCTGCAATGTTTGTTCATTTAATTGTTCAGCTTGCGGTTAAGTTTCCATCAATCATGGTGTTTAAAAAAATAAAAATAAAAAAATAATAAAAATAAATAATAAAAAAATAAGAGATGTGCTTCTGACACAGAAATGTTAAGGTTAAAGGAGGAAGGCGTTTAGAGAGTTAGTTAGCTTTTTATTTCTTGCTTGCTCCATTTTTTTAAATTGTATGTAAGGATTATGACTTGTACATCAGCTGTGTAAGACGCTACAAAAAAAATTGGGGGGAAATATTGTACATAATGAATTGATATACTTACTATCTTCTCTGATTTCAAACCATTCCGTTTATCCAAATTGGTGATTAGTTAATGCACATGTAAATTCTCAATATTAATGCATACAAAGTTATTGTTGATCATTTCTACCTTAGGTCATCCACAACATAATGATGTGCGGCAGGAGGACAAAGTACACAAGTTATTAGGTAAACCGCCTACTGTATATGAAACAAATGTGACTAATGTTCCAGCAGCTAATCAATGGCGCACACACATCAGCACCTGGCAACGTGACAGGCAGGACACAAGGCACCGTATTTGTTAAGTATCAAAATGTTCACAATGGTAACACTGTGAGTAAAAATATTAATTTCAATACCCCCCAACAGTGAATATTGGCGGCAAGACGCACCACGTGTCCACAATGCAGCCAGGACTCCTGAAGGTACACAGTAATTCTGTGTAGTGTTGGACTGCTTTGGTATGGGTTGCAAGTTAGACATGTAACTTATGCAATTTATTTATCTCCCAGCGATAGATGCAGTCTCATCCATACTACTGTCGGGACCCCACAAGGTAACACGTGGATTACACGTGCTTGTCAAAAAATTAAAATATCCTCAAAAAGTTGAATACATTCCATAATTCCATTCAAAAAGTCAAACTTTCATAGATTATAGATTCAGGGCCCACAATTTATTGATTTCAAGTATGTATTTCTTTATTTTTACATTATTTGGTCTTCCAGCTAAAAAAAACAAAAACAAAAAACAATGAAAACAGTATGTCAAAAAAATTTAATAATGTGAAGAAATCACCATGCATACTTCCCAGTGTTTTGCATGGGAAAATAAAAGATAGATGGATGGATGGTATTTTCAAAACGACATGTCAATCTTCAATACTTGGTTGGATTCCCTTTGCCTTAATCACTGCCTCGATGCGCCGTGGCATTGCTTGGGTTTCCTGGAAGCCCAGGCTTTATGGATGCTTGCTGTCAGCTCTTTGTTTTTTGGTTTGGTTTGGTTTATAGTTTTATTGAACATATAAACATAAAGAAAACACATTACAAGTTAAGTTGAAGTAAAAAGAAAAACAAGAATAGGAAGAAAGAAAATAGTTTATATGTTTAAAAAGGGTAAGAGGAAGTTAAAAACTTATCTAGTCCTACCCCTTATTTGTTTTATGTTGATAAAATGATGTATTTCAACAAAAGGAAAATGTATAAACCCAGTCATAGATACAAGTGCACTTGAACATACGCGCATTTGCCAGTGACATATGTACATGAAATTCATAGGCATATACCATAATACATTTATAAATCATATCCTCATACTCACATATACAATTTTCATTACAGTCATACCGATACATCCAAATAAATTACAGCATATATACAATTTTAACAGCTCATGTCTGATGTAAGTCTGGGTTTTTTTGTTTTGTTTTTACTTTGCTTTTAAAAAAATGTTTAATTCAGCAAGTGACTGACATCTTTTCAGGTCAGTTCCAAAATCATTCCACAAATTTAACACCTTTTACAAAAACACACCTTTGCTTAATATTTGTTCTTGTTTTAATTTTTTTGTAGACACTTGTATAAGGGGTTTATGTTAGAAGGACTCTCTCTAATTTCAAACACCTTCTGAGTACTGTGGCAGAGGAGATTATTGTGTACTTTATACATTTGTGCGATTTCCACACAATTGGTCAGATATGGTAATAATAATGAACAATATAATGTGTATAATGATTTCTTATTCAGGACATCCTTAGTTTTAGAGAGTATCCCTATAATTTTTGACATTTTCCTTTTGACATTATATGTGTGTGACTTCCAACATAATTTTTCATCAATAACTACTCCAAGAAATCTATTTTCATACACTATTTCTATTTCTATTTAATTTACCATAATTTTGACCTGTTGTGTGGTTTGTCTAGTACCAAAAACTAAAAACTTTTTCATTTTCATTTTTGATGGAAATATACCGGCTTTAAACAACAAATTACATATATATGGCAAAGGTTGCACAACATATTTTACAATACTTTTTACTAATGTCATATCAATGTTGAGCAGTCAGTGGACTTTTTATTTTTGTAATGTTTTAACATTTAATACTTCTGTATCATTAACAGCATTAAGCCACACAGTGGATGGATTATTTTTGATGTGCTTATCTATTTCACGTTTGTTTCTTGGCTCAGGGATTTATTTTGCCAAATTACTGCCAACATTAACAAAATACTCATTAAAATCATTAGATATGTCAGAATTTTTTCAATAACAATATTTTGATCTTTTATAAAATATTCTGGATAATCTATTTTTTAAGCTATTTTTAATTACATGATTTAGTATTTTCCATATTTCTTGTGTGTTGCTTTTATTCTGCTCTAGTAATGCATGGTGTATTAATTGTTATTCTGCTAAGTTTCATAATTACAGGGAATAGTTTATTACTATACATTGTATTTTTAAAACCAGTTGTTTTCTGATGCTCATTCTGATTTAACAAATCAATGTTAAAATCACCACACATTATTTGCGTTTTATTTTATTTTTTTATCATTTGTGTAACTGAGAATGTCCGTTAGTTTTTCATTAAATATGTCAAGACATGATCCTGGTGTCCTATACATACAACTTTTAATGACATTTGGTGCATTTTTAATATGTACTTCAATGGTTAAACATTCCATTATGTAGTCAATGTTGGTAGTCAAATGTTCAATTTGACTGCTTCTTAGAGCTTTGTCTAAATATATTGCGAATATACCCCCCCCCCCCCCCTTCTGTTTTCCCTATTTGTTGCAAACATTTCATATCCTTCCAGTCCCATGTCACTCATTTTTTTTTCATTATCAAGCCATGTTTCTGATATGGCAATTCTTTTGAATTTATTTAATTTATTCAGGTATTCTTTGTTTTTTGTAAAAAAAAAAATCTGTAGAGACTTCTACCATTGAAATAATTGAAAGTGCATTTTTCATTTTTATATTTTTGTTGAATTGATCGCCCATATAATAGTTGCAAGTGAAACTGCAGTAATCATTTTTGTAGAAGTGATTGTCTGGGTCCAACTTATTCTCAGTGTTGAATGTTTTGTAGTCAGCGTATTCAAATGTCCATATTATTTGTGCTCATCATGTTCATCTTTCCTTGTGTTACTATGCTGATGTTGATATGTACTTGTGGTGCATTTTTGTCATAATCTACAGTGAGTTTATTGTTTTGAATGCCCTGGAGATTGTATATTCCTCATACTTTTGTGGTTTATTTGCCTTTACTGAGTGTTGGTGTACTGGTGCGAGCATGAGTAATCAACTTGTCATGTCGTAAGTATGCAATTTCTCCTCTCTCTCTTGCAGCTCTCAGTTTAGGCATCAGTTATTTTCTTTTCCTTTTAACATAATCTGTGATAGCAAGCATCAAGAAAGCCTGGGCTTCCAGGACCCCCAGGCAATGTCACGGCGCATCGAGGCAGTTGTTAAGGCAAAGGGAATCCAACCAACTATAGTAGATTGACATATCGTTTTGAAAATACCATCCATCTTTTTTTTCCCATGCAAAAGACTGGGAAGTATGCATGGTGATTTCTTTATATTATTCAAATTTTTTGACATCCTCTTTTAGTGGGTTTTATGAGCTGGAAGCCCAAATAATGTTAAAATAAACAAATAAATACTTGAAATCACTTAAATTGTGGGCCCTAAATCTATAATCTAGGAAAGTTTGACTTTTTGAATGGAATTACAGAAATTATTCAACTTTTTGAGGATATTCAAATTTTTTGACGAGCACCTGTATATGTTCACAATGGTGAGTGTTTAAAAGAAAAGAAAAAGTAATTTAATTGCCTTTTCTACTCTGTCCGAAGCCAGTACCCCACAAGGTAATATTTGCGGTGATCGCAAGAGTGATTCAGAAGTGTGTAATTTTTCATCAACAAATATTTGCACTCCAATGCAGAGAATATTTTTTACAATGTATCTCGGAGATCTGAAACCAAAGGCTGTGATATAAATAATGGCAGTATTTTTGCAGATGTCAGCGGTCGGCTGGCTGGAAGGAAAAATTGAGTCTCCACCCAGAAACGTGCTAGACAGGCCAAAACAAAACCTTTGGACCATACCTTTACTTTAAAAAAAAAAGAGAGATGTTACTTGATATGTACAACCAAATCAAACTACAACATATCCAAACGCACAGACAGAATGCTACATACTTTTTGTAATAAGGCAAAGACTTGTAATTGGAAAATGTTTCAGCTAACTAGGAAGACGGTGTACAACTGATGGAAAAAAGAAAGGAGGTATTTAAAAGGATTCAACCAATTTAATAAAAAATAAAAAAGGTCATTAAAGTGAGTAATTAAAGTTATTCTGTTATTTTATGTCTGTTTGTCTTAGAGTTTCAGATGGTAGTTGTGGAGACCATAATGGCCATCCTTGGATGCGTTAAAGAGCCTCAACTCTTGGGGAGAAATCAAAGCTGAGAGTGGACAGTTGCCCATAAAGACTCGGCAGACTTATGACATTATATCCTGGGAAATTAGAAATTGGTGTGTTTTTCTTCTTCTGCGTTTTGGTTTATGCATCCCAGGCAGGTAGTGTCTGGATTTGTTTTTTTAAACTATTTTTGTAATTTTGTAGACTTTAAGCCACCCCAATTTCAAAACAAAACAAGTGTTTATATTATATTGGTAATATTGATGTTGTTATTTTTATTTCATTGCAATATGTTTATAAATGTGTAAAGAAATTAAAATTATATCTTCACATTCAAATGTTTGTGATGTTTGGATAATGTTTGAAAAAACAATGTATTGATTTAGATCTGACACGACGTGGCAGATTTAGGACTCAGACGCAGAGATAGGAGTTTGAGGCCAAACAAAAAACCTCCTCTTTTAGAGGGAAAAAACAAAGGCTATTAAATGTTAAACTAAAGGCGCTCCAAAAGGGAGGAAGTCTAAACTACAAACAAAACAATATCACTCCTTAACTAAAACTATACTGTGGCTATACAAAGTTACAAACCAAAGTTCACACAAGAGACAGGACAACAAGGCTGAGGATTGTGACTGGCTTGAGTGGCTCTGACAAAAACACTTAGGCACAAGACAGGGGAGACGCAGACCATTTAACACATGAGGGTAATGGGAAACAGGTGGACACAATCAGGAATCAGGGTTGACACTGACACCACATGTGACCTAAAACGAAAGGAGTCAGAATTTTCAAAATAAAACAGGAAATGACAAGACAACCTCACTGCGGTGTGACAGTACCCCTCCCTCTAGGGCCGACTCCCGACGGCCCAGGCTGGACAGGATGATCCCTATAGAAGTCCTCAATTAGAGAGTCATCTATAATGAAGCGGGAAGGAACCCACTGTCTCTCCTCGGGCCCATACCCCTCCCAGTCCACCAAGAACTGATTGCGGACGGCCAGCAGTCGCTTCACTTTGTAGACGGGGCCCCCATCCACAATCACAGGAGGCGGCGGGGGCGAGGGAGCCGGAACCAGGGGACTCTCCTTGACTGGCTTGACTTGGCTAACGTGGAACGTTGGATGAACACGAAGGGACCGAGGCAGGCGAAGACGGACAGCGGCCGTTGATCACCTTGGAGATGGGGAGTCCTGTGACAAAGTCCAGGGATATTTCTGCCCATGGTCTGGAAGGAATGGGAAGGGGCTGCAGCAGGCCCATGCGTGATCTGGTGGATGACTTATTTCGGGCACATACCGAGCAGGCCTCGATGTACTCTCGGACCTCCGGCTCCATGGAAGGCCGCCAGAATCGCCGGGAGATGGCGTACATTGTCCGTCGGACTCCCGGATGACAGGAAAGAAGTGAGGTGTGGGCCCAATGGATCACCTGTGGGCGCAGCTGCACTGGGACAAATAGTCTATTAGGCGGGCATCCATTTGGTGGAGTTGCCTCACCGTTGGCTTGTTTAACGTCCTTCTCGATTTGCCATGTCACGGCTCCAACCACACAGTTCGGAGAAAGGATGGTCTCTGGTTCCTTAGCTACAGGCTCGGGGTCATAGAGACGAGACAGGGCGTCGGGCTTGACGTTATGAGACCCCGGCCTGTAAGTGAGAGAGAAGGAAAAACGATTAAAGAACAGCGCCCACTTGGCCTGGCGTGGGTTAAGTCTCTTGGCTTTGCGTATGTATTCCAGGACCACAAACGGATGCTTCGCCCCCTCAAGCCAGTGCCTCCATTCTTCCAAAGCAATTTTGACAGCCAGAAGCTCTCTGTCCCCAACATCATAGTTACGCTCTGCCTTGGATAGTCGTCGTGACAAGAAGGCACAGGGATGCATCTTTCCATCCTTCTCTGCACGCTGAGACAGGACAGCTCCGATCCCCTCATTGGACGCGTCCACTTCCACAACAAATTGCCGCTGTGGATCTGGCATTGTGCTATTGCGCTGAACCCTCTGATGAAGCGTCTGTAAAAGTTAGCAAACCCAAGGAATTGCTGAACCTTCTTGCGGCTAACAGGTGTGGGCCACTCCCTCACAGCGCTACTTTTAGCCTGATCCATCTGTACCTTCCCAGGGGCTATGACAAAGCCCAGGAAGGAGATGGTTTTGGCATGAAAAACACTTTTCTCTGCCTTGACATAAAGTTTGTTCTCAAGCAGTCTTTGAAGAACCTTGGAAACATGGAAAAGCACTACATTCCCAAACTTTTTTTCATTACCCCCCAACAACACGGACGTCGGGAGTGGGCGGTGGGTGTGTGTGTGTGTGTTAACTATTCGGTGAACGAATCTTTTGAGCGGTTCTTTTTATTTAACTGATTCTAATGATTCAGTTCACTTAAAAGAACTGTCATGCCCATCACTAATCCCATCCTTGGCTGCTGGATCTGCTTGAAGATGGCATGTCTTCTCTTCACTTGGGGCTTTCCTTTTGCTGGCCATTTTTTCCACCTATGAACAACATATTGAAAGTTAGAGAGAATGAAAGGCTTTTTTTTTTTTTTTACAAGTGTCTTGTTTGGCTGTAGTTTCGGCCAGCGCGCACTAAGAGAGAGAGAGAGAGAGAGAGAGAGAGAGAGAGAGAGAGAGAGAGAGAGAGAGAGAGAGAGAGAGAGAGAGAGAGAGAGAGAGACTTGCTTAAAAAATGTGTATGATCCACAAAATAGCGGGCAAAAGGTCCATAATTCAGGCCGACCAAGGGGGAAAATGCAGACCACTCCAAGTTAGTCCCTCTGGGTCTGGCTAGGTCTCTACCAAAACCACTTTAATTGCTGCTTTTGAAACAAACTCGTGGGCCGAAATGAACAGCACCCCCTGGCAGCCAACTGGGAAAAATCCCGCTGGTGCCGCCTTCTCAGTCCAGGCCTGGATACAATATTACAATACATTATTTCCTTTCTCTTTCAGCATTTCCTTTATGGCCAAATATATGTCCTCTCCTCTCGTATGTGTTTTTTAAGCTGTGATACCCAAAATGTCCTCTATAAATGTTTTAGTCTCCTCGTGATAGAATTGGACATACACCAAAAGCTGAGGATTGTCACTTACATCGGTTGATTAATTCAACAGCAGCTAACGCAACACACCGGGCTCTACGAATGGCGCTGTGGCTGTTCATCAGGGAGTGCACATCCTCCGAGAGCAGCTCTGCTCTTGTTGTGGATGACAGGGTAATTTGACGGACCTTATGTTGCTCTCTTTCTTTCTCTTCAAATAGCATGTCGTGTCTGCCATTGCTTCCAAACACACAGGATTTTTGTGTTGATGCCCAAAATCCACTGCACGCGTAGTGAGCACTCGTAAGCAGATAAACCGGGCTCAATGCCGGTAAAATTAAAGCATACGTCTCAGTTCATTAACTTTTTAGTGTCTACTTTTCTGACTTTTGACCATACCATACTTCATCACGTTTGTCGTAAGAAAGTGTGTACACCGAGAAACAAATAAAAGTTTGCGATCTTACCAGACCCCGGCTCTATCAAAAGACCCTGGTTCTGGCATAGCTGCCCTTGCGCGCTCCTAATCAAAAATCATCTATTGGTAAAACGGAATATGTTTCCCACCGGTACATATTCTTGGAGGTCCGGATGAAAGGGTCTCGGGGTTCGGAGCTGGACCACGGTCCGCCAGTTGGGGACCACTGATCTATATTAAACATAGAGCTAGACTCCAAGATTTTTTATTCAACCCTCCAAGTAGCGTGCAGACTAAGCCATCCAGCATTTGCTGTAAAGACTATTACTATGGTTTTACACCAACAAAGTGTGCAATAATCGAGCCAAATTGACCCAGAAAAACGAACTTCACAACTAACTTCGCAATAGCATTAGCTAGATTAGAATTAGCTAGGAGCATTATCCAGTACAAAACTGCAATAAGCGAGTACTCATGATGTTTAAAATGGAATGGAACAGAAGGAAAACATCAGGGTGAGGGCGCAGGAAGTTAAAAAGTTGAAAAACCTTTATGTGCGGTTGGTATGTTGCAACAACGGGCAGTAGAGGCTTTAACAATTCAATATGTTTAAATGAGACAAGCAAATACGTCAGGCTTAGTAAATCTATGATGAAGATAAAGCGCTATTTATGTCAGATCGACCTCGGTAGATAGAAAAAGAGGATCCCAAAAATGCAGACCCAGACAGGAAAATACAATCTAGAAATGTATTTACAGAAAAAAATCAAAGTAAACTTTAACAGAAAGCACTGGCAAACACAACCAGGATAAGTAACAAAAACCACAAGCACAACGGCTGGAGGAAAAAGGCACAAACCCAAAAAATACTTGCAAAAGGCAAGGGGCAAAGGAGTAACAGAAAACACTTGCAAAAATATGCAAGGGAATAAATATCAAAATATGCAACAATCAATGATAACAAAAAGCGCTGTGGATATACTTACATGTGAAAACAAAAACAGGAACAATATCAAACTAAGACTATGACTACGAGGCGTGGCTATGAATCAAGAGGGTGCAGAGAATTCTTGACGCTAGTAGCAGTGAGCAAAGAATAATCCGACAGTGGACTGCTGCTCCAGGAATCCTTTTCAAGTCCACTAACTAAATGCTGATTAGGAAATGGACCACAGGTGCGGCGCTGGAGGGAACGCCCACTCACGTGACTGGGAGGAGAAGAGAAAAAACAAATAGCACTAAGAGCAGGATCATGACAGTACCCCTCCCTCAACTGACGCCCCCTGGCGGATTACCTGGTTTCGATGGATGTGCCTCATGACGCAGGAGTGACGGATCTAGGAGCTGGGAACCCACTGACGCTCCTCTGGCCCATAGCACTCTCAATCGACCAGATACTGGACTCCCCTTCCGCGGCGACAAGAAGACATTATCTCCTTCACTGTGTATACTGGGTCTCCATCAACCAGCCAAGGAGGCGGTGGTGGTGCCGCAGGGGGGTTCAGGCTGGGAGTTTCTGGCTTGAGCAGGGACACATGGAAATTGGAAAACAGGATGGATCTTCAGTGTGGGAAGTAGACAAAGTCTCACCGAAACTGGATTGATGACTGATTCCACTTTGAATTGGCCGATGAAGCGGGGGCCCAACTTTCGGGAGCTTCCAGCCAGATGCAGGTCCTGGCTGCTTAGCCAAACGCGGTCCCTGGGCTGGTAGTTGGGTGCCGGGCAAGCTGTTGATTGCGTGCTGCGGTACGGGACAACACTGCACGAGTTTCACGCCATACCTGATGGGCCCGCTTGAGGTGAAGCTGCACCGAGAGTAGTTCCACAATCCCCTCCTAGAACGAGAATAACGGTGGCTGGTATCCATATGCTGACATGAACGGTGACCGACCTGTGGAATTATGTGCATACTCCACCAATGGCAAGTGTAAGGTCCAGGTTGGATTTTGCAGGCATATGCAGTAGAATGCTGCCTCCAGGTCCTGGTTAGCCCTCTCAGTTTGACCATTTGTCTGGGGGTGGTACCCTGATGACAAGCTTGCGGTGGCTCCCAACACCTTACAAAATTTGTGCCAAACCTGGGAGACAATTTGTGGCCCACGATTGGACACCATGTCAAGCTGGAGTCCATGGTGTCAAAAGACATGGTTGACCAGAAGCTGTGCAGTCTTCCAGGCTGATGGGAGCTTACCAAGGCCACAAAATGGGCTAGCTTGGTGAATTGATACACAATAGTCAATATGACAGACTTTCCTCGGGTTGTTGCATTTCAGGCCATCAGAATTGTTGTCCGAGGAAAGCTAGAGTCCGGTTTATCCCGTGATGGCAGGCGATCTTGGACTTGTGTCCCCACCGCAGTACCTCACGACGCAGACTGCCTGGAACAAACAGCTTCCTGGTACGGCACTCACCTGGAACCTGCGCGCCTTCCAGGGCTTCTATTAACTTCCTCTCCACGTCCCACCAAAGAAGCAACGTTCTGGCAGGATGGTCTCTGACTGCAGCTCATTGGCTGCCGGTTCATGAATGCAGAATTGAATATCGGGTTTCTGGTTCTTGGACCCCTGGCGGAATGAGAGCGTAAAATTGAATCGAGAGAAGAACATGGCCCACCTTGCTTGACGAGGGTAGAGTCTTTTGGCGGAATGAAGGTATGCAAGGTTCTTGTGATCAGTGCAGATTGTGAATGATTCCTTGGTTCCTTCTAGCCAGTGTCTCCACTCCTGTAATGCTAGCACTATAGCCAGCAATTCCCGGTTGCCCACGAAGCTTGGAGAAGAAGATGCAGGGGTGGAGCCTCTGGTTGACCGGAGAGCGCTGGGACAGGACGGCCCGCACTCCTGAATGAGTCAACTTCGACCACAAACGAAAAATCTGTATTAGCATAAGGGGTTGGGGTCCTTCCAACTGCACTGGGCCGCTCCTATGCGTGTTCCCTGTGCCGCTCCCTCAGTTGGTTATCGGGGTGGATGGCATGTTCCTCTAAGTCAGAGGTATCATGGCTTACGGCTAGTTCGTCTTTAACGGCTGAGTTTAGCCCACGGCGACACAGAAAACATAATGCTCGGTCATCTAAGCCACTTTCGGGAGCCAGATTGCGGAATAAAATGGAATAGTCCGCCACCGACTGCCTCCTTGCAGCTGACTTCTAGCCTCCCTTCCCTTTACAGGGTGATCAAAAACAGTAAAACCCCGCCTCTCACCGTGTGGTTGCCATGTCCCTCTCGTCCTAAAAAAAACTCCTCTGCCAGCCCTTGCATTACAAGAAATAGTACCACGCTAACCACCATTCATTCAGTTAGGTTCAACAGTGCAGACATTTTACTTGTAGTTACACAAGTGTCAGCCACCACAGAACTTTTTGGGGAATTTCGGCCAATTGTCATTGCACTTTGGCATTGCAAATGTGAAAGATAATTGATAGCTTTGAATTTATTTGGACAGAATGTTTACTGATAAAGGCTACACACCAAACAGCAGCTCAGAGTACCCACCCTTTCTGAAGTCCTTGGAGGGTGTGCTGGAGACCGCTCCCCTTGTTCTGCTTGGGGACTCCCTTGTTCTGCTTGGGGACTTCAACGCTCACGTGGGCAATGACAGTGAGACCAGGATCTGCGTGATTGGGAGGAACGGCTTCTTCCTATCAGAACCCGAGTTGTGTTTTGTTATTGGAACTCTGTGCTCATAACAAACAAGCATGCTCAAGCATAAGGGTGACCATATGTGCACTTGGCACCAGGACACCCTGGGCTGCAGTTCGATGAATCAATTTTGTCTGAGTTCATCTTGGCTAAACTAAACGTTGTCGACTCAAAATGTTTAATGTATTTAGTGTATTTTAGCATCCTGAAGATGATTCCAGCATTAATTTCATTGTGCTTATGCTCATTTTGAAGATTTTGACAGTTTCACCTGAAGTGTACAACGCATTTAAAGCAATAAAAAGTTGATCTTGGCTCTCACACCTAAACTAAACGATGTAGACTCAAAATGTTTGCTGTATATAGTGTATTTTAGCATCCTGCAGATGATTCCAGCATGCATTTCATTGTGCGCATTCCCATTTAAAAGATTTTGACAGCTTAACCTGAAGTGTACAATCAGGGGCTGAAAACGCATTTAAAGCAATAAAAAGTTTATCTTGGCTCTCACACCTAAACTAAACATTGTAGACTAAAAAAAATTTCTGTCTTTAATGTATTTTAGCATCCTGAAGATGATTCCAGCATTAATTTCATTGTGCTTATGCTCATTTTGAAGATTTTGACAGTTTCCCCTGAAGTGTACAATCAGGGGCTACAACGCATTTAAAGCAATAAAAAGTTAATCTTGGCTCTCACACCTAAACTAAATGTTGTACACTCAAAATGTTTTCTAAATATAGTGTATTTTAGCATCCTAAAGATGATTCCAGCATGCATTTCATTGTGCGCATGCCCATTTAAAAGATTTTGACAGCTTAACCTGAAGTGTACAATCAGGGGCTGAAAACGAATTTAAAGCAATAAAAAGTTTATCTTGCCTCTCACACCGAAACTAAACATTGTAGACTAAAAAACATTTCTGTCTTTAATGTATTTTAGCATCCTGAAGATGATTCCAGCATTAATTTCATTGTGCTTATGCTCATTTTGAAGATTTTGACAGTTTCCCCTGAAGTGTACAATCAGGGGCTACAACGCATTTAAAGCAATAAAAAGTTAATCTTGGCTCTCACACCTTAACTAAACATTGTAGATTTAAAATGTTTGCTGTATATAGTGTATTTTAGCATCCTGCAGATGATTCAAACATGCATTTCATTGTGCGCATTCCCATTTAAAAGATTTTGACAGCTTAACCTGAAGTGTACAATCAGGGGCTGAAAACGAATTTAAAGCAATAAAAAGTTTATCTTGGCTCTCACACAAAAACTAAACATTGTAGACTAAAAATGTTTGCTGTATTTAGTGTATTTTAGCATCCTGAAAATGATTCCAGCATTAATTTCATAGTGCTTATGTTTATTTTGAAGATTTTGAAAGTTTCACCTGAAGTGTACAATCAGGGACTGAAAACGCATTTAAAGCATTACAAAGTTAATATTGGCTCTCACACCTAAACTAAACGTTGTAGACTCAAAATTTGTACTGTTATTAGTGTATTTTAGCATCCTGACGATGATTTCAGCATGCATTTCATTGTGCTTATGCTCATTTTGAAGATTTTGAGAGTTTCACCTGAAGAGTACAATCCGGTTGCTGAAAACGCATTTAAAGCAATAAAAAGTTAATTTTGGCTCTCACACCTAAACTAAACATTGTAGACTCAAAATGTTTGCTGTCTTTAGCGTATTTTAGCATCCTGAAGATGATTCCAGCTTGCATTTCATTGTGTTCATGTTCATTTTAAAGATGTTGACAGTTTCACCTGAAGTGTACAATCGGGCTGAAAATGCATTTAAAGCAATACAAAGTTCATCTTGGCTCTCACACCTAAACTAAACGTTGTAGACTCAAAATGTTTGCTGTATTTAGTGTATTTTAGCATCTTGAAGATGATTCCAGCATTAATTTCATTGTGCTTATGCTCATTTTGAAGATTTTGAGAGTTTCACCTGAAGAGTACAATCAGGAGCTGAAAACGCACTTAAAGCAATAAAAAGTTAATCTTGGCTCTCACACCTAAACTAAATGTTGTAGACTCAAAATGTTTTCTGTATATAGTGTATTTTAGCATCCTGAAGATGATTCCAGCATTAGATTCATTGTGCGCATGCCCATTTTGAAGATTTTGACAGTTTCACCTGAAGAGTACAATCAGGGGCTGAAAACGCATTTAAAGCAATACAAAGTTCATCTTGGCTCTCACACCTTAACTAAACGTTGTAGACTCAAAATGTTTGCTGTATTTAGTGTATTTTAGCATCTTGAAGATGATTCCAGCATTAATTTCATTGTGCTTATGCTCATTTTGAAGATTTTGACAGTTTCACCTGAAGTGTACAATCAGGGGCTGAAAATGCATTTAATGCAATAAAAAGTTCATCTTGGCTCTCACACCGAAACTAAACATTGTAGACTCGAAATGTTTGCTGTCTTTAGTGTATTTTAGCATCCTGAAGATGATTCCAGCATGCATTTCATTGTGTTCATGTTCATTTTAGAGATGTTGACAGTTTCACCTGAAGTGTACAATCGGGCTGAAAATGCATGTAAAGCAATAAAAAGTTAATCTTGGCTCTCACACCTTAACTAAACATTGTAGATTTAAAATGTTTGCTGTATTTAGTGTATTTTAGCATCCTGAAAATGATTCCAACAATAATTTTATAGTGCTTATGTTTATTTTGAAGATTTTGAAAGTTTCATCTGAAGTGTACAATCAGGGACTAAAAAAACGCATTTAAAGCATTAAAAAGTTAATCTTGGCTCTCACACCTAAACTAAACGTTGTAGACTCAAAATTTGTACTCTTATTAGTGTATTTTAGCATCCTGACGATGATTTCAGCATGCATTTCATTGTGCGTATGCTCATTTTGAAGATTTTGAGAGTTTCACCTGAAGTGTACAATCACGGGCTGAAAACGCATTTAAAGCAATAAAAAGTTAATTTTAAATCTCACACCTTAACTAAACATTGTAGACTCAAAATGTTTGCTGTATTTAGTGTATTTTATCATCCTGAAAATGATTCCAACAATAATTTTATAGTGCTTATGTTTATTTTGAAGATTTTGAAAGTTTCACCTGAAGTGTACAATCAGGTACTGAAAACGCATTTAAAGCATTAAAAAGTTAATCTTGGCTCTCACACCTAAACTAAACGTTGTAGACTCAAAATGTGTACTGTTATTAGTGTATTTTAGCATCCTGACGATGATTTCAGCATGCATTTCATTGTGTGTGCTTACGCTCATTTTGAAGATTTTGAGAGTTTCACCTGAAGAGTACAATCAGGGTCTGAAAACGCATTTAAAGCAATAAAAAGTTAATTTTAAATCTCACACCTAAACTAAACATTGTAGACTCAAAATGTTTGCTGTATTTAGTGTATTTTAGCATCCTGAAGATGATTCCAGCATTAATTTCATTGTGCTTATGCTCATTTTGAAGATTTTGACAGTTTCACCCGAAGTGTACAATCAGAGGCTGAAAACGCATTTAAAGCAATAAAAAGTTAATTTTGGCTCTCACACCTAAACTAAATATTGTAGACTCAAAATGTTTGCTGTCTTTAGCGTATTTTAGCATCCTGAAGATGATTCCAGCATTAATTTCATTGTGCTTATGCTCATTTTGAAGATTTTGACAGTTTCACCTGAAGAGTACAATCGGGCTGAAAATGCATTTAAAGCAATAAAAAGTTCATCTTGGCTCTCACACCTTAACTAAACATTGTAGACTCAACATTTTTGCTGTATGTAGTGTATTTTAGCATCCTGAAGATGATTCCAGCATTAATTTCATTGTGCGCATGCCCATTTTGAAGATTTTGACAGTTTCACCTGAAGTGTACAATCAGGGGCTGAAAACGCATTTAAAGCAATACAAAGTTTATGTTGGCTCTCACACCGAAACTAAACATTGTAGACTAAAAAACATTTCTGTCTTTAATGTATTTTAGCATCCGGAAGATGATTCCAGCATTAATTTCATTGTGCTTATGCTCATTTTGAAGATTTTGACAGTTTTACCTGAAGTATACAATCAGGGGCTGAAAACGCATTTAAAGCAATAAAAAGTTAGATTTGGCTCTCACACCTAAACTAAACATTGTAGACTCAAAATGTTTGCTGTCTTTAGCGTATTTTAGCATCCTGAAGATGATTCCAGCATTAATTTCATTGTGCTTATGCTCATTTTGAAGATTTTGACAGTTTCACCTGAAGTGTACAATCAGGGGCTGAAAATGCATTTAAAGCAATAAAAAGTTCATCTTGGATCTCACACCTAAACTAAACATTGTAGACTCAAAATGTTTGCTGTCTTTAGTGTATTTTAGCATCCTGAAGATGATTCCAGCATGCATTTCATTGTGCGCATGCCCATTTAAAAGATTTTGACAGCTTAACCTGAAGTGTACAATCAGGGGCTGAAAACGCATTTAAAGCAATAAAAAGTTCATCTTGGCTCTCACACCTAAACTAAACATTGTAGACTAAAAAACATTACTGTCTATAATGTATTTTAGCATCCTGAAGATGATTCCAGCATTAATTTCATTGTGCGCATGCCCATTTAAAAGATTTTGACAGCTTAACCTGAAGTGTACAATCAGGGGCTGAAAACGCATTTAAAGCAATAAAAAGTTCATCTTGGATCTCACACCGAAACTAAACATTGTAGACTAAAAAACATTACTGTCTTTAATGTATTTTAGCATCCTGAAGATGATTCCAGCATTAATTTCATTGTGCTTATGCTCATTTTGAAGATTTTGACAGTTTCCCCTGAAGTGAACAATCAGGGGCTGCAAAGCATTTAAAGCAATAAAAAGTTAATCTTAGCTCTCACACCTTAACTAAACATTGTAGATTTAAAATGTTTGCTGTATTTAGTGTATTTTAGCATCCTGAAAATGATTCCAACATTAATTTTATAGTGCTTATGTTTATTTTGAAGATTTTGAAAGTTTAACCTGAAGTGTACAATCAGGGACTGAAAACGCATTTAAAGCATTAAAAAGTTAATCTTGGCTCTCACACCTAAACTACATGTTGTAGACTCAAAATCTGTACTGTTATTAGTGTATTTTAGCATCCTGAAAATTATTCCAGCATTAATTTTATAGTGCTTATTTTTATTTTGAAGACTTTGAAAGTTTCACCTGAAGTGTACAATCAGGGGCTGAAAACGCATTTAAAGCAATACAAAGTTCATCTTGGCTCTCACACCTAAACTAAACATTGTAGACTCAAAATGTTGGCTGTATTTAGTGTATTTTAGCATCCTGAAGATGATTCCAGCATGCATTTCAATGTGTTCATGTTCATTTTAAAGATGTTGACAGTTTCACCTGAAGTGTACAATCGGGCTGAAAATGCATTTAAAACAATTAAAAGTTAATCTTGGCTCTCACACCTAAACTAAACGTTGTAGACT
This sequence comes from Leptonotus elevatus, assembly GCF_054856555.1. Taxonomy (NCBI): domain Eukaryota; kingdom Metazoa; phylum Chordata; class Actinopteri; order Syngnathiformes; family Syngnathidae; genus Leptonotus; species Leptonotus elevatus. The sequence continues at coordinate 1,201,834 of NC_141249.1, forward strand.
CAAAATTTGTACTGTTATTAGTGTATTTTAGCATCCTGACGATGATTTCAGCATGCATTTCATTGTGCTTATGCTCATTTTGAAGATTTTGAGAGTTTCACCTGAAGAGTTCAATCAGGGGCTGAAAACGCATTTAAAGCAATAAAAAGTACATTTTGGCTCTCACACCTAAACTAAACATTGTAGACTCAAAATGTTTGCTGTCTTTAGCGTATTTTAGCATCCTGAAGATGATTCCAGCATTAATTTAATTGTGCTTATGCTCATTTTGAAAATGTTGACAGTTTCCCCTGAAGTGTACAATCAGGGGCTGAAAACGCGTTTAAAGCAATAAAAAGTTAATTTTGGCTCTCACACCTAAACTAAATATTGTAGACTCAAAATGTTTGCTGTCTTTAGCGTATTTTAGCATCCTGAAGATGATTCCAGCATGCATTTCATTGTGTTCATGTTCATTTTAAAGATGTTGACAGTTTCACCTGAAGTGTACAATCGGGCTGAAAATGCATTTAAAGCAATAAAAAGTTAATCTTGGCTCTCACACCTTAACTAAACATTGTAGATTTAAAATGTTTGCTGTATTTAGTGTATTTTAGCATCCTGAAAATGATTCCAACATTAATTTCATAGTGCTTATGTTTATTTTGAAGATTTTGAAAGTTTCACCTGAAGTGTACAATCAGGGACTGAAAACGCATTTAAAGCAATAAAAAGTTAATCTTGTTTCTCACACCTAAACTAAATGTCGTAGACTCAAAAATGTTACTGTAATTAGTGTATTTTAGCATCCTGAAGATGATTTCAAAATGCATTTCATTGTGCTTATGCTCATTTTGAAGATTTTGGCAGTTTCCCCTGAATTGAACAATCAGGGGCGACAACGCATTTAAAGCAATAAAAAGTTAATCTTGGCTCTCACACCTAAACTAAATGTTTTAGACTCAAAATGTGTTCTGTATATAGTGTAATTTAGCATCCTAAAGATGATTCCAGCATGCATTTCATTGTGTTCATGTTCATTTTAAAGATGTTGACAGTTTCACCTGAAGTGTACAATCGGTCTTAAAATGCATTTAAAGCAATAAAAAGTTAATCTTGTTTCTCACACCTAAACTAAATGTCGTAGACTCAAAAATGTTACTGTAATTAGTGTATTTTAGCATCCTGAAGATGATTTCAGCATGCATTTCATTGTGCTTATGCTCATTTTGAAGATTTTGACAGTTTCACCTGAAGAGTACAATCAGGGGCTCAAATCGCATTTAAAGCAATAAGAAGTTCATGTTGGCTCTCACACCTTAACTAAACATTGTAGACTCAACATTTTTGCTGTATGTAGTGTATTTTAGCATTCTGAAGATGATTTCAGCATGCATTTCATTGTGCGCATGCCCATTTTGAAGATTTTGACAGTTTCACCTGGAGTGTACAATCAGGAGCTGAAAACGCATTTAAAGCAATAAAAAGTTCATCTTGGCTCTCACACCTAAACTAAAAGTTGTAGACTCAAAATGTTTGCAATATTTAGTGTATTTTAACAACTTGAAGATGATTCCAGCATTAATTTCATTGTGCTTATGCTCATTTTGAAGATTTTGGCAGTTTCCCCTGAAGTGAACAATCAGGGGCTACAAAGCATTTAAAGCAATAAAAAGTTAATCTTGGCTCTCACACCTAAACTAAATGTTGTAGACTCAAAATGTTTGCTGTCTTTAGCGTATTTTAGCATCCTGAAGATGATTCCAGCATGCATTTCATTGTGTTCATGTTCATTTTAAAGATGTTGACAGTTTCACCTGAAGTGTACAATCAGGGACTGAAAACGCATTTAAAGCATTAAAAAGATAATCTTGGCTCTCACACCTAAACTAAACGTTTTAGACTCAAAATTTGTACTGTTATTAGTGTATTTTAGCATCCTGACGATGATTTCAGCATGCATTTCATTGTGCTTATGCTCATTTTGAAGATTTTGAGAGTTTCACCTGAAGAGTACAATCAAGGGCTGAAAACGCATTTAAAGCAATAAAAAGTTAATTTTGGCTCTCACACCTAAACTAAACATTGTAGACTCAAAATGTTTGCTGTCTTTAGCGTATTTTAGCATCCTGAAGATGATTCCAGCATTAATTTCATTGTGCTTATGCTAATTTTGAAGATTTTGACAGTTTCACCTGAAGTGTACAATCAAGGGCTGAAAACGCATTTAAAGCAATAAAAAGTTAATTTTGGCTCTCACACCTAAACTAAACATTGTAGACTCAAAATGTTTGCTGTCTTTAGCGTATTTTAGCATCCTGAAGATGATTCCAGCATTAATTTCATTGTGCTTATGCTAATTTTGAAGATTTTGACAGTTTCACCTGAAGTGTACAATCAGGGGCTGAAAACGCATTTAAAGCAATAAAAAGTTCATCTTGGCTCTCACACCTAAACTAAACATTGAAGACTCAAAATGTTGGCTGTCTTTAGTGTATTTTAGCATCCTGAAGATGATTCCAGCATGCATTTCATTGTGTTCATGTTCATTTTAAAGATGTTGACAGTTTCACCTGAAGTGTACAATCGGGCTAAAAATGCATTTAAAGCAATAAAAAGTTAATCTTGTTTCTCACACCTAAACTAAACGTTGTAGACTCAAAAATTTTACTGTAATTAGTGTATTTTAGCATCCTGAAGTTGATTTCAGCATGCATTTCATTGTGCTTATGCTCATTTTGAAGATTTTGACAGTTTCACCTGAAGAGTACAATCAGGGGCTGAAATCGCATTTAAAGCAATAAGAAGTTCATCTTGGCTTTCGCACCTTAACTAAACATTGTAGACTCAACATTTTTGCTGTATGTAGTGTATTTTAGCATCCTGAAGATGATTTCAGCATGCATTTCATTGTGTGCATGCCCATTTTTAAGATTTTGACAGTTTCACCTGAAGTGTACAATCGGGATCTGAAAACGCATTTAAAGCAATACAAAGTTCATCTTGGCTCTCACACCTAAACTAAACGTTGTAGACTCAAAATGTTTGCTGTATTTAGTGTATTTTAGCATCTTGAAGATGATTCCAGCATTAATTTCATTGTGCTTATGCTCATTTTGAAGATTTTGGCAGTTTCCCCTGAAGTGAACAATCAGGGTTTACAACGCATTTAAAGCAATAAAAAGTTAATCTTGGCTCTTACACCTAAACTAAATGTTGTAGACTCAAAATGTTTTCTGTATATAGTGTATTTTAGCATCCTGAAGATGATTCCAGCATTAGATTCATTGTGCGCATGCCCATTTTGAAGATTTTGACAGTTTCACCTGAAGTGTACAACCAGGGGCTGAAAAAGCATTTAAAGCAATAAAAAGTTAATCTTGGCTCTCACACCTTAACTAAATGTTGTAGACTCAAAATGTTTTCTGTATATAGTGTATTTTAGCATCCTGAAGATGATTCCAGCATTAATTTCATTGTGCTTCTGCTCATTTTGAAGATGTTGACAGTTTCACCTGAAGTGTACAATCGGGCTGAAAATGCATTTAAAGCAATAAAAAGTTAATCTTGTTTCTCACACCTAAACTAAATGTCGTAGACTAAATTTTTTTACTGTAATTAGTGTATTTTAGCATCCTGAAGATGATTTCAGCATGTATTTCATTGTGCTTATGCTCATTTTTAAGATTTTGACAGTTTCACTTGAAGAGTACAATTAGGGGCTGGAAATGCATTTAAAGCAATAAAAAGTTAATCTTGTTTCTCACACCTAAACTAAATGTCGTAGACTCAAAAATGTTCTTGTAATTAGTGTATTTTAGCATCCTGAAGATGTTTTCAGCATGCATTTCATTGTGCTCATGCTCATTTTTAAGATTTTGACAGTTTCACCTGAAGAGTACAATTAGGGGCTGAAAACGCATTTAAAGCAATAAGAAGTTCATCTTGGCTCTCACACCTTAACTAAACATTGTAGATTTAAAATGTTTGCTGTATTTAGTGTATTTTAGCATCCTGAAAATGATTCCAGCATTAATTTCATAGTGCTTATGTTTATTTTGAAGATTTTGACAGTTTCACCTGAAGTGTACAATCAGGGACTGAAAACACATTTAAAGCATTAAAAAGTTAATCTTGGCTCTCACACTTAACTAAACATTGTATATTTAAAATGTTTGCTGTATTTAGTGTATTTTAGCATCCTGAAAATGATTCCAGCATTAATTTCATAGTGCTTATGTTTATTTTGAAGATTTTGAAAGTTTCACCTGAAGTGTACAATCAGGGACTGAAAACGCATTTAAAGCATTAAAAAGTTAATCTTGGCTCTCACACCTAAACTAAACGTTGTAGACTCAAAATTTGTACTGTTATTAGTGTATTTTAGCATCCTGACGATGATTTCAGCATGCATTTCATTGTGCTTATGCTCATTTTGAAGATTTTGACAGTTTCCCCTGAAGTGAACAATCAGGGGCTGCAAAGCATTTAAAGCAATAAAAAGTTAATCTTAGCTCTCACACCTTAACTAAACATTGTAGATTTAAAATGTTTGCTGTATTTAGTGTATTTTAGCATCCTGAAAATGATTCCAACATTAATTTTATAGTGCTTATGTTTATTTTGAAGATTTTGAAAGTTTAACCTGAAGTGTACAATCAGGGACTGAAAACGCATTTAAAGCATTAAAAAGTTAATCTTGGCTCTCACACCTAAACTACATGTTGTAGACTCAAAATCTGTACTGTTATTAGTGTATTTTAGCATCCTGAAAATTATTCCAGCATTAATTTTATAGTGCTTATTTTTATTTTGAAGACTTTGAAAGTTTCACCTGAAGTGTACAATCAGGGGCTGAAAACGCATTTAAAGCAATACAAAGTTCATCTTGGCTCTCACACCTAAACTAAACATTGTAGACTCAAAATGTTGGCTGTATTTAGTGTATTTTAGCATCCTGAAGATGATTCCAGCATGCATTTCAATGTGTTCATGTTCATTTTAAAGATGTTGACAGTTTCACCTGAAGTGTACAATCGGGCTGAAAATGCATTTAAAACAATTAAAAGTTAATCTTGGCTCTCACACCTAAACTAAACGTTGTAGACTCAAAATTTGTACTGTTATTAGTGTATTTTAGCATCCTGACGATGATTTCAGCATGCATTTCATTGTGCTTATGCTCATTTTGAAGATTTTGAGAGTTTCACCTGAAGAGTTCAATCAGGGGCTGAAAACGCATTTAAAGCAATAAAAAGTACATTTTGGCTCTCACACCTAAACTAAACATTGTAGACTCAAAATGTTTGCTGTCTTTAGCGTATTTTAGCATCCTGAAGATGATTCCAGCATTAATTTAATTGTGCTTATGCTCATTTTGAAAATGTTGACAGTTTCCCCTGAAGTGTACAATCAGGGGCTGAAAACGCGTTTAAAGCAATAAAAAGTTAATTTTGGCTCTCACACCTAAACTAAATATTGTAGACTCAAAATGTTTGCTGTCTTTAGCGTATTTTAGCATCCTGAAGATGATTCCAGCATGCATTTCATTGTGTTCATGTTCATTTTAAAGATGTTGACAGTTTCACCTGAAGTGTACAATCGGGCTGAAAATGCATTTAAAGCAATAAAAAGTTAATCTTGGCTCTCACACCTTAACTAAACATTGTAGATTTAAAATGTTTGCTGTTCCGTTCCGTTCCGTTCCGTCTTCAATTCCGCTTATCAGGGGTCGGGTCGCGGGGGCAGCAGCTTTAGCAGGGAAGCCCAGACTTCCCTCTCCCTAGCCACTTCAGCCAGCTCCTCCGATGGGATCCCAAGGCGTTCCCAGGCCAGCCGTGAGACGTAGTCTCTCCAGCGTGTCCTGGGTCGTCCCCGGGGCCTCCTGCCGGTAGGACATGCCCGGAACACCTCCCCAGGGAGGCGCCCAGGAGGCATCCGAACCAGATGCCCCAGCCACCTCAACTGGTTCCTCTCAACGTGGAGGAGTAGCGGCTCGACGCTGAGTCCCTCCCGAATGACCGAGCTTCTCACCCTATCTCTAAGGGAGAGCCCGGCTACCCTGCGGAGGAAACTCATTTCGGCCGCTTGTATCCGGGATCTTGTTCTTTCGGTCACGACCCACAGCTCGTGACCATAGGTGAGGACAGGAACGTAGATCGACCGGTAAATCGAGAGCTTTGCCTTTCGGCTCAGCTCCTTCTTCACCACAACGGACCGATACAGCGTCCGCATCACTGCAGACGCTGCACCGATCCGTCTGTCGATCTCCCGCTCTAACCTACCCTCACTCGTGAACAAGACCCCAAGATACTTGAACTCCTCCACTTGGGGCAGGACCTCATCCCCGACCCGCAGAGAGCACTCCACCCTTTTCCGACTGAGGACCATAGTCTCGGATTTGGAGGTGCTGATCCTCATCCCAACCGCTTCACACTCGGCTGCAAACCGCTCCAGTGAGAGCTGGAGATCACGGCTTGAAGAAGCCAGCAGCACCACATCATCTGCAAAAAGCAGAGATGCAATGTTGAGGCCACCAAACCGGACCCCCTCGACACTCCGGCTGCGCCTAGAAATTCTGTCCATAAAAATTACGAACAGAATCGGTGACAAAGGGCAACCTTGACGGAGTCCGACCCTCACAGGAAACAAATTCGACTTACTGCCGGCAATGCGGACCAAACTCTGACATCGGTCGTACAGGGACCGAATAGCCCGTATCAGGGGGCCCGGTACCCCATACTCCCGAAGCACCCCCCACAGGACTCCCCGAGGGACACGGTCAAACGCCTTCTCCAAGTCCACAAAACACATGTGGACTGGTTGGGCGAACTCCCACGCACCCTCAAGGATCCTGCTGAGGGTGTAGAGCTGGTCCACTGTTCCACGGCCGGGACGAAAACCACACTGCTCCTCCTGAATCCGAGATTCAACTTCCCGACGGATCCTCCTCTGCAGCACCCCCGAATAGACCTTACCTGGGAGGCTGAGGAGTGTGATCCCTCTAAAGTTGGAACACACCCTCCGGTCCCCCTTCTTAAAAAGAGGAACCACCACCCCGGTCTGCCAATCCAGAGGCACTGTCCCTGATGTCCACGCGATGTTGTAGAGACGTGTCAACCACGACAGCCCCACTACATCCAGAGCCTTTAGGAACTCCGGGCGAACCTCATCCACCCCCGAGGCCCCGCCACCGAGAAGCTTTCCAACCACTTCAGTGACTTCGACCCCAGAGATAGGGGGGCCCACCTCAGAGTCCCCAGACCCTGCTTCCTCAAAGGAAGGCGTGTTGGTGGAATTGAGGAGGTCTTCGAAGTATTCTCCCCACCGATTCACGACGTCCCAAGTCGAGGTCAACAGCACCCCATCTCCACTATACACAGTGTTAATGGCGCACTGCTTTCCCCTCCTGAGACGCCGGATGGTGGACCAGAATTTCCTCGAAGCCGTCCGGAAGTCGTTCTCCATGGCCTCACCGAACTCCTCCCATGTCCGAGTTTTTGCCTCAGCGACCACCGAAGCCGCATTCCGCTTGGCCAGCCGGTACCTGTCAGCAGCCTCCGGAGTCCCACAGGCCAAAAAGGCCCAATAGGACTCCTTCTTCAGCTTGACGGCATCCCTTACCGCTGGTGTCCACCAGCGGGTTCGAGGATTGCCGCCCCGACAGGCACCAACCACCTTACGGCCACAGCTCCGATCGGCCGCTTCAACAATGGAAGCACGGAACATGGTCCATTCGGACTCAACGTCCCCCGCCTCCCCCGGGACAACGGAGAAGCTCTGCCGGAGGTGGGCGTTGAAACTCTTTCTGACAGGGGATTCTGCCAGACGTTCCCAGCAGACCCTCACAATCCGTTTGGGCCTGCCTGGTCGGACCAGCATCTTACCCCGCCATCGGAGCCAACACACCACCAGGTGGTGATCAGTTGACAGCTCCGCCCCTCTCTTAACCCGAGTGTCCAACACATACGGCCGCAAATCCGATGACACGACTACAAAGTCGATCATCGAACTGCGGCCTAGGGTGTCCTGGTGCCAAGTGCACATGTGGACACCCTTGTGCTTGAACATGGTGTTCGTTATGGTCAGTCCGTGACGAGCACAGAAGTCCAACAACAAAACACCGCTCTGGTTTCGATCGGGGGGGCCGTTCCTCCCAATCACGCCCCTCCAGGTCTCACTGTCATTACCCACGTGAGCGTTGAAGTCCCCCAGCAGAACGAGGGAGTCCCCGGGGGGAGCGCTCTCCAGCACACCCTCCAAGGACTCCAGAAAGGGTGGGTACTCTGAGCTGTTGTTCGGTGCATAAGCACAAACAACAGTCAGGACCCGTCCCCCCACCCGTAGGCGGAGGGAGGCTACCCTCTCGTTCACCGGGGTAAACCCCAACGCACAGGCGCCCAGCCGGGGGGCAATGAGTATGCCCACACCTGCTCTGCGCCTCTCACCGTGGGCAACTCCAGAGTGGAAGAGGGTCCAGCCCCTCTCGAGAGGATTGGTACCAGAACCCAAGCCGTGTGTGGAGGTGAGTCCGACTATATCTAGTCGGAACTTCTCAGCCTCGCACATCAGCTCGGGCTCCTTCCCTGTCAGAGAGGTGACATTCCATGTCCCCAGAACTAGCTTCAGTAGCCGAGGGTCGGACCGCCAAGGCCCCCGCCTTTGGCTGCCACCCAGCTCACTGCGCACCCGACCCCTTTGGCCCCTTCCACCGGTGGTGAGCCCATGGGAGGGGGGACCCACGTTGCCTTTTCGGGCTGTGCCCGGCCGGGCCCCATGGGTGTAGGCCCGGCCACCAGACGCTCGTCTTCGAGCCCCACCTCCAGGTTTGCTGTATTTAGTGTATTTTAGCATCCTGAAAATGATTCCAACATTAATTTCATAGTGCTTATGTTTATTTTGAAGATTTTGAAAGTTTCACCTGAAGTGTACAATCAGGGACTGAAAACGCATTTAAAGCAATAAAAAGTTAATCTTGTTTCTCACACCTAAACTAAATGTCGTAGACTCAAAAATGTTACTGTAATTAGTGTATTTTAGCATCCTGAAGATGATTTCAAAATGCATTTCATTGTGCTTATGCTCATTTTGAAGATTTTGGCAGTTTCCCCTGAATTGAACAATCAGGGGCGACAACGCATTTAAAGCAATAAAAAGTTAATCTTGGCTCTCACACCTAAACTAAATGTTTTAGACTCAAAATGTGTTCTGTATATAGTGTAATTTAGCATCCTAAAGATGATTCCAGCATGCATTTCATTGTGTTCATGTTCATTTTAAAGATGTTGACAGTTTCACCTGAAGTGTACAATCGGTCTTAAAATGCATTTAAAGCAATAAAAAGTTAATCTTGTTTCTCACACCTAAACTAAATGTCGTAGACTCAAAAATGTTACTGTAATTAGTGTATTTTAGCATCCTGAAGATGATTTCAGCATGCATTTCATTGTGCTTATGCTCATTTTGAAGATTTTGACAGTTTCACCTGAAGAGTACAATCAGGGGCTCAAATCGCATTTAAAGCAATAAGAAGTTCATGTTGGCTCTCACACCTTAACTAAACATTGTAGACTCAACATTTTTGCTGTATGTAGTGTATTTTAGCATTCTGAAGATGATTTCAGCATGCATTTCATTGTGCGCATGCCCATTTTGAAGATTTTGACAGTTTCACCTGGAGTGTACAATCAGGAGCTGAAAACGCATTTAAAGCAATAAAAAGTTCATCTTGGCTCTCACACCTAAACTAAAAGTTGTAGACTCAAAATGTTTGCAATATTTAGTGTATTTTAACAACTTGAAGATGATTCCAGCATTAATTTCATTGTGCTTATGCTCATTTTGAAGATTTTGGCAGTTTCCCCTGAAGTGAACAATCAGGGGCTACAAAGCATTTAAAGCAATAAAAAGTTAATCTTGGCTCTCACACCTAAACTAAATGTTGTAGACTCAAAATGTTTGCTGTCTTTAGCGTATTTTAGCATCCTGAAGATGATTCCAGCATGCATTTCATTGTGTTCATGTTCATTTTAAAGATGTTGACAATTTCACCTGAAGTGTACAATCAGGGACTGAAAACGCATTTAAAGCATTAAAAAGATAATCTTGGCTCTCACACCTAAACTAAACGTTTTAGACTCAAAATTTGTACTGTTATTAGTGTATTTTAGCATCCTGACGATGATTTCAGCATGCATTTCATTGTGCTTATGCTCATTTTGAATATTTTGAGAGTTTCACCTGAAGAGTACAATCAAGGGCTGTAAACGCATTTAAAGCAATAAAAAGTTAATTTTGGCTCTCACACCTAAACTAAACATTGTAGACTCAAAATGTTTGCTGTCTTTAGCGTATTTTAGCATCCTGAAGATGATTCCAGCATTAATTTCATTGTGCTTATGCTAATTTTGAAGATTTTGACAGTTTCACCTGAAGTGTACAATCAGGGGCTGAAAACGCATTTAAAGCAATAAAAAGTTCATCTTGGCTCTCACACCTAAACTAAACATTGAAGACTCAAAATGTTGGCTGTCTTTAGTGTATTTTAGCATCCTGAAGATGATTCCAGCATGCATTTCATTGTGTTCATGTTCATTTTAAAGATGTTGACAGTTTCACCTGAAGTGTACAATCGGGCTAAAAATGCATTTAAAGCAATAAAAAGTTAATCTTGTTTCCCACACCTAAACTAAACGTTGTAGACTCAAAAATTTTACTGTAATTAGTGTATTTTAGCATCCTGAAGTTGATTTCAGCATGCATTTCATTGTGCTTATGCTCATTTTGAAGATTTTGACAGTTTCACCTGAAGAGTACAATCAGGGGCTGAAATCGCATTTAAAGCAATAAGAAGTTCATCTTGGCTCTCGCACCTTAACTAAACATTGTAGACTCAACATTTTTGCTGTATGTAGTGTATTTTAGCATCCTGAAGATGATTTCAGCATGCATTTCATTGTGTGCATGCCCATTTTTAAGATTTTGACAGTTTCACCTGAAGTGTACAATCGGGATCTGAAAACGCATTTAAAGCAATACAAAGTTCATCTTGGCTCTCACACCTAAACTAAACGTTGTAGACTCAAAATGTTTGCTGTATTTAGTGTATTTTAGCATCTTGAAGATGATTCCAGCATTAATTTCATTGTGCTTATGCTCATTTTGAAGATTTTGGCAGTTTCCCCTGAAGTGAACAATCAGGGTTTACAACGCATTTAAAGCAATAAAAAGTTAATCTTGGCTCTTACACCTAAACTAAATGTTGTAGACTCAAAATGTTTTCTGTATATAGTGTATTTTAGCATCCTGAAGATGATTCCAGCATTAGATTCATTGTGCGCATGCCCATTTTGAAGATTTTGACAGTTTCACCTGAAGTGTACAACCAGGGGCTGAAAAAGCATTTAAAGCAATAAAAAGTTAATCTTGGCTCTCACACCTTAACTAAATGTTGTAGACTCAAAATGTTTTCTGTATATAGTGTATTTTAGCATCCTAAAGATGATTCTAGCATGCATTTCATTGTGCGCATGCCCATTTAAAAGATTTTGACAGCTTAACCTGAAGTGTACAATCAGGGGCTGAAAACGCATTTAAAGCAATAAAAAGTTTATCTTGGCTCTCACACCTTAACTAAACATTGTAGATTTAAAATGTTTGCTGTATTTAGTGTATTTTAGCATCCTGAAAATGATTCCATTATTAATTTCATAGTGCTTATGTTTAATTTGGAGATTTTGAAAGTTTCACCTGAAGTGTACAATCAGGGACTGAAAACGCATTTAAAGCATTAAAAAGTTAATCTTGGCTCTCACACCTAAACTAAACGTTGTAGACTCAAAGTTTGTACTGTTAATAGTGTATTTTAGCATCCTGACGATGATTTCAGCATGCATTTCATTGTGCTTATGCTCATTTTGAAGATTTTGAGAGTTTCACCTGAAGAGTACAATCAGGGGCTGAAAACCCATTTAAAGCAATAAAAAGTTAATTTTGGCTCTCACACCTAAACTAAACATTGTAGACTCAAAATGTTTGCTGTATTTAGTGTATTTTAGCATCCTGAAGATGATTCCAGCATTAATTTAATTGTGCTTTTGCTCATTTTGAAGATTTTGACAGTTTCACCTGAAGTGTACAATCAGGGGCTACAACGCATTTAAAGCAATTAAAAGTTAATCTTGGCTCTCACACCTTAACTAAACATTGTAGATTTAAAATGTTTGCTGTATTTAGTGTATTTTAGCATCCCGAAAATGATTCCAGCATTAATTTCATAGTGCTTATGTTAATTTAGAAGATTTTGAAAGTTTCACCTGAAGTGTACAATCAGGGGCTGAAAACGCATTTAAAGCAATAAAAAGTAAATTTTGGCTCTCACACCTTAACTAAACATTGTAGACTCAAACTTTTTGCTGTATTAAGTGTATTTTAGCATTCTGAAGATGATTCCAGCATGCATTTCATTGTGCGCATGCCCATTTAAAAGATTTTGACAGTTTCACCTGAAAAGTACAATCAGGGACTGAAAACGCATTTAAAGCAATACAAAGTTCATCTTGGCTCTCACACCTAAACTAAACATTGTAGACTCAAAATGTTTGCTGTCTTTAGCGTATTTTAGCATCCTGAAGATGATTCCAGCATTAATTTCATTGTGCTTCTGCTCATTTTGAAGATGTTGACAGTTTCACCTGAAGTGTACAATCGGGCTGAAAATGCATTTAAAGCAATAAAAAGTTAATCTTGTTTCTCACACCTAAACTAAATGTCGTAGACTAAATTTTTTTACTGTAATTAGTGTATTTTAGCATCCTGAAGATGATTTCAGCATGTATTTCATTGTGCTTATGCTCATTTTTAAGATTTTGACAGTTTCACTTGAAGAGTACAATTAGGGGCTGGAAATGCATTTAAAGCAATAAAAAGTTAATCTTGTTTCTCACACCTAAACTAAATGTCGTAGACTCAAAAATGTTCTTGTAATTAGTGTATTTTAGCATCCTGAAGATGTTTTCAGCATGCATTTCATTGTGCTCATGCTCATTTTTAAGATTTTGACAGTTTCACCTGAAGAGTACAATTAGGGGCTGAAAACGCATTTAAAGCAATAAGAAGTTCATCTTGGCTCTCACACCTTAACTAAACATTGTAGATTTAAAATGTTTGCTGTATTTAGTGTATTTTAGCATCCTGAAAATGATTCCAGCATTAATTTCATAGTGCTTATGTTTATTTTGAAGATTTTGACAGTTTCACCTGAAGTGTACAATCAGGGACTGAAAACACATTTAAAGCATTAAAAAGTTAATCTTGGCTCTCACACTTAACTAAACATTGTATATTTAAAATGTTTGCTGTATTTAGTGTATTTTAGCATCCTGAAAATGATTCCAGCATTAATTTCATAGTGCTTATGTTTATTTTGAAGATTTTGAAAGTTTCACCTGAAGTGTACAATCAGGGACTGAAAACGCATTTAAAGCATTAAAAAGTTAATCTTGGCTCTCACACCTAAACTAAACGTTGTAGACTCAAAATTTGTACTGTTATTAGTGTATTTTAGCATCCTGACGATGATTTCAGCATGCATTTCATTGTGCTTATGCTCATTTTGAAGATTTTGACAGTTTCCCCTGAAGTGTACAATCAGGGGCTGAAAACGCATTTAAAGCAATAAAAAGTTAATCTTGACTCTCACACCTAAACTAAACATTGTAGACTCAAAATGTTTGCTGTTTTTAGTGTATTTTAGCATCCTGAAGATGATTCCAGCATGCATTTCATTGTGTTCATGTTCATTTTAAAGATGTTGACAGTTTCACCTGAAGTGTACAATCGGGCTAAAAAAGCATTAAAAGCAATAAAAAGTTAATCTTGTTTCTCACACCTAAACTAAATGTCGTAGACTCAAAATTTTTACTGTAATTAGTGTATTTTATCATCCTGAAGATGATTTCAGCATGCATATCATTGTTCTTATGCTCATTTTTAAGATTTTGACAATTTCACCTGAAGAGTACAATCAGGGGCTGAAAACGCATTTAAAGCAATAAGAAGTTCATCTTGGCTCTCACACCTTAACTAAACATTGTAGACTCAACATTTTTGCTGTATGTAGTGTATTTTAGCATTCTGAAAATGATTTCAGCATGCATTTAATTGTGCGCATGCCCATTTTGAAAATTTTGACAGTTTCACCTGAAGTGTACAATCAGGAGCTGAAAACACATTTAAAGCAATACAATGTTCATCTTGGCTCTCACACCTAAACTAAACATTGTAGACTCAAAATGTTTGCTGTCTTTAGTGTATTTTAGCATCCTGAAGATGATTCCAGCATGCATTTCATTGTGTTCATGTTTATTTTAAAGATGTTGACAGTTTCACCTGAAGTGTACAATCGGGCTGAAAATGCATTTAAAGCAATAAAAAAGTAATCTTGTTTCTCACACCTAAACTAAGTGTCGTAGACTCAAAAAATTTACTGTAATTAGTGTATTTTATCATCCTGAAGATGATTTCAGCATGCATTTCATTGTTCTTATGCTCATTTTTAAGATTTTGACAATTTCACCTGAAGAGCACAATCAGGGGCTGAAAACGCATTTAAAGCAATAAGAAGTTCATCTTGGCTCTCACACCTTAACTAAACATTGTAGACTCAACATTTTTGCTTTATGTAGTGTATTTTAGCATTCTGAAAATGATTTCAGCCTGCAATTAATTGTGCGCATGCCCATTTTGAAGATTTTGACAGTTTCACCTGAAGTGTACAATCAGGAGCTGAAAACGCATTTAAAGCAATAAAAAGTTCATCTTGGCTCTCACACCTTAACTAAACATTGTAGACTCAAACTTTTTGCTGTATTAAGTGTATTTTAGCATTCTGAAGATGATTCCAGCATGCATTTCATTGTGCGCATGCCCATTTAAAAGATTTTGACAGTTTCACCTGAAAAGTACAATCAGGGACTGAAAACGCATTTAAAGCAATACAAAGTTCATCTTGGCTCTCACACCTAAACTAAACATTGTAGACTCAAAATGTTTGCTGTCTTTAGCGTATTTTAGCATCCTGAAGATGATTCCAGCATTAATTTCATTGTGCTTCTGCTCATTTTGAAGATGTTGACAGTTTCACCTGAAGTGTACAATCGGGCTGAAAATGCATTTAAAGCAATAAAAAGTTAATCTTGTTTCTCACACCTAAACTAAATGTCGTAGACTAAATTTTTTTTACTGTAATTAGTGTATTTTAGCATCCTGAAGATGATTTCAGCATGTATTTCATTGTGCTTATGCTCATTTTTAAGATTTTGACAGTTTCACTTGAAGAGTACAATTAGGGGCTGGAAATGCATTTAAAGCAATAAAAAGTTAATCTTGTTTCTCACACCTAAACTAAATGTCGTAGACTCAAAAATGTTCTTGTAATTAGTGTATTTTAGCATCCTGAAGATGTTTTCAGCATGCATTTCATTGTGCTTATGCTCATTTTTAAGATTTTGACAGTTTCACCTGAAGAGTACAATTAGGGGCTGAAAACGCATTTAAAGCAATAAGAAGTTCATCTTGGCTCTCACACCTAAACTAAACGTTGTAAACTCAAAATGTTTGCTGTATTTAGTGTATTTTAGCATCCTGAAGATGATTCCAGCATTAATTTCATTGTGCTTATGCTCATTTTGAAGATTTTAACAGTTTCCCCTGAAGTGTACAATCAGGGGCTACAACGCATTTAAAGCAATAAAAAGTTAATCTTGGTTCTCACACCTTAACTAAACATTGTAGATTTAAAATGTTTGCTGTATTTAGTGTATTTTAGCATCCTGAAAATGATTCCAGCATTAATTTCATAGTGCTTATGTTTATTTTGAAGATTTTGACAGTTTCACCTGAAGTGTACAATCAGGGACTGAAAACACATTTAAAGCATTAAAAAGTTAATCTTGGCTCTCACACTTAACTAAACATTGTAGATTTAAAATGTTTGCTGTATTTAGTGTATTTTAGCATCCTGAAGATGATTCCAGCATTAATTTCATTGTGCTTATGCCCATTTTGAAGATTTTGACAGTTTCACCTGAAGTGTACAATCAGGGGCTGAAAACGCATTTAAAGCAATAAAAAGTTAATCTTGACTCTCACACCTAAACTAAACATTGTAGACTCAAAATGTTTGCTGTCTTTAGTGTATTTTAGCATCCTGAAGATGATTCCAGCATTAATTTCATTGTGCTTATGCTCATTTTGAAGATTTTAACAGTTTCCCCTGAAGTGTACAATCAGGGACTGAAAACGCATTTAAAGCATTAAAAAGTTAATCTTGGCTCTCACACCTAAACTAAACGTTGTAGACTCAAAATTTGTACTGTTATTAGTGTATTTTAGCATCCTGACGATGATTTCAGCATGCATTTCATTGTGCTTATGCTCATTTTGAAGATTTTGACAGTTTCCCCTGAAGTGTACAATCAGGGGCTGAAAACGCATTTAAAGCAATAAGAAGTTCATCTTGGCTCTCACACCTTAACTAAACATTGTAGACTCAACATTTTTGCTTTATGTAGTGTATTTTAGCATTCTGAAAATGATTTCAGCCTGCAATTAATTGTGCGCATGCCCATTTTGAAGATTTTGACAGTTTCACCTGAAGTGTACAATCAGGAGCTGAAAACGCATTTAAAGCAATAAAAAGTTCATCTTGGCTCTCACACCTTAACTAAACATTGTAGACTCAAACTTTTTGCTGTATTAAGTGTATTTTAGCATTCTGAAGATGATTCCAGCATGCATTTCATTGTGCGCATGCCCATTTAAAAGATTTTGACAGTTTCACCTGAAAAGTACAATCAGGGACTGAAAACGCATTTAAAGCAATACAAAGTTCATCTTGGCTCTCACACCTAAACTAAACATTGTAGACTCAAAATGTTTGCTGTCTTTAGCGTATTTTAGCATCCTGAAGATGATTCCAGCATTAATTTCATTGTGCTTCTGCTCATTTTGAAGATGTTGACAGTTTCACCTGAAGTGTACAATCGGGCTGGAAATGCATTTAAAGCAATAAAAAGTTAATCTTGTTTCTCACACCTAAACTAAATGTCGTAGACTCAAAAATGTTCTTGTAATTAGTGTATTTTAGCATCCTGAAGATGTTTTCAGCATGCATTTCATTGTGCTTATGCTCATTTTTAAGATTTTGACAGTTTCACCTGAAGAGTACAATTAGGGGCTGAAAACGCATTTAAAGCAATAAGAAGTTCATCTTGGCTCTCACACCTAAACTAAACGTTGTAAACTCAAAATGTTTGCTGTATTTAGTGTATTTTAGCATCCTGAAGATGATTCCAGCATTAATTTCATTGTGCTTATGCTCATTTTGAAGATTTTAACAGTTTCCCCTGAAGTGTACAATCAGGGGCTACAACGCATTTAAAGCAATAAAAAGTTAATCTTGGTTCTCACACCTTAACTAAACATTGTAGATTTAAAATGTTTGCTGTATTTAGTGTATTTTAGCATCCTGAAAATGATTCCAGCATTAATTTCATAGTGCTTATGTTTATTTTGAAGATTTTGACAGTTTCACCTGAAGTGTACAATCAGGGACTGAAAACACATTTAAAGCATTAAAAAGTTAATCTTGGCTCTCACACTTAACTAAACATTGTAGATTTAAAATGTTTGCTGTATTTAGTGTATTTTAGCATCCTGAAGATGATTCCAGCATTAATTTCATTGTGCTTATGCCCATTTTGAAGATTTTGACAGTTTCACCTGAAGTGTACAATCAGGGGCTGAAAACGCATTTAAAGCAATAAAAAGTTAATCTTGACTCTCACACCTAAACTAAACATTGTAGACTCAAAATGTTTGCTGTCTTTAGTGTATTTTAGCATCCTGAAGATGATTCCAGCATTAATTTCATTGTGCTTATGCTCATTTTGAAGATTTTAACAGTTTCCCCTGAAGTGTACAATCAGGGACTGAAAACGCATTTAAAGCATTAAAAAGTTAATCTTGGCTCTCACACCTAAACTAAACGTTGTAGACTCAAAATTTGTACTGTTATTAGTGTATTTTAGCATCCTGACGATGATTTCAGCATGCATTTCATTGTGCTTATGCTCATTTTGAAGATTTTGACAGTTTCCCCTGAAGTGTACAATCAGGGGCTGAAAACGCATTTAAAGCAATAAGAAGTTCATCTTGGCTCTCACACCTTAACTAAACATTGTAGACTCAACATTTTTGCTTTATGTAGTGTATTTTAGCATTCTGAAAATGATTTCAGCCTGCAATTAATTGTGCGCATGCCCATTTTGAAGATTTTGACAGTTTCACCTGAAGTGTACAATCAGGAGCTGAAAACGCATTTAAAGCAATAAAAAGTTCATCTTGGCTCTCACACCTTAACTAAACATTGTAGACTCAAACTTTTTGCTGTATTAAGTGTATTTTAGCATTCTGAAGATGATTCCAGCATGCATTTCATTGTGCGCATGCCCATTTAAAAGATTTTGACAGTTTCACCTGAAAAGTACAATCAGGGACTGAAAACGCATTTAAAGCAATACAAAGTTCATCTTGGCTCTCACACCTAAACTAAACATTGTAGACTCAAAATGTTTGCTGTCTTTAGCGTATTTTAGCATCCTGAAGATGATTCCAGCATTAATTTCATTGTGCTTCTGCTCATTTTGAAGATGTTGACAGTTTCACCTGAAGTGTACAATCGGGCTGAAAATGCATTTAAAGCAATAAAAAGTTAATCTTGTTTCTCACACCTAAACTAAATGTCGTAGACTAAATTTTTTTACTGTAATTAGTGTATTTTAGCATCCTGAAGATGATTTCAGCATGTATTTCATTGTGCTTATGCTCATTTTTAAGATTTTGACAGTTTCACTTGAAGAGTACAATTAGGGGCTGGAAATGCATTTAAAGCAATAAAAAGTTAATCTTGTTTCCCACACCTAAACTAAATGTCGTAGACTCAAAAATGTTCTTGTAATTAGTGTATTTTAGCATCCTGAAGATGATTTCAGCATGTATTTCATTGTGCTTATGCTCATTTTTAAGATTTTGACAGTTTCACCTGAAGAGTACAATTAGGGGCTGAAAACGCATTTAAAGCAATAAGAAGTTCATCTTGGCTCTCACACCTAAACTAAACGTTGTAGACTCAAAATGTTTGCTGTATTTAGTGTATTTTAGCATCCTGAAGATGATTCCAGCATTAATTTCATTGTGCTTATGCTCATTTTGAAGATTTTAACAGTTTCCCCTGAAGTGTACAATCAGGGGCTACAACGCATTTAAAGCAATAAAAAGTTAATCTTGGTTCTCACACCTTAACTAAACATTGTAGATTTAAAATGTTTGCTGTATTTAGTGTATTTTAGCATCCTGAAAATGATTCCAGCATTAATTTCATAGTGCTTATGTTTATTTTGAAGATTTTGACAGTTTCACCTGAAGTGTACAATCAGGGACTGAAAACACATTTAAAGCATTAAAAAGTTAATCTTGGCTCTCACACTTAACTAAACATTGTAGATTTAAAATGTTTGCTGTATTTAGTGTATTTTAGCATCCTGAAGATGATTCCAGCATTAATTTCATTGTGCTTATGCCCATTTTGAAGATTTTGACAGTTTCACCTGAAGTGTACAATCAGGGGCTGAAAACGCATTTAAAGCAATACAAAGTTCATCTTGGCTCTCACACCTAAACTAAACATTGTAGACTCAAAATGTTTGCTGTCTTTAGCGTATTTTAGCATCCTGAAGATGATTCCAGCATTAATTTCATTGTGCTTCTGCTCATTTTGAAGATGTTGACAGTTTCACCTGAAGTGTACAATCGGGCTGAAAATGCATTTAAAGCAATAAAAAGTTAATCTTGACTCTCACACCTAAACTAAACATTGTAGACTCAAAATGTTTGCTGTCTTTAGTGTATTTTAGCATCCTGAAGATGATTCCAGCATTAATTTCATTGTGCTTATGCTCATTTTGAAGATTTTAACAGTTTCCCCTGAAGTGTACAATCAGGGACTGAAAACGCATTTAAAGCATTAAAAAGTTAATCTTGGCTCTCACACCTAAACTAAACGTTGTAGACTCAAAATTTGTACTGTTATTAGTGTATTTTAGCATCCTGACGATGATTTCAGCATGCATTTCATTGTGCTTATGCTCATTTTGAAGATTTTGACAGTTTCCCCTGAAGTGTACAATCAGGGGCTGAAAACGCATTTAAAGCAATAAGAAGTTCATCTTGGCTCTCACACCTTAACTAAACATTGTAGACTCAACATTTTTGCTTTATGTAGTGTATTTTAGCATTCTGAAAATGATTTCAGCCTGCAATTAATTGTGCGCATGCCCATTTTGAAGATTTTGACAGTTTCACCTGAAGTGTACAATCAGGAGCTGAAAACGCATTTAAAGCAATAAAAAGTTCATCTTGGCTCTCACACCTTAACTAAACATTGTAGACTCAAACTTTTTGCTGTATTAAGTGTATTTTAGCATTCTGAAGATGATTCCAGCATGCATTTCATTGTGCGCATGCCCATTTAAAAGATTTTGACAGTTTCACCTGAAAAGTACAATCAGGGACTGAAAACGCATTTAAAGCAATACAAAGTTCATCTTGGCTCTCACACCTAAACTAAACATTGTAGACTCAAAATGTTTGCTGTCTTTAGCGTATTTTAGCATCCTGAAGATGATTCCAGCATTAATTTCATTGTGCTTCTGCTCATTTTGAAGATGTTGACAGTTTCACCTGAAGTGTACAATCGGGCTGAAAATGCATTTAAAGCAATAAAAAGTTAATCTTGTTTCTCACACCTAAACTAAATGTCGTAGACTAAATTTTTTTACTGTAATTAGTGTATTTTAGCATCCTGAAGATGATTTCAGCATGTATTTCATTGTGCTTATGCTCATTTTTAAGATTTTGACAGTTTCACTTGAAGAGTACAATTAGGGGCTGGAAATGCATTTAAAGCAATAAAAAGTTAATCTTGTTTCCCACACCTAAACTAAATGTCGTAGACTCAAAAATGTTCTTGTAATTAGTGTATTTTAGCATCTTGAAGATGATTTCAGCATGTATTTCATTGTGCTTATGCTCATTTTTAAGATTTTGACAGTTTCACCTGAAGAGTACAATTAGGGGCTGAAAACGCATTTAAAGCAATAAGAAGTTCATCTTGGCTCTCACACCTAAACTAAACGTTGTAGACTCAAAATGTTTGCTGTATTTAGTGTATTTTAGCATCCTGAAGATGATTCCAGCATTAATTTCATTGTGCTTATGCTCATTTTGAAGATTTTAACAGTTTCCCCTGAAGTGTACAATCAGGGGCTACAACGCATTTAAAGCAATAAAAAGTTAATCTTGGTTCTCACACCTTAACTAAACATTGTAGATTTAAAATGTTTGCTGTATTTAGTGTATTTTAGCATCCTGAAAATGATTCCAGCATTAATTTCATAGTGCTTATGTTTATTTTGAAGATTTTGACAGTTTCACCTGAAGTGTACAATCAGGGACTGAAAACACATTTAAAGCATTAAAAAGTTAATCTTGGCTCTCACACTTAACTAAACATTGTAGATTTAAAATGTTTGCTGTATTTAGTGTATTTTAGCATCCTGAAGATGATTCCAGCATTAATTTCATTGTGCTTATGCCCATTTTGAAGATTTTGACAGTTTCACCTGAAGTGTACAATCAGGGGCTGAAAACGCATTTAAAGCAATAAAAAGTTAATCTTGACTCTCACACCTAAACTAAACATTGTAGACTCAAAATGTTTGCTGTCTTTAGTGTATTTTAGCATCCTGACGATGATTTCAGCATGCATTTCATTGTGCTTATGCTCATTTTGAAGATTTTGACAGTTTCCCCTGAAGTGTACAATCAGGGGCTGAAAACGCATTTAAAGCAATAAAAAGTTAATCTTGACTCTCACACCTAAACTAAACATTGTAGACTCAAAATGTTTGCTGTTTTTAGTGTATTTTAGCATCCTGAAGATGATTCCAGCATGCATTTCATTGTGTTCATGTTCATTTTAAAGATGTTGACAGTTTCACCTGAAGTGTACAATCGGGCTAAAAAAGCATTAAAAGCAATAAAAAGTTAATCTTGTTTCTCACACCTAAACTAAATGTCGTAGACTCAAAATTTTTACTGTAATTAGTGTATTTTATCATCCTGAAGATGATTTCAGCATGCATTTCATTGTTCTTATGCTCATTTTTAAGATTTTGACAATTTCACCTGAAGAGTACAATCAGGGGCTGAAAACGCATTTAAAGCAATAAGAAGTTCATCTAGGCTCTCACACCTTAACTAAACATTGTAGACTCAACATTTTTGCTGTATGTAGTGTATTTTAGCATTCTGAAAATGATTTCAGCATGCATTTAATTGTGCGCATGCCCATTTTGAAAATTTTGACAGTTTCACCTGAAGTGTACAATCAGGAGCTGAAAACGCATTTAAAGCAATACAATGTTCATCTTGGCTCTCACACCTAAACTAAACATTGTAGACTCAAAATGTTTGCTGTATTTAGTGTATTTTAGCATCCTGAAGATGATTCCAGCATGCATTTCATTGTGCTTATGCTCATTTTGAAGATTTTGACAGTTTCCCCTGAAGTGTACAATCAGGGGCTACAACGCATTTAAAGCAATAAAAAGTTAACTTTGGCTCTCACACCTAAACTAAACGTTGTAGACTCAAAATGTTTGCTGTATTTAGTGTATTTTAGCATCCTTAAGATGATTCCAGCATTAATTTCATTGTGCTTATGCTCATTTTTGAAGATTTTGACAGTTTCACCTGAAGTGTACAATCAGGAGCTGAAAACGCATTTAAAGCAATACAATGTTCATCTTGGCTCTCACACCTAAACTAAACATTGTAGACTCAAAATGTTTGCTGTATTTAGTGTATTTTAGCATCCTGAAGATGATTCCAGCATGCATTTCATTGTGCTTATGCTCATTTTGAAGATTTTGACAGTTTCCCCTGAAGTGTACAATCAGGGGCTACAACGCATTTAAAGCAATAAAAAGTTAACTTTGGCTCTCACACCTAAACTAAACGTTGTAGACTCAAAATGTTTGCTGTATTTAGTGTATTTTAGCATCCTTAAGATGATTCCAGCATTAATTTCATTGTGCTTATGCTCATTTTTGAAGATTTTGACAGTTTCACCTGAAGTGTACAATCAGGAGCTGAAAACGCATTTAAAGCAATACAATGTTCATCTTGGCTCTCACACCTAAACTAAACATTGTAGACTCAAAATGTTTGCTGTATTTAGTGTATTTTAGCATCCTGAAGATGATTCCAGCATTAATTTCATTGTGTTTATGCCCATTTTGAAGATTTTGACAGTTTCACCTGAAGTGTACAATCAGGGGGTGAAAACACATTTAAAGCAATAAAAAGTTAATCTTGACTCTCACACCTAAACTAAACATTGTAGACTCAAAATGTTTGCTGTCTTTAGTGTATTTTAGCATCCTGAAGATGATTCCAGCATGCATTTCATTGTGTTCATGTTCATTTTAAAGATGTTGACAGTTTCACCTGAAGTGTACAATCGGGCTGAAAATGCATTTAAAGCAATAAAAAGTTAATCTTGTTTCTCACACCTAAACTAAATGTCGTAGACTCAAAAATTTTACTGTAATTAGTGTATTTTATCATCCTGAAGATGATTTCAGCATGCATTTCATTGTTCTTATGCTAATTTTTAAGATTTTGACAATTTCACCTGAAGAGTACAATCAGGGGCTGAAAACGCATTTAAAGCAATAAGAAGTTCATCTTGGCTTTCACACCTTAACTAAACATTGTAGACTCAACATTTTTGCTTTATGTAGTGTATTTTAGCATTCTGAAAATGATTTCAGCAGGCATTTAATTGTGCGCATGCCCATTTTGAAGATTTTGACAGTTTCACTTGAAGTGTACAATCAGGAGCTGAAAACGCATTTAAAGCAATACAAAGTTCATCTTGGCTCTCACACCTAAACTAAACATTGTAGACTCAAAATGTTTGCTGTATTTAGTGTATTTTAGCATCCTGAAGATGATTCCAGCATTAATTTCATTGTGCTTATGCCCATTTTGAAGATTTTGACAGTTTCACCTGAAGTGTACAATCAGGGGCTGAAAACGCATTTAAAGCAATAAAAAGTTAATCTTGACTCTCACACCTAAACTAAACATTGTAGACTCAAAATGTTTGCTGTCTCTAGTGTATTTTAGCATCCTGAAGATGATTCCAGCATGCATTTCATTTTGTTCATGTTCATTTTAAAGATGTTGACAGTTTCACCTGAAGTGTACAATCGGGCTGAAAATGCATTTAAAGCAATAAAAAGTTAATCTTGTTTCTCACACCTAAACTAAATGTCGTAGACTCAAAAATTTTACTGTAATTAGTGTATTTTATCATCCTGAAGATGATTTCAGCATGCATTTCATTGTTCTTATGCTCATTTTTAAGATTTTGACAATTTCACCTGAAGAGTACAATCAGGGGCTGAAAACGCATTTAAAGCATTAAAAAGTTAATCTTGGCTCTCACACCTAAACTAAACGTTGTAGACTCAAAATTTGTACTGTTATTAGTGTATTTTAGCATCCTGACGATGATTTCAGCATGCATTTCATTGTGCTTATGCTCATTTTGAAGATTTTGACAGTTTCCCCTGAAGTGTACAATCAGGGGCTACAACGCATTTAAAGCAATAAAAAGTTAACTTTGGCTCTCACACCTAAACTAAACGTTGTAGACTCAAAATGTTTGCTGTATTTAGTGTATTTTAGCATCCTTAAGATGATTCCAGCATTAATTTCATTGTGCTTATGCTCATTTTTGAAGATTTTGGCAGTTTCCCCTGAAGTGAACAATCAGGGGCTACAACGCATTCAAAGCAATAAAAAGTTAATTTTGGCTCTCACACCTAAACTAAACGTTGTAGACTCAAAATGTTTTCTGTATATAGTGTATTTTAGCATCCTAAAGATGATTCCAGCATGCATTTCATTGTGCGCATGCCCATTTAAAAGATTTTGACAGCTTAACCAGAAGGGTACAATCAGGGGCTGAAAACGCATTTAAAGCAATAAAAAGTTTATCTTGGCTCTCACACCTTAACTAAACATTGTAGATTTAAAATGTTTGCTGTATTTAGTGTATTTTAGCATCCTGAAAATTATTCCAGCATTAATTTCATAGTGCTTATGTTTATTTTGAAGATTTTGAAAGTTTCACCTGAAGTGTACAATCAGGGACTGAAAACGCATTTAAAGCATTAAAAAGTTAATCTTGGCTCTCACACCTAAACTAAACGTTGTAGACTCAAAGTTTGTACTGTTAATAGTGTATTTTAGCATCCTGACGATGATTTCAGCATGCATTTCATTGTGCTTATGTTAATTTAGAAGATTTTGAAAGTTTCACCTGAAGTGTACAATCAGGGGCTGTAAACGCATTTAAAGCAATAAAAAGTTAATTTTGGCTCTCACACCTAAACTAAACATTGTAGACTCAAAATGTTTGCTGTATTTAGTGTATTTTAGCATCCTGAAGATGATTCCAGCATTAATTTCATTGTGTTTATGCCCATTTTGAAGATTTTGACAGTTTCACCTGAAGTGTACAATCAGGGGGTGAAAACTCATTTAAAGCAATAAAAAGTTAATCTTGACTCTCACACCTAAACTAAACATTGTAGACTCAAAATGTTTGCTGTCTTTAGTGTATTTTAGCATCCTGAAGATGATTCCAGCATGCATTTCATTGTGTTCATGTTCATTTTAAAGATGTTGACAGTTTCACCTGAAGTGTACAATCGGGCTGAAAATGCATTTAAAGCAATAAAAAGTTAATCTTGTTTCTCACACCTAAACTAAATGTCGTAGACTCAAAAATTTTACTGTAATTAGTGTATTTTATCATCCTGAAGATGATTTCAGCATGCATTTCATTGTTCTTATGCTCATTTTTAAGATTTTGACAATTTCACCTGAAGAGTACAATCAGGGGCTGAAAACGCATTTAAAGCAATAAGAAGTTCATCTTGGCTCTCACACCTTAACTAAACATTGTAGACTCAACATTTTTGCTTTATGTAGTGTATTTTAGCATTCTGAAAATGATTTCAGCAGGCATTTAATTGTGCGCATGCCCATTTAAAAGATTTTGACAGTTTCACCTGAAAAGTACAATCAGGGACTGAAAACGCATTTAAAGCAATACAAAGTTCATCTTGGCTCTCACACCTAAACTAAACATTGTAGACTCAAAATGTTTGCTGTCTTTAGCGTATTTTAGCATCCTGAAGATGATTCCAGCATTAATTTCATTGTGCTTCTGCTCATTTTGAAGATGTTGACAGTTTCACCTGAAGTGTACAATCGGGCTGAAAATGCATTTAAAGCAATAAAAAGTTAATCTTGTTTCTCACACCTAAACTAAATGTCGTAGACTAAAAAATTTTACTGTAATTAGTGTATTTTAGCATCCTGAAGATGATTTCAGCATGTATTTCATTGTGCTTATGCTCATTTTTAAGATTTTGACAGTTTCACTTGAAGAGTACAATTAGGGGCTGGAAATGCATTTAAAGCAATAAAAAGTTAATCTTGTTTCTCACACCTAAACTAAATGTCGTAGACTCAAAAATGTTCTTGTAATTAGTGTATTTTAGCATCCTGAAGATGTTTTCAGCATGCATTTCATTGTGCTTATGCTCATTTTTAAGATTTTGACAGTTTCACCTGAAGAGTACAATTAGGGGCTGGAAATGCATTTAAAGCAATAAAAAGTTAATCTTGTTTCTCACACCTAAACTAAATGTCGTAGACTCAAAAATGTTCTTGTAATTAGTGTATTTTAGCATCCTGAAGATGTTTTCAGCATGCATTTCATTGTGCTTATGCTCATTTTTAAGATTTTGACAGTTTCACCTGAAGAGTACAATTAGGGGCTGAAAACGCATTTAAAGCAATAAGAAGTTCATCTTGGCTCTCACACCTAAACTAAACATTGTAGACTCAAAATGTTTGCTGTATTTAGTGTATTTTAGCATCCTGAAGATGATTCCAATATTAATTTCATTGTGCTTATGCTCATTTTGAAGATTTTAACAGTTTCCCCTGAAGTGTACAATCAGGGGCTACAACGCATTTAAAGCAATAACAAGTTAATCTTGGTTCTCACACCTTAACTAAACATTGTAGATTTAAAATGTTTGCTGTATTTAGTGTATTTTAGCATCCTGAAAATGATTCCAGCATTAATTTCATAGTGCTTATGTTTATTTTGAAGATTTTGACAGTTTCACCTGAAGTGTACAATCAGGGACTGAAAACACATTTAAAGCATTAAAAAGTTAATCTTGGCTCTCACACTTAACTAAACATTGTAGATTTAAAATGTTTGCTGTATTTAGTGTATTTTAGCATCCTGAAGATGATTCCAGCATTAATTTCATTGTGCTTATGCCCATTTTGAAGATTTTGACAGCTTCACCTGAAGTGTACAATCAGGGGCTGAAAACGCATTTAAAGCAATAAAAAGTTAATCTTGACTCTCACACCTAAACTAAACATTGTAGACTCAAAATGTTTGCTGTCTTTAGTGTATTTTAGCATCCTGAAGATGATTCCAGCATTAATTTCATTGTGCTTATGCTCATTTTGAAGATTTTAACAGTTTCCCCTGAAGTGTACAATCAGGGACTGAAAACGCATTTAAAGCATTAAAAAGCTAATCTTGGCTCTCACACCTAAACTAAACGTTGTAGACTCAACATTTGTACTGTTATTAGTGTATTTTAGCATCCTGACGATGATTTCAGCATGCATTTCATTGTGCTTATGCTCATTTTGAAGATTTTGACAGTTTCCCCTGAAGTGTACAATCAGGGGCTGAAAACGCATTTAAAGCAATAAAAAGTTAATCTTGACTCTCACACCTAAACTAAACATTGTAGACTCAAAATGTTTGCTGTTTTTAGTGTATTTTAGCATCCTGAAGATGATTCCAGCATTAATTTCATTGTGTTTATGCCCATTTTGAAGATTTTGACAGTTTCACCTGAAGTGTACAATCAGGGGGTGAAAACACATTTAAAGCAATAAAAAGTTAATCTTGACTCTCACACCTAAACTAAACATTGTAGACTCAAAATGTTTGCTGTCTTTAGTGTATTTTAGCATCCTGAAGATGATTCCAGCATGCATTTCATTGTGTTCATGTTCATTTTAAAGATGTTGACAGTTTCACCTGAAGTGTACAATCGGGCTGAAAATGCATTTAAAGCAATAAAAAGTTAATCTTGTTTCTCACACCTAAACTAAATGTCGTAGACTCAAAAATTTTACTGTAATTAGTGTATTTTATCATCCTGAAGATGATTTCAGCATGCATTTCATTGTTCTTATGCTAATTTTTAAGATTTTGACAATTTCACCTGAAGAGTACAATCAGGGGCTGAAAACGCATTTAAAGCAATAAGAAGTTCATCTTGGCTCTCACACCTTAACTAAACATTGTAGACTCAACATTTTTGCTTTATGTAGTGTATTTTAGCATTCTGAAAATGATTTCAGCAGGCATTTAATTGTGCGCATGCCCATTTTGAAGATTTTGACAGTTTCACTTGAAGTGTACAATCAGGAGCTGAAAACGCATTTAAAGCAATACAAAGTTCATCTTGGCTCTCACACCTAAACTAAACATTGTAGACTCAAAATGTTTGCTGTATTTAGTGTATTTTAGCATCCTGAAGATGATTCCAGCATTAATTTCATTGTGCTTATGCCCATTTTGAAGATTTTGACAGTTTCACCTGAAGTGTACAATCAGGGGCTGAAAACGCATTTAAAGCAATAAAAAGTTAATCTTGACTCTCACACCTAAACTAAACATTGTAGACTCAAAATGTTTGCTGTCTCTAGTGTATTTTAGCATCCTGAAGATGATTCCAGCATGCATTTCATTGTGTTCATGTTCATTTTAAAGATGTTGACAGTTTCACCTGAAGTGTACAATCGGGCTGAAAATGCATTTAAAGCAATAAAAAGTTAATCTTGTTTCTCACACCTAAACTAAATGTCGTAGACTCAAAAATTTTACTGTAATTAGTGTATTTTATCATCCTGAAGATGATTTCAGCATGCATTTCATTGTTCTTATGCTAATTTTTAAGATTTTGACAATTTCACCTGAAGAGTACAATCAGGGGCTGAAAACGCATTTAAAGGAATAAGAAGTTCATCTTGGCTCTCACACCTTAACTAAACATTGTAGACTCAACATTTTTGCTTTATGTAGTGTATTTTAGCATTCTGAAAATGATTTCAGCAGGCATTTAATTGTGCGCATGCCCATTTTGAAGATTTTGACAGTTTCACTTGAAGTGTACAATCAGGAGCTGAAAACGCATTTAAAGCAATACAAAGTTCATCTTGGCTCTCACACCTAAACTAAACATTGTAGACTCAAAATGTTTGCTGTATTTAGTGTATTTTAGCATCCTGAAGATGATTCCAGCATTAATTTCATTGTGCTTATGCCCATTTTGAAGATTTTGACAGTTTCACCTGAAGTGTACAATCAGGGGCTGAAAACGCATTTAAAGCAATAAAAAGTTAATCTTGACTCTCACACCTAAACTAAACATTGTAGACTCAAAATGTTTGCTGTCTCTAGTGTATTTTAGCATCCTGAAGATGATTCCAGCATTAATTTCATTGTGCTTCTGCTCATTTTGAAGATGTTGACAGTTTCACCTGAAGTGTACAATCGGGCTGAAAATGCATTTAAAGCAATAAAAAGTTAATCTTGTTTCTCACACCTAAACTAAATGTCGTAGACTCAAAAATTTTACTGTAATTAGTGTATTTTATCATCCTGAAGATGATTTCAGCATGCATTTCATTGTTCTTATGCTCATTTTTAAGATTTTGACAATTTCACCTGAAGAGTACAATCAGGGGCTGAAAACGCATTTAAAGCATTAAAAAGTTAATCTTGGCTCTCACACCTAAACTAAACGTTGTAGACTCAAAATTTGTACTGTTATTAGTGTATTTTAGCATCCTGACGATGATTTCAGCATGCATTTCATTGTGCTTATGCTCATTTTGAAGATTTTGACAGTTTCCCCTGAAGTGTACAATCAGGGGCTACAACGCATTTAAAGCAATAAAAAGTTAACTTTGGCTCTCACACCTAAACTAAACGTTGTAGACTCAAAATGTTTGCTGTATTTAGTGTATTTTAGCATCCTTAAGATGATTCCAGCATTAATTTCATTGTGCTTATGCTCATTTTTGAAGATTTTGGCAGTTTCCCCTGAAGTGAACAATCAGGGGCTACAACGCATTCAAAGCAATAAAAAGTTAATTTTGGCTCTCACACCTAAACTAAACGTTGTAGACTCAAAATGTTTTCTGTATATAGTGTATTTTAGCATCCTAAAGATGATTCCAGCATGCATTTCATTGTGCGCATGCCCATTTAAAAGATTTTGACAGCTTAACCTGAAGGGTACAATCAGGGGCTGAAAACGCATTTAAAGCAATAAAAAGTTTATCTTGGCTCTCACACCTTAACTAAACATTGTAGATTTAAAATGTTTGCTGTATTTAGTGTATTTTAGCATCCTGAAAATGATTCCAGCATTAATTTCATAGTGCTTATGTTTATTTTGAAGATTTTGAAAGTTTCACCTGAAGTGTACAATCAGGGACTGAAAATGCATTTAAAGCATTAAAAAGTTAATCTTGGCTCTCACACCTAAACTAAACGTTGTAGACTCAAAGTTTGTACTGTTAATAGTGTATTTTAGCATCCTGACGATGATTTCAGCATGCATTTCATTGTGCTTATGTTAATTTAGAAGATTTTTAAAGTTTCACCTGAAGTGTACAATCAGGGGCTGTAAACGCATTTAAAGCAATAAAAAGTTAATTTTGGCTCTCACACCTAAACTAAACATTGTAGACTCAAAATGTTTGCTGTATTTAGTGTATTTTAGCATCCTGAAGATGATTCCAGCATTAATTTCATTGTGCTTATGCCCATTTTGAAGATTTTGACAGTTTCACCTGAAGTGTACAATCAGGGGCTGAAAACGCATTTAAAGCAATAAAAAGTTCATCTTGGCTCTCACACCTAAACTAAACATTGTAGACTCAAAATGTTTGCTGTCTTTAGTGTATTTTAGCATCCTGAAGATGATTCCAGCATGCATTTCATTGTGCTTATGCTCATTTTGAAGATTTTGACAGTTTCCCCTGAAGTGTACAATCAGGGGCTACAACTCATTTAAAGCAATAAAAAGTTAATTTTGGCTCTCACACCTAAACTAAACATTGTAAACTCAAAATGTTTGCTGTCTTTAGCGTATTTTAGCATCCTGAAGATGATTCCAGCATTAATTTCATTGTGCTTATGCCCATTTAAAAGATTTTGACAGCTTAACCTGAAGGGTACAATCAGGGGCTGAAAACGCATTTAAAGCAATAAAAAGTTTATCTTGGCTCTCACACCTTAACTAAACATTGTAGATTTAAAATGTTTGCTGTATTTAGTGTATTTTAGCATCCTGAAAATTATTCCAGCATTAATTTCATAGTGCTTATGTTTATTTTGAAGATTTTGAAAGTTTCACCTGAAGTGTACAATCAGGGACTGAAAACGCATTTAAAGCATTAAAAAGTTAATCTTGGCTCTCACACCTAAACTAAACGTTGTAGACTCAAAGTTTGTACTGTTAATAGTGTATTTTAGCATCCTGACGATGATTTCAGCATGCATTTCATTGTGCTTATGTTAATTTAGAAGATTTTGAAAGTTTCACCTGAAGTGTACAATCAGGGGCTGTAAACGCATTTAAAGCAATAAAAAGTTAATTTTGGCTCTCACACCTAAACTAAACATTGTAGACTCAAAATGTTTGCTGTCTTTAGCATATTTTAGCATCCTGAAGATGATTCCAGCATTAATTTCATTGTGCTTATGCTCATTTTGAAGATTTTGACAGTTTCACCTGAAGTGTACAATCAGGGGCTGAAAACGCATTTAAAGCAATAAAAAGTTAATCTTGTTTCTCACACCTAAACTAAATGTCGTAGACTCAAAAATTTTCTTGTATATAGTGTATTTTAGCATCCTAAAGATGATTCCAGCATGCATTTCATTGTGCGCATGCCCATTTAAAAGATTTTGACAGCTTAACCTGAAGTGTACAATAAGGGGCTGAAAACGCATTTAAAGCAATAAAAAGTTAATCTTGGCTCTCACACCTTAACTAAACATTGTAGATTTAAAATGTTTGCTGTTATTAGTGTATTTTAGCATCCTGAAGATGATTCCAGCATTAATTTCATTGTGCTTATGCTCATTTTGAAGATTTTGACAGTTTCACCTGAAGTGTACAATCAGGGGCTGAAAACGCATTTAAAGCAATAAAAAGTTAATTTTGGCTCTCACACCTAAACTAAACATTGTATACTCAAATTGTTTGCTGTCTTTAGGGTATTTTAGCATCCTGAAGATGATTCCAGCATGCATTTCATTGTGTTCATGTTCATTTTAAAGATTTTGACAGTTTCACCTGAAGTGTACAATCAGGGAATGAAAACGCATTTAAAGGTAATAAAAAGTTAATCTTGTTTCTCACACCTAAACTGAACGTCGTAGACTCAAACTTTTTACTGTAATTAGTGTATTTTAGCATCCTGAAGATGATTCCAGCATGCATTTCATTGTGTGCATGCCCATTTAAAAGATTTTGACAGTTTCACCTGAAGTGTACAATAAGGGGCTGAAAACGCATTTAAGCAGCGTCTGCAGTGATGCGGACGCTGTATCGGTCCGTTGTGGTGAAGAAGGAGCTGAGCCGAAAGGCAAAGCTCTCGATTTACCGGTCGATCTACGTTCCTGCCCTCACCTATGGTCACGAGCTGTGGGTCGTGACCGAAAGAACAAGATCCCGGATACAAGCGGCCGAAATGAGTTTCCTCCCCAGGGTGTCCAAGCTCTCCCTTAGAGATAGGGTGAGAAGCTCGGTCATTCGGGAGGGACTCAGCGTCGAGCCGCTACTCCTCCACGTTGAGAAGAACCAGTTGAGGTGGCTCGGGCATCTGGTTCGGATGCCTCCTGGGCGCCTCCCTGGGGAGGTGTTCCGGGCATATCCTACCGGCAGGAGGCCCCGGGAACGACCCAGGACACGCTGGAGAGACTACGTCTCACGGCTGGCTTGGGATCCTATTGGAGGAGCTGGCTGAAGTGGCTGGGGAGAGGGAAGTCTAGGCTTTCCTGCTAAAGCTGCTGCCCCCGCGACCCGACCCCGGATAAGCGGAATTGAAGACGGAACGGAACGGAACGGAAAACGCATTTAAAGCAATAAAAAGTTCATCTTGGCTCTCACACCTAAACTAAACGTTGTAGACTCAAAATGTTTGCTGTATTTAGTGTATTTTAGCATCCTGAAGATGATTCCAGCATTAATTTCATTGTGCTTATGCCCATTTTGAAGATTTTGACAGTTCCACCTGAAGTGTACAATCGGGCTGAAAATGCATTTAAAGCAATAAAAAGTTAATCTTGGCTCTCACACCTAAACTAAACATTGTAGACTCAAAATGTTTGCTGTCTTTAGTGTATTTTAGCATCCTTAAGATGATTCCAGCATGCATTTCATTGTGTTCATGTTCATTTTAAAGATGTTGACAGTTTCACCTGAAGTGTACAATCGGGCTGAAAATGCATTTAAAGCAATAAAAAGTTAATCTTGGCTCTCACACCTAAACTAAACATTGTAGACTCAAAATGTTTGCTGTCTTTAGTGTATTTTAGCATCCTGAAGATGATTCCAGCATGCATTTCATTGTGTTCATGTTCATTTTAAAGATGTTGACAGTTTCACCTGAAGTGTACAATCCGGCTGAAAATGCATTTAAAGCAATAAAAAGTTAATCTTGTTTCTCACACCTAAACCAAATGTCGTAGACTCAAAAATTTTACTGTAATTAGTGTATTTTAGCATCCTGAAGATGATTTCAGCATGCATTTCATTGTGCTTATGCTCATTTTTAAGATTTTGACAGTTTCACCTGAAGAATACAATCAGGGGCTGAAAACGCATTTAAAGCATTAAAAAGTTAATCTTGGCTCTCACACCTAAACTAAACGTTGTAGACTCAAAGTTTGTACTGTTAATAGTGTATTTTAGCATCCTGACGATGATTTCAGCATGCATTTCATTGTGCTTATGCTCATTTTGAAGATTTTGAGAGTTTCACCTGAAGAGTACAATCAGGGGCTGAAAACGCATTTAAAGCAATAAAAAGTTAATTTTGGCTCTCACACCTAAACTAAACATTGTAGACTCAAAATGTTTGCTGTATTTAGTGTATTTTAGCATCCTGAAGATGATTCCAGCATTAATTTCATTGTGCTTATGCTCATTTTGAAGATTTTGACAGTTTCACCTGAAGTGTACAATCAGGGGCTATAACGCATTTAAAGCAATTAAAAGTTAATCTTGGCTCTCACACCTTAACTAAACATTGTAAATTTAAAATGTTTGCTGTATTTAGTGTATTTTAGCATCCTGAAGATGATTTCAGCATGCATTTCATTGTGCTTATGCTCATTTTTAAGATTTTGACAGTTTCACCTGAAGAGTACAATCAGGGGCTGAAAACGCATTTAAAGCAATAAGAAGTTCATCTTGGCTCTCACACCTTAACTAAACATTGTAGCCTCAACATTTTTGCTGTATGTAGTGTATTTTAGCATTCTGAAAATGATTTCAGCATGCATTTAATTGTGCGCATGCCCATTTTGAAGATTTTGACAGTTTCACCTGAAGTGTACAATCAGGAGCTGAAAACGCATTTAAAGCAATACAAAGTTCATCTTGGCTCTCACACCTAAACTATACATTGTAGACTCAAAATGTTTGCTGTATTCAGTGTATTTTAGCATCCTGAAGATGATTCCAGCATTAATTTCATTGTGCTTATGCTAATTTTTGAAGATTTTGGCAGTTTCCCCTGAAGTGAACAATCAGGGGCTACAACGCATTCAAAGCAATACAAAGTTAATCTTGGCTCTCACACCTAAACTAAATGTTGTAGACTCAAAATGTTTTCTGTATATAGTGTATTTTAGCATCCTAAAGATAATTCCAGCATGCATTTCATAGTGCTTATGTTTATTTTGAAAGTTTCACCTGAAGTGTACAATCAGGGACTGAAAACGCATTTAAAGCATTAAAAAGTTAATCTTGGCTCTCACACCTAAACTAAACGTTGTAGACTCAAAGTTTGTACTGTTAATAGTGTATTTTAGCATCCTGACGATGATTTCAGCATGCATTTCATTGTGCTTATGCTCATTTTGAAGATTTTGAGAGTTTCACCTGAAGAGTACAATCAGGGGCTGTAAACGCATTTAAAGCAATAAAAAGTTAATTTTGGCTCTCACACCTAAACTAAACATTGTAGACTCAAAATGTTTGCTGTATTTAGTGTATTTTAGCATCCTGAAGATGATTCCAGCATTAATTTCATTGTGCTTATGCTCATTTTGAAGATTTTGACAGTTTCACCTGAAGTGTACAATCAGGGGCTGAAAACGCATTTAAAGCAATAAAAAGTTAATCTTGTTTCTCACACCTAAACTAAATGTCGTAGACTCAAAAATGTTCTTGTATATAGTGTATTTTAGCATCCTAAAGATGATTCCAGCATGCATTTCATTGTGCGCATGCCCATTTAAAAGATTTTGACAGCTTAACCTGAAGTGTACAATAAGGGGCTGAAAACGCATTTAAAGCAATAAAAAGTTAATCTTGGCTCTCACACCTTAACTAAACATTGTAGATTTAAAATGTTTGCTGTTATTAGTGTATTTTAGCATCCTGAAGATGATTCCAGCATTAATTTCATTGTGCTTATGCTCATTTTGAAGATTTTGACAGTTTCACCTGAAGTGTACAATCAGGGGCTGAAAACGCATTTAAAGCAATAAAAAGTTAATTTTGGCTCTCACACCTAAACTAAACATTGTATACTCAAATTGTTTGCTGTCTTTAGGGTATTTTAGCATCCTGAAGATGATTCCAGCATGCATTTCATTGTGTTCATGTTCATTTTAAAGATTTTGACAGTTTCACCTGAAGTGTACAATCAGGGAATGAAAACGCATTTAAAGGTAATAAAAAGTTAATCTTGTTTCTCACACCTAAACTGAACGTCGTAGACTCAAACTTTTTACTGTAATTAGTGTATTTTAGCATCCTGAAGATGATTCCAGCATGCATTTCATTGTGTGCATGCCCATTTAAAAGATTTTGACAGTTTCACCTGAAGTGTACAATAAGGGGCTGAAAACGCATTTAAGCAGCGTCTGCAGTGATGCGGACGCTGTATCGGTCCGTTGTGGTGAAGAAGGAGCTGAGCCGAAAGGCAAAGCTCTCGATTTACCGGTCGATCTACGTTCCTGCCCTCACCTATGGTCACGAGCTGTGGGTCGTGACCGAAAGAACAAGATCCCGGATACAAGCGGCCGAAATGAGTTTCCTCCCCAGGGTGTCCAAGCTCTCCCTTAGAGATAGGGTGAGAAGCTCGGTCATTCGGGAGGGACTCAGCGTCGAGCCGCTACTCCTCCACGTTGAGAAGAACCAGTTGAGGTGGCTCGGGCATCTGGTTCGGATGCCTCCTGGGCGCCTCCCTGGGGAGGTGTTCCGGGCATATCCTACCGGCAGGAGGCCCCGGGAACGACCCAGGACACGCTGGAGAGACTACGTCTCACGGCTGGCTTGGGATCCTATTGGAGGAGCTGGCTGAAGTGGCTGGGGAGAGGGAAGTCTAGGCTTTCCTGCTAAAGCTGCTGCCCCCGCGACCCGACCCCGGATAAGCGGAATTGAAGACGGAACGGAACGGAACGGAAAACGCATTTAAAGCAATAAAAAGTTCATCTTGGCTCTCACACCTAAACTAAACGTTGTAGACTCAAAATGTTTGCTGTATTTAGTGTATTTTAGCATCCTGAAGATGATTCCAGCATTAATTTCATTGTGCTTATGCCCATTTTGAAGATTTTGACAGTTCCACCTGAAGTGTACAATCGGGCTGAAAATGCATTTAAAGCAATAAAAAGTTAATCTTGGCTCTCACACCTAAACTAAACATTGTAGACTCAAAATGTTTGCTGTCTTTAGTGTATTTTAGCATCCTTAAGATGATTCCAGCATGCATTTCATTGTGTTCATGTTCATTTTAAAGATGTTGACAGTTTCACCTGAAGTGTACAATCGGGCTGAAAATGCATTTAAAGCAATAAAAAGTTCATCTTGGCTCTCACACCTTAACTAAACATTGTAGACTCAACATTTTTGCTGTATGTAGTGTATTTTAGCATCCTGAAGATGATTCCAGCATTAATTTCATTTTGCTTATGCCCATTTTGAAGATTTTGACAGTTTCACCTGAAGTGTACAATCGGGCTGAAAATGCATTTAAAGCAATAAAAAGTTAATCTTGGCTCTCACACCTAAACTAAACATTGTAGACTCAAAATGTTTGCTGTCTTTAGTGTATTTTAGCATCCTGAAGATGATTCCAGCATGCATTTCATTGTGTTCATGTTCATTTTAAAGATGTTGACAGTTTCACCTGAAGTGTACAATCCGGCTGAAAATGCATTTAAAGCAATAAAAAGTTAATCTTGTTTCTCACACCTAAACCAAATGTCGTAGACTCAAAAATTTTACTGTAATTAGTGTATTTTAGCATCCTGAAGATGATTTCAGCATGCATTTCATTGTGCTTATGCTCATTTTTAAGATTTTGACAGTTTCACCTGAAGAATACAATCAGGGGCTGAGAACGCATTTAAAGCATTAAAAAGTTAATCTTGGCTCTCACACCTAAACTAAACGTTGTAGACTCAAAGTTTGTACTGTTAATAGTGTATTTTAGCATTCTGAAAATGATTTCAGCATGCATTTAATTGTGCGCATGCCCATTTTGAAGATTTTGACAGTTTCACCTGAAGTGTACAATCAGGAGCTGAAAACGCATTTAAAGCAATACAAAGTTCATCTTGGCTCTCACACCTAAACTATACGTTGTAGACTCAAAATGTTTGCTGTATTCAGTGTATTTTAGCATCCTGAAGATGATTCCAGCATTAATTTCATTGTGCTTATGCTAATTTTTGAAGATTTTGGCAGTTTCCCCTGAAGTGAACAATCAGGGGCTACAACGCATTCAAAGCAATACAAAGTTAATCTTGGCTCTCACACCTAAACTAAATGTTGTAGACTCAAAATGTTTTCTGTATATAGTGTATTTTAGCATCCTAAAGATAATTCCAGCATGCATTTCATAGTGCTTATGTTTATTTTGAAAGTTTCACCTGAAGTGTACAATCAGGGACTGAAAACGCATTTAAAGCATTAAAAAGTTAATCTTGGCTCTCACACCTAAACTAAACGTTGTAGACTCAAAGTTTGTACTGTTAATAGTGTATTTTAGCATCCTGACGATGATTTCAGCATGCATTTCATTGTGCTTATGCTCATTTTGAAGATTTTGAGAGTTTCACCTGAAGAGTACAATCAGGGGCTGAAAACGCATTTAAAGCAATAAAAAGTTAATTTTGGCTCTCACACCTAAACTAAACATTGTAGACTCAAAATGTTTGCTGTATTTAGTGTATTTTAGCATCCTGAAGATGATTCCAGCATTAATTTCATTGTGCTTATGCTCATTTTGAAGATTTTGACAGTTTCACCTGAAGTGTACAATCAGGGGCTATAACGCATTTAAAGCAATTAAAAGTTAATCTTGGCTCTCACACCTTAACTAAACATTGTAAATTTAAAATGTTTGCTGTATTTAGTGTATTTTAGCATCCTGAAGATGATTTCAGCATGCATTTCATTGTGCTTATGCTCATTTTTAAGATTTTGACAGTTTCACCTGAAGAGTACAATCAGGGGCTGAAAACGCATTTAAAGCAATAAGAAGTTCATCTTGGCTCTCACACCTTAACTAAACATTGTAGCCTCAACATTTTTGCTGTATGTAGTGTATTTTAGCATTCTGAAAATGATTTCAGCATGCATTTAATTGTGCGCATGCCCATTTTGAAGATTTTGACAGTTTCACCTGAAGTGTACAATCAGGAGCTGAAAACGCATTTAAAGCAATACAAAGTTCATCTTGGCTCTCACACCTAAACTAAACGTTGTAGACTCAAAATGTTTGCTGTATTCAGTGTATTTTAGCATCCTGAAGATGATTCCAGCATTAATTTCATTGTGCTTATGCTAATTTTTGAAGATTTTGGCAGTTTCCCCTGAAGTGAACAATCAGGGGCTACAACGCATTCAAAGCAATAAAAAGTTAATCTTGGCTCTCACACCTAAACTAAATGTTGTAGACTCAAAATGTTTTCTGTATATAGTGTATTTTAGCATCCTAAAGATGATTCCAGCATGCATTTCATAGTGCTTATGTTAATTTAGAAGATTTTGAAAGTTTCACCTGAAGTGTACAATCAGGGACTGAAAACGCATTTAAAGCATTAAAAAGTTAATCTTGGCTCTCACACCTAAACTAAACGTT
Source organism: Leptonotus elevatus (assembly GCF_054856555.1). Classification (NCBI taxonomy): domain Eukaryota; kingdom Metazoa; phylum Chordata; class Actinopteri; order Syngnathiformes; family Syngnathidae; genus Leptonotus; species Leptonotus elevatus. The sequence goes on from NC_141249.1 coordinate 1,241,524, forward strand.
GTAGACTCAAAAGTTTGTACTGTTAATAGTGTATTTTAGCATCCTGACGATGATTTCAGCATGCATTTCATTGTGCTTATGCTCATTTTGAAGATTTTGACAGTTTCACCTGAAGAGTACAATCAGGGGCTGAAAACGCATTTAAAGCAATAAAAAGTTAATTTTGGCTCTCACACCTAAACTAAACATTGTAGACTCAAAATGTTTGCTGTATTTAGTGTATTTTAGCATCCTGAAGATGATTCCAGCATTAATTTCATTGTGCTTATGCTCATTTTGAAGATTTTGACAGTTTCACCTGAAGTGTACAATCAGGGGCTATAAAACGCATTTAAAGCAATTAAAAGTTAATCTTTGCTCTCACACCTTAACTAAACATTGTAAATTTAAAATGTTTGCTGTATTTAGTGTATTTTAGCATCCCGAAAATGATTCCAGCATTAATTTCATAGTGCTTATGTTAATTTAGAAGATTTTTAAAGTTTCACCTGAAGTGTACAATCAGGGGCTGAAAACGCATTTAAAGCAATAAAAAGTTAATTTTGGCTCTCACACCTTAACTAAACATTGTAGACTCAAACTTTTTGCTGTATTAAGTGTATTTTAGCATTCTGAAGATGATTCCAGCATGCATTTCATTGTGCGCATGCCCATTTAAAAGATTTTGACAGTTTCACCTGAAGTGTACAATCAGGAGCTGAAAACGCATTTAAAGCAATACAAAGTTCATCTTGGCTCTCACACCTAAACTAAACGTTGTAGACTCAAAATGTTTGCTGTATTTAGTGTATTTTAGCATCCTGAAGATGATTCCAGCATTAATTTCATTGTGCTTATGCTCATTTTGAAGATTTTGACAGTTTCACCTGAAGTGTACAATCAGGGGCTACAACGCATTTAAAGCAATGATAGGAGGCAGATCTTTCCTCCACGTGTTCGTTTTATTTCGGGTAGTGAGAATGTTGGTTATCCGAATGCAGGCTGGAGATCGATGAACAGTTACTTCGAAGCTTTTATTTCTACAGAATATTCCGGGCACAAATGAGTTCCAGACAATGGCTGCAGCCTCTCACAAGTGCGAAGATTTCAGACACTTACAACATTCTTATACTATCTTGAAGTGCGGTACCACAAAGCCTCCAAGCCCCCAGCAAACAGCCCACCCCGAGTTCACCAGACATGAGATAAGACTTTTAAAGACATCATTCATTACACATTGACTTCAATCACAGACAATGGCCCATTGTTGTGGAAATAGAGGAGGTCCCAGTCATGACGGCACCTGGCAGAAATTGCTATAACACTCACAAAGCTCTACTGAGGAAATAAGGAAATTAAAACAGTTATGACTAAATCTGGGCAGAAGACCCTCATCAATCCCTCTTTTGGACTCAAAAGAGTCCGACACAAGCAGATAAACATTTCAGAGAAAAATTCCACCGGCATCTTCGTCCTCTTCGTCAGATGCCTCAACAGTGGGCTCCTTTGGGGGAGCGATAGACTCAACCATCATATAAGAAGACTCATTTCGTATGTCCTGTTTTTCAATAGCAGTGGTAATAATTATTTGGCAAAGGGAACGAATACATGGAATACAGCAACACCCGCATGTGGTTAGCAAAGCAGCAAATACAGCGATAGATATCAAAATAGAGGAAACTAAGGTTTTATAGCGCCCGAACACATCCATCCAATTATCCCATACAGAAGTATCCACTCCTGAATGTTCTTACATTTTTATATTGAGTGTACGCAGCCCTTCAATTGCAATAGTCAAACTTCCATCGGGCGCAGTGTTGTTAGGAAAGAAGGTGCAACACTGATCTCCAAACATTGAGCAGACTCCGCCCTTCTCTGGCAGCAACATATCTAGTGCAATTCGGTTTTGGAATGCAATCAAAGATGTGGCAGCCAGCTGGCCGTGTACAGCCTCAAAACCACTTTGAGTCCAATTTCCCAGCCTCTGTACATTATAATGTACATAATTAATTCTGTCTAGGTTTTTGTTAATGGTGCACCACCAGCAAATTGTAGATTCAAACCCTGAGAGTACTTGATCAACTAATTTGTACTCATCAGGCATACCCCTTGGTACTCCAATTGCATCAATGTAGGTGGGAACATTCTGCTCTTGCCAAGAGGACCGTTTGGCTCTTCGGAAAGAAGGAGGGGATAATGGTTCCCAATTATCAATCAATTTCAAAAGGTTGTCAACAGAGGTGGGGTCTGTTGTACTGGCAGTAGGAGGGTGATGAGAGCACAATATCCTGTTCTATTCAAGGGCAGCTTATCAAATATTCTGTTATCGCCACACCACCACCATATGTCCCCTCTAGATTGAGGTTGGAACGTCTGTCCCACGTCTATTGTCGAAATGCGTGGTGTGGTTTAGTTCTCCCAATTGTTCCCTTGTTCCTGACATTTTAATACATGAGAAATTACCATCTGCAACTTTGTTTGAAAATACTGGTTTGTTCTTCTGACATTTTACTAGGGGATACACCTTGTCCCATTTAGAGCAATTGGCATTGGGGACAGTTTTATTCATAAACTCCATTACACATTGATCCTCCATTTTAGCCGGGATTACTCATAATAGAGGTCGTGGTCCTACGCATACCACACAGTTTTCGTTAGTGGCACGGGCCGCTTCTCCAGCCAGCAGTAGCCAATTCTTACTGCTGCCGGACAACCCTGTCGTAACACGGAACCACTCATCTACACCATCGAGCGGTATGCTCACAGCTCTCACCGCGGTCACCTTCATGTAATTACTAATTTTTGGTTGTCCTAAGTTACCCATAGTCTTATTGACACAAACCACAATGGGAAATTAGGAGTCGGCTCCGGTGGACCATGCCCATAGCAGTAATCCCCAACAGGAGATGTTATATAGAGTTGCATTAGGTGGTCGTATTTTGCCATCGGGAAGGGCAAAGGTCAATTCGAGTTGATCTCCTAGGTTACTCAGTGTTACCCTTTTGCTAAAGAAAATAGCCTCCTCACTAGTTCCCGGTGGCCAGTGACTTCCGTCCTGGGTAGTTATAAAAGCACTTCAGTCAAGCCGTAAAACATGTCCTGTCAAATACCACCAGTATTCTACCCAGTCTTCCCCTTTAGTCTGCACAGTGTTCCTAAATCCCTTCAAATACCTAATGGGAATTTTAACAGAGGTGTTCGTGTTTGGGGCCACCGTCACGGTTATTGAGTTATTATAAGTCGAGGATATGAGCCAGGGAGTGTGTAGAGAATCAATACTTTGCTTTATACGATGTGTTGTCGTTACGTTCAAGGTTGTACTGAGGGGCTTCCAGAGATACCAGATGGGCATAAAAGTCAATATGAGAAAGAGTGTCGTGATGTAGCTGCAGATGGAGATGCGTTCCCACTTCGAAGCCATTTCGAGATGATGTTCTTGGGTTGCTGCTGGAGGGCGCTGTCATCTTCTTCAGGACCTTAGGGTAGACTACCTCGTCCCAGGATGAGTCACCGGGATTATTCTGCCCGTATAGCGTGAACTCAACCTCTGTTGAATGATGTCAGTGGGAGCCGGCTTGCTTCTCGGTTGTTGCTGGGTGATTGCCTGGTGCAGGGACAATGGCTCCAGCCGGTGTCCTTGCCGGTCGGGTGGAGGAGATGTGATACCACGTGTATCACCTTTTCCGTGCAGGCGAACTGCAGATGTCCTCTCCGTCACCTTGTAGGGTCCAGCCCACCTGGGCTCAGACCATTTTGGTTAATCACTTTCAACCATACATATTCACAATCATTGATTTCTGAAGGAGCATCTGGTTGTTGTTTTTTGTTAGCTGGGAGTTAGTAAATGTTAGTTGTTTGAGTTCTGGAGGTCCTGGAACGTGCGTCTCTTCCAATGGAGCTGTTGGAGCCGATAATGGTCTGTTGGTGTGACATTCAAACAGAGTCCAGCCTTTGGCTGAGTTTAGTGACATTCGCATATTCATTAATGCAACAGGAAGAGCTTGTAGCCAATTCAAATTTGATGAGGCCAGTGCTTTAGCCAATTTTTCTTTAATATTTCTATTCATTCGCCTAACCTGTTCTTGGTATTGGGGATAATACACTGAACCAAATGTGTGTTTTAATCCCAATGCCTTTTCTACTGCTTGTAGATGTTTGTTTTTTGAAATGGGTTACATTGTCTGATCAAATTTTTCTAGGAAACCCATGTGATGGTATGTAATGATTAATCAAATGTTTTACTACGATATTTGCTGTTTCAGATTTGCAGGGATATGCCTCTGGCCATCCTGAAAAGGAATCCACTATTACCAGCAAATGTCTGTATTCTGACACTCATGTCAGTGAAATCCATCGAAACCACCTGACCCGGAGCAGTCACGTCCGGATCTTGAGTGCCCTGGGGAGGTTTAGATGTAGGCATACTGTTATACCTGTTGCACACTGCAGTCCTGCAGTTCACTTTTAACAATTTGTCTCATGAAAGGATGCCACCAGGTGTGTAGTCGTCTCAGTGTTTCTTCCACACCTAAATGGCATATTCCATGGGCTTCAGAAATTAGATTTTTCAATTGTTTCTGAGATGGAATACATTTACCTTCTTTCCGCCATATACCTGCTTCATCTTTTTGTCCCCCTTTGGACATCCACACACTTTTTTCTTCTGGACTTACTTTTTCCTGCCACAGCTTAACTGTTTCTGTTATCACCTCCTGTGGATTGTCACATTCAGACTCACTTACAGTTAGTTGGAGTGTAGGTCGGTACCCCGCAACCTTTTTTGCTGCTCGATCTGCTAATTCGTTTCCTGCTGATACAAAATCATTAGTTCAAGAGTAACCTTTACATTTTTTTTTTTTTTTTACTGCCACCGCTGTTGGGAGCATTAAAGCATCCCGCAATTTAAGAATATCATCCTGATGTTTAATGGGTGTACCGGTTACAGTTTGGAAATCGTTTCGCTACCATTCTTTTAATGCAACATGAACTGTCATGTGTGCATATTTTCCCAGTGGAGTTGATGCATACAGACAAACTTGTCGACTTCCTCCTTCCCCCTTCTGATAAAGAGCAGGAGAAACACTGCTGGTCTTTTCAGAAACATCCAGAAAGAACATCTTGTTGTAGTCAGGGATGACAAGAGCCGCACCTGATGACAAGAACTGTTTAAGCAGAACAAAAGTTTTCAGCGGCTGGAGTCCAAGAAAGAGTATGTGATAGGTTTCTCATTCCTTTTTCATTAACCAATTGTCTGAGAGAGGAGTCAGTTCCGCAAAATCCGGAACATGTCTGGAATAGTTGCAAAGACCCAGAAAAGCCAACATTTGTTTTGACATTTGTTAGTTTTGGGTGATGGAGGATATTGTCTTTGTGAGAGGGAGACATTCCTGTTCCGTGGCGTGAAATCAGACATCCTAGAAAGGAAACCTGGTGGCTTCAAGACAAGAAGTTTCAGATGGAACTGCCAGCAAGAGGTCATCCACATACTGCACCAAACGAACATCTGGAGGAAGTTGGAGAGGTGATAGCATCAAGTGACGGGAAATAGAGCAATTAAGAGTGAAATAAATTTTGCCAATCAGTGGCCTGCAAACAAATCACAAATGTTCAATTCCCATATGTTGTTTTCAATTTCCTGAAATGCCTCGCTATAGATCTCATCCCCTGATCTGCCATAGTACAGAGTGCAATGCATACAATCAGTTACCATATCATAAGATCTGAGGTTACGAACCCAAGGTGACCAGAGAGAGTAAAGTGCTCAGATTCGAGCCAACAAATGGAGTCAATATCCACTCTTGCCCAGTAGATGTTGGCAGTGGCGCATGCCACAGGGCATTCAACAAGCGGGAACTGGGAGGTGGCACTGGACAGACGAGCAGACTGCATTTGATGAGAGGGCATGTGGTGATGAGGAGATCTCTGCCCAAAAGATTGACTGGACAGTTAGGTGCAAACACAAAAGAATGCAAAACACAAAATAATGCAAAAGAGTCTGTGAACAGTCACTGAGCATGTGGATTCAGGGAATATCCTTGTTGCTGCTGCGGTTGCTCTCTCTCCTCGATTGTAGCCACATGCAGTTTGTTGGCCTCTGCCTCTCCACCCAGACGCTTGAGGTCGCTGTTTGCAATCGCGGGCCCAATGACCAGGCCGTCCACTATTGAAGCACATATTAGGGGGCGCACCTTGACCCATGAATGAACCTGCTTGATACATCATGCACTCGGAATCGACAGAGGGAGATGAGATCACAGCAAGAGTGTTTTCTTCCTGCTTTTTCAAATTATGCAACTGCACCATAGCAAGTTGTGTTTCTGTACTTTTGTGTTTGTCTACCTTAGACTCTTTTTCTTTAGCATGTCTCCTTAAATGATGTTTAAGAAGTGACAACCACCGGTCAACCTCAGCCCCGGGAAGATCCGGATTGGCCTCCATGGCCTGTGCCACAGACTTGGGAACGCCCTTCAAAATGGCTACTCGGAACACTTGTGAATGCAAGGTGGAGGCCGTAGGGGCGTGTCCAGTTTTCAGAGTGTAATCAGTGAGGGCCCGATCAACAAAAGCCGCAGCCTCCTCATCTGCTTTGGGAGCGAATATTAGATCTGGAATGACACACTCAGGGAGGAAAAACAAAGGTTAAATAATTTTCTCGCCTAAGAGAACTAATTATCAGGGAGATAAAACAAAAAACAACAACACTTTTTTTATGAAAAAAACTAAATGTTACATTAAAATATTAAACTATAAAAGCTGACATAATTATATAAAAAGAACACGGATATCACCTGCTATTAAGATTTGTCCCGTAACCGCTCCCTGCACTGCTTGAAGCAAATTGGCACCCCCAGATTGCATAGGCGGAAGTTTCTGCATCAACACACACTCACATCAGTGGGAGAGAAAGGTTTGTAAAGCATAGCAGAGTTACCAGTGGGCAGGTCAACTTTGGCTAACATGAGTGCCTGCAAGATTTGGGAATGAGTCACAGGCCGATGAGGAGGAAAAGCTGGACCTTTGGAAGATTCCTCTGCTTCGGGTGGGCACCTGAAAGATTCTGGACATGACACTTTAACTCTGCCACTTAATTCTGTAACTGAGCAATGTACAACCTGTTTCCCACTTCCTCACTCGAAGAGCCTGTAGCTGCGTGCTCCGCAGCGCCATTTCCACAACTTTCCCAACATTCTCCCTCTCCCTGGAGACAACCCACCAGTTCAGCCCCCCCCCCTTTTTTTTTGGAACAGTCACAACACAAGCCTCTTTTCCATTTCTCTCATAAATATCACCAAACACACAGTTGAAGACATTGTAAAAAAAAAACATCCATTCTCGCAACACTTCTCATCCATTTTTTTTTAAACTGTTCTCTCTCACTCCCCGCACAGTCACATGCATTCCTGATTTACTCACCAAGCACACTCATTCAGAATGGTTTGGTATTCGACGCAAATTGAACCATTCACTGTCCCCCTACCTTCATTTAGTTTTTATTTATTTACTTATTTATTATTATTATTTTATTTTTATTATTTAATTGACGTATTGTGGTACCAAACCCATAGGTCTTTTTTTTCTTATTCAAAGACATTTGCTTATTCCCAAACAAAAGTGTCCGAGCCTTAATTTCACAGAAAAACAAGGATTTATTATTTCTAGGATTCCATAATGGAACGAAACTACCTTGTGTTTTACTCAGAATTTATCAAAACCACTCGAACTTCTTATTTTCTTATTTCTCTTCACTCAGTTATTTCTTATGCGCTTATTTCTTCGTAACGTTACTCCGTATACAAGGACTTCAGTTTCTAGGATTCTACAGTTTCTAGGATTCTAAATATATCTTTGGAAACCTGGCGATACGATACGTACCTTGATACGATTCGATACAATTTCACACGATACAATACAATAATACACAGTATAGCCTTACTGTTGAATACAAACATCCATATACTCAACAAAGTAGAAATGTGCATATATCTTCAATTTATTGAAGAAAAAAAGCGCAACAAAGTTTGCAAAGATTGAAACATCATCTGAACAATAAATCGAGGTGCTTAAAAAAATCTTGCTGGCCATTTTCATCACTCGAGCTGCCAACTTACTGAAATTCAATTCCAGAACAATTTGTCAGAATTTCTGTATTTTTAACCTTTTGTCAAGAACATTATCGTGGGACCTCGCTACCGCAGTATCTCTTCTATTTCAGCAATGGTAATGACTGTACTAACCTCACAAGGCGATTTAATTGTGCAAATATTAATGCTTCAAAGAACAAATTAATCCCAAAAATAAAACCTTCATTTTCATGTTAAATCAAGCACCAATATATATATATATATATATATATATATATATATATATTCATATAGGGAGACCTCAAGAGACCAAATATAAATATAAATATATATATATATATATATATAATTTTACAATAAAAACATCACTTACCATTAGCTACACCACATTTTCTTTACACTACACTGAGAAATTAAATAAAACGACATGAGCTAGATGAATGAATAGACACAAGCATACAGTGCAGTGTCATTGTGTTTGTTATTCTATGATAAATAAAGTTGTCAGCACAGACACAGTGCTTTTCTTCACATTATTGGTTGTAACAATCTGGAAATGAAGCTTCACTTATGTTAACTTTTTCGAATGTTTTGATCACTGTGAACGCGCAGCTCTCATATAAGTCATATAAAATACAGACGAAGGAACCGTGCATCGTATTGCTTATTCAACGGGTGGCTGGGTGCTGGGGAGTGTCTGGGGGTTTGGGGGCGGCTGGGGCTGGGTTGTGGTGGATGGCGGAGGTGGATGGGGGGCGGGGGTTTGCGGGGAAGCGGGGGCTTAGGGCCGGTGGGATGCCTGGCGGGCATGCCGTGCCCCGTCCTGCTGCGTTGGGTTGGTGGCGCGGGCCGTGTTGGGGTGAGGGGCGCTCCTGGGTTTGTTCTCCGAGCCTGCGGGGCCCGGGCGTTGTCCCTTGGCGCTGCCGTGGCCTGGGGGGCCCTGAGGTGTTGTGCTTGCTCTGTCCTGGCCGGGGTCGACGGCTCCCCTCTGTGGTGGAGGTTTTCATGCATGCCAGATCCACCACACCAGCATCTTTCGAAATTCAAACACAATCTGCTTCCTCCTCTGGTCATTGAGTCGGTGGAGGCTGATGTCTGTGGATCTTATTCTGCTTCATCTATCCTTCCTTCCTTTCCTCAGTCTCTCCTTTGGTCTCTTGAGGTCTCCCTAATTTGTTGGAATTTAGATGTTTCTGGGGTTGGTGAAAGACTCTGGTTGGTAACCCGGTGGGTAGTAGGTAATGTCTGGTCGGTGCTGGATTTCACTTTCCTTTCTTTTCTTTGATCCTTCCTCGGGTCTCCTGACAAACTCACGACTCTAGCTGGATTCTGAAGTATTCGGTTTAGGTGAACGGTATGGGATTTCTAATAGGTTTTAGGTGAACTAATGAGTACACGCTCACACGCACGCACACATGCACATACTCACCCACATACAAAAAAAAAAAGAAGAGAGCAATGATGACATGTCAAATCGGTAAAATTACCGAATGAACAATACTGAGCTCTTAAAAAAGAAAAAGTGGTTTCTAAAAATGTAGCGTTCGCTAGCTTAACTGCTCATGAATGAACTGTGGCGCATTACGTCACCGGAGCAACACAAATCTGATTCCAGAAGGTAGCGGCTTTTTAAATCATGTTACAGCCAGACCACTGCAACGTTCATTGATTTCTGTAACAAAACAATGGACAATCTGTAACAGTTGGCAGCTCTGTAATAACTTTCCTCAATCAGGCGCTTCCGTCTCATGTGAGTCGCTGGCGGCGCTGCCCGCCTGAGCGTCATGGAGGAGTATCAATACTCAGAACTAGAATATTGGTACAAGAAAAGCCGAAAGGAAAAGAAGACAATTTTTATTAATATCGATACATATCTATGTATCGAAATTTTTAACACACCCCTATTCATAACATTTATGGACAGAATTTCGAGGCGCTGCCAAGTAGTTGAGGTGATCCGGTTTGGTGGCCTCAGCATTGCATCTCTGCTTTTTGCAGATGATGTGGTGCTGCTGGCTTCTTCAAGCCTCTCCAACTGTCACTGGAATGTCTCACAGGTGAGTGCGAACCGGTTGGGATGAAAATCAGCACCTCCAAATCTGAGACCATAGTCCTCAGTCGGAAAAGGTTGAAATAACCCCTCCGGTTCGGGGATGAGATCCTGCCCCAAGTGGAGGAGTTAATGCATGTCCGGTAGGAGGCCCCGGGAACAACCCAGGACACGCTGGAGAGACTATGTCTCGGCTGGCCTGGGATCCCGCCGGTGGAGCTGGTTGAAGTGGCAGGGGAGACTGAAGTCTGGGCTTCCCTGCTTAAAACTGCTGCCCCTGTGACCCGAAGCAGGATAAGCGGTAGATAATGGATGAATGACAATGTTAATCCTAAAAAAAAGAAGGTCTCTCTCTCATCTCTCTAGTCAGGATATCTCTCAGCTGGCCTGGGAACGCCATGGGATCCCGCCGCAGAAGCAGGTTGAAGTGGCTGGGGAGAGGGAAGTCTGGGCTGCTGCCCCTGTGATCCAACCTCGGATAAGCGGTCGTAAAAGGATGGATGGATAAATAAAATAATAATTGTATTAAATAACATTCACTTTAACAGCTATTCTTCATTAAATAAAAACTGACAGATCATAAAACATCATGAATTTAAAACACGTGGGCCAGAGAGGATGTAGTAAAAAAAAATCAAAAATCAAGTTATAACATTAATAAAGTAAAATAATTATTACAAATTACAAAGTGTGAAGCAAAGTTCTTTACAATGAACAATGCTCGTGCTAAATTTTGGCCACAAGATTTCGTTACCAATGAAATTATAAATAGGGTATAAGTATTGTCCTAATATTTTATAATATATTGTAACGATGGTAAAGCCACACACCATGATTCGAATTGGTGGTTTAAGACGGACATCTGCTGTGTCGGCGCCGGGGAGAGGCGGCCGAGGACGCAGTGCTTTCTGCAAATGGCGAGCCGATGGTGGTGACGTCCCTGCTGCCACTATGCCTCAGCACCAAGTCCACGCAGGTGTGGGGCACCACGCTTAACCAAAGCATGCTAGGAACAGCGAAGCTTCACTCTCGTTTGGCTTGTCGGCGATCAAATCTCGCTTGCTTCCACCCAAACCCGGAAATGTAGCGTGAATGAAATTCAGCGTGAGTGGGTGACGTCAGTACGCTGGTTGTGCGTACCCTGCTGCGTTGAAGTGCGGCATAAAAAAATACCAACACATCTACTCCTGCACAGTCAGAACTTAAGACATGCTGTGGAACATGTCACTCTCTGATTTAACGTGAATCTGTGCCGTCTTCGGTACCCATCCCACGTACCCGGAGTTCACTGATACACCGTCTCTCTGGTCACAAGCCCCCACACCCCCCGAAATATTTTCTCACCGGATCTGCACGATTCACGACTGTTAGAATAAACGTACATAAGTTATCCCATATTTACTCTTATAGTATTGCAAAGCATGACTTATGCTCTTGCAGCTTCAAAACAGGAACTGTGCCCTTATCACAAGATAAGGCCTGAAATGTTTTGTTGTTGGAATTCCCTGTAAAAAATAAAGAAAAAGAGAGGGCTCGGGAGAGAGTGCCTCAGAGCGGGTAGGAGATTGTAACTGAGCACATCTCTGTCCGCTTTCCTTGCGAGCAAAAAAATAATCTAAGTCTCTTGCCTTCCTTCCTTGTCTGTTGTTTATTAAATGTTCTAGGTTGACTAAACCTGACATTAACCTATGTTGGTTTCAAAACGGCGAATTTTGCCGAAAGGTGAGGAATTGTCATGCCTGCATCTTTGTTTATTTTAATCTTTTACATTCGTTCTTGTTCATATTTCGTATCACAATAGTTTTGTCTTTTAAACTTACCAAGTAAATTAGGAAATAAACAGGCACATAATCAAAACCTGATTGTGTAATGTGTTTTAACAATTTACATTAACCTCTAAGATGAAAAACAAACTCACAAACTATTAAAACGTAGCATGCTTTATTTGATGATTCAATGACAGATTTACTGAGATTATCATCTGTTATCCTGATAAAACTATCTAAAACAGATGTGGTGCTTTGATAGGTGAGCTCAAGATTTATTTAAATACTAAACTTGAGTCTCTATTAAACATCAATTAATTATGTAAATTAATAAATAATTGACCCAATTTACACTACGGGTGCTGTATGGTGGCAGGTGACTCAACTCACTTCACAACAAATGGCAGTTTGGTAGACATAAAGCAAATTTATTCATAAGTGAGGCTTCAAGCTGTTTATTGTCACACTCAGTTGAAGGTTACATCATGAAAAACAAAGAATCACATGTTGTGCATTTAAAGTGATCACATAGCCTGATTTCTAAATGCTAACTTACAATGGAAAACTCCATAGAAACACATGCACCCTAATCTTCTGTAATCCAAATGTTTTGCCCAGGAAGGAAGGTCCCAAATTAATGGAGACATATTACAAATATGCCTACACATCATATAATTAAGCTTTTTTCAGCCCAACATTTCAATGGCCTCTACAGCATTACAGCTCAGCCCCTGCTTTTCAGCAGAAGTTTGACCTCCAAGTATTTGGGCAAATTGTTTTTAAACTTAAACTCCTGTTTGTACGGCATTTGACTTTGGAGGTTTTACTGTATTTTATGTCCTCAGTCTACATCAGTTCACACTGTCACCTAACCCTAGCCACTAAGGGAATATTCTCCAAAACTTTGATCATCACCAGCAGTGTTCCCAGGGCCCAGAAGATGAAGAGTAATGCAGTTCTTCCAAATCAAGACTTTATAATCTACTTCCTTTATTTTCATATCAAACTGAAAATCAAGAAGATTACAACACATGGTACTTTAACGTATTGAATCTGCATGTTTAGGATTAGGAGTCAAAGAGTTCAAAGGCAACCAGCTCAATATTGCGCAAATAGTACAGATAATACTCAAAACTACACTTCCAAAATTTAGTTTTGGACTGTAGCCTCAACGTGTCTAGAAACAATTGGATCCAAATTTGTCACCAATGTTTTGGAGTTGAGATAAGGGTTGATTTGGGAATTTGAAAAAAAGCAAACTTGGGGTGGGTTGCATTGGTCTATGTTTAGGAACAGTATGGCTTGACGAAAAATGTGTTGATTGGGCAAGTAAATGAGATTAGAAGCCAGATAGATTTAGCCTCTAAACATACGGGTAGTAATTGGGGCAGAGTTCCCCTTAGTATCGGTGGCAAAGCTTGGCTAAGTAACATTTTGGGCAGGGCTGCAAGAAGAGAATATACAGACAGGAACTCTTGCATTGAGAGGAGGGTGGTCCAAAGAATTAGAGCGTTGCACTGTGGTACTGCTTTTGGCAGAGTCACTCAAACTGTGTGTGGAGACAGAGCGAGACATCTAGGATACGAAACAAAAAGGGAGACAAAGTGACATTTCAGAGACACATTTCAGTTAATATCACAAAGATTCTAACAGTGCATTATGTATTCCTGCAAAGGGATCAGGTAAATGTATAAAACATCGCTAACCCATACAACCTTCAAAACAGTAGTGTTGTATTTTGTTGTATTTATTTTGTAACCAGAGAATCATGAATAGAACTGTTACAATAGATGTACATAAGTTATTACATATTTACTCTTATAGTATTGCATCTGGAAAACAGGAACTGTGATCTTATCACAAGATAAGGACAGAAACATTTTGTTGTTGGAACGCAGTGCACAAAAATAAAAAGAGAAGGCCTCAGAACGGGTAGGAGATGTAATCTGTGCACCTCTGTCCGCTCTCCTCGCGAGCAAAAATAATCGAAGTCTCTTGTCTTCCTTCCTTTGTCTATTGTTTATTAAATGTTCTAGGTTGACTGAACCTGACAAGAATTCTACCATCTGGCCTTGGAAATGTGATAAATTAAAAAAACCTGTCCCTTGTCTGGGTGAAGTAGAGGCAATAAATTGAGTTTTCTCTTCTGCGAGACAGGTGCTCTGTGTGAATGCCTTGCTTGTTCTGTTTCGTCCCTCATCAACCGGCAAATGACGGTGATGAACAGCACAGAAAACGCGTTTGCGCACGCAGACGAGAATGTATACCAAATAGACAGAGTTATTGTCTCCCGGGTGATGCATGTCGTGTGTATAAAAGGCCATGGAACCCGGAAGTCTTTGAAACCTTTTCGCGCGTTTTGCTTTGCATACCACTGTTGTTCTTGTCCGTCGCTGGAGGCATGTGATCATGTCGATTGGGGCTGTGGGTTTATTTCCTCTTCAGAATATAATTAATGCTTTCTGCTCTTCTGGCATTTAGTGGTGGCGAGTTTTAATGTTCAAGATTTTATGGCCTCAAGAAAAACAGTTTGCAAAAATTTGAACGTGTTTTGCTACATTTATCGGACTGTGGATGGATGTTGAAAAAACAGCATGTGCTGCATTCAAGTAGGGATGGGTACCTTACACATTTGAACCGGTTTGGTTCCAATTGTCGGTGCTGGGGTATTGATACCGGTACTGAACAATACCAATTTTCTTTACTTTTGTTCTGTTGTTTGTGGTAATAAACGTATATTAATTAATTAATTTAACAATAAAATTATAATAAAAAAATATTATTCATTTTAACAGTAATTTTTCATTAAACAAAATCGAAGATTAATGATGTTTTACTATATGTCAGATTTTCTGACAAATAAAAAAACATAATGAAGTAAAACTAATACCATCAATTAATATTACAAATAAAGTGAGAAGTAAAGTTCTTTACAATGAACAACATAAAGGACAAAATTATGCAGTAATACAGGAACAGACAATAAATAATTGCATTGTGTTATTTTGGTTCCTTGTGCAGTTTTTTTTCAAGAACGTGTGTGGAGTGAAGTGAAGTGAAATCTCGCAAAAAATGACAGTGACAATGACATGAACGACAGAATAATTGGGACTCAGGAGCAAACTCAATGTAAACTGTATCCAATGCGGTACGTAATGTTTGCTAGTGTTACAGCTTGGCCACAACATTTTGCAGTTTTATCGTTATCCATGAAATTATAAATATGGTATAAGTAATATAGTGTAACGATGGTAAAGCCACACACCTTGCATGATTCAAATCGGTGGGTGAAGACATACATCTGCTATGTCTGCGTGTGGTCCGCGCCGAGGAGAGGCAGGCGTCGTGGCGGTGTTACCCGCATACGGTGAGCCGATGCGCTTTAGAAAATTACCAGCACATGTACTCCCAGACAGTCACAAAAGACGCGCTTCGGAACATGGCACAGTTTGATTTAACGTGAATCAGTGCCGCCTTCGGTACCCATCCCACCCGGAGTTCACTGATGCACTGACTCTCTGGTTATTGCCACAAAAAACGTTTTTTTTTCCAAATCTATGTTTCTCAGTTTATTGAAGACCCAAAGTGATTGCTCCCAGGGATGCACAACCTCCCTAACTATATGAACATATTTTAGTTGGAGACATTCCTGTAATCTCCTGCATAAAAGACACCAAGTAAAAATTGGCACTACTTACCCCACTCACCCCCCCTACAGTTTTTTTTCTCTCTCGGTAGTAGCTATTGGCACAACACCAGCATGAAAGGGCATTTCCCTTCATCTCACTATTGGTCAATGCCAAGGAACCAATCATAGGGCCATGTAGGATATGTAGGACTGTGTGGCAAGATGAACAAAAATTATGACATGCCAGACTTTCTACATCAGCGTCGTAAAGTGTCTCAGACACCAGATTACTAATCGTCACAACACAACACATCAAGACAACTCAAGGCCAGCCAAGACACTACGTTTGTAGAAGATTTGATGGTGATGGAACAATGGGACGGTGAGAGACACAGCTTTTATACATTTGACGTGACAACAGGCAGTTTCCGAAATCATACACGTGATATAGTTGCAAATGTAGCTATGACGTGGAGTACAAGTGTTAAAACTAGGGATGCACCAAAATGAAAATGTTTGGCCGAAACCGAAAATGAAAAATGCTTGGCCGAAAACCGAAACGGCGGGAAAAAAATTATGCAAATGTTTACTATCATTGTATTTATTATAATTAATTGAAATTATAATATTATAAAATATTGATTTAGCACTGGCATTTTAACAAAGCACAATATAAATTTAAATGTGCCCACAACGCAGACATGTTGGCTAATGGTGCATTAAACACCAAACGAGGGTTGGCGGTGCGATTTCACTTTATACGGATGCGTGCGGCAGGACAAGGTGCGGTGCACTTAAAATAGGCACATTCGCATATTCACCAACGTTTGAAAATAAATACATTTGTACGCACCAGCTAATGGGTTTCGGGAACCGACTGCAGAGTCACACACCGCGTCCTGTACAGGTCTGTCGCCACCCGGAGATAGCGGGTTTCCATGTTTAAAAATGTTGATAACTAATGTTGCTAGCATTAGTTAAAGTATTTAGCACAGCCACCGGGATGCCGGTGAAAAAGTGGAAGCGTTTGGGGGGGCTCTTAAAAAAAAAAAGGGGGAAGACACTGCGGGAGAAATTTAAATGTTGTACACCAAGCGACGCCCCTCTCCTCCGGTGTGTGCAATGACCCCGGGAGCTGGTGCGACCGACCGCTGCAAACGGACACGGTGAAAAGCCAGCGAGATGAAAAGGAGGACACTCACCCCGTGTATTTTGTAAAGGGCTTTTCTTTTTTTTCTTTTTTATCAAAATGTCTAATGAAAAGCTGTGTACGATTTAGGAACAACTTTTAAGTGCAATATGAGGCAGAAACATTCTTAATTTTACATGGTTCATGTGTAAATAAGTTTGATAGTTTGAGTTGAATATTTTTCTTTGTTAACACTTTGACCGCCAAAAACGTTTAATAACGTTTAGTAAAATCCAAATGAGTGCCGCCAAAAACGTTAAAAGACGTTAACTATGTTTTTTAATGGAAACGGGTGGAGGAAAGCCTTGGCCAGCTGTGCTCAAAGTATAAAGTAGATCGAGTTAGTATAATGACTATTTATGGGCACTAGATGGCAGCGATGACTCTCTTTGGACAAGATCGGGTAGGAGTCAGTAGTAGAAGACGTGAGGTGGAGCTAGAGTGTTGAGGGGAGAATGGCTGAGGAAGCGAAAATGGCGACCGGTTGCAAGCAGCTCACGCTTGAGCATTTTTTTTCAAAGACGAAAAACATCGACCAGTGCTAAAGAGCACATTGATGATGATGATGGTGACTCCGAGGTTGACGCCGAAGTTGGAAGCGTTGACGCGGCGGCTTCGATCACGTCGTAAAGCCTCACCGGCTAGCGATGCTAACGCCGGAAAACGTGGTGCACAACCGAGCACTTCTGCACAGGCGGACGTTCAATCGGACGATGAAGAGTACCCTGAGTCCAATGCATATTCATCGGAGGAGTGGGTACAGTTTGATCACGGAGAAGACACTGGAGATGGATCAGAACATCTCTTACCACCCGGTATAGGAACTGAAGGACATGAGGAAGCCAGACGTAACACCACGTCACCGTATCATGATCCTGAGAGTAGACTTGATGACAACATGGCCAAACACACATTGCAGTACATACCTGCTACTCCCCGGAAAAAAAGGCCGGCAAGAAAGTGTAGGGTCTGCACGCGAAGGGGCAATCGCAGTGAAACTAATCTGTGGTGCAAATCCTGCTGCGTCCCTTTGCACACAAGGGAGTGTTACACAATATATCACACAAAAAGAAAAACTGTGTAGTTGAAACATCTACACAATTGTAAATTGTACCACACATGCACAGTTGCACACATTTGTAAATAGTTTGCCAAATTGTTTTGTCAAATTGTTACACTGTTGAATGTAAATAAACTTATTTTGCTATCAAAAAACACGTTTTCATTGTTGGTGGTAGTGTTTTACAGAAGTAAAGCACTGTTTAGGTGTTTGTGGCATCATTCATGGAAAAAAAGTGTCAAATTCACAAGAGTGCATGAAATAATATCGTTTCACAAAAAGCTTGATTTCTACGTATTTTGGTCCAAAACAGAGCATTTGGGTGAAACTAACCTATTTTCTATTGTTGATTACTGAAAAACTGAATAAGGTAGAAACAAACTTTTTTTTTTCTGATGAAAGTGAGAGTTCAATCTTTCATTTGGTAGTATCTGTGTTTCCATAGTCCAAACACAAAATATTCTGTGGACCTTGAAAGATCAGTCAAAATGCTCTAAATCAGCTGGCACCCACGTTCTCTTTTCTGAAAATGGTTGGCAGTCAAAGAGTTAATGAGCAAAAGTGTTTTATAAAATAAATTAAGACAAAGTTCTATTTATTTATTTTATTTTAATAATTATTTTAATAATCAAAAAACTCAACGTGCAATTTAAGGCACATTCCCTTCCCTTAAACATGGAGATTGAATTACAAAGTAGCCTTGGTCCAGAATATTGAAAAATAATTAACGTAAGGCAGGTTGCAGATACCAGCTGTCAAACTTAACAGCCGGCAGCCAGACACTCCGCTAGCCACTTACGTCGGAGACCTCTGCCGTATTAGACAATGACACCATAATTAATTTGCGGCTTCCTAGCATCCTAACTTTAAACTAGAAAAATTTCCGCGGAAATTTTTAATGGGCCTGCTGACTCTTGCAAGGTGGAAAGACGCAATACTTGTAGCAATAGTTGTAGTAGTATAGTAGTAGCAAGTACTTGTAGTAGTAGTAGTAAGTAGTAGTAGTATTAAGTAGTAGTAAGTAGTAGTAGTAGTAGTAGTAGTAGTACTTGTACTCGTAGTAGTATTAGTAGTACTTGTAGTTGTAGTAATTTTAGTAGTAGTCAAATGGCCAAGATGGCTGGCGACCCGGGTGGGCGAGAGTCCTTGGCGTACCTAATCAATTGGCCAAGATGGCCGCCGCCCTGGGTGGGCGGAGTGGCGAGAATTCTGGGTGTACCTAATCAATTGGCCAAGATGGCCGCCGCCCTGGGTGGGCAGAGTGGCAAGAATCCAGGGTGTACCTAATTAATTGACCAGAATCCTGGGTGTACCTAATCAATTGGCTAAGATGGCCGCCGCCCCGGGTGGCGGAGGGGAGAGAATCCTTGGTGTACCTAATTAATTGGCCAAGATGGCCGCCCTGGGCAAGCGGAGTGGCGAGAATCCTGGGCGTACCTAATCAATTGGCCAAGATGGCCGCCGCCCTGGGCGAGCGGAGTGGCGAGAATCCTGGGCGTACCTCATCAATTGGCCAAGATGGCCGCCGCCCTGGGTGGGCGGAGTGGCAAGAATCCAGGGTGTACCTAATTAATTGACCAGAATCCTGGGTGTACCTAATCAATTGGCCAAGATAGTAGTAGTAGTAATAGTATTTGCAATAGTAGTAGTCGTACATAGGTCAAGCCTTGAGTACACCAAGAAAAAAAGGGGGTGGGTTGAGCTCAACAGTGAGAGAGATGATTGGCTGAGGCAGTTGCTATGCAAAAGTGAGAGACCAGGCAGTATATTAAAAAAGCACTATTTAAATAGCAGTCAATTCCATTTAATTACAATTAACTCTTTGACTGCCAGACGTTTTCAGAAAAGGGATGCCGCCAGTGCCAGCCGATTTAAGCATTTTGACTGATTTTCAAGGTCCACAGAAAATGTTCTGTTTGGACTATGGAAACACACGTACTACCAAATGAAAGATTGGACTTTCATCTTTCATCAGAAAAAAAGAGTTTGTTTCTACCTTATTCCGTTCTTTAGTAATCAACAATAGAAAATGGTTAGTTTGACCCAATTTCGCCTGTGTTGGACCAAAATACGGAGAAATCAAGCTTTTAGTGAAACGATATTATTTCATGCATTCTAGTGAATTTGACACTTCTTTTTGTCCATGAATGATGCCACAAACACCTAAATAGTGCTTTACTTCTATAAAACACTACCACCAAGAATGAAAAAGTGTTTTTTGATAGCAAAATACGTTTATTTACATTCAACAGTGTAACAATTTGACAACAATTTGGCAAACTATTTACAAATGTGTGCAACTGTGGTGCTATTTACAAATATGTGGATGTTTCAACGACAGTTTTTCTTTGTGTAACACTCTCCTGCGTGCAAGAAGACGCAACAGCATTTGCATGATCCATTTTATCCACTCCATTCATGGTGGCATCGTAGTCCAGAAACAGTGTCTTCTCCGTGATCAGACTGTACCCGCTCCTCCGATGAATATGCATTGGACTCGGGGTACTCTTCATTGTCCGATCGAATGTCCGCTTGTGCAGCTCCGCGTTTTCCGGCGTTAGCAGCGCTAGCCGGTGAGGCTTTATGACGAGAGAATAACGGCCGCGTATAGCTTCCAACTCCGGCGAGGTTGACCATCATCATCATCATCAATGTGCATTGGTCGATGCTTTTCGACTACTCTCCATCGCCCGATCGAATGTCCGCTTGTGCAGAAGTACCCGGCCGGCTATTGTGCGCGTTTTCCGGCCTTAGCAGCGCTAGCCGCGCTAGCCGCGCGTAGCCGGTGAGGCTTACTACGTGATCGTAAACACGTCCAGGCTTCCAACTTTGGCATCAAACTCGCAGTCATCATCATCATCATCATCAATCTGCATTGGTCGATGCCAACTCTCCATCGCCCGATCGAATGTCCGCTTGTGCAGAAGTACCCGGCCGGCTATTGTGCGCGTTTTCCGGCCTTAGCAGCGCTAGCCGCGCTAGCCGCGCGTAGCCGGTGAGGCTTACTACGTGATAGTAACAGGCCAAAGCTTCCAACTTTGGCGTAGAGCTCGTTGTCATCATCATCGTTGACATCAATGCGCTTTTTAGTATTGATTGATGCTTTCCGTCTTTGAAAAAAATGCTCAAGCCGAGCTGCTTGTAACCGGTTGCTTGGTCAAGCCATTGTGGCTTGGATCAGCCATTGTCTCCTCAACACTCTAGCTCCGCCTCACGTCTTCTACTGACGCCCACGGTGGGCGGCCCATCCAACCTTGTGCAAAGAGAGTCATCGCTGCCCTCTAGGGGCCAAAACGAGTCTTTGACTAATCAGATCAGCCTGATTCTTTCAGCACAGCTGCCCAAGGCTTTCCTGCACCCGTTTTTGAAAAAAAAAAAAAAAAAACATAGGGGACGTCTTTTAACGTCCTCGGCGCCCTTCCCTAGGTTTATGCTAAACGTTTTATAACGTTTATGGCAGTCAAAGAGTTAAATAACAATAATGTTGTGTTTTTTTTAAAAATGTATTTAAAAAAAATGTAAATGAGCTGAACAGTTTAAAATGTAAACGACTGGAATCAGGCAAGAAATGTGGAAGTTAACCATAATCAACATCAACTAAAAGTATCTTACTGTCGCTTTAAGAAACATGCACCTTCACGCACACACATTGGAACTTTAACATACTGGAGACATCACGCACCCACATTCCATTGATATTGTATAGGATACGCACACCTCGAACAAAAGCCTCTCACGACTTAACGGTTGAAGATGCAGATTCCAGAAATGGCTCGTTAGAACGGCAAGGGTTTGGGGAACGCGAGCATGTTCTCAGTTTTTTGATCGGATGAGAAATGACCAAATGAGAGCAGGTTGAAAACTTATGTTTGATCGAAAATGAAGAGGGAAAAACGGCGAAAATAACATTGAAAAGAGATCGAAATAGTCCGACTTCTCCTCGCTTAAAGTGAAAATAAAGGTACTAAATGACACCTTAGCCAAACAAAACTTAGTTTTTCAGAAAGCAGAGGCTTGTGGCTACAAAATGTGCGAATTTGATGTCTAGTGAGCAAAGATTGTGACCATGGTGACGAGTTGAAGTGAAACTTGAAATCAATTTTTTCCCCGTCTACACTGTTTCTTAATTGGTCCGCTCTAGCCCATGCAATACACACAAATGGGATAAAGGATATTTCACTCACTGTCTTTGAACCCGCACAGGGGGGAGAGCTTTCATTCCTTAAATTTTTTTTTGACACTGAGCTAAAGATGACAAAAATTCCAACAAAATGAGCATTTTTTCATCGGTCGGTTAACGTATGCGCGCGCAGCGTGTCTTGGAAAAAGGTGCTTGATTGGAGTTGATGTCATCGGTTTCCCATTCATTCCTATGGGATTTTTTTGGGGAGTTTTTTGGGAATAGCGTCGCCATGGTAACTGGGAATTCTTATAAAAATAATAGCGCAGCGAGTCAGATCGAGCCGCATCGTTTGATACCTCATTTGTGCTGGTGCGATCTACATTTCGGGCCGCATTTTTGCGGAAAAATCCGTGGAATAATAAAAAATAAAAAAAACTAGAAAAATTCCCGCGGAAATTTTGAATGGGCCTGCTAACTCTTGCAACTCTTTTCAATGAGCAGTTTAAAATTTCAACCGTTGAAATCGCTCAAGAAATGTGGAAGTTATAATCAACTAAAAGTATTACTGCCCCTTTAAGAAACATGCACATTCACGCACATACATTTGATTTTAACTAACATTTCAGTGAGCTGAACAGTTTAAAATTTCAACCATTGAAATCGCTCAAGAAATGTAAAATTTAACCATAATCAAGATCAAATAAAGTATCTTACTGTCCCTTTAAGAAATATGCACATTCACGCACACACATTTGATTTTAACCAACATTTCAATAAGCTGAACAGTTTAAAATTTAAACCATTGAAATCGCTCAAGAAATGTAAAAGTTAACCATAATCAACAGTATGTTACTGCCCCTTTAAGAAACATGCACATTCATGCACACACATTTGATTTTAAGTAACATTTCAATGAGCTGAACAGTTTAAAATTCAAACCATTGAAATCGGTCAAGAAATGTGGAATCTACCATAATTAACAGTATCTCACTGCCCCTTTACAAAACATGCACATTCACGCACACACATTTGATTTTAAGTTGTGAGGAGACGTCACGCACCAACATTCCATTGATTTGTATAGGATTACGCTCACCTCAAACAAAAGCCTCTCGCGACTTAACGGTTGAAGATGCAGATTCCAGAAATGGCTTGTTAGAACGGCAAGGGTTTGGGGAACGCGAGCATGTTCTCAGTTTTTTAATCGGATGAAAAATGACCAAATGAGAGCAGGTTGAAAACTTATGATTGATCGAAAATGAAGAGGGAAAAACGGCGAAAATTACATTGAAAAGAGATCAAAATAGTGCGACTTCTCCTCGTTTAAAGTGAAAATAAAGGTACTAAATGACACCGTAGCCAAATAAAACTTAGTTCTTCAGAAAGCAGAGGCTTGTGGCTACAAAATGTGCGAATTTGATGTCTAGTGAGCAAAGATTGTGGCCATGGTGACGAGTTGAAGTGAAACTTTTGGAAATATATTTTTTGGTTCCCAGCACTCAGACCTTAATTAGTCACGCTCTAACTGATGCAAGAAAGGCGACTTTCACCCCTTTGCTCACTGTCTTTGAACCCGCACAGGGGGGAGAGCTTTCATTCCTTAATTTTTTTTTTGACACTGAGCTAAAGATGACAAAAATTCCAACAAAATGAGCTAAAATTCATATCGGTCGGTTAACGTATGCGCGCGCAGCGTGTCTTTGAAAAAGGTGCTTGATTGGAGTTGATCTCTTTCGGATTCCCATTCATTCCTATGGGACTTTATTTGGGAGTTTTTTGGGAATAGCGTCGCCATGGTAACTGGGAATTCTTATAAAAATAATAGCGCAGCGAGTCAAATCGAGCCGCATCGTTTGATACCTTATTTGTCGCGGTGCGATCTACGGTACGGCCCCTATTCTTGCGGAAAAGTCGCTGGAAGATAATATAAAAACTAGAAAAATTCCCGCGGAAATTTTGAATGGGCCTGCTAACTCTTTTCAATGAGCTGAACAGTTTAAACTTTCAACCATTGAAATCGCTCAAGAAATGTGGAAGTTATAATCAACTAAAAGTATTACTGGCCCTTTAAGAAACATGCACATTGACGCACATACATTTGATTTTAACTAACATTTCAATGAGCTGAACAGTTTAAAATTTCAACCATTGAAATCGCTCAAGAAATGTAAAAGTTAACCATAATCAAGATCAAATAAAGTATCTTACTGTCCCTTTAAGAAATATGCACATTCACGCACACACATTAGATTTTAACTAACATTTCAATGAGCTGAACAGTTTAAAATTTAAACCGTTGAAATCGCTCAAGAAATGTGCAAGTTAACCATAATCAAGATCAAATAAAGTATCTTACTGCCCCTTTAAGAAACATGCACATTCACGCACACACATTTGATTTTAAGTAACATTTCAATGAGCTGAACAGTTTAAAATTCAAACCATTGAAATCGGTCAAGAAATGTGGAAGTTAACCATAATCAAGATCAAATAAAGTATCTCACTGCCCCTTTACAAAACATGCACATTCACGCACACACATTTGATTTTAAGTTGTGAGGAGACGTCACGCACCAACACTCCATTGATTTGTATAGGATTACGCTCACCTCAAACAAAAGCCTCTCGCGACTTAACGGTTGAAGATGCAGATTCCAGAAATGGCTCGTTAGAACGGCAAGGGTTTGGGGAACGCGAGCATGTTCTCAGTTTTTTAATCGGATGAAAAATGACCAAATGAGAGCAGGTTAAAAACTTATGATTGATCGAAAATGAAGAGGGAAAAACGGCGAAAATTACATTGAAAAGAGATCAAAATAGTGCGACTTCTCCTCGTTTAAAGTGAAAATAAAGGTACTAAATGACACCGTAGCCAAATAAAACTTAGTTCTTCAGAAAGCAGAGGCTTGTGGCTACAAAATGTGCGAATTTGATGTCTAGTGAGCAAAGATTGTGGCCATGGTGACGAGTTGAAGTGAAACTTTTGGAAATAGATTTTTTGGTTCCCGTCACTGAAGCCTTAATTGGGTATCAGAGTGGCGATTACACTCACTGTCTTTGAACCCGCACAGGGGGAAGAGCTTTCATTCCTTAATTTTTTTTTTGACACTGAGTTAAAGATGACAAAAATTCCAACAAAATGAGCTAATTTTCATATCAATCGGTTAACGTATGCGCGCGCAGCGTCTCTTTGAAAAAGGTGCTTGATGTGTGATTTTGTCTTTCCTTTTCCCATTCATTCCTATGGGACTTTTATTTGGGAGTTTTTTGGGAATAGCGTCGCCATGGTAACTGGGAATTCTTATAAAAATAATAGCGCACCGAGTCAGATCGAGCCGCATCGTTTGATACCTCATTTGTCCCGGTGCGATCTACGGTACGGGCCGCATTTTAGCAGAAAAAACGCGGAAGATTAAAAAATAAGAACTAGAAAAATTCCCGCGGAAATTTTGAATGGGCCTGCTAACTCTTTTCAATGAGCTGAACAGTTTAAACTTTCAACCATTGAAATCGGTCAAGAAATGTGGAAGTTAACCAAAATCAACAGTATGTTACTGCCCCTTTAAGAAACATGCACATTCACGCACACACATTTGATTTTAAGTAACATTTCAATGAGCTGAACAGTTTAAAATTCAAACCATTGAAATCGGTCAAGAAATGTGGAATCTACCATAATTAACAGTATCTCACTGCCCCTTTATAAAACATGCACATTCACGCACACACATTTGATTTTAAGTAACATTTCAATGAGCTGAACAGTTTAAAATTCAAACCATTGAAATCGGTCAAGAAATGTGGAATCTACCATAATTAACAGTATCTCACTGCCCCTTTATAAAACATGCACATTCACGCACACACATTTGATTTTAAGTAACATTTCAATGAGCTGAACAGTTTAAAATTCAAACCATTGAAATCGGTCAAGAAATGTGGAATCTACCATAATTAACAGTATCTCACTGCCCCTTTATAAAACATGCACATTCACGCACACACATTTGATTTTAAGTTGTGAGGAGACGTCACGCACCAACACTCCATTGATTTGTATAGGATTACGCTCACCTCAAACAAAAGCCTCTCGCGACTTAACGGTTGAAGATGCAGATTCCAGAAATGGCTCGTTAGAACGGCAAGGGTTTGGGGAACGCGAGCATGTTCTCAGTTTTTTAATCGGATGAAAAATGACCAAATGAGAGCAGGTTGAAAACTTATGATTGATCGAAAATGAAGAGGCAAAAACGGCGAAATTAACATGGAGGAGATAGGCGTCAAAGTCCGACTTCTCCTCGCTTAAAGTGAAAATAAAGGTACTAAATGACACCGTAGCCAAATAAAACTTAGTTCTTCAGAAAGCAGAGGCTTGTGGCTACAAAATGTGCGAATTTGATGTCTAGTGAGCAAAGATTGTGGCCATGGTGACGAGTTGAAGTGAAACTTTTGGAAATAGATTTTTTGGTTCCCGTCACTGAAGCCTTAATTAGTCACACTCTAAATAGGCGACTTTTCCCCTTTGCTCACTGTCTTTGAACCCTCACAGGGGGGAGAGCTTTCATTCCTTAAAATTTTTTTTGACACTGAGCTAAAGATGACAAAAATTCCAACAAAATGAGCTAATTTTCATATCGGTCGGTTAATGTATGCGCGCGCAGCGTGTCTTTGAAAAAGGTGCTTGATTGGAGTTGATCTCTTTCGGATTCCCATTCATTCCTATGGGACTTTATTTGGGAGTTTTTTGGGAATAGCGTCGCCATGGTAACTGGGAATTCTTAGAAAAATAATAGCGCAGCGAGTCAGAGCGAGCCGCATCGTTTGATACCTCATTTGTCCCGGTGCGATGTACGGTTCGGGCCGCATTTTTGCGGAAAAGTCGGTGGAAGATAATATATGGAAGAAAAATAATAAACCCTTTTCTAGGGTGGATAGTAATATGTGCCTGCTTGCTCCGCAAGCAGCAGCTTCGCTGCTGCTTGCTCCGCTTAGCAGGCCCATAACTAGAAAAATTCCCGCGGAAATTTTGAATGGGCCTGCTAACTCTTGCAACTCTTTTCAATGAGCTGAACAGTTTAAAATTTCAACCGTTGAAATCGCTCAAGAAATGTGGAAGTTATAATCAACTAAAAGTATTACTGCCCCTTTAAGAAACATGCACATTCACGCACATACATTTCATTTTAACTAACATTTCAATGAGCTGAACAGTTTAAAATTTCAACCATTGAAATCGCTCAAGAAATGTGGAAGTTAACCATAATCAACACTATGTTACTGCCCCTTTAAGAAACATGCACATTCACGCACACACATTTGATTTTAAGTAACATTTCAATGAGCTGAACAGTTTAAAATTCAAACCATTGAAATCGGTCAAGAAATGTGGAATCTACCATAATTAACAGTATCTCACTGCCCCTTTACAAAACATGCACATTCACGCACACACATTTGATTTGAAGTTGTGAGGAGACGTCACGCACCAACACTCCATTGATTTGTATAGGATTACGCTCACCTCAAACAAAAGCCTCTCGCGACTTAACGGTTGAAGATGCAGATTCCAGAAATGGCTCGTTAGAACGGCAAGGGTTTGGGGAACGCGAGCATGTTCTCAGTTTTTTAATCGGATGAAAAATGACCAAATGAGAGCAGGTTGAAAACTTATGATTGATCGAAAATGAAGAGGGAAAAAACGGCGAAATTAACATGGAGGAGATAGGCGTCAAAGTCCGACTTCTCCTCGCTTAAAGTGAAAATAAAGGTACTAAATGACACCGTAGCCAAATAAAACTTAGTTCTTCAGAAAGCAGAGGCTTGTGGCTACAAAATGTGCGAATTTGAGGTCTAGTGAGCAAAGATTGTGGCCATGGTGACGAGTTGAAGTGAAACTTTTGGAAATAGATTTTTTGGTTCCCGTCACTGAAGCCTTAATTAGTCACACTCTAAATAGGCGACTTTTCCCCTTTGCTCACTGTCTTTGAACCCTCACAGGGGGGAGAGCTTTCATTCCTTAAAATTTTTTTTGACACTGAGCTAAAGATGACAAAAATTCCAACAAAATGAGCTAATTTTCATATCGGTCGGTTAATGTATGCGCGCGCAGCGTGTCTTTGAAAAAGGTGCTTGATTGGAGTTGATCTCTTTCGGATTCCCATTCATTCCTATGGGACTTTATTTGGGAGTTTTTTGGGAATAGCGTCGCCATGGTAACTGGGAATTCTTAGAAAAATAATGCCGCACCGAGTCAGATCGAGCCGCATCGTTTGATACCTCATTCGTGCCGGTGCGATCTACGGTACGGGCCGCATTTTAGCAGAAAAATCGTGGAAGGATGATATAATAATAACAACAATAAACCCTTTTTTCTAGGATAGTAATATGTGCCTGCTTGCTCCGCAAGCAGCAGCTTCGCTGCTGCTTGCTCCGCTTAGCAGGCCCATAATAACAACAATAAACCCTTTTTTCTAGGATAGTAATATGTGCCTGCTTGCTCCGCAAGCAGCAGCTTCGCTGCTGCTTGCTCCGCTTAGCAGGCCCATAACTAGAAACAAAAATTCCCGCGGAAATTTTGAATGGGCCTGCTAACTCTTTTCAATGAGCTGAACAGTTTAAACTTTCAACCATTGAAATCGCTCAAGAAATGTGGAAGTTAACCATAATCTACTAAAAGTATTACTGCCCCTTTAAGAAACATGCACATTCACGCACACACATTTGATTTTAAGTAACATTTCAATGAGCTGAACAGTTTAAAATTTAAACTATTGAAATCGGTCAAGAAATGTGGAATCTACCATAATCAACAGTATGTTACTGCCCCTTTAAGAAACATGCACATTCACGCACACACATTTGATTTTAACTAACATTTCAATGAGCTGAACAGTTTAAAATTTAAACCATTGAAATCGCTCAAGAAATGTAAAAGTTAACCATAATCAACAATATGTTACTGCCTCTTTAAGAAACATGCACATTCACGCACACACATTTGATTTTAAGTAACATTTCAATGAGCTGAACAGTTTAAAATTCAAACCATTGAAATCGGTCAAGAAATGTGGAATCTACCATAATTAACAGTATCTCACTGCCCCTTTACAAAACATGCACATTCACGCACACACATTGGATTTTAAGTTGTGAGGAGACGTCACGCACCAACACTCCATTGATTTGTATAGGATTACGCTCACCTCAAACAAAAGCCTCTCGCGACTTAACGGTTGAAGATGCAGATTCCAGAAATGGCTCGTTAGAACGGCAAGGGTTTGGGGAACGCGAGCATGTTCTCAGTTTTTTAATCGGATGAAAAATGACCAAATGAGAGCAGGTTGAAAACTTATGATTGATCGAAAATGAAGAGGCAAAAACGGCGAAAATTACATTGAAAAGAGATCAAAAATGTGCGACTTCTCCTCGCTTAAAGTGAAAATAAAGGTACTAAATGACACCTTAGCCAAATAAAACTTAGTTCTTCAGAAAGCAGAGGCTTGTGGCTACAAAATGTGCGAATTTGATGTCTAGTGAGCAAAGATTGTGGCCATGGTGACGAGTTGAAGTGAAACTTTTGGAAATATATTTTTTGGTTCCCACCACTCAGACCTTAATTAGTCACGCTCTAACTGATGCAAGAAAGGCGACTTTCACCCCTTTGCTCACTGTCTTTGAACCCGCACAGGGGGGAGAGCTTTCATTCCTTAATTTTTTTTTTGACACTGAGCTAAAGATGACAAAAATTCCAACAAAATGAGCTAAAATTCATATCGGTCGGTTAACGTATGTGCGCGCAGCGTGTCTTTGAAAAAGGTGCTTGATTGGAGTTGATCTCTTTCGGATTCCCATTCATTCCTATGGGACTTTATTTGGGAGTTTTTTGGGAATAGCGTCGCCATGGTAACTGGGAATTCTTATAAAAATAATAGCGCACCGAGTCAGATCGAGCCGCATCGTTTGATACCTCATTTGTCCCGGTGCGATCTACGGTACGGGCCGCATTTTAGCAGAAAAAAACGCGGAAGATTAAAAAATAAGAAAAATAACTAGAAAAATTCCCGCGGAAATTTTGAATGGGCCTGCTAACTCTTTTCAATGAGCTGAACAGTTTAAACTTTCAACCATTGAAATCGGTCAAGAAATGTGGAAGTTAACCAAAATCAACAGTATGTTACTGCCCCTTTAAGAAACATGCACATTCACGCACACACATTTGATTTTAAGTAACATTTCAATGAGCTGAACAGTTTAAAATTCAAACCATTGAAATCGGTCAAGAAATGTGGAATCTACCATAATTAACAGTATCTCACTGCCCCTTTATAAAACATGCACATTCACGCACACACATTTGATTTTAAGTAACATTTCAATGAGCTGAACAGTTTAAAATTCAAACCATTGAAATCGGTCAAGAAATGTGGAATCTACCATAATTAACAGTATCTCACTGCCCCTTTATAAAACATGCACATTCACGCACACACATTTGATTTTAAGTAACATTTCAATGAGCTGAACAGTTTAAAATTCAAACCATTGAAATCGGTCAAGAAATGTGGAATCTACCATAATTAACAGTATCTCACTGCCCCTTTATAAAACATGCACATTCACGCACACACATTTGATTTTAAGTTGTGAGGAGACGTCACGCACCAACACTCCATTGATTTGTATAGGATTACGCTCACCTCAAACAAAAGCCTCTCGCGACTTAACGGTTGAAGATGCAGATTCCAGAAATGGCTCGTTAGAACGGCAAGGGTTTGGGGAACGCGAGCATGTTCTCAGTTTTTTAATCGGATGAAAAATGACCAAATGAGAGCAGGTTGAAAACTTATGATTGATCGAAAATGAAGAGGCAAAAACGGCGAAATTAACATGGAGGAGATAGGCGTCAAAGTCCGACTTCTCCTCGCTTAAAGTGAAAATAAAGGTACTAAATGACACCGTAGCCAAATAAAACTTAGTTCTTCAGAAAGCAGAGGCTTGTGGCTACAAAATGTGCGAATTTGATGTCTAGTGAGCAAAGATTGTGGCCATGGTGACGAGTTGAAGTGAAACTTTTGGAAATAGATTTTTTGGTTCCCGTCACTGAAGCCTTAATTAGTCACACTCTAAATAGGCGACTTTTCCCCTTTGCTCACTGTCTTTGAACCCTCACAGGGGGGAGAGCTTTCATTCCTTAAAATTTTTTTTGACACTGAGCTAAAGATGACAAAAATTCCAACAAAATGAGCTAATTTTCATATCGGTCGGTTAATGTATGCGCGCGCAGCGTGTCTTTGAAAAAGGTGCTTGATTGGAGTTGATCTCTTTCGGATTCCCATTCATTCCTATGGGACTTTATTTGGGAGTTTTTTGGGAATAGCGTCGCCATGGTAACTGGGAATTCTTAGAAAAATAATAGCGCAGCGAGTCAGAGCGAGCCGCATCGTTTGATACCTCATTTGTCCCGGTGCGATGTACGGTTCGGGCCGCATTTTTGCGGAAAAGTCGGTGGAAGATAATATATGGAAGAAAAATAACTAGAAAAATTCCCGCGGAAATTTTGAATGGGCCTGCTAACTCTTTTCAATGAGCTGAACAGTTTAAACTTTCAACCATTGAAATCGCTCAAGAAATGTGCAAGTTAACCATAATCAAGATCAAATAAAGTATCTTACTGTCCCTTTAAGAAATATGCACATTCACGCACACACATTTGATTTTAACCAACATTTCAATGAGCTGAACAGTTTAAAATTTCAACCATTGAAATCGCTCAAGAAATGTGCAAGTTAACCAAAATCAACAGTATGTTACTGCCCCTTTAAGAAACATGCACATTCACGCACACACATTTGATTTTAAGTAACATTTCAATGAGCTGAACAGTTTAAAATTCAAACCATTGAAATCGGTCAAGAAATGTGGAATCTACCATAATTAACAGTATCTCACTGCCCCTTTACAAAACATGCACATTCACGCACACACATTTGATTTTAAGTTGTGAGGAGACGTCACGCACCAACACTCCATTGATTTGTATAGGATTACGCTCACCTCAAACAAAAGCCTCTCGCGACTTAACGGTTGAAGATGCAGATTCCAGAAATGGCTCGTTAGAACGGCAAGGGTTTGGGGAACGCGAGCATGTTCTCAGTTTTTTAATCGGATGAAAAATGACCAAATGAGAGCAGGTTGAAAACTTATGATTGATCGAAAATGAAGAGGCAAAAACGGCGAAAATTACATTGAAAAGAGATCCAAAATGTGCGACTTCTCCTCGCTTAAAGTGAAAATAAAGGTACTAAATGACACCTTAGCCAAATAAAACTTAGTTCTTCAGAAAGCAGAGGCTTGTGGCTACAAAATGTGCGAATTTGATGTCTAGTGAGCAAAGATTGTGGCCATGGTGACGAGTTGAAGTGAAACTTTTGGAAATATATTTTTTGGTTCCCAGCACTCAGACCTTAATTAGTCACGCTCTAACTGATGCAAGAAAGGCGACTTTCACCCCTTTGCTCACTGTCTTTGAACCCGCACAGGGGGGAGAGCTTTCATTCCTTAATTTTTTTTTTGACACTGAGCTAAAGATGACAAAAATTCCAACAAAATGAGCTAATTTTCATATCGGTCGGTTAACGTATGCGCGCGCAGCGTGTCTTTGAAAAAGGTGCTTGATTGGAGTTGATCTCTTTTGGATTCCCATTCATTCCTATGGGACTTTATTTGGGAGTTTTTTGGGAATAGCGTCGCCATGGTAACTGGGAATTCTTAGAAAAATAATGCCGCACCGAGTCAGATCGAGCCGCATCGTTTGATACCTCTTTTGTCCCGGTGCGATCTACGGTACGGGCCGCATTTTAGCAGAAAAAACGCGGAAGATTAAAGAATAACTAGAAAAATTCCCGCGGAAATTTTGAATGGGCCTGCTAACTCTTTTCAATGAGCTGAACAGTTTAAACTTTCAACCATTGAAATCGGTCAAGAAATGTGCAAGTTAACCATAATCAAGATCAAATAAAGTATCTTACTGTCCCTTTAAGAAATATGCACATTCACGCGCACACATTTGATTTTAACCAACATTTCAATGAGCTGAACAGTTTAAAATTTAAACCATTGAAATCGCTCAAGAAATGTAAAAGTTAACCATAATCAACAGTATGTTACTGCCCCTTTAAGAAACATGCACATTCACGCACACACATTTGATTTTAACCAACATTTCAATGAGCTGAACAGTTTAAAATTTAAACCATTGAAATCGCTCAAGAAATGTGCAAGTTAACCATAATCTACTAAAAGTATTACTGCCCCTTTAAGAAACATGCACATTCACGCACACACATTTGATTTTAACTAACATTTCAATGAGATGAACAGTTTAAAATTTCAACCATTGAAATCGGTCAAGAAATGTGTAAGTTCACCATAATCAACATCAACTAAAAGTATCTTACTGCCCCTTTACAAAACATGCACATTCACGCACACACATTTGATTTTAACCAACATTTCAATGAGCTGAACAGTTTAAAATTCAAACCATTGAAATCGGTCAAGAAATGTGGAATCTACCATAATTAACAGTATCTCACTGCCCCTTTACAAAACATGCACATTCACGCACACACATTTGATTTTAAGTTGTGAGGAGACGTCACGCACCAACACTCCATTGATTTGTATAGGATTACGCTCACCTCAAACAAAAGCCTCTCGCGACTTAACGGTTGAAGATGCAGATTCCAGAAATGGCTTGTTAGAACGGCAAGGGTTTGGGGAACGCGAGCATGTTCTCAGTTTTTTAATCGGATGAAAAATGACCAAATGAGAGCAGGTTGAAAACTTATGATTGATCGAAAATGAAGAGGCAAAAACGGCGAAAATTACATTGAAAAGAGATCAAAAATGTGCGACTTCTCCTCGCTTAAAGTGAAAATAAAGGTACTAAATGACACCTTAGCCAAATAAAACTTAGTTTTTCAGAAAGCAGAGGCTTGTGGCTACAAAATGTGCGAATTTGATGTCTAGTGAGCAAAGATTGTGGCCATGGTGACGAGTTGAAGTGAAACTTTTGGAAATATATTTTTTGGTTCCCGTCACTGAAAGCTTAATTGGGTATCAGAGTGGCGATTACACTCACTGTCTTTGAACCCGCACAGGGGGGAGAGCTTTCATTCCTTAATTTTTTTTTTGACACTGAGCTAAAGATGACAAAAATTCCAACAAAATGAGCTAATTTTCATATCGGTCGGTTAACGTATGCGCGCGCAGCGTGTCTTTGAAAAAGGTGCTTGATTGGAGTTGATCTCTTTCGGATTCCCATTCATTCCTATGGGACTTTATTTGGGAGTTTTTTGGGAATAGCGTCGCCATGGTAACTGGGAATTCTTATAAAAATAATGCCGCACCGAGTCAGATCGAGCCGCATCGTTTGATACCTCATTCGTGCCGGTGCGATCTACGGTACGGGCCGCATTTTAGCAGAAAAAATCGTGGAATAAAATATAAAAAAAATAAAAATAAACCCTTTTCTAGGGTGGATAGTAATATGTGCCTGCTTGCTCCGCAAGCAGCAGCTTCGCTGCTGCTTGCTCCGCTTAGCAGGCCCATAATAAACCCTTTTCTAGGGTGGATAGTAATATGTGCCTGCTTGCTCCGCAAGCAGCAGCTTCGCTGCTGCTTGCTCCGCTTAGCAGGCCCATAACTAGAAAAATTCCCGCGGAAATTTTGAATGGGCCTGCTAACTCTTGCAACTCTTTTCAATGAGCTGAACAGTTTAAAATTTCAACCGTTGAAATCGCTCAAGAAATGTGGAAGTTATAATCAACTAAAAGTATTACTGCCCCTTTAAGAAACATGCACATTCACGCACATACATTTCATTTTAACTAACATTTCAATGAGCTGAACAGTTTAAAATTTCAACCATTGAAATCGCTCAAGAAATGTGGAAGTTAACCATAATCAACACTATGTTACTGCCCCTTTAAGAAACATGCACATTCACGCACACACATTTGATTTTAAGTAACATTTCAATGAGCTGAACAGTTTAAAATTCAAACCATTGAAATCGGTCAAGAAATGTGGAATCTACCATAATTAACAGTATCTCACTGCCCCTTTACAAAACATGCACATTCACGCACACACATTTGATTTGAAGTTGTGAGGAGACGTCACGCACCAACACTCCATTGATTTGTATAGGATTACGCTCACCTCAAACAAAAGCCTCTCGCGACTTAACGGTTGAAGATGCAGATTCCAGAAATGGCTCGTTAGAACGGCAAGGGTTTGGGGAACGCGAGCATGTTCTCAGTTTTTTAATCGGATGAAAAATGACCAAATGAGAGCAGGTTGAAAACTTATGATTGATCGAAAATGAAGAGGGAAAAAACGGCGAAATTAACATGGAGGAGATAGGCGTCAAAGTCCGACTTCTCCTCGCTTAAAGTGAAAATAAAGGTACTAAATGACACCGTAGCCAAATAAAACTTAGTTCTTCAGAAAGCAGAGGCTTGTGGCTACAAAATGTGCGAATTTGAGGTCTAGTGAGCAAAGATTGTGGCCATGGTGACGAGTTGAAGTGAAACTTTTGGAAATAGATTTTTTGGTTCCCGTCACTGAAGCCTTAATTAGTCACACTCTAAATAGGCGACTTTTCCCCTTTGCTCACTGTCTTTGAACCCTCACAGGGGGGAGAGCTTTCATTCCTTAAAATTTTTTTTGACACTGAGCTAAAGATGACAAAAATTCCAACAAAATGAGCTAATTTTCATATCGGTCGGTTAATGTATGCGCGCGCAGCGTGTCTTTGAAAAAGGTGCTTGATTGGAGTTGATCTCTTTCGGATTCCCATTCATTCCTATGGGACTTTATTTGGGAGTTTTTTGGGAATAGCGTCGCCATGGTAACTGGGAATTCTTAGAAAAATAATGCCGCACCGAGTCAGATCGAGCCGCATCGTTTGATACCTCATTCGTGCCGGTGCGATCTACGGTACGGGCCGCATTTTAGCAGAAAAATCGTGGAAGGATGATATAATAATAACAACAATAAACCCTTTTTTCTAGGATAGTAATATGTGCCTGCTTGCTCCGCAAGCAGCAGCTTCGCTGCTGCTTGCTCCGCTTAGCAGGCCCATAACTAGAAAAATTCCCGCGGAAATTTTGAATGGGCCTGCTAACTCTTTTCAATGAGCTGAACAGTTTAAACTTTCAACCATTGAAATCGGTCAAGAAATGTGCAAGTTAACCATAATCTACTAAAAGTATTACTGCCCCTTTAAGAAACATGCACATTCACGCACACACATTTGATTTTAACCAACATTTCAATGAGCAGAACAGTTTAAAATTTCAACCATTGAAATCGCTCAAGAAATGTAAAAGTTAACCAAAAT
Organism: Leptonotus elevatus; assembly: GCF_054856555.1. NCBI lineage: Eukaryota > Metazoa > Chordata > Actinopteri > Syngnathiformes > Syngnathidae > Leptonotus > Leptonotus elevatus. The sequence goes on from NC_141249.1 coordinate 1,277,807, forward strand.
CAACAGTATGTTACTGCCCCTTTAAGAAACATGCACATTCACGCACACACATTTGATTTTAAGTAACATTTCAATGAGCTGAACAGTTTAAAATTCAAACCATTGAAATCGGTCAAGAAATGTGGAATCTACCATAATTAACAGTATCTCACTGCCCCTTTACAAAACATGCACATTCACGCACACACATTTGATTTTAAGTTGTGAGGAGACGTCACGCACCAACACTCCATTGATTTGTATAGGATTACGCTCACCTCAAACAAAAGCCTCTCGCGACTTAACGGTTGAAGATGCGGATTCCAGAAATGGCTTGTTAGAACGGCAAGGGTTTGGGGAACGCGAGCATGTTCTCAGTTTTTTAATCGGATGAAAAATGACCAAATGAGAGCAGGTTGAAAACTTATGATTGATCGAAAATGAAGAGGGAAAAACGGCGAAAATTACATTGAAAAGAGATCAAAAATGTGCGACTTCTCCTCGCTTAAAGTGAAAATAAAGGTACTAAATGACACCGTAGCCAAATAAAACTTAGTTCTTCAGAAAGCAGAGGCTTGTGGCTACAAAATGTGCGAATTTGATGTCTAGTGAGCAAAGATTGTGGCCATGGTGACGAGTTGAAGTGAAACTTTTGGAAATATATTTTTTGGTTCCCGTCACTGAAAGCTTAATTGGGTATCAGAGTGGCGATTACACTCACTGTCTTTGAACCCGCACAGGGGGGAGAGCTTTCATTCCTTAATTTTTTTTTTGACACTGAGCTAAAGATGACAAAAATTCCAACAAAATGAGCTAATTTTCATATCGGTCGGTTAACGTATGCGCGCGCAGCGTGTCTTTGAAAAAGGTGCTTGATTGGAGTTGATCTCTTTCGGATTCCCATTCATTCCTATGGGACTTTATTTGGGAGTTTTTTGGGAATAGCGTCGCCATGGTAACTGGGAATTCTTATAAAAATAATGCCGCACCGAGTCAGATCGAGCCGCATCGTTTGATACCTCATTCGTGCCGGTGCGATCTACGGTACGGGCCGCATTTTAGCAGAAAAAATCGTGGAATAAAATATAAAAAAAATAAAAATAAACCCTTTTCTAGGGTGGATAGTAATATGTGCCTGCTTGCTCCGCAAGCAGCAGCTTCGCTGCTGCTTGCTCCGCTTAGCAGGCCCATAATAAACCCATTTTCTAGGATAGTAATATGTGCCTGCTTGCTCCGCAAGCAGCAGCTTCGCTGCTGCTTGCTCCGCTTAGCAGGCCCATAATAATATACACTTTTCTAGGGTGGATAGTAATATGTGCCTGCTTGCTCCGCAAGCAGCAGCTTCGCTGCTGCTTGCTCCGCTTAGCAGGCCCATAACTAGAAAAATTCCCGCGGAAATTTTGAATGGGCCTGCTAACTCTTGCAACTCTTTTCAATGAGCTGAACAGTTTAAAATTTCAACCGTTGAAATCGCTCAAGAAATGTGGAAGTTATAATCAACTAAAAGTATTACTGCCCCTTTAAGAAACATGCACATTCACGCACACACATTTGATTTTAACTAACATTTCAATGAGCTGAACAGTTTAAAATTTAAACCATTGAAATCGCTCAAGAAATGTAAAAGTTAACCATAATCAAGATCAAATAAAGTATCTTACTGTCCCTTTAAGAAACATGCACATTCACGCACACACATTTGATTTTAACCAACATTTCAATGAGCTGAACAGTTTAAAATTTCAACCATTGAAATCGCTCAAAAAATGTAAAAGTTAACCATGATCAACAGTATGTTACTGCCCCTTTAAGAAACATGCACATTCACGCACACACATTTGATTTTAAGTAACATTTCAATGAGCTGAACAGTTTAAAATTCAAACCATTGAAATCGGTCAAGAAATGTGGAATCTACCATAATTAACAGTATCTCACTGCCCCTTTACAAAACATGCACATTCACGCACACACATTTGATTTTAAGTTGTGAGGAGACGTCACGCACCAACACTCCATTGATTTGTATAGGATTACGCTCACCTCAAACAAAAGCCTCTCGCGACTTAACGGTTGAAGATGCAGATTCCCGAAATAGCTCGTTAGAACGGCAAGGGTTTGGGGAACGCGAGCATGTTCTCAGTTTTTTAATCGGATGAAAAATGACCAAATGAGAGCAGGTTGAAAACGTATGATTGATCGAAAATGAAGAGGGAAAAAACGGCGAAATTAACATGGAGGAGATAGGCGCCAAAGTCCGACTTCTCCTCGCTTAAAGTGAAAATAAAGGTACTAATTGACACCTTAGCCAAATAAAACTTAGTTTTTCAGAAAGCAGAGGCTTGTGGCTACAAAATGTGTGAATTTGATGTCTAGTGAGCAAAGATTGTGGCCATGGTGACGAGTTGAAGTGAAACTTTTGGAAATAGATTTTTTTGGTTCCCGTCACTGAAGCCTTAATTGCATATCAGAGTGGCGATTACACTCACTGTCTTTGAACCCGCACAGGGGGAAGAGCTTTCATTCCTTAATATTTTTTTTGACACTGAGCTAAAGATGGGAAAAATTCCAACAAAATGAGCTAAAATTCATATCAATCGGTTAACGTATGCACGCGCAGCGTCTCTTTGAAAAAGGTGCTTGATGTGTGATTTTGTCCTTCCTTTTCCCATTCATTCCTATGGGACTTTTATTTGGGAGTTTTTTGGGAATAGCGTCGCCATGGTAACTGGGAATTCTTATAAAAATAATAGCGCAGCGAGTCAGAGCGAGCCGCATCGTTTGATACCTCATTTGTCCCGGTGCGATCTACGGTTCGGGCCGCATTTTAGCGGAAAAGTCGTGGAATAATAAAAAATAATACTAGAAAAATTCCCGCGGAAATTTTGAATGGGCCTGCTAACTCTTTTCAATGAGCTGAACAGTTTAAAATTTAAACCATTGAAATCGGTCAAGAAATGTGGAATCTACCATAATTAACAGTATCTCACTGCCCCTTTACAAAACATGCACATTCACGCACACACATTTGATTTTAAGTTGTGAGGAGACGTCACGCACCAACACTCCATTGATTTGTATAGGATTACGCTCACCTCAAACAAAAGCCTCTCGCGACTTAACGGTTGAAGATGCAGATTCCAGACATGGCTCGTTAGAACGGCAAGGGTTTGGGGAACGCGAGCATGTTCTCAGTTTTTTAATCGGATGAAAAATGACCAAATGAGAGCAGGTTGAAAACTTATGATTGATCGAAAATGAAGAGGCAAAAACGGCGAAAATTACATTGAAAAGAGATCAAAAATGTGCGACTTCTCCTCGCTTAAAGTGAAAATAAAGGTACTAAATGACACCGTAGCCAAATAAAACTTAGTTCTTCAGAAAGCAGAGGCTTGTGGCTACAAAATGTGCGAATTTGATGTCTAGTGAGCAAAGATTGTGGCCATGGTGACGAGTTGAAGTGAAACTTTTGGAAATATATTTTTTGGTTCCCACCACTCAGACCTTAATTAGTCACGCTCTAACTGATGCAAGAAAGGCGACTTTTACCCCTTTGCTCACTGTCTTTGAACCCGCACAGGGGGGAGAGCTTTCATTCCTTAAATTTTTTTTTGACACTGAGCTAAAGATGACAAAAATTCCAACAAAATGAGCTAATTTTCATATCGGTCGGTTAACATATGCGCGCGCAGCGTGTCTTTGAAAAAGGTGCTTGATTGGAGTTGATCTCTTTCGGATTCCCATTCATTCCTATGGGACTTTATTTGGGAGTTTTTTGGGAATAGCGTCGCCATGGTAACTGGGAATTCTTATAAAAATAATGCCGCACCGAGTCAGATCGAGCCGCATCGTTTGATACCTCATTCGTGCCGGTGCGATCTACGGTACGGGCCGCATTTTAGCAGAAAATTCGTGGAAGGATGATATAATAATAACAACAATAAACCCTTTTTTCTAGGATAGTAATATGTGCCTGCTTGCTCCGCAAGCAGCAGCTTCGCTGCTGCTTGCTCCGCTTAGCAGGCCCATAAATATACACTTTTCTAGGGTGGATAGTAATATGTGCCTGCTTGCTCCGCAAGCAGCAGCTTCGCTGCTGCTTGCTCCGCTTAGCAGGCCCATAACTAGAAAAATTCCCGCGGAAATTTTGAATGGGCCTGCTAACTCTTTTCAATGAGCTGAACAGTTTAAACTTTCAACCATTGAAATCGCTCAAGAAATGTGCAAGTTAACCATAATCTACTAAAAGTATTACTGCCCCTTTAAGAAACATGCACATTCACGCACACACATTTGATTTTAACTAACATTTCAATGAGCTGAACAGTTTAAAATTTAAACCATTGAAATCAGTCAAGAAATGTGGAAGTTCATCATAATCAACATCAACTAAAAGTATCTTACTGCCCCTTTACAAAACATGCACATTCACGCACACACATTTGATTTTAAGTAACATTTCAATGAGCTGAACAGTTTAAAATTCAAACCATTGAAATCGGTCAAGAAATGTGGAATCTACCATAATTAACAGTATCTCACTGCCCCTTTACAAAACATGCACATTCACGCACACACATTTGATTTTAAGTTGTGAGGAGACGTCACGCACCAACACTCCATTGATTTGTATAGGATTACGCTCACCTCAAACAAAAGCCTCTCGCGACTTAACGGTTGAAGATGCAGATTCCAGAAATGGCTTGTTAGAACGGCAAGGGTTTGGGGAACGCGAGCATGTTCTCAGATTTTTAATCGGATGAAAAATGACCAAATGAGAGCAGGTTGAAAACTTATGATTGATCGAAAATGAAGAGGGAAAAAACGGCGAAATTAACATGGAGGAGATAGGCGAGAAAGTCCGACTTCTCCTCGCTTAAAGTGAAAATAAAGGTACTAAATGACACCTTAGCCAAATAAAACTTAGTTTTTCAGAAAGCAGAGGCTTGTGGCTACAAAATGTGTGAATTTGATGTCTAGTGAGCAAAGATTGTGGCCATGGTGACGAGTTGAAGTGAAACTTTTGGAAATAGATTTTTTGGTTCCCGTCACTGAAGCCTTAATTGCATATCAGAGTGGCGATTACACTCACTGTCTTTGAACCCGCACAGGGGGAAGAGCTTTCATTCCTTAATATTTTTTTTGACACTGAGCTAAAGATGGGAAAAATTCCAACAAAATGAGCTAAAATTCATATCAATCGGTGAACGTATGCGCGCGCAGCGTGTCTTGGAAAAAGGTGCTCGTTTGGAGTTGATATCCCATTCATTCCTATGGGTTTTTCCTTCCTTGAATTTTGGGTGGTTTTTTGGGAATAGCGTCGCCATGGTAACTGGGAATTCTTATAAAAATAATAGCGCAGCGAGTCAGAGCGAGCCGCATCGTTTGATACCTCATTTGTCCCGGTGCGATCTACGGTTCGGGCCGCATTTTTGCGGAAAAGTCGGTGGAAGAATAAAAAAGAAAAAGAAAAATAACTAGAAAAATTCCCGCGGAAATTTTGAATGGGCCTGCTAACTCTTGCAACTCTTTTCAATGAGCTGAACAGTTTAAAATTTCAACCGTTGAAATCGCTCAAGAAATGTGGAAGTTATAATCAACTAAAAGTATTACTGCCCCTTTAAGAAACATGCACATTCACGCACACACATTTGATTTTAACTAACATTTCAATGAGCTGAACAGTTTAAAATTTAAACCATTGAAATCGCTCAAGAAATGTAAAAGTTAACCATAATCAAGATCAAATAAAGTATCTTACTGTCCCTTTAAGAAACATGCACATTCACGCACACACATTTGATTTTAACCAACATTTCAATGAGCTGAACAGTTTAAAATTTCAACCATTGAAATCGCTCAAAAAATGTAAAAGTTAACCATGATCAACAGTATGTTACTGCCCCTTTAAGAAACATGCACATTCACGCACACACATTTGATTTTAAGTAACATTTCAATGAGCTGAACAGTTTAAAATTCAAACCATTGAAATCGGTCAAGAAATGTGGAATCTACCATAATTAACAGTATCTCACTGCCCCTTTACAAAACATGCACATTCACGCACACACATTTGATTTTAAGTTGTGAGGAGACGTCACGCACCAACACTCCATTGATTTGTATAGGATTACGCTCACCTCAAACAAAAGCCTCTCGCGACTTAACGGTTGAAGATGCAGATTCCCGAAATAGCTCGTTAGAACGGCAAGGGTTTGGGGAACGCGAGCATGTTCTCAGTTTTTTAATCGGATGAAAAATGACCAAATGAGAGCAGGTTGAAAACGTATGATTGATCGAAAATGAAGAGGGAAAAAACGGCGAAATTAACATGGAGGAGATAGGCGCCAAAGTCCGACTTCTCCTCGCTTAAAGTGAAAATAAAGGTACTAATTGACACCTTAGCCAAATAAAACTTAGTTTTTCAGAAAGCAGAGGCTTGTGGCTACAAAATGTGTGAATTTGATGTCTAGTGAGCAAAGATTGTGGCCATGGTGACGAGTTGAAGTGAAACTTTTGGAAATAGATTTTTTTGGTTCCCGTCACTGAAGCCTTAATTGCATATCAGAGTGGCGATTACACTCACTGTCTTTGAACCCGCACAGGGGGAAGAGCTTTCATTCCTTAATATTTTTTTTGACACTGAGCTAAAGATGGGAAAAATTCCAACAAAATGAGCTAAAATTCATATCAATCGGTTAACGTATGCACGCGCAGCGTCTCTTTGAAAAAGGTGCTTGATGTGTGATTTTGTCCTTCCTTTTCCCATTCATTCCTATGGGACTTTTATTTGGGAGTTTTTTGGGAATAGCGTCGCCATGGTAACTGGGAATTCTTATAAAAATAATAGCGCAGCGAGTCAGAGCGAGCCGCATCGTTTGATACCTCATTTGTCCCGGTGCGATCTACGGTTCGGGCCGCATTTTAGCGGAAAAGTCGTGGAATAATAAAAAATAATAATATACACTTTTCTAGGGTGGATAGTAATATGTGCCTGCTTGCTCCGCAAGCAGCAGCTTCGCTGCTGCTTGCTCCGCTTAGCAGGCCCATAATAAACCCTTTTCTAGGGTGGATAGTAATATGTGCCTGCTTGCTCCGCAAGCAGCAGCTTCGCTGCTGCTTGCTCCGCTTAGCAGGCCCATAATAATAATATTAAACCCTTTTCTAGGGTGGATAGTAATATGTGCCTGCTTGCTCCGCAAGCAGCAGCTTCGCTGCTGCTTGCTCCGCTTAGCAGGCCCATAATAAGAATAAAAAAAATAAACCCTTTTTCTAGGATAGTAATATGTGCCTGCTTGCTCCGCAAGCAGCAGCTTCGCTGCTGCTTGCTCCGCTTAGCAGGCCCATAACTAGAAAAATTCCCGCGGAAATTTTGAATGGGCCTGCTAACTCTTTTCAATGAGCTGAACAGTTTAAACTTTCAACCATTGAAATCGCTCAAGAAATGTGCAAGTTAACCATAATCTACTAAAAGTATTACTGCCCCTTTAAGAAACATGCACATTCACGCACACACATTTGATTTTAACTAACATTTCAATGAGCTGAACAGTTTAAAATTTAAACCATTGAAATCAGTCAAGAAATGTGGAAGTTCACCATAATCAACATCAACTAAAAGTATCTTACTGCCCCTTTACAAAACATGCACATTCACGCACACACATTTGATTTTAAGTAACATTTCAATGAGCTGAACAGTTTAAAATTCAAACCATTGAAATCGGTCAAGAAATGTGGAATCTACCATAATTAACAGTATCTCACTGCCCCTTTACAAAACATGCACATTCACGCACACACATTTGATTTTAAGTTGTGAGGAGACGTCACGCACCAACACTCCATTGATTTGTATAGGATTACGCTCACCTCAAACAAAAGCCTCTCGCGACTTAACGGTTGAAGATGCAGATTCCAGAAATGGCTTGTTAGAACGGCAAGGGTTTGGGGAACGCGAGCATGTTCTCAGATTTTTAATCGGATGAAAAATGACCAAATGAGAGCAGGTTGAAAACTTATGATTGATCGAAAATGAAGAGGGAAAAAACGGCGAAATTAACATGGAGGAGATAGGCGAGAAAGTCCGACTTCTCCTCGCTTAAAGTGAAAATAAAGGTACTAAATGACACCTTAGCCAAATAAAACTTAGTTTTTCAGAAAGCAGAGGCTTGTGGCTACAAAATGTGTGAATTTGATGTCTAGTGAGCAAAGATTGTGGCCATGGTGACGAGTTGAAGTGAAACTTTTGGAAATAGATTTTTTGGTTCCCGTCACTGAAGCCTTAATTGCATATCAGAGTGGCGATTACACTCACTGTCTTTGAACCCGCACAGGGGGAAGAGCTTTCATTCCTTAATATTTTTTTTGACACTGAGCTAAAGATGGGAAAAATTCCAACAAAATGAGCTAAAATTCATATCAATCGGTGAACGTATGCGCGCGCAGCGTGTCTTGGAAAAAGGTGCTCGTTTGGAGTTGATATCCCATTCATTCCTATGGGTTTTTCCTTCCTTGAATTTTGGGTGGTTTTTTGGGAATAGCGTCGCCATGGTAACTGGGAATTCTTATAAAAATAATAGCGCAGCGAGTCAGAGCGAGCCGCATCGTTTGATACCTCATTTGTCCCGGTGCGATCTACGGTTCGGGCCGCATTTTTGCGGAAAAGTCGGTGGAAGAATAAAAAAGAAAAAGAAAAATAACTAGAAAAATTCCCGCGGAAATTTTGAATGGGCCTGCTAACTCTTTTCAATGAGCTGAACAGTTTAAACTTTCAACCATTGAAATCGCTCAAGAAATGTGGAAGTTAACCATAATCTACTAAAAGTATTACTGCCCCTTTAAGAAACATGCACATTCACGCACACACATTTGATTTTAAGTAACATTTCAATGAGCTGAACAGTTTAAAATTTAAACCATTGAAATCGGTCAAGAAATGTGGAATCTACCATAATCAACAGTATGTTACTGCCCCTTTAAGAAACATGCACATTCACGCACACACATTTGATTTTAAGTAACATTTCAATGAGCTGAACAGTTTAAACTTTCAACCATTGAAATGGGTCAAGAAATGTGGAAGTTAACCATAATCAACACTATGTTACTGCCCCTTTAAGAAACATGCACATTCACGCACACACATTTGATTTTAAGTAACATTTCAATGAGCTGAACAGTTTAAAATTCAAACCATTGAAATCGGTCAAGAAATGTGGAATCTACCATAATTAACAGTATCTCACTGCCCCTTTACAAAACATGCACATTCACGCACACACATTTGATTTTAAGTTGTGAGGAGACGTCACGCACCAACACTCCATTGATTTGTATAGGATTACGCTCACCTCAAACAAAAGCCTCTCGCGACTTAACGGTTGAAGATGCAGATTCCAGAAATGGCTCGTTAGAACGGCAAGGGTTTGGGGAACGCGAGCATGTTCTCAGTTTTTTAATCGGATGAAAAATGACCAAATGAGAGCAGGTTGAAAACTTATGATTGATCGAAAATGAAGAGGCAAAAACGGCGAAAATTACATTGAAAAGAGATCAAAAATGTGCGACTTCTCCTCGCTTAAAGTGAAAATAAAGGTACTAAATGACACCTTAGCCAAATAAAACTTAGTTCTTCAGAAAGCAGAGGCTTGTGGCTACAAAATGTGCGAATTTGATGTCTAGTGAGCAAAGATTGTGGCCATGGTGACGAGTTGAAGTGAAACTTTTGGAAATATATTTTTTGGTTCCCACCACTCAGACCTTAATTAGTCACGCTCTAACTGATGCAAGAAAGGCGACTTTTACCCCTTTGCTCACTGTCTTTGAACCCGCACAGGGGGGAGAGCTTTCATTCCTTAATTTTTTTTTTGACACTGAGCTAAAGATGACAAAAATTCCAACAAAATGAGCTAAAATTCATATCGGTCGGTTAACTTATGCGCGCGCAGCGTGTCTTTGAAAAAGGTGCTTGATTGGAGTTGATCTCTTTCGGATTCCCATTCATTCCTATGGGACTTTATTTGGGAGTTTTTTGGGAATAGCGTCGCCATGGTAACTGGGAATTCTTATAAAAATAATAGCGCAGCGAGTCAGAGCGAGCCGCATCGTTTGATACCTCTTTTGTCCCGGTGCGATCTACGGTTCGGGCCGCATTTTTGCGGAAAAGTCGCTGGAAGATAATATAAAAACTAGAAAAATTCCCGCGGAAATTTTGAATGGGCCTGCTAACTCTTGCAACTCTTTTCAATGAGCAGTTTAAAATTTCAACCGTTGAAATCGCTCAAGAAATGTGGAAGTTATAATCAACTAAAAGTATTACTGCCCCTTTAAGAAACATGCACATTCACGCACATACATTTGATTTTAACTAACATTTCAATGAGCTGAACAGTTTAAAATTTCAACCATTGAAATCGCTCAAGAAATGTGCAAGTTAACCATAATCAAGATCAAATAAAGTATGTTACTGCCCCTTTAAGAAACATGCACATTCACGCACACACATTTTATTTTAAGTAACATTTCAATGAGCTGAACAGTTTAAAATTCAAACCATTGAAATCGGTCAAGAAATGTGGAATCTACCATAATTAACAGTATCTCACTGCCCCTTTACAAAACATGCACATTCACGCACACACATTAGATTTTAAGTTGTGAGGAGACGTCACGCACCAACACTCCATTGATTTGTATAGGATTACGCTCACCTCAAACAAAAGCCTCTCGCGACTTAACGGTTGAAGATGCAGATTCCAGAAATGGCTCGTTAGAACGGCAAGGGTTTGGGGAACGTGAGCATGTTCTCAGTTTTTTAATCGGATGAAAAATGACCAAATGAGAGCAGGTTGAAAACTTATGATTGATCGAAAATGAAGAGGGAAAAAACAGCGAAATTAACATGGAGGAGATAGGCGCCAAAGTCCGACTTCTCCTCGCTTAAAGTGAAAATAAAGGTACTAATTGACACCTTAGCCAAATAAAACTTAGTTTTTCAGAAAGCAGAGGCTTGTGGCTACAAAATGTGTGAATTTGATGTCTAGTGAGCAAAGATTGTGGCCATGGTGACGAGTTGAAGTGAAACTTTTGGAAATAGATTTTTTTGGTTCCCGTCACTGAAGCCTTAATTGCATATCAGAGTGGCGATTACACTCACTGTCTTTGAACCCGCACAGGGGGAAGAGCTTTCATTCCTTAATATTTTTTTTGACACTGAGCTAAAGATGACAAAAATTCCAACAAAATGAGCTAATTTTCATATCGGTCGGTCAACGTATGCGCGCGCAGCGTGTCTTTGAAAAAGGTGCTTGATTGGAGTTGATCTCTTTCGGATTCCCATTCATTCCTATGGGACTTTTTTTGGGAGTTTTTTGGGAATAGCGTCGCCATGGTAACTGGGAATTCTTATAAAAATAATAGCGCACCGAGTCAGATCGAGCCGCATCGTTTGATACCTCTTTTGTCCCGGTGCGATCTACGGTACGGGCCGCATTTTAGCAGAAAAAAACGCGGAAGATTAAAAAATAAGAAAAATAATAAACCCTTTTTCTAGGATAGTAATATGTGCCTGCTTGCTCCGCAAGCAGCAGCTTCGCTGCTGCTTGCTCCGCTTAGCAGGCCCATAACTAGAAAAATTCCCGCGGAAATTTTGAATGGGCCTGCTAACTCTTTTCAATGAGCTGAACAGTTTAAACTTTCAACCATTGAAATCGCTCAAGAAATGTGCAAGTTAACCATAATCTACTAAAAGTATTACTGCCCCTTTAAGAAACATGCACATTCACGCACACACATTTGATTTTAACTAACATTTCAATGAGCTGAACAGTTTAAAATTTCAACCATTGAAATCGCTCAAGAAATGTGGAAGTTAACCATAATCAACACTATGTTACTGCCCCTTTAAGAAACATGCACATTCACGCACACACATTTGATTTTAAGTAACATTTCAATGAGCTGAACAGTTTAAAATTCAAACCATTGAAATCGGTCAAGAAATGTGGAATCTACCATAATTAACAGTATCTCACTGCCCCTTTACAAAACATGCACATTCACGCACACACATTTGATTTTAAGTTGTGAGGAGACGTCACGCACCAACACTCCATTGATTTGTATAGGATTACGCTCACCTCAAACAAAAGCCTCTCGCGACTTAACGGTTGAAGATGCAGATTCCAGAAATGGCTCGTTAGAACGGCAAGGGTTTGGGGAACGCGAGCATGTTCTCAGTTTTTTAATCGGATGAAAAATGACCAAATGAGAGCAGGTTGAAAACTTATGATTGATCGAAAATGAAGAGGGAAAAAACGGCGAAATTTACATGGAGGAGATAGGCGCCAAAGTCCGACTTCTCCTCGCTTAAAGTGAAAATAAAGGTACTAAATGACACTTTAGCCAAATAAAACTTAGTTTTTCAGAAAGCAGAGGCTTGTGGCTACAAAATGTGTGAATTTGATGTCTAGTGAGCAAAGATTGTGGCCATGGTGACGAGTTGAAGTGAAACTTTTGGAAATATATTTTTTGGTTCCCGTCACTGAAGCCTTAATTGCATATCAGAGTGGCGATTACACTCACTGTCTTTGAACCCGCACAGGGGGAAGAGCTTTCATTCCTTAATATTTTTTTTGACACTGAGCTAAAGATGGGAAAAATTCCAACAAAATGAGCTAAAATTCATATCAATCGGTTAACGTATGCACGCGCAGCGTCTCTTTGAAAAAGGTGCTTGATGTGTGATTTTGTCTTTCCTTTTCCCATTCATTCCTATGGGACTTTTATTTGGGAGTTTTTTGGGAATAGCGTCGCCATGGTAACTGGGAATTCTTATAAAAATAATAGCGCAGCGAGTCAGAGCGAGCCGCATCGTTTGATACCTCATTTGTCCCGGTGCGATCTACGGTTCGGGCCGCATTTTAGCGGAAAAGTCGTGGAATAATAAAAAATAATAATATACACTTTTTTCTAGGATAGTAATATGTGCCTGCTTGCTCCGCAAGCAGCAGCTTCGCTGCTGCTTGCTCCGCTTAGCAGGCCCATAATAATACTAGAAAAATTCCCGCGGAAATTTTGAATGGGCCTGCTAACTCTTTTCAATGAGCTGAACAGTTTAAACTTTCAACCATTGAAATCGCTCAAGAAATGTGGAAGTTAACCAAAATCAACAGTATGTTACTGCCCCTTTAAGAAACATGCACATTCACGCACACACATTTGATTTTAAGTAACATTTCAATGAGCTGAACAGTTTAAAATTTCAACCATTGAAATCGCTCAAGAAATGTAAAAGTTAACCATAATCAAGATCAAATAAAGTATCTTACTGTCCCTTTAAGAAATATGCACATTCACGCACACACATTTGATTTTAACCAACATTTCAATGAGCTGAACAGTTTAAAATTCAAACCATTGAAATCGGTCAAGAAATGTGGAATCTACCATAATTAACAGTATCTCACTGCCCCTTTACAAAACATGCACATTCACGCACACACATTTGATTTTAAGTTGTGAGGAGACGTCACGCACCAACACTCCATTGATTTGTATAGGATTACGCTCACCTCAAACAAAAGCCTCTCGCGACTTAACGGTTGAAGATGCAGATTCCAGAAATGGCTCGTTAGAACGGCAAGGGTTTGGGGAACGCGAGCATGTTCTCAGTTTTTTAATCGGATGAAAAATGACCAAATGAGAGCAGGTTGAAAACTTATGATTGATCGAAAATGAAGAGGCAAAAACGGCGAAAATTACATTGAAAAGAGATCAAAAATGTGCGACTTCTCCTCGCTTAAAGTGAAAATAAAGGTACTAAATGACACCTTAGCCAAATAAAACTTAGTTCTTCAGAAAGCAGAGGCTTGTGGCTACAAAATGTGCGAATTTGATGTCTAGTGAGCAAAGATTGTGGCCATGGTGACGAGTTGAAGTGAAACTTTTGGAAATATATTTTTTGGTTCCCAGCACTCAGACCTTAATTAGTCACGCTCTAACTGATGCAAGAAAGGCGACTTTCACCCCTTTGCTCACTGTCTTTGAACCCGCACAGGGGGGAGAGCTTTCATTCCTTAATTTTTTTTTTGACACTGAGCTAAAGATGACAAAAATTCCAACAAAATGAGCTAATTTTCACATCGGTCGGTTAACGTATGCGCGCGCAGCGTGTCTTGGAAAAAGGTGCTTGATTGGAGTTGATCTCTTTCGGATTCCCATTCATTCCTATGGGACTTTTTGGGGGACATTTTGGGGAATTGTGTCGCCATGGTAACTGGGAATTCTTATAAAAATAATAGCGCAGCGAGTCAGATCGAGCCGCATCGTTTGATACCTTATTTGTCGCGGTGCGATCTACGGTTCGGGCCCTATTTTTGCGGAAAAGTCGGTGGAAGATAATATAAAAAAAAAAACTAGAAAAATTCCCGCGGAAATTTTGAATGGGCCTGCTAACTCTTGCAACTCTTTTCAATGAGCAGTTTAAAATTTCAACCGTTGAAATCGCTCAAGAAATGTGGAAGTTATAATCAACTAAAAGTATTACTGCCCCTTTAAGAAACATGCACATTCACGCACATACATTTGATTTTAACTAACATTTCAATGAGCTGAACAGTTTAAAATTTCAACCATTGAAATCGCTCAAGAAATGTGCAAGTTAACCATAATCAAGATCAAATAAAGTATGTTACTGCCCCTTTAAGAAACATGCACATTCACGCACACACATTTTATTTTAAGTAACATTTCAATGAGCTGAACAGTTTAAAATTCAAACCATTGAAATCGGTCAAGAAATGTGGAATCTACCATAATTAACAGTATCTCACTGCCCCTTTACAAAACATGCACATTCACGCACACACATTAGATTTTAAGTTGTGAGGAGACGTCACGCACCAACACTCCATTGATTTGTATAGGATTACGCTCACCTCAAACAAAAGCCTCTCGCGACTTAACGGTTGAAGATGCAGATTCCAGAAATGGCTCGTTAGAACGGCAAGGGTTTGGGGAACGTGAGCATGTTCTCAGTTTTTTAATCGGATGAAAAATGACCAAATGAGAGCAGGTTGAAAACTTATGATTGATCGAAAATGAAGAGGGAAAAAACAGCGAAATTAACATGGAGGAGATAGGCGCCAAAGTCCGACTTCTCCTCGCTTAAAGTGAAAATAAAGGTACTAATTGACACCTTAGCCAAATAAAACTTAGTTTTTCAGAAAGCAGAGGCTTGTGGCTACAAAATGTGTGAATTTGATGTCTAGTGAGCAAAGATTGTGGCCATGGTGACGAGTTGAAGTGAAACTTTTGGAAATAGATTTTTTTGGTTCCCGTCACTGAAGCCTTAATTGCATATCAGAGTGGCGATTACACTCACTGTCTTTGAACCCGCACAGGGGGAAGAGCTTTCATTCCTTAATATTTTTTTTGACACTGAGCTAAAGATGACAAAAATTCCAACAAAATGAGCTAATTTTCATATCGGTCGGTCAACGTATGCGCGCGCAGCGTGTCTTTGAAAAAGGTGCTTGATTGGAGTTGATCTCTTTCGGATTCCCATTCATTCCTATGGGACTTTTTTTGGGAGTTTTTTGGGAATAGCGTCGCCATGGTAACTGGGAATTCTTATAAAAATAATAGCGCACCGAGTCAGATCGAGCCGCATCGTTTGATACCTCTTTTGTCCCGGTGCGATCTACGGTACGGGCCGCATTTTAGCAGAAAAAAACGCGGAAGATTAAAAAATAAGAAAAATAATAAACCCTTTTTCTAGGATAGTAATATGTGCCTGCTTGCTCCGCAAGCAGCAGCTTCGCTGCTGCTTGCTCCGCTTAGCAGGCCCATAATAATAAACCCTTTTCTAGGGTGGATAGTAATATGTGCCTGCTTGCTCCGCAAGCAGCAGCTTCGCTGCTGCTTGCTCCGCTTAGCAGGCCCATAATAAACCCTTTTCTAGGGTGGATAGTAATATGTGCCTGCTTGCTCCGCAAGCAGCAGCTTTGCTGCTGCTTGCTCCGCTTAGCAGGCCCATAACTAGAAAAATTCCCGCGGAAATTTTGAATGGGCCTGCTAACTCTTGCAACTCTTTTCAATGAGCTGAACAGTTTAAACTTTCAACCATTGAAATCGGTCAAGAAATGTGGAAGTTAACCATAATCAAGATCAAATAAAGTATCTTACTGTCCCTTTAAGAAATATGCACATTCACGCACACACATTTGATTTTAACCAACATTTCAATGAGCTGAACAGTTTAAAATTTAAACCATTGAAATCGCTCAAGAAATGTAAAAGTTAACCATAATCCACAGTATGTTACTGCCCCTTTAAGAAACATGCACATTCACGCACACACATTTGATTTTAAGTAACATTTCAATGAGCTGAACAGTTTAAAATTCAAACCATTGAAATCGGTCAAGAAATGTGGAATCTACCATAATTAACAGTATCTCACTGCCCCTTTACAAAACATGCACATTCACGCACACACATTTGATTTTAAGTTGTGAGGAGACGTCACGCACCAACACTCCATTGATTTGTATAGGATTACGCTCACCTCAAACAAAAGCCTCTCGCGACTTAACGGTTGAAGATGCAGATTCCAGAAATGGCTCGTTAGAACGGCAAGGGTTTGGGGAACGCGAGCATGTTCTCAGTTTTTTAATCGGATGAAAAATGACCAAATGAGAGCAGGTTGAAAACTTATGATTGATCGAAAATGAAGAGGGAAAAACGGCGAAAATTACATTGAAAAGAGATCAAAAATGTG
Source organism: Leptonotus elevatus (assembly GCF_054856555.1). Taxonomy (NCBI): domain Eukaryota; kingdom Metazoa; phylum Chordata; class Actinopteri; order Syngnathiformes; family Syngnathidae; genus Leptonotus; species Leptonotus elevatus. Next base: position 1,294,572 of record NC_141249.1, read on the forward strand.
CGACTTCTCCTCGCTTAAAGTGAAAATAAAGGTACTAAATGACACCTTAGCCAAATAAAACTTAGTTCTTCAGAAAGCAGAGGCTTGTGGCTACAAAATGTGCGAATTTGATGTCTAGTGAGCAAAGATTGTGGCCATGGTGACGAGTTGAAGTGAAACTTTTGGAAATATATTTTTTGGTTCCCAGCACTCAGACCTTAATTAGTCACGCTCTAACTGATGCAAGAAAGGCGACTTTCACCCCTTTGCTCACTGTCTTTGAACCCGCACAGGGGGGAGAGCTTTCATTCCTTAATTTTTTTTTTGACACTGAGCTAAAGATGACAAAAATTCCAACAAAATGAGCTAAAATTCATATCGGTCGGTTAACGTATGCGCGCGCAGCGTGTCTTGGAAAAAGGTGCTTGATTTGATGTGATCATTTTCGGATTCCCATTCATTCCTATGGGACTTTTTGGGGGACATTTTGGGGAATTGTGTCGCCATGGTAACTGGGAATTCTTATAAAAATAATAGCGCAGCGAGTCAGATCGAGCCGCATCGTTTGATACCTTATTTGTCGCGGTGCGATCTACGGTACGGCCCCTATTTTTGCGGAAAAGTCGCTGGAAGATAATATAAAAACTAGAAAAATTCCCGCGGAAATTTTGAATGGGCCTGCTAACTCTTTTCAATGAGCTGAACAGTTTAAACTTTCAACCATTGAAATCGCTCAAGAAATGTGCAAGTTAACCATAATCTACTAAAAGTGTTACTGCCCCTTTAAGAAACATGCACATTCACGCACACACATTTGATTTTAAGTAACATTTCAATGAGCTGAACAGTTTAAAATTCAAACCATTGAAATCGGTCAAGAAATGTGGAATCTACCATAATTAACAGTATCTCACTGCCCCTTTACAAAACATGCACATTCACGCACACACATTTGATTTTAAGTTGTGAGGAGACGTCACGCACCAACACTCCATTGATTTGTATAGGATTACGCTCACCTCAAACAAAAGCCTCTCGCGACTTAACTGTTGAAGATGCAGATTCCAGACATGGCTCGTTAGAACGGCAAGGGTTTGGGGAACGCGAGCATGTTCTCAGTTTTTTAATCGGATGAAAAATGACCAAATGAGAGCAGGTTGAAAACTTATGATTGATCGAAAATGAAGAGGGAAAAACGGCGAAAATTACATTGAAAAGAGATCAAAAATGTGCGACTTCTCCTCGCTTAAAGTGAAAATAAAGGTACTAAATGACACCTTAGCCAAATAAAACTTAGTTCTTCAGAAAGCAGAGGCTTGTGGCTACAAAATGTGCGAATTTGATGTCTAGTGAGCAAAGATTGTGGCCATGGTGACGAGTTGAAGTGAAACTTTTGGAAATATATTTTTTGGTTCCCAGCACTCAGACCTTAACTCTTTGACTGCCATAAACGTTATAAAACGTTTAGCATAAACCTAGGGAAGGGCGCCGAGGACGTTAAAAGACGTCCCCTATGTTTTTTTTTTTTTATTTTGAAAACGGGTGCAGGAAAGCCTTGGGCAGCTGTGCTGAAAATATCAGGCAGATCAGGTAAGTTTAATGACTTGTTTTGGCCTCTAGATGGCAGCGATGACTCTCCTTGCACTTTGGGTGTGCCGCCCACCGTGGGCGTCGGTATAAAAGGTGAGGCGGAGCTAGAGTGGAGTGGAGAGGTAGATGGAGAAAGCAAAAAACATGGAGGACAAGAAAGCAAAGATGACGACCGGTGGCAAGCAGCTCACGCTTGATCGGTATTTTCAAAAAGAAACCTGTGCTAAATTGAATGTTGGTGGCGATGACGATGAGGATGGAGACAACGAGGTTGACGCCGAAGTTGCGGCTTTGACACGACGTCTTCGGCCACGTCTTAAAGCGACGCCGGTTAGCGGTGCTAACGCTGGAAAACGTGGTGCACGTCCAAGTACTTCTACAAACGCGGACGTTGATTCGGACGACGAAGAGTACCCCGAGTCGGATGGCTATTCTTCAGAGGAGTGGGTACAGTCTGATCTTCGCGAAAGTGATTCGGACAGCATTTCCTCCGCAGAAGAGTGTGACGGTAAGCGCAAACTTGCTATGAGATACTTTTCCGGCACGCTGCTAGCACCTCGTGTAACGTGAATGTACAATTCATAGATCGTGGATCGTGCTCACAGCCACAACCTACAGTTTCCACGACAAAGAGAGGTATAAAAAAACGTGTTTTCAATACACTGCAACAACAAAAGAAAACGGTCTTTCGATATGATTGTAATTGTATATATTTATTTCAGCTGCAGCTCGTCGGGCTCAAGGTGACGCGTCTCACCGTGAGCAGAATAAAGGTAAAAAAAAAATGATTCTCCAACTCAGCACGAGTAAAATATTTGATGGTAAATGTCTTCTATAATTTACAGAATGTGCATCAACCAGCGAATCCAAGAAAAAAGGTAAACATATATATTTATATATATATATTGCTTCACACTGATCTAAAATAAATATTATGATATTGAAATGTATATTTGCAGATCCCAAAAGTTCTGGCTGGCATGAAACAGGCTGGCAGCCAAACACATTCCTGTTTACTGAAACTCCAGGACCAAGGGGTGCCGCAGCAGAGCTAAACTCAACCCTGCCAGCTGACTTCCTGCAACTATTCCTCACAAACGAACTTCTCCAGCACATTGCAGACCAAACAAATTTATATGCACGGCAGTCCATGCAGAAGCAGACTGAAAGTCTGCCACACTGCAGGAGTCGTGCTTGGAAGCCAGTGTCTGTAAGTGAATTGAAAACATTTTTTGCACTCCAATTTCTTACTGGGTATATAAAAAAGCCCAGTATAGAAATGTATTGGACTCAAGATGAAATTGAAACCACACCATTTTTTAGTCGCGCGATGCCTCGAAACCGCTTCCAGCTTATCTGGAGTTACCTACATTTTAACAATAATGAGAGACATAGTTCAGATGACAAATTATTTAAAATCCGCCCTGTGTTCAACCATATTGTAAATAAATTTAAAGAACTGTTCCAACCCGGTAGGAATGTGTGTATTGATGAGGGAATGATGAATTTTCAGGGCCGTCTATCGTTTAAAGTTTACAACCCCCAAAAACCAATCAAATATGGAATTAAGTCATACATCCTGTGTGACTCCCAAACAGGATATTGTTTTAATATGCAACCTTATGTTGGTACTAGTTGTTCTCTGCCGGATACCGTGTTTAATTTGCTAGATCGTCTGCCAGGAAATGGGTACACGCTCTTTATGGACAATTTTTATAATTCAATTGGGTTGTGTGAACGTCTCCTGGCAGCACGTACAAATGTTTGTGGTACTCTGAGAAAAAATAGGGGTGAACCAAATGAGATCACTTCTCTTACAAACACTGGCCTCGGGGTGGGGGGGAAATTGGTTAGACACAACACAAATGTGTTGGTTGTGGCATGGCAGGACAAGCGTTTGTTGAGGATGGTGACTACTTTTCACCAAGATGAAATGCGGACAGTTGATGTGTGGCGGAAGGCACTAAAAAAAAGAGTGCCTTTCCCGAAACCTGTATGTGTTTTGGATTACAATTCCACAATGAATGGCGTGGATAAGATGGACCAAAACATTTCTTATCACCCATTCACGAGGAAGACATTGAAATGGCACAAAAAATTTGTTGCCTATCTGTTTCAAATATGTTTGTTCAATGCCTTCATCCTGTACAAAGCTAAACATCCTGGCAAATGTCAGCATTTTTTGGAGTTCATCCAGCAGGTGGTGAGAGGGTGGCTCTTACCACAGGACCAGGAGGAGGACATTGCAACAAACATTCAAACAGAAGGACATGAGGAAGCCAGACAGAACACCAGGTCACCATATACCGATCCTGAAAGTCGACTTGATGGCAACATGGCAAAACACATACTGCAGTATATACCTGCTACCCCCCGGAAACAAAAGCCAGCAAGAAAGTGTAGGGTCTGCACTCGAAGGGGCATTCGCAGCGAAACGAATCTGTGGTGCAAATCCTGCTGCGTCCCCTTGCACCCAGGGCAATGTTACACTGTATACCACACCAAAAAAAAACTTGTGTAGTTGAAACATCCACAGAATTGTAAATAGAAACACATGCACACACCACACATGTACAGTTGCACAGTTGCACACGTTTGTTATTACACTGTTGAATGTTGAATGTAAATAAACTGTTATTTTGCTATCAAAAAACACTTTTTCATTCTTGGTGGTAGTGTTTTATAGAAGTAAAGCACTATTTAGGTGTTTGTGGCATCATTCATGGACAAAAACAAGTGTAAAATTCACTAGAATGCATGAAATAATATCGTTTCACTAAAAGCTTGATTTCTCCATATTTTGGTCCAAAACAGGCGAAAATGGGTCAAACTAACCATTTTCTATTGTTGATTACTAAAGAACGGAATAAGGTAGAAACAAACTTTTTTTTTCTGATGAAAGATGAAAGTCCAATCTTTCATTTGGTAGTACGTGTGTTTCCATAGTCCAAACAGAACATTTTCTGTGGACCTTGAAAGATCAGTCAAAATGCTTAAATCGGCTGGCACTGGCGGCATCCCTTTTCTGAAAACGTCTGGCAGTCAAAGAGTTAATTGGGTATCAGAGTGGCGATTACACTCACTGTCTTTGAACCCGCACAGGGGGAAGAGCTTTCATTCCTTAATTTTTTTTTTGACACTGAGCTAAAGATGGGAAAAATTCCAACAAAATGAGCTAAAATTCATATCAATCGGTTAACGTATGCGCGCGCAGCGTCTCTTTGAAAAAGGTGCTTGATGTGTGATTTTGTCTTTCCTTTTCCCATTCATTCCTATGGGACTTTTATTTGGGAGTTTTTTGGGAATAGCGTCGCCATGGTAACTGGGAATTCTTATAAAAATAATAGCGCACCGAGTCAGATCGAGCCGCATCGTTTGATACCTCATTTGTCCCGGTGCGATCTACGGTACGGGCCGCATTTTAGCAGAAAAAACGCGGAAGATTAAAAAATAAGAAGAAAAAAAATAAACCCTTTTTCTAGGATAGTAATATGTGCCTGCTTGCTCCGCAAGCAGCAGCTTCGCTGCTGCTTGCTCCGCTTAGCAGGCCCATAATAAGAATAAAAAAAATAAACCCTTTTTCTAGGATAGTAATATGTGCCTGCTTGCTCCGCAAGCAGCAGCTTCGCTGCTGCTTGCTCCGCTTAGCAGGCCCATAATAAAAAAAATAAACCCCTTTTCTAGGATAGTAATATGTGCCTGCTTGCTCCGCAAGCAGCAGCTTTGCTGCTGCTTGCTCCGCTTAGCAGGCCCATAACTAGAAAAATTCCCGCGGAAATTTTGAATGGGCCTGCTAACTCTTGCAACTCTTTTCAATGAGCAGTTTAAAATTTCAACCGTTGAAATCGCTCAAGAAATGTGGAAGTTATAATCAACTAAAAGTATTACTGCCCCTTTAAGAAACATGCACATTCACGCACATACATTTGATTTTAAGTAACATTTCAATGAACTGAACAGTTTAAAATTTAAACCATTGAAATCGCTCAAGAAATGTAAAAGTTAACCATAATCAACAGTATGTTACTGCCCCTTTAAGAAATATGCACATTCAGGCACACACATTTGATTTTAAGTAACATTTCAATGAGCTGAACAGTTTAAAATTTAAACCATTGAAATCGCTCAAGAAATGTAAAAGTTAACCATAATCAAGATCAAATAAAGTATCTTACTGTCCCTTTAAGAAATATGCACATTCACGCACACACATTTGATTTTAACCAACAATTCAATGAGCTGAACAGTTTAAAATTTAAACCATTGAAATCGCTCAAGAAATGTAAAAGTGAACCATAATCAAGATCAAATAAAGTATCTTACTGTCCCTTTAAGAAACATGCACATTCACGCACACACATTTGATTTTAAGTAACATTTCAATGAGCTGAACAGTTTAAAATTTAAACCATTGAAATCGGTCAAGAAATGTGGAAGTTCACCATAATCAACATCAACTAAAACATGCACATTCACGCACACACATTTGATTTTAAGTTGTTAGGAGACGTCACGCACCAACATTCCATTGATTTGTATAGGATTACGCTCACCTCAAACAAAAGCCTCTCGTGACTTAACGGTTGAAGATGCAGATTCCAGAAATGGCTTGTTAGAACGGCAAGGGTTTGGGGAACGCGAGCATGTTCTCAGTTTTTTAATCGGATGAAAAATGACCAAATGAGAGCAGGTTGAAAACTTATGATTGATCGAAAATGAAGAGGGAAAAAACGGCGAAATTAACATGGAGGAGATAGGCGCGAAAGTCCGACTTCTCCTCGCTTAAAGTGAAAATAAAGGTACTAAATGACACCTTAGCCAAATAAAACTTAGTTTTTCAGAAAGCAGAGGCTTGTGGCTACAAAATGTGCGAATTTGATGTCTAGTGAGCAAAGATTGTGGCCATGGTGACGAGTTGAAGTGAAACTTTTGGAAATAGATTTTTTGGTTCCCGTCACTGAAGCCTTAATTAGTCACACTCTAAATAGGCGACTTTCACCCCTTTGCTCACTGTCTTTGAACCCGCACAGGGGGGAGAGCTTTCATTCCTTAATTTTTTTTTTGACACTGAGCTAAAGATGACAAAAATTCCAACAAAATGAGCTAATTTTCATATCGGTCGGTTAACGTATGCGCGCGCAGCGTGTCTTTGAAAAAGGTGCTTGATTGGAGTTGATCTCTTTCGGATTCCCATTCATTCCTATGGGACTTTATTTGGGAGTTTTTTGGGAATAGCGTCGCCATGGTAACTGGGAATTCTTATAAAAATAATGCCGCACCGAGTCAGATCGAGCCGCATCGTTTGATACCTCATTTGTCCCGGTGCGATCTACGGTTCGGGCCGCATTTTTGCGGAAAAGTCGGTGGAATAAAATATAAAAAAAATAAAAATAAACCCTTTTCTAGGGTGGATAGTAATATGTGCCTGCTTGCTCCGCAAGCAGCAGCTTCGCTGCTGCTTGCTCCGCTTAGCAGGCCCATAATAAACCCTTGTAGGATAGTAATATGTGCCTGCTTGCTCCGCTTAGCAGGCCCATAATAATATTAAACCCTATTTTCTAGGATAGTAATATGTGCCTGCTTGCTTAGCAGGCCCATAATAAACCCTTTTTTCTAGGATAGTAATATGTGCCTGCTTGCTCCGCTTAGCAAGCCCATAATAAGTTGAAAAATAATAAACCCCTTTTCTAGGATAGTAATATGTGCCTGCTTGCTCCGCTTAGCAGGCCCATAATAATAAACCCTTTTTTCTAGGATAGTAATATGTGCCTGCTTGCTCCGCTTAGCAGGCCCATAATAATAAACCCTTTTTCTAGGATAGTAATATGTGACTGCTTGCTCCGCTTAGCAGGCCCATAATAATAAACCCTTTTTTCTAGGATAGTAATATGTGCCTGCTTGCTCCGCTCAGCAGGCCCATAATAAACCACTTTTTCTACGATAGTAATATGTGCCTGCTTGCTCCGCTTAGCAGGCCCATAACTAGAAATATTTCCGCGGAAATTTTGAATGGGCCTGCTGACTCACGTGGAAACACGCAATACTTGGAGCAATACAAATTGGTTTGGCTTAGCATGTTACGTTGAGTATGTTTCAGCCTACTTGACATGTCACAATGGTATTGACTGTGAATGCGCACTTTGTTCTTTTTTTCTCCCCCACCAACCAATCCGCGGATCGGGTGTGATCCGAACCGTGGGGCCTGATCCGAACCGACCACGACAATGATGATACGTTGCACCACTAGTGAGTACGTAAATAATGTATCCACTGTAAAGCGTCTTTGAGTGTCCAAAAGAGTGCTATATAAATCTGATGCGTCATTATTATTATAATCATCAGCTGCGTTTGTGAAGCCTGTCTAATGTTTACTTGCTTTGTCAATGAGCTGGCACTACCAAGTCACATGATTTGCAGAATGAAGACTCATCAATTCAATTCCCCCTCAAGACTCCCGTGAGGCGCACGTACATTGGGAGTTCGCTGATACACTATTTATAAAAAATAAAAAAATATTATTAAATGACAGAATTCCGTCATGGTATAGTATATAATCCCTGCCTAAGCGCGGTGTGCCCGCTCGCAATTTTGCTAGTCAGTGTGTCTATTCGGCCTGCAAATCCAAATTTTGACACGAAAACTACGATGTGAAACCACACTTTTTAAGCCCTGTATATCATAACATACATTTCAATCAATTTTCATTTTTAAAATGACTATAAAGCTAAACAATGGACTGTATCATCAAACTGACACACACACACACACACACACACACACACACACACACACACACACACACACACACACACACACGACTTACAGGCAATGTCGAGCTGCTGTGGTTTTCAGTGCTGAGTCGTTTTTTATATGGGGTACTGTTGGACATAAATGCCTTCCGGATCACACGCTTTGGAGTCTTTGTGAAAGAAAATGCCCGTGTCACCTAGAACACACAAAATAAGAGCCATCAAAAATGTTTTTCGGTGCATCTGTTGTGCCACCAATGTAAATATTGTGAGAGGTTATGACCCTGTCTTCCCCTTATCATTCCTGTTATTTTTGCAGAAAACGCCTAAAAATAGTGCACCCAAAGTAAATTTAAAGCTGTTTTGGAACCATTTGGAGTAGTTTTGGCCTTTTTTAAAGTTAACACTTTGAATTTTTCTCTCCAACAGTCAGAACCTATTTAAGTGCTACTGGCACTGAGTAATGGAAGTTTGAATAAAAAAAAATATATATAATAATAATCTAATTATTTTTCACAGAATCCTTGAAAATAAATGTAGAATGGAGCAAAAAACTCGTGTCCAAACAAGAGTTTTATATTGTTTTTCATTTTTGAAATATTGCGTTACGATTTTGGCTTTTTTTTCTTTGTTTTTCTCTAAGAGATCTCAGTATTGTAATCTTACCGATTCGACATATCATCATCATTGCTCTCCCTCTCTCTTTTCCCCCCTTTTTTTTTGTATGTGCGTGAGTATGGCTCGATTATACGATTTTGGCTTATTTTGAAAAATAACTGCAAAAAGATCTCCACTTGCAGTTGATGTAAAGTTGGCTGCTGTGGAGTAGACACTTGAAGACTAGGGGCGGCGTGGGTTAGTAGTAGTGTGGTCGTCTCGCAACCCTGAGGTTGTTAGTTTGATCCCAGACCATTGTGACCGCATTGAAATATCCTTGAGCAAGATACTGAATCGCCAGTTGCTCCTGATGCTACATCATCAATAGGTGAATGAGTACAGTAATTTCTGGACTATAAGCCGCTACTTTTTTCACTTGCATTTGACCCTGTGGCTAACACAAAGGTGCGGCTTATCCATCAGATCACAAGGGGGCGCACTATAAAGGAAGCACAGGCGCGTCAGGCAGAGCAAAACAAACCAAGTGAGCCCAAATACAGTAGGAGAGACAGAACGAGAGCGAGACAATTTGCGCCCTCATTAAGGAAAAGAAAGTAGCGGAAACCCTTTTATACCGGTGAGGTAACAAAAAAACACCTGCGGCTTATATTCAGGTGCGCCCTATAGTCAAGAAATTACTGAGTCGAAATGTAAAGTGCTTTGAACCATTTACCACCATTACCATTCTACCTCCGATCATGCTTCCGTGTGTGTTGGTGGAAACTAGTGGGTAGGGATGCCGTCAAGCTGAAGAAAGAGTCCTACTGATCCTTTTTGGCCTGTTTAACTCTGGAGGAAGCTGATGGGTACTGGCAGGCCAAGCGGGACACATCTTTGATGGTTGCTGGGGCCATGTTCTGTGAGGCCATTGAGAATTACTCTGGTGACGGCTTCAAAGTAATTCTGGACCACTATTCGGGAGCTCAGGAGAGGGAAGCACTGTACTATCACCATCAATTGTAGTGGGAATTGGCCGCTGTTGACCTCGACACTGAATGTTATGAAATGGTGTCAAGAATACAAAAAAAAAAAAAAAAACTTCTCAATTTTGCAGCAGGTATGAAACTGGGTCATGGGTAAAAAGGGTGAGAAGCAACTTAAAATAAGAATACTGTAATAGAAATATTTTAAAAAAAAAACTGTTCCTGAACGTGTCGGCTTCTTAGGAGGAGTAGTGTAGAGTGTGGTTTTTGCCCTGGTCGGGGAACAGTGGACCAGCTCACTCTCAGCTGGGTACTTGAGGGTGTAATTCACGCAAACATCCCCATGTGCATTGTGGACTTGGAGAAGGAATTTGACCATGTTCCTTGTGAGATCTATTGAAGGGTACTCCGGGTGTACAAGGTACCAGACCCAATAATGTGGGCTGTTTGGTCTCTGTACAAGTGGCGTCAAAAATTGGGCAGTATTGCCGGCAGTAAATCGGATTTCCAGAAATAGTTGGACTTCGCTAAAGCCGCCCTTTGTCATTGATTTTGTTTATAACCTTAATGGACAGAATTTTTCAGTTGGACAAGGCATTGAGGGGTCCGGTTTGGAAGTCTCAGTTTCGCATCTTTGGTTTTTGCTAGTGCTGTCAAATGATTTTTTAAAAACTAATTAATCGCACAATTTACTGTAATTAATCGCGATTAATCACATTTTTCTACTTCTGCTTCTATTTTTTTTTTCAAAGCTTGTTACATATATTTACTTGAGAAAAACGTAATTAATGTAACATCATCAAATGCAAAATATATTTAGAATCAAAGACTGTTCTAATAGCTTTCTTTGATCCTTGAATAGAATACTTCTCCAGTAAAATACTAACCTGGCAATAGCCAGATTGATATTGTGTTTCACCCAAGGGAGTTCTCCACAATATCAATCTGGGACTGCTCTACGATGATCTACTCAGGGAAGGAGACGACATTAGTCTTAGAGTAAGAAATAGATACACTTTTTCGTTGTATTTATTTATTTTTTTACCACAAGGAATCTTAATCTGTAATCAATAAATCAATTCATGTGTCAACAATGAAGATACATAGCGTACTATGTATCACCATTGTTCATCAAGTACAGACTGGGTTCGGCCAGATGTAAGTATCTGGGCCTGGATGAGAATGTTACTCAACCAGAATCACAAAACAACTTGCCTATCATCTGATGCATCTTGCCTTCTATGTCCAGAGCACCCATTTTATGACCAGCTTGTCCTCACCCACAGAGTCAGGGAATGTCCACTGCAGCTGCTCGGTATAGCAAACAGGGGCTGGTCAGCACCAAGGACAGGTTTTTGACCTGCATTTAGAAATTCAGTGTCTTGGACTGCTAGATGCATTGCATGCTTCATCATGGAAGGGGTAGCTGCCTTGTCTGGAAATAGAGGCACAACCCCTATCATCGCCTTCGGCTTGATTGAGTCCGCTCATTAAATGGGAATTGTAGCCAGACCAGGTGATCACTTCACCATTTGCTAATGGCCTGTTAAAGCACTCTGGCAACATGTGCCATCCAGGACTCGTCCTGGATTTTTGAACCAGGTACTCGGTTGTGAGATGGTCTGGAACAGAGGTTAGGATTACATGGTGAATGCAGATCATTGCTTGGCAACTCTGCTGGCTGTATCACAGAGTAGGACTATGACAACTGAGGAACAGAAGCAACTGTGGGGTCCAGTTTGACTCCTGTTATCCCAAGACAAGTGGTTGGTGACAGTGATGGCAGTCCCATGAAATTCATCCTGGGAGAAGTTACCCTGACTGTGGCTATCTAGATTGTCAACGTGGGTGCGCTCACACTACCGGACTTTAACAGTAAGCGTGCTTGGGCACGGTACAATGGCCCTAGTGTGAGTGCACCCTCAGTCCTAATTATGTGCAAACATCCTCTGTGTTTGGCAGAATAACTTCTATGTCCTGAGTTCCTATTTTTTTTTAATACAGATGTGCAAGGATTAATCGACAACTAATTAATTATCAAACAGATAATTATTTTTGATAATAGATTAATCATTATTTATTTCAATTATCCAAATACTCGGAATGTCAGCTTTTCAGTAGAAAATATGATCTGATTTATGTAGCCCTCCATGAAAGTGGACTAATTATCTTTGTGTTGAATCAAAACAAAGCCATTGCTTTTACTTTAGGAAAAAAAAATGCCATTATGGAGCAAAACGGTAACGGAGTTATAATTATTTTGGTTAATTTGAAATAATGTTCTGTTTTTGAACAACGTTTTTTTTTATCAGGTTCCTTGATTAATCTATAAAATAATCAACAAATTAATCATTAAAATAATTGTTAGAGACAGCCCTTTTAAAATACATAAAAAGTAGTGCATTTTCTCAAAGTTTTCAGTAATATTGTCATTTGCTTTTTCTTTTAATGGAAGGGGGGATTATAATCTGAAATCAGATTTTCGAGGAAAAAAATGGACTAGTGTTACAATAAATGTACATAGGTTATCCCATATTTTATAGTATTGCAAAGCATTTATTCAGCAGTATAAATCCTGTAAGTTGAAGCAGAGCACGAGAAGGAGCATGACTCATGTTGCTGCATCTGCAAAACAGGAACTGTGCTTTTATCACAAAAGAGCGGCTGGAACATTTTAACGGGACTGTTGAAATTTACAGCGCCAGAGAAAAACACATCTGCATTATTATCTGCACAATGACTCATATCCGTGATGGTTTTCATGTTGCTGCAGTGTGATCCCCCAACCTTTAGAGCAGCAACGTGTAACTAGGTACCACCCTCTTCTTCTTCTTTTCCTTTCGGCTTTTCCCTTCAGGGGTTGCCACAGTGAATCAGTTGCCTCCATCTAACCCTGTCCTCTGCATCCTCTGCTCTCACACCAACTACCTTCATGTCCTTTTTAACTACATCCATAAACCTCCTCTTTGGTGTTCCTCTAGACCTTCTGCCTGGCATTTGGAAACTCAGCATCCTTCTGCCAATATACTCACTATCTCTCCTCTGGACATGTCCAAACCATCTCAGTTTGGCCTCTCTGACATTATCTCCAAAGCCTCTAACATGTGCTGTCCTTCTGATGTACTCATTCTTGATTCTATCCATCCTGGTCACTCCCATAGAGAACCTCTGCATCTTCATCTCTGCCACCTCCAGCTCTGCCTCCTGTCTTTTCCTCATTGGCACTGTCTCAAGACCAAACATCGCTGATCTCACTACAGTTTTATAAACCTTTCCTTTCATTTTAGCTGAAACCCTTTCTATCACACATCACTCCTGACACTTTTCTCCACCCGTTCCAGCCTGCCTGCACACGCTTCATCACTTCTCCTCTCTGTAACCTCACTCTTCCACTTGGGTCCCTCCCATTCACACACAGATACTCCGTCTTGCTACGACTAACCTTCATTCCCCTCCTTTCTAGGGAAAACCTCCACACCTCTAGCTTCTCGTCCACCTGTTCCCTGCTCTCACTACAGATCACAATGTCAACTGCAAACATCATAGTCCATGGAGATTCCTAACCTCATCTGTCATCCTGTCTAGTACCCTAGCAAACAAGAAGGGGCTTGGAGCTGATCCCTGATGTGATCCTACGTCACACCTAGAGCACACCTCACCACTGTCTTACAGAACTCATACTTAGATTGTCCTGCACCACTTGAACATACTTCTCTGCTCATCTTCTCATCGAACTACTGGCATCTGTGAACACACTTCCATCCCTATCCTATATTACCCTAATCTGTTGCACATCCTTCCCATTTTTGTCTCTTTGCCTTGCCAACCCGTATAGATCAGTCTCTCCCTCCTTACTATCCAACCTAGCATACAAGTCATCGTAAGCCCCTTGTTTGGCCTTTGCCACTTGTACTTTCATCCTACGCTGCATTTCCCTGTACTCCTGTCTACTTTCTACTTTCTTCAGTCCTCTCAGTGTCTCACTTCTTAGCTAACCTCTTTCTCTGGATCCACTACTGCACCTCCTCATTCCACCACCAAGTCTCCTTATCTCTTTTTCTTCCAGATGACACACCAAGTACTGTCCTACCTGTCTCCCTGATCACATTTACTGTAGATGTCCAGTCATTTGGAAGCACCTCCTGACCATCCAGAGCTTGTCTCAGCTCCTTCCTGAAGGTCATAGAACACTCTTCCTTTTTCAGCTTCCACTATTTCGTCCTCTGTTCTGCCTTTGCCATCTTTGGCTTCCTCACCACCAGAGTCATCCTACACACTACAATCCTATGCTGTCTGGCTACACTCTCACCTACCACTACTTTGCAGTCGCTGATCAAGGTCCAACCAAAAATTACGGGGAGAAAAAATTCCATAAAAAAATTAACTACTTTGCTTTTACCTTTTTGGACGTCTTCTTGATGGCTCTTGAGGCTTTGCTTAGGGTGCTGTCCATATCTTTGGTACTGACCTGTAGTGAGTCAGGATCTGTACTGTGAATTAGATCACCCTGTGGATAGGATACAAAAGTAAAAATAGCAGCTTTGATTAATCATTTACTTGCACCAAGTAGTGTAACAAAACAAATCTATACCATGACTTGTCTCTGTTGAGAAATTATGAGAGAAAAAAACAAGTTCCTTGAAGCAATGCCATGGTGTCATTGCCACAGATTAATTTGCTTTATTCAGTCCTATCCGCAGGGTCTCTCTCTCTCTCTCTCTCTCTCTCTTTATATATATATATATATATATATATATATATATATATATATATATATATATATATATATATATATGTATACACATACATACATACATACACACCCCCACACGCACCCACACACACACAAACCAAATTCCCCAAAAGTTGGGACACTACAAATTGTGAATAAAAACAATGCAATTATGCGGAAGTGCCAAATTTTTATATTTTATTCAGAATAGAACATAGAGAACAAGTCAAAAGTTTAAACTGATAAAATGTATAATTTTAAGGGAAAACCATGTTGATTTTAAATTCCATGGTGTCAACAAATCTCAGAGGCATCCCCTCTTCTTACAACAGTCTGCAAACGTCTGGGGATCGATGAGACACATTTCTCAAGTTTAGAAATAGGAATGCTGTCCCATTCTTGTCTAACACGTTTCTCTCTTAACTGTTCAACTGTCTTGGGCTTTCTTTGTTGCACCTTCCCCTTTAGGATGCGCCAAATGTGCTCTTTAATTGAAAGAAGTAGACTGCAGGCTAGCCATTTCAATACCCGGATCCTTTTCCTACGCAGCCATGATGTTGTAATTGGTGCTGCATGTGGTCTGGCATTATTGTGTTGAGAAATGAAAGATCTCCTCATAAAGTGATGATGCCTGGATGGGAGCATATGTTGTTCTCAAATCTGAATATACCTTTCTGCATTGACGATGACTTTCCAGATGTGGAAGCTGCCTTTATTGTTACAGCGTGCATGAAGAAGCCTAGCATTAATGGTGCTCTCCAGTGCCTGAAGAAGCCTAGCACTAATGGTGCCTTCCAGGGCTCGAACAGTCTAGCACAGTGGGTGGGAGGCGTTATGCCGGATAGATGACAGCTTTGTCGTCATTCTCCTGTCGCCTACCACCTCTACTGGCACGAGACTGGAGCCCAGAACGGAGCCCGCCTTCTTCAACAATTTGTTCAGTCTCTTCCTCTCCGCAGCTGAGATGCTGTTGCTCCAGCAGACCACACCGTAAAATAAGACTGAGGCCACCACAGAGTCATAGAAGGTCCTTAACCCATTAAGGCCGGGAGCGTGTGACCGCGCTTTTACCGTTAAAGCCGGGAGAGCGGATATGTCTTTTAGTTGTGTTTTGACCAATTCTTGGTTTATTAGCTGATGAAATGCATCGGAATATGCACGATAGGGTTGCTGAGATTTCAATTATTTTTAATATTGTTGAATTTCCAGGAACATTTCTGATTTTCAGGGGGGTTGGTCTCAAAAGTCACCCATAAGTTTTAGAGGCATGTTTTACCAGGCGTTTTAGGCCTTAATGGGTTAATAAGTCCTTCCGCACCCCAAAGGACCTCAGTCTACACAGTAGGTGTAGTCTACTCAATCCCTTTTTGTAGACTTAGACTTGACTTTTTTGATCCCTTTGAGATGACTTCCTCTGGGAATTTTACATTTACAGCAGCAATAAGAGCAGAAAGGCATGCGGACAGGAAAAAATAAATCAATCAATAAAAAAATAAAGTTACCAGAGAGTAGGTTATTGCACATTGAAAAAAGTGCCATTTCTGTGTAGTGTAGTGTACTCTACGCCCTTCTCCTCCCAAGTGAGGAGTTGTAGAGTATGATGGCAATGTGGACAAAATAGTTTTTTAGTCTGTTGGTACAACACTTGGGGAGCAACAGCCTTTCAACTGAACAGGCTCCTTTGGATGCTGATGACAGTGTGCATCAGCATCAGAGTCAGTTGTCAGTCCAGTCCAGGTTATTAACCCATTAAGGCCGGCCGGGAGCACGTGACCGTGCTTCTACCGTTAAAGCTGGGAGGTGCTCCTACGCTCTTCTCCCTTTAAACCAGGGAGAGCGTATGTCTTTTTGTTGTGTTTTGACAAATTATTGGTCTCTTAGACTATGAAATGCAACAGAATATGCACGATAGGGTGACGTGGGCCTCATAGCAGATTCACGAGAGTTATTAAATAAATGACGTGATTGACGACAGCGACAGGAATTCAAATCAGTGCAATGAGTCGACAGTGACAAACTGTTAAGAAATATGTTTGTAGACAATGAGAATGTTGAAAATTTTGACGGCTTTGTATCGGAATGGATGACAAATAATTACCCCGATCCTCCGACGTTATTACAACTGCGCTCCAGTGTTGAAGGTAAATATATTTAGAGTTCTACAGCCGCAGATGCGACATTTGTTTGTTGATTTAAAAAAAAAATATATATTGAAGGTTTATAATAATAGATTTGTGTGAACGCCACAGGTATAAGCTCTAAGATGTTTCTGGAATCATGTTTTTCTATCTGCTTCAGGAGCTGAGATATCAATGATTTTTAATATTGATGAATTTCCAGGAAAACTTCAGGTTTTCGGGGGTGACTCAAAAGTCACCATAGGCTTTAGAGGCATGTTTTGCCAGGCGCTTTAGGCCTTAATGGGTGAAGGTGAACACCCAAGTACTTGTAAGAGTCCACTATCTCAATGTCTATTCCCTGGATGTTAACCGGAAGGGGGTGGGTTAAATTACCTTTAGTCAGGCGAAAATCCATCTAAATGGGACAGGGATCTCTGATAGAGGAAGATGAGGGCGCCCTCAACTATAATTCCCTGCTTGTAGGCAAATTGTAGTGGGTTTGCCAATGTGCTGACTAGGGGGCGCAGGTGGTGGAGGTCTCTCCAGGTTCTTTGCCAGGTTGGATGTCAGGGCCACTGGTCGGTCGTGGTTGAAGTCGCTAGGCCGAGATGACTTGGGCACCGGTACCACACAAATTGTCTTCCACAGCAGTGGCCCCTTTTTCAGCCTCAAGCTCATGTTGAAAATATGCTCCACAATCCCACACAGTTGCCTTGCACAGGACTTGAGGGGACTTGAGGAGCCTTGAGTTAAAGCCATCCGGACCTTCTTGACCTTGAACCTTGACAGTTCTCTCTCTACCTGTGCTGTAGAGCAGGCCACGCTGGACACAGAGAGGGTCCTCTGAGTAAGTGGGGGAGGATGCTGCAGCAGAGCTGTTGGGATCCATAGTATTGAGACATTTGTTGATTGTTGTATATTGCAGATATTGAACCTTGCATTCTCCGTTATCCCCAACGGCAGTTCTCTTTCCAATTTCTCTTTTATGCAGAAAATCGAATTCCCACTACTTTTCAATAGACATTGATAGAGGTCTGAAATCCCTTTACTCTTACCTCCCAGATATCCTTTACTTGACGATATCTACAGTAGTGCTGTCAGGAGATTAAAAAAAAATACCTAAATAATTACAGGATCTTTAATTAATTAATTAAACTGACAAATAGGTAATCAGGAAAAGTTAGAGGTTAGAAGAGGTTAACAAAAATCAAAAGCTACAATATCTGGGTCATAACAACTCAAACCCAAAAGAAAAACTGGAGCTACAGTATCAACTCCTCAAATACCCCCAAATATTTATTTAATTAACGCAATAAACTGACAGCCCGAATCTAAAGTAATCACTACTTTCTAATTCAATTCTCTCTTTTATATTTTTAAAACTCTGCATTTCCCCCATTTCTACTATTGTACATATTGACGCCTCTCCTTCACCATCTCTTGAAGCCATAATCTTTTCCTGGCTGAAAGTCGCTGTCATATGTCAGCCACCTTAAAATCTTCTTGCTTTCCACAAATTTAAGGTGAATTTAGTTATTGGATCTATCAAGCTCTCCTTTCTCTTAGATAGTTCCTTGTGCCCCAGCAGTGCTTGGATCTGGTAGCCTTCCCCCTTAATTTGAATATCTTTCCATTTGGATATCTTTCCATTTGGCTATATAATTTATATTACATCAACATACAATGGCTCTAAGATGTGCTGCACAATAATAATCTTTTTACACAAATGTAATGTCACGATGTCACTTGTCTAATCCTCTGTTTCTTACAACACCCCTCAGCCCCCTCTCCACACACACACATTTTTAACTTAATTCTTAACTCAATAACTTCCTACATTCCCATTTTAGTTTGTATCTTTCTTTGATCTTCATTGTTGATTTGATCTGTCAGGCAGTCATTTACTTTCACTCTGGCTGTTGACTATTATACAATGCCCGTATACATCTTATTGCGTCTCCATTGAATCCAAATTGTTCCAGAATTAGATACAGACCACCCAACACTATGAAATGCCTTTTTCTGCATCCGTACTCAATAAAACCACGCTCTTTCCCGTCCTTTGAATCTCCTCCACTATGTGAATTGCACACGTAATTGTTTTCATCAAAACTATTTGTTTGAAGTCTGTTTTAATTTTAGAGTGTAAAACATACTGCAGTATGTGCTCTACTTGTTTACATGTAGAGCACCTTTGCAAATAACAAAAGCTGATAAAAAGTTACTTGAAACATGTACATGTGTGGTCAAATGTCTGATGTTGGATTGAATGGGGAATAATAATTGTTACGAGCGTGTAACAAGTTAGCGTTCAGTGAGTTCCGCAATAAAATACGGACGATATATAATATTTGGCAACTGTGTGTGAGTGTGTGTGTGTGTGTGTGTGTGTGTGTGTGTGTGTGTGTGTGTGTGTGTGTGTGTGTGTGTGTGTGTGTGTGTGCGCGCGCGCGCGTGCATGAGTGGTTGTCTGTTACCGCATTAGTCCGGCAGATGGTGTTGGCTACATGTCGACAAAGCGTTCGAAGCCAGTCACTTTTCATTGTTTCTTCTCCAGCCAACTGGAAACTGAATAACATGTTCTCCTGTTCAGTCGGCGGGTGAACGACTAAAGCAAATGCATTCACACATTCTGAAAAAAAAAAGGGTATAGGAGAGATGAGCGATAGAGAGGCATGGCGTTTTTTGTAAGTATTTCTCGAAGTGCAAAAATACATTCAGGACAAAATCTTAAATCCAGAACATTGTAGTACTGTTCATGAGTTTTACATACACTAAGAATATAGACAGACTGCTCCACTTAAAGTGGGAATTTCCTTTGTTGGACCATTAGTTAGTTAATTAGGGCCCGAGCAGTGACGGCTGAAAGGTCCCTATTGTATCTGTACAAAATATTTTTAGGTCCTGAGCAGCAACTGCTGCAAGCTATGAATTTTTGAATGTCCAATTTTGGCCTACTTTTGTACACTTATACTTTTGCTTCCTTGCCCTGATGATTCATCCGATTGACTTCAAAATTTGGCTGTAACATCTCAAGAACTAGGACAACAACTAGGGGGGGGGGGGGGGGGGGATCTTTATTTTGCATTGGCCGATGTGTTTCCTCAGTCATTTGTTGGCGGTCAGGTTGGGCATTATTGTATTTGCTCCCAGCATATTCCAAGGAAGGACAGTGGATGGAGCTAGCTAGCTGTTCGTTAGCATGCTCGTGTCCACTGTTTGGAGACATTGGCAGTGTGATGTCATTCAATGATTTCCCATTCACCTCCACAAACATTTCAAGGCGGTGCTTTCTTGTCTCCAGCACTGCCATCTTCTGAAGACGTTTGTGGTATTCATCAGTGGAGATGGAAGGCATCATTCTTCCAGCCTTGTAGCTAGTTGCAGTCACATGCTAATTAGCAGGTCGTGCTCACGTTATCGTGAGGAGTTTACAAAAATGTTGAAAAATGACCCTAACTGGCTGTATCTACAAAACAAAAAGGTAGTAAGCCACATCAAGGTAAATATGTTGATACAATTATTAATATTGTTTTTCTGTTTTACATATATATTCTTTAAAGTGTTTTTGATTTTAGTTAGATCAATAAAACTGTGGTAGAATGTGGTCTGTTTTCCCCCTAAGGAAGTGAGGTGTCGGAATCCACACAGCAGGTATGCGGGAATCTCTGGAGCCAGCTCTCCCGAGGTCAATAGTTTATCTAGGAAGCCAATTGTATACCTCATGTTTGTTAAGGACTGAAAAAACTCAATAGGAGTTGGCCAGATTGTATCTCACTCTGCTGACAGGACAAGATCAAAGGGGGGGCCTGGTAGAGGGAGAGGGGGGGGGGGGGCCCAGTGTGGCCCACATCCCGAAGGAAGAGATAAGAGAGGGGGTGTGTAGAATTGGGGTGACAGGAAATATCACATGCTGAGAAAGGGCCGAATGGTCAATGAGGGGGAGGGAACCATATCTGTATATATGCACGCATGAACTTTGTAAAGAACACATCTGTGGGTGAGCTGCGATGATTGAGCAGTACTACAGGTGACTTTCAGAATCTGAAATAAAGCTGGCAAACTTGTTCACAGATTTCAACTTTGAATTTATTTGAACACGCAGAAATCAAGGAAATGATTTCCAACAATGTCCAGGAGAAATAGAAAAAAACAGTTATCAGCTGAAAGAATGCAAGCAAAGCAGGAGCAGAGCAGATTGCGTCTTCACACTAGGCAAGCAGGAAAGCCTCCCGACTGTCGTGCCAATGAATGGGTACACATTTTCAACATCTAGAGAAGCCAGACTCAAGGATCGCATACCCTTAAGCTCTCACCAGACCAGCAACCACCAACCGCACCCGATCTGCAGTATACTTTCTGTAAAGAGACACCATTTACGGTGTGGTCTTCCATTCCATATCTTCGTTATCTTGTCCCCAAATCAAAACCTATTATATCCAATTTTGTGTAGCCACAATACCAACAATGTTTACATTCTTCTTAGAAACAGCAATCAATGCATGTTAATATTACAGATGTCCAAAAAAGAGTTAGAGTCTGACCATGTTTACATTTTGCAATACATGGACACATTAAAGATGCCCAAACAAGAGTTAATTTTGCCAGTTCCAGCATTATTCAAGTTAGCATTTACTTCATATAACCATGGAATTTTCTTGCACTTTTTTTTAAACTTTCATTAAATTAAATAAAAAATCAACATTAACCATAGTACAATACGCCGATCTTTTTCTTCCAAATCTCTCTGTAGCTGCTGCATTTCTTTCAAGATCTCACAAAGTCTCCAACACGTCCTTATTCATCACCAGCATTGCAGTCTCTATTTTATTCTTTATTTTAGCAAGAGAAGACTTCAGCTTCTTTCGCTTTTACTGCTCTTTTTCCGCCAGGCACATCTCAACAGTAAATCACAAAGGAGTGAAAATCACGAGTGAATACAAGATGCGTCCTTCCTCATCAGATGCGTCCTTCAGTCTACAAGTAGTTGAACACAAAACTGATATATTCACAGGTAAACATGACACACACGGGTTGGTTTTACCTTTTGCCATCCAATTGAGCAGTTATTTGTTATGCCTGCCACTATATGCCACTGGCATACATAGAATAATAAAAGTTTAAATCATAATACAATAATAGTAATTAGCTGTGAATAATATACACTTTCACTTTTAACTCCAAGACATAGCATATTTTCAAGACTATAAAGCGCACTCAAAGGTCTTAAATTTTCTCAAAAATTGACGGTGCGCCTAATAGTGAGATGCGCCTTTTGTGCGCAAATGGTGCGGTGCTGCTCGGCGGGATTGTGGCGCAGAGAGGGGAACTATAGTACTGTACTGATGTGGTTCGCACTTAAAAATGTTACCTTGCGAGCGAAATATGGCATTTATGGATATCAGATGGATAAGCCCTATTTCGTCTCTGTGAATGTTCGTAAGTCGGATGTTCCTAACTAGAGGACTACCTGTATAAATAAAATGTATTATTATTATTATTATTAAGCCAATTTGTTATTATTGGAACCTGTTAGTCTGTGCTAATAAAATCCAGGCGTGAGGAAGAATTGGGTATTACAATCACTGAGGCACAATGGGAAGAAGGGTTGACAAATGTCATCGTTTTCATCACTTCTCTAAAGCAAGGTTACACATGCCATCTCCCACCTGTGTGAAATGTTTCATATCGGAGAACACTCTAAGTCATAGTTGTATTATGTGCCCAAGGGTTCGTGAATACTGGACAGACATTTTTGAAATAACATCTGAAATCCTTCATCTTTATCTGATTCCGCCTCCTTAGCCCATCTATTTTGTTTAGCTTCTATTTTAAATCTTGTGAAACGTCCCTGGCATGTTTTGTGTTTTGTATATACAATGTCTATATTAATTTTTTCGACATGATGTGTGTACTATTTGTTGTTTAAAGTTAATTGTAGAAAAAAAGCCTCCTTTGCCAATCATAGCTATTTGCTGTTTAAAATTAAGTTCATTGTAAAAAGAAAAAAGAAAGAAAAGAAAGTCTCCTTAGCCACTCATTGCCGGCAACAGGTCTCAGCGGACACGCAGGTTTGGTTCCTTCAGTCGTCAGCAAAACAGGCATCCATCTGTGAGAAGTACGTCGGCACTTGACCCGGTGAATGATGATTACGCCGACAGACAAAAAACCGGCATCTGTCATTTATTAGTCTGACATTTTTCTTTTAAGTTTCTTGCCATTCATTACAAAAACGAGTAGAACTGGGTTAAAAAAAATTATAATAAAAAATCAATATAGCAATATTGAATCAATATTCCTTTTCATGGCCCTATATCGATTCATGGTTTATGAATCGATACTTTTTAATATGGCTACCAAATGCGAATGTGCCCTTCTGTTATTACATACCCCAGGAGGAACCTATAGTACTTTTGCCACTTTATTTACATAGTGCTGTGGTTGTAATCGATTTCAATTATTATTTAGTGTTTTGATTAGGTAATGTTCTATAAAACATACATGATTAATGTAAGTATTCATATATATTTTTTCATACTAATGCACCAAGTAAGAGCAAAAAGTTTCTACTATTTGCAGCATTGGTACTTCTGACAATGTCTTTCATACAAGAGACATAAAATTGTTACTGCATGAAATCCTTAAATTGAATCGAAAACCCTAAAAAGGAAAGATGAACATGATGAACACAAATAATATGGACTTGAAAATATTTGAATACGCTGACTACATAGACATTCGACCCTGAAAACTATTTGGATCCAGACAATCACTTTTACAAAAATGATAACTCCAGTTTCACTTGCGACTATTACATGGACGATCAATTCAACAATAAAAATGGAAAATGCACTTTCAATTATACATTTCAATAGAAATTTTACAACAATCAAAGCGTACCTGAATAAATTAAATAAATTCAAAATAATTGCCATATCGGAAACATGGCTTGATAATGAAAAAATGAGTTACATGGGACTGAAAGGATATGAATTGTTTACAACAAATAGGGAAAATAGAAGGGGAGGGGGTGTCGCAATATATGTAGACAAAACTCTGAGATGCAGTAAAATTTAATATTAGTCTATTCCCTGTAATTATGAAACCGAGTAGAATAACAACTGATACAGCTACACTAATAGATAACATATTCATAAATAAAATTGACCATAAAAAAGAAAGTGGACTTCTTATCAATGATATAAGAGATCATCTTCCGGTCTTTGCAATTTTCCAAGAATATTTTGAAAAAAAAATAAAACCAACAAAAATTTACACATCAGAAACAAGAAACGCTCCATGGCTGACTTTAAGTTGGATTTAGAAAAACATAACTGGTCTGAGGGTCTATTCAAACGATGATCCCAATATCACATACAGTGCATTTCAGTCCACTATTACAATAAACATTGTCTATTAATAAAAGTCACAAGAAAGTGTAAAGGTCTAAATAAGGCATGGATGACGAAGGGGATAGAGAATGCATGCAAAAAGAAAAACATTTTATACAAAACATTTATTAAATTGAGAACTATGGAAGCTGAAATAAACTACAAGACCTATAAAAATAAACTATTGAACATTATACGAACAAGTAAGAAATATCATCACCATGCATTATTAGAGCAGAATAAAAGCAATACACATATGGAAAATACTAAATCATTTAATTAAGGCTATGTATACACGTAGCCGTTTTTTTGCAAACACAAGATATTTTTCTGCAGCTTGCCCTGTCATCCACACGTCCGCGAATATTTATTTATTTTTTATTATATTTTTTACAAACGAAGGTTTCTAAAAACTCCGGCCAAAGTGAAGATTTGTGTATTTCTCCGGTTCCGTGGTCGCGTGTGTCCGTTAGTAAACAAAGTTTTACGTCGTCCTCTACACACGTCACTCTCAATCACATACCTCAAGTTGTTAAAAAAGAAGGAAAAAAAAGGCGGTGTGGATTCGCTTCCCCACTGGGGAGTTCATGTTTGTATATGTGTGTGGTGAGTGGGAAAAAAAAGTTGTTAAAAAAAAGAAGTGAAGCTTTTTAACTCTTTGACTGCCATAAACGTTATAAAACGTTTAGTAAAAACCTACGGGGGCGCCGAGGACGTTAAAAGACGTTCACTATGTTTTTTTTTCCTTCTTTTTTTTGGAAACGGGTGGAGGAAAGCCTTGGGCAGCTGTGCTGAAAGTATCAAGCAGATCTAGTTAGTAAAATGACTCGTTTTGGCCCCTAGATGGCAGCGATGACTCTCTTTGGACAAGATTGGGTGGGCCGCCCACCGTGGGCGTCAGTAGAAGACGTGAGGCGGAGCTTGAGTGTTGAGGGGACAATGGCTGATGATGCAACAATGGCTGATGAAGCAACAATGGCGACCGGTTGTAAGCAGTTCACGCTTGAGCATTTTTTTCAAAGACGGAAAGCATCGATCAATACTAAAAAGCGCATTGATGTCGACGATGATGATGACTCCAAGCTTGACGCCAAAGTTGGAAGCCTTGACGCGACCGTTATGATCACGTAGTAAGCCTCACCGGCTAGCGCTGCTAACGCCGGAAAACGCGCAGCACAACCGACCGGGTACTTCTGCACAAGCGGACATTCGATCGGGCGATGGAGAGTAGTCGAAAAGCATCGACCAATGCACATTGATGATGATGATGATGATGGTGAATCCCGAGGTTGACGCCACAGTTGGACGCGGCCTTTATTCTCACGTCATAAAGCCTCACCGGCTAGCGCTGCTAACGCCGGAGCTGCACAAGCGGACATTCGATCGGACAATGAAGAGTACCCCGAGTCCAATGCATATTCATCGGAGGAGCGGGTACAGTCTGATCACGGAGAAGACACTGGTTCTGGACTACGATGCCACCATGAATGGAGTGGATAAGATGGATCAGAACATCTCTTACCACCCGGTATAGCAACTGAAGGACATGAGGAAGCCAGACGTAACACCACCGTAACGTTAACCATAGCATGATCCTGATATTAGACTTTATGGCAACACACACTGCAGTATATACTTGCTATTCCCCGGAAAAAACGGCCTGCAAGAAAGTGTAGCTTCTGCACGCGAAGAGGCAATCGCAGTGAAACTAATCTGTTGTGCAAATCCTGTTGCGTCTCTTTGCACGCAGGGGAGTGTTTCACAAAAAGAAAAACTGTCGTTGAAACATCAACATAATTGTAAATAGTACCACAGTTGCACACATTTGTAAATAGTTTGCCAAATTGTTGTCAAATTGTTACACTGTTGAATGTAAATAAACGTATTTTGCTATCAAAAAACACTTTTTCATTCTTGGTGGTAGTGTTTTATAGAAGTAAAGCACTATTTAGGTGTTTGTGGCATCATTCATGGACAAAAAGAAGTGTAAAATTCACTAGAGTGCATGAAATAATATCGTTTCACTAAAAGCTTGATTTCTCTGTATTTTGGTCCAAAACAAGCGCATTTGGGTGAAACTAACCATTTTCTATTGTTGATTACTAAAGAACGGAATAAGGTAGAAACAAAGTTCAATCTTTCATTTGGTAGTATGTGTGTTTCCATAGTCCAAACAGAACATTTTCTGTGGACCTTGAAAGATCAGTCAAAATGCTTAAATCGGCTGGCACTGACAGCATCACTTTTCTGAAAACGTCTGGCAGTCAAAGAGTTAAGATTTTGTATTTATTTGTTTTCCTCTATGCTCCGTTTATGATTTACTCATTGACTGTTAACAAATATTTTTTTTCTTCTTTTCTTTTCGGCTTTTCCCTTCAGGGTTCGCCACAGCGAATCAGTTGCCTCCACCTAACTCTGTCCTCTGCATCCTCTGCTCTCACACTTCACAACTTCCTTCATGTCCTCTT
Source organism: Leptonotus elevatus (assembly GCF_054856555.1). Lineage (NCBI taxonomy): Eukaryota > Metazoa > Chordata > Actinopteri > Syngnathiformes > Syngnathidae > Leptonotus > Leptonotus elevatus. The sequence continues at coordinate 1,321,181 of NC_141249.1, forward strand.
TAACGACATCCATAAACCTCCTCTTTGGTCTTCCTCTAGACCTTCTGCCTGGCATTTGGAAACTCAGCATCCTTCTGCCAATATCCTCACTATCTCTCCTCTGGACATGTCCAAACCATTTCAGTCTGGCCTCTCTGACTTTATCTCCAAAGCCTCTAACGTGTTGTCCCTCTGATGTACTCATTCCTGATTCTATCCATCCTGGTCACTCCCAAAGAGAAAGAGCATCTTCATCTCTCCCACCTCCAGCTCTGTCTCCTGTCTTTTCCTCAGTGGCACTGTCTCCAGACCAAACAACATTGCTGGTCTCACCAGTTTTATAAACTTTTCCTTTAATTTTAGCTGAATCTCTTCTATCACACATTACACCTGACACCTTTCTTCCTCTTCAGAGCTGATCCCCGATGTAGTCCCACCTCCACTTTGAACTCCTCCGTCACACCTATAGCACACCTCACTACTGTCTTACAGTCCTCATACATGTCCTGCACCACTTTAACATACTTCTCTGCCATTCCAGACTTCCTCATACAAAACCACAGTTCCTCTCTGGGCACCCTGTCATAAACTTTCTCCAGCTCTACAAAGACACAATGCAGCTCCTTCTGACCTTCTCTGTACTTCTCTATTAACATCCTCAAAGCAAATACTGCATCTGTGGTACTCTTTTTTTGGCATGAAACCATACTGCTGCTCACAAATTTTCACCTCTGCCCTCAGTCTAGCTTCATCTACTCTTTCCCATAGCTTCATTGTGTGGCTCATCAGCTTTATCTCTGTAGTTGCCACAACTCTGCACGTCTCGCTTGTTCTTAAAATGGGCACCAGTACACTTCTTCTCCATTCCTCAGGCATCTTCTCATATTTAAGATCCTGTTGAACAACCGGTCAGAAATTCTACTGCTACCTCTTCGAGACACTTCCATACCTTCACAGGTATATCATACCGAGTGCCTTTCTACTCTTCATCCTCTTCAATGCCCTTCTCATTTCGTCCTTACTAATCTTTGCTACTTCCTGGTCCACAACAGTCACCTCTTCTACGCTTCGTTCTCTCTCATTTTCCTCATTCTTCAACTCTTCAAAGTACTCTTTCCATCTTCCCATCACACTACTGGCATCTGTCAACACACTTCCATCCCTATCCTTTATTTTCCTAACCTGTTGCACGTCTTTCCCATCTCTGTCTCTTTGCCTTGCCAACCTGTATAGAGCAGTCTCTCCCTCCTTACTGTCCAACCTAGCATACAAGTCATCGTGAGCCCCTTGTTTGGCCTTTGCCACTTCTACTTTCACCTTACGCTGCATTTCCCTGTAATCCTTTCTACTTTCTTCAGTCCTCTGTGTCCCACTTCTTCTTAGTTAACATCTTTCTCTGGATCCACTTCTGCACCTCCTCATTCCACCACCAAGTCTCCTTATCCCCTTTCCTTCCAGATGACACACTAAGGACTGTCCTACCTGTCTCCCTGATCACATTTGCTGTAGTTGTCCAGTCATCTGGAAGCACCTCCTGACCATCCAGAGCCTGTCTCAACTCCTTCCTGAAAGTCATACAACATTTCCTTTTTCAGCTTCGACCATTTCGTCCTCTGTTCTGCCTTTTCCGTCTTTATCTTCCTCACCACCAGAGTCATCCTACAAACTACCATCCTATGCTGTCTGGCTACACTCTCACCTACCACTACTTTGCAGTCGCTGAGCTCCTTCAGATTACACCTTCTACACAAGATGTAGTCTACCTATGTACTCCTACTTCCTCTCTTGTAGGTCACCCTATGTTCCTGCCTCTTCTGGAAGAAAGTATTCATGAAAGCCATTTCTATTATTTTTGCAAAGTCAACCACCATCTCTCTTTCTGCGTTCCTCTCCTGTATACCAAACTTGCCCTAACTTCTCCTCCATTTCTCTTCCTATCTACACCATGATAGAACAACTTGTACCCTGCTCCTAAACCTTTAGCTTTGCTCCCTTTCCACGTGGTCTCTTGAACACATAGTATGTCCACCTTCCTTCTCTGCATCATGTCAACCAGCTCTCTACCTTTTCCTGTCATCGTTGCAACATTCAAAGTCCCTACTCTCAGTCCTAGACTCTGGTGTTCCTCTTCTCTTTCTTCCTACAAACACACCTTCCTCCTCTCCTTCTTCGACAACAGTAGTCCAGTTTCTACCGGCACCCTGTAGGTCAACAGCACCGATGCCGGTCGTTTTTAACCCGGGCCTTGACTGATCCGGTATGGAAGTCATATATTTGATTCGTTTATATATATATATTGTATTTATTTGTTTAACTATTTTTTTTATTATTAAAAAAAAAAGTCTTGTATGTGCTGACAGCACTACTGATCCGCATATATACAGATCAGCGGCTGACAGTCCGTGTTTGTGTGACATATGGTGAAGTGACGTCAAGAGATGAGCAGTATTTGGCTAACTACTGCCACCTAGAGGCTTGGCATGCATCTCATTGTAGGCCCAATTTGTGGAAGTGGCGTCGCCAGATGGAGGCGTACTCTGATTGGATAGGATTTGGGGAACTGTTGCCACCTTAAGGTCTGGAATTGTTATGAACGTAATAATGCGGTTAGCTGTGGATGTTTTCTTTTCTACAGACGTGGTGGTGTAGACACTATTTTTTTCTACACCCAGAGGAGGGAAATATCCGTTTTTAAAAATACCCTGGCTACGTGTGTAAAAAGCTAAAAAAAAAAATATTATCCATAATATTTTATAAAAGCTAAAAATATTATTATATAAAAAAATTGCTAATGATTTTACTGAGTATTTTGTTAATGTTGGCAGTAATTTGGCAAAAGAAATCGATGAGCCAAGAAACAAATAGAAGCACATTAAAAAAAACTCATCCACTATGTTGCTTAATGTTGTTAATGATACATAGGTATTAAATGTTGTTAAAACATTAAAAAATAAGAAGTCCACTGACTTCTTCTACATACATTAGTAAAAAGTATTATAGAATATGTTGTGCACCCTTTCACATATATATGTAATTTGTCATTTAAAGCCGGTATATTTCCATCAAAAATGAAAATAGCAAAAGTTATTCCTATTCATAAAAATGAAGAAAGACACATATTCACAAATTATAGACCAATATCACTGCTGCCACAGTTCTCAAAAATTCCAGAAACCTTATTTTCATAGAGACTGGACAATTTTATTGAGAAACAAGGTTTTAAGTGAAAATCAATAAGGGTTTAGAGAAAAACGGACCACCTCAATGGCAGTCATGGAATTCATAGAAGCAATCTACTAACATAGATAATAAAAAAATAAAAAATTTACTGTTAACTATTGTTACTATATCGGACTTCTTGTGCGGAAATCTAGGGAAACGCATTTAAAACAAATACCGACCCGGTTTTCTAACTTCAAAAAAGATCCAAAAGAATTATTAATCGATCAAAATATGCAGAACCAACACATTCACTATTTATTAAATTAAATACGACATTTTACGACTTAGTAGAGTTTAAAATATCACAAATAATGTATAAAACATACAACAATCGACTCTGCCACAGTACTCAGAAGCAATCATTTTAAATTAGAGAGAGTCCTTATGACATAAGGGGTACAAAGTGTCTAAAAAAATCAAAACAACAAATATTAAGCAAAAGTGTGTTTCTGTAAGAGGTGTTAATTTGTGGAATAATTTTGGTACTGACTTGAAAAGATGCAAGTCACTTGCTGAGTTTAAAAAAAATGTTTAAAAGCAAAGTTCAAGAAAAGTATTTATCTCAGACTTGAGCTGGCAAAACGGCAGAAATTGTGTCATTTCTTTCAATGTATCAGTATGAGTGTAATGAAAATTGTATATGTGAATATGAGGATGAATTATGGCGTATGCCTATGAATTACATGAACATATGCGACTGGCAAATGTACGTACATGTCAAAGTGCAGTTGTATACACAAACAGGATTATACATTTTTTTTCATTTAAATATTATTACCCTATTATTGTATCTATTGAAATAAATCAAAACATAAGGGGTAGGACTAGATAGGTTTTTCACTTCTTCCTACTCCCTTTTGAACATGTAAACTCCTATTCTTGCTTTTTCTTTTTACTTCAACTTACATTTTATACTTGTAATGTGTTTTATGTTTTTCTATGTTTATATGTTCATTAGACCAACCCCAAAAAAATAAAAAATAAATTTGAACCAAAATGTCTCCTACCGCCAAAATAACACTTCCTTACAATTGACAAAACATTTGTTAGCACTGACTTCAGTATAGCTTTTTATCAATGTGGATATGTGGTCATCTCACCTTCTGTGTCCTGCAGGTCCAGAACTCTTCGAATTTGTGACAGTGGCATCAAAGTGATGTGCTTCAGTTGAGGTAGTGGCCTTGTTTGTCCCAGTGGACTCTTAAAAGTACTAATAACTTTGTGCCGCTTCCTTGCAATCTGCATACAAACATACATTCAGACAGATAGATTATTATGGCCGAGTAAAGGCGATTTTATTTCTATGGCACATTTCATACACAAGGCAACTCAATGTGCTTTACACAAGCAAAGACAACACCTACAAGCACCAACAATAACAGTTAACAACATTCAGTAAACCGAAATTAAATGATTACCCATCAACCAATCCCAATGGTGAGTGTACATGTCAATGAACACTTTTGTATTAACTGAGATGGAGACCGTGTGCTGAGGCTTTCTACTCGTCTTGGGGAGTAAGCCTCATACACTAATTAATGCTAACCGCTAGCATTAGCATGTCGTAACATGATCGCTCATAAAAATCTATGTGATACAGTTTATCATACTGTATGTTGACACCTATTTGTATTTCTGTGATGTAATGAAAAGAGAGGGGAGCTAGGATTCTGTGAGCCGGGAGCTTATGAAATATTTTAGCAGGCGTCTTGGTAAGTTAAATGTAAGTAGCTACAAGCAAATGGCTAATGTAGTGCAGCCATGTTAAAGCATAAACGTGCAATGATGAGGCAAAGTCAGTGATACCAATGAGATGTGTGACTATTAAGATGTTAAATTCTGTTATTTTATATACACTAATCACAAAAAGTAATAAAAAAAAGATATTTGTCTTTCAGATGAAATTTATGGAAAATGTAAAAAGTTCATGCTACAGTGATATCATAGCATGGAAGTAGTAAATAGAAGGATGCACTGGTAATTTCCTCACCTCAAGCAATTCATTTAAATAAAAGTTAACAACAATGGTGGGTACACCACAACAAAACATTTTCAACGTCTCAATAACTTATGTGCTCTTGAGCATCAATTGCAGCTTGACAAGGATGTCGCATGCTGTTCACAAGTCGACTCATTGTCTGCTGAGGCATGGCATCCCACACTTCTTTAAGTGCAGCCTTCAGGTCATTGAGGTTCTGGGATGCAGACTTTCCAGCCTCTACACGGCGATTCAGCTCATCTCACAGGTGTTCAATAGGATTCAGGTCTGGAGAAACAGCAGGCCATTCCATTTGAGGTACACAAGTCGCCAACAGCCGTTCCCTGATAATGCCACCTTGATGAGCTGGAGCATTGTTTTTTGTGAATTTTGTAGCAACTTGTGCAAAAAGTACTGAAACATTTAACAGTTGAAAAGGTTCATTGAAAATCTTAGTTTTGTAAAGGTTAGAATGCATTTCTGGCTCGTCCTGAAATTTTACCTGAAAGCCAAATATCCCTAACTTTTTGTGAGTAGTCTATTTTCCACTATCAAAAAGCTATTTCTGTTTAAAGGAGTAATCATCTATTTTTAGGAATATAGAGAAACTTTAATGCAACGCGTTAATCAAAATAATTAATGATGTTGCAAATTAACGTGTTAACGCTAGTCCCACAGGCAAGCCATTTGGCTTTTCTACATAGAATACCCAAAGGGCAGCCCAGTGGCTGGATTAGTCTCACCATCTGTTTGCAGATGGAGGCAATAACTGACTTCAATAAGTGTCTTTGTGAGTTTTAGATTAACATCCAAACACAGCAGGTGTGTTCAGCTCTACCATTTGGCTTTTCTGATTTCAATACCAATACACCTTTGGCCAAATCAACAATGACCCTTGCCTTATGGTTACTAATGACGCCTGTGGATTGATTTAGTCAGGTTGTGAAGGGCAGAGAAATCTGCGCAATCATTTGAAATTTGGCCTATTGAGTGACCCGTAGGCTGCAGTGGCACGTCACTTCCTACCTGCGCCACTAGTCAAAAGCAGGGTGACGAGTCTTGGACGCAAGTGCGACACAGGTGAGCGAGGCAAGCTTACTTGGCCCTGTGAATGGCAAGTTTATCTATAATAAGAACAAAGACGGTACTATTAACAAGAACACAGTGATTTGTACCTTGTTGGTCGTGTTTGTGTGAAGTTTGCTGATTTTTAGAAAAACGCATATGGAATGTTTATAAAAACAGAATCAGGTTCGTGTGAAAGCCACAGATGTAAACTTATGTTTCTGAAAAATTCACCCAGAGGTTTTAGAGGCATGTTTTGTCAGGCACTTTAGGCCGAAATGGGTTAATACAATCATCATTTAGAAACTGTATTTCACTGGCGTCGGGTCAAAACCTCTTAACGCCCAGTTCACACTGACTGTGTAACGGATGCAAAGCGGTTTCCGTATGGCATCCGTACGGACTGCAATTCACAGCAAGTGCGTTGCGCAAGCTGTACGTGTCCAGAAATCTGCACCCGCGAGACCGCAAGATCCCGGGGTTACACGCTGAAGAGTAACTAGGGCCCGACCGATATGCCTTTTTTTGAGGCCAATGCAAAAAAAATTCTGATTACAGATTAATCGGCCGATTATTAAAAAAAAAAAATTATGCATAAAATTACTTACCGGGGGATTGTATTTCGTGCCATCTTGTGGAAATGTGTTAAGACAAAAAAAAAATTCTTGGAAGTTTGCATCTTTAAATTTTGAGAATAGAAAGTCTTTAAATCCTTGAAATATCAACTTTAAATACAACTTGAAAGGACAATGACAAAATAAAACAATAAGAAAGTGAAATAAGAATAGAATAAACTAATAGCAACTGAAAAAAACAGTAAAAACAAATATTGACTGTTCCTGTGTGTTTTGGCCTCTTGGGGGCAGTGTGGTGCCGTGCACCCATGTTGTACACACTTAGTACACACTTACTTTTTGAGTACAGAAGAAAGTTGCAATATTCTATTGAAATAAGTCATTTTTCACACATTGTGAATAATTTGTGCCTTTGTGTAGTGTTATCTTCTTACCTGTTGGTATGTGTTCCCACAGCATTTATGTGTGAATATTCGTTATTTGAAGGAAATACACTCCAGAAGTTGATGCTAACTACTTTTAGCTTTTAAAAGGGATCCTCCCTTTGCTTTTAGCATTAGCGCTAGGCTAGCGATGGTTTAAAAACGAAGCATGTTTTGTATTTAAATATACAGTGGATGTAATTCTTATTGTTGTGTGTTTAGTTTTACAGTTAACTCCAACTGAGGTGTCATTAAACAGTTTAAAGGATGCTTTAGAACAACAGAAAAACCAGAATAACATAGGCTACACACTTGCTAGTTGCTAATGCTACGCAAGCAAAATGGTGCATTCAGGGTACTTCCACAGCGTCAGAAACTTAGGTTTTCTTCGATGATAACATTTTAAGGGAAAAATAATGGGCCATTTGGCCCAATTGGCCGATTGTTTTGGCCGATGTTTGAAGGGTAATAATCAATCGGGCCCTAATAACTCCCAACCATTTTCACTGAAGTAATCCCCTTTGTTCTAGGCTGTTTTACTGGATTTTGACTGATTTTGCAAGGCCCACAAAATATTGTGTTCTAAAGATCACAGTCTCTTTTTTCATCAGGAAAAAAAAGTATATTTCTATCTGTTTCCGTTTTGCAGCAACTACAGGCAACTGGCATTGGGAATATAGCTAAGTTTCATCATTATTCACAAATCTGCTTAGAACTGTGGGTAAATCAGCTTGTTTTCAACATGGCCCTGGTTGATCTATTCAACTCAGTTGCCACCTGCTGGCCGTTTTTGTAATAACTACCATTGCTTCAACCGTTTTGTGCAGTTGAGAGAATGCATCAAAGCCTTATGCTCTAGCGTAAAAAAACCCATAAAAATATGTATAAATATGTCTTTCAGGCACTTAAAATATTTAAAATAGAACACATTTATATGTTTTTGGGAGCAAATGAGTTAACAACTATGTACTGTATATAGAGCGCTCCTTGTAAACAATAGCCACGCTTGCCTGTCGTTCACATCGATATGCTTTTTGGACATTATTTCTGGGATTTCTATCATGGCTCTCCTACCATGGGTAAGTACGTTTTGTGTTTAAATAGTGTTACTTTGTCATGCTTGTTTTTTGTCTTTTAAAATGTTCAACTCATGTACAGCGTTTCCGTTTCTATTCATTCAGCGGCAACTCCCCACCATTCCTAAATCGTAGCCGCCACTCCTGCACTTTTTACTTTTGTTTTGTAAGCTAAGTGCGTTCGGAGCTGTTGTGTTCTGGCGTGGTTATGGCCGACAGGTACGTGCAAACTGTCATTAAAGAGTTGTTTGTTTGCCGCCTTATTACCAACGCTACAATACATGTACATTAAAAGAGGCTGCGGCGGCAGCTGCGGTGGCACCTAAATGACGGTGAGCAATGACGATTTCGTCCGTCCTAATTTTCATTCATGAAATTGGATGACACAACATATGGCCACGAACAGATCTATTAAGCCTCAAAATATAGAACAACTCAAATTTATTAGCCGCTGCCGCACTTGTGTGTACACTCACAGTTTACAAAGCGCGACACTACGGCAGCTGAAAAGTCATAACTCAAAACTGTGATGTGTTGTTTTAAAACCAAGATCAAATAGACTAAAAACATATTAGACACTCGTCTCAAGGTCTCAGACAAAAAAATTCACCAAAATTACGTGCACTTATGGTACCAGGCTTTAGTTACAGCGGTGACGTTCCTGCTCCCCTACCCTCTTTCTCTCCTTCCGCTACGTTTTAATGGGTATTTAAATCACAGCCTTTCACGATTACGTAATCGCGTTTTGTGAAACCGCTTTTTAATTGCAATTGCAATTAATCGCTCAGCCCTAGTTGTGATCTTACCTTCTTTATTGCATACACACGCAAGCGCTGCGCTCTCCCCCTCCCTTCCCGCAATACATTCACAATCATTCGTAAACAAGAAAGAACACAACTTTTGAGTGTTGCATGGCTGGTTGCGTCAGTGTGGAAAGGCAAACTATCAAGCTGAAGGCTATTTATTGCTACCACACAATTCTCCAATCGCTAACATTAGCATAATTATTTTTGATCAGAGTATGGAAAGCTATCTACTAAAAAGAGCAGAGTCCCCGCAAAGGCAGCGTCGTTGGGAAATCCCCCGTATTTTGCCTCGCCATTGAGTGAAATCCTGTACTGTGCTTTTAACCACATCCATGTAGGCTTGTTATCATCATTATTATTGTCGCCTCAGACAAAAATCTTTGTCTCTTGGGGTGTTTTGTAGCTTCTGCATGATTTCAGTAATCGCGCGTAGACGTTTGACTCAACTTCCATCTGGAACGACTGGGGAAAGGACGTATGACGTAAAGGAGTCTGCATGTTTGTAGTTTTTTGTATTTGGCAGAGTTCACACCATCCACCTCAAAGTTGTTTCGTGCCAGTAAAAATTATACAGACCCCCTCAGGCCATGACAAACGTTTCATTAATCTAGCTGCAAGTCAATGTTTCAGAAGCAGAATTATGAAAATATGAATTGAAGGTTCAAATCCTATTTATTGTTACTTTAATATCCCACTGAAGGAAAGCCGGCCCTTCCCTCTTCTCCGCGGCGCGCGACACAGAGAGTGAGGATCTGTCCGTGCGGCTTCACCTTCTGGCACGCGGACAGTAATTAATTATCACTTAATTGTTCCTTAATTTTCTGCAGCCGCAGCGCTCTTGACAAGGCAGAGCTAGGTTGGTGTCAGTATCTAACACTGGCTGCCTAAGTTCATTTTTATTTAGCTGGTAAAAGCACTACACATGCACAGCTAACACACTACGAATCAATAAAAAAAAAATCTTACTGTATGTGCTGTATTCAGCATTATCTTCCCGAGTTTATAAAAAAATTGTTCTGTAAATAGTTTATTTACTATTAATGTTAGATCAATGTATCTTAATTATCCCATATTTAGTATTTTTTTAATTGTAAAGCATTTATTCAACCTTGTGAATTTATTCAACATTGTGACCTCTGTCTGAACTGTGCAAGTTGGAGACGAATGCAGTCACGAAACTTCATTACAAGACAGGAACTGTACCCTCATTACAAGAAAAGTGGCCGGAACATTTTTAGGTTGAGAAGCTTTTAGTGTGAAGGAATGTTTGAAATGTTTGCATTGTTGCCTGTGTAGTGACTAATTTCTGTAAATGATTGTCACATTGCTGCTACGTATTTCCCCAAACCCCTCAGAGCAGCAATGTTAATGTGATAGGTCAACCCAATAAAAAGAGGAAGAATGATATAATGTGTCAGAATGGGCAGGAGATTGTGATCTGCACATCTCTGTTCATTCTTCTGGCCAGTAATAAGAATATATATCTCTTGTCTTCTTTCCGTGTCTGTTTATTAAATGTTCTAGGTAGAATGAACCTGACAATTATGATCAAAAACAGTGAATATTCATTTTCAGACAGTTCTGTAAGTATTTATACATACACTTAAAAAGAGTAATTTATAATTTAAAAAAAAAGTTCTCAATAGTTCCCTTACTATTGTGATAGAAAAAAGTGA